>NC_134539.1:6077500-7327500 GCF_050624435.1 Tenrec ecaudatus | reverse complement strand
ACAATGAATAAACATATGCGAAGACCCAGCCATTGTACTCCTGGGTACTTATTTACCCAAGAGAAAAAAGCCCAACCGGGGAATGGAATCTAAAAGAGCAGACACGGTTCACAATTTCCTTCTTCACTGAGCACGTTTACTTCGAACTTAAAAAAAAAGTTATATGTTACCAGCACACACAGAAAAAAATTTTAAATGCCAAGAAGAGAATAAATGAGGGAGTAGAAGGGAGGGCAGGAGAGATGGCAGCATAAGCTTTAAAGGTAGGATGTTTGACCTGGAAGTTACAGGTAGATGGTTTTCTTACCTAAAGAAAGAAGATAGTGGAGAAGGCACCCTAAGTAGCACCAGCAGCAAGTGGACAGAGGCGTTACATGACATGGTCAGGGAATGGTGAGTTCCAGGGACTGAAGGTGCGGAGGGGAGCATCTAAATGCCAGGCTTGAGAGCTCTGACTAGTTTCTGGAAACCAGAGAGTAACTAGCGTTTATGTCATCAGGTCTCTGGTTCTGACATAAATAAACCTGGTATCAATGCAAAAGATGGAATGGTGTACAGGGCAGAGAAAGTAAGAAAAAGAGCAATGAGTCTGGACATAGGGATTTCAGCAGGCAGAGCGCAGCGCATTCACGAAGGCCCCGGCAAAAATTAGTGCAAGTAAGAAACATACAGATGACTTCTGGAGAACTGTGATCAATGAACATAACCCGATTCTCATGTAAGATGAAGACTGAAGAGATCCAGACCCCAAGGCATTCTCATCAGCACAACTATTTAGAGACAAAGCTGACTCCCATACGGTTTATAAAGGCAACAGCAATTGCATGATTAGCTTGGTAGGGGAAAGGAGTTAGATTTTAGACGGGACGACTGAGCTCTGGTGGCACAGAAGCTAGAATGCTGGGGTGCTAATCTGCAGGCCAGCGGCTACACTCTATGAGAAAGCTCGCTGTGGTGGTGGGGTTTCCATAAGGAACCCTGCAGAGGCGGTTCTACTCTGCTCACGGTCGCTGGGGGTCAACGCAACTCAAAGGCAGTGGGCAGTCTGTTTTGGTATAGGTCTGATTTGGTTTGATAAATTAGAAAGAATTTATCTGGGGAAAGGTGGGTCTGAAGCTGAACAAAGTGGTTTGATATGACAGAGACAGCTCTGGACATTGTCCCCATCATCTCTTGTTGCGCGGTGAATTGCTTAATATAGCTCCTCAAGCCACAGTCTTAAATAGCTCTTTTCCTGCTGGGTCTGGGTGAGAGAAAGTCGGGGAGGAGGCTGATAGGATTCAGTTGTGAGTGACTATTTAACAGGGTTTGATATTAGAAGTTTGGAATTTCTACCGTGGGGAGTGGTCCGTTTTGCCACCTAGCTGAGTATTAGCCTCAGAAGCAGGAAGAAGGGATGGGCCCTGCAAACCCCTTGTACAAAACCTCATCGATGCATGGACAGAAAGCTGTGACACCAGAGAAGTGGCAGAGGGTGGGAGCAGTAGATGCAAGAGTCAGAGTAGGGACAGAGCAGTGGGTTTCTTAGTCCTTAAGGCCAGAAGGCTGAGTGTCTGCAGGCAGGAGGCATTTCACTGAGGAGCTAGGTTTCATGGTTGACGATACTAGCTGAGAGCTAGCCGAGAAACTTTAGGGCGAGTCTTAAGGTAGAGTGGATACCCTTTGGGCATTTATCAGCAGCACTAACCGGTTAAAAGGGGTGAAAGGATAAAACGAATATGGGGTAGGGGTGGGAAATCTGCTTTCAGTGAAGTATAAATGATGATGGCATATTTGCTGAAATCATTTTCACTACGACAAACTTAAGTATGGTTTTCTAGTTCAAGATACACTAAACTCTTATTTAGCATAAACACGTGAATATGTAGGAATTGGAATCTACTTGGTTTCAGTAAATTAGAATCTTTTTGAGTTTGAAATGGAAACTACTTCTGATTGATCCCTGGCACTATTTCCTTCAGTAACTTCACAAGTTCTAAGACACTGAGGAAAAAGCCATACAACCTTCAAGTCTTCCCCTAGTTTGTATGGCAGGAGGAAGTATTTTAAACTCGAATGGGACCTATGCAAAGGATTGAAAAAGAACATGGGGGGAAAATCATTCATTATAGACTAAGTGGCCTTTGAGGCACAAAAAGAATCTTTGGATAAGACACCACCATTGTTGAAGACTGACTCCCAGCATCTCCAGGAAGGACGCTGGAAACAACTATGTGGAAACTGCATGGGATCATGGGGCATCTGACCCGGGTTCTCAGAGAAGCAAATGGAAAATGACAAGCAGTCTGAGGCTAAGATGTCACAGAATACAGGCAAGCTGAGATGCTCTGGAAAAACAAGATGAACTCCTAACATTTGGAAGGAGAAATAAGAGCCAATTGTGTTTCTATAATTGAGGAGAGGACACACTATGCTCTCAGTAGTGCTCCCAGTCTTTTACAGAAGTATTATGAATGACCACCAGATAATTTGTCCTTCTTAAAAACTATATTTGACTTGCCAAATGAATACCTGGATGGGGCATAAATTAGGCTGGGGCCAAACAGTAATCAAGGACATACACTTTGGCACTATAACATTGATGTCTGAGTCAAGGCTGTACTACCATGTGACTATGGGCCAGCTGTTAACCTCACTGTGTTACAGAGGGCCTAGTAATGGTACCTTATGTGTTGTTTGAAGAATTTCTCTGGGACTCCAGTGTACTGTGGAATACTTCTCAGAAACCTGGTACATTAAGTGGAGTATGTTTGTGATGTGAAATAAAGAAGAGTGTATTCCTCCATTATTCAGATAAAAGTTATTTTCCTATCCTGCACACTCACAGTAGTGTAATTTAAATTCAACTGATTCTGATGACTACTTTTTATCTATAAGAGCAAGTCCAAATCTAGTAATAAAAAGAGGTCAGATGTAATAGCTCAAATTGTACAAGCAAATGAAACTTGAGTTACTGATGGTAGCAGTTCATCGAAAGGATCAAAATTTCTGTACAAGCATAATAGCAAGATTTCTGTCACAAAAATTAACGTTAAGGTTAAAGTTAAAGTAAATCTCATCATCAAGGAGTTTCTGACCTCACAAAGGATTTCTAAAACTCAACGACATCTCAGTTAACAGTGTTGTGGCTGTAGCATCAAAGGAAATCTAGATCAGAGTCCTTTCACTGTAGACTCAAAGGAACTTTATTTTCCCTTCACACCTTTTACTGGGAATTAGGTGAGGGATTACAGAGCAGATCATCAGTTCTACGTTCACATGCATTTTGATTAAACTCAACCACTGCAAGCCCATCCCTCTTCCTCAGCCCACCTTCCTCCCTGTGTTTCCATCCCTCCCCTTCTCCTAGCCCTCTGAACGATGTCCTTGGGTACATGCCACCCTTGCCGACCTTCTTTCTACATGGCCTGGGCTAGCCTTTCCCAAAGTGTATTCTGAACAGCATTAGCAGCAAATGGTACTTAAACAAATATCATGGCTCTAAATTTGGGGTAGCAATTGGTTCCTTTCTGATTTACAATTTTCAAATACATCTTTTTTTTAAAGCATATTAAATGTACATGAATCAAAAATTGGGGTAATTAAAAAGTTAAAAATGGGGGAAATATCATTACAGTTGTGCAACACCGAAGTAACTACTATAAATATGTGTACTATGTTTTTCTAGATCTTTTTTCTTCAGATGACTTAGGTTACCTGGTTTGTTTTACATAACTGTGGTCATAATATATACCATATATACTCAAGTACAAGTCGACCTGGATATCAGCCAAGGATGTCACCTAATTTTACGACAAACTGCATAACAAGTCTGCTGGAAGCCTGGCTTAGACATGAGTGTATATGCTGTATAACCAAATGACTTGTGTCTTCACTCAACACTGGACTCAGGTTCTCAAGTCATTACATTGTTCTGAGACATAAAAGCTGCATCTAGAAGGATACATCAGTTAATTTGCCAACCAGTCTCTATTATATCTTTGACTACATTCTATCATTTTTTAAAATCATCAACAGTACCAAAGTCAATACCTTTGTGTATAATTACTATCAGAAAAGTACAAAAATGCGGTTTCACTACACCTCCCTTAGCACTGAGTAGTAAATTTAACAACCCTGCTTTTAAATGTTAAAACGTGTAAATGAGCACCGATGAAACATACAACTTTCCTCTGGTTCTTTAATGCCTCCCCTCCCTCCTACCCCCACTGTCATGATCCCAATTCTATCTTACAAATCCGGCTAGACCAGAGGATGTGCACTGATGGAGATCAGAGCTGGAAACAGGCAATCCAGGACAGATGACCCCTCAGGACCAATAATGAGTAGAGATACCAGGAGGGTGGGGCACAAAGGGGGAACCGTTCACAATGATCTACATAGAACCTCCTCCCAGGGGGATGGACAACAGAAAAGTGGGTGAAGGGAGACATCAGTCAGCGTAAGACATGAAAAAATAATAATAATTTATAAATTATCAAGGGTTTGTGAGGGAACATGGGGGAGGGAGGGGAAAAATGAGGAGCATCAGCTCCAAGGGCTCAAGTAGAAAGTAAATGTTTTGAGAATGATGATGGCAACAAATGTACAAATGTGCTTGACACAATGGATGTATGTATGGATTGTGATGTGAGATTTATGTGCCCCCAATAAAATGATTGATTAAAACACAAAACAAAAACACTTGTACGTAGTTTACTTTCTTGCATTTAATGCTTTGGCTGAGTTAATTCTGGGAATGGATCATTCATCCCTATGCTTGTAGTTGCTATAGTTCCTCTTAAAAACTTCTCTGTTAATGACTTTTGCCTATTTATGTATTGGAGTTTTCACATTTTTGTTTTTATTTATTTATTTTTAATCGCTTTATTAGGGGCTCATACAACTCTTATCACAATCCACACATACATCAATTGTGTAAAGCACATCTGTACATTCATTGCCCTCATCATTCTCAAGAGTTTTCACATTTCTTAAAAACTCATGTGATTCTGGGAGATGGACAGCAGAGAAGGGGGGAAGGGAGACTCCGGATAGGGCAAGATATGACAAAATAACAATCTATAAATTATCAAGGGCTCATGAAGGAGGGGGTGCGGGAGGGAGGGGAAAAAAAGAGGACCTGATGCAAAGGGCTTAAGTGGAGAGCAAATGCTTTGAAAATGATGAGGGCAAAGAATGTACGGATGTGCTTTATACAATTGATGTATGTATATGCATGGATTATGATAAGAGTTGTATGAGCCCCTAATAAAATGTAAAAAAATACAAACTTATGTGATTTTTGTTTTAACTTTTTACATGACTTGAGTGAAAGTTTATACCAATTGGTTGTCCCTTCAACAATTCACTCACATTTTACTTCCTACACTGACTGCAGTCCACAGTGTAATGGCCCTCTTGCCCATTTCCATTTGTCCTTTCCGGTCACTGGGCAAATGAAACCCTTTAGATTGCCTGCCTAGGGCAGATTGTTACAATGAGTGCGTGAAAAACTCCCTGGTCTTACTTTTCACCTTATAGGCATATGGTTGGGGTAAAAGCTGAGTCATGGGCTTACAGGGAACTGATTATTTAAATGTGGTTCTTATAACCACAGTATCTGTACCTACCACCAAATGACCTTTTCCTCATAGGTCTGGGTAAGCAGGTGGGGAAAGATACTGATTGTATGATATGAGTCAGTTGTGGGTGACTGCCATCCTTCTAGGTATGAAATGAGCCATCTCAGAAGCAGGTCGGGAGAATCTCACTACCACTGAGAGGGGAGCCAGGAGTGAAGCATGTCCTGTAGGCCCCTGACATTCCAGAGCAATGGACCTCTTTGATCCAGGAGACAGCTTCCACAGCAGAGCATGAGACAGTGTGTGGACATCCCTGCCCACAGCACAAGTAATTACAAGCTGAGGGCTTTGGGGGAGGAGGCTTGCTTGTGGAGTGGAGGGCCTCAGGGTACTTGATTAAAGGACCGGTATGTGCTGACCCACAGAACTGGAGCTCTGGGTGCCTTTGGGTTGAGGCTTACAGGAGTGGCGTGCCCTTTGGGCATATATGAGCAGCCCTAACAGAGCTTTGTAAAACATCCTGAATGTATGACTTTACCCTGGAGCATTTCCACATGATGTGTAACCTGTTAGCTTCCATAATCACTGCCACTGAGTCCATTTGGATTCATAAGGACCTGACAGCACAGAGTAAAACTGCCCCTGTGGGCTTCCGGGACTGATGAGCTGCTCATGGCAAAGTCAGCAGTTTGAACCCCCAGATGGTCCAGGGAGAAAGATGAGGCTTTCTACTGCCATAAAGATTCAGTCTTGCACAATAGATTTGTGTGTGGATTGTGATGAGAGTTGTACGAGCCCCCAGTAAAATGACTTAAAAAAGAGTCTTAGAAATACATAGGGGCAGTTCTACTCTGTACTACAACTACAGGGCCGAGAGGAGTCTAGAACCTAGTTGAAAAGTAGAGAGAATGCTGTGGTAGGCAGTACAGGGATTAGCTGGCTTTACACAAAACAAACCTTGGCCCCATTGATTGGAAACCTTTCTCCCAAGTGTTTACTTGCCTCTGAATGCTGGTCTTTGGTTTTCAAAAATGTCTAATGATGTCTGTTTCACTTTGAGTTATTCTATATAAGCTTTGGCCACCTTCTACCATCTAGAAATGTGCTATATATTCATTTATATTTTCATGCAGTTTTAATAGCTTGCCCCTTTCCAAATACCATGTGACTGATCTATTAAAATGATATGATGTGTAAATTATATGCTGATACTACTTTTTAAAAATATTGTTTTACCTTTCTTTAATTTCAAAGGTGTAAAGCATGTTATAAGGAAAACTCAAGGCAGACTAGATAGAAATATATCAAGTTTAAAGACAAACACCTTTGTTTCCCCAAAGTGTAACCAAAAGAAGTAACCAAAGTCTAGAGTCCATTTCTTCCCCATGCAAATACAAACCTCACAGGCAAAAGAACCTGTGGCTTCCGGCACATCCCCTGGGGGCCTTTTAGCTCCTCCCTCATCAACACGTGAGCGCGGCTCCAGAGCCTGAAGAAGGCCAAGCCTCTCTGAACATATTCAAGAAGGAATACAGCACATTCATCCAAGAACCCAAGGCACATTTAATTATAGAATTCTTTATCCAGGAAAGAATCAGCAAGACCTGGAACATTTGGAAGCACGTTCCGCGGAAATGCTGAGCTAGCTTTAATTTGATCACTTCAGACAACTCCAAAGTAGGCTTTTCTGAGTATGGGAAGCATGCCAGCGTTAAATGAAAGAAAACTTACTTGGGATACACAGGTTCATAAAGGTACTTGTCCCCTCTTGCTGACATAATGTGAAAAAATAAGATGTAACCATGTGCCGTCTGAAAGAGATAAAATGCTCATTAGTCATCAGTTACAGAGGGAGGATGCAACTATAATCCATTTATATTTAAAAAGTTTCAAGAATCTTCCCTTGGAGAACTATATGGTCTAATGATGCATGCAAACCAATCTGTGCTTTAATATGACCCATCTTGAAAAGAAAGGTTTTTAGAGCTTCAAACACAGTTTATAAGCATTTAATAAAAATGTTTATAATATAAATAACATTAAAAATAATTACATTTGATAAGAGTAATCAAATGAACAAATATAGAAACCCTGTATGAACTCTGCTGTGACCCTTCTAAGGAGCCTGGAGATTCTGTCAGTTAAGTGCTGGTCGGCTAAGCACACGGTCAGATGTTCAGTCCTCCCAACTGCTCATTGGAAGGAAGATGAGGCTGTCAGACCCTACAAAGATTAGAATCCCTATGTCGGGTTCCTCTCAGTAATTATTACAAGGCTTTAATTTTATTTATTTTTCTTATTACGAGGTTTTAAAGCAACAGAAATGCCATAGAACAGTAACAGTATGATACAATGTATTGTTCAAAATTAATGAAGTCTAACCAGATTATTTCATATTTCAAAATCCAGGTATAGATTCTGATTCCTTGCAGCGGTACATTGACGGGGAACTGCCAGAAGCTCAGGCCAGACCCAGAATATCCATGGATATCAGAAGAGGACAAGGGATCTCACTGCTGGTGTCAGATGGCTCTTGGCTCAAAGCAGAAAATACCAAAAGATGTTTACTAGTGTTTCATTGACTATATGCAAAGGCTTTCAACTGGGTGCACCAAATAAAATGTGGACAACTTTGAGCAGATTGGGAATTCCAGAACTCTTCACTGTGCTAAGAAAAATGTGCGTGGGTCAAGAGGCAGTTGTATGAACAGAACAAGGGAATACTGTTATGGTTTAAAATCAGGAAAGGTGTGCACCAGGGTTGTATCCTCTCGCCATACTGGTTTATCTGTATGCTAAGCAAATCACCAGAGAAACAGTATCAGGATTGGAGGAAGACTCATTACAACCTTTGATATGTAGATGACAAAGGCTTCTTGCTGGAAGTGCAGAGGACTGAAGCATCTGCTGATGAGGATCAAGGAGTGTCGCCTTCGGTGTGGATGGTAAGGAAGCCCGACTGGACCAAGAGGAAACATCATGATAAAAGGAGAAAAGGTTGACGTTGTCAAGGATTTTGACTTGCTTGGATCCACAATCAATGTTCATGGAAGCAGCAGTCAAGAGATCAAACATGAAGTAACTCTGCTGCACAAGCCCTCTTTGACTCCTGAAGGGCAAGGATGTTACTTTGAGGACTAAGGCGCGCCTGACCCAAGCCGTGGCGTTCTCCCTGGCATCGTGTGCATGTGAAAGTTGGGCACTGAAGAAGGAAGACCACAGAAGAACAGATGTATCTGAACGGTGGTGCTGGAGAAGATTGAAAATACCACGGATGGGAAAAGGACAAGCCGATCTGTGTCAGAAGTAGTAAAGTCAGAGTACTCCTTCGAGGCAAGGACGGCAAGACCTCAACTTACATACTTGGGACATGTTGTCAGGAGAGACTAGTCCCTGGAGAAGGAGATCATGTTTGGTAAAGTGGAAGGGAAGCAAAAAAAAGAAGGCGGCTCTGGGCAAGATGGATTGTACAGTGGCTGCCATCCCTGTGCTCAGGCAGAGGAGCAACTGTGAGGATTGTGCAGGATCGTGCCATGTTTTGTTCTGTTGCTCACAGTGTTGCTAAGGGTTTGAGGTGACTTGGTGGCAGCTAACAACAGCAGTCTGATTTCTACACAGGAATCAGAATCAGACTCAGAATCTCGACTCAGAAGCAAAAACAGCAAACTTTCGATTTTCGAAATCTGAACATTGGCTAGCACTTTTTTCTAAGTTAACCAAACACTTCAAAACATGTAAAAGAAACAAGCAATGGTAACAAAAAGGTGACAAGTATTTAAAAATATATAAATAGTATTAATACCAACAATGCCATTATAAGGTCTGGTAAGACATCTAAGCCTTGTGACGCTCAGCCATTATGAAGCGGTTTCTGGCCGAGCATTTTCAGATGAAACGAAGGGAAGCAACAAATATTTTACCCAGGCTACTTCTGACGGACGCTGGAGAACTATCATTTTCAAGGCAAGTGGGCATTCACCCAAGGCAGAGCAGAGGCGAACTGAAAAATTTACCCAAGGTTTCAAATTTCTTTCCAGAACTGGTTTCCTGTTTTTCACTTAAAGTATGCCAGAGGAAATACACATAATCATCAAAGTCTGGGGGGTTGTTTTCTTTTACTCTATAAGGATCTCTGTTTTACAGTCGAATGTTCTACTTTAACACATTGAACTACAAGACTTTTAGTTAAGACCACCTTTGGAATTCCTCATGGCCAATTTTGTTCCCATACGGAGAGAAGAGAATCAAATGGAAAATGCCTTCAAATCTTCCACAGGCAGCATTACCACTATTCCGATTAAAGGCTGTTTAAAAATGTAAAACTCTAGTTACTTTATATGGGCCAGAAAAGAAAAATAATATGACTTTGTCTTGTACAACCACCTCAGCATACAAAAAAAGCTGGCCTCATTACCAAGCAGTCTGGTCAAAAGTTCAACATTCCAGGGTATCAAATGCTACTAATATACTCGTAATTTTCAAAATGCTTATAAGACTACAGTGTCAGGGAGAATATCGAATTGCTCAGTACCGGCAGTTAGAAATTTCCTATACCTAGTATTATCTAGTACACCAGATATAATGAGAGATTCTGGCTCAATGGACTATTTCAATATTCTCTATCAATCCTCTTTACTGATGACCTAAAAGTTATCTCCTTCCAGATCTCAATGACATTTACCACCAATATTATCATCAATTGTCTTGTTTTTGATGAATTTTAAAAGTTTACAAATCAATGATTATCCTTAAACATAGTATTTTAATGTAACTGTACCAAATGTGTCATTATGCAGAATTATGATGGTCTTTCTCTTTTCATTCCCCCAATACTTCAATGTATACTACTGCTTAATCTGTAGACAGCAGTCATAATACCTTAAAGATTCTCTATCCAGAAAACCAAATATGTCTTAAATGAACAAATAAGGACTCTCGGAAACTACAAGTACCATCCCATATTTTAATTATAATTTTTTTCTCTCCAAGGCATATTATACATTCATATGAGAGAGAAGAAAGCTCAACAGAGTCCTGACATGCCAGTGCATGCAAGGGAAGTCCCTCCAGGGAAGAGAAGGAAGAAAGGTGAGGGAAGGGAATGGTGCTGGAGCTCCCACTGGGGCTCAGGAAGCCATGCCTCAGCTATTGTGTGGTCACCTGTGTTAGTCTGGGTCCTTTAGAGAAACAAATCCACAGAAAGTGACGTATAGAGTTTTATTTAAAGGTTAAGTGTGCATCAAGAAAACATCCCAAACCCAGTGCTGCCCAAGCCCACAAGTCCAACATTAGCCCATATGTCTACCACCAATCCACAAAGTCCTCCTCCATTTAACAAAAAACACACTATGATGCTGACTGCAGTAGGAAATACAAGTCAGTGAGCATGTAAGCATCTCAGCACTGGCAGGGGTCTCCACACGGGTGCTCCAGCACCCAGGGCTGCATCAGGCTAGGTCCATGTGGCTTCTCCTCGGGGATGTCTTCCAGGAAGTGAGCCTTGAAAGCTGAAGCAGGAAACTGGCTAAGGCAGCTGCACCGTGGTCCAACCATCAGAAAGCAAGAGACCCGAAAAGTAGAAAGGCAAGGCTCACTGAGCCATTTATCTCTCCGCCCTTCAACCAACCCCACATATGTTTATCGGCCAGGTTGGCACAATAAACTAACTACCTCATCACCCTAGAGAGGTATTGCCTCAGTATTAGGAAATAATTAATCCTAGATTGAGCACTGCTTCACATCTGCCAAAGCATAAAAGCAAGATCTGAATGTCTAGGTAACTGCAGCCTGGACCTCAGCTCATATTTATAGGACTTACAAGTGTCCAACATTCTATGAAGTAAATTTCACAATGTTTGACATTCAACTAAAGATACATAAGGTAGAAATATGAGGCCTAATGAAGTGTGTGAGGGGGGAGGGAAAGGAATCAACCTAGAATTGGAACCAAGTAGGAGAATTAACACTAAAGGGCATTAAGACAATTAAAACACTAGTCCATCTGTTCAAAATGTTAGGGAATAGACTCAGATCAAATTTTAGAGATGAAAAATACTAATGATCTAATCAGATATTGACCAATTAGACATTTATGTTGAAAAGATCAATATCATAAAAGCATAACAGTAAAAACACACAAAACCACGATAAATAAAGGCGCAACAACTTCTAGTGGCCTAATGCACACACACAAAGGTTAACATCAAAAGGCAATATTTGAATCAAAATGCATTTATATATCTTTAAAGACAAATGATTACTTAAACAGGGATTGTAACAATGTGTGCTGGGGTTACTAGACTATATAAAAGATGTATGATGACCACAATGGAATTTACAACATAAGATTTCTGGAAAACCTTAACATTTTTTGATGAAATTATTTATAATCCATGAATCTTTTATGTCAATAAAAGGGCAATAAAAGTATTTTGAGGCTCCAAGATGTGAATGTAATATGCCAGCATGGAGTAGGGAACCAGTGGAGAGGTCTGAGGGGCCAGCCCCAATCCCAACTATGTGGACACCTGCCCCTCCCCCCAGAAGAATTTATTTCAGAGGACAGCACTGAAGCTGCAGCTTTGGGAGATGGACATATCTGATTGGAGCACACGGGAACAGATGAAGGGGGAGGAGGAGAGAACGAACACATTCTGGCCCACCAGGCTTTGAGGACTATGTTCCTGCTCAGAGAAGCCAGTCCACGGCGAAGACCACATGGCCGGCCCCAATATGAGACATGGCATCCCTCACTGACCCATATCCCTACAGGGACAACACTGGAGACACAGTGTGGGAATTGCACCTGATCTGATCCCGCCACACGGAGGCAAAACGCTAAGTGCATGGAACAGAACTGCAAGGGAATTGAGCAGCGAGGTCCCCAGGGAATGCCAAAGGTGGACTTTGGGGCCAGGGCGTGGTGTCCCAACAGACTGGACTGGAAAACACTCCTAAAGGCCAGCAAACAGTCCTTGAACTAACTACAAGCTTTACTTTTCTTGTTGCGTTTTGTTTTCTGTCATTGGTTTGTTGCTGCTGCTTTGTTGTATATTGTTGCTTGGTTTTGCTCTGTCTTGTTTTTGTGCATGTTATTATCTCTGCAAGTCTGTCTAAATAAGATAGGCTAGATGAACAATCTGGAGGAGAAAACAATGGGACATGGGGGACATGGGAGAGGGTGGGGTGGGGGGAAAGGAAGTGGTGTTAACAAACCCAGGGACAAGGGAACAACAAGTGATCCAAATCGGTGGTGAGGAGGGTGTGGGAGGCCTGGTAGGGCATGAGCAAGGGTAATGTAACCAAGAGGAACTACTGAAACCCAAATGAAGACTCAGCATGATAATGGGACAAGAGGAAAGTCAACGGAAATAGAGGAAAGAACTAGGAGGCAAGGGGCATTTATAGAGGTCTAAATAAAGGCATGTACATATGTAAATATATTTATATATGAGGATGGGGAAATAGATCTATGTGCATATATTTATAAGTTTAGTATTAAGGTAGCAGATGGACACTGGGCCTCTACTCAAGTACTCCCTCAATCCAAGAATACTTTCTTCTATTAAACTGGCATTCTATGATACTCACCTTCCCAACACAATTGCTAAAGACAAAGTGGGTGCATAAACAAATGTGGAGAAGAAAGCTGATGGTCCCCAGCTATCAAAAGATATAGTGTCTGGGGTTTTAAAGGCTTAGAGGTAAATAAGCAGCCATCTAACTCAGAAGCAATAAAGCCCACATAGAACCAGCACACCAGTCTGTGCAATCACGAGGTGCCGAAGGGATCAGGCACAAAAAATTCTACAACTAAGATAAAATAGACAAATGTCTTGAAAGACATAAACCACCAAAGCTCAGTGAAATGAAACAGGTCACTGGAATAGCTCTCATCTATGAAAGAAGACACTGCAGTATGAATGACAAATGAATAAGATGTTCCTCATTAGTCATGAGGGAATTGCAAATTAAAACTATGAGATACTACATAGCCATTAAAAAACAAACCCAACCTGCTGTTCTTGAGTAGGTTGTAACTTAGTGAACCCTGTAAATCTTTACAGAAGCAGACAGCTTCAACTTTCTCCCAGAGTAGCTGATGGGCTGCAACGGATGACTTGAGGTTAGTACCCGACAGCGCCACTAGGGCTCCCCTTAGGTACCAACTAGAATGATAAATGGAGAAAGTAGTCCATACCAATGTAAACAAAAATGCAGATGAATGGGGACATTCATAATCCACTTGCAGGAATGCACAATGTTACAGCAACTTGGGAAAACACTTTAGTAGCTTTTTTGTTTTATAATAGTTTTATTGGCACTTCATCCATATATATACAATTTAATCATACCAAGAAGAGTTGTACAATCTTTTTTTAAGAAAATCATTTTACTGGGGGCTTGTACAGCTCTAATCACAATCCATCCATCCATCCATTGTGCCAAGCACATTTGTACACATGTTGCCATCATTTTCAAAATATTTTCTTTCTACTTGAGCTTTTGGTATCAGCTCAAATTGTACAATCTTTACCACAACCAATTTTAGAACATTTTCTTCTTCCTTGTACTTACTGTTATTCATGCAGTTATTTTTTAATTGTGCCAAAAATATATACAACAAACATTACCCAAGTCAACAACTTCTATATGTATAATTCAGCGCCAATGATTATACTCTTTGTGCTAAACAACCATTATTGATACCCGTTTCCAAGTGATTCCACCATTATTAACATAAACTCAATACCTCCGAAGCAAAAAACCCTTTCCTCCTTCACCTGTAGTCACCATAGGTCAGTTATTTTGTGTTTTTAAGTGGTTTTCTTGATATAATAAGCACTTATCATACACTTACATAGTTAAATTGCTTTTCAAAAGAGTGTACCTGCACATACACACACACATCAACACAATTCGTTCTAATGATTTCTTTAAAAAGTTACACCTGATGATTCTGTTATCTCACTCTTAGGCATTTATCCAAGAGAAAGGGGAATCCATGTCCAGACAGATGGTCTCACCGAACAGATGGTCCAAAATCAAGAGTCACCTTTCTCAATGATTGCCAAATAATAGCCTTGCAGATATATTCTTTTATATTGTAAGAAAAAATGAAAATGAAAACAAATACCCTCGCTGGTGAGTAGATGCAAATAAAAAGTTGAACAACAGGTAGAAAGAGAGTACTTAAAATTAGCTTCTGGATTCTAGGAAGGTGGGTAGTCTGAGCCTGCATCCGTCCTCCCTCACCTCTCAGGAGAACAACTACCAGAAACTGTGGTGCCCCAGGCTGGTATCACAGGCCTCCAGACCACTGGAGTTCTCCCGTGAAGGACTTGGCAGTAGGGAAAGTTTGCTACTCCTTGAGGTACTGGGCGCACACCTAGGGTTTGACAACTCCCTAAGAGTTGAGCTGGAGAAGTAGAATCCTGCTATTCCCTTCAGAAAAGGACTGACAGTGTCTGCTTCCTTGAACGGACACCGGCCAAGCTGTCTTAATCCGCTGACCTCAGCAGACTGAGAGTAAGGGTTGCTCTGGTGAGTTAACCCCCAGACCTTACGGTTTCAGAGAGTCTTCAGTTTCAGACCCTTTCCACTCAGAGAGAGACACTACCTGCGTCCTCAATCTCAGGCTCAGCTTCAGCCACAACCAAGTGTTTGTGAGCTGGCCTGCCTCCATACACGGCTGTGTTAGCCAACACCTGGTTAGCAATGCCAGAGACACCTGCACAAAAGCCATACACTGGTGCCTACCCGAGCACAGCAAAGAAGACCCACTTACTCAAAGAACTCAAACTCAATGACAGCTGGCCAAATGACTCAACAGGCAAAATGCGTGGCTTCTACTGACGAGTCACACAGAAGAGACAGAAGAGAGGAGTGCAACGGAAATAAGGAAAAAGTAACAAGAAGATTCAATGAAGAGACTGAATCAGCTCAGAACTTTTCAGAGCTGCAGATATTTCTAAACGGAAAAATTCAGCAGATGAACAGATGAAGAACAATCCTTTCTGAGAACAGAATTTATGTTCCAGAAGATTAAATGGCAACAATCTCAGGATAGGGAAACGTGTCACTAAAAAGATTTTTTAAACCTGGAGACAAATTCAAGAAGCTTGGAAATATTAAGTATAGTGGGGAAATGAACACACTAGAGACAAAATATTATTTTAGGAACTATCATACAGTACACACAGAAATCACTGGGATAATTAATGTGAAACAGTTCAAAACAGATCTATGTTCTTCCATCATAACTCACTTGAACTCAGTCATAAACTTTTCAAATCAAATCAAATCAGCAAGTAACACTTTTCTACAAGGCAAAAATCTGAAATTCATTTTTTCCACATTAAAGTACAATATTTTGCACATTATTTTGCATCTCTCACAATCCATCCTTTTTCTTCTAGATATACTGTGTCTCTATAAGGAGGTGTCAAAAAGTTTATGGGAAAATTCCAATAGCTTTCCATTTTTTCCATGAACTTTTTTTTTCTCATTTTTTTCTCCCCACAAACTTTTTGAAGCCCCTTCTTATTAGGAATTTTTAAAAAAATCTACTCTGGGGAGGATATATTACATACACAGTTTAACCTAAACTTCAAGAGACTTTAGTTTTACAGTAGTCTTCATTTAGGACTATAAATTATTTTTCTAAGATTGGCAACCATAACTTACTTTCATTGCACATAAAAATTAGAATTTCTCTACCAAAATAGAATAAGTGTACGGGACTGTCCAAAAGAGCTGAGAACAAAGCATAAACACAATGTAGCTAAAAGACCCCCTTACTGGATTTATGAGACTACAAAGGAGCATGTCCCTCACGCTGGGTAAGCAGTAAGATCACTTAATCTGGGGAGCATTTTCTTTGGAGCCGTCTGTCGTCTCTCGCCACCCACACTGCAACCCTGATCTCCACCAGACACCCGACACAAAGCCAGTGATCCCGAACCTTGTTCATAAGCCTGTTCTTATATTTCCCCCCAAATACTGCCACCAAGTATCTACCAGCATCCACCCAGTCACTGAAACTAGGGTAGAGTCATCTCCAATTTGTCATGTTCACGCAACCTCCATATATAACCAGCCCCAGCAAATTTTGCCATTTTTCTATGACTATTCCAAAGAATAATGAAAGAAGATTGGCCAAAGGAGGGCTTAATGTAGAAATAAAGTTCTAGATACTAAAGGATTTTAAAGGGAAGGCTTCTTAGCTTACACTTTATCATAAGGGACAAGGATCTGCAGAGTTTTTCTGTGTGTACCAATATTACATATATTAGGCTTTGTGAGTCACGAGTCAAAATCAAGGACACTAGGTAGCTAACTGACAAGAATGAACATAGGGGGTGGGAGAACTAGAACAGATTGCGACTGCAAAACTTATTGTAAAGGCAATTGAACCGTCAAGTGCGGGAAGGAAGGAATGCTCTAAAATTGACGTGTGTGTGTGTGTGTGGGGGGAAGACTGTGCAATTCTTCCTGAAATGACTGAATGATTGAACTATTGACTTAGAAGATATGTAAAGTACTTGCCAATAAAACTGTTGGGAAAAATTTTTAAATAAATGATAGAGAACACCCATAAAAAGAAAAGAACATAAAATTTCTCTAAATTTTAGTGATGAAAGTCTAAATATAATTACAATGACAACTGCGTACAATAAAAGTATCTGTGGCATTGTGAGTTAGACACAAGGCTGTAACCCCTGGTCAGAGGTTCACACTGTGGGAGGAAGATGAGGCTGGCCCCTTCTATAAAGATTTAGACTCTGAGAACTCTGAACAGGGTGACTATAAGGCAGACCTGATGATGGCAGTTGCGGGCAAAGAAAGGAACTCTTTTTATGGGGATAATATATGTGCTTAATTGGGGTTCAAAATTAGTGTTCCCTTCACAAAACTAAATAGAAAATTTCATCTGTAATGCTAGTTTGTACTGACATTTTATATATTTGAAAATGCCTTTTCACATAGGTACTGTCAAATACTAGTTATCAATTAGCATTATATGACTTTAATTGAATATAGTCACTCTTTAGAAGGCATATTTTGAATTCCTTTAGATTCTTCTTTTGATATTTGCTATAGCATGTCATTACATTGCAGCTTAATCACCTCTAATGTATTATGTGAAAGTTCTTCACTTACACCAGGGACTTTGAAATATGGGAATTTCCTTCACACTCGCATTGTAACCTGAAAATTGCTATTCGAGCTGGGGTTGGAGTTCCACATATGACCCACTTCCTATTTCCTGTGGGACTAAAGATCTTCTTGTTTTAACGTTTGACAGTACCACCACTGGCATTACTTGTGATTCAAAGGCCAGTTATCATCTCAGGGACTTTACCACATGCTTCCCATGACAGGGCTATCTTGCCTTGTGCTATTAGTTGAATTGATTTAGAAACCTTATCAAGTTGACAGCAAAAGCTAAGTATTCAGCAAATGGTTGAATGAAGGTCGTTTGTTTTTTTAAAGACTGTTTCAGCTCTGAGTTCAAAATATTCACAATAAAACTTTACCATTGGTTGACCATCAAACAGTTATGTCGGAACATAGTAGAGCAAGTTAAAATATTTAGCTTCTATTTTTGACAAAATTTCACACAAAGCTGATGACCATTGTGGGTTCACTTGTCCGGGCCATGATTCTTGGTGGCATGTCAGTTATATAATAATGCAGTCATCCCCTTTTGTGATCTGATACAATGCAATCACTTCCATGATGAGATTTCCTATGAGCAACCAATCGGTTGAAATCGTTTCCTCGAGGGGCATGGCTAATATATACGGATATTCTGGCTAAGTTTTCTAGCTTCTTATTTAACATGAATCCTGCATCTGGCTTTGTCATCATATGACCTCTGGTTCTCTGGACTTGAGCCAGTAGTCTGCTTTACTGCCTGCTGATTTGGGGATTAGTTAGCCCGATAGCTACGTGAGTCAAGAAAAGACTCCAGCTTGACTTCTGACCCATGGACTTGGGACTTGCCAGCTTCAGCAATCATGTGAGCCATTTCCTCCCCCCCCCCCTACACACACACACACACACACAAACGATCCAAATGACTATAAGATGTACCATGAGATAAAGTCTCTTTTTTTGTGGGCCATCCTTGGAGGTCAGGACTAAAAATGTAAAAAACAAAATTAACAGAAGGTCAAGTAGAGAAGAGTACAGGCAGCACATTTAGCAGGAGACTCAACAAAGCTGACAATCACCAGAAGGTGAATGCTCATGGGTGTGGGAGAGTTAAGAAAGTCCACCAAAGAGAACAAAATTTAAACGAAATACAATGATTTAACAAGAAAACACTATCAAAGTTGAGAAATCTACTTACTGACACAGCGATCGTGGTACTATCGGGCCTCCATTCAGCTTGTTGGTAGGATCCAAACTGAGCAAACGATTTTGCAGGCTCCTTGTAGGTTACGATCAACACACTAGGCTGTAAGGAAGCAGTTGCATTTGTATTAATATAGCATAAACATAGATTCAACCAAAATGAAAGGTAACCTATTCTTGAGTCCTCTGGAAGTGGTTAAATAATAAAAAACCAACCAGCATACTCTAATACTAAACCACCAGCCTCAAATAGCTCAGTTCCAAACAACCAAAAAATAATTCTTCAGCGAACACCTCCTACACTTCTTGGTCTAAAGAGACCAGGCAATGCAAATCTAATTCTACACAATGTCATAGTTATACAACACTTGACAGCTTTTCCAGCATTTTCTACTTGGTCTCAAGCCTGGAAAGAGCTACAACAAAATACGAGGACACAGAAATGTACGGGAAGAGTTTTGTACACGTTTCCACCTCTCTCTGGTAAGTTTACCGGGGTGTGAGATTGCTGGGCCACAAAGAAACGCTCCAAGGAGGTGCATCTCTTCGAGGGACGGCCCAAACCTTTCCAACACTGGCCACGCCTTTGCTAGTGTTTGTCATCGTGTATTTGTGATCGCAGCCATTCTTCTGAATGTGAACCTGTATCTCATTTTTATTTCTATGTGCATTTTCCAAACGACAAGCATCTTTTCAGAGGCTGATGGATCACCTGGGTATCTGCTTTATAGCAACACCTATTCAAGCCCATTATCCATTTAAAATATGGAATCACCACCTCTTCAAAGGGCACACCCTAGTCCCTAACTTTTTGAAGCTGAGTGCTCAAGTTAAGGTAACTATTACTGAGAAAAGTGGGTGAAGGGAGATGGTGAACAGTGTAAGACATGACAAAACAACAATACTTTATAAATTATCAAGGGTTCATGAGGTAAGGGGGTAGGGAGAGAAGGGAAAAAATGAGGAGCTGATACCAAGGGTTCAAGTAGAAAGACAATGTTTGAGAATATGATGGCAACAAATCTACAAATGTGCTTGACACAATGGATGTATGTATGGATTGTGATGAATTGTACGAGCCCCAATAAATTGATTAAAATAAAAAAGAAAAATAACAAAAAAAGATAACTGTTGCTGTAATACAATTCATTATACAAGGGGGTAGCGTTCTCTGGCCATCCTGCCCCCCACCATATAACCGGTAAACAGTTCAATGTCAAGGTTAAGAATCGGGGCACACCTCAAAGATACCATGGCTCAGTCCCAAAGCATCACAGCAACACGAGTATCGCAATGAAGCTAGTCCCATGAGTTTTTGTTTCCCAGGGCAGGTAAAAGTCACCTTTACACTAGAGACTGTAGCCTATGGCATGTGCAAGAAGGGCACACGAGAAAGTCTAACTAGTGTGAGAACGACCACATCAAGGGAGACAAGAAGTGAGCACATGCTATTGGGACAATGGTGCCAACAGACTTAGTGGACACAGGATTACCTCAAATCTTCCATTTGTTAAAGCGTGGGGGTGGGGAGGGCTGTATCCACAAGATGCAATAAAACAAGGAATGTCTATACACGTTAAGTATGAACGAACATTTGTCCTTAGACAAGTGATTTAATGTCTCTTACGTTTGCTTGTACATCTTTAAAATAAATGTAATGACACATCCTATGCCATTGGCCAGAACTGCTCTAGAGGTTACATAAATTAAATACCACATTTGGTAGCGTTCCCAGCACGTTAAGCACTACCAATGTTATTTGTTGCTGCTTTATTACCACTTCAATGTCTCAGGATCACATAATTAAAGATACTACACAACAAAGCTCTGTTTTTTCCCTGAGATAATTATTCAGAATCCCTACTTAAGACACCAGTAACACATTATTTCCTGCTACAGTTTATGTAATGAAAATAAGGTTGGCTCCATGTTCTGACAGTCCAGCTGACTGAGGGGTGCGGGGGGTGGGTGGGTGGGGTGATTGAGTCCGAGGGTGGAGCAGAATGATTTGAGGTAGACCCAAGGGAACTTTCTAAGCTGATGAAAAGGCTAAAACTCGGGGGTCCTCAAACTTTTTAAACCGGGGGCCAGTTCACTGTCCCTCAAACCCGTCGGAGGCCCAGACTATAGTTTAAAAAAAAAAAACTATGAGCAAATTCCTATGCACACTGCACATATTTTATTTTGAAGTAAAATTGGAGAGCAAATGCTCTGAGAATAATTGGGGCAGGGAATGTATGGATGTGCTTTATACAATTGATGTATGTATATGTATGGATTGTGATAAGAGTTGTATGAGTCCCTAATAAAATATAAAAAAAGAAAAGAGGAGGGAAAAAAAAAGAAAATGATTAGGGCAAAGAATGTATATTCACTTGCAGTTATGTTTCATTGTGCTAAATAAAACAGTTCTGAGTTATAACTGTTAAAAATGCACAGAGCATTGTTTTCAAAGCAGATACATGACGCTGGTTTTACTGTAACCTGCAGTTTCTGCCACTGATACTGTGCAGGTAAACAATGAGTGACTGGCTTCATACTTCAACAGTCCTCAGTTTCCACAGCCATACTCCTGAAGGGTAACTTAACAGTTGGTGGCAACTGAGAGTGATGTCTCATAGTCAACACCGATGCACTGGGTGCTACATTGAGACAATCAACCTTATAGGTAGGGTGAGGCTGGCCAATACTCTTTGGCAGCTTTTTTTGGGGCGGGGATGGAGGGGGTTGAGAGTGAGGGGGTAGCAGCTTTCTTTTGCTCCTATACAGAATGATGAATATTTAAGGAATATCTCTTTCCCATGTTTCAGAGCTCTCCAATCCTGTTACTCTTTTTTTTTTTTCTGAGTACAATATACTTTATTGATGGTGCTTGACAAGGTCAGGCTCTCTAAGCCCCTCCCCTTCTTTCAGGGGGTCTGGATAGAATATTGTCAGCATGTTGGGGGATGAGTTGGGGGCAAAGACTCCCCAGAAGCTGAAGGCTTCTCTTCCTTTAGTGCTCTTGCTGGGGCTGGTGGTCCAGGAGGCTCTCACTCCTTAGAGGCCATGTGGATCATGGGGTCCACCACTCGGTTGCTGAAGCCAAATTCATTTGACAAATTCTTTGTCAAACGAGCTTGACAAAGTGGTCGTGGAGGGCAATGCTGGCCCCCACATCAAGGCGGAAGAGTGATGTCACTGCTGAAGTCACAGGAGACAACCTGGTCCTTGTGTAGGCCAGGATGCCTTTAGGGGACCATCGGACGCCTGCTTCACCGCCTTGTTGATGTCATCGGACTTGGCAGCTTTCTCCGGATGGCAGGTTAAGATCCACGGCTGAGTGGGGATGATGTTCTGGGCATCCCCACAGCCATCACGCCAGTGTTCCCCAGGGGGACCATCCACGGTCTTCTGGGTGGCAGTGATGGCGTGGACTGTGGTCATGAGTCCCCTCCATGATGCCAAAATTGTCCTGGATGACCTTGGCCAGGGGGGCCAAGCAGTTGGTGGTGCAGGAGGCATTGCTGACAATCTTGAGGGAGTTGTCATGTTGCTGGTGGTTCGCGCCATCACAAACATGGGCATCGGCAGAAGGGGCAGAGATGATCACCTTTTTGGCACCGCCCTTCAAGTGAGCCCCAGCCTTCAATAGAGGTGTGAAGACACCAGTAGACTACGACATTCTCGGCACCAGTCTCACCCCACTTGATGTTGGTGGGATCTTGCTACTGGAAGATGGAGATGGCCTTCCCATTGACTATAAGCTCCCCGTTCTCAGTCTTGCCAGTGCCATTGAACTTGGTGGAATCCACATGGGTGGAATCATACTGGTACATGTAGACCATGTGGTTCAGGTCAATGAAGGGGTCACCAATGGCAATAATGTCCACTTTGCCAGAGGGGAAAGCAGCCCTGGTGACCAGGCACCCAATGTGGCTGAATCCGTTCACTCTGACCTGCACCATCGTGTCTCTGGGACGCGGCTGGGGCTGTACAGGAATGGGAGAGGCAGCTGCCTCTCGCACGAGGAGGAGCAGAGAACCCCGGTTACTCATTTTTATCCCACCTACTATGTGCTGGACCGAGAAGGGAGCTTGAATAGAAAGGTTTTAAAGCCAATTTCATGTAGACAATATCATCTATACAGCATCTGTGCGAAACATGTCTAAGTTTAATCTAATCAATCCTTTCAGGATCCAGGAAATGGTTAATTACACAAATCCAGAATCTGGTGGTCTACAAAAAAGTGGTTAAATTTACTAAATAACAACCCATCACATTGCATGAACTTCGAATGGACCTTTGTTTCCAAATTAAAGGGGAGGGGGAGTATAAAATAAGTTTGGGGAGGTCAAATGAAACGACCATTGTGTGACATTAGAGAATTAGTAATTTTCACACAACTGCATCATAGTTCCGTGAGAAAGGCGGGGCTTTCTACTCCTGTGAAGAGCTGCAGTCTCAGAAACCCACAGCGGCAGTGCTATCCTGTCCTTTAAGATTGCTTGGAGTCGGAATCCACTCAACGGCTGTCAGTTCGACTTCATGGTTATGTCTAAGAGTGTCATTTTTAGAAGAGGCATACTGAAGTAATTGAGGTATCAATAAAATATCTTTATGTTTCAACTTTCAAATGATTACACATTTGCACATTCAGACATAAACACATGTACAACCACAAAATAACAAAATATTGAGCATTGTTGCCAGATTACATAAATCAGTGGTGGCCCCCACCTGCGTGTGCACAAGTGGGCAGAACTGGTGGTGGGGATTGATCTCCATGCACAGATGCTGAAAGGAGCTGAAGGAAGAACCAACACATATACTTGCCAGCATGGAAGTAAGTGTCAGCTGTGTGTCAGAGGCCAGCATGCCTCAATCACAGCACACCACAACACCCATGATGAAGCGTCTCAGCCATAGAACATGTAATTACACGTAAGAGTGTTCATTTTAAAGCATTCTATAAATATTCCATACTACAGCAAGTCAAAGGCATAACAAACTTAAGAAAGATCTCTATAAAAGCTGGTTACAAAAGGAATATCAGCAATGAACTACAAAATTCACTTACATACATTAACTACCTAATTTCTTTATGCAAGAAAAATAGTAAGTATTTTTAAATGCACAAACACTGGTGCAGTAGTGAACACATTTAGCTGCTAACTGGAAGGGTCCTGGTTCAAGCCAATCCGTTGCTTCCTGAGAGAGATGTGGCAGTCTGATTCCGTCAAGATTTACAGCCTTGGAAACCCTATGGGACGGTTCTATGCTACCCCTCGGGGCCGCTGCTGAGCAGATTTACTCAACGGCAATGGGGTTTTGGACGACATCTTTAGAATATACTAGAGAATCCCTGTGTGTCAGAAAAACAATGAACACTTTAAAATATACTGAGTAGTACATATTATTTACTCCAGTTTGACATGTTCTATCCATGTTTTGCGGCATTCCTCTTCCCTATGTGGCACCTTCCCAATTTAGCCTCATCATCTATTCCTCAGGTTCAACAGAAGGCAAGGAGAACCCAAGCCCGCCCACCAACCATCCCATCTGCCTGAAGGCATCAGTTCCCTCATCTATAAAGTAAAATGTTTATAAACAGAAAGAAAATCGCTCTCCTTCACAATATCACTATTTACATGGAATCATCTACCATAAGGTTACAGGCACTGTGCTTGGAATTTAACAGGCATTTAACCATCTTTAAATCTAAGTAAAACTCCTTGAAAGGTGTTCAGAAAAGAGTTAACATAGCAGCCTGTGAGCGTTCCGCTGAGAAAAGTCTGTGTTCAAGGTTAGTCCTTGGTTGGCACCTGGGACCTTGGATCTTGGGAGGGTTCCCACCATTCTCTAACTGAGAAGAATGGCTTATTGCGCCTACAGTCTATACAAGCCACAAGATCGCTGCAGATCTGCTTTCCTCCCAAAGTGTGCAGTTTCCGTGTGTGCCAGGCAGAAGGTTCCTACCTACTCGTGCTGTTGCTAATTGCCACCCAGTTGGTCCCCCTCATAGTAGCTCTACATACTACCCAGGCTGCACCCTGGGGCACAGGGTCTCTAAGGAGCTTTCATGGCAGACAACACTTCCTTCGTGCTGTCATAATTTGACGCTGAGGAGCTAAGTGCCTCTTGTGACTACACGGAGTGATAACCCTCTTTCCCCCCAGATGTCACCCCACACATCTTCTCTCTGGGCTGATTTTGGGTTGTCTCCTCTGTAATGAATCACTTGCCCCTTATATATGCCCAACTCTAAGTCTCCCGAGACTCTAGGGCCTACAGGATCACCAAAGCTGAGGGTCTCACAGGCATCATGATACAAATCCAAAGATAAGCACAAGACATGGTAAACATGTAAAAAAATACAAGTGCTGAGTAAATGGCTTTCCCCTTTCCTCTCAATTTATGTAAAAGACACGAGATCTCATAAAATGATAAAATACTATAATGCACCGTACTGTTGAGCTTGTAACACGTGAGGGCTTCAAAAAGTCTGTGGGAAAATTCCATTATCTTTTAATGCCATTTTCCCACAAACTTTTGAAGTCCCCTCATATATTATATAGTCATGGCACTAGTATTTCAAAGAAGAGAGCTGGAAGGTGTTATATTTAACTGGCATTAAGTAATAATTGAAATATAGTGTTCAGGAAGTTCACAGGCTATAAACTTGCCCTTTAATGTTAGGTAAATTTGACCACACTTTGAAATGACCCTTACAAACTAAACTCACTGTCAGCTAGCCCATGCTTGACTCACAGTGACCCCACAGAACAACTGCTCCTGTTTGAGTCTATGAAACTGTAACTCTTTACAGAGTAGAAAAGCCCATCTTTCCAAAAAAAATGTTCATCACAATCACTTTCACCTGTTGCACATGCAGCTTTTACATCACTGAAAAGGTTGGAAGGCTTTTCTTGCACTAAGACAAAACCCAACCCATCAGGCGTTTCTCAGAGTCTATACATCTTTACAGGAGCCAACAGCTTCCTCTTGCTCCTGTGGAGCAGCTAGTGGGTTTGAACTGTTTACCGACCTAGCAGTTAGCAGCCCAATACCCAATCCACAGCACCACCAGGGCTCCTTATTGTTGCACTACCACGACAACAACCCACTGCCACAGAGCTGATCCACACACACACAGAGCCCCAGTCCAGGGTTTGGTTTCTGAGACAGTAACTTTTTATGAGAAGAGAGCAGCTAGCTTCTTCTTTGTGTGAAGTAGATGGTGGGTGGGTTTGAACTACTGGCCCCGTAGTTAGCTGCCACACTGCCACCAAGGTTCCTTCATTAAAGTAAGGCTAAATTTAGAACCATACACACCTATCCCCACTCACCTATAAACTCACTTTAAAGATACACTTGAAAGGGATATGGTTCCTAACTCAGGGGACTGTCTGTAAGAGGTTAAGATTGCTACAGTAATCACCAGAGCAGCTGTTGGGGAAAAGCGGAAAAAAGGCCCAGAAATCAGCAATTAAATGAGTAATCACAACGGTCTCATTTGCAACCTGTCATGGGGATGAAGCAGCTATACAACAGGAGAAAAAACTGAAGCCCCCATTTTGGTGCTTATTATTATAATAACCTAAAAACTGGGAACTATCCAAATAGTCATCAACTGGAAAATGGGTAAAAATGTAGCATATCCATACAACAGAGTAATACTCAACAATAAAAAGGAGTGCTACAATCTAGGTGTAGCTCAGAAACATAATGCTAAGTAAAAGCCCTGAGTTATTCGAAGTGTTCACTTGCTCAGCAGCTGACCAAAGGTGTCTGGGAGGAAGTGCCTGGGAAAGCCCTGGGAGCACAGCCCTCCCCCGCCCACCAAGGTCACCCTCAGTACAGAATCAGCTTGAGGATAAAGGGCCAATTTGGCTCTAGGAATGATAGTGGCATCCTGTCACATGCTTTTGGCCACCTGAATCTCCTCTTTGATAAATTACCCAAGTCCTTTGCCCATTTTTTCACTGGGTTGTCTTTCTGCTGTGAACTGGCAGAAGTTTTATATACATATTGTGGTTATCAGGCCCTTCACCGATGATATATGGCTCCTGAATCCATCCCCCAACCCCAGCACATCTATAGGTGGCCTTTTCATTTTGTTGATCAAGTCCTTTGATGTCCAAGAGTATTTAGATCTCTGTTTAGTCCTTTGCTGCTTGAGCTCTACTAGGTCCACAGCTAGATTATTATTATTTTACAGCTACATTATTTTTATACACCTCAATAAAGCTGTCAACATATTAAGCCACACTAAAGCCTATCATGTATCTACAACATCCAAATTGTCATACGCTAATGTATGTGTAACTTGTACAGTTAACCCTTGAACCACCCAGGTTGGAAATTCGTGGGCCTCTCAGACATTGATCAAAAACAAAAACAGACACAGCACTAATCATCTCCATGTGAACATGTAATCTCCTCCAGTGAAGTGTGGTACTGCAGTAAATATGTGCTCTCTTGAGTATTTTCCGTTGTGTTTAGTGCAACACTATAAACCCCAAATAACACCCTGGGGCCCACATGAAGGGCCATTAGTGGTGCTGGACATGATCCCAAGAAGCAGAGAGAAATCATAACATTAGAAGAAAAAGTTGACTTGCTTGATTTGTACCACAGACAGAGGGCTACAACTGTGGTTGCCTGTGGTCTCAAGAGAGAGGAAGGAATCAGATTTAAGGGCCTTTTATTTTTTTAATAGGAAATTCAAGAAGCCATTGCTGCAGCTAAGTCAGCAGGTTTATGAAAACTTTTTAATCTCAGATTGAAAATACAGTTTTTATGTGCGTGATGTTTCATAATACAAATCACATACAAAATATATGTTCATTTACTATTTATGCTACTGGTAAGAATTCTAAGCAACAGTGAGCTATTAGTGAAGTTTTGGGGAAATTAAGTTACTTGTTCAAGGTCAAATGTAGTTGAAATAAAGCATCTTGTTTTTTAGATAGATTCTAATAGCAAACTAAAGTATTGACAACTTGGGCTTAAAAGAATAGTAAGACTTCTTGATTCTAACCGAATGATGCCTGGCCCCTTAGTAAGAAATGACCTAACTATCTCTCTTCAGTGGTAAGTTTGAATTACAGAATATTTCAAATGTTGTGTTCTTTTAAATAACTGATATTCTCAACAGCAACCAAATATTTTTTTAAATTGCAAGTTTATTCTATTTAGTCTAATTAAATTGCTTAACTACATTTGATTCTACATTACATTTGAGTAGAATGCTCTCGTGTAGTAATTTCCTCTGCCACCACGTTAAGCAACACGAAAACACACAGTATAGCATATTTAATATGTAGCATACTCGACTCACTGCCATTGAGTTGGAGAACTGCCCCTGTGGGTTTTCGAGACAGTAACTCTGTATCAAGTACACAGCCCCATCTTTCTCAGGCGGTGTTTCCAAACTGCTAACCTTGACAATCCCAAAGCAAATAATCACCACCAACTAGGGCACCTCTCAATCATATACAGAGAGAAATAAATCCTGTTTCAATTTTATCTTCAATACTTTCAGCTTAGGAAAGGCAGAGATCTGTGCGAGGTGTTAGTTATTTCTAAACACCTCTCAAGCATCTGCTAATTGCCCTTTTCACAAGGGGTCAAAGCCTCTGGCAGGAAAATGAATTTTCATAACATTGTTTTCATTGTATTCATTTATACAGTAATCTTCTATTCTTGCAAGAGTAGCTAGCTTTCCATTTATGGTAAAGAGGTGAATATATGTATTTTAAAGATGAATTTCGAATTTAGAAGTTGGATTGAATGGACGGTAGGGGAGGAGACAGAATGAGCCATCTGAAGGTCCTCAAGCTGGGGAACTTTCCTTCAACTGAGGTGGCCAGGCCACAGGAATGCCAGAAAGCAATTTACCTGTAACCTGGATCTAGCTAATGACTCAAAGCATTGGTTCTCAACCTGTGAGTCGAACGACCCTTTCACAGGGATTGCCCGATTCATAACAGTAGCAAAATGACAGTGATGACGTAGCAACAACAATAATTTTATGCTGGGGGGGGGGGGGAGCACCACCACATGAGGAACTGTATTAAAGGGCCACAGCATTGGGAAGGTTGAGAACCACTGACTCAAAGGCACATGAAGATGGTTCAGAATGTCCTCTGCTTAAATGTTTCTACTGCTTCCCGGTCCATGTGCTTCCTCCACACATCAACAAAAACACACACTGGCAACCAGGAGTTCAACTGATTCTTTAGGACTACATACTACCTTAATTTTGATTAAAACTACAGATTTGATCAGAAGCCTCTCCATGAGATGAATTGGCACAGTGCTGCAACCATGGGCGCAAACAGAAGAATGACCATCTGAGAGGATGGTGACGGTGTCTTATGCTGTTGTCCTCAGGGTTGCAGGAGCAGGAACCAACTTAATGGTCAACAACAAACCACAATCTAGTACAAAACCGAATGCCTGGACTGGGTCCCTTTATCCTGCTGCAACACTTTTCTAATCTAATCTGGATCATATATAATGAAAATAAATGAAAGCCACTATGCCAGATAGTCTGCTCAGACTCACGGAGACCCCACAGGCAGAGTCAAGCTGCCCCAAAGGGTTTCCAAGGCTGCAAATGTAGCTGACTGTCACATGAGCTTCAAACCGACGTTTCAGGTAGTCGGTTAGCAACCCAGGAGCTGAGACTTTTAAACACTGTGCCACCAGGTGCCATTAAAGGTATTACACTGGTATTTCATTTTATTACTATAATTTTAGGTTTCCTGATTTATTTTCATTTAATACTACAGTTCTTTCTTATTATATGTCCACATTTAAACACTGTCCAATTATTAGACATTTAAAGATTCTGTGCTACAAACTAGACAGATACCCTAAATTCATGAATTTATTTTTAAAATGATTATTAATCATCTATTTTGTACAAGGTACCTGTTGTTAAATGCGGTACAGTCAATTCTACCCCTAACATCTCCCCCGCCCACACACACACACACACACACACACACACACACACACACACACATACATACACACTCCCATCTATGCGGAGTACAACACCTACACAGGGCTCCATTGGAACATGGTGAAGTTTGCCAGGCCTATCTACCGAGGCCTCTGAATGGGTTTGAACTCCCACATTTGTGTACTGCTTGGGACCTCCTGATTGTGTCTCCAGAAATAAGCCTGCTTCTGCTTTCTAGACATCTGCAATCTAGTTAGAGAAGTCAAGTACATGTGCAAAAGTCTCCTGGTTATGGCAGATAGAATGACTCACAAAGAAGGATTTCCACAGACGCTGGAGGATGGGTAATTTTCTGTTAGAGCTGAGACAGGTAAGCATTCAAGGAGAGGCGTGTCCTCTAGCCTCACACTAAGGAGTTTGAACTTGTTTCTCTAGCCAAGAACCATAAAGACTGCAGAAGAGGTGCGCATAGAGTGAGTAATACAACGAGTTAAAGGGTGAAAATGGGAAGGTTTAGAAAATGTAGACATGAATTACGTGGAGTGAGTAATACAACGAGTTAAAGGGTGAAAATGGGAAGGTTTAGAAAATGTAGACATGAATTACGTGGCATGTCCTAGGTCAGGGATCCTCAAACTGCGGCCCGCTGAAGATATTTATCCAGACTGCCGGGTGTTTTTCCCCGTTTTGTTTTTTACTTCAAAATAAGATATGTGCAGTGTGCATAGGAATTTGTTCATAGTTGTGTTTTTTTAACTATAGTCCAGCCCTCCAATGGGTCTGAGGGGCAGTGAACTGGCCCCCTGTTTAAAAAGTTTGAGGACCCCTGCCCTAGATCATACAGTCAGTTGTTACCTGTATACCTGGTCTACACCTTGGCTCCTGTGCCACTGAAAGATTTTCCCATGATTAGTATTCACCACAGGAATTTAAGTTTCTGCTCTGGGTTACTCCAAGATGGATCGATTCTTCCACAAGACCAGTGCTTATTTATTCATTTTAGCTTTTAAGAGCAGCCTACAAATCCAATCCAACCTAACCAACCCAGCCTACTGTCACGGAGATTCCAACCCTCTTGACCCTGTAAGACTGAGTAGCACTATCCATGTGGGTTCCCAAGAAGCAGACCACCTACCAGCAATGTTACTTCATGAGCTGTTCATTTATTATACTAACATTCACTTCTTGGGACAAAAACACCCCTCAATCCTTTCATATATGCTGCCTACTTTTCTGCTCTTTTGCAATATTTCCAACAACGTCTGAAGTAATTTGCATATTCAAAATAACCAATAATTGGGAAAATTCATGTTGTCTATGTATGAGTTAAGAATGAAATAATAATTGGGGAAATCCTTGTTATCTATATACGAGATATAGAAATGAAAGCACTCTGTGTAGCAAAGCCTGGTTCACATATCTAGATTCTCCGGTTCACAGTAAAGGATCATAATAAAGTAATAATTCTAGGCCACCTGATTCAGCACAAAAGAAAAACACAATTCACCTCCCACAACACCCATGCCACTCACAAATCATCCATCATCTGATTTACATAACCACTTCAGCTAACGCCTTTCACAACACTTTGGCAGAAACACACCATCAATTGCTCCACCACCAAACCTAACATATAAAAACTGATCTTTTTTGAACATCCTTTTGGCTCTAAAACATGTCTAAAACAGCCTCCAGTAGTTTTTAGAACTAAATCAAATTATCAAGTGTTTGGGGCTTTTTTTGGGTAATAAACTCAAAATGTTAAGATTCCTTTTGTAGAATGATTGCTTTAACCAAATATTTACAAGGTTATTTCTGACTTCTCTACCCTTCTGGGACTCCCTGCTTCCGTTCTGGTAACTTCTGTATTCCCCGCTTCTATCTTGGCAACCACCAGCAGACAGGCAGAAAGAGAGGAGGAAGTCTGACTTTGTATCTGTGGTGGAAAGCACTGAACCAGGTGATAGATGCACAGAAGCACCTGTTTCGCTGCTGTTAGTTGCCAGGGAGTCAGTCCATTCAGACGCACAGGAACTCCAAGTAAACTTTCTTGCATCCGCATGTGTATTGCTGTTGAATCGGTTCCAACTCACAGCAACTCCACAGGGCAGGGTAGAACTGCCTGGTGGTTTTCCCAAGATTGTAATTCTTATGAGGGCAGAGCAACAAGTCTTTCTTGCTTGGGGGTGGCTACTGGGTTCTTACTGCTAACCACCACAAGCACTTAAACCACTGCACCCTTGGGCTCCCTTACACTTTAAAGGTGAAATGCGTGGTTTTAAAATCTCCATCACTAAGCAAGTTGAGTGTCTACAGAAACTCTGGTTCCAAAAAGATTTACAACCAAACCCCTTGCCATCAGTCGTTTCTGACTCACAATGACTCTCTGGAGGGTTTCCAAGACTGTGTCTGTGCAAGCAGACAGCCTCATCTTTCTCCCAAGAGAAGAGGCTGGTAGTTCTGATATGCCCATCATATTAGCAGTGCAAAGCCTAACCCACAGCATCACCAAACTGCCTTAAATTTAAGTTTTGAGATATAATTCTTAGGAGCTGCAGCAAAGCGGGAAGTCCTGTAAGGCTGACAGCTGTCAGAAAAGGGAAACTCAAATTTTCCACTAACGGAGACTGAAAGAAAAGCGACAAGACTTTAGAGTCTCACAGGTTACACTGTATGACACAAACACTGGATTCTAAGCAGCTGCTTGGAAAAAGTATTGAACAGTAGCTCCAGAGGTCTATAAAAGCTCACCCCAAGCTTCTTAAAACTGTGGGTTCCAGACCCATAAGGGGTTGGGCAACTGAATGTGGAGGCGGTAAAACACTGGCAACAGAAAATGGTTTCTGAAATGCAACCACCAAAAAGTAACTCCCCATCAATGGCCCCATGGGGTTTACGGCAGCGCGGGCCTGGGATGCACATGGGGACGTCACTGCAGCCGGTTCTAAACACACAACACTACACCAGAGATCTTTAGTCAGGACCTCCACCCCCAATTCTAGGCTTTATATGTAAGCTATTCCTTTTATTTCCACTGAGATGTCCCGTCATCCGTTGCTATCAAGTCAATACTGACACAAACACAAATTCCCTTAACAGGGTTTCTGAAACTTTTTCCACTCTTGATCCTTTTCTGCCCCAATTTTTCTGCAACTCCGGGTATATAGGTATGTAAAATAAGTCCAATCCAACGGGGCTGTTAATGAAGTTAGTGATTTGGGAGGGTGGCGTCCGAAACACAGCGTCCGGCTCTGGCGCCGTGGAACCCGCACAGCGCTGCCAGAAAGGCCTCGCACTCATTACAGCGCCCAGAACTCGCACCAGCACATTTCTCCGCCACACCCACATGCAATCAACCTCAGGGAGCTCTGCTAACCGACTCGCAAAATGTACGCAAGTTATGCTGTGACATTTCAGTGTTTCCAGAGCTTCATGAGTAATCCCTATTTTTCATATTGCAGTTTTCAGGGGCATTACAACTAGCTTGGACTGTATTAAATGTGCTGTCTTTTCACAAAGCTAATTTTCCTTTTTAAAATTACACCCCTCTCTATTTTAAAATTGGAATAAGTTAGTCCCTACAAAAAGGAGTCCTAGGGTGCAAACATTAAGCACTCAGCTGAGAAATGCAGTCCACCCAGTGGCTCTATGCCCCAAAGATCGGCGACTTGAAAGGTCACTATAGGTCGAAATGGATTTACTGTTCATGCAAGTTTGTACGTAAACTGGATGTTTGAAACACACAATTGTTCCAAGTGTGGTTAGGCTTCCAAACGAATGGGAACTACAGACCCAAGTCGAGTGCCTTCAGGAGGCACAAAACTTTCCAGCTCTTTCTAGAACTAAGGGAGCCCTAGTAAAGACCTTGTTACAGCCTCCCTCCCCGCACTTTGAACATGTCCCTGCCGGCCTTCAAGAGTCCTCACACAGCTCTAAGACCCGCACGCCATAAAACTCCACCTCAGATCTTCACAACTCACTCTCTTCTGTAGAACTATTTGCATCCATAACCTGCCCCCACTCATAGCACTCGAGTTCTCCGTGTACACATTTTCAACTAAATCACTCTAAATCATGCAGGACTACTCATAGCCTCTTAATTAACCTACAGGTGTGGAGTGGGCTGAATTGTGTCCCCTACAAAGACATGGGGAAGTCCCAACTCCTAGCAGGGGTGAAAGGAGCTTGCTTAGAAATCAGCTCTTAGGGGATGCTGTCAAGTAAGTTAGCAAGAGGTTAGACCAGGGCAGGGTGGATCCCAGTCCAACCTGAATGCTGACCTTATTAAGGAGACATGGGCACACAAGGAGAAGACTGCCAGGCAAAGATGCATCCACAAGCAAAGGAAGGCCAGGACATGCCTGGGGCGAGCAGAAGCTGGGATGGAGCCTTCGAGAGAGGGCAGGGCCCAGTTGACACTGAAGCTGAACTGTCCAACAATACATTTCTGTTCTCTCAGTCACTGGATTTGGGCTGTTTTGTACTGACAGCCCTGAAAAACCAATACAAGTCCTCTTGGCTTTTAAATGCATTCTAACTTGTGGAATTTCGGGGAGTTTAAAATGTTCTAACCAAGATGAAAACCTTTAGGCAGAGGATGGAAAGTCTGTCTACTCCAGGAGGCGGCAGCTGAAGGTAGTCAGGCAACTGTTTCTCCCTCATTCACCCCAGTGTCAGACACTCATAGACCTTTGTATCACCACCAGGCTCAATGCCCAGTGAGCAGGCTGTAGGCCAGAGATCATGCTTCACTGCTTAAGAGATCATGTAGTCTCCTTGACAGCATTTCTGAATTGCATTTCGCTCAAAACTTCTGAACCCACAGATTCCGAGAAACCTAACTTTTCTCAGGCTGAGTCTTGTAGCAGTAGCCACATGAGTCTGTAGAAAGCAACTGTGTGTAGGGTGGAACTCTGAAGGAAAGACACAGATGTGATTCTGGCTTTAGTAATGGTAAGAAATTGAATTGGGTCCCTCCAATATATCAGTTCTAACTAATATGCCTGTGATTATAATTCCATTTGGGAAGGAGTGGTTGATGTCATATTACTGAGCCAGTTTGAGTGTAGTGTGTCTTGAGTCGATCTCTTTTGCAATATAAAGATAAGTAAGAAAGCAAAGGAAACACACAGGTTAAGAAACATGCAGGTCTCCAAGGATTCTGGAAGTCAAAGTTGAAGAAACAAGGACCCTCTCCTCCAGAGCAGCACAGTCTAATGCATCTTCCCCCAGTGGAGCCTACACTCTGAATTTGGATTTCTAGGCCCTGTGACAATGAGAAAATGCTGTTAAAGCCATCCAACTGTCGTACCTCCATATAGCAGCACTAGCAAGAGCAGGATTTTGTATAGACAGGGTGAGTGTTGCTTGAACAAATACTGAGTGTGGAAACAGCTGCGGGTTGGGTAATGAGCAGTGGCTGGAAGAATTTTAAGGTATCGCACAGTAAAATCGATTTTGCCTTTGTGGAACTATGGATGTCAAAGGTAATTCTAGTAGAGTTCAGAAGGGAGAGAAGGCAGGTATAGAGAAAGTTTCCTTGTTTTAATGCTAAAAATGAACTTCTAATGAAGCTTTGTTAAACAAAAAATTATGAACATGTGATTGGGCAATGGTGGAAGGGTGGCGCATTTTATTCAGTGGCAAATACTTGCCTGCCTTAATGTTTGTGATAGTTGGGTTTACTGTGCTAAACTGGTCAATAGGAACATGTGGGATTAATCAGGTTGTAGTTTGATTGGAGGGCAAAGAGATAAATGGCTCTGCAAGGCCTGCCCCCCTCTCTCTTGCTCTCTGGTGATCAGACCAGAGTGCTGCTTTAGCTAGTTCTCTGCCTCAATCTGTGAGCTACACCACCTGTGGGCCGAGCTAACCCGTGGATCCTGTGGCTACAGCTTGAGGTTCCTTCGAGAACTTCACCATGTTGCTGGGACCTGCTTCACCACGCTGCTGGGGCACACATCACTTGAGCTTGAGGCTAATGGATCCTGTCGGCTTGTATTGCTTAAGTTCGATATCCCATCTGGGCCTGCTTCGCTAAGTTCCCGAGCTACTGATTGTTGCTGGCCCACCCTGCTGTTTGCTACCTGTGAGCAGACTCTGCTGTCTGCTTCCTTGACCTTGGACCTAGCAGCCCAACATGAGTCAAAGGTCTTCCAGTATATTAACTGTTCCACGGAAGTGAGTTGGGACTGAACCTTGCTGTACTGCTGTGTGGACTAATTAGCTGTTATAATCCTTCTTGCTTTATAAACCTGTCCATACAGTATATATAAAACCAGGACGCTTATGATTTCATATATATAATATATATTTCTTATATTATATATATGAAATCATAAGCGTCCTGGTTTTGCTTCTCTAGAGAACCTTGCCTAACACAACAATCAAATGCTAAGTAGAAGGTAGAACTTATAAGTGATGAACTTAGATTTCTGGTTGAGATTTCTAAGCATGATCTTATAAGGACTGTGTGGCTTCTCCTTGGCATTTACAGCAAGCCATGAGAGGATAGACAGGCTTAAAAATTATCTGTGCAAAATGAGAACACCACGTAAAGATTTGGAAAATTCTGTTGTACAAACTAAGGTTACATGTCCTAAAATATTCTCCAAGGACATGGTGAGAAGTTAAATCTGTGACTGAAGTTAAATCTGTGACTGATGGACCTACCCGCTTAGACTAAGACCCCCAAACCAAACTAACTGCCATTGAGTCCATTCCAACTCATAGTGACCCTATAGGGCAGGGCAGAACTGCCCCTGTGAGTTTCTGAAACTGTAACTCTTTAGGAGAGTAGAAAGCCTCACTTTTCTCCCAAGGAGCAGCTGGTGGTTTTGAACTGCTGACTTTGTGATTAACCCAATTTGTGACCACTATGCCATCAGGGGTTCTAGTTTAGACTAAAAAATCAAAAACCCCAACAAAAAACAACCAAACCTACTGCCATTGAGTAGACACTGAATAGCTTAGACTAAAGGGAGAGAGAAAGAAAGACAGATGCTGCCTCTTGGAAATTTACAAGCAGGAAATAGTCCAAAGGAGCTCTATCTGTTGTCCTCCTAAGAGAATAAAAGGACCATACTTGAGCAGTTCAGAGATAGCAGAACTGTTGGCAGGAGCCTGGGTAATAGCAGGGCTTTCTTGGTTTCAAAGGCGGGCGGGAGGGGGGGGGGCACAGCCTCCCAGTTTTTCCAGAGTGTGTAGGGTACTAGGGAAGCAAGGCTACCAACACCCCAAGTTGAAGGGGGAGGGCTACCAAGCCCAAGGGACAGAAAGACCCGGCTGTCCAGGCTCAAGATCACCACTGAGATGGACTAGGAGAATGGGTTGATCTAAAGCCAAGGAGTAGGAGCCTGGTAGGTCAACGGGCTATAAGTTGGAAGGCTAACCACAAGATCAGAAGGCAGAACCCACCAGCAGCTCAGAGAGAGAAAGAGGCTGGCTGCTCCGGTAAAATTTTGTAACCTTGAAAACCTTACAGGGTCACTTTGAATTGGCATCAACTGGATGGCAGTGGGTTGGGTTTGATTTTGGTAAAGTCAGGAAGCAGGAGCCGAAATGCCATTCCAGGCAGCTTTTAAAGCGGAACTGAAACCCAGTGCTAAGAGGCCTCCTTTGGACTTTATGGAGGGTGGGCCACAGGCTAGGCAGTAACAGCCAATAGATGATTGTTTTCAAGATTTACATGAATTGTTCTGCTGGGTTCTGAACTTGTTTGGTGTTGGTTGTCCCTTTGTTCAACTTTTCAGTACAAATTGCTCATTTGTACTGAAAAGTTCAACCTTATACCTGGTTCCTCATTGGACTTGGAAGCAGATAACTTGTATTCTAGATTACACAGGTTCACAAATGAAGAGGAATTCATTCTGCCCCATATTTGATTTAGATGATTCATAAAATGAAATTTGGGGCTTTGGGAATTGATTTAAATCATGAAATACCCACAACACAGGGAATACAGGATAGATAACCCCCCCAGGGCCAACAATGAGAGTAGAGATACCAGGAGGATTGGGGGAGAAAGGGAGAATCGATCACAAGGAACAACCTATAACCCCCTCTCAGGGGAACGAACAATGAAAAGTGGGTGAGGAGAGACAGAGGACAATGTAAGATATGAAAATAATAATCTATAATTTATCAACGGTTCATGAGGAAGAGTGAGAGTGGGAGGGAGGGGGAAGAAATGAGGAGCTGATATCAGGGGCTCAAGTGGAAAGAGAATGCTTTGAAAATGATGATGGCAGCATGTGTGCTTGACACACTGGATAAATGTATGGATTGTGATGAGATGTAAGAACCCCCAGTGAAAGTATTTAAATAAATAATATTTTAAATTTGTACCCAAAAAAGATCTCGAAGTAACAGTTTTACATATGGAAAAGATATGAATTTTAGGAGACTAAAGGTTGGAATGTTATGGACTGGACTGTATGTCTCCCTCGGGTGTACTGTAATCCTAACCTCTTTGCACAGGATTATAATCCCATCTGGGAAGGAGTTCTCTGTTATGTCAACAAGGCCGTACTAACGTGGGGTGTTTTCTGTCAATCTCTTGAGTTACAAAGGAGGTTAAACAAAGTACTGATGAACGATTGTGAGGATGTCACAGGACCAGGCAGTGTTTCATTTTGTTATACATAGCGTCGTTATGCTTCGGAATCCACTGGACACTTAACAAGCCAGCAGGCAGAGCTACGGGAAGAGAAAAACTGGGCCACATGGAGATCTCCCAGGGGCAGAAGCTCACAGACAAGGACTTTCCAGACAAAAAGCGGAAACCTGGCATCCTGACTTCTGACTAGCTTCCTAAACTGTGAGAAAGTAAATTCCTATTCATGGATAACCAAATTCCAAAACCAAGCTATATTCTTAAGACTACTCACAATGTCTCCAAGGAATCTGATACATTTTCATGTCCCTTTTCCAGGGGAATAGAATGGCCAGCTGGCTTCTACAGCAGTCATTCCTCTGAGAGTTTACGCACATTTAAAATTACATTAACCTAATTTGATGTGGTTAGTCACCATCAGTCCATTTGGACTGATGGCAGCCCCATGTGTCAGGAATAGAACCGTGCTCCCTGGGGTTTTCAGGGTTGTCATCTTTCTGAGCAGGCCTCCATCTGTGCCTCTGAAAAGGTTCGCTGACCCGTCAGCTAGCACCCATTTAACTATTTGCACCACCCAGGTACTTCCAACTACTTTGGAAGGACAGAAGAGTCAAAATTAGGCTTTCCCAATACACCTCAGTCAAATGAAATACTAAATTCAAAAGACAGTTCAAAAATCAAATTCTAATTATACAGATATGTATTTTTTGTGTATGGTTGAAAGTAAATAAATAGTTATATATACCTGAACAAATTAAAAATGACTCCGTGGGCATGCAACATTGTGAATAAGTTATTATCTCGTGTAAGATGCAAGAGACACAATGGCAAAAACGCAATCAACAGTGCACACAGAATGGTCACATGGGCGGCCGGTAATCACATCTACAACAGTCTGTTTTGACTGATAGGTGCTAGCCAATCGGATCCTCCCAAACTTAATGGCAAATCACCTTGATTTACAGCCCAAATACTACAGTCGCATAAAAGAGATACCAGACCGACATAAATCCCATCATTACTTTTAACAGAGCTGTCCGTGAGGACACTGAAGGGCATGCTAGCCAACCCAGTGACGACACACAGCGCTCTGGGCATTTTACCTGAAACCAGGTATTCACCTAGTCCTACCGAGGTCAGCGTCACAACCTACCACCCACATGGTCAAGTTAGCTAGAAACACGAAGAGAAAACAGAAACAAAACTCCGCTCTGACATCGATTAGCAGTGCCTTCTGTGTAAATAGGAGCAAGCACATTTTTACTCGCTGACTTCTGAGCCTTCTGGAGGGAGACCTCCAGCAGCGGCATTTGCAAAGGGGAGCGAATCCCACCCACTACTTGGTTCTCAAGTTATTTCTCCGACCGACTCCGTCATTCGATACCAGGAGGAAAACAAGGTAAGCGGGCCGTCGCACAGAAAACCGAAAACCACCCAGAATTCAGTTTCATGTGCGTGCCCGTCCCCGGTCTTATTATTTCCAGGTGTTGATCGCGGGGAGCAGCGCCCACAGACTTGAGTCTCACTTCCGCTCCCCCCTAGTCCTCCGCGGAATCCCCACCAGCGAGAGGGGGATCCCAAGGGTGGCAGAGGGCGGGGGGCTGGGCCCCCAGGAACTCTGGCCTTGCTTCCCAGAGTAAGTTCGCCCAGGCCTGTCAAGTCGGGCACCAGGGGACGCCCCACGGGCTGGGGCCCCCCCGGCCCCCCCGGCCCGTCGGCGACCCCTCCTGCTGCGGCGCGGAGGTGGGAGCAGCCTGGCGGCCGGCTTTCCAGCGGCGGAAAGTTTGCCGGGATGGGAGCCCGGGAGCCGGGGCTCGCCGCCGCGGAGCCAGCGAGGTCCCCGAGGCCGCGGCCGGCCGGGGGCACGCGGGGAGGCTGGGGCGCGAGTGGCCCGGGCCAGGCTCGGGTGGAAGTTGGGGGCGGGACAGGACGGACGCCGGGAGGGAGGGAGCGGCGGCGGACTTACTCGGCTGTACCAGATGCTGAGGCGAGCCGGGGCCAGCACTGCGAAGAAAGCCCTCTGGGGGTCGGCCTGGACGTGGAGCGGCGCCTCGCCCGGGCGCCCCGGCGGCCAGAGCAGCCGCTTGGGCCAGCCGCTCAGGAAATACATGGTCCCCGCGGAGCCGCGACGCCCCGGCCCCTTCAGCCACACTCAGCGGGCCCGGGCCGGACCCCCGCCTCCCACACCGCCACCGGCCCAGTCGGCGGCGGCGGCGGCGGTAGCTCCGGGCATCTGCCCGCTGGCCGAGCCGGGCCGACGCGACCCTGCGCGACGAAAGCAGCCCGCGCTGACGGGCCCGGAGTGGGGGAGGGCGGGGGAGGGCGAGCCGGCGGAGGGGCGGAGGGAACGCGGGGCCCGCCCCGACTTGGCCCCGCCCCTTCCTCGGCCGCGCGGGCGTCACCGCGCCGCGCCGTGAGGGCGGGGCGGGGTGATGGGGCGCGCATGCGCGCGCTGGAGACTCCGCCCCTTCCCCATGAAGCCCCTTCTCTGGTCTCGGAAGCTCCGCCCTGGTCGTCACGCGCGCCCTGGAGACTCCGCCCCTTCCCCTCGCAGCCCCTTCTCGGAAGCTCCGCCCTAGTCACGCGTGCGCTGTTGCTCTTCTCGCCTCCGCTTCCCGTGTGCTTTGGGGAGCGGGTAGTCTGGGAACGGGCTGGGGACCGTCTCCTGGGAGTAGGAGAGGGTTGCACGAGCGCTAGAAGACCGCGGGGAATGCTGTGTTCACTGGGCCCAATTGGACCTCTCTTCCTGATTCCTGGGCTGGTTGAAATGGCCGGGCGGATGGGAAAGGGTCTGGCGGGAGCCCAAATCCAGTGATGCCATGGGTGAGGGAGCTCGAGTCACCTGTGGACCCCTTGACACTCGGGCCCGGCCTTCTTGGTGCTGGAGTCGGCTTGTGAGGCACAGCTCTTGTAGAAGCACCTGGGTCCTGCGCCATCTTCACGATTTTTGGTATACTGCATATTTTGGATACTTGGCACACCATTCATTTCAAGCGCTCGACAATCCACTGCAGTCAGAGAAAAAAGATAATGGGAGTCAGCTTCCATAAGTACCACATAGCCTCGGAAACCCTATGAGGCTGTGCGCTTCTGTCCCATAGGGTAACCACTTCAGGGGTAATGGGTTATTTTGGTCATTTGAAAGGGGTTTCCAACCTAGGGGGCTCATAGGGTCTCTGAGTCTGCATTGACTCCATGACAGGGAGTTTTATATGGGACAATACATATTTTACTATGATTCCCAGGGTCTTAATTTAATTTTCAGGAACGTGGCCACACCTTCCATCCTAATCTGCCTTGGACTAGAAGCGCCACTGTAATCTGCCTGCCATGGTATTTGAAATACTTCAGGTTATTTGAAATCCTGATGTGTGCAGCTTCAGGTACCATAGAAACATGTGCACCACTATAGTGGGTAGGTAACCTGATGGGCCGTGTACACCAAGAAGAGTCCTTTATTTGTTTAATAAAGCATCTACCATCAAAGTGTCAGCATCCTCCCGCCTGCCTTCAAAAACCCAACTCTGCCATTGAGACAGCAGAACTGCCCCTGTGGGTGTGGGAGACTAAATTCTCTGTTATGTTTTATTGGGGGCTCTTACAGCTCTTACCACAACATTATATATATATATTCATATATATGTTGTGTCAAGCACATTTGTACATATGTTGCCACCATGATTTTCAAAATATTTTCTTTCTACTTGAGTCCTTGGTATAAACTCATTTTTTTCTCCCTCTCCCACCCTGCCTCTCTCATGAACCCTTGATAATTTATAAATTATTTTTTTCCATGTCTTACATCGACCACTGTCTCCCTTCACCCACTTTTCTGTTGTCCATCCTCCTGGGAGGGCTTATATGTTGATCATTGTGATCAGTTCCCTTTTACTTCCCGCCATCCTTCCCTTACCCTCCTGTTATCCCTACTCTCATTATTGGTCCTGGAGGATTTATCTGTCCTTGATTCCCTGTGTTTCAAGCTCTTATCTGTACCAGTGTACATGTTCTGGTCTAGCCAAATTTGTAAAGTGAAATTGGTGTCATGGTGGTTGGGGGAGGAAGCATTAAAGAACTAGAGCAAAGTTGTGTTATGTCGGTGTTATACTGTACGCTCACTGGCCCATCTCTTCCTTGTGGGCCTTCTAACGAATGCCCAATTGACTACTGATGGGCTTTGGGTATCCACTCTGCCCATGCCCCCCTCATTCATATCAATATGATTTTTGTTTTGTTGTGGGTCTTTGATGCATAATAGCTGATCCCATTGAATCCTCGTGATCGCACAGGCTGGTGTGCTTCTTCCATGTGGGCTTTGTTGCTTCTGAGCTAGATGGCCGCTTGTTTACCTTCAAGCCTTTAAGACCCCCAGATGCTTAATCTTTTGATAGCCAGACACCATCAGCTTTCTTCACCACAGTTGCTTATGCACCCATTTTGAGACTAAATTCTTACGGTAGTAGGAAGTCTCATCTTCCTCCCTCAGATGGCTGTTAGTTTAGAATTGCTACACACCTTTCTCCTTCATAACAGCTGATAGTTTCCAGTTATACTTTAGGAAATCCACAGTTCTACTCTGCCTTGTAGGATCACTATGGGTCAGAGTGGACATGATAGCAGTTTTTGAAGTACCCACGATGACATAGGTGGGAGGGGCATGGAGGGTTTAATATAAGTGAAGTAGTTGTTGCTCCTTGGTTTTCTTTTTTTGTCCAGCTTGGACGTTCCCATAGGTACCCAGGTAACATCGCAGATTGCATATGGGGCTGTGTAACACCACTGGAGAAAGATGGAAGTCTTTGTCCTCCTGTAAATATTTACAGCCTCAGACACCCACAGTGGCCATTCTACACCGTCCTATAAGGTCTCTAGGAGTCGGAATCAACTCAATGGCAGTGCGTTTGCTCTTGGCTTTGATAATTAAAAACATTGATCAGTGTTAACACAAGATAAAAATAATAGCAACATAAGTAGCAAAGAAGAAACTAGGTAAATTAATCCACCTCAGGTGTAGCCAGCATTTAAAACAACATGTTACTCAAAAAAAACAATCCATAGGGGCCATCAGGTGTTTGGACCAATGTCCCTTATCCATGCCCCCACTGGAAATATCATCCTCAGGGCTTGGTGGGCCAGGATGTGCTTAACTCCTTTTCCTCCCCGTTCATTTGCTCCTGTGTACTCTGATCAGACACGTCCCTCTCCTTGAGCTGTAGCTTCAGTTCTGTCCTCTGAAATGAATTCTTCTGGGTGGGGGAACAAAGTTCTTCCTTAAACATATATAAGTGTCACTGGTTTTGTTTCGCAGGACCACCCAGCAGCCTAACACCTCAGTAAATGAAGTTGCATCATATTTTTAATTCTGATTCAACTATGCACGGGGCTGGAAGAGAAGACATGAAAATAAGTTGCAGTTGAGCAATCCACTGGCAATTTTCCAGAAAGCCCGGATTTGTCCCTGGCAAGAGTGTATGTTCTTAGGAGCCTCATCTATTTTAACATCTGGCCACATTAAAGCAACTTCTAAATCATTTAGACTGCACTCAATTTTCACTTTCCTTGATGACTTCACTCTTAATTCCCTTCCCACACTTTCTTGGTAGTATGTAAGGCTTACACAATATTAAAAGCAGGGTCTAGGAATTCCAGAGTCAGTCTTCAAGGTGGGTAATGAAGGCGTGATGCTGTCTTCCCACTTATGAAAACAGAACCGGAGAGATTGAGGGTGCACTGAAGCTTACATAGCCTCCTGAGAACTAATCTGCCATCTGACCCCGCACCCCTTAGACCAGTGGTTCTCAACCTTCTTAATGCCACGACCCTTTAATGTAGTTCCTCATGTTGTGGTGAACCCCCAACCATAAAATTATTTTGGTTGCTATTTTATAGCTATAGTTGTGCTACTGTTACAAATCGGGTGACTCCTGTGAAAGGGTCAGTCAATCCCCAAAGGGGTCACGACCCACAGGTTGAGAACCATTGACTTAGACTGTCAGGATAAGCTGCATTATGGCCACTGGTGGGGCAGCTAGAAGGGGAGGGGGTGGCCTCTGGGCCTGTCTCCCTGGTGCAGGAAGAGAGTGAAGGAGCTGGTTTTCCCAACTGACCCCCTCCATCTACTCAATTTGTACTAGAAACCATTGGGCTCATTTCCCCAATGCCCAAATAGCAGATTCACACTTTATTTTGTGAAATAAGTGAGCCACTTGGGGTCTCATGCCCTAGACTGGTGCTTCCCAAAGTGGGCTATACCACCCCCTAGGGGGCACTGGGATAATCCCAGTGCAGGCTGCAAACACTGTCCTGGAGTATGGGCTATACAGCATACCCTGGACCTCGATGCTAATCTGTTCTAGAAGGAGCGTCCAGATGCGATGCAGTTGAGTTCTGAATCAAATTTTCCCATTATAAATAACAGAAATCACACAGGCTGGTGTGTTCTTCCATGTGGGCTTTGTTGCTTGTGAACTAGATGGCGGCTTGTTTACCTCAAGCTTTTAAAACCCAAGACGCTATATCTTTTGATAGCCGGGCACCATCAGCTTTCTTCACCACATTTACTTATTCACCTGCTTTGTCTTCAGCAGTTGTGTCAGGAAGGTGAGCATCATAGAATGCCAGTTTATTTCCTCATGAGCCCTTGATAATTTATAAGTTATTATTTTGTCATATCTTGCCCTGTCTGACGTGTCCCTTCACCCACTTTTCTGTTGTCCATCCCCCAAGGAGGAAGTCACATGTAGATCCTTGTAATCGGTTCCCTCTTTCCAATCGCCTTTCCCTCTACACTCCCAGTATCGCCACTCACACCCCTGGTCCTGAAGGTATCATCTGCTCTGGATTCCCTGTGTCTCCAGTTCCTATCTGCACCAGTGTACATCCTCTGGTCCAGCCAGACTTGCAAGGTAGAATTCAGATCATGGTTGTGGGGGGGGGGGGTGAGAGGGGGAGGAAGCATTTTAGGAACTAGAGGAAAGCTGTATTCTTCATCGGTGCTGCATTGCACCCTGACTGACTCATCTCCTCCCCTAGACCCCTCTGCAAGGGGATCTCCATTGGCCAACAAATCGGCTTTGGGTCTCCACTCTGCACGTCCCCCTTCATTCATTATGGTAAGAATTTTTTTTTGTTCTAATGATGCCTTATACCTGATCCCTTCGACACCTCGTGATCACACTGGCTGGTGTGCTTCTTCCATGTGGCTTTGTTGCTTCTGAGCTAGACAGCTGCTTGTTTACCTTCAAGCCGTTAATACCCCAGACACTATCTCTTTTGACAGCTGGGCACCCTCAGCTTTCTTCGGCACATTTGCTTATGTATCCGTTTGTCCTCAGCGATTGTATCATGGAGGTGTGTACCCAATGATGTGATTTTTTGTTTTTTGATACCTGATAACTGATCCCTTCAGAACCACGTGATCACATCGGCTGGTGTGTTCTTCCATGTGGGCTTTGTTGCTTCTGAGCTAGATGGCGGCTTGTTTATCTTCAAGCCTTTAAGAACCCAGATGCCAGTGTTACAGCTCTTTTAGAATTTGTCTAGCAGGTTTTCTGGTTTTTCTGAAACACCCCCCACACCACCACACACACACAAAAGAACCCAGATGCTATATCTTTTGATAGCCGGGCACCATCAGTTTTCTTCACCACATTTGCTTATTCACCCACTTTTTCTTCAGTGGTTGTGTCAGGTGGGTGAGCATCATAGAATTCCAATTTAATATAAGAAAGTATTCTTGCATTGAGGGAGTACTTGAGTAGAGGCCCAATATCTTTCTGCCACCTTAATACTAAACCTATAAATATAGGCACATAGATCTATTTCCCCATCCTCATATATATATTTGCATATATACATGTCTTTGTCTAGACCTCTATAAATACCCTTTGCCTCCCAGCTCTTTACTCTATTTCCTTTGACTTTCCTCATGCCCACTATCATGCTCTGTCCTTACCTGGGTTTCAGCAATACCTCTTCATTACATTACCCTTGATCATGCCCTACCAGGCCTGCCACAACCACCTTACCACCAATTTGGATCACTTGTTGTTCCCTGTCCCTGGGTTTGTTAACACCACTTCCTTTCCCCCCACCTCACCCTCTCCCATGTCCTCCCAGAACTGTCAGTTCCGTTGTTTTTCCTCCAGATTGTTCATCCAGCCTATCTTATTTAGACAGACCTGCGGAGATAATAGCATGCACAAAAACAAGACAGAGCAAAACCAAACAACAATAACAACAAAAACAAACCACTGACAAAGAACAAAACAAAAACAAAACACAACAAGAAAGAAAAGCTTGTAGTTAGTTCAAGAATCATTTGTTGGCCTTTAGGAGTGTTTTCCAGTCTAGTCTGTTGGGACACCATGTGCTGGCCCCAAAGTCCACCTTCAGCATAGAATTCCAGTTTAATAGAACAAAGTATTCTTGCATTGAGGGAGTACTTGAGTGGAGGCCCAATGTCCTTCTGCTACCTTAATACTAAACCTATAAATACAGGCAAAAGATATATTTCCCCATCCTAATATATAAATATATTTGCATATATCCATGTCTTTATCTAGACCCCTATAAATGTACTTTGCCTCCCAGCTCTTTCCTCTATTTCCCTTGAATTTCCTCCTGTCCCACTATCATGCACAGTCCCCACCTGGGTTTCAGTAATTCCTCTTGGTTACATTACCCTTGATCATGCCCTACCAGGCCGCCCACACCCACCTCACCACCAATTTGGATCACTTCTTGTTCCCTTGTCCCTGGGTTTGTTAACACCACTTCCTTTCCCCCCCCCACCTCCCCCTATCCCATGTTCCTCCGGAACTGTTGGTCCCGTTGTTTTCTCAACAACAAAAAAATCATATCATTGGGTGCACACCTCCATGATACGATCGCTTAAGACAAATGGGTGCATATAAACAAATGTGGTGAAAAAAGCTGATGTTGCCCGGCTATCAAAAGTGTGTGGGGTCTTAAAGGCTTGAAGGTAAACAAGGCGGCCATCTAGCTCAGAAGCAACAAAGCCCACATGGAAGAAGCACACCAGCGCCTGTGTGATCATGAGGTGTCGAAGGGATCAATAAGGCATCATCAGAACAAAAAAATCTTACCATAGGGAATGAGGGGTGGAGTGCAGAGTGGAGATCCAAAGCCCATTTGTTGGCCACTGGACATCCCCTTACAGGGGGTCTAGCGAAGGAGACGAGCCAGAAAAGGTGCAATGTAGAAACAATGAAAACTATAACTTTCCTCTAGTTCCTAAATGTTTCCTCATCGCCCCCCCCATCATGATCTGAATTCTACCTTGCAAGTCTGCGTGGACCAGAGGATGTACACTGGTACAGATAAGAACTGGAAACACAGGGAATCCAGGGTGGATGGTCCCTTCAGGACCAGTGCTGAAACTGGTGACACTGGGAGGATAGAGGGAGAGTGGGATGGAAAGAGGGAACCGATTACAAGGACCTACATGTGACCTCCTCCCTGGGGGATGGACAATAGAAAAGTGGGTGAAGGGAGACGTTGGACAGGGCAAGATATGACAAAATAATAACTTATAAATTATCAAGGGCTCATGAGGGAGGAAGAAGCAGGGAGGGAGGGGAAAAATGAGGACCTGATGCCAGGGGCTTAAGTGGAGAGCAAATGTTTTGAGATTGATGAGGGCAATGAATGTACAGATGTGCTTTACACAATTGATGTGTGTATGGATTGTGATAAGAGTTGTATGAGCCCCCTCATAAGATGATTAAAAAAAAGAAATAACAGAAAACGGATTGATCCATTTTCAACCACCAAGTTTTTACCCTAACCTTGTCTTTTTATACAAGACATTACACAGAAATTTCAAAGTAAGTAAGTTCAGAGTTAAATAATATATTTTAAATAAGAAACACAAAGTTAAGAAAGTTTTCAATAAGTACAGTCTGGCCCATACCTTGAGATGGATGAGGATCTGGATCCGTGGACACGGATGTGGAGAGGAGGGATGTAGAGAGAGTCAGTGTCTGGAAGGGGAATCTCCTTCCATAAAATCAAGTAGTAGCTGCTTTTCAGGAGTTTTTTCCCTTCTTTACCTTTTTTCACTAGGACCTGGCTGGCTTTTTATTAAAAAAATGAAATAAATCTGTGTTCTGCTGTTGGCATTTCCTTAACTGTTTTCTAAAAGGGTTTACTAAATTCTCATCAACAATGTCGATAACACGGTTCACCAGTTCCTTATCATGATGATTCTTTTCAAAACACTCTTTCCTAGCACCCATGTTTATTAATCTAAAAACAGTACAAAAAGCCACAAAAACTAAGAAAATGATAGCAAAACGCTCGGAACACAGCCCCAAAGGTTTAAACAACGCATGCTAAGAACACCAGGTAACGCCGAGTGATCACAACACGAACTGCTTTTGTTCACCACCATCACATGCGTCATGTCAGGTTGGATTCCGATGTTTTGTTCGAGCTCCAATGCAAACTTTTCTCGACATTTCGTGTTGAAATTCAATGATGTTGAGTACTGATGCGGTCGAGTCCTGGAGTTCTACTGTAGGACAAACGTTTTTCTGATACTGGCTTGTGGTAACCTGTTAACTTCCCTAATAAACCTCCTCAATCGTGAGTGTTGTCTGCGAGTTCTGTGTGCCTACTGCAACGGGTTATCAAAGTACGCCGAGAAGCAGAGGGCCGTGGGAGGAATGGCTGGTGTCAGAACAGGGTAGAGAAGGATGGGCCGCCTCTGACTTCTGCCCCTGCACCCTCCCCCCACCTCCTGGCAGCTGGAGGGCTTGGCCTGGTGAGGAATTGGACTCTCCTTCTCCTTTGTCTAGCCAAAGGAGGTCAAGTGTGGCCTCTGAGCTGTTTTCGTACCCACATACCTGCTTCTCAGTAGGGTCTGCAATGTGGGCAGGCAGAGGGCACAATGGATTCATGGGGTTTCAGGCACAGAAAAGGAGACCATGGGTGTTTCTGTACACCTTCCCAGGTGGGAGAAAATTTGGAGCTGGAGTTTGGATTTGAGCTCCCCATTTCCAGTGTTTGGGGGATCTCCATGAGAACCTTTATGATAATATTCCCTGGAGGTGAAGCTGCTCTAATTGATGGCTCCTTAATGTGCTCTTATCATAACATGTTAATTATGCACATGTTAATTATACATACGTTAATTATTCACACTGGAAGTATTTGCCTCTGAGCTGGCCGCTGGAGCATCATCTGTCCCCTTCTGATGAGGGGTAGTGGCCCAAGAGGTGTCATGGCTGGGTTCTTCCTCAAGAGCATCTGGGGTGAGCATCTATGATGCAGGATTGGTCCAGAGGTGAGCATCTGAAGCCAAGGGACAGGTACTAGGGAATGCATCATACTGTTCTCACCACTTGGGGATATGGCTGACATGTAAATGAAAAGGAGCATTTCGGGAATGAGTCTACTTTGTCTATAATACTCATCTCCATACCCAGGATTAACTATTACTTAGTATAATTTAATTAACCGTGAAGGCAGGGTGGCTTATTATGAACAACCCTTAATGGATGCCAGTGAGGCTCTGGGCTGGAGCATAAACAAACCCAGGGAAAGTAAAGAGCATTTGTCCCTAAGTTAGCCAAACAGCAAAGAAGTCACCAGTGGTTTCTCTTTACTGTGAATTTTTTTTCAAACGGGAAACAGACTTGATTCCATTCCCATTAGCCAATGATGACAATTGTTCCACTCGACCACATCTCAACTAGTTTTCTTTTAAAGCCAAACCTGGATTTTCTCTGTGTTATTTCTTTTATTATAATAGCATGAGAATTTAGAAAGAGAAAAGTCATAAGGGGCCAGAAGAGAACTCTCCATAATTTTTACCAGATTTAGCTCCCTTTCTGCCTGTACATCCATCCATCTATAAACAGATACGCTTTCATTAGCATGGCCAGAACATCATATTTATTGTGCTATCCTTGTCTATTATCCTAGAGTTAAATTTAGTGTTGTAACAAACCTATTGGTGTAGAGTAATAGTTTTTGCTTCTGACTTATTCATACCCATCCTTCTTATATTTTCCACTAGAGTTTAACCGGACCATTTTTGGAACTACAAACCCTACAATCCCAGAGTACAATCCCAGAAAGTAGCAGGTTCCACCCACTTATTTTTTATCAGATCTTAGTCTTAACTGTATCCTGTGTGTTTTTTGAAGTCTAAAATGTTATGAAAAAAAAGATAAAGCCACTCTTTTATTATTGCTTTTGGTCTGCACTGAAAATCAAAGCTCAAGAGCAAATGTTTTAATTTAAGTTTTAAAAGGGTATAATTTTAAATTCCCCATCAACTTTAATCATGGCCAACCCATGTGCTCCAAGAATGGACCCCCAAACCACCAGATTCACTGCCAACAAGTTGATTCCCACCCAATAGTCCCTCAAACAGCCTCCAGTCTAATGGTCCAACAGGAAGATCAGTGGATTTCACAGAGCAAAATGTACATGTAGTTGAGACATAGAGACTGCATGAACCATCAACCAATTATGAATGCTTTATGTTTTCTTTTTTGAATGAGTATTTTCTGATTTTTCTTTGATAACCAGGAAAACAGGAAGTGCCATTTAAGATTAAGTTGATTTGCTATCAAGGGCATCATCAGTTTTTCCCCAAGCGTGGCTCACTCACCACCAGCCACCAAATTTCCTGGAATTCATTTAGGATGCAGGTACCTTAGTCAAATCCCTGGCCTCCTGAATCAGAGTGCCCTGGTGCTGTGGCCTAGGAACTCTCATTGCTATGTTTAACAAACCCTGCAGATGAGTCTTGTACACATGAATCAAGATGACCACGTGTCTTCAGGAGGTGCAGACAGGACCATGCCTGTGTTTGCATCTGGACTTGGCACTCTGTACTACGCTTTTGACTTCTCTATCAGCATGAAAAGGAGCCAGACTCTGGACAGCGGTGGCAGCTCTCCCCAGCAAACCCCATCAGTCTGGAGGATGTGATAACAGTCCTGGAGACCAGACACAGGTTGAAGTGACCTCGAGTCATTCAGGGATGATCCAGGCTGAGGTGAATCGAGGTGCATAGACAGCCCCCACACTTGGTTGGTCACTGCAGGGTTGGAGGTGTGTATCCACCCAGCAGTGCCTTCGAAGAAAGACCAGTTGATCGACTTTAGACAAGCCCGGTTCTTCCCTCTACTTTATGGCCACCGGTTGCCTTACCAGTCCTTCATACCCAAAACAACCCCACAAAAAAACCAAACCCCCAATGTCAAGTCATAGCAACCGTACAGGACAGAAAACCATTCCTTAGGGTTCCCAAGACTTAAATCTTTATGGGTGCAGACAGCCTCATCTTTCTCTCACAAAGTGGCTGGTGGTTTTGAACTGCGGATTTTGCAGTTAACAGTCCAATGCTCAACCCACTATGCCCACAGTTCCTAAGCTGCCCTTAAAATCTCCTTATCTAAAGGCTCTCTGGTGTTGTGGTGGGTTCCCGGGGACTGCCAAGCTCAAGGTGTGCGGAGGGAAGAAATGTTACAGCTTCGGACACCCTGCGGGCAGTCCTTCTCTGACCTATAGGGTCTCTGAATGTGAATTGCACCACCGGAGCGGTCTCTGAGATAAGGAAACTACAGAAATAATCTGTGTGCGTGATGATCCCAGAAAATGCCATCAGAAGTGAGAGAGAGGAAAGCCACTCAGCACATGGGTAATAGAGACTCACTTCCTCTGGGGGATTCTGGGAGCTAGTGTAGACCCCTGCCCCTGAGTTACTCTACCTACTGGGAACTGCGTTGTCTCCCCAACAATCTTACCTGATCATTGGTTTCAGGCTGCTCCTGGGAGGGGCCTTCCGTCTCTGTGCGGTCCATCTGCCCCCTCACAGAGAAAGCCAGGAGGCAGAGACACAGCTGCTGCCCTGGTAAGGCCCTGAGGCACACCGGCAACACTGGTGTCTGGTGTCTGAGAGCTCAAACTTAAACAACAAGGCTTTTCAAAAGCCAGTGGTCACAACATTGGGAGGAAGATCATCTTAAAGGCTGATGGTTCTAGACTGCTGAGCTGGCCACCTCCTAATATTCAAGACAGTGGACGCTTATTAGGTTCCAAGCTTGGGCTCTAAGCTTCTCTTAAGTTTCCACCGTGAGGGACTTGAAGAACAAAATCCACGTAAGAGTACCTAGTGTGTGTGTGTGTGTGTGTGTGTGTGTGTGTGTGTGTGTGTGTGTGTGTGTTCTCAGAATGCTAGTCATTAATATCCCTACCTCTTAATCCCCTCTGTCTTGGGGGAAGGGCAAGCAGAGCGCTTCTTAGAAGTGATGATGGGGAGGCTGCTGCTTATGCATTTGGGGCAGGTTATCCGAAGGGTCCAGTCCCTGAAGAAGGACACCATACTCACAAAGTAAAAGGTCTGCCAGGAAAAAAAAAAAAAAAGAGGAAGACCTTCCATGACAGCAGTTCTCAATCTGTGGGTCACGACCCCTTTGGGGTTGAACGACCCTTTCACAGGGGTCGTCCGATTCATCACAGTAGCAAAATGACAGGAAGTAGCAAGGAAAATAATGTTATGGTTGGGGGGCGGGGTCACCACATGAGGCACTGTATAAGAGGGTCGAGGCACGAGGAAGGTGGAGAAGCACTGCTCCAGGAAATAGATTGACACAGTGGCTGCAAGCACAATGGTGAGGGACCAAGCCGGGCTTCTTTCTGCGTACCTGGGCCACCCTGAGCTGGAACCAACTTAATGGCACCTTAACAACGATTCCCTTGAATAGATCTGGACCTGGACAGGACCCAGGAAAATGCTCTGTCTGGCCAGACTGCCCCGCAGGGACCCAGAAGTCCCAGTCTTGCTGCTGGCACAGCATTCCCACTGGCATGCAGGAGGAGAAGTGGTGAAGCCCTGGGACCAGTCAGTCTGCAAGGCCCGAGTGGAGGAGGGGCCCTCTGGCTGGAAGAGGCTTGAGACTCTCAGGCCAGAACCAGGGGGCGGGGCGGGGGTCCGCAGAAGGAGTCCCTTTGAGGAGTCCCTTTGAGGGCAGCCCAACTGCTGGTCTCCCCCCTCTATCCCGTTTTTCCTACCACTGCCACTCAGAAGGTCTTTAATTTTTTTCTTGGAATGTTTAGGAAAAAACGCCAGGGCAGAAAGAACTGGTACTTTTCCTTCCCCACAACAAGTTCCAACACAAAAACATAACTGCCCTTTTAATAAGCAAGTATTTTTGGAATTCCTCAGTTCACATGAAATTACACAGTTCACATGCTTCGGGCATTTTTGTTTTCCCGACTGCTTTTCCTCCCTGCTCGGCGAAGACCAGACTTTGGGAAAAGCTCAAGCTTTCATTAAAGGCCAGCCAGGCAGGATATAAAAGCCGGGTGGGTCTCGCTTCGATTTTACTCTGCGGCTAGACAGGACAGCTAGTGACAGGGACTCTGGGAGGGGAGCTTGGGCAGCTGGGAGCGGCCACGTGTAGCCAGCAACGAAAGGAAACTCTGAGGAGAACTGCACGCTTTCCCAAAGGCAGGAGCGCGATCTTGCTCCCCACCTTCCCCTCATTCCTAAGGCAACATATGAAATAACGGGATGTTATATTTATTTCAGGACAATGCAGGACAAACTTCATTGATTGTGAAGTTTGTCACTGGAATACAAAATTAAAGAAAAAAGTTTCCCCACTAAGCTATAATCAAACCCAAACCAAGCTCACCGCCGACTCATAGTAACCCTATAGGGCAGGGTAGAAGCGCCCCTGTGAGTGAGTTTCCGAGTCTGTAACTCTTTACGGAAGTGGAAAGCCTCATCTTTCTCCTTTGGAGCATTCGAACTTCGGACCTTGTTGTTAGCAGCGCATTGAACCTCCGCTGTTGAAATGGTTGCCTTGTGTAATCAGAAGAAACTCATTCCCTCCTCTCCAGAACAGGCTGGGGAGTCTGCCCCTCGGGTGGGGCCCGTGTCTGAGACCCAACAACAAGGGTAAGCATGACCCCTGCAGGAGCAGTGGGGACAGTGGCGATACAGGGAGGGTGGAGGGAGGGTGGGGTGGAAGCAGGAACCGATAACAGGGATCTACATGTGATCTCCTCCCTGGGGGGAGGACAACAGAAAAGTGGGTAAAGGGAGACGTTGGACAGTGTAAGACATGACAAAATAATAATAATTTATAAATGATAAAGGGTTCATGAGGGAGGGAGAGAGGGGGGAAATTGAGGAGCTGATGCCAGGGGCTTAAGTGGAGAGCAATTGTTTTGAGAACGAGGGCAATGAATGTACAAATGTGCTCTACACAATTGATGTATGTATGGATTGTGATAAGAGTTGTATAAGCGCCTAATAAAATGATTTTTTAAAAAAGAAGGGTAAGCATGGGTTGACTTGTGTTTACTTGCTAACCTGTAGTGAATGATTTCTTGTTGGTCACCACATCAAAGATTCTGGGTCCAGGTCTGTTCGACATGTTTTTTCATCCCAATCCAACTCCACCATCTTCCTACAGAATCAAAGCCTCTTCAAATGTCCGGCCCTGATGAGGGGTAGAGGACCCAAAGAAACGTATTGGTGTTTATCTGCTAATCTGGTTAGCACAAGTGAACCCAGGCTGACCTTGCGTACTGGGTATTCCCTCTCTGCGTGCATTCCCCTTTAGACTTGCCTTCTTCTTCTGAGGTGAAGGATGCTGGTTCCCCTTTAACATTTACTTCACCAAACCCAAACTCCAAGCTCTAAGCTCACTGCCATTGAATCAATGCTGACGCGTAGTAACCCTAAAGGACATGGTAGAACTGACCCTGTGGGTTTCTGAAACTACAACTCTTTCCAGGAGTAGACAGCCCGTCGTTCTCCTGTGGAGCAGCCACTGGTTTTGAACTGCTGACCTTGCGATGAGCAGCCCAGTGTACAACCACTCCACCACCAAGGCCAGGATCCCTAAGGAGCTCTATCGGAGCCCTAATGGTGCTGCCAAGTAAGCCTTGGTTTGCTAACCACAGGGTCAATGATTCAACCTCATCAGCTGCTCCTCCTGAGAAAGTAGAGGCTCTCTGCTTCTGTAAAGATTTATCCCTTCAACCCTAGATAGACGGTTGCCATGAGTCAGAATCGACAGGATGGCAGTGCATTTGGCATGATCCCTAGGTGGCCCCATCAGTTTGCCATCAGTGGTGAATCTAAAGGTTGACTGTTCAGGCCCACTCAACAGTGCTACGGAAGAAAGGCCTGGCGATCTGCTTCCCTTACGGTTCTAGGTAAGAAACCCCATGGAGCGGTTTTACTCTAACACATGGGGCTCCCACAAGTCCGAACTGGCCCAACAGCGGGGCGTATGCTGCTGTGTTAAGCGTGGAGTGTAGACAGGATTGTCTTACTACACTTCCACTGCCTGTCTCAGGGGCTCCTTTCCTGAGGAACCCGGTATGTCGTCGGCTTTCACTGCCGCAGGGCTCCGGTGGCTCAATGGTTCAGTGCTTTGCTGCTGACTGAAAGGCAGGTGGTCCAACCTGTCAGCAACTCAGCAGGAGAAAGATGTGGCCGCCTGTTTCCATAAGGATGACAACCTTGGGAACCCCGTGGGGCAGCGCTCCCTTGTCCCAGCTCAAACCTCGCTGCCATCAAAACTGACTCCTAGTGGCCTCCAGTACGTTTCTGAGACTGTAACTGTTTATGGGACTAGAAAGCCCAGTCTCCTGAGGAGCTGCTGCTGGTTTTGAACTGCTGGCCATGTAGCTCACAGCCCAATGAGTAACCACTTCACCGGCCGGGGTCCTTGTTCCACAGAGTGATTGACTATTAGTCAGAATCTATATGTGGGCGACAGTTGTTGTTGCTTTTCTACCCACAGACGAAGAGCTCATATTCAGACACCCGAACTCTTAAAACCTAGAATCAAAGAGTAATGGCAATAGAAAACCAAATCCCCCTGATTGATGGTGTTCATGATGACCCCCGGCTTGTTGAAGTCTCTTTGGAGGCTGCTTCATAATAAGTATCCAGAGTGGATGCCTGGGAGGTGTTAACAATTTGCCTTCAGCTGTTAATCTAGAGGTTGGGGGTTCAAATCCACCTACCAGTAGCACAGGAAGCAGGCCTGGCATTCTTTTCCCATCATGATCACACTTAAAAACCCCAATGACCCCCAGAAGAATTTATTTCAGAGGACAGCACTGAAGCTGCAGCTCAGGGAGAGAGACATGTCTGATCAGAGCACACAGGAGCGAATGAAGGGGGAAGAAGAGAGAGTGGAGCATATCCTGGCCCACCAAGCCTTGAGGATGATATTCCCGCTCAGAGCAGTCAATCCACAGAGAAGACCATGTGGCTGGCCCCACTATGAGACATGACATCCCTCACTGACCCAGACCTCTACAGGGGACAACACTGGAGACACAGTGTGGGAATTGTGCCTGATCTGATCCCACCACACCGAGGCAAAACACTAAGGGCATGAAACAGAACAAGGGGAACAGAACAACGAAGTCCCCAAGGAATACCAAAAATAGACTTTGGGGCCAGGGCTTTGCACCCCATCAGAATCGATGGGGAAACACTCATAAAGGCCAACAAACAGTCCTTGAATTAACTACAGGTTTTTCTGTGTTGTTGTTTTGTCATTGACTTTTTGTTGTTGCTTTCTTTTTTGCTTTGTTTTACTCTGTCTTGTTTTTGTGCATGTTATTATCTCTGCAGGTCTGTCTAAATAAGATAGGCTGGATGAACAATCTGGAGGAGAAAACAACGGGCCTGACAGTTCCGGGGGGACATGGGAGAGAGGGAGGTGGTGGGGAAAGGAAGTGCTGTTAACAAACTCAGGGACAAGGGAGCAACAAGTGATCCAAATTGGTGGTGAGGAGGGTGTAGGATGTCTGATAGGGCGTGATCAAGGGTAATGTAATGAAGAGGAATTATTGAAACCCAAATGAAGGCTGAGCATGATAGTGGGACAAGAGGAAAGTCAAAGGAAATAGAGGAAAGAACTAGGAGGCAAAGGACATTTATAGAGGTCTAAATAAAGGCATGTACATATGTAAATATATTTATATATGATGGGGAAATATATCTATGTGCATATATTTCTAGGTTTCATATTAAGGTAGCAGATGAACATTGGACCTCCATTCAAGTACTCCCTCAATGAAAAAATACTTTGTTCTATTAAACTGGAATTCCATGATGCTCACCTTCCCGACACAATTGCTGAAGACAAAGCAGGTACATAAGCAGATGTGGCGAAGAAAGCTGTTGGAGTCCAGTTATCAAAAGATATAACGTCTAGGTTCTTAAAGGCTTGAAGGTAAACAAACAGCCATCTAGCTCAGAAGCAACAAAGCCCACATGGAAGAAGCACTCCAGCCTGTGTGATCATGAGGTGTCAAAGGGATCAGGTAGCAGGCATCAAGGAACAAAAAAATCAAATAATTGTGAATGAGGGGAGTGCAGATTGGGGACCCAAGATGCATCTGTAGGCAACTGGACATCCCCTTACAGAAGGGTCTCGGGGAGGAGAAGAGCCAATCAGGGCACAGTGTAGCAACGATGAAACACACAAATTTCCTCTAGTTCCTAAATGCTTCCTCCTCCTCCACTATCATGATCCCAATTCTACCTTACAAATCTGGCTAGACCAGAGGATGTACACTGGTATAGATAGGAACTGGAAACACAGGGAATCCAGGGCAGATGATCCCTTCAGGACCAGTGCTAAGTGGTGATATTAGGAGGGTGGAGGGAGGCTGGGATGGAAGGGGGAACCAATTACAAGAATCTACATATAACCTCCTCCCTGGGGGATGAACAACAGAAAAGTGGGTGAAGGGAGACGTCAGACAGTGTAAGGTATAACAAAATAATAATAATTTATAAATTATCAAGGGTTCTTGAGGAAGAGGGGGAAAAATGAGGAGCTGATACCAAGGGCTCAAGCAGAAAGAAATGTTTTGAGAATGATGATGGCGACAAATGTATAAATGTGCTGGACACAATGGACGGATGTATGGATTGATAAGAGCTGTATGAGCTCCCAATAAAATGATTTTTTTAAAATCCCAATGAAGATGCGCCACTCTGCACATAGTTGGAAGTGGCTCAATTCCAATTTTCTTTCTTTCATTTTTGGTTTGCACAATATCCAGATGAGAGCATAATCCAGCAAGTGCAATATTTACAAGGGTGTGGACTGTGGGGCATTTCGTCAGAAATTACCTTAGAACTGCTTTGCTGGATTTTTGTTTGTTCATAATAGAGTGTATCTCAGAGGTGTGATGTCATTGAAGGTCCCCTCCTTGAAGCTGAGCCGATGCGTTCCCATGTTTCAGTATGTGAAACCCAAGACTGATGAGTCTGTAGGAATAGCAAGCATAATAAGGGGCTCTGGGAGCTCGGGGTTAGGGGTGGGGTGGGGGGAGGGGAGGGGGCGGGCGGGGAGCAAGGTCAAGGACTCCATGGAGAAAAAGATCGTTTGGAAACGGAATGCGGTGACCATTGCACAATTCCACTGGATGTGATTGAAATGTGAAATGATATATGCATTAAATCCCCATTAATAATAATTAAAAAATCAAGCAGAGTAAAAATAAATGAGTTAAAAGGAAAATTGAGAGTTACTTAAAAGTCTTCGGTGGAAGTAAAAACAAGTACCCAGACATCTCACTCTGAAGAACACAGTTTGGGAGCAGTTGACTAGGAATCATAGTTTCATAAATCGAACTCTATTTTAGAGTCAACAGTGGGTTCTACAATTGAAAAGTGTGTGTGTGTGTGTGTGTGTGTGTGTGTGTGTTATTGTTCGTGTTTGGGGCTACCACCCCAAAGGGCCAGCAGCCTTCTCAGTCCACAGCCAGGAGATCAGAGCCTGGACCTGGCCTCAAACGCAAGCTCGTCTTTGTTGGCATGGGCGTGGGAAGAGGCCTTGATCATGCCCGTAAGTTCATGCGCCAAGGTTCGTTGTTGTTTTAACATTGAATTTAAGTACATTTCCAACAGTGCTATTGTTGGATGACATCTAGTTGGTGCCAACTCAGAGCAACCCTGTGTGCAGCGGTGGTCTTGAAGCTCCAGAGGGCAGTCTTGGGCACACGCGCACATCAGCCAGATGGCCTGGCTCAGGGCACAGCAGGGACAGTGCCACACTGTCCCAGCCCTCCCAGTGCACGTGGAGTTGGAAAGACTCTCCGCCAGAGGGCAGTGCGTCCTGCGTTGGGGACGGGTACTGGGCTTGATTTCACTGACTGCCTGGTCATCTTTTAGGAAATTACCTTCAACCCTGCAAATCCTCCGTGCTCCACTTTCCAAAGAGCTCCGTGTCAGAGGTCTCTGCCTCTGTGGGTTTGACTGTCACCCCCCCCCCAGTCATCCTGGGGACAGTGGCACAGTGGAGGGGCCTCCATCACTGGCCGGGGAGCACTCACTACCTTGGCACAGACAGGAAAGGCTGAAAGGTGTTTTGGGGTTTTATTTTCAAATGACAGAAAGCTTTGCAGAGAAGAATTGCAAATTTAAATTGCTTCCTTCCGATTCACTGTTTTTTTGAAACTGGATTTTCATCCACAGATACGATTAAACATAAAGTATTTATTGTCCAGCATCTGAAAGCCCACAGCAAAACAACCGAGGTCCAATTGCATTAGAACTCCAGTGACTTATTCTGGGTCCAGTCGTTTAGACAGGGAGGCAAAAAGTCACGGCAAATTATGTGTTTGTGAGAAATGCCAAATTCTTTCCTAGTGCTGGAACTTTTTTTGTTATTATTATTGAAAACAAATGACCTGACAATGACTTGTACTCTCCCTGAAAAGAATTCTAACCCTCCTGTCATGGTCTGGCAGTGGGTTTAACCTTTATCTTGGGTGAGTGGGCAAGAGTACGGAGATGGAGGTCAGAAGCTTGCTTCTTTTCTTCTGCCAAGAGTGTTCAGTCTCATCCCCAGCCCCGATTGGTATTGACCACAACAATGCACTATGCTATTTAGCTAGGGCGTCGAGAACTTGGCCTTAGTAAAAGCCCACCAAACCCCGCCCAAACTCAGTGCCATGGAGTTGATGCCAACTCTTAGCGACCCTGTAGGACAGAGCAGGACTGTTCCTGTGAGCTTCCGAGAATGTAACCATTCACGGGAGTAAAAAGCCCTCTCTTTTTTCCATGGAGAAATTGGAGGTTTTGAATCGAGGACCTTGGGTCGCAGCCCAACACATAACTGCTACGCCGCCTCGCAGCTCACATGTAAGTACGATGGACCTTTGGGTGCAGAGCTCAAATTTAGACAGGGTTATAACAGTACAGGGGAAATCGGTCCTAAAACCAGAGTGTCGGTGGTTTTTCCTGGGGGCGGGGGGCATTGTCTTTGCAGTGCGGAATTTCCTTCTGAGAGGAGACTGCAAGGAGAACTATTGCGACACATCTGATGATGTCACTGGAAGCAGAATCAAAAGTACACAGGTCAGGAATGTCCCCTGGAGAGGAAGTAAAACCTGTTCCCAGATCCAAACATCCTCACAGGTGCTCTTCTGAGAAGAGTTTCAGCTGCATAAAGGCTACAGAAAAACAAGCACCCATTGCACGGGGCCTCTTGGACGCACGCCTCAGGGAATATTATGTTCCAACCAGATACATGGACAAGTATTGCTGATTGGAATGCACCAGTAGGAAACAACGAGGAGTGAGCAGTAGCTGGAAAGTATGTTCTTGGTGATAGACATGAAGCTGGAGATGCATGACAGAATTTTGCAAGACCAACAAACAACTTCTTAATGGAAATGCTTTTTTCCCAAAACGCAAGAGATGACTTATACACGTGTACTCCTTCAGATGGAAGCTATAGACATTACATTGACTACATCCGTGGGAAGAGACGATGGAGAAGCTCACTCTCAGCAGCTCAAACAGGCCAGGGACCAACTGTGGAACAGATCATCAATTACTCATATGTAAGCAGGTGAAGAAAATGGAAACAAGTCCACAAGAGCCAAAATATGACCTTGAGTCTATCTCCCCTGAATGTCAAGAAGAGATTTGATGCATTGAACACTAGTGACAGAAAACCCGATGAGCTGTGGAATGACAAAAAAAAATCATGTGTGAAGAAAAGATAAAACCAGACATCAGAAGAGACCTTGAAATGTGCTCTTAAATGTAGAGTAGCCAAGGCAAATAGAAGAAATGATGAAATAAAAGAGTTGGAACAGAAAATTTCAAAGGGCAGCTTGAGAAAGACAAAGACAAATATGATAAACTGAGCACAGATCTAGTTAGCAAACCAATAAAGCACGTGCCCAGCATATCTTCAATGGAAAGAATGCAAAGAAAAAACTCAAGCTTGAACATTGAGCATTGCAATAGATTGAAAGGTTCCATGAGCAAAATATGGATTGATGTGGGAAGCTTCCAAAGAAGATGGAAAATACACGGAGTCACTGTGCCAAAGAGAACTAGTCAACATCCCACCATTTCAGCAGGTAGCATCTGAGCAAGAATCAATGGTGCTGAAAGAAGAAGTTCAAACTACACTGAAAGCATTAGTTAACCCCCACTATCGCGCCCTCAATTCTACCTTACAAATCCAGCTAGATTAGAGCATACACATGGCGGCAGCACAGGGAATCCAGGACAGATAAACTCCTCAGGACCAATAATGAGAATAGAGATGCCAGGAGGGGAATGGGAAGGCAGGGGGAGAAAAGGAGAGTTGATTACAATGATTGACATATAACCACGCCACCCTCAGAGGGACAAACAACAGAAAAGTGTGTGAATGGAGACATTGGACAGTGTAAGACATGAAAAAAATTTATAAATTATCAAGGGTTTGGGAGGGAGGGAGGATGGGGAAAAATGAGGAGCTGATATCAAGGGCTCAAGTAGAAGGCAAATGTTTTGAGAATGATGAGAGCAACAAATGCACAAATGTGCTTGCCACAATGGATGTACGTATGGATTGTGATAGAGTTGTATGAGCCCCCAATAAAATGATTTTTTAAAAGCCCCCAATAAAATGATTTAATAAAAATGAATGTAAAATAAAAGGCTCCAGGAATTGACAGAATACCAATTGAAATGTTTCAACATCTGAAGAAGCACTGGGAGCACTCACTAGTCTGCGCCAGGAAACTTGGAAGACAGCTACTTGGTGAACTGACTGGAAGAGATCCATATTCGTACCCATTCCAGAGAAAGGTGACCCAACAGAATGTGTAAACGATAGAACAATATCACCGATACCACATGCAAGTAAACTTTTGCTGGAGATTATCCAACAACAGTGTGGTAGTTATATAATCTGGTGTCAACCTGAGACTATTAAGAGTGAAGGGGTGGAGTTCAGCCTGTCAGTCAGGTCGCAGCTTGATGACCTCATTTGGAGATGCTAAAGAGATAAGTAGCTCTCTAGAGGCAAGACAAAGACACACTACACTCTCTACTACTCATTCCTGTTGACAAGACACATGGAGCTACTACGCTGATGGGACCAGAGGCCTAGAGCTGAAGGAGCCACATGGAGACCCTGCCAGTGCTGAGACACTTTCACTGCCACTGGATCCACAAAACTTTCCCCCCATTGGCCTGTGATCTTCCTTCATTCAACATCATTGTATGTGTTGTGTGAGTCTGAAAAGGAATTTATAGACTGGTATCAGACATATGGGCTTTTATTGGACTTATGGACTTGCTCTAGACTGGGCTGGGATGTTTTCTTAATATACAATTACCCTTTGATCTAAAGCTCTTTCTTATATACATATGAGTGTCTATGAATTTGTTTCTCTGGTCCACCCAGACTAACACAAACAGTTGCAGCAGTACATTGACAGGAAGCTGCCCAAGGTTCAGGGTGAGTTCTAAAGAGGACGTGGGTCAAGGGATACCATAGCTGATGTCAGATGATCTTGCCTGAAAGCAGAGAATGCCAGAAAGATGTTTGCTTGTGTTTCATTGACTACGCAAAAGCATTCAGCTGTGTGCACTGTAACAAACGATGGAGAACGTTGAGGAGAATGAGAATTCCAGAACTTCATTGGGCTCCTGCAGAACCTGTACATGGATGAAGAAGAGCTGTGTAAACAGAACAAGGGAATCCGCATGGTTTAAAATCAGGAAAGCTTTGTGTCAGAGTTGTCTCCTCTCATCGTATTTGTCCAATCTGTATGCGCAGCAGATAATCAGAGAAGCTGGACTATGTGAAGGAAAAATGTGGTATCAGGATTGGAAGTATGATTAACCACCTGTCATATGCAGATGCCATTGTCTTGCTTGCTGTGAGGATGGCTTGAAGCATTTGCTGAGGAAGATCAAGGACTGTAGCCTTCAGTGTGGATGACAGCTCAAGGTCAAGAAGATCGAAATCTTCGCAACTGGAGCATCATGATAAATGGAGAAAAGACAAGTTGTCAAGGATTTTGTCATTTGGATCCACAATCAATGCTCATAGAAGCCGCAGCCAAGGGGTCAAGCAACACATTGCACTGGGTAAATCTGCTGCACACGATCTCCTTAAAGGCTTGAAAAGCAAGGTGATTACTTTGAAGGCTAAGGCGAGCCTGATCCAAGGCATGGTGTTTCCAATAGCCTCAGATGCACGTGAAAGTTGGACACTGAATAAGGAAGACCAAAGAAAAACCACTACATGTGAACAACGGTGCCGGTGAAGAATAGTGAAAGTCTCACGGACTGCCCAAGGAGCAAACATGTCTGCCTTGGAAGAAGTAAAACCAGAATGCTTCAGAGTCAAGGGTGCTGAGACTGTGTCTCGTGTACTTAGGACATGTTGTCAGGAGAGTCCAGTGCCCGGATAAGGACATTGTGGTAAAGTAGGGGCAGCCCAAAAGAGTAAGGCCCTGAAGAGACTGGCTCCGTGCTGCCCCAGTGGGCTCAAACCTGAGACAAATTGTGAGGTTGGTGCAGGGCGGGCATGTCCATCCTGCTGTACAGAGGGTGGCCAGGGTCAGACGGACTCGATGGCTCCTAACAACCACAAAGACGTCTTTGCAGTTGGGCTGCTAACCCAAAGGTTGGTGTTTCAAAGCCCTGCTGCTCCTCTGGGGAAAGATGAGGCTGTCTGCCCCCATGAAGATGTACAGCCCCGGAAACCCAATCGAGGGCCGCACTGAGTTGGAATCAACTTGATGGGCTTAGCTTCCACCAGTTTGTTTGTTTTTTAAGAAAACAACAAAATAGGCTATGCTCTGGACTAACGTCTACATTCAGAGGACAGGCTCATTCACTATGTGGGTGTAAGTCATGACGACAACGGTTCACATGCCAGTGACGAGAAGCTGAGAGCAGACGTATTATTTTTATTCACTGCTATCGAGTGGATTCAGACTCACAGTAACCCTGTAGTACAGGGTAGAAGGACTCCCCAGGATTTCTGAGGCTTTAAATCTTTGCCTTGTCTTTCAGCAGCAGAACATCTGGTGGGCTTGAACTGCTGACCCCAGGGCTCTCACACTTGATTCCCTCGCTTTCCCTATCTGCCAATGAGTCGATTCCGACTCATAGTGACCCTATATATAGGACAGGGTAGCACTGTTCCTGTGGGTTTCAGAGACTGTAACTCTCGACGAGTAGAAAGCCTCATCTTTCTCCTGCAGAGCTGCTGATGGCTTTGAACTGCTGATCTACAGCCAAAGCGTATCTAGTCCACCACTTAGCCATGCCCAAATTCCCTTAAAAGAGCCTGTGCTCAGGGCGCCGCAGAGCACCGTGGGGACACTAGGTGGCGACATGCATTGTGATTTGGTGGAAAGCTCAGTAGAATTTGAGAAGGGAGGAGACTTAGAAACCATTTTCTAAGCCCTCATTTTCTGTTTTATTTTCAAATGTGTGTGGTGTCAAAGATACCGGACAAAACACACACCAGCCCAACAATTTCTACGTGTACAAGTCAGTGACACTGGGGGTGGTCTTCAAGTGGTGTGACCGTTCTTGCTAGCCTTTCCCAAAGCATTCCTAGTTCACCCCAGAAACGCAAAGCCCCCAAGCAAAACCTACCCCTTTTCCCATTCGCTCACCCTTGGCACCCCACACTCCATTTTGATTTGAACTCAAAATGACAGAGTAGAACTGCCAAGAGGGGTTCCAAGACTGTAAAAAACCCAAACAAACCCCCAAACAAAAAAACAACCCACCAACCCCAAACCCTTTTTATTGTGGTGAGGTAGAAGTTTACAGAGCACAGCGTTTCCATTCAACAATTTAGACACCTTTTGAATTAGGTGAATTGGTCTGAATTAGATGGAGGTTGACCCAGGCAACAGTTCACACCTAGTTTGATTCAGGTCATTTATGGCATTCCCCTCACAGTACCACCGCTTATCCCATCTGCTCTCGGTGTTTCCTGTTTCCATGCTCCCCCCGCACTCCCCCCCCCCCCCCCTGGGCTTGCTAACTCTCTATACTTTGTCTTTGGGGAAATACTGCTGCTTTGATCTTAAAAGATTGGCTATGCCACCCAGGGGTGAGTTCTGTTCCAGGCCCCAAGGGTGACTTAAGGCCATAGTCCTGGGGAGGTGGGGTGGGTAGAAAGCTTGTCCGCCAGTCTCTATGCATCCAGTCAGATTTTGAATTCTGTTCTGCACTTTTTCTCCCACTCTGCCCATGACCTTCTCAGGTGATTCTTTCGGAGTAGTTGGTGGTGGTCGCCGGGCACCATCTAGTCCTGGCCTCAAGGTTGTGGAGACTGATGTGTGTGCAGTCCATTCATCCATTGTGTGGACTAATTGTTTCTGGGTCTTTCAATTTTCAGCATGCTTCGTTCTTCTGGATGGAGAGAGACCAATTGTTGCACCTTGGTTGGCTGCGCATGAGATTTTAAGACCTCACTTGCTACTAGGATGCAGACAAGTGTCATGGAAGTGGATTGCCACAGCTGGTCTTTAGCCTCTATGCATTTGATTCTTTCCTCTAGGGATGTCATGCGGTATGTGTATTTTTGTGACTTTCCTTTCAGCATGTTTTCAAAATCCATCCATATTGTGTTTCTTTTTGTAGGTGCATCATGTTTTATTTCTTTAAATGAGTCATATAGTCATACAATTCTTTGCTCACAAGGAGCTGAGGTTGTACAGTCTCTGCAGTGGGTGCTCTGTGTCCCGTTAGATCTGCCCTCCTAGGCTTGGAGGGGCTCATCTTCATGGCTGCCTGGAGGGGTGGAGTGGGGGTGGGGTGGGGTTTGCCCATCTATGGAAGAGCTCTAAGGGCCAAAGGAGGATGAATCCAGGGTGTTTGTTTCCCCAGCTCCATCCTGCCTGCGGGGGTGGGGGGTATGGGGGCGCTGGCCTCATCCAGGGAAGGCCACCCGTCCTGTCCTGGGTCTCCTTCTGCAGCCTTGTTCTTGGGTTGAGGCAGCTTTACTCACCTTGCTTGCCCCTGAGGGCCTAGGTGTGATGATGGCACCATCTGTAGCTGCCCCAGCAGTACCTCACCAGTCCAGACTGAGGTCTGTAGGCCTGCCCACACCTTGGTAAATTACCCTGTCATTCATCTCCGCGTGCTTGCAGCTGGAGTCTCTGCTGCACGTGCACTTTCTCCAGTGTTCATTTCCTTGTTCCCTGCCTATCCGTCTTCTTCCCTAAGCAGTCAATTCTATAGGCGTCCTGTATTGATGCACATACAAACACAGAGGAGCACATCCATAGAGTCTATTAGCTTGTCCTACCATGGTGGCCTTTCACACTGCTGTGATGCTGGAAGCTCATATGCTCCTGGCGTTTCCAATACTTGCAGGGCCACCCAAGGGGACTGATTTCCATAGCTCTTCCAGACTAAGACAGACTAGGAAGAAAGGCTTGGTGAGTTACTTCTAAAGATGAGCCCAGGAAAACCTCTAAGAATCGGAGCACAACATTCTCAGACTCACTTCCTTTGGCCATGTCATCAGGAGGGATCCATCCCTGCAGAAGGGCATCATGTTGGTTGAGGGAGGGGGCCCACCAGGGTGTGGGAGACCCTCAGTGAGATGGACGGACACAATAGTTGCCCTAGCAGACTTAAGTGGAGCGGGCAATGTTTCGTTCTGTGGCATGTAACATCACCATGAGTCACTGTCACCGTGATGGCTGCTATCTATCTATCTATCTATCTATCTATCTATCTATCTATCTATCTATCTATCTATCCTCACCCATGTTCATTCAAAGTGCAGCATGCTGTATCCTCAACACGGCCCTGTGCTTTTTTACACATAGCAACTTATTCTGGAGAGCACAGTATGCCAAGAGATAAAGACCTTCCTCATTTTTTTTCTAGGGCTGCAGATTTCATTTTATGGGTGTACTTTTTTTTAGCCAGCTTCCCATTAGTGGGCATTTAGGTTGTTTCCAGCCACTTGCTATGACAAATGCTGATGAACTGTGTCTACAGCTGTGTGCATCAGTCATTTCTCCTTATGTTCTATACAATGAAAATGAAACCAAATAATTGGCTCATCTTAATTCTTGGCAAAGGCATCGTCAGAGTCTAGGCCAGTGGAGTCATCACTCCGTAGGTTGACAAGGGAAGTGGCCTGCATAGTGGGCCCTGGATATTGCTCAGGTGCCCTCCACATTCAGCTCGCCTTAAATCTCCACTGGCAGACACTCCCCCCAGCAGTTTGGTTCTGAGCATGAACTCCAGAGTCTCAGTGCCTGGGTGTGTTTGCCACCCTTCACTGATGACCTGTGTGACCTTGGACAAGCCACTCAGCCTCTCAGTGCCTCCATTTCCTCCCCTGTCACATGGGTCCCCTTTCCTGGTGCTGCTGAGAGCATGCCATGGTTGGGACAGTGTTGGGCGCAAGCTAAAGTGCCAGGTAGACACTAGGTCTCATTATTAATGGCCATCGGGTCAACTCAACTCATGGTGACCACAGGTGTGAGAGAACACAACATTGCCTAGTCTCATGCAGTCTTCATAATCATTGGTATTCAGTGCATTGTTGAAGCTGCCATGTTGATCCCTCTCAATCAGGGCTTCCTTAATTTTGCTGACTTTACCAAACACGATATCCTTTCATGGCCATTGGTCTTACCCACTAGCATATCCAAAGTAAGTCATCTGAAGGCCCTCTACCCTTTTCAGGAGCATGCTATTGGGCGTCCACTCCTCACTACGGACTAAGATTAGGTCCTTAGGAAAAAATCAACACTATGTGGAAATGGAGTAAGTCGTGTCCTTGGAACCAAGGTCCCTGTGCTGAGGACCTCCTAGATCCAGGGGAACACTGATGCCAAGACACATGGGAATCTCCACGGAATGCCAGGTTGAAGCGACAAGGGCTTCTTCCTGTAGTCAACAGAGGGAGGAAACCTTCCTCTGGAGCTGCTGCCCTGAATTCCGACTTCCAGCCTCCTGGACTGTGAGAAAACACACGTGCTGGTTCAAGCCCTTCACCTGTGGTGTATCTGTTACAGCAGTACTAGGAAGCCAAGACAATTACATAACTGTCAAAAAGACATCATTCTACAACTGCCACATGACATCATGACATAACTGCCAAATGGTATCATGACATAACTTCCAAACCCCTGAGACTCATGGCCAAGTTGACACATAACTAAGCATCACAGCCAGCACGATGTCTGCCTCACATCTTATCATCCGTGACTGCCAGGTATATGTCACTATACCAAAATAGGTGGTAGATTTTTTCACTATTGTTGCAAATGCAAAACATCTAGCTAACAAGAGAGTCCATATGTGAAGAGTAGGTGCACTTCAAGACTGATTTATCTGTGTTTGTGGTAAGCCATGGCACATAAGGGATACTCTGCCAACACCACCATCCGTCTTAGTAGTGCTTTCATCTCTTTGGGTCGAAGCTTTGTTTTCTCTTAGCATGCAAACGCAGCACGCGTCCCTCACCAATAGTTTATCAGGCTGCCTCTTGAGAGCAGATTGGCTGGAGACAGATGGGCCAAACATTAGAGAACCGAGCACCTGAAGTGGGACTGATAAAAGAAGAAGTTGATGGTGACTCTGCCCACTTCTCAATTTCATTCTGTTTTCCCCTTCTCATGCACTTGAGAAAGCAAGACCCACAGATCTGGCTGCCGGACGGGCCTCTTCCCCAATGGCCCGTGGTTCCCAGAGTGGACTCATGTCTACCAGCCCACCACCGTGACCGCCCCTTCCACCAAGACCAAAACCCTCTCCCAGCCCACATCACATTCAGATGGGTTAATAGAGAACACACAAACCCAGAATCAACCCAGATCCTCTCCTTCATGCCATTCATATTAGGCCGCAGTCTTCAGTATGGGTTACAATTCAATGTCAAACAAACAAACAAACAAACCCAAATCTTCACTACTGGACCAATAGGTCCATTATGATTCATGGAGAAAAGTTTGAAGTTGTCAAGGATTTCAGATTGCCTGAATCCACCATCAATGCTTATGGAAGCAGCAGCCAGGAACTCAAATGATGTATTGCGCATTGGGTCAATCTGCTACACAAGACCTCTTCAAAGTGTTGAAAAGTGAGGCTGTCACTTTGAGGATTAAGCCCCTCAACCAAGCCACGGTGTTTTCAATCACTTCGTATGCATGTGAACGTTGGACATTGAATAAGGAAGACGGAAGGAGAATTGACACCTTGGAATTGTGGTGCTGACGAAGACTATGGAAGGCCCCGTGGATTGTCAAAGAACCAACAAACGTCTTGGACGAAGTGCAGCCAGAATGCTCCTTAGAGGCAAGGATGGTGAGACTGTGTCTTAAGTACTTTGGGCATGTTATCAGGAGAGAGCAGTCCCTGGAGAAGGACATCATGCTCGGTAAAGTGGAAGGGCAGTGACAAAGAGGAAGGTCCTTGGCAAGATGAACTGACACAGTGGCTGCAACAATGGGCTCACACCTAGAAAGGATTGTGAGGGGTTTCTTTCTTTTTTCTTTTTTGGTGTTTCTTTCTTTTATACATAGGATCTTGATGAGTTAGAACCAACTTGGTGGCACTTAAAAAAATACAACAACATATTAAATTAACTGTTGTTGTTAGCGGCCATTGAGCCAGCAGCACATGACAATCCTATGTACAACAGATCAAAGCAGGCCTGGTCCCGTGTCCTCCTCACAGGTGTTATGTTTGAGCCCATTGGAGCAGCCACTGTGTCAACCCATCTCGCTGAGGGTCTTCCTTGTCTTTACTGACCAGCTACCAGAAGGGGGCGCTGGTGGCGTAGTGCGGTGTGCATTGAGCTGCTATCTGCAAGGTCAGCAGTTTGAACCCACCTGGACCTCTGCAGGAGAAAGATGATGTTGTATACCTCCACAAAGATACAAAACCTTGAAAACCCAAAGGAGCAGTTCTATTCGCCTATAGGGCCACTGGGAGTCAGAACTGATTAGATGGGCATGCAGTTAGTGATTTTTTTCTACTCTACCAACCACGGTGTTCTCCTCCAAGGGCTGGTCTCTCCTAATAGGCTACCTGTGTAAACAATTTCTACTTAATAGCTCTTCACACCCCTCTCTCTGTCTCCTGTCACATTGCCTTACAACAGACTCTTGTTACTCTTGTTGGGTCACTGCAGGACTCTGGTCAGTCTCTCCCCTCCTGTGGGAACCAGAAAGATTTCTCCCAAGTATATTTCCCCCAAATATATGTTAGACTTAGGACACTGCTCGTGGTAAATGATTGTCAAGTGACCTCCCTGTAGGCAGTTAGCTGCCAGACTACTGTCTGGTCCCACCACAAGTAGGGCCTGCTCCCTGCTGTTAAGGACAATGGGCTACTTCTCTCTACAGGCCTGCAGTCATCAGTTTGGTTCCTGTAGGTGGGGTTTACACCCTACTGATAATGGTCTCAATAGTGGGCCAGAGAACAGGTCAAACCAATTCAGTGACACATCCAAAGTTAGGCTGCCATCCTGAATTTAGGATCTGCCCATCTTGTCACATGTATGCCCCCAATCCCTCCTCTTCCTATTGCGTGGATACCCCTAGATCACCCCTTCCCATTACTGTATTACCTAGAGCACAGCCCTTTCCTGTGACATATATCTTCATCTGTAATTAGGGGGCTTGCATGTCCCCAGGGACTATAAAAACCTTGGTTAGCAATAAATCTCTCTCTCTCTCTCTCTCTCTCTCTCTCTCTCTCTCTCTCTCTCTCTCTCTCTCTCTCTCTCCACACATGGACCACCAAGTGAGGCTGAGGTGAGCATGCTACCATGAAATGTGTCTGACTCCTTTATTTCAATCTCTCCTCTATCTCTCATGCTCTCGATAACTTTACTATAGTCTTTACTTATTATTGCTGTACAATTGCGCCTAACGGACCTGCGATGATGTGTTAGGGGCTGGATTTTCCCCTGACACCTCCCTCTCTTCCTTTCTCTTTCTTGTCTCCCTCCCCTCACCTCCACAGGCCCCATGGAATAACTATTCTCTCCCAGGTCTTGCTACCAGGAGCGGAGTTGACACGGGGCTGTTAACAGCAGTGGGCTCAAGCACTACAACGTGAGGATGGTACAGGATAGGACAGTGTTTTGTTGTTTGTACATAGGGTCCCTCTCTGTTGGAAGCATGTTCGTTGGCACCTACCAATGATATTAGCAGGACTCGTGCTCAGCCATGGCCTCCAGGAGCACAGTGGCTAGTCCTTTGGCTGCTAAACAAGAGGTAGTGACTCAAACCCACCAGTGGCTCCAAGCTTGGAAACCCTATGGCCCCACTGGGACGCTCTGAAGTGGAATGGAGGGTAACAGGTTTTATGTTGCGCACAAGTCCCTGGCTGGCGCTTGAAGTCTGTGATCAACTTCAAACCTCAAGATGGACAGTTGAAACCCACTTGTCTGTTCCATGGAACAAGGCGCTGGTGCTGTGCTTTCTTAAACATTACAGCCAAGAAACCGCTCGAGGGCAGCTCTACTCTGTGATACGTGGGGCCTCCCTGAGTCCGAATGGACTGGACATCCACTTTTTGTTGCTTAGATGGTGAGCATGCTCCATCAAGCCACTGTCACCCTGTTCCTTTTGACTCGTATCGATCCTGTAGGACAGCGTAGAACTTCTCCCTTTGTGTTACTGAGGCTGTGAATCATCATAGGAAGGAGCCGACAGCCTCATCTTTGTCACAGAGGAGCGGCTGGAGGGTGTGAACTGCTAACCTTGCTCTTAGCAGCCCAAATCGCAAGCCATTGTGCCACTAGGCATGCGCACGTGAGTCAGACACAAGGATCCCCAGCCTAGTTCTCACCCTAACATTAATATAATCCTCAACTCATGGACTATATAATCTACAGAGAGAGAGTCAGACATTCAACATGCAATTTCACAAATCATTGGCTCAGGGTAATTGGGGTCTTGCTCTCCCATACAGGCGCCCCCAGAAGAAAGAAGAGGTTGGCAACCTAGGCTCTTGGTCTGGGGGTCAGGGCCCCCTGGGCCTGGGGAGGCATCACAGTCTTGTTTTAGAAAGTTCCCGCGGCGTGAGGACTGGGTCTTGGAGGGAAGGCGGAGGGAGTGGCCCAATGCGTGACATGGGCAGGTGAATGCACAGGTCACACGGGTTCTAGGTCCCAAGAGCTGGGGATCTGGTCGGACGTTTGCCTGGCGCCCCAAAGATGAGGCCTCTGTGGCTGCATCACGGATGCCTGGGGTGGCTTGGCCTGAGCGCTTTGGCTCTAAGAGCCCTGGCAAGATTCCTTATGGGGGCCCTGGGATCAGGATAGAGGGCTTTGTGGGAATCTCCAAAGGGCCAGTGGTACGGCCTGTGGCTTCCCCCATGTTCATGTCATCACGTAAGAGCTGTTGATGATGGTTACCATGGAGTCAACTCTGACACACAGCGACCTCATGGACAGAAGAAGGGAATGCCACCTGGGTCTCGCGTCGTCTTCCATTACTGGCAAGCCTGTGCCAATTCACCTCACTGGGGCTTCCCCAGGTGTGTGAGGACCCTCTCCACCTGACCTTTTTCTAATGACTGATCTTTTCTGATGATATGGCCAGAACAGGCGAGCTGTCTCTTCTGGGAAAAGCAAACAGCAGCAAGTCAAAGGGCTCGAGTAGAAAGAAAATGTTTTGAAAAGGATGATGGCAACACATGTACCAGTGTGCTTGACACTACGGATGGATGGCTGGATTGTGGTAAGAGCTGTATGGGCCCCCAATAAAATGACTCACAAGACAAAATAAAAGCCAGGCCTTCATGTACTTATTCCATGAGTCATTCCTAGAAGGCAGACAGGCTAGTTAATTTTAATTTCTTTCTCTCGCCTCCTTTTCTTACCTTTATTAAAAGCAAAGAAACCCTCCCCCGACTGTTTTGTAGTCACGAGGTAGTTATGTCATCATGACTATGCCACCTCCCCTCTGGGTCTCACTTTGCTTATCGGTCAGAATGTGGGTGATTCTGTCGAATTTCCCTTGGTTACCCCAAGGCTCTCCACATTGTGTCAGCTGAAGAACAGAATGGTCAAGACATGCCTGAGGGCTTCAGATTTACCTTCCTTTAGTTACATCAGCTCCTGGCTCAGCTGACAAAATGAAACCTGATGAAGTTTCTCTTCATCACCAAGGATCAGATTTTTTGGGTCATTCATGCGTATTTCCTTCAGCCCTGCTTGAAGATGAAACAGGCAGTTCGGTTTAACACAGAGCCCTGACACTGCTCTCTCGGGGAGCACCTGACCGGACCATGTGAAACGGACAAGAAGAAGTTCTCACCTACAGCTCCAGCAGTGGGGGAGAATCTCTCCCCCTAAGAGACTTTTCATGCTAAGCCAACAGGAAGACTCCCCTTCTGTCCCTTAGTAACCGGGCCAGAGTGCTGGCCTCCATCCCCACCCTTCCCCTTCAGCAGGTGTGTGAACCAGGCTGGACAGGCAATCAACAGCTTCGCCCTTGGATCTGGGAGCCCCTGGGCGGTGCTGGAAGTGAGGGCAGCTGGTTCGCTAACCATCAGGTTGGCGGTTCCAGTTCACTCGGGAGACAGGGGGAGACACCCGCTTCTCAGAGATGACGGTTCTTGAAAAACCTGCGGAGCCCAGCTCTGCTCTGACCCATGGGACGGCCACGAGGTGGACAGACTCCATGGAAGCCAGATTCTCAGGGACCTCAGGAAAGGGAGTTGTTAGAGATGGAAGTTTTATTGAATTTGGCATTCCATTTTCCAAGTAGCTACCCTGTGGGAGGGAGGGAGATGGAAGGGACCGATGTAATTTTTCAGCTAGAGAAATGGACTGCTAGATAAGACCATCGGGCCATGCGGTTGTGGGCACAGAGCCTGGGCAATAATAGTATTTAGCTCATGAGAGGCTTGCAAGCGCTGTGTCATCGAGATGAAGGGAGTGCGTGTGCAGCGCATAGGACAGTGTCTGACACATGGGGAAACTTTGTACTTGTTGCTGTTATTTTAACATGCCAAGCACCCCAGATGCACACGAATATGAAGCTTGGTGTCTAAATCAAGCTTCAGAACTCAGCACAAAGCAGTTCTCTACCCAACAGGGAGAAACGCAGCAGCCGCTGTCATAGACATTGAGTCAGAGCCGAAATTTCAACTGCTCATGGAACCCAGGTCTTCTGGACCAGGGAAGCTGGCAGAATCCCTGACATGACTGCCCTGAGGTGATATTGAAACCATACATCATAGATGAGGTCTTTTAAAAATCAAACCACAGTTTTGTGCAATTAGTCACGAATGTCTGCCTTGGGCATTGGGCTCATCTATGAACAGCTTCTCTGGGATCTCACTGGCAACAGTCGCAGGGAAGATCTCAATAGAACTTGTAAAGGGTAGGCAGAAGCCCTGGTAGCATAGTGGTTACATGTTGGGCTGCCAATCACAAGGCCAGCAGTTCAAAACCCTAAGCTGAAAGGTGAGATTTTCTATTCCTATTAAAGAGTTAGTCTTGGGAGGAGCTGATACCAAGGGCTTAGGTAGAAAGCGAATGTTTTGAGAATGATGAGGGCAATAGATGTACAAATGTGCTTGACACAATGGATGAATGGATGGATTGTGTTAAGCATTGTATGAGCCCCCAATAAAATGATTTAGTAATAATAAAAAAGAGTTAGTCTTGGAAAGCCACAGGGGCAGCTCTGTTCTGTTTTACAGGGTCAGTGGCGGTGTTTTGAGTTTATGTCGATGTGGGGGAGGAACAACTTGGAAAAGTGGTTGTCCAACTTGAAGAACGTGATTGATGTCATTGAATTGTATATGGAGAAGCAGGTGAATCAGAGACATTCTGCTGCATATAACAACAACAACATTAAATAAATCTCAAAAGAAGAGTTAGAGGATTCAGATTTCTTCTGAGAAATGCGTGAAGAAGAAAATGCTATGGACAATCTGAAGATAGGTCTTACAATGTCTTATCAGGGACACTATCAGAAATTATATTTTCCACAAAGGGTGTCATAAATTAAGTGATAAATAATATCCCAGGGTCTCGCTAACTTTCTCAAATGATTCGTGTGAGTACTAGTATGTACACCAACTAGTTCCTGAGGAGATTTCAGCTTTCCCCGAAGATGAATAGACAAATTATAGAAACAAAAGGGCTCTGATTAAACGATTGAATTCTATGGTAGATGGATCCCATTTCAAAAACTGTTAAAAATAAAATTAAACCACCACCCCCAAACTTCATTACCATCCAGCTAATTCCAATTCACAGAAACTCTTCATTACTATCCAGCTAATTCCAACTCATAGGACAGAGCAGAACTGCCCCTTTGAGTTTTTGAGACATTAAATCTTGACAGGAGCTGACAGCCTCATCTTTTCCCCTTGGAGTGACTGGTGGGTTCAAACCGGTGGCCTTATGGTAGCAGTTCAGTGTGTACAGCCCACTATGCTCCAGGGCTCGTAAGCTCAGTCTGCAACATCAGAAACCTGTCCAACTTGTTTGAAAAGGTAAGACCCACAGCAGATTCACAAGGAGCCCTGCTGGCACCGATGGTGTTGGACTGCTAAGCAGCAGCGTCAGCAGTTCAAACCCCGCAGCTGCTCCCCAGGAGAAAGACGAGGCTGTCTGCTCCCGTAAAGATGCAGTCTTGGAGACAGTTCTATTCTGCATTATTGTGGCGTCACTCTCAGTCAGAATGGACTCAACAGTTTAAGATAATCATGACTTGTTCTGAATTTTTATTTTGCTAATAAGGCTTCCAGCTTCATTCACCAATGCCTCCCCACGGACTCCAAGCTTGAGGTATAGCCTGCGTTTGGTTTGTTTAGTGCACACATGAACACAGCGTCTCAGGGCTGGTTCTCCCTATGCCTTAAAGAGCTACAACAAGATGATAGCAGGGAGGGTCGTGTGTAGTTGGTGGCATTTGGGGGACCCTTCTCAAATTTTTTATGCTTTGTAGATTTTTTCTAAAAGTAGAGTAGACTTTGGACAGGTAAACACCTTAAAACGTTTACTATATCCCATTTGCCTTATTTTCTTAAAGAGAAAGAAAGAAGGCAGGGAGCTGATACCAAGGACCCAAATAGAAAGTAAATGTTTGGAAAATGATGATGGCAGCATATGTACAAATATGCCTGATACAATGGATGTATGGAATGTTATAAGAGCTGTAAGAGCCCCCAATAAAATAAACTTTTTTTGAAAAAAAAGGAAGGAAGGAAGGAAGGAAGGAGGAAGCTAGTTAAGTAGTCGGTCTGCTTTCTAGAACTGACCCGGGAACTAAATCCTGGAAATCAACCCTTTCGAGCCCTCTACTGAGGCCCTCCCCGCCTGGCTTCCAGCTCTGCCCAGTGTGGTGTTTCAGGAAGGCTATGTGTCAGGAAGAACTTTCCTCTCTCCTTCTCAAGAACGGCTCTGCATGACTGAGTCTGAGCTTCCCTCAATGGTAGACCAGAAAGTCCCTTAGATAAAAAGCTCCCAAATGCAATGCCATGTCCCAGCTCTCAAACAGCTTCCCTTGCTGTTTGTTTGTTGTCTTGCTGCCTTGGGGGCTTCAGAGATCGGGGAAGAAATCTTGGCAAGGAATCTATAATTGGAAGCTCCTACCTTTTGCTCTTTTCCTGGGTGTGTGGATGTGCTTGTGACCCTAGGTACTTAAGTTAGGAATTGTTTGAATAACTTTTGCCTGGAAGTCACATGATGTCACTCAGTAGTCAAGATTCTCAGTTCCCCTTATGCGACAACCGCAGTGGTGTCTTCACACATGGTCCTTGTTGAAAGCCAGGTGATGGAATTCGGCAAAGTGCAGGTGGGGGTTTTGCAAAATCTCAGTCCATTTCTCAGGGACTCTCTTTTATCTGCCTGGTTCGAAGGTCGGGATCTTTTTGGACGAGGCTGATTTGCATGTCACACTTCCTTATTTTATCAACATCACAGAGATTGGTAAACTCCCTGCAAATCCAGGCACCTACTATTTCACAGGGCGATCACGCTGCCCCAGGAAGATGTCGCGGAGGTGGGATCTGTAGCCCATCTTTTGGGAGCCCCTGCCCTTGTCCACGAGACTCTTGTGGGAAATAAAGCAGACCAAACGAGTCTCATTTCCCAGACTGCATCCAGAACGTATCCACCTGGGCTGCTGTCCTCTCTCCATCCAGCTAGGACTCAAGCAGGTGGACACCTCGCCTGTCAGCATCTCATACCGTTTCGCTTTTGTTTCCAAATCCAGCCCCTCTTCAGGCAAATTCGGTGGCAGAAAGAGGTGGCAGTCGATTACTGTGAAGATGAGAAAGATGACCGTCTTGGAAGTGCTATGGGGCAATTCTGCTCTGACTTATAGGGTCCTGATGAGCCGGAATAGACTCAGTGGCAGAGGGTCTTGGGCCAGGTAAATTCTTGGGTTTGTCAGCCACATTTCTTGTTCTCAGCTGTTTGTGCGGCCGAGACAGCTGTTATCAGTCACCTCTGAAACTTAGGACCCAAATGATACCCTCAGTCTCCTTCGTCTTCCCCTACATCTGAGAAAGCAAGGCGGTGTGGTGGTGATGGTGGGTGGTGCTGGGTGGTGCTGGACCCTCGCTCACCATCTCCTTAGCTGCTAGTGGATACACCGGACAGTCAGTGTTTTCAAGGAGAGGACTGAAATCTGAGGAAACCCAGAACTCCATGAAAGCCATCTTTGTGGGACAAAGTGGGAAGGTGTTCTTTTGCTGCCAGGAAAGCTATCTGCTGGGTCCTGGCCAGCCACCCTAAATAGGGCCAGGAATGAGGTCCATTGCCCATTGGGGCCCTTCCAGTTTGATTTCCTTTCATTGCCCCGGTTGGTTCTCTGCAACGATGGCTGTCAGGTAGCCACGGCTGTTTGCTAGAATGAGCCCAGGAGAGGGGGCTTCTGGAGGTATTTCCCAGGAGCAAAGTGGAGGCTGCAAGGGGGTGAAATGGTAATACACTCTGGAACGGGACGCTCACCTTGGGGAGCCTCGGCTGTTAAGAGTATGTCTGACTCATCCCTGCCCTGTTCATTCAGTACGTCTTACACACCTGTTGGATACATCGTTGGAACAGCATGTGTTCTCTATCCGGCTCCAATCGGTCCTTACCAAGAAGACATACATGCTGTGCATACCATCATTTCCCAGTTGGTTTACCGCTAGCACCAAATGCCATTATTTTCTGTGCATCCCTCTCAGTTGTTGCTGGCCAGTGCTGCTGAGCTGGTTCTGACTCATAGTGATCGCAGGCACAACAGAACCAAACACTACCCGGCCCTGCACCAGCCTCACAAGGGTTGCTGTGCTTGAACGCACTGTTGCAGCCTCTGTGTCCATCCACCACACTGACAGCCCTCCTATGTTTTTGCTAACTCTCTAACGAGCAGTGTCTTTTTCTCCCAGGAGCTGGTCCCGCCTGCTAGCATGTCCCAGGAGACGGTTTTGCCATCCTCACGGTATTGTGGGGTTCTTCTTCTTCTTCTTTTTTTTCATCTTCACTTCTAAGGAGCACCTGGCTATACTTCTTCCAAGACGGATGTATTCGATCTTCTGGAAACTCATGGTATAGTCAGTATTCTTTGCCAGTGCCGCAGTTCAGATGGGTCGTCTTCTTTGGTCTTCCTTCTTCATCGCCCAATGTTCCCGTGCATCTGAGGTGATGGAAAAGATCATGACTTGTGTCAGGCACACCTTAGTCACACAAGTGGCCTCTTTGCTTTTCAGGAGTCCTTTCATCCTTATCTCATTCCGTAGGCATTTCATTGAAAACTGTGGTGGTTACTTCATCTGTTGTCAATTTGAGACTTATGAGTGAAGGGGTGGAGTTAACCTGTCAATCAGGTGGGAGCTTGATGACCTCATTTGGAGGTGCTAAGGAGATAAATAACTCCCTGGAGGCGGGACACAGGCAGACTCCCTGGGAGATATTCCTGCTGAGAAGACACATGAAGCTACCCTGATGTAGCCAGAGCACTGGGAGCTGGAAGAGCCCCATGGAGACCCCTGCCAGTGCTGAGATGCTTACAACACCACTGGATCCACAAGACTTCCCACCCACTGGCCTGTGGTCTTCCTGCATTCAGCATCATTGCATGTGTTTTGTGAGTCTGAAGAGGACTTGATAGATTGGTGTTGGACTTATGGACTTGTTAAAGCTCTTTCCTATACACATATGAGTGTCTATTAATTTGTTTCTCTAGTCTACCCAGACTAACACAAACACTTGTGAGAGCCCCTGAACTAGAAGATAGAAACAAAGATGAATGAGACCCGAGTCCTTCAAGGCCCTCACATCTGTTGGAGAACAGACAGCTGGCCCATAGGGAGCCTTTGATGTGAAGGAGGAAGAGCCAGCCTCTCCTGCTGTTGGGGGCAGTCCTGCTCCAGGCCTTGGATTGGGCTAAGGGAAGAGAGGGGTGGGTTTCAGCCCTGGCTCCTTGGCCAGGGGCTCTCTGCAGTGCGGTCTGAGCCTCCTAAACAGCACAAACCAAAAACCAACCTCACTGCCATCAAGCCGTTTCTGACTCATAGTGACCCTGTAGGACAGGGTAGAACTGCCCTATGGGTTTCTAAGACTGTAACTTTTTAGGGGAGTACAAAGTCCTGATTTCCTCCCATACCTAAGTTGTATAATTCAGTGCAATGTACAGAGGAGAGAAGGCCCAACTGCTTGGTGGGTGGAGAGGGAATGTGGATGCAGTCACATGTGAGCTGGGAGAGGAGAGGAGGGCAGCCAGGGGAGCTGGGAGCAGGCTCAAGGCTGAGGGGAGATGTGCACAATCATGGAGAGGGGAAAGAGCATGGTCTACTTGGGACTTTGGACATCACTCTGTAGAAGAGACCTCACCTCAGCGGGGGTCAGGCATTCAAGAAGAGGAGAAAGGGAGAAGACCATCCATTTGATGCCATACCAACACTGGGATAAGCTTGCGCCAAATCCACTCACTCCTCTGGGAGGGATTAGGGAACAATACTGGAAAGTCAAGCCGAGATCAAGGAAGGGGTCCATCTAGATTTCGGAGGAGGCATTTACACTTCTACTGGTGGGTAAATGGGGAGGAGCAAGTTCACATCAGGAAAGGACCCTCTAGAATAATGATATCTAGCCCAAGGGGACAATCAGCCTGGTTCTAGTTCCTGGTTAGACACTTTCGACCTGGTTTCCATCCAGTCCTTGGTGACCCAGGCCATGTGCTATGCTATGAACTACGGTGACTCTTTCCTTTCTGGGAACATGAGCATCCTTCCTAGGCCACACCACAAGGACTCAGTATCAAAACCCTACTGAAGAAACTGGGCTGTTCCCAAAACTTACCTATAGCCCTTGGACTTAGGACGAGAACGTCCTGGTGGGAGAAGAAACAGATGACCACCACCCCAAGGCTGCGGAATCAGTAGTCAGGTGGCTGACTGAAAGGCTAGAGGTTCGAGTCTACCTGGAAGCACCTCCGGAAGATGAGGCAATGGGCAGAGAGGAAAGTGGGGAGGGCAGGAGGAAACAGAAGGAAGAGGAGGCAATTCTACCTTACAAATCTGGCTGAACCAGAGGATGGACACTGGTACAGATAGGAACTGGAAACACAGGGAATCCAGGGCAGATGATCCCTTCAGGACCAGTGGTGAGAGTGGTGATACCGCGAGGGTGGACCGAAGGTGGGGTGGAAAGGGGGAACTGATTACAAGGATCTACATATAACCTCCTCCCTGGGAGACAGACAACAGAAAAGTGGGTGAAGGGAGATATTGGACAGTGTAAGATATGACAAAATAATATTTTATAAATTATCAAGCATTCATGAGGGAGGAAGGAGGGGGAGAGAGGAGAAAAATGAGGAGCTGATGCCAGGGGATTGGGTGGAGAGTAAATGTTTTCAGAATGAAGAGGGCAACAAATGTACAAGTGTGCTTTACACAATTGATGTATGTATGGATTGTGATGAGTTGTATGAGCCCCTAATAAAATGATTAAAAGAAAAAAATGAAGAGGAGGAGGAAGAGAAAAGAGGAGAGAGGGAGGGAGAGAGAGAGAGAGAGAGAGAGAGAGAGAGAGAGAGAGAGAGAGAGAGAGAGAAGAAAGGAAGGGAGAGGGAGGGAGAGGGAGGAGGAAGGGGGAGAGATGGGGGGGGCAGGAGGGAGGACAGAGGCCTGAGGAATTGAACCTGCCCACAACCATCATCAGTGAATGAAAACAGAGAGCAGAGGAAAGGGGAGGGGCATCTCCTCCAGGTTGCTGCCCCTGAGTCTCTATCTGGTGGGCCTCCTGGGGCAATAGCGGCTGAGGTTGGAAATCTGGGTGATCAGAACCTTCTGTCTGGAGGTAGAGGGAGTCCTTTCTACCCTGCCCTGCATTGCCCTCATCTGTTCCTGGCTTAGTCCATTCATTCATTCAACCAGCTCAGTTAGTGAAAATACCTTTTCACACCTGCTTTGGCCAGGCGCTGCTAACTGCTGTTATCTTGTCCCTGAGGGCTTTCTGTACAGGTCCATGGCTTCAGTGACTGGCCCTTGCCCCAGCCCCCCACCTATTACCAGCGAGGCCATTCCTGCTTCTAGCCACTGTCTCTCTAGGACCCAGCGGACCAGCCCCAGAGAGATTCCAAGGCTGTAATCTGCATGGAAGCAGACTGCCACACCTTTTAGTTGGCAGCTAGGAACTTAAGGAGGGGCCACCAGGCCTCCATCACGCCCCCACTCTGCAGTCCCCATTTCCTATGAGACTCTTCTCCCTGGCCAGCCCCAGGCAGCCCATCAGAGCAGCAGGCTACTGAAGCTGGAAAGCTGTGGCCTTTTGATAGGGAAGCTGGCTTCTCTGATTCTTTTTCTTCAAGGGAGTCGGGTGGAATTCGGGCTCCAGGGGAGGGTCATGGGGAGGCCTGAGCTAGTTACTCTGGAGGCGACTCCACTCTTGGTGTGAACTGCGCCCCATAGGGTTTCAATGGTTGATTTGGGGGATGACAGAGAGATCGCCAGACTGGTCTTCTGAAGGGCCTCTGGGTGGATTCGAACCCCTGCCTTTCAGTCAGCAGCCTAGCAGGGTCACCTAGTACAGTCACCGGGAAGCTCCCCACTGAGCTTGGCTGCGGGAGTGGCTGGCTTTGAGGAGCCTCCGTAAGGTCAGAAGCAGGGTTGGCGTCCCAGTAACCATGGGCAGAGTTCCCCACAGAGAGGTTGCTGTAGATGAGTAAGTTTGAGGTGCACAGAGGGGAGCTTTTAGACAGAAGTCACCAAAGAGAAATTACACAGGTTCCCCTCCTCCCAACCCCCCACGGATTCTGAGAAATCAACACAGGAAACCCTTAAGCTTGTGATCATCATTAGCTTGGGACAGCATGCCATTGCTACCCCAGACCACAGGGGACAGAGGCCAGGCCTGGGGGCAGGGGGCATGGGGTGGGGTGTCTGCTTTGGGTTTTAAATCAAATTCAGCAAGAAGACAACACAAAAAACGGAACTGGAATGCTCCCCGCCCCCCTGCTCTTGGGGTGGGGTGTGCTTCATCTTTCCCATCTGGCGGGCTCCTCGGGAAGTGGGCGCACAAGGCCAGGTGCGGGGAAGCGTGGAAGACTCGTGCAGGCACTTGGGTCCGACCCGAGGCTAGGAGCCTTGGTGGCGCAGCGGCTGAGCGCACGACTGCTCACTGATGGGGACGGCTCGGTGGGAGAAATATAAGGCGGTCTGCTTCTGCCAACATGACAGCCGGGGAGCCTGGTGAGGCTCACGTGCCGTGCACCCCCTCCCCATCATGCTGCCCTGCGGCAGAGTCCCCTCAAAGGCAATGGTTTCCAAGTGTCCCCACCCTCCCTCTGTCCTGGGCTGGACTGCGGTGCCTTCTGTGTTGCTGTGATCCTGGGAGCCGTGTCCCGGTATCTCAAGGACCAGCAGGCTGGCTGGCGCGTGGACAGGCTTCAGTGGCACTTAGAGCCTGAGAGCGACAAGGAAGAAAGGCCTGGGGATATCCTTCTGCAAGGGAGGCAGTGAAAACCCTTGGGGCCACAAAGGAGTCTTTTCTGGCAGAGTTCAGGAAGATGAGCTCCCCTGGCGGGGAGGCTCTCAGGACACACAGGTGGCTGCATCCACGCACTCGGAAAGCCCAAGGGCCTGTGAAGGGGACCCCAGACTGGGCGGTGCTTTGTTCTCTGAAACCCATGGTCTCCAGGGGCCGGAACCAACGTGACAGGAACTAACACCCACCACCCTGAAGTCACCACAGGCAACTCCAGTCTGTGGGCAAACACAGTTTTGTCAAACGTGACGGCCCACTCACAAGTCCAGAGTCATCATTGGAAAGAAAATCTACCCTCACCTTCCGATCTTGCTTTCCTTCAGAAACCAAATTCTGTCCCCCACGGGATGGCCCCTGTGAGTTTCTGAGACTGTAACTCTGCAGGAGTAGAACGCCTCATCTTTCTCTTGCAGAAAGCATAGTGTCTGAGGTCTTAAAACCTTGTTTTAAAACAAGCAGCCATCTATGCGAGGTGCCAGCTTCAGCCCACATGGAAGAAGCACTGTGCGACCCAAGGCTTGTAAATAGTACATTCCAAGAGTACAGGAGCGAATTATACTAGAGCTCAGATTCTCAGCACCCGGTTTGCAGAAGGCTATCGATGATGGTGAAAGCCCCCAATCCAGCTGCAAAGTCTCCACGGGGATTAAACCTCCACTGGATTCCCTTGGACTATTGGCCAGGGATGTGAACAGCCTCGCCCTCAGAAAGAGTGCATCGGAAAGTGGATTGGTGCAGATATAGTTCGGTCAAATTTTAACATCTTAGCATTTATTTTCCCCATTGATCCGTCTCTTATTTGTTCCAGTTATTGTTTTCTACGTTCTTTTGGCCTGAGGTTATCCTGTATTTTATTTTCTTATTGTTGTTAGTTAAAATATTTTAAAATCAAATAATTTTAAATGAAATTCAGGATCGTTTATTAGTTTCGTATGGTTATGGTGTTGTCAGGAGAGATCAGTCCTTGGAGAAGGACAACATGTCTGGTAAAGTGGAAGGGCCTCAACAAGAAGGATGGACACAGTGGCTGGACCAAAGGGCTCAAGCTTAAGAACAATTGAGAGGATGGTGCGGGACTCTGCCGAGTTTCCTTCAGTTGTGCAAGGGCTGTGGGTCGGAGCTGAATGGATGGCACCTAACACCAACAGGGCTGGGCGGGGGGCGGTGAGGGGGACGTGGGAGATTTGAGGGGAAATAGGGAGTACAAAAATGAAGAAAACATTCTAAAATAGATTGTGGTGATGACTGTACAACTCTTTTGAATACACCCAAACCAGTGACTTCTATGATATGCAAATTATATGTCAATAAAACTGTTAAAAATTGATGAACTGAAATGTAAATTTTTACCTAATTCACAAAAATTTAGAATAAAAAAAAGTAGAAAGGGGGATGAAAGGCAACTGATGGCCCTCGAGGATGTGAGTGGTAGGCCCCCACCCAACCCCAGCGAGGGGCAGCACTCCACGGCTCCTTCGAAATAAAGGATGGTCTTACCATCATGTTTCCCTAGGTATGTGTCTGGGAGACGTCTCCTGCAAGATAGTAGTGTTAGAGACGCATGCTGGGGGTTTGGGTGGTTCAGTGGTAACATTCTCATCTTCCATCAGGGAGAACACTGCTCAGCAGGTGCACCTTGTCTGTTGCTACCTCCCACCTGTCAGTGTAAGGTTTGTGTGTTGCTAGGAGGCTGGACAGGTTTCAGTAGAACTTCCAGATGAGGACTGGGAAGAAAGGCGTGGTGATCTACAGGTGAAAATCGGCCAATGAAAACCCTTGGGAACACAGCAGTTTAATCTATAACCGACCTCGGGAGTCACAGGACCAGGCAGGTTTTGGGGAGTCACTGGGAGTCGGGGCAACTCGGTACTAGCAAACAACATCCTCACAATAGCTACACATGCGCACAACTCCAGACTTTGTGAGCACCTGACTGAGCATCCGGCACCCAGAGGCACTGAGTAGGTTAGAGTCATGACCGACACACCAAATGAAAGATGAGCGAAGACCTGCTTCATTTCCACTTCCGAGCCTTTGCCTATGTCTCATTTCTTTGTGGACAGACTGACAGATACACAGACAGATAAGTAGATTTTTATACAGGCACAAATCACTCACTGCCATCGAGTCAATGCTGACTCATAATGAACCCTTGTGCATTTCAGAGACTAACTGTTCATGGGAGTAGAAAGCCCAGTCTTTCTCCTGCGTTACTGCTGGTGGTTTCAAACTACCAACCATGCGGATTGCAGCCCAACTCAAAACCACTCCACCACTGGGGTTCCTACATAAACAGATAGGTAGGGGAATGGATGCTAGGTAGGTAGATAAGTGATAGATAGAGGATAGCTATGTAGGTACGTAGATAGAGAAATCAAATGAAACCCCATATGTGAAAGCAAGGATAAAATATTCTTGCTACATCAGTCCAGAAAGATTCCAGTGGGCACTCCTGAGTATGGCTGGATCATTATTGGGGCCAGAATTGTATAGGACATCACCACTGCCTGGTGCCTCACCAGAACCTCAGTCATCCCCCAGCATGTGTCCCACCCTCTAACAACCAAAGAAGTTAAGTCCTGGCTCATCAGGGTCTCCCAGGATGGGTCTCCAGCCTTGGATTTGGTGTCCAGCCTGATTGGCCTGTGCTCTGGGGGGCAGGTTGGTACATTAAAAATATCACTCCTGTCCCCCTTACTCATCTCTCTTACCCACCCCTGCCTGCCAGGGCCCTCCCATGGGAAACTATCACCTACTCTGAGCGCTGTGGGCTTCCACGCATTTGCCAGATACTCCATTGTCTGTGACCTGGAGCTCCGATAACTTTGCCTGTGTGCGCTGTATGTCTCAAGAGCCCTGGAGGTGTAGTGGGTTAAGAATTGGGTTAGCACTGCTAACTTCAAAGTGGCCATTGAAACCCATCAGGCACGCTCCAGGAGAAAGCCAAGGCTGTCTGCCCCTGAAAGATGCAGTCTTCGAAACCCCGAGAAGCAGTTATGCTCCATTCTTTGGGCTCATGAGGAGTCAGAATTGACACGACAGCAGCGGGTTTGGGTGTATTTCTCCAGTTCTCTAAATTCTTTGAGGCGCAGCATGTCAGATACAAAGGGATGCAAAGCAAAGTTGGAGACGACGATTCTGTGAGTTCCCAGAAGGAACAAATGCAAGCAGAATGTCCCTTATCAAGGAGGACACAAAGACCAAGGCTCACTTACTCTGGACACCTCACCAGAACACCAGTCGCTAGGAAAGGACATCACGGCTGGTAAGGTGGAGGGCCGACAAACTCAATGCGCTGGAGTGACACCATGCTGAAGATGGCGCAGAACTGGGCCAGGCTTGGTTCTGTTGTTCTACCGTAAGGTTGCCCCAACCACCACCAACTATCCCTGCGCAGCGTTGACTGAGTCCCCAGTCCTAAGACAGAATTGATAGATCACGGGGATGCACCACTTAGCCGCAACCAGCCCTGGCTGCGACAGGCACTGTCGGGTAGTCCAACTTATCACTCTGACCCCCTGATGAACAACTAGAAAAGGAGTGGCTCTGGTCAACCTAACCGTGAACTCCGACGATACCTCTTAGCGGAGCCTGCAGTCCCACGTGCACCCTGCACCTTTCCAAGGCCACATGGCAGCACCCATTGGTGGTTCTTCCTTTGCTTTCTTCTTAGCGCCCTCAGAGAAGTCTGTGCTGCGGAAAGACCCTGGACTCTTTAGCTTCAAAGGGAAGTTCTGGGGGATGATACCTTAGAAGGCTAACCAGAATCAACGCGTGGAAGCTTGTCATGTGTGCCTCAGCTGCCCCGTCGCAGCCCTGCCACGTGTTGTGTGACAGGGGCGGGTAGAGGTTTGATTATGCAAATAGGATGCTGGCAGGCCCGGCTCCTCTCAGACTTTCACTGAACGTGCTTTTCTTTTAGTTTCTGTTTTAGGGCCCCTGAAAAACACACAGGAAACGTTGCAGCTGACTCGAAGGAAACAACTCAAAATCCCGAGAGACCAAGGCTGCTTGCTGGTCGGATAGAGACAGGTGGGACCCTTGAGACGCTGGCCCGTCCCACTCTTGAAGCCTGGAACGGACCCATTCCCAGGGATCAGTTTTCAGCCCGACAGTGGACCGCACTCCAAGGGGACCGATAATACTAGTGAAGGACACGCACCTCACAACAACCGGCGTTGTGAGGTCAAAGGGGCAGCACCTATGTGAGGACCACTTTCTGAACGGTAGGAAAGGCAGCGAGAGGGAGACTGGAAGGCCAGGGAGGAAGTGGGAGGAGTGACATTGGCTACACGTGCCTGACTTGTTGAATGAAAACGGATCTGCTCTATAGACCTTCACCCAGAAGTTCACAACAAAAACAGTTAAGAAACGCAGGGCTGTGGTCCCACGTGTGTGTTTAGCTCCATTCTCAGGAGGCACACACTGATGTTCTCAATTGTCAAAATCACCCCCTTCAGCGGTTTCTTGCAGGTCATCGAGAACTGGGATTCTGGTCTGTTGGCCTTTTAAAAGAAAAGGTGCCAAACGTAGGGCAAAAGAAAGAGAATTAAAATCCCCTATGAATCGTATCACCCAGAGATCGATTCTGTAGTTACAGCCTGGTGTTCTGGTTGAGGAAGCATGGGAGAGGGAGGGGGAAGGAAGGAAAGTGAACTTTTAGATTTCCTTCTTAAACTTAACAGAATCTAAGACTCTGGATATAACTCCTGTGTACGTGTTCCGGTCTAGTCTGAACTGAGAAGCAGCACTGGGGTCATAGCAGTGGGGGGTGAGGAAGCCTCAAGGACCCAGAGGAATAGAGTGTGTGTCATTGATGCTTTACTGCGCCCCGGTGACTCATCCCCTCCCTGTGGGCCCTCTGTGGGGAGATGGGCCTTTAGATCTCTGCTCCAGCCCCCCTCGTTCTCAACAATATGTTTTTGTTTGTTATGTGTCTGCTGATGCTTATTACCCAGTCCCTATAACTCCGCATGATCACACTGGGGGTGTGTTTCTTCCATGTGCGAACATCTTTTTTAAGAAACCAACTTTTTCTTGTGAACTGAGTGAAGCTTTTCAGAGCAGAGCCATCGTCCCTTCAACAACCCATCCGAATTTGCTTCGCGTCCTCGATGGCCATTAGTTGAAAGGTGCTACCACCTAAATGTACTCTGGAGTCTCTCGTTTCCTTCCCTTCCCTCCCCTTCCCCTCCTGGATCAGTCATATGTGAATGGATAGGATTTTGGGTTGTTGTTGCTCAAGGAGAATTGGGTCCCTGGAAAGAGGTGTTCTGGGCAGAGGAGGCAACCTAGGGGGTGTGGGGGGGAATTTGCAGGAGAGCCCTGGGCCAGCAGTCCTGCTGAGGCCTAGTGGACAAGCTCACACTAGGAGTTTTCTGGGCAGCTTTGTTCTGGTTCGAGTCCCGCTGTGGGAAACAGAGAGATTTCTCCCAAGTTGTCTCCCCCAAATATATCCCAAACTTAGCTGCTTGCTACACGTGGCTGACTATACACTTGGAGGTCAACAGAAGCAGGTCAGGGGTTATTCTCCCTAAGGGTTATCAGCCACCCAGAGCAAGCAGACACCACTGTGTATCCCACAACATGTAGGGCCCACTCCCATCTGATCAGGATAGTAGTAGATTGTTTCCCTGAAGGAGAGCCCAGGGAGGTCACGCCCACCCAAGGGAGTCCAAGGTTAGGCTGCCATCATGAATCTAGGGTCCGCCCTTCTTGTCACATGTATATCTCTAGTCCCGCCCCTTCCCATGTACATACCCCTAGCTCATCCCCTTCCTGTCACACTTGTGCCTATTGTACATCCCCTTCCTATGATGTGTATGGCTATTATACAGTCCCTTCCTGTGATGTGTGGGGTTACCTGTAATCATGCCCCCTAAGTAGATATAAACCTTGGTTAGCAATAAATGGGGGTCTCCACCCCACCTCACCTTGGCCCACGCTGTGCGGGGACCTGGCTGGTAAGATCCTGGCCATCCAGGAGGTGAGCATGCTACCGTGAAATGTGTCTGAATCCATTATTTCAATCTCTCTTCTGTCTCTCATGCTATGATAATCTTTATGTATCTTAACTGTACAATTGTGCTTACTGAACCTGTGATTAGTTGTGGGGGGCTGGCCCTCCCCCCACACCCCGCAGCTGCTCTTTGAGGGAAAGATGTAGCAGTCTGCTTCTGTCAAGACTTATGACAATGGAAATCCTATGGGGCAATTCTGCTCTGTCCTGGAGGGTCCTGTGAGTCAGAATAGACTCCCTGGCAGTGACTTTGGGTTTGGGTTAGGAGGGAGATTACTTGAGATCTTTGGTATGCATGTCTCAGGCACTTATTTTCTCCTGGGCCCACTAAGTTCCTTATAAATAAAGGCAGTAAACACCCTCTCGGATTCCTTCCCTTAGTCATAGGGAAACCGATTATAGAAATATCAACTGCTAAGCATTAGACATTGTGTAACTCACACACATCTCAGTGCTCAAAGTGGTCAGAGCTGCTCTGGTCCTGGGGCTTCCAAGCTGGTAAATCATTACAGGAGCAGACAACCTCACCTTTCTCCCAAGGAGAGACCGGTAGGTCAAACTCCTGAGCTTGAGGTTAGCAGCCAATGCATCATATCTACCATAATACGAGGGCTCCCTAATTCATACATCCTGGTACCCACACACTCTGACACCAAAGCCCACACCCCACTCCTTCTTTCCCCCAAGGAGTGAGAACTAACCAAACCCATTGTCATCTAGTTCACGCCAACATTTAGCCATCCTATAAGCCATATAAACACCCTAACACCAAACTCACTGCTACCGAGCCAATGCCAATCCACAGAGACCCTCTAGCACAGGGCAGAACTGCCCCTGTGGGTCTCCAAGACTGTAACTCGTGAAAGGAGTAGGAAGCCAAGGCTTTGGTTCACTAGGAGCGGCTGGTGGTTTCCAACTGCTGACCTTGTGTGTGGGCTTTGTAAATCTTCACAGGAACGGACAGCCTCATCTTTTTTCTGAGGAGCAGCCGGTCGGTTTGAACCGCCAGCCTTGTGGTTAGCAGCCCAAAGCGTACCTAACAGTGCCACCAGGCCACAGAGTCAGAGTGACCAGCAGAGAAGCCAGAGAGGGCGTGTCTCCCTGCAGTGGCCCCTTGGTTAGGAAATCAGGGGAGGGTAGGAATGTGGGTTCCCAGCCCCAGCTGTGTCCTTTCCAAACAGAACAGGCAACAAGGACCAAAGTCTTAACCTGCCTGCTCCTCCGTTTCATTTGTGTTTGGAGACGCTCCGATGGCCTTTTCCCGAGGGTTTGGAGAAGTTCTGTTTCAGCAGGCAGAGGGTTTTGAAGTTTGTGGGCTGATTCCAAGATCTTTCCAGCTCACTCTGCCATGAGCTTTCTGAAGTGCTCTGGTCTGTATAACCGCGTAAGCACGGTGTGCCTGCACTGAGGGCCTGGTGACTGCCAGCTGCTCTGGTGGCGTGCTGTCCTCAGCCTGGATCCTGGGGCAAGCCCTCCCTTCATGGCTGTTTTGGAAACTAGTAGCTCCTCTCTTGGACCAAAAGTGGAGGTGTGGGATACAAGAAGACTTTTCCCCAGCTTTGTCTCCCCCAAAGATATGCCAAACATGAGAGGCTGTTTGCCAGCACGTGGTGGGAGGTCAGATGCTAAAGAGATATTCTCCCATAAGAAATCTGGTCCATTGTAGGTGGGGTGCACACCCTACTTATAATGGTTTCTATGGAGAGTCAGAGAACAGGTCAAACCTGCTCAGTGACATCCAAAATTAGGCTACCTCCCTGAATCTAGGATCTGCTCATCCTGTCATATGTATACCCCCAATTCCTCTCCTTCCTATTGAATGTATACCCCTAGATTGCCCCCTCCCATTACCAGATTACCTATAGCAGAACCCTTTTCTGTGATGTATGTCTTTACCTGTAATTAGGGCTTGCATATCCCCAAAAGATATATGTCTTGGTTAGTAATAAATCTCTCTCTCTCTCCTGCCCTGTACCACCAAGAGGAGTTGAGGTGAGCATGCTACCATGAAATGTGTCTGACTCCATTATTTCAGTCTCTCTTCCATCTCTCCTTATTCTCTATGACTTTGCTATAATCTTCCGTTATGATTGCTGTACAATTGCACCTGCCGGGCCTGTGATGATCTGTCAGGGGCTGGCTCCCCTGATGGTGGCCATATAAGTATACTGTTTCCCATTCAGCTCAGGAACACTGCAGCCCGACACCTGTTGTGGGAGGTGGGGCCCAGGTCAGGTGGTTCTCTGTGAATTTCTCTCCCGGCAACAGCCAGGGCCATCAGTGAGGTGAACAGCCAGGGGACTTCAAGGCTCGCTCACCAATGGAGCCCAGTGGACTGATGGGAGAGTAAATCTACTAAGCTGCAGGGGACCCACCCCTCACGGCCAAGCCATCTGAGACATGTGGAAGAGTAAACAATGGCGTTTTATTCTTCAGAGCCTGCTCTGATTGCCACAGAGAATTAAGAAAGTGACGTGTTATTAAATATGTCCATTCCGTACCCCATTGTTCCCATGAACCTCAGATGAGTTCCTTGGCTTTCAGGCTGGCCGCCAGGGGGAGCCCCAGAACCTGCTGTGGGTAGGATCCAGCAGGTAGTTTTCTAAAGTGCAGGTGCGCTTCCTTGGGACCAGCTCAGAGTCCGGCTAGAGCCAGGGCAGCGTGCCCTCCTCCAAGCTCCAGGACAGTGGGCGAGGGTCTTCTTATAGAGGAGGAAAGTGCGGGGTCACCCAAAGGCGTTGAAAGTGCAATCACAAGCTCCGCGGGCTGGTCCTGGCATCCTCGCTGAGTCCAGAAGGTGGTCCCCTCACTCACCCCAGCTCCCGAGACCTCCGCTCAGATCTGGGGAGAGAAATCCACACGTGGCAAGATTGACTTTTGTGATGAGAAAAACACACGATGCTAGCAGCTTTCCACTGGGGCCTCGTGCACATCTGGAGCTTATATCGGCGATCCTCTTCATTGCTGATCCCCCCCCCCCACCCCGCCCAAAAAAAGTACATCACCAGGCCTTTCTTCCTAGCCCATCTTAGTCGCAAACCTCTACTGGCAGATAGGGGGTGGGGGGGGTATGGGGGAGGGCATGGAGGTGCCTGGGATCCAAAGCAGGTCTCCCGTGTGGAGGGTGAAGGATTTCCACCTGACTCATCATTGCCTGTTTTTTTGGGTGCGAGGAATCTCCATGGTGATTGAGAGAAACCCCACATAGGACTGCCCTGAGTGGCACCCTCAGGATGGTGGTGGGAGACGAGGAGGGTTCAGGGGGCACGGGGATTCCTTTCCAGTCATCATTTGTGCTCCCAAGGTGCCACGTCTTAGGCGTGAGCAGGAAAACTCTGGAGAAAATGGCTTAGGGCTGTTTCCATAATGATTCCTGTGGATTGCAGGGGGTGTGGGTGTGTGCACGCTATCTACCTTCTGCAGAATTCTGAGGCCAGCAGCTCTGGATATTCTGGGGAGCTGATGTCAATAAAGACTATTTAGCAATGCCCATGCTTTGCATAGAGGCGGTTCAAAGGCACCCGCCGCGTGTTCCTGGTGAAAGAGCTGAAGCTGTCTGCTCCCAGGAAGAGTCACTGCCTCAGAAACCCCCGATTGCGTCACTGTGGGTTTTAGGGTTGGTAGGTTTTGCTTAAGGTGCCGTGGGAGTGGCTTCCATGAAGAGTTACCACCTTGAGAACCCTGTGGGCAGCTCTGTCCTGCGGGCTCAGGTGGCTGTGAGCCACACCCGGGGTACTTCTGCGAGGGCTAAGCAGTAGAAACCCAGGCAGCGGCCTTTGCCCCGACACGCGTGACAGAACAGAACTGTGCTGCAGAGGGTCTTGTTTCGCCTCGGAACCCTTGCTTGAAAGTATCCGCACATCTATATTGTGTGTGTGTGGTTCTTGAGAACACTCATAGCAAAACAGATGCCGCGGTCCAGGGACACGGGTGGCATCTTTGAATCGCACAGTCTCAGCCTCCTTTTCAGACTCGTTCCTCTCCTGTGAACATAAACTCACCACCCGCAAAACTTCCTATTCAATCTTTGGATCCCATATAGGTGGGTCCCTCTTAAAAGAGCATACTGCTCAATTCATAGGGTTCTTGATAGACAAACAAACAAGCAAACAAACTTACTGCCACTGAGTTGGTTCTGACTGCTAGTGACCCTGTAGGGCAGAGTTGAACTTCCCCCTTTGAGTTTCTGAGGCTGTACATTTTACAGGAGCAGAAAGCCTTTCGTCTGTCTCCAGTTGAACAGCGGAAGGATTTGAACTGCTGACCTTGCGATTAGCAGCCTGACTTATCCACGACAGCACATGGCTGTTTGCTTTTCTTTTGGGGCAATAGCTTGCTAGGTCCTTCTTCTAAGGCACCTTGGAGAGGACTTGAACCCTTGTCCTTTTAGTGAGCAGACGAGCAGGTGAACAGTCCTACCCAGGGACTCTCTACTCAGGATTGTAGGCTGTGCGGGGCTGGACCATTGTCCTAGGAGGTACAGGTGACACCATCGTTGCGCTGTGGGATCCTGGGGACCAGCCCTGGCTGAAGTGCCCTTCCACTGCCTTTGGGATTTTGGAGGACCGTGGTTATTTCTTAATTGGAGCCGAGATAGGAGAAGAGGTGAAAAAGCCAAGGAAAGCCACACCTACTCACATCGACGCCTCCGTCCTTTCTTTTTCCAGCAGTAGATCTTTCTGTTACATCTGCAAGAAAATCAAAAAGAAATCCCGGTGACAGAAGGAAGGTTAGTAAGACGAGTGCTCTGTTTATCGAGAACGCACAGTCAACCCCGTACGCAAGGCCAGATGTCTGCTGCCCCTAGGAAGCTCAGGCTGGGCGAGGCACAAGGAAACCTGGGCCCCAGGCAAACAGTGGCCACCTGGTGAAGTGTTGGGCTGATAACCGCCAGGTCAGCAGTTGGAAACCACCCGCTGCTCCTGGAGAGAAAGATGAGGTTTTCTGCTTCTGTAAAGACGGACAGTCTTGGAAACGCACTGGGGCTCTTGTACTCTGACCTCCAGATTTGCCATGGGTCAGAGTTGACTCGGTGCAGCGAGAAAGAGAGAGCCCAACTGTGTAAATAAGGAGCCAGAGGCTGAGGGGCAGCTAATTTGGGTATTCAGCAGGAAACAGTTTCAGAATTATCCCTTTCTCTTCTGCTTTAGGCTGGGCTGCCACTTCCTGCCTGTTCAGGCTTAGAGCACAGCGGTGTGATCCATTAACTCACACTCAGGGGTCAATGACTGATACAAGGCTGGCAGGAAGCTCCCCGTAACCCAAGGGCAGAAGCACGAGGTCACCAAGTGGCCTCCACCAAGTTTCTCATGGGAGAGGCCACATGTCCCCTGCCTTACTGATTGTCTTGCGAGACTTGCCACCTGAACCCGGTCCAGGCCTAATCCCGCGTTTGCAGCATGTATGTGCATGTCAAAGAAGCAGAGGGAGAACAGGTGATTTCAAGTTTCCTAAAGTAAATTCTTTAAGGAAAAAAATGGGGGACGGGGGTGGGGTGGGGCGTAGACCCTTTTCCATTTTTGCACCAGAGAGAATGCACGGTTTTTCCTGTTAGTTGCTGTGTGCCCTTAAAGAAAAGCCATTTCAGAGAGGTCAGATGGTTTGTCCGAGGTCTTTGGTCATAGTCCTTGGCCTAGCCTTCTGGCCCGGTTTCAAGTGCTGCTGCCCACCGTTCCAACAATTGTCACCTCCCCGACAAGAGCTTTGTGTGCAGGACGGGCACACTGTCGTGCACAGACCCGTGCATCCCGCGTCAGGACCCGGCCCTGGGCTCCTGACAAATGGGCCAGAGAAGGCGTGTTTCGCAGGCAGTGCGGGTTTCATTCTGCCGCATTACAAACAGAAACTAGAAAGAAGGATTGGCAAACGCCTTCAAGCCACTCTCTGGCTACGACCAGTCTCTCCCAACCATGTGTGGGGCCCGTGCCAATCCACAAGCTACTACTGAAACTGGGTGTGCGTGGGTGGGGGTAGGGGTGGGGGGGCGAGAGAGTGGGCGTGGTCGGGGAAGGCTGGCCTCCTCCTTTAAAGCCCCACTTCATTCTCCTAAAGTGAACAGGGCAGAACGGCCCCTTTGGGTTTCTGATACTGTAACTTTTATGGGAGCAGCCGGCACCATCTGCCTCCTGAGGGAGCAGGCTGGGGGTTTCAAACTGCTGGCCACAGCCCGGGGCAAAGCCACTAGGTCATAGGGTCGCTGTGAATCATCATCGACTTGATGGCAGTGAGCTGAGTTTTTGGAACATGAGCAGCAACAAAAGACTCCCAGGCTCTGTTCTCAAGCATCTCAGTGATCCTCAGTCCCCAGGCCTGGATCCCTGGTCTTTTCCTAGAGGGAGGGGGAAGTAGGAGGGTAACGGGCAAAGGATAGGACCGCATGTGCAGCCCTTCTGCCACAGCCCTTTGAGGTCAAGGTTTGTAGAAGTGATTCTATTTCCAAGGCAGAGCTTTGTGAACCATGGCCCAGTCACTCTTCCTTTTTAAGCTGAAGCTCCCTCCTCCTCCCACTGTTAGCCTTTTCTGCCCCTCGTTCCTTTCTCTCCCTGCCTACCTTCCCTCTTCCTCCTCCCCTCTCTCTTCCAGCGAGAGCTCTTTGGATTCTAGAGCTGCCTGAGGCTAATGCAGGCAGAGGACACGGCCCCACAGAGTGTGAGGCGATCTCACAGCAGCTGTGAATATAGACCGTATTTTTGTGATTAAATTAGGTGCCTTGGCTGATATTCGGGTCGGCATGTACTCGAGAGTATATGGTAAGTTGTGTTGTTGTTTCCAGGTGCCGAGTGGGTTCTGATTCATAGCCACTCGTGCACAACAGAACAAAACACTGCCCGGTCCCACTCCATCCTCACAGGGGTCGCTACCTCGAGCCCAGTGTCGCAGCCACTGTGTCCATCCATCTTGCTAAGGAGCTTCCTCTTTTTGCCCCTGACCTTCTACTTTTCTAAACATGATGTCCTTCTCCTGATGATGTGTCGGAAGTCGGTGAGACGAAGTCTCACCATCCTCTGCTCTTTGAAGACGCGTCTGCTTTTCTGGCAGCTTCTGGTGTAGTCAATGCACCTCACCAGCATCATCCTTCAAAGGCACTGCATCTTGCCTGGTCTTCCTTATTCCTTGCCATGAGGGGATTGAGACTCGCATGGTCTGGGGCTAAGCCCGCCTCATGCCTCAGGGACATCTCTGCATGTCACCACTCTAAAAAGTTCTTTGGGAACAGATTTGCCCAGTGCAACAGGTCACTTGATCTCTCGATGGCTGCTTGTGTGGGCAGCAAGTGTGGGTCCAAGTTAAATGAAATCCTTAACAACGTCCCCGACCGCTCCAGAGTGTGAACCTTCGTCAGGGGAACCACCTTGGTTGGGAGGCACCGTGAATGAAAGCGACTTACCTTTCCTAGGAGACAGCTTTTGGCAGAGCCTTTTCCTTCGGACTATCGGTAGGGTCAGCAAGAGGAAGGCCACGATGAAGATTGGGATGGAAATGAGGAGCAGTGGACTTGTTGGGTCCTCAGGTGTCCTCTGAGCTAGGTGAAGGAAAAGCATTAGAGTCCCATTACGTGAGGTTGAGAGGTGATCCGACAGGCTGGCCCTGGCAATGAGTTATAACCACATGGTCAACGCCAGGCGTTAAGGCTCTGCACACATCAACTCATTTGCTCTTCTCGGCAGCTCTACTAGGACCCCACTTTTATTGGTGAAAAGAGTGAGGCGCAGAGGTTAGGACACTTCCCCAAAGTTACCCAGTAAGTGACAGCTGAAATTCAACCCAGGTGGTCAATTTCTGGATTTCATATTTTTCACCACTCTGATATTGATACATCTACCATATTCTATCACCTCTCTATGAGGGGGAGCTTCATAAAACCCATGGGAAAATTCCTTATTCAATCCCACTTTTCCATGAATTGCTTAAAGCCCCTTTGTCACTCCTCCTAGCTGTTCACCGTCTTCCTCATGACCATCATTTTTCTTTCCCCCGTTGGACAATCCCTCAGCCTGAAAATATCTTCCCCTCCCCCGACAAGCACACACAATGCTTGGAATCGATCTGATTATTTCTTCCATTTCATGCACAAACAAGATTCTTTAAGAAAAAGAATCATCCTGGGAATGCTCTTATGGCCATCATCCACACAGAACCAGCCTGTTTGCTTGTGTCAGATAATCAAGGTCCTGGCACCAAGGAAAAGGTCAAGTTTAGTAGGGAACACTGGGTAACCATGGCTTAGAAAGAGGCACCAGACTTTCAACTCTGCAAGGGCTGGAGGTGGGGTCATGGGAAGAAGATGGGAGGGACTCAAGGTCAAAGTCTGGGGCTTGTCCTATGGAGCAAATCACCTAGCATAAACATAATACTGGTCCAGGAAAAATCTGGCACCACTTCCCAGAAGGAAGGGGACTGTGAGCAGTGTGTAGGAAGCAGAAAGGGAGCGGCTGAAAGACGCCAAGTCTTCCACAAAGAGGAGTGAGGAATCCATGGGACGATGCGTGACTTTGGTTCCTCTGCCACTGGTGCTTGTGTGGCAAGCAAGGGCATCACCTGGGTCCCTGGCCTGGTTGACAACAGTCCACTGGGACTGGTATGTCACCTGGAACACTGACGTCCGCCCAACCCAGGTCATGATATTGTCAATCGCCTCCAACACATGTGAGAGTTGGACACTGAATAAAGGCAGACCAATGAATTATGGTGCTGGCAAAGAATATTGAAAATACCACGGACCATCAAAAGAACAAACAAATTTGTCTTTAGAACAGCGGTTCTCAATCAGTGGGTCTCGACCCCCCTTTGGAGGTCAAAAGACCTTTTCACAGGGGTCACCTGATTCATAACAGTAGCAAAATTACAGTTAGGAAGTAGCAATGAAAATAATTTTATGGTTGGGGGGAGGTCACTACATGGGGGAGGTGTCAACATGAGGCACCGTATGAAAGGGTCGTGGCCTTTGGAAGGTTGAGAACCACTGCTGTAGAAGAAGTACAGCCACAATGATCCCTAGAAGAGAAGGAGGTGAACCTTTGTCTCACATACTTTGCACATGTTGTCAGACAGACCAGTCCCCGGAGAAGGACTTCATACTTGGTAAAGTAGAAGGGCATTGAAAAGAGGAAGGCCCTGGACAAGATGGACTGACACAGTGGCTGCAACAATGGACTCAAACAATACTTGTGAGTTTGGCACAGGCCCGGGCAGTGTTCCTTTCTGATGCACACAGAGTCGCTATGAATAGGAACTGACTCGGCAGCACCCACAGCTACAACTGCTGGGCACCTTAAGTTCCTGAGCTCAGTTACACACCTCACCAGTCACTCCCGTGGTTGTTGACTCGGGAATCACTCAGAGACTTGGGCCACCCAGCTTCGTTCCCAACTTCCCATGACATCAGGGCCTCGACAGAAATGATTCGCCTGCCCAGAAAAAGCCACAGAGCTCACCAGTGGTGCAAGCACCCATGCACTGCCACCCAGTGGATCCTGACTCGCAGCGACACTGTAGGACAAGGTACACTGTCCCTGTGGGTTTCCAAGACACTTTACGGGAGTAGAAAGCCTCGTCTTTCATCCACAGGTGGTGCAGAAGCGGGGATTTAATGACTTCAAACTCACGCACCTTTGTAGGTTCCTTCTGAGCATGTCAGAAGAGTATCCTTCTAGAGAAACACATTTCAACCCAGAAGAACGAAGTACCAGGCTACACGGAAGCTGTCACCGAGCAAAGGACAGCGGGGTCAGCAGTTTCAGGGAAAGTGCGCACTCCTGGGATGGTGACGATGGAAGCGTCTAGCGCTTTCTATACTCTTTTTCCTTCCTTCCTTCCCCGACCTTGTTTAGTTAGAAAGAGGCTGGGCTAACTTCAGGGTTGGAAGTGGGCAACAGATGGGAGGGAGGCAAGTGGTGAGTGGGCGGGCATCAAGATAACCAGCTGCCTCTGGCAATTAGTTTAGAGAGGAATTTTTTTTAACCGAAGACAATAACTCATAACGAATGTGATGGCTATTTAATCATGTCAGAATCTAGTCTGGGGATTGGAGCCAATCATGATAAGATTTCCTCTGACCTGGGGTGGAGCAGAGGTCTCCTGCACCTTCACTCTCACCTGTCTGTCTCACCTCTGACTTCAGCCCCAGCCCAGGGTTCTCTGAAGACCACCAACAGGCTCCCCAAAGAGCTTCCTGTCCCTGTGAATGTGCTACCTTCCATGGCCAAAGGGATTTGACAGAGAGCCCAATGCACAATCTTAAAAGGAAGAGATTGTACTAGATTATCCGAGGGGCCTGAGCTCATCTTAAAAGCCTTGGAAAGATGGAAGAGGGGGGATAGTCAGAGAAAGGGATAGGATGATAAAGTCAGAGGTCCACGTGATGGCATGGCTTTATTTGCAAATAAAGGATCCCAGGTGTGCATTTCAGGAGCTGGGAAAAGCAAGAAAGTCCCCTAGCATCTCAAGAAGGAACCCATCCCGCCAACCTTGACTGGAGCCCAGGGAAGCCTGCCTTGGATTCCTGACCTCCAGAACAGGCAGCAAATCCGGGTTGTCTTTAGCAACTAGGGCGGTGGTAATTGGTTACAGCAGCCATAGGAAGCTTAAACACCAGGTAATAATAAACAATAAATTGGCTGGTCTCTTAGGATCCGACAGCGATACCAGATGTGGACTGCTTTTTAGATAATGACCTGACTTGGCAAATCTACAGCTGCCACTTCCCCAGAATCATCTGATGTTTTGCTGGTGTATGTATAAATGTCAACAGTACAGCGTCCTTTGGAAAGCAAAAGCAAACCAAATCCAGCACAGACCTTTGAGGACTGGAGCTTTCTGTCAAAGGCCAGTTTTCCTGGAAATACCCTCAGATCAGCTGACTCACTGCTGACTCGTCAGGAAGCCCTCATTCTGTTGAACTCCTGGTTCAACAGACTCCGGGCAGTCACGTGTCCAAGCAGCCTTGGGCTGGCATGTGAGCGAGGAGCCAGGTCTCTGCACAGCAGCTGTCTACCCTGCAACTCTCTGCTCCCAGCCCTGAGGAGCAGACCTCACTGCATGTATCGGGGGTGTCTTTGTTCTCTGCCTCTGGTCAGGTCCAGCCAATGGAAGGCGCCGTATACAGGAGGCCGTGATGACCTCTGTATTGGCCTTGGCCTTTTACTTTCTTCTGAGAAAGCTGAGACCCCCTGGCCCACTGATCCCAAACTCAAACTTGTACTACTCCGATTTCTTTGAAAAAGAAAAAGTAGACTCTCTCTCTCTCTCTCACTCTCTCACTCACTCTCACTCTCTCACTCAATCACTCACTCACTCACTCACTCACAAAAGAAAAAAAAGAAAAGAAAAATTAGCCCCCGGGCACCAAACCTCCCAAAGTCTCCAGATGAAAGTGTAGCACAGTAGCTCTCAACCTGTGGGTCGCGACCCCTTTGGGGCACAAATGACCCTTTCACAGGGGTCTCCTGATTCATCACAGTAGCAAAATGACAGTGATGAAGTAGCAACGAAAGTAATTTGATGGTGGGGGGGGGGGGTCACTGCAGCATGAGGAGCTGCATGGAAGGGTCGCGATGAGGAAGGCTGAGACCCACTGGAGCAGCAGAAGGACCTTACGGTGCTGCTTGATTCCCCATCTGCCAGCCTGCCCTCCTCTGAGCACACGCGTTGCTGTGAGGCTGACGCAGAGCCACCAGCATCTCAATTCCTAACAGGGTGGCCCAAACTTGGCCAGTGGAAACGCTGGGACTCACCACAGAACATTGTCCGATAAAGTGCTCACAGCTGAGCCCATAGGTTAGAAGGCCCCCGAGATACATGCAGACAATGGTGAAGATGGCTCAGCATCAGGCCGTGTTATTTTGCCCCCACTACCGATCAGGCTGAGGCAGCCATGCACCCATAAAGTCGCTGCGAGGTGGAGCTGACTGGTCAGCAATCGCCACCGCAGCAAGGAGCTGCGGCCTTCAGAGCGCTGTGCTCAGGGACTGCAAAAGGACACTAGTCCAGCCATTGTTAGGTGCCTTGATGTTGGCTCTGACTCATAGCAGCCTGATGGACAACAGAACAAAACACTGCCCAGCCCTGCGCCATCCTCACAAAGGTGATGATGTCTGAGCCCCTTGTTGCAGCCGCCACCATCTCCTTGAGGGCCTTCCCCTTTTTTGATGACCCTCTTCTGTGCGCCGCACTTTGTCTTTTAGAAGGACGCTGAAGAAGACACACAGGCCCTCCTCCTCCCCTTCCCCTGGGTCTCCAGGCCTTCTCCCCTTAGGGTGGCTCCCTGGGCTTCTGGCCTCTGGAAGATCTCTGCCAATGCATCGGCTTCCGTAAGCAGCTTGCTGTGCGATGCTGCTATCTCATGGTCATACCTTATCCTCGACAGCCTGCCACTGCCCTAGAATGGAAGACGGAGGCTCCAGCAGGAATTGGAGGCCGAGAGGAACACAAGGTTGGGGCAGTCCTGCATCTTGTGGTGTGGCTGCAGGTCCCAGGGACCACCCACTACGACACTGGAAATTGCCTCCCACCGTGGAAGCCCATAGGAGAAAGATGAGGCTTTCTACTGCCATCGAGTTCCAGTCTTGGAAACGCACGAGGGCAGCTCTACTTTGTCCAGTAGGGTCATTATGAATCAGAATGGACTCAATGGCAGTAAGTTTGGTTTGGTGGAAGACCAGAGGGAGTCCTAGTGGCCCAGTGGATTCCATGTTAGGCTGCTAACTATAAGGTCAGCAGTTTGAAACCACCAGTTGCTCTGAGGGAGAAAGATGAGGCTTTCTACTCCTGTAAAGATTTACAGTCCTGGAAACTCACAGGAGCAACTCTACCCTGTCCTACAGGGCTGTTATAAGTCTCAGTGGATTCAAAGGCAGTGAACTTGGGTTTGGAATTTGGTGGTAGCCCGGGGTCCTGCACTTGCTTCTCTGACCCATCATCCCCTGTCAACAGTCCCTTCTCCACACCCTCCTCCAGTTACTTCTGTTGAGTGCACATATATTTTCTGCTTAGCAGATGGAGCCAGGAAGCGGGCTGCTGTTACCTCCAGGGTAGATGATGGCCCATGTCCGTTCCTTCAAGTTAACGTTCCAGAACACACAGGTGAAGTTTTGGCCAGGCTGTGGCTTTAGCTGCAGAACGCTGGTGACCTGGTAGAGGTCCTCGGGGGTCTTGGTGTGGCTGGTGTTGGCAGGGATGCTGACGTTTGGCCAGGTCACTTCTGCCAGAGGGTACCCTTCAGCCTGGCAGGTGAGTGCTACCTCATCTGTTCCTGGGACCTTACGGACACTCGTGCTTATGGGCTTGTAGGAAGCTGGACAATGGAAGAAGAAAAAGAAACAAGTCTGTTCTGATCCTGTGGCACTCAGCATGCAATGTCATGTGAAATGAATAACAATGACCATTTTCAATATTAAATAACAGTGGCGTTCATGTACCAAACCCTTTCCTGTGCCAGAGAGCATGTTATTTTAGACACTACAAGTTCTGGGGGCACAGTGGGTCACATATTGGGCTGCTAGCCACCGCTGCCCCTCATATCTTCCTGGTTCACAGTATTCCCATCGGGGCCGGTGGCTGGGTGGGGAAGCAAGATTTTCTTATCCAGTAGGTTGGGTGGGTGAGGGAGCTTGGGTGTCTGATCTGCAAACCTAGACTCAGACTGATAACGACGGAGCAAGAAGCAAGATCCGCTCCGTCTCAAGTCTTGTTCTCCTGCAACGAGTACCAAAGGAGTCCCAGAGTTTGGGGAGAAAGAAGCGTGTGTTCACCCTAATAGCAAAAAATGAGGTCCATTTCCTATGTGGATATCTATTCTTGCGCATATAGATCATGAAGTTAAGAACTTGTAGAGGAACAGGGGTAAGTGACTCTCCACCTGATCCCAGCTCAACACATGCTGTCATTACTGATCGTGCCGACAAGTTGGCTCTAACTTATGGTGACCTTATAAATAACAGAGCCAAGCACTGGCTGATCCGACGCCATCTTCAGGACCACTGCTGTTCTGAATCAACTGTTGTGTGGCTCTATTGTGTCAATCCATTGCACAGAGGGTTTCCCTTGCTCTCGGTGACCCTCTGCTCACCAGTTACTTTGGACACGTTATCAGGAGAGACCAGACTCTGGGACAGAACATCACACTTGAAAAAGGAGAGGGGTGTGGGGAAGAGGAAAGTCCTGGATGAGATGGATGGACACAGTGGCTGCAACAATGGGCTCAGACAGCACGACCATTGTGAGGCTGGCGCAGGGCTGGGCGCTGTCTCGTTCTGTTGTCCACAGGGCTGCTATGAGTAGGAAGCTAGCTGTATGGCACTGAGCAATCTCTCAACCATGATGCTCTCACAATGATTGGCCTTTCCTGATGATGTGCCAAAGCAAGATATATATATTTTTTTTTTCAGCATTCTTCCACTAACATACATGATCTCATTTGAACTACACAGTGACCCCAAGATGAGCATTATATTCCTAATTTGGATGAGGAAACAGTTGGGTTTCATGGCTGGGGGGCTTGGACATATGACTTTCTCTCCCCCAGTTCTGCCTTCTGCATTGGATCACCCAAAGAAAATGAGGCTCTGTATAGCTGCAGAGTTCTGGGAACGAGCAGCATCAACAGGAAGAGGGAGCATCTTCCTGGAAGTCTCAGAAGTAGTAGTAGATGAGGCGAGTCAGCTTCTGAAACAGCCTACCAATGGACTTTACTAGACTCTGAGGAGCCTCATTCTGCCCTATCGCTAACATTAGGCATGTGAAAGTCCACAAATCGTTAAGTGCTCAAACACTCCCCACAAGATTGGTGGGTTAAAACTCACCTAGAAAATTTGGGAGTTATCAAAGATTTAATTCTGCTCCGATTCACAGTCAGTGCTCATGGAAGCAGCAGTCAAGAAATCAAACGATATGTTGCAAATCAGCTGCTCAAGACCTCTTTAAAGTGTTGAACAGCAAGGATGTCTCTCTGAGGACTAGAATGCTCCTGACCCAAGTCCTGGTGTTTCCAGCTGCCTTAAATGCGCGTGAAAAAGTTGGGCGATGTATATGGGAGACCACGGGAGAACTGATGCGTTTGAATTACAGCGCCGCTAAAGAATCCTGAAAGTACCGTGGACTCTTGGGGGTCCTGTGGATCTGTCTTGGAAGAAGTACAGTCAGAAATGCCCCTGAGAAGCGAGCATGGCGAGATGTCCTCTCACACGCTTGGAGATGTTATCAGGACAGACCAGTCCCCGGAAAAGGGCACCATGGTTGGTAAGTAGGAGGCTAGTGGAAAGACTGTCAAGGAGATGGATGGACACAGTGACCAGAACCATGGGCTCAAACATCACGGGACCGGGCAGTGTTTCTTGCACACAGGGTCCCTGTGAGTTAGAACTGACTTGGCAGCACCTAGAAACCACAGGAGGCCCTCCAAAGAGAGAGGCCGCAAACTGCGCCTCTCTGACACACAGTCTCCCTAAGTTCGAGCTCACGCACTGGCGATCAACCAGAACGCCAGCATATCTCCAGTTTTATTTCATCGGTCTAGATTTTTTCTTGGCTGAGGGTTTTTTTCAGCGTATTCCATTCTATTATGTGAGCACTCCTTTGATAAGGCCTCTCATGTGGGGGATGAAATAGAATCAGTAGATCCACCAGCACCACGTGTTGTGGATGAGGACCGGTCACGCCTGCTCCTGCAGGCTCACTCTGCGTGAGAAGTTGACCTGGATGGCAGTAATGGGTGGTGGCTTTAGAGGTGGGGGAGCCCAGGAATCCAGAGCTGGACCAAGGCTTTGTCTTGGGCTAGGAGAGGGATGGAGCAGATGGGAACAATGTTAGTGTCTGCAAGATTTGGGGAGGGCAGATGCCCACATCCTAAATTTATGCACTGTCATGTTTATAAATATCCAGGCCACTTCCACAGCCTCTTTCTTGAGAAGAGGGTGGTAAAGGCATCACAATCAACTGCCCACACAGAGGAAGCTGAGCCGAGGGTGATCTTCTTAGGAAAAGTGGGGCATGTCTTAGAATTTTTAAACCAGAGGGTAATCTTAAAATTGAATGTCCCCTGGAAGAAGCACACCAGCCTGTGTGATCACGAGGTGTCAAAGGAATCAGGGATCAGGCATCATCAGAACAAAAAATCATATTGTGAATGAAGGGGGGTAGTGCAGAGTGGAGACCCAAAGCCAATTTGTAGGTCACTGGACATCTCCTTACAGAAGGGTCTCGGGGAGGAGACGAGCCAGTCAGGGTGTGATGTAGCAACGATGAAACATACAACTTCCCTCTAGTTCCTAAATGCTTCTCCCCCTCCCCCCTATCATGATCCCAATTCTACCTTGCAAGTCTGGCTAGACCAGAGGATGTACACTGGTACAGATAGGAACTGGAAACACAGGGAATCCAGGGGGAATGATCCCTTCAGGGCCAGTGGTGAGAGTGACGATACTGGGAGGGTGGGATGGAAAAGGGGAACCAATTACAAGGATCTACATATAACCTTCTACCTGCGGGATGGACAACAGGAAAGTGGGTGAAGGGAGACATCTGACAGGGAAAGATATGACAAAATAATAATTTGTAAATTATCAAGGGTTCATGAGAGAAGGGGGAGTGGGGAAGGAGGGGAAAAATGCGGAGCTGATGCCAGGGGCTTGGGTGGAGAGCGGTTGTTTTGAGAGTGATGAGGGCAATGAATGTACAAATGTCCTTTACACAATTGATGTATGTATGGATTGAACGTGCCCAACTTCCTACTTAATGGGAGACGTCTGCTATGGCACCTCCGCTAGCTCATGGTCTTGCCGGCAGCCTGCACATACTGTGTGAACGGTGTGCCCTGCGGTTGCTGGATGTGAGTTCTATATGTGCACTGTAGGTCAAGCTGGCTGGTTGTGTCGTTCAAAGCCTTACCTTCTTAATGAACGTTTGGCTGTTATTAACAGAGGTGGATTAAAATCTCCAAATGTGATGACCTGGACATCTATCACTCCATGTGGGCCTGCCGGCTTGTGTTTTAAATATCTTGAAGCTACATTGTACACAGATGCCTTCCCACAGACTCGACTCGTTGCTGCTATGAAGTGTCCCCTTTTATCTCCTGTTCCAATATGAATGTGTCATTGCATTAATACGAAGGTGTCAGGATGGATGGACACAGTGGCTGCAACCATGGACTCAACCATGGACTCAAGTGGGTGGGGACGGAAGCGCAGGACCGGGCAGGGGCATGGGGTCCCGATGTGCCAGCACTGACTCGATGGCACACCACCACAACAACTAATATTAATAACCTTCTGGATAACTAACTTTTGGCTCCACCCATCCACAAGTGGCAGTCACTCTGTTCCACTCTTACACAACAAGAAAATGACAATTTCCCTGGGATCCCCATCCTTGTGCCAAACCAAATCTCACCCCTTTGTCTCTTCTAGTCGGAGCTTGTCTGGTTTAGTGAAACAACACATGACCTGAGCCAACAGCTGGTTCCCTAACACCTCTGTATCATCTGCTTTCTCATTGATAAAAGGGGCACGATAATACTTCACAGGGGTGGTGGTGAATGAAATGAATGAGGTGCCTGGCCCATCATAAATGCTCAATCATTGTTAGCAGTGATGATTAGCTCTTCATAGGAAGACAACTGGTAAGACCCCCATATAGGCCTGCTCACATGGAGGTAAGCCATGGCCGCTTCTTTCAACCCTATCACAGGGCATCGTGTCCAGAGACCTCTCTTTGGATTCAGTTTGTTTTGTCAAAATTCTTCCAAGGTGATTCTGTCACAAGACCCGTGTCCCAGAGCTAAGCAGCACACGCATGAAAGCTAACGATGGTTGGAAACAGGTACCTTCATGAGATGGGCAGGAATCCCTCCTGGTCCAGTTTGTATATGAATCTGTGGATGTATGTGACTGACTGCTGAACTGAGACCAAGAGGCACAGTCGGTTCTTGTTTCTTTGTGACTATAAGAGCCACTGCTGCTGACAGCGACCCTATTGGGCAACATAGAACTGTCCCAGGGCACTTGTGAGACTTTGAATCTTTACAGGAGTAGGAAGTCTCATCTGTCTCCCATGACGTGACTGGTGGTCTTGAACTTACACCTTTGGGTTAGCAGCCCAGTGCATTGGAACCGAGTCTTTGACAGTGAGTGTGAGTTTGATGAGGGCGAAGACATTTTGTCCCGCACAGATACAGAGGCAGGAATGGGAAGACTTTGCTCCCCAGCATTGCCAGGGCATGCTTCGAAGCCCAAGGTTATCTTGTCAAATCCAAACACTGGGGGCCATCAGTCAGTCTTCCAACTTGGCTGACGGCAAGCTTTTTGGTGTTAAAATATGTCTTGAAAAATGACCCATTTTAACTACCCTAAAGTGTGGTTCACTGACACGAACCACATCCACCATAAGGGACACACCTGCCTGTTGGCTATCCATCACTCGCCGCAGAAACCCAGTACCCTTTAAGCAATAAATCCCCTCCTTCCCCTGGCCTTACCCCATGGTAACCACTGATACACTTTTATTTCCATTACATACAAAAAAAGCAACTGACTTGCCAACGGATTTGTTCCTGAGTAGATGGGGTTAAGAGAGCAATCTTTTTGCTGAGCTGTAAGGATCTTTTAGGCCCGGGGACAATGCACTGCATCAGGATAGGAGCTGAACCCAGACTTTTAATGAAGTAGGGAAAGCAGCAGAAAGAGGAAGTGCCTCAGGGGAACCCCAAAAGCTTCCCTTAGCTTGTTCTCACGCACATCAACATCCAGAAACAGTGCTAGTGGAAGACAGGATCCGGGAACATACTTCCTAAAACTGTACCCAAGCACTGGTGTGGGGGCTGTGTACTACACCACATGACATTGTCAGAGGGGATGAGGCCAAAAGGGCTATCTATAGAATTTTTATGCAGTTTCAGCAGAAATAGATTCTTTTAAAAATAAAAATAGCCCTGTGGTTAGCTATAGTTGTAAGCTCAGCTGACATCCTACAAGGGTAAAATTCTATGCTTACTTTATGAACTGGTTGCTACACTTGCCATCTTAAGGTCAAAATCGATCAAAACTCAACTCACCGCCATTAAGTTCTGACATACAGTGACTCTATACGACAGGACAGGACTGCAGGAACTTTCCCGGTGGGTTTCCACAACTGTAACTCCTTATGGGAGTAGAAAGCCTCATCTTTGTCCTGAGGAATAGCTGGTGGTTTCGAGCTACTGACCTTGTGGTTAGCAGCCTAAGGTTCTATGTGGTCTGGTATGGGAGGAGGTCTAGTATGGGAGGAAGGGTGACACCATGAGCTACTGTATTGGTGACACTAACCCCAGCAATGCCACTGCCCATGCACCCCTTAGAAAGTCTTTGTAATCCCCAAATATCCCAGTTTGAACACCATTACTTTAAAGAACAAGTTTGAAAGTAGTGAGAATAACTTCCAAGGAGTGAGGCATGGCCCTTGACCTGAAAGAAGAGGAGAGTAGTACGTTCGAATTGCTCAAATTTGCCCTTCAAATGGGACTCAGTACAGTTGGAGGGGTGATGGATGATTTAGAGGAGCAGATTCTGAGTACCGTGGGGGACCATAACAATGCCTGGTTAGCTCTTATCATGATAACGGAGCTCAGACTGTCTTTCATGTGATGCAGACGTGCCCAGTGGGTGCCTAGAAAGGGTTAGGTCGAGGCTAAGGTTTCCCTGGTGACTCACTGGGGGTTGAGGTGTGGGGACACTACTTCACCAAGAGTCATCACGATCCTTCCACCAAAGAGCAGGCCATTCGCTGTATGCCAGGTGCCATGCCCAGTTCTTGATCTCTTGGTGACGCCTCATACCCCTACTGTGTGGTCAGTTTCCCCCTAGTGGTTTATTGTGCAGACTATGGACAACTGGAATAATGTGAAACAACTCGCCCAGGACCTCCTGCGCCAACTAGAGTCACCCTGCTCTTGTTGGATCCTTCTAGCTGAGTACTTCTTTGCACCGAATCAGAGTCGCAGCATTGGTGCCCAGGTCAATGTGGTTTAGAGGTCAAGAGCCACAGTCCCTACAGAAGAGAGATCTGGAGACATCCTGGGTGGGGTGAGAGCAGAGAAGGCCTGACTCAGCTTAATTCAGGGCAGTTGGTGGAACTTGGCAAACACAGAGCCGAAGAGGAGCAAACTCCCTTCTTTCATAGTTGTTGCACTGTCTTTCCCAAGGGGACACACGGACCACGAGCGTACTCTTCAGATTTCAGTTCTTAGCTAGTGTTGTGGTGGGCAGATGAGGGCAGCCCTGAACCCAGAGGCATACGGACCAGAATCCACAGCCGTCGACTCAATTAGAGAAACTCTCCAGGACAGACTCAGACTGTTCCATCGGGATTCCAAGGCTGTAGATCTTTATGGAAGCAGACCACCATGGAAAGATTGGTGGTTCAAATCCAGCAGCGACACCTTGGGAGAAAGGCCTGCTGTGCTGCTTATGAGCCATCACAACTCTTGACAATCCGGTGGAGCACCGTCACCATGAGTTGGCATTGACCCAGCAGCAACTGGTGCGGGTACCTAGATTTCCCCTCACCTTAGCTGACTTATGCCAGATGGCAACCCTACTTTGACCAGGTGTTCCTGTTTATTCTCAAGTGACCCTGCTCTCAATAGCCAGTGCCCCAGTATTTGCTTTCATGGGTTCCCCAGTCTCGTGGAGGGGAAGTGCTGAGGGAGACTCACCTCTGACTTCCAGGGTCAGGTACTTGTAGTCCCAGGCGCCCTTGTGGAGAATCAGGCAGCGATACCGGCCCGCGTCACTCACCAGGACCCGGGTGATGCGGAACAAGGCCTGCCCCTGGGCTAGGGGCTCTTGCAGAAGAACAGCCTTTTCATTGGGTAAGGCTGTGTCATTTTTCATCTTCTGCAACTGGGTGGTGAGTGCTCCTAAGTCAACAGGCCCTCCGGTGTCAAAATGGCACTCCAGGGTCACATTGCTGCCATGGTCTACCACGTAGTGTTCCCTGGGGACAGTCACTGTGAAGAGAGCTGCAAAGGAGACGTTCGGTTGGCCTCTGCCCGCTCACCTCCGCTCTGCCCAGAGGCGGGGGGGAGGAGACACGGCTCTCATGTTCTAAGTGGCCCCTGCTATTCCCTGGACAGCCTTTTTGCTGCATGGAGTCCGGAAGAGCGAGGGTGGAATTCTTGACCCTTGGGTTTGTGGTAGCTCTTTCTTCTAGATAACCCCCACTGTGTCGCTGCATTATCTCAGCCCCTGCCCTCCCTGTGCAGTCCAGCCAGAGCTTCTGACCAAACAAGTGTGCTTTCTGGCATCTTCCGTCTCATTCTGTGTAGCCCTTACAAATCACCCCTTGCACGGAAATGGAAATCCTCCTGTGATTTCTGTACCACTGAGGACTCAGCCCCTCTGGTTTAATTGCTACCACATCTTACTGTTCAGCCCATTGTCCCTCCCCATGAATTCATCGACATCTTTTCCCCTCAAGGACCACTTCCTGTCACTGGTGACAGTAAGGCTCAAGTTATCCTTTCTTGGGTTCTGGGGAGAGGTTAGGTGATAGGTTCCCAAACTTATTTGGCCTACTGTCCTCTTTTCAGGAAAAAAAAAAAAGAAAACTACTATATGCAAATAGCCCATCACCTATGATAAAGTGTCACCTATGACAAAGTGTACAATAGCCCATCGCCTATGATAAAGTGTCACCTATGACAAAGTGTACAATAGCCCATCGCCTATGATAAAGTGTCACCTATGACACAGTGTACAATAGCCCATCGCCTATGATAAAGTGTCGCCATCTACTTTTGCACTAGGTACATCTGCTGTACAAGACCGCTCTAGAGCACTGAAAAGCAAGGATGTCACTTTGAGGACTAAGGGATGCCTGGTTCAAGCCGTGGTTATTTTCATAGCCTCTCATGCTTGTGGGCGTCAGACGCTGAATAAGGACGAGCCAAGAAGAATGGATGCATCTGAATGGGGGTGCTGGCCAAGAATCTGGAAAGTACCACGGACTGCCGAAAGGACAAACCGATCTGACTTAGAAGTATGGTCAGAGTGGTCTGTAGAGCACTTTGGGGATGCCAGGAGAGACAGTCCCTGGAGCAGGACATGGTGTTTGGTAAAGGAGAGGGACAGCGAAGGAGAGGCAGGCCCTCAAGGAGATGGATGGACACAGTGGGTGCGACAGTGGGCTCAGGCACGGGAACGGTTGTGAGGACAGCGCAGGACCGGGCAGGGTTTCCTTCTGTCCTGCAGACAGTCACGGTGGGTCAGAACAGACTGGATGGCACCTGACAACCACCACATCCACGTTTGCAGTTCCATTGGATCATTTTAGGAGGAAGACAGCTTTCTGCGCCCATAAAGAGTTATAGTCTGGGAAATTCACAGGAGCAATTCTACCCTGTCCTATTGGGTGAGTGAGTCTGTGGACGGTCCCAGTGCCCTGCAGGGGGCGGTATGGCCCACTTTGGGAAGCACTGGGTGCTGATATGGGGTCTCCCTGAGGAATTCCTGCAAGGCTGGCAATACCACGGTCTTCGTTCCTATTGTAAACAAAACTGAGGCACAGAGGGGTTAGTGAAGCGACTTGTCCGGCACCAGAAGGCCAGCACACAAGCCAAGTGTAGCAGCTACCTTCCTCTTTACTGCCAACCACGGGATGACAGTGAGTGGCTGCTGTGTGCCAGGCACTGTGTTGGACCTTTCCTCCTACTCTGTCTTAGTCTGGAGTCAGCTCGCCGCCATTGCACCACACAGTCTCTCACCGACAGATGGGTCATGAGGGAGCCTGAGGCACATTGGCCAAGAAGTGAACCCAAGACTCTCACCTGGAAAGTGAGACTCCTACCACAGACCCGCCCCATCTCCTCTTGTTCTCTGGTGTAAAACAGGAAACAGGGAAGAGAAATGAAGCATGCAAAGAAGGTGCATTGTTGAGTCTGAGACATGACAAGAGTTCCATGGTAGACGCTGGGCCCAGACCGGGTGAATCTGCTCGGCCGTGCGCTGACCACACTCACTCTTCCTTCTCACGAGCGAGCATCGGGACGCCTGAAACTTCCGCTGGAAGTCCCCGCCGCCTGCAGCCGAACTCCCCCTTTTGCCCCGGCCTGTGACAAGCATTCACCTCTGTCCTCTCCCCACTCTTGGTCTGTTCGCACACTTTGTAGGCCTGAAGCGTGCGACCTTTCAGACGAGTGACAGCAGGACCCACCTCTAAAGGGCAGGGTCGGCTAATGATCTCGGGAGGGGCAGACTGCGTGAAAGTACAGCTGGTGTCTTCGAGCAGCCCAGAAGACCTAGGGAGACGCAACAGCGCTTGAGTCTAATTTTGCCCCACTGGCAGCTGCCGACACATGCAAATGCCCCAAGGCGCTTGCCTCACCTGAGGAAAATGAGAGTTAGGGAACGCAGTGTGCTTCTGAAATCCAAGCACAGGTTGACTTGTTGTGAATCGCCAAGGCAACATCTCTCAAGCCATCAGTTTGGTCAGGAGATGGCTCCCAACCCTGGCTGCCCCTCAGAATCCCTGGTTAGAAATACCTCCCTCCTCAGCACTGGTGGAATCCCCTGTGGCTTCTGACTGTCATTGAGCCGGTTCTGGCTCGTGGAGACTCTCACCTGCACTCCCTCAGGTTGGTTCTCAAAGGGGTGGCCTTTCGAAATCAGCTCACCAGTCTGTCCTTCAAGGCACCTCTGGGTGGTTTTGAACTGCCTACCTTTGAACTTGTAGTCAAGAATTTAACTACTTCAGCCATCTGGGAGGCTTTCCTAAACAAAACAAAGCCAATGCCTGAGCCTCCTGCTGGGTCTTTCAAAATTCAGTGGCTTGGGAGTCCATTTATAAGTTCTTTGTGCAAACCACCCACTACCATCAAGTCGATTCTGACTCACGGCATCCTTATAGAGGGTTTCTGAGCTGCAAATCTTTATGTGAGCAAACAGCAGCCTCGATTGTCTCCTAAGGAGCCACCGGTGGTGTTGCACCCTCTGAGCGTGCATCGCAGCGGTCCACCACTCACCCGACATCGCCACCAGGGCTCGTCAATGTGCACACGGCACTGACTAATAGCACTCACTAATGGCACGTCTGGGACCATCACGCCGTTCAAAGGAAGTCCCCAGCTTCACCTGACCCCAGTTAGAAATGTAGACAAGTAGACCTGCCCAGAACCAGCGAATCGGCAAACAGGCACATTGCTGTTTGAAAAGCAGGTGACGTTCAACCTATTGTGATCAGTCAGTAGAGTACTGTTAACATCTATTAAGGGCTTGCCACAACCAAGACACTCAAACCTTGATATGAATTCATCATCTCCTTCAAAACGCTCAACAATGCTGCAAGGGATGCATTACATCTGCATTTTACAGATAAGGAAAAATGCCCCCAAACCTACAGGACTCAAAGCAGCCCTGGAGGACAGTAGTCCTGCCCCACAGGCTTGCCCATGCCATGACCTTTCCGGGAGCAGACCACTCCATCTGTCTCACGTGGGGCACCATCAGCTGGTCACTTAATCACTGTGCCACCAGGGATCTTGATAGATGGGGCTCACAAAAAGGGACATAGCTTCCCCACGGCCCACGGCCAGTCCTTTGAGAAGGTAGCATTCGAATCCATCTGTCTCTTCAAGACTGACGGCCTTGGCAACCAGTCAGCCAGGGCAGCTCCGTCGTAGGGTCCCTTGAGCGGGAACCCACTGGATGGCAGCGGGGTTGGGAGGTGTGTTATCTCCCAAACCTGTGCCGTGAGCACCTCCATGTTTGCTTACCACACCCTTGAGGGAGTCGGGCACGCTCTGCGTTCTACATTACATGCCACTGGGGCATGCATTGAGCTGAGGTTCGACTGAACTTTGAACTTGTGAAGTGAGTGATGAGACAAATGGAGAACACGGACTGTTTCCTTGATGACCAAAGGTTGCCGACTGTTATGCAGGTTCTCCTGCTCCGCTCAGGTTCTTCATTAAAGTAAGGGGCAAGGGGTGTGGCCAAAGCCGAGCATTCCTGGGGAAGTGGCATCTTCTCTGTCAGCAGGCATCACTGGGAATCCACACCTGCCACCCTCTCCAGGAAACGCAACCCCGATGATGCTTTGCATTTGCTCCCAAGATAGCTTCCTCGTTAAGCTAATTTTATGATGATTTATTTAATTCGTTAGCAACAGCAGCCTATCTTTTTTTTTTTCTAACTTTCTACCTAATACTTGAAAGATGGGGCCAGGCAGTGTGTGTGTGCAGGGGGTGGGGGAGGGGGCTTGCTTTTACAAGGTCATGCTCTGCAGAAGACACAGGCATCCTGGGGGAAGGCAGAAGGCTTCCCTTCCCTTTGGAGGAACACTTCCTACTTGGGTACCTTCTGCTTTGTATACCCCAGAGGCTGGCAGAGGCAGTTTTGGAGACTAAAGATAGACAGGGTGGGTGACTCAGGGTGAGGCCTCCCCCGCCCCCCAACTCAGAGTAACTTTCAAGTGTCCTATGAGCACACGCCTCCCCCACTGTTTTCATCCATCTCCGGAGGGTGCAGAAAGAAGGAACCATCAGCGAAAGAGGGAAGACCGGAGCGGCTCTTTCTTCCAAGTCATGAAAAGTTGCAAAGCGAGAGTCTATCCCCTTAAGTGTGTCTGGGTAACAAACTCTCCGTAGGTTTTGAAATAAGGGAACCAAAAACATAAGAAATGAGAAAAACAAAAGCAACCACCCCTCCCTCCCCCAGAACCGAACTTATTGTTGAGTGCGGTTGTGTGGGTTCCGAGCCTGTGCACAACAGAACGGAGCCCTCCCCGTTCCCGCACCTTCCTCAGGACTGTGGAGCTGAGTGTGTGCTGCTGCCAGTCCTTAGCCTGTCGCCTCGTTTTTCTTGGGCACTAAGCATGATGTCCCTTCTGAAGGACTGGTCCTTCTTGGTAGCAGATCCTAGGGCCATACGACAAATTCTCACCATCGTCCTTCTAAGGAGCATTCTGGGCGCTCCTCTGGCAGCCATCCGACACTTGATATCCTCCCTCAACACCTCATCCAAAGGCATGTGTTCATCTTCAGTTTTCCTCACGCATTGTCCCAGTTTGGCCTATGAGCCAATTCAAAGTACCTTGGCTTGGGCCAAGCACAGTGCAGTCCTCAAAACATCGCCGTTTGTGTTTCTGAAGCTCTTCAGCGAGGTCTTTTGCAGTAGATTTGTCCAGGATAACAAGTCCGGATTTCTTTTTCTTTTTTGTAAACCATTTCCCTGGGGGACCCTAACAGCTCTTAGAACAATCCATACATCAATTGTATCAAGCACCTTTGTACATATGTTGTCATCATCATTTTCAAAACATATTCTTTTTTTTTCTTTGTGTGTGTGTGTATTAGTGTTTGAAGTGAACTTGTTGGTCACAAGACTCCAAGTCCATTTCCGTTCCACTTTCTTCCTCCTTTTTCCTTTAAGCCCCTCAGACCACTGTTTAGGTTTGAGGGCGAAGGAATCTGGAGGGATCAAAACATTTCTTTCCACTTGAGCCCTTGGTCACAGCTCGTCTTTTCCCCCTCCCTCCTCCCACCTCCGACCTCCGTGAACCCTTCAGAGGGCAGGATTTCTTGATGGCTGTTTCTATGGTCACTCTTTGTAGACCCCAGCAAAACAAAATCCTTGACAATGTTTTCTCTGTTTATCAGGGTTTTGTTTATTGATCCAATTGTGTGGATTTCTTTTACATGTCACAAAGGCTATCTGCCATCTTCCATCTTCATCCGTGAGTGCAGCAAGCCCTCCCTCTCTTTTCAGCAAGCAAGCTTGGGGCACATCACAGATTTTCAATGTTTTCCCTTCTATAATACTGCGTCTTGGACTGGTTGCCCAGCAGACAGATTGAATCCATGTGATCAAAGAACTCAACCCTGATTGCATACCTTTCCTAATTTTAAACCATGCCAAATTCCCTTGTTCTTTCTGAAGGACTGCCTCTTGGTCTACCCCATGACCCAACTTCAAAACTCCTACATTTTCAACATCTGCACGAGTAGCAGCACCCACAACCAGGTGCCCAATTGTATGATATAGTCCTGCTGAAACAGGAAGGCCACAGGTGGATGGCTTTCACAAACAGGTGTCTATTCTCTCACGGTCTGGGAGGCTGATGGTCCACATTCAGAATACAAGCTTCAGAGGAAGACTTTCTCGGGGGGGGGGGGGGGGGACGGTTTAGGGGAAGTTTCATGTTTCCTTTCTGCATCTGTGGAGATCTGCATGGGCCGTGTATGGACCTCCCCCTGAGTGTAGCACAAGGCCCAAAGAGTGCCCTCTATCCCTAGAGCTTCTGTCTTGATGGTGATGAGATCCATCCTCCTGGAGTCTCTTTCGTTTTGTCTTTGTAAGATCCCAGGTGATGCAGGCTATGACCACCCTGATCCCCTGACAACTGATGAGTTAATGCCATCATGGCAGATAATTACATTATTCATAACTGCCAAATCACTTTGAATCATGGCCCAGCCAAATTGATACATATTTTGGGGAAAACACAATGAAACCCATGACATCATTCTGTGCTACGTGATCCATGATTTGTTATAATCAGCAGAGTTGAATGCCTTTGCATCGTCAGTGAATCACAGGTAAACATCTTTCTGGTACTCTCTGGTTTCAATCTGGAAATGACATCTCTCATTCCATAACCTCTTATAAATCTGGTTTGAGTTCTTGGCAGTTCACTTCTGCAACCATTTAAAAATTTTCTTAGGCAAAATGTTACTTGCCTGTGATATTGACATTGCTAGATAAATTTTGTGTCCTGTTGGATCACCTTTCCTTGGAATGGACATAAATATGGATCTCTTCCCATCGGTTGGCCAAGTAATTTCTCACATTTCTTGGCGCAGATGAATGAGCTCTTCCACCATTACATCCGTTGGTTGAAACATTTCCATCGGTATTCTGTCAGTGCTTGGACCCTTGCTTTTCACAACTGCTTCAGTGCATCTTAGACTTCTTCATTCAGTACCATTGGCTCTCGATCATAGGCTACCACCTGAAATGATTGAATGTCAACCACAAGATCAGCAGTTCAAAACCACCAGCTGCTCCTTTGGAGATGGGTGAGGTTCTCTACCACCATACGCATTTGTAGGCTTGGAAAGCCATGGGTACAGTTCTACTTTGTCTTACAGGGTCGCGATGAGTCTGAATTGACTCGATGGCAGTGAGTTTGGTCTTCATTCCGATCTGAGAGGCTCATTTCCAGCATGATATCAGACAGTGCTCTGCTGCTCCCCAGAAGGTCTTCACTGGCCATCTTTTAAAGTAGATTTTCAGGTCTTTCTTTTGAGTCTATCTTTGTCTGGAAAACCTACCGTGCCTTGTCTCCCTTGGGCGACCCTGCTGGCATTTGAAATCTCTGTGGCAGAGCTCCTGGTATCACAGCAATGTGAAAAGCACATGCAAGCCAGGATGGCAGACTGACTGACAGGGGTGGGCATTGATCATGTGACCCCAATTCCATTCCTATGCACGTATTCCAGTGAAACCAAGCCTGTGCGCACACAAATACCTATAAGCAAAATCTGAGAGCCATTTTTTAAATCATAGCCCCAAACTAGAAACAATCCAAAGACCCCTCAAGAGGGGCATGAATAAACAAAATGTAGTACCCATAAACAACAGGGTTCTGCTCCGCAGCAGAGAGAAGGGACTTCTGAGTCTCGCAGCTCTTGGAGTGCATCTCAAATGCATGAGACTCAGTGAAGGAAGCGGGTCCCCAAAGATTTTTTAATGCATGAGATGCTGGAAAAGGTGAAATGATGAAGTCAGGGATTAGATCAGAGGGTGCCAATCCTTCGGAGTCCCCAGGTGGAGCCAGCCATCAAGTGCTGAAAGGTTGCTGGTTACAAGCCACCCAGAGGCACCTTGGAAGGCAGAGGTGGAGATTTACTTGGGAAAGGTCAGAGCCCTGAAATCTCTGTGGAGCACACATGGGGTTGCCATAGCAACCAACAACACCAAGTCAGGGCTCAAGGAGCAGTAGGAGGGTGAGGGAAAAAGGAGCTGATACCAAGGGCTCAAGCAGAAGGAATGACGATGGCAACGTATGTACAAACGTGTTTGATACAATTGATGTGTGGAATGTTGTAAGAGCTGTAAAAGCTCCAATGAAATGATTAATTAATTTTTTAAAAAGTTGGAGGAGGGAAGGTGGGAAGGGGGAGCTGACAGCAATGATGACTGTGTAGCATCCCTCGAGGGAGCGGGTAACAGAACAGTAGATGAATGAAGACGCTGGATGGTGTAAGATACGGCAAAGAAAAGAAGATAATAAGGGTTCCTGGGGGGATGGTGGAGGGAGGAGGGGATAAAGGGGAGCTGATATCAAAGAGATCAAGAAGAAAGAAAATGTTTTGAAAATTATGGTGTCAGTGATGTAAAATTATGCTTGACCTAGTTGAATTATGGATTGTTACAATATCTGTAAGCGCTCCCAATAAAATGATTTTTAAAAAACAGAGCTACAGGAGGGTTTGCCTGTAAAGAATGAGGGATTCGCTTCAGGCAAATCTTGGTGTCTTCCTAAGGATGACCCTTTCCCTAGCTCTCTAGACACAGACCAGGGGCAACAATGTGAGTGGGAACAGAGAAGGTGGGGACTACCTGGAAGGGATGAAAAAACAAAACCCAAACTTACTATCCTTGAGTTGACACTGACTCCTGGCGACCAGATAGGACAGGATGGACCTGCCCCTGAGGCTTTCAGAGGCACTAATGCTTTAAAGGAGTACAAAGCCTCATCTTTTGCCCGAGAAGGGAGGAAACGGGCGACAAAGAAATCACTCCAGGCAGAGCGGACAGCTACGCAAGGTTCAGCGCCAGATCACTGAAATCAAGTGGGCTTTGCAATGAGCCCAGTGGCACGGATGCTCTGGGTTCCCGCTGCGTGTGACGGTTACACAGACACCGCTGCAGCTTATGGAGCGTGCAGCAGTATCTCAAAGTTTGAATAGTGTGAGAATCACCAACATGAGACCCAGAGGCACAAAGTAAGAAAATCCTGTCAGAAACATGACGCCAATAGACTTGCTCAGCACAGCGTTGCCACAAACCCTCCATTTGTTTCTTTACCAATGCAGTATCTGTGCATTGCGATTCAGCAAAACGCAACAAACTAAAGGAAAAGGTATGGCTGTGGTTGTTTTTTCTCCATCAGCGACAAACGTGGATTTCCCACGGGACAAAGGACTTCATCCCCTGCCACCACTCTGACTTCCTCGCTTACCTCCTGGCTTTCATCCCAATGCTGAGCTCATGGTCCTGCCCGTTCACTCCAACGGTCTGCAGGACCTTCTCCAGGAGACCAGCAGCCCCCAAAGTGCCTTCCTCCCTGCCCACCCACACCCTTCTGTCAAACTCCTTTCTTCACCATCCAAAGGCATGGATAGCCTAAGGCTTGCTACTCATGTAGACTTCAAGAACAGTCATCTATTTCTTTTTTGGTCAATTCAAGTAATCCCCATTAGGGGGTGAATGCCTTATATGCTAAGACTATTGTTTTTTAAAAAGAACTCATAGGAACATGCTGATAATTGGCAGAATATTTATAAGAAACTTGTTAAGAGGGAAGGGTCTTTCAGCATTCCCCCCGCCCCCCGACCATTATCTCTGCACTCACCATGCCCTAAGACAGTGGTTCTCCACCTTCCTAATGCTGCCACCCTTTCATACAGTTCCTCAGGTTGTGCTGACCCCAACCATAAAATTATTTTTGTTGCTACTTCATAACTATAATTTTGCTACTGTTATGAATCATAATGTAAATATCTGATAGGCAAGATGTGTTTTCATTGTTACAAATTGAACATAATGAAAGCATAGTGATTCATCACAAAGCAATATGTAATTCTATACTGTGAAAAATGGATGTGTTTTCTGATGGTCTTAGGCAACCCCTGTGAAAGGGTCGTTTGAGCCCCAAAGGGGTCGTGACCCACAGGTAGAGAACATTGCCCTACAAGAAAGACGTTCACCCTGATGGGAACTCAATCCTTGCCCTGTGGAGTCTGTTCAGATGCACGTGGTCAGAGTAGACCAGTCCTTTAGGGTGCTGGGAGAGGATGGGCATGCCCAAGCCTCTCCATCACTGCTCTTCAGGCTGGGTTGACAACTGTTCAGTGATCACTCTTCCTCTCCAAGAAAGTCCTCCCCCTTGGCTTCAGCCTGAGGTTCCCCTCCCCCTCTTCCTCAGCCCCTTCCCTTTGCCCTTCCTTACCTGCTGTCTGCCGAAGCTGTGCTCCCAGGCTCAGCGTGAGCAGGAGAAGAAACATGTTCTGCCCTGAATCTGAAACAGACAACTGAGAGTCTCAGGGCTTTTGGCAGCTTTGCTCCGTCTCATGATTTAGTGACTCGATCCCTTCTGAACACGGGAAAGGACTCGGAATCAACTCTTTCTGGCGGGCAGAGGGTGGCAGTGGTGGCAGAGCGGAGCCAGGAAGAGACATTGTAAGCTGATGGTCAGGAGGAGGAGCTGGGTGATGGGTAAGGGGAAGTGAGTTGCTTAGAAACTTCCTCCTTTTCTGCATCTGAGTCAGTCCTCATGACTTTCCCACAAGAGCAGTCATCTTCACCTCTTTGCCCCTCCCACAAGCCCACCTACAGCTTCCCAACCCCCTCTGACAAATGGAGGGCGTGGGTTATTGCCTCCAGGTGCACTGGAGCCCCAGGTGCCATGCATTGGAGGCTAGTGCTCCGCAGAACAAAGCTAGTGACCCAGGAGCGAAGCGAAGGGGGTTGGTTCACTGAGCATTCCAAGTTGTCAGGTTATCTTCAGGGCTGTGGTGGCGTGTGCCCCTGAACCACGCTGTAGGAAGAGGTTTAGAGAGGGACACTGGCGCAGGACACTGGCTGCCCCTCCTGTACTTCTCCCCAAGGCTCCCCCTCCCCCTCCCACCCAAGCATTGCTCATGAGTGGAAGAAAGCTGCGCGGGATCTGACCCTGTCCGCTTTCCAGTCCTCCACGAGGGTTCTAAATTTGATGAGTCACAGAACCAGTTCTTCCAGTGAAATCCACCTACTCAGTGGACGTGGATTCTGAGGGGAATGGAGGGCCACGGGGAGGTGCTGATGAGGGGAGTGCACGATGCGTTCCATTCTTGAGAAGGACTGACCTGTACGGTCCACCATAGAGCGGGGCGGCACACTGCTGCTCTCCAGCCATATGAGGCCACCGTTTGTACCTGTGGCTCCAGAAATCAACTTATTCTTCGGGGGATGATGATTTCATTCAGTTGTAAAAATAAATTGATGACTCGAGTACGTTTTTTCAGGCTTGTGAGGACAGGATCGGCTCTTCTATCTGAAGTTTGCCAACCCCTGCCACCAACCATTGCTGGGAGGGAGAGTGAGTTGGACAAGAGCAGAAGCAGGAAGAGTCCTCGGGAGGCAAAGGTGTCTGCAGAGATGGGCTGAGTTTGGGGGAGGGGGCAAGAAGGGGTCTGTTGATTACAAATCCTTCTAATTTACCCCTCGCCCTTTAGTTTGCTGTGGTTTTGTTGTTGTTTAGCTTTGTTGAAGTATAATTGGCATACAAGAGAAGGATATATATACACAAATACATTGTCAATTGTACCTCAGTAAAGTGTACCGCTCTCCATCTATGATGGAGAGATGAGACCATGTTATGCATACGATTCACCAGTTTCTCGTATAGTTACAGAATTATGCAATCATCACCACCACTTAATCCCAGAACATTTTTTCATCACCTCAAAAAGAAACCTTGTGCCCATTAGAAGAAATTCCCCATTTCCTCCCTCCTCTTTCTGTGGAAACCACAAATCTACTTCCTGTCTATAGGTTTGCCTATCCTGGTATTTCATACAAGTAAAATCACATGATACGTGACACTTGGCTACTGGCTTCTTTCATTGGGCATAATAAGTTCAAAGTGCACCCATGTTGTAGCATGTCATAATACTGTATTCCTTTTAACGGTTGACTAATATTCCACTATACCAAACCCCCCCCCACCGCACCCCCAAATTCACTGACTTTCACTTCATTCTGACTCACAATGACCCTACAGGACAGAGTAGAACTGTCTGTAGGTTACTGAGACTGTAAATCTTCATGAGAATAGAAAACCTCATCTTTCTCTCATGGAGTGACTGATGGCTTTGAACTGCTGATATTGTGGTTAGCAGCCAAAGTCGTAGCCCATTACATCACCAGGCATCTTATATTCCAATATACAGATAGACCTAAAGGAGTCCTGGGGAGGCAGTGGGGCACTGATCAGCTGTTAACCCCTCTCTGTGGGAGAAAGATGTGGCAATCTGCTTCCGTGAATAGTACAGCTTTTGTCTGGGGGATTCAAGATCATAGTCATGGGGGGCATCAAGGTCAATTAGCACAACAATTAGCATCAGGTCAATTCACAAACAGTGCTCTACATTCTACTTTGTAAGGAGTAATTGGGGTCTTAAAAGCTTGTGAGCAGCCAACGAACGTGCAACTATTGGCACAACTATGAATATCAAAATACATACGGAATATGTCCACTAATCCAACGGGCTAATGGCACACACAGTCTCCACAATCCTGAGACCAGAACCAGATGGTCCTTGGCTCCCACTACCAACTGCTCTAAAAAGGATCACACTAGAAGGTCCTATAGAGGAGGTGTTGGGGGTACTGTGGAACAAAACCCCAAATCATGAAAGAGGCTAGGCTCACTGGGTGGGTAGAGACTGGTCAAGAGAGCAGTCTTTACAACAGAAAAGTGGGGGAAGGGAGACAGCAGTTGGTGTAAGACATGGGAAAAAATTAAAAATTATCAGGTAGGTGGGTAGATGAGGAATAAGCTGATATCAAGGGCTCAAGTAGAAAGAAAATGTTCTGAAAATGATGATGACAACATTTGTATAAATGTGCTTGACACAATGGATGGATGCATGGATCATGATAAGAGCTTTATGAGCCCCCTCAAAAATGATTTTTTATTTTTAAAAAGCAAGTACAGTCTTTAGTCACTCCTCAGGTCTGGTTCTGAACTCACTCCCATGTTAGAAGGGTCCCACACTGATGATCAATGAGTGTGCAGAGGGTTAGGAGAGAGGAGGGAGAGAAACCGGAAACACAGAGAGGAAGTGGGAGGTGCGGTGGGTACACCGAGGAGCTGACAAGGGGCGAGTTGAGGGGAAAGGTGTACAAATTGTGGAATATAAAACTGAAGATCTACTCTTGAAAACAACACCTAATTCCCAATAACAGTGAAACAAAACCAGCAAAGACAGAAAGATAGGAGGCAAGAGCCAAACAGACAGAAAGACAAGATGACAGCCTTGGCTAGCCTGTGGGGCAGTCCTACGGGAACCTCTATGTTGCCGGGAGTCAGGAGCAACTCAAAGGCCTTGAGCTGGTTTTTGTTCTAGCTTTGTTTGGCTTCCCGATTTCTGAGGGCATGAATGTGCATTTGTTGATTCACTCTGTTGTGGTGAGATGCTTGGGTGGTTTTCAGTGTGGGCGTGAAAAGCTACCATGAACAGAAGCTCTGCGTGAACACACATTTACATTTTTCTCAAGAACATCCCGAGGAAAGGAACTGCTTGTCATATGATTATCTTTGGTTAGTGTTTTGAGGGCCTACCAGACTGCTTCACAGGGGCCACACCATTTCACATTCTCACCATGAGTGGTAATGGCTCATTTTTTCTGGTGTCCGTACTAGTGGGTGTGAAGTGGCATCTCACTGCGGTTTTGGCTTTCATTTCCCTAGTGACTAGTCAAACTGAGCATCTTTTGAATGTCCTTGTTGGCCATTTGTATGTCTTCTTTGTGAAAATGTCTATTCACAGCCTTTACACCTTTGGGATAATTTGTCATTTTTTTCTTGTTAGGTTTTGAGTTTTTGTATGAGAAGTTCAAAGAGTTCATGGCAAGATTCCACAACCTTTTAGCTCTACTTTTCCGTGAATTTTTTGAAGCCCCTTCATGTATTTTGGATACTAGACCCTGGTCAAATATACAAATTGCAGATATTGCCCTTTAACTCATTTGATAGTGCCATTTAAAGTACAGAAGTTCTTAAATTTTTTTTATCATTTTATTGGAGGCTCGCACAATTCTTATCACAATTCATATATCCATCCATTGTGTCAAGCACATAAGTACATTTGCTGCCATCATCATTCTCAAAAGAAAAGTTCTTAATTTTTATGAAGTCCAGAATATTTCTCCTTTGATTGTACATTAGATGTCTTATTTAAGAAGCCCCGGTCCAATCCAAGGTCAGTAAGGTGCTTACCTAGGTTTTCTTTTAACAATCTTATACCTTTACTTCTTACATTTAACCATCTGATTAATTTTGAGTTAGTGTTTCTATATGGTATCAGGAAAGAATTCTTTTGCAAGTAGATAACTGGATAGCTGTCTCACTCATTAGTCTGTGTCAGGAAATTTGGAAGAAAACTTCCTGGATAATTGATATGAAGAAATCCATATTTGTATCCATTCCAAAGAAAGATGACCCAGCAGAATGCTCAAATTATAGAACAATATCATTGATATCACATGCGAGTAAAATTTGCTGAAGATCATTCAACAAGTGCAGCAGTACACTAACAGGGAACTGCCGGAAACTCAGGCAGAATTGAAAAGAGAACAAGGGATATCATGGCTGGTGTTAGATGGACTTGCCTGAAAGAAAAGAATCCCAGAAAGATGTTTACTTGTGTTTTATGGGCTATGCAAAGGCATTAGATTGTATGGATAATAAACTACGGGTAACCTTGAGAAGAATGGGAATTCCAGAGTACTTCATTGTGCTCATGTGGACACTGTACACGGACCATGTGGCATTGTTTCAACAGAAAAAGTGGATATTCTCCACAGGAGAGGGAGAGAGGGACCAGACCTCAACCTGGTGTGCCAAGATGTGGATGCAACATGCCGGCATGAAGCAGCAAACCAATAGAGGTCTGCGGGCTGGCCCTAATCCCAGCTATATGGACCCCCTCCCCAGAAGAATGCACTACAGAGGACAGCACTGAAGCTACAGCTCAGAAAGAGGGGCGCTTCTGCTCAGAGCACATGGGAGCAAACTAAGAGGGAAGGAGATAGAAAGAGAGAGTGGAACACGTCCTGGCCCACCATGTCCCAAGGATGATATTCCTGCTCAGAGCAGCCAATGCACAGAGAGGACCATAGGGCTGGCCCCACCAAGAAACATGACTTAGCGCTACGGGGGGGCCAACGCTGGAGACATAGTGTGGGAACTGTGCCCAATCTGATCCCACCACACCGGGGCGAAACACAAAGGGCATGCAATAGAGCAGCAAGGGGACAAAGCAATGAAGTTCCCTGAGGAACCCCAAATATTAGACTTTGGCGGGCAGGGCATGGTACCTCATTAGACTCGACTGAAAAACACGCCTAAAAGTCAACACACAGACCTGGAACTATCTATAGGCTATCCGTTTTTGCTTGTTTTAGTGTTTGTTATTGTTTTTGTATGTCTATCTAGATAAGATAATGTAAATATATTTATAAATAACGATAGGGAAATAGATCTACATGTACATGTATTTATCTGTTAAGTATTAAGGTAGCAGATGGACATTGGGCCTCTACTCAAGTACTTCCTCAATGCAAGAACACTTTGTTCTAATAATCTGACATTCTGTGATGCTCACCTTCCCGACACAATTGCTGAAGACAAAATGGGTGCATAATCAAGTGTGGTGAAGAAAGCTGATGGTGCCCAGCTATCAAAAGATATAGTATCTGAGAGTCTTAAAGACTTGAAGATAAATAAGCAGCCATCTAGCTGAGAAGCAACAAAGCCCATATGGAAGAAGTACACCAGCCTGTGTGATCATGAGGTGTTGATGGGATCAGGTATCAGGCATCAAAGACCCAGCACAAACAATCATATCGATGTGAATGAGGGGGAATGCAGAGTGGAGACCCCAAACCCATCTGTAGACAGTGGGACATCCCCTTACAGAAGGATCACAAGGAAGAGACCAGCCAATCAGAGTGCAGTATGGCACCAATGAAACTCACAACTTTCCTCTAGTTCTTTAATGCTTAATGCTTCCTCCCAGCCCCCCCTCGCCCCCCCACCATCATGATCCCAATTCTACCTTACAAATCCAGCTAGACTAGAGCATGTATGCTGGTGCAGATAAGAGCTGGAAACACAGGAAATCTAGGACAGATAAACCCTCAGGACCAAAAATGTGAGTAGTGATACCAGGAGGGTAGGGGGAAGTGGAGGTGGGCGAAAAAAGGAGGAAACAATCACAATGATCGATGTATAACACCACCACCACCACCCTCCCACACACACACCAGGGGACAAACAACAGAAAAGTGGATGAAGGGAGATATCGGTCCATTTAAGACATGGGAAAAAATTTTAATAAACTATCAAGGGTTCATGAGGGAGGGGGTTTGGTGGTTGGGGGAGAGAAAAATGGGGAGCTGATACCAAAGGCTCAAAGAGAAAGAAAATGTTTCAGACTGATGGCAATATATGTACAAATGTACTTGACACAATGTATGTATGTATGGATTGTTATAAGAGCTGAAAGAGCCCTCCATAAGATGATGTTTTAAAAAAGGATAAAATGGGGATATTACATGGTTTAAAAGCAAGAAAGATGTGTGTCAGAAGTGTATCCTCTCACCATACTTGTGTAATCTGTATGTTGAGAAAATTATCAGAGAAGAGGCATCAGGATTGGAGGAAGGCAATGTCCTGCCGCTTGCAGATGACTCCACCTTGCTTGCTGAACGTGATGAGGACTTGGAGCATTTGCTGATGAAGATCAAAGATCACAGCCTTCCTTACGGATCACAACTCAATGTAAAGAAGACCAGACTCCTCACAACTGGACCAATAGGTACCATCATGATAAATGAAGAAAGACTGAAGTTGTCAAGTATTTTACCTTGCTTGGATCCACAATCGATGCTCATGGAAGCAGCAGGCAAGAGATCGAAAGAAACATCACATTGAATACATCGGCACAAGATCTCTTGAAAGTGCTGAAAAGCAAGGATGTTACTTTGAAGACTAAGGTGTACCTGACCCAAGCCGTGGAAGTTGTACATTGACTAAGGAGGGTCAAAAGGCAATCGATGCCCTTGAATTGTGGCGCTGGAGAAGAATATTGGAAGTACCACGGACTGCTGAAGGACAAATAAATCTGTCTTGGAAGAAGTACAGCCAGAATGCTCCTTGGAAGCAAAGAGGATAACGGAAGCAAAGACTTCATCTCCCGTACAGTGGACTTGTTATCAGGAGAGACCAGTCCCTGGAAAAGGACATCATGCTTGGTAAAGTGGCAGGGTGGCAACAAAGAGGAAGGCCCTGGACAGGATGGATGGACACTGTGGCTGTTATGATTGGTTCCAACAGTACAGCTGTGAGGCTGGCACCAGACTGGGCAGGGTTTTGTCCTGTTGTGCATAGGGTCGCTATGCGTCTGAACTGATTCACTGGTACACAACAACAACAACCAGTCGCTCCAGACCATTTGTTGAAAAGACACTTGTTTTTACCTTGTATCAAATTATCTCAGCCCCCTTGTCAAAGAAATCAACTGGCCACAAATTTCCTCTAGAGGAACAATCCTATGCCACTGATCTCTATGCCTCTCCTTAGCGTAACATCACATGGTCTTGGGTACTGTGGCTCTGTAGTAAGTTTTGGAACAAATCATTGTGAGTCCTCCAATTTTGTCTTTATTTGTGAATAATTATTTTGGCTATTCTCCTTCCTTTGCATTTCATATGAATTTTAGGACTGACCTGTAAATGTTTGCTAAAAAAGGTATTAAACCAAACAAAACACTGGACTTTTGGCAGGGTTTATGCTGAACTTGTACATCAACGTGGGAAGTAGTTTTATCTGGATATTACATTTTGTAAGCCATGAGCATGAGAGCTATCTCTCCATTTTTTAGAGATCTTCCCTAGTTTGAAAGACGACCTGAGGGAAATTGCTGACAGGTTGGATACATGGTATGAGGCATCCACAGAAATCTAGAAAACTCCTAGATTTGGGGCTACAGTCACTAGGGCAGCTTATGAAAATGGAAAATAATGAAGGAGAAGTAGATCACGGAGGAGAAATCAAGAGTTGTGTTTGGAACATATTCGGTGTGAGATACCTACTAGATCCAGGAGGAGATGCTTCCCAGGCAGTTGGATGGCAATGTGGTCCAGAGTCAGAGGAAGAGATGAATTCAGCAGCATGAGTGCCGCCTACACTTTCAGGCGACATAACATCACTGAAGCCAGTGATCAGGAAGAGAAAGAATCTGAAGACAGACACCAGGGCATGCTAATATGTTTAGGTCTTTGAAATAAGAAGGCCTTGACGAAGACTGTGTGGATTGGGAGTAAGCACAGACGCATGGGTCAATATGATAAAATGGACAGTCCAAAATAAACCCACACAACTGTAGCCAACTGATTTGTGGAAAGGGTGCCAAGACTACTCGATTTAAAGCGAGAAAACAAGATTGAGAGGCAGGGCAAGAAGGCAAACAATTGTACTTCAAGGACAGAGTGATCCTCATCGCCGAGTGCCCTCAAGAGTTGGGTTTCGCAGCATGGAGGCCATCGATGACCTCAACAAGTGTGGTGTCAGTGAATTGGGTCCAGATGAAAGCCTGAGCTGAGCCGGCGAGAGCATTGGAGATGGGACTGTGCAGACGACCGCATGCAGGTAACTCCTGAGCGTGTTGCAAAAGGACAAGAGCCAATGGAGCAGAGGCTGGGGGGCGGGGGGGGGGGGACGGGGACTGTGGGCTCTGCAGGGGAGGCGTTTTAGTCTTGATTTTAGCAAAGAGAGGGCTGCTAGCCCTTGAGCAACAACTCAGAACAGGATCCAGTGTTTTCTACAGGGAAGTGTTCTTAGTTGGAGGTATGAGTCCTATTTCTTGTCAAAATGCAACTACATCCCCAGGTGTCACCTTACATCAGCAGGACTGGCAATCGGCCAGCAGTTGTTCCATCGCATGAAAGGAAGGCACAGAATATGTGGTCCGGCAACAGATAAGACTCCTGTCCCATCCCCCACTTGCCTTGACTTCCTCTTCTCTCCCGGGGACTTTCCTTGCACACAATCTCCTTAAACAACCCGAGGGAAGACGCTGTTTGCAAAGGTGCTTCCCAACTGACAGCGTCTTTCCTAGGCATCCTGCTTGTCATAAAGGTACATCTCACATAGTCGAAACGAATGCCAACCCTGACCTTAGGTGTAAACTGATTCACCCGCGGACTTGACTATTCCGCCGATGACAAAGCAGTCCTGGAGGAAGTACACACAGAAAGCTCCTTTGCAGCGAGGATGCTGAGCCTTTGTCTCGGTTACTTGGAACATGTCACCAGGAATGACCTCGTAGGAGAAAAGGACATCATGGTTGGTTACATTGGGCATTACGAAACTGAGAGGGATTGTCATAAAACTCACAACATGTTTGGTTCTGTTATACATGGCTCATGTCACTCATGTATAGCTCATGTCACTGAGCTAGAGTCCACTTGAGGGTCATTAACAGCAACACTAAGACCTTGTGCAATTTATGCAAACTCTCGGCCTCTCACTTTCCTCTGCCAATACCACCACCACCATCTCTGAGGTATGGGCCCCAAAGGAATTAGTCGTGTATACCGGCACAGTATCTAGAACACATCCAGAACCCTTTCCCTTTGGGACTTCCACAAATCTCCGACAGGCTAAATTCAGCATTTTAAAAAGCGCTAGATGGTTATACTCAAATCCCAATTCCTTCTTTCTCTTCTGCCATGGCTGGTCTCTCGGGCACCGCACGTGCTGCTAGTCAGTATTTAAGGAGTCATCTTCTTGTTATCGTTAGGGGGAGGCAAGTTGATCTTGAACCATAATGAGCCCACGTGACCAAGTAGGGCTGCCCTGCAGGGTTTTCCAGGTCATCTTCGTTACCATCAGCTCAGTTGTTCACATGCTGCAGTCCCTCTGCTAGAAAAAGAGTAGCCCATTGGGCCGTTATCCTGTAGAGCTGCTTGGTGGGTTGGAACCACCAACCTCTTGGTTCACAGGTGAGAACTTAACTTCTGTGCCGTCAGTTCTCTTTTATCTCTACTAATTTCCCATCCTGAAAATGCAATTCACCCCAAGTCTGGTTAATTCTGTTGTTGTTGTTGTAATGACCCCGTGCACATAATGACCCCATGCACAACAGAAGGAAACACTGCTCGGTCTTATGCAATTCTCACAACTGGGCCTATGCCTGAGCCCATTGATGCGGCCACTGTGTCCACTCATCTCCCTGAGAATCTGCTTCTTTTCTGCTGCTGCCCCACTTTACCAAACATGATGTCCTTCTCCAGGGACAAAGTCTTGCCCTCCTTGCTTCTAAGAAGCACTCTGGTCTTAGTTGTTCCCATAGAGATTCGGTGGTCCTTTTAGAGTCCTTGGTACTTTCAATATTCTTCTCCAGCACGATGCAAACACATTGATTCTTCTGTAGTCTTCCTTATTCATTGCCCAACTTCTATATGCATATGAGGCCATGTCAAATACCGGGGCTTGGATCGGATGCATCTTAGTCCTCAAAGCAACATCTTTGCAATACTCTAAAGAGATCTCATGCAGCAGATTTACTTAATGCAATATGTCTTTTGTTCTCTTGACTGCTGTTTTTATGGCCACTGACTGTGGATCCAAGTAGGCGAAGATCCTTGACAACTTCTGCTTTTGCTCCATTTATCATGATGTTGCCTTGGTCCAGGTGTGAGGACTTGGGCTAACTCTACCTGCGAGATACCTCCTGGATGATCTTCTTCCATGACTCCACGGCCATCACCTAAACTCAGTTTCTCATCTCTTCTCCTTATACCAGAGAAGACCAAATTCAAACCAAACTGACTGCCAACGAGTCTATCCTGACTAGTAGAGACTGTAGGGCAGAGTAGAACTGCCCCTGTGAGTTTCTGACACTGCAACTCTGCACAGGAGTAGACAACCTCATCTTTCCCCTTTGGAGAGGCTGCTGGTTTCAAACTGCTGACCTTCTAGTTAGCAGCCCAATGCGCCATCCACTATGCCACCAAAATGTCCCGACCCGCGGGAACTTCAACGCAGACCCTGGAGGAGGGAGTGGGAATTGGGGGGACAAGAGACACGAGAAATGTAGACAAAACAGTATCCTGATCAAGTCTTGTTTATTGAGTGAGAAGCTACAGTTTATATAGGTCAGCAATGGAGGAAGCACCCGTCATACATGCAAATTAGGCTACTTTGGTGATAGACCAATCAGGGAGTTCGGGGGAGCGCACCCTGCCCGTGATGTCAGTAACGGCTTACAGTCTTCAACCAGGTACGCGGAGTGACATGTTTATGCAAATCAAGTGCAGGCGCTAGATAGGGCGAAGACAATCTTTTACCCAATCAAGGGGAAGCAGGACATAGGTGCTTGAGAAGCGAGCTGCTTCCTGTGAGTGGAAGGTTGGCAGAAACAAACTGCCAGCCCCTTCTCTAAAAGGAAACAGGCAGCACTAGTAAATGGCGAAATAGGAATTTACCAGGCTGGGGCAGAAAAGATCAAGGCTATGGCCGGGTCTCGTGGCTCCGGACACCAAAACTCATTGCCACTGAGCCTTTCTAACTCATGGTGACCATACAGGACAGGGTTGAACTGCCCCATTGGCTTTCCAAGGCTATAAATCTTCACCGAAGCAAATACACCTTTTCCTGTGGCGTGACTGGTGGGTAGAAACAGCTGGCTTCCATTGACGCTCACCTTGAGTGTGCACACCTTAAAGACATGTATGCTTTGGAGAATTCCTACCAACCGAGGCTCACTGCTACTACCTGCTCCCGATGAGCTGGCCGTGAGTGAATGGTTGGCAGTGTGATTAGAAAAGGTAGTTTTTAATCATACGATCAGTTTAGCCCAGTTTATTTCGGGATAATCTGTAGTGAGATTCTGGGTCATCCTGTCCCTTCTCCAAGAACGTTGCAGTGGCTGAGTTCAAGCCACAATTGGAAACAGGGCAGATCGGCCTAGGATCTAAGACTCGAGAGCATTTGGGCTCTCCTCCTTTCCAGAGTGGCTCTGTTGGGTTAGCCTTGGACTGTTAACCTTCAGGTCAGCGGTTTCAACCCACCAACCTGGAGAAAGAAGAGGCTATTGATCCTGTAAAGATTCACAACATCAGAAACCCTACAAGCATCACTATGCGTTGGAATGCACTTGATGACAGTGCGTTTGCTTTGGGGGTTGATATTGACCTAGGTAATCAAGTGTAGGGTTTTTGAGGGCTATCTTAATTAAGATGACATGGTGATGGGGGTGGCGATGGCACATTTCAGGGCAATATGAGATTCAGACATCCACTAAAGAAACAACCAAAGTAACTCACACAAAGTAGCATTAAACCATGGACTAAAGGCAACTATGATGCCACACCTGGAGCCCTGGTGGTGCTGTAGGGTGAGTGTTGGGCTGCCAACCACAAAGAGGCAGTTCAAACCCACCAGCCCCTCTGGGTGAGAAAGATGAGGCTGCCTGCTCCAGTAGATTCACAGCCTTGCACATCTTATATACGATCTCTGTAGGAACGTTGGTGGCATAGTGGGTTACATGTTGGCCCCAAAACCTCAAGGTCAGCAGTTCGAACCCACCAGCCACTCCAAGAAAGATGAAGCTTTCTGCTCCATTAAAGATTTACTGCCTAAAATAATAATAATTTATAAATTATCAAGGGTTCATGAGGGAGGGAGGGCATAGGAGGGAGGGGAAAATGAGGAGCTGATACCAATGTTTTGAAAATGATGATGGCAACAAATGTACAAATGTGCTTGAAACAATGGATGGATGGATGGATGGATGGATGGTGATAAGAGTTGTACAAGCCCCCAATTAAATGATTTTTAAAAATACAGAAAGATTTACTGCCTCAGAACCCCAGAGGGGCAGTTCTATTAGGTTTATATAGCTTGGTTATGAGTTGGAATCGACTCAATGGCAGTGGGGATGTTTGGAATGGACTTGATGGCCATGGATTTGGTTTGGGGTCGGGCCTCTCCCAGTAGACGTTTAGTCCTCGTTGTCCCTGTGCTTACGTAAGAAGCGCGGAAGGTACAGCTATTTAACTGTCTCGGGAAGTTGGAATCTCAGGTGGCACGAAAGACTTAATGCGTTTGGCTGCTAACTGCAAGGTTGGAAGTTCAAGTTCACTTGGGAAGACAGGCCTGGCAACCAGTTTAGGGAAAATCAGCCTGAAAACCCCAAGGAGCACAATGTAACACATGAGTCATGAGAAGCCAGAGTCAACTCCACGGCAGCTGCTTCTTTTTTTAAAATTAAAACTATTAGGAAGTCCTAGTTTTCCAGAGAAATCAGGACAACATCTGTAAATTCTGAGGAGGCGTTTGTAAACAGAAAGAGAGGAGAACATTTCCAAGAAGAACTTGCAAGCGGATTCAAAATGACAGCGAGTGCTGGCAGTTTTACTTCTTGGTTTGTGGAGGTCTAGTTCCTTACCATTTCTGCTGCCTGCAGAGATCTAGTCAAAACCCTGTGGATGCCATGAGATTCCCATTGTTACAACTCAGCTGCCAGCCAAAAGCTCAGCACTTTGAGCTCAGCAGTCACTCTGCTTCCATAAAGACTGACATGTTGGTAGGTACTGTCGAGTCCGTTTGGACACGTGGAGACCCACGCCCAACAGACCAAAAGACTAGACCAGCCTGTGCCATGGTCATGGCGTCAATGTTTGAGGCTGTGTTACAGCCTGGGTCAATCCACCTCATTGAAGGCTGTGTTAGACCAGGTAGATTAGAGAAACAAATCCAGAGACACGCGTGTATATAGGAAAGAGCTTTACATACAAAAGCAATTGAATATTGAGAAAACATCCCAGTCCAGTCCAGATCAAGTCCATAAGGCTTACATTAGCCCATATGTCCAATACCAATCTATAAAGTCCTCTTCAGACTCACGAACACATGCACTGATGCCAAATGCAGGAAGATCACAGGCCAGTGGGGAGAAAGTCTTATGGATTCAGTAGTGGTGGTGGCATCTCAGCGTTGGTGTGGGTCTCCACGTGGCTCCTCTAGCTCTAGGGCTCTAGCGTAGCTCCATGTATCTTGGTATCAGGAATACCCAGCAGAGAGTTTCTGTGTCCCACCTCCAGCGAGCTACTTATCTCTGTAGCGCCTCCAAGTGAGGTCATCCAGCAGCGACCTGATTGACAGGCTAAACTCAACCCCTTCACTCTTAATAGTCTCAAGTTGACACCAGATTGTGTAACTATCACGAAGACCTTACTCTTTTTTGTGACCCTCTACTTTTCCAAGCAGGATGTTCTTCTCCGGAGACTGGTTCCTCCTGATGACAATGTATGTGATACAAACTCCCAAAATAGCCTTCTGGCTACACTTTTTGTTCCAGAAAGGTTTGTTTGTTCTGGCGGTCCACGACACGTTCACTATTCTTCACCAGCACCGTATGTCTAAGGCATCAATTCTTCTCTGGTCTTCCGTACTCATTATCCCATTTCACATGCATGCCAGGTGACTGAAAATACCACCTTGGTCCGCAGCATGACATCGTTGCTCTTTAACCCTTTAAAGAGGCCAGGGCAGCAGACTGGCCCAATGCAATATGGCCTTTTCTTTCTTCACTTGCTTCTCTGAGTATTGATTATGGATCCAAGCAAATTGGCTTTCTTGACAATTTCATTTTTTCCTCCATTTATCATGATGTTGCTTATCGGGCCAGTTGTGAAGATTTTTGTTTTCCTTATATGAGTTGCCCTCTGCATTGAAGATTGTAGTATTGGATCTTCATCAGCAAGTGCTTCAAGTCCTCCTCACTTTCAGCAAGCCCGGTTGTGCCATCTACACATCACAGGCTGTCTAGGAGTCTTCCTCAATCCCGATGCCCAATGCTTCCTCCTGTCCAGTTTTTTGGATTATTTGCTCAGCACTTAGATTGCATAAATATGGTAAGGGGATACGACCTTCACACAGACCTTTCCTGTAGCAACCCTTTGTTCAGGTCAAACCATTGACTCTGGATCTGGAGACGAGTACAATGAAGTGTTCTGAAATGCCTATTCATTGCAATGCTATTCATAATTTGTTATGATTCACACATAACTAGTGCCTTTGCAGCCAATAAAACTCATGCAAATATCTTTCTAGCATTCTCTGCTTTCCACAAGACCCATCTGATAACAGCAAAAATAGGCCTCATTCCATAGAAAGATTTTTTAAAAATTCACTGCAATGGAGTCTATGCAGACTCATAGCAACCCTAAAGGGCAGGGTAGAACTATGAGTTTCCAAGACTGTAATGCTTCACAGGAGTGGAAATCCCTGGGTTTCTCTGAGGAGCCGCTGTTGGTTTCGGACTACTCACCTTGCAATTAGCAGTCAGATACGTAACCACTATGGTACCAGGACTTCCCAAACAACAATAACAACAAAACACCAGACTCACTGCCACTGAGTTGGTGCTGACTCACCGCATCCCCCTGTGGGTTTCCGAGACTGTAGCTGTTTACAGGAGTAGAAAGCCCTGTCTTCCTCCCGAGGAGCTGCTGCTGGTTTCAAACTACCAACCGTTTGGATCACAGCCCAATGCATAACCACTACACCTCCAGAGCGCCTTAACAACAACAAGAGGGTTACCTAAATAGAGCATGGTTAAGACATGTGGTGTATTTGAGCATTGTCATGTTTAGGAATTCGAAAATAACACACACTATTCCAAAAGTCACCGTCCCAGGTATCACCGGAGATTCAGCTGTGAAGCGTGACTCATCGCTATGTCTGGAGGCAGGTCCCCAGAGACCATTTTCGGAGGACATTTGCATAATTCAAAGGGCAGTCCCACCTTTTCGGCCTGCCCAAGCCAGGTCCTTCCTGTTACCATGTCTGCAAAGCATCCATTAAATCAGTGGTTCTCAACCTTCCCAATGCTGTGACCCTTTAATACCGTTCCTCATGTTATGGTGACCTCCTAGCTGTAATTTTGCTAGTTTTGCGAATCGGGCGACCCCCGTGAAAAGGTCGTTGACCCTCCCGAAGGAGTTGTGCGACCCACAAGTTGAGAACCGCTGAAAATGCACCCAACAAGCCAGCAAGCACCCCCATCCCATGTGCGCTGCTGGATGCTGTGCTGCAGGTCCCAGGGGACCCCAGGGCTGGTCCTTGTCCACTGGTAGCTCCATGAGGGCGGATGGCTGGCAGAAGGAGACCTGCGGAGGAAAGGCCGGCTGGGAGCAGCTCCCCAGGGAGAGCCTGCTGGGAGCAAGAACGCAGGAGGCTCTGAGCAGAGAGGGCTGCCCTGCTCTCCTGCCCCCAGAACTCAGGCTTCAAGAGAGCTTGGGGAGGATCCAGGTCAGGGCACTGTCTCATACCTGCGTCCCCTGCGGAGCCCCTCGGTTTATGTCCGTGCGCGTCTGCCATTCCCTTCCCAGAGCGCAGACTTCCGGGTTCAGAAGTCACCTGCTTAGCAGGCAATCAAGGTAGGTCTCCACCTCCTCACCTCCACCTATCCCGGCGGGGATCCACTCTCACCTTCCTGATTGCTAGCGCTTAGGTGGTGAGCAAGAACTAACCCATCATCACAATTTTGAAAAACGAGCCTCGGCTTTTTCCGGGAGCCCTAGTGGCATGGAAACGACACAGGTCGGGGAGCTTCAGGCAAGGTCCATAGTCTGAAAACTGCAGCCGCTTCGCGGGAGGAAGACGGGGCTTTCTACTCCGTGAAGAGCCAGTCTGGGAAACCCACAGGGGCAGTTCTACCCTGTCCTGTAGGGCGGCTGTGAGTCGGCATTGACTCGATGACAATGAGCTATCCCTTCTCCGACTACGTTATCAGGAAAGAGAAGTCTTTAGACCCATGGCCCTTGTGTCAATTCTGACAGATACTGTCCCTGCAGGACAGAGTAGGATTGCTCCACTGGGGCTTCCCAGCCTGAGGAAATCTAGCCGAGAACCTGTAGTATCATGAAATTCCCATTGTTCCAGCTCAGCTGCCAGCCAAAAGCTCAGAAATTTGAGCTCAGGAGCCACTGGGGTGGGGGTGGGGGGCAATTTTTTTTCCCTTTCTTGAATGGCATGGTTTTCCAAAAAAGTAGACATTTGCTTAAAGAATATAAAATCAAAGGCATGCACATTACATGATCACAAACGCCAATAGTAAATCCAATGATTAATCAATGAGATGAAGTTAGCTATAATCCAGTAATCACTGTGAAAGAGTTTCGGATAGTCGTGTTCTCAAACTCAGCAAAACTCTCCTCCCTCCCTGGTCACCGGTGTGCTCAGCAAGAGAGAGGCGTGAGAGGGGAGAAGGGAACGACAGGTGAGGGTCCTGTGAGACACCTGGGAGCCGTGGCAGTGTCGTGATGAATCATCGGGCCGCTAATGAAAACTCTGCACTTGGAAACCACCAGCAAGCTCCGAGGCAGAATGACGAGGAGTTCTACCCCATCGAGAGTTTCTGTCTCAGGAACTCGCAGGGGGCAGTTCTAGCCTGTCCTGTAAAACCAGTGCCATCGAGTCAATGCTGACTCATAGCAGCCCCTGTGGGTTTCCAAGACTATAGGAGTAGAAAGTCCAGTCATTCTCCCACGGAGCTAAGGTTTCGAACCACCGACCACGTGGACCGCAGGCCAATGCGTATCCACTGCACCACCAGGGCTCCTGTAGAGCTGCTATAAATCAGCATTGACTCGATGGCACTGCGTTCGGTTTGGGTATGGATTTGACTCACTGACAAAGCTCACTACAGCACATTCACGATTCAGGAACACCCCCACACGGCCCACGGGTCTTTCTACAAACTGAGGGGAGAGCAGGAGGAGGCTAAGCGTGTGCACCAATTCTTCTCTTTGACACACACAAATAGGAAACTCCCCTTGACGTTAAACAGCATGCTGCTGATCATTGCCCAAGAATCACTGCAAATTCCCATCACCCCATTCCAACAGCTTCCCATATCTACTTCCCAGTACTATTTGTCAGAGCGAAGGTTTCAGCTCCCCACGCAAATGAACACTTCACCCGGGATGGACTGTGGGCCCCATGGAGAAGGCCATGCCTTCGAGCTTATGTCTCAGACCTTCATGCCTTCATACAGGGGAGAGTGGTCAGCAACTGTCTCATGATCGCCAGGAAGGTCCATGTGAAAACAGCTGAGCCTGCTTATCAGTCCTGTTTGCCAGGCTGGGGGCTGGCAGCTGTACCACCTCACTCCTTTCATCCGGCCTTCAAAATGCTGGAGCAGCTCCATGCCATGATGATGACAGGCTGTCCATCTTGACGGAAGCAGACAGTCTCATCTTTTCCCTAAGGAACAGCTGGTAGATTGGAACTGCCGACCTTGCCATCAACGGTCCCACGTGTAACCTAGTGTACCACCACCACGGCTCCTGATAAACCTTTTATACCAAACCCACTGCCCTCCATTCAGTTCCAACTCGTCAGACCATCTCGAGGGTTTCAGAGACTGTACATCTTTACAGAAGCAGAAACCTCACCTTTGCCCTGAGAAGGAACTGGTGGATTGGAACCACCTAACTTTTGGTTAGCAGCCCAGTGCTTAACTGACTCTGCCACCAGGGATCCTTATAAGCCCTTTAGTACGACCAAATCATGCCCTTCAATCATGGTTATGTGTACTATAAACTGGCGCTCCAAGGTTGTGCCCATAGTTAAGGTGCTTGGTGGCCAACCCAAAAGTTGGAGGGTTGAGTCCATCCACAGGGCCCTCGTGGTCCTGCTCGGACAAACCTGGGGCTCCTTTGGGGGGGGGCGGTGTCCACTCGCCGTCTACTGGTTGTCTGGATAGACCAGGGATGCTCAATACGTCAATCGCCATCTACTAGTCGATCGCAAATGTAGTGTGGGTAGATCGCATGGCACTAAAAAACTGATGTAAGCCTATCCTCAATCTCGCACTTAATTGCTATACAGCGCAGCCAATCAGATACAAGCTTAGGGGTCAAACACTTGCGCAAACAACTGCTCTGCTGAGTCCAGCAAACCTGACAAGCTAAGTTATCGCCAATTTTTAGACCTTGTTTTTTTCCTCTTAAATGTAAGAAAGTGAATTAAAATGAGTGGGGGAGCTGGACCAAGTAAGAAGACAAAAACATATCAGTTTCATGCGGAATGGGAGACTTTGACGCTACAAGCCGACATTCAGCTACAGTCTAGAGTGCACGAACAGTTCTGGAACTTACTCGCAGAGGGAAAGTGCCCAAACATGAGAAAACGTGCTACCTCCTTGACTGCATGATTCGGCTCGACTTATTTATGGGAGTCAGCGTTTTCCCACACAAAGCTCATTAAGTCCAAGTCCCATTCCTTCATGCCTGATGGTTATTTGGAAGTGTGCTTGAGGCTGGGGTTCAGCAGCTCCTGTCCGGACTATGCATCACTGACTCATTCCATTCAGTGCAAGGCATCAGAGTAAACTCAAGGCATGACAAAAAATGTACATCATTAATTTTGTTGTGCTGCACAATATGGACTCATGCGGTTATGCAAGGTACATAAACATACATTGTGCATATGAAGACTTCTCAATGCGTTTATGAATAAATGTAATAAATAAGTAAATATAAAATGTGTTTTGCGTTTTTGTAGTTGGTAGATCATTTTGACTTGATCATTTTATAAGTAGCCCGCATGCTGAAAAAGTGGGAGCCCCCCTGGGATAGACTATCAGTGAATGCAGGAACAGTGCGATTTCCCCCTAGTCTGCTCTGCTCCAGGCATAGCTTGTCAGCAGAGGCCAGGCAGGGCTGTCTGCCAAAAGGACGGTAACCACAAACAGATGTTGGGAGGAATTTTGGCAATCGTTATGCCCAGAAACTATGCCTGAAGAAGAAGCAGACTGGGGAAAAAAATCTTACTGTTAAGGCATTCGCTTCTAGTTTATGCACACAACCAGTGTTTGGTGAATGAAGGCCCCCTCAGGTGTGCCAACAGGTGTGGCAGAGGAGTGTGCCAGCAGAGAGTTAGCTGGCTCTGCCCTGGAGCAGATTTTCCACTGGGAATGTTCCCAGCAGGGTATCCCGTTGCCTGGAAGCATTCCCGCCTTCCCCCCACAAGCCCAGCACACAAACTCCAAGAAAAATGAGAACAAATCCACACAGTGGCACTCATAGCAGGGCTGACGCAGTTCCTCCGGCAAAGACAAACCAGGCAAGAACGAAGCAGCCACTCGTTACTTGCTGTGTCACAGTCCTTTGCCGGAGTCACCAGGGAGCAGCAGAGAACAAACCAAACACGAGATGCATGAGTTCCAGCCAGGTCTTCTTCCCAAGTTGGCTGAGGGTCCTGTGAGGGATGGTGAAGGAGCAGCTGTTCCACCAGCACTTCTCCCTCCTGGGCTGAGGAAAGTAAGGCACACTTCTGAGGGCAAGGGGGCTCAGTGGACGCTCCCACCAACTCCTCAGCATATCACCCCCCTTGGAAATCTCCAGGCCTAGAACATATGCTGGAGGGATAGCGTCAGTGTTAAGAGGACCAACTCGGTGTGGAAGACTTGCAGGAACTTTTTCCGTTTCTGCTTTTCACACACGTTATTGAGACAGATTTACAGTGCACACCAGGAGGGATGGATGGATATGGATATATATGTACACAGATAGAGACGTTCGTTGTGTTGCCAGCTAACCTTCGAGCGGGTCCCTACTCATCACCTACCGCCGTAGGTGCATCAGAACACAGCCCTGCCTGGTCCTGCTGCACCAGCCTCACAATTGTTCTCAAGGCTAGTTTGTTATGATGAACACAGCCTAATGTCTTAACACAGTCAACGTTCTGCTAGTCTCAGCTTCCAGCCAAGATCCACCTGACATCAGCAATGACGTCCACTATTCCATATCCTCTTCTGAATCCAGTCTGCATTACTGGAAGTTCCCTACAACCATTGTTGGATGATCTTCAGCAAAATTTTACTTGCATGTGATGTTCATGGCATTGCTCTACAATTAACATTTTGTTGAGTGACCCTTCTTTGGAATGGAAACAAACATGGATCTCTTCCAGTAAGCTGTCCAAGTAACTGTCTTTGAAATATATACCACAATGGGAAATATATTTAGGTTGATGCACAGAAGTAAAAAAAAAAAAAAGTAAGAACTTGGCAAAGGTCTTAGGTTTGTTTCTAATTTATTTAGTTTAGTTTAATTCCCTTTATGACAAGAGATCCCTACAGACATTTCAAGATATAACTTACAATGTGGTGTGTGTGTGTGTGTGTTACAGAATAATAGCCATATGCTTACAAGGAAGACAAGCTAATAAGACAATGATTCAAACAGATGCACCAGCTACTAAAGCCAATGATGAAGAAATTGAAGAACCCTACCATCTTCTTCAATCTGAAATTGACCAAACATGCAATTAAAATGCATTGGTAACTACTGATAATTGGAAGGCAAAAGTTGGAAACAAAGAGGAAGGCTAAATAGTTGGAAAATATGATCTTGGAGAGAAATGGAGACACCATAATAAACCCTTAATAGATTTTTGCAAGACAAATTACTTATTCAATGAAAACACCATTTTCAACAACATAAACCGTGACTGTGCATGCAGACCTCACCAGATGGAATAAACAGAGATCAAATTGACAATATCTGTGGAAAGAGGCAATAGAGTAACTCATATGAACAGCCCAAATGAGGCCAGGGGTAAGTTGGAGAAAATTAAAACAAGCCCAGAAGAGCTAAAATACAACTTTGAATTTATCTCACCTGAATTTTGAGAAGATCTCAAGACTAGATTTGCTGCACTGGGGTCTTAAAGCCTTGAAAGTAAACCAGCAGCCATCTACCGCAGAAGCAACAAAGCCCACACGGAAGAACACACCAGCCTGTGTGGCCACGAGGTGTTGAAGGGATCAGGTAGCAGGTATCAGGCATCAAAGAACAAAAAATCGTATCACTGTGTACCCACCTTCCCGATATGATCACTGAAGACAAATGTGTGCATAAGCAAATGTGGTGAAGAAAGCTGATGGTGCCTGACTGAAAAGATATAGCATCTGGGATCTTAAAGGCTTGATGGTAAACAAGTGGCCATCTAGCGCAGAAGCAACAAAGCCCACACGGAAGAAGCACACCAGCCCGTGTGACCATGAGGTGTTAAAGGAATGAGGTATCAGGCATCAAAGAACAAAAAATCAAATCATTGTGAATGAGAGGGAGTGCGGAGTGGGGACCCAAAGCCTATCTGTAGGCAACTGGACATCCCCTTATGGAAGGTTCATGGGGAAGAGACGAGCCAGTTAGGGAGCAGTGTAGCAATGATGAAACATACAACTTTCCTCTAGTTCCTAAATGCTCCCCCACCCCACCCACAATCATGATCCCAATTCTGCTTTACAAATCTGGCTAGACCAGAGGATGTACATTGGTACAGATAGGAACTGGAAACACAGGGAATCCAGGACGGATGATCACTTCAGGACCAGTGGGGAGAGAGGTGATACTGGGAGGGTGGAGGGATGGTAGGGTGGAAAGGGGGAACCGATTATGAGGATCTACATATAACCTCCTCCCTGGGGGGTGGACAACAGGAAAGTGGGTGAAGGGAGACATCGGACAGTGTAAGATTTGCCAAATAATAATAATTTATAAATTAGGGTTCCTGAGGAAAGTGGTAGCGGGGAGGGAGGGGGAAAATGAGGAGCTGATACCAGGGGCTCAAGTAGAAAGCAAATGTTTTGAGAATGATGAGGGCAACAAATGAACAAATGTGCTTGACATACAATGGCTGGATGGATGGATTGTAATGAGAGTTGTACGAGCCCCCAATGAAATGATAAAATAAAAAAAGCATAGAAATGAAGGGGAAAGTCCAAGTGGATGTCAGGAGAGACTTTGAAACTTGCTCTTGATCATAGAGCAGCTAAAACATATGGAAGAAAGGTGAAGTAAAAAAACAAATCCAGAAATGTTCAAAGGGTGCTTAAGTGTGGTTGGAAGGGGTGCCAGCCCCCCACCACTAATCACGGGTTCGATAGACACAAGTGCACGGTTGAGATATACAAATATTACATTAAAGTCATAGAGAGCATGAGAGATAGAAAAGAGATTGAAACAATGGAGTCAGACACATTTAATGGTAGCAATGCTCACCTCAGCCCTGCTTGGTGGTCCATGTGGAGAGAGGGGGAGGGGAAGGAGGACAAGGAGAAAGGGAACAGGGGAGTGAGGATGGGAGAGGAGGTGGGGAGTCCATGAGAGGTCCAGGGTGGAGCCGAGATTGCTCTTTATTGCTAACCCAGGCCTATACATCTTGGCGGGAAGTGCAAGCCCACTAATGACAGGTAAAGACATAAGTCCCAGGAAGGGTTCTACAGCAGTGAGAGGGGGACAATCTAGGGATATGCACACAATAGGAAGAGGAGGGATTGAGGGTATACATGTGACAAGATGGGTGGATCTGTTAGGCAGATAAGTGCAAGGATGGCATGTCCATTGACGCATGCCCAGAGAGCCAAGCATGAGAACAAAGGGCGGCGCACTGCACATGCTCAAAGACCCTGGTTTTCCTGTTGGTGGGCATGAGTGGGCTCTGATCCTGGATCGGCCCACCTGGGCCAGGTGAATTCAATTCAGCCAATGTGGTCGATCTGGGGTTGTCCACCATGCCTCCCCCTGGAATCCTTGAAAAAGGCAGGAGCCCAGAGGGAGAGACACGAGGACTTTGGAGGAGAACTTGGGAGAGATCTAACAGAGAGTCGTGGCAAAAGAGATCTTTGCGTGACACCAAGCAGTCTCTGCCAGACTGCATGGTCGGGAGGAGTCCTATGGGTGCCGTGTAAAACCTGGAACTTCTAACTCTCATTAAACTCAATTGGATCATGAGCCAGGCTTCTGTGTGAATTCTTTCTCCTGCTGAGCCAAGGACTGAGGTGTAACTCTATCTCCAGAGAGATCTAACAGATCCTAGATTCAGGATGGCAGCCTAACTTTGGATGTCACTGAGCCAGTTTGATCTGTTCTCTGGATCTCCATAGAAACCATTATCAGTGTAAACCCCATCTACAGGAACCAAGGTAATGGTCAAAAGCCTTTAGGGAGTAACCCATTGTCCTTAACATCAGGGAGCGGGGCCTACCTGTCTGGCAATTGACTGCCTTCAGGGAGGATGTCTCTAAGCATCTGACCTCCCACCATATGCTGGCAAAAAGCCCCTAATGTTGGGCATATCTTTGGGAGAGACAAAGCTGGGGAAAAGTCTCTTTATAATCCCACACTTAAGAAGACACAGTAAAGTATAAGAAAGAAATGCACAAAGACCTGGAGATAGAAACCAACAAGGAAGACTGCATAGCGTGTCTCAAGCTACGGGAACTGAAGAAAAATTCAAGCCTTGAGCTGCAATATCGAAAGGTTCTGTGGACATGTTATCAGGAGAGACCAGTCCCCAGAGAAGGACATCATGCTTGGTACAGTGGAGGGCAGTGAAAAAGAGGCAGGCCCTCGATGGGATGGAGGGACACAGTGGCTGCAACAGTGGCCTCATACCTAACAGCAATTGTGAGCGTGGTGCCGGCCTGGGCAGGTTTCATTCTGTTGTGCACAGGGTCACTAAGAACTCAATGGCACCTAAGAACAGCAACATGAGCAAAATAGTGCACAATGCAAGAAGCATTGATGAAAGAATACAGAGTCACATCAGCAAAAGAATTAGCCAACATTAAACCATTTCAAGAGACAACAGGTGATCAAGAACCAATGGTGCTGAAGGAAGAAGTCCAAGCTGCACTGAATGCATTAGCTAAATACGAGGTTCCAGGAATTGGCAGAATACCAATTGAAATGTTTCAACAAGCTGATGAAACCCTGGAAGGACTCATTCACCTATGCTAAGAAATCTGCAAGACTTCTGGTTAGCTGATGGGGAAAAAAAAGTCCACATTTGTACCTATTTCAAAGAAAGGAGACCCAGCACAATGCTTAACTATAGAAAAATATCATTCACATCACAAACAAGTCAAGTTTTCCCAAAGATCATTCAACAACCGTTGCAGCAGTCCATCACCCTTAGCTGCTAGAAATTCAAGTTGCAGTCAGAAGAAGTGGCAGAATGGATATCACTGCTGATGTCAAATGGCTCTTGCTGAAAGCACAGAACACCAGAAAGATATTTACTTGTGTTTTCTTAACTATGCAAAGGCAGCCAACCGTGCGGATCAAAATCGAATTACGCATCATATTGAGAAGAATGGGGTTTCAGACCCTATACCCTATACCCACGATGAGCCTATACCCATGATGAGCCTCTACCTGCAATAAGAGCCAGTTGGATGAACTGAACGGGAGAATACGGCAGGTCTAGAATCAGGAAAGCTGTGTGTCAGGGTTGTACCCTATCACCACACTTATTCAAGTGAATAACCAGAAATATTGGATTGTGTGAACATGAGGGTTGGAGGAAGACTCCTGAACAAGTTTTGAGGTGCAGATGACAACTTTGCTTGCTGAAATCGAGAAGGACTCGAAGCACTCGGCGATGAAAATTGAAGACCTCAAATTGCATTTCAGTGTAAAGCAAACAAAACTCTTCACATCTGGACCAATCACTATATCACTATCCACAGAAACATGAGTGAAATTGTCATGGATTGCGTTTTGCCCCACAGTTGATGATCATGGAAGCATCAGTCAGCCGGGAAATCAAACGATGTTGCATTGGGCACGTGTGCTGCACAAGAGTTCTTTCACAGGTTAAGGAAGGGTTAAAGAGCAGAGATACCACTTTTGAGGACTGAGGTATGCCTGACCCAAGCCACGGCGTTTCCAGTCACCCCATGTGCACGCGAAAGGTGGACGATGACTGCAGAAGGTTGCAGAAGAATTGATGTGAGAATTATTGGAAGGACCACAAACAAGCAGCAAATCTGTGCTGGAAGAAGGCCTCTGGACTGCTCTTTAGAAGCAAAGATGGCGAGACTTCGTTGCACATACTTTCGACCATGCCAGCAGAGACACCAGGCTTGGTAAAGGGTTCATGACAAAGGAAGGCCATGGGATGGATTGCCACACTGCAGTGCTGCGTTAAGACATGCCCATGGTTGTCCTGTTGTACTCACTCTGTGGCACCGCCACCGCCGCCAGCAGCAGCAGAGGGCACAGCTCAGTTGTGTGTGCGCACGTGCCATGCGGACCCTGGGTTGCATGGATACTTGCTAGTATCGAAGGCATTGTGTCACCTGAAATTAGGTGCTGTAACTCCACCAGCCTTAACCTCTATGTCTCTGTGTATAATCCTGCTTAGAAATGGTTGTCTTGGTATGCTAATGAGACAGGGTTAATGCAGGGTATGTGAGGAGGCTTTTAACAGTTCATGGAAAATTGAATGATGAGAAATGGAATTTTCCCATGAGCTTTTTGAGGTCCTCTTTTATTTTGAGTCAATCTCCTTTAAGCTAGAAAAGTGATGGGAGAGAGAGAGAGAGAGAGAGAGAGAGAGAGAGAGAGAGAGAGAGAGAGAGAGAGAGAGAGAGAAGATGGATGCGGAGAGACCTGGAGATCCCCAAGGAGGCAGGAACTAAACGGATAAGGAGCCCCACCCAGAGCCCACAGAAAGAGGAAGCCTGCCCCTAGAGCCAGTGTCCTGAAGCCAGGGTGAGAAAACAAGTTCCTGTTGGCTAAAGTCCTCTGCTTGCAGTCTCTCTGTCACAGCACCGCTAGATAACGAGAGACTTGGCAAAAAAAGAGAGAATTCACGCCCTAAAAATTGCACGCTAATATAAGAAACCTAACAGTGATCCCCCAGTGCACACAACCAGCTTGTAAGGCCTACCCCCGGGCCTTTGAGGCGAATGTGAGAGATGACAAGTTAGTTACCTCATTTAACCAGAAGGAAGCACTGAATGGACATGGGGGGATGGGAAGTGCTTGGACCACCGAGCGGAGGAGCGCTGTGATCTAGAACGCCGGCGGAGGCACTCACAACAGCTGCCGTTTCCGTTTTGTGTGAGATGAAGAAGAGGTGGAATGACGCCTCATCTTCTCACAGTCAGGTGTGGGGGAGCAAATAGTCGCTCCTGCTGTCTGCTCAGATCCTCAGTGGTTCCCAAACCCCGCTCAAGCCAGAATCCCCTGGGGAACTTTTAGCACAGAGATGAGGCAGCCCCCAGACCTGGTGTGAAATCTCCCAGGCTGGGGTTCAGAATCTGCATTTCCCAGGACTCTGCAGGCAGCTTCTGAAAGTAACCCGCCTGCCCTAGTTGTTGGTTCACCACCAGGGAGCCCTTGGATGACGTTGGTGAATGATGGGGAGAAAGGAAGTGGGGATTCCCAAGGCTGATCTGGGCATTGTCAATATTGGCTTATGTCTGTCTATCTGTGGTGTTTCTTCAATTTTCTCTTAGAGGGTTTGATGTCACGATCCTCAGCGTGCAAACAAAACCTAACCAAAGTCCTCAGACAATACTCTGTCCTAAGATGGTAGGGTTAAAGGCAGGTCTGCTTTTAGATGCCATGGTGGCGTGTGGGAGGAGTAGTGTTAGGTGGGAAGTAACAGAGCAACTGAGATGGAGGCCAAAAAATGTGGGACCAAGCTCTGTCCCTTTATACCAGCTGTGTGACTTCTTAGCTTTGGGGGTAAAATGCCTGGAGGAAGAGACAGAGTTTTATAAATTATTCTCCTAAATTGGTATTGAATGTCTAGCATCTCTTGAATTAGGCATTCTAGATCATGTAAAATCTAGCCTGCTGATTCTCTTTGCTTGAATGGCCTGTTTAAATTAGAGACTTAAAACAAAAATCAGTACACTAAGGCAAATCTCTGAGGCTAGTCTGTGCCTCCCTGAGCTGACTGGGGGAGTGCTAGTAATCCATTTTCTAAGACACTGTGCCCCAGGCCAAAGCTTTGCACAGTATTGGTGAATGGTCAGAAATAACTCAGTGAAAGAACAATGGATGTAGAGCTCCCCCTGGAAACCATATCCACCTGCAATCCTAGTGCTCTGAACTCAAGTATATATATTCCCTCCTCAGATCACAGATTTTATTTTAAAATCTTTGATCACATTTAGGTTGGTGTAATTTTTTTGGCATGTACTGCTTGACAGTTCTTAGATGGTGTGTTAGTCTGGGTACATTAGAGAAACAAAAAACCAGAAACTCATTTGTATAAGAGTTTTACATTAAGGGTAAGTGTACATTAAGAAAGCATCCCAACCCAGTGCCATCCAAGCCCATAAGTCCAACATTAGCCCATATGTCTGACACAGATGTACAAAATCCTCCTCAATCTCACAAAATACATGCAATGATGCTGAGTGCAGGAGGAAAGCCGAATCAGTGAGCATGTAAGCATCTCAGTGCTGGCAGGGGTCTCCACATGGCTGCTCCAGCACCCAGGGCTGCATCGGGGTGGGTCCATGTGGCTTCTCCTCAGGGATGTCTTGCAGGAAGTGAGCCTTGCCAGCTGAAGCAGGGAACTGGCTAAGGCAGCTGCACCCTGGTCTGACCATCAGAAAGCAAGAGACCCAAGAACTAGAAAGGCAAGCTCACTGAGCTTTACCACTCTGCCTTTCAATTAACCCCACATATGTTTGTCGGCCAGGTTGGCACAATAAACTAACTACCTCAGGTGGCTTTGCTTTAGAATATACTTCAAGAAAAGTCGCGACTTTTAAAATTTAATGACATGGAGCCCTGGTGGCATAATGGTGAAGTGCATGGTTGCTAATGGAAAGGTTAACAGTTCAAACCCACTAACCACTCCACAGGAGAAAAATGTGTCAGCCTGCTTCTGTAAATATGAAAGCCCCAACACCTATTGCCTTTGAGTATATTCTGACATACAGTGACCCTATTAGATAGAGTAGAACTGCTCTATGGGGTTTCAAGGCTGTAATCTTTACAGAAATATGCTGACACATCTCCTCTCAGAAAGCAGTTGGTGAGTTTGAGCCACAGACAATCCGGTCAGTAGACTAGCACTGGGTCAGCTTCCATAGCTTTGACAGTCTTGGAAACCCTCTGAGGCAGCCCCACTTTGCCCTACAGGGTCACTCTGAGTCAGAATGAACTTGGCATCAGGGGTTTTGGTTTCATTAAATGCTTATAATTCATCTGAACTCCGGGTCAGGTGAGGGGAAGTGAAAAAAAAAAACAGGAAAAAAGCAATCCCTACACCAGCATCGTTTTCCCTACCCACTCCCCAGGCCCACATTACTGCATCTCCAGTTATTCCCTCCAAGAGGGATGCTTCTATGTTGAACAGTAATATGTTTTGGGACATGGGGAAGCAGAGGGGGCTCCCAACCAGAGGGGCAGTGACCAGGGAGCAGATTTATCATGAAGGGTGGTCAGGACAGGACAGAGAATGCCATTGTCTCCTGAGTACTCTAACTATGTACCCCGGGCGGTGGTGGAGGAGGGATATTGGGGGCCGCATCTCTCCACTGGAAATGGAATGTGGGTGTGGGTAGGGCAGGATCAATACCACAGTGCATGTGACATAGTTGGCTTGGACTCACTGCGCCCATGTACAGATTGCCCCACGCAGTGCCGTCTCCATAATCATTGGTGTGTGAGAGGCCGTTGTTGCAGGCGCTGTGTATTCACGGTCTTCCAACCAAGGAGGCCCCTCCTTGAGCACCATACTGGGTTCTCATGTGCTCATCACGACTCATTGTGCTGGCGGTGGATATTGAGAGTACTCCGGACTGCCAGGAGCATGGACACATCTGTCTGGGAGGAAGGACAGCCTGAGTGCTCCTTAGGAGCGAGGATGGTGAGATGCATCTCACATACTCTGCAGATGTCATCAGGAGGGCCGGTCCCTGGAGGAGGACATTATGCCCGAGGCAGAGATGCACTGACAATATAGCGGTTGCACCACAGGGTCGAGCGTAGCAAGGGTGGTGAGGATGGGGCAGGACAGGGCGCGTTTGGTTCTGCTGGGTTTCAATAGGGTGTGAGCTGGAACCTTCTCGAGGGCCTTTATCAATCACCACAGCAGCCGTGCTCTGGGGCAGTACATTGCCAGACCTCTCCCTGGCCTGTCTCATCTGGACGCCCTGCTGGAAGCTGGGATGACCTCAAACAGCAGCATAACATGCTCCCAGGAGGAAAAAGAGGGCCTCCTGGAGGAGGGACGGGTTCTTGGGCAGAGAGAACTACCCACGGGCACGGCTGGGCAAGGCCCTGGGATCTGGGAGGAGTAAAGGCTGGGGCACAAGGGTCCAAAAAGGCAGAACCAAGATCGCCAGGGAGCCTCTGGGTAGGGCAAACAGTTCACACACACCCTGAGCTTCTAACCCAAAGGTTAGAGGGTTGAATCTGCCCAGAGGTGCCTGGGAAGAAAGGTGTGGTGGTCTCCTTCCGACAAACCAGCCAGGGAAACCCCTTTGGGGTGCCACTCTACTGGGACAAACACGGAGACCCCGGAGTCGGGGCTGCTTGCGGGCGCTGGTCCTTTTCCTTGGGGACTTTGGGCATAAGCTGGATGAGGGCGGCCCTGGCAATGCAGCGCCATCCAAGCAGGGGCGGCGATGTTAGGGACTTCGGTGCTGGCCGTCGGGGAGCCCCTAGAGGAGCCACCGGAGCGGAGGCACCCCTGGCCTGACATCTGCTCACTGCCCTTTCAGAGGAAGTCTCTTCCAGGGAAACCAGGGCCAGTTGCCTGGGGCGTTGCCCCAGTTCATGGTGTGCCAGAGGCGCTGTCCGGGCTGCTTTTTCTTTCCTTCTTTTTATTTTATTGGGGGCTCTTCCAGCTCTTATCACAATCCATACCTACATCCATTGTGCCAGACACATCTGTACATATGTTGTCATCTTTTTCTTTTTACTTGAGCTCTTGGTATCAGCTCCTCATTCCCCCCTCCTTCCTCCATGTCCCCTTGATAACTTATAAATTCTTTTTTTTTCATGTCTTACACTGACTGCCTTCTCCTTTCACCCACTTTCCTGCAGTCCATCCCCCTTGGAGGGGGGCCATACATCGATCATTGTGATCGGTTCCTCTTTACTCCCCCTCCCATCCCTTACCATCCTATTATTGCTGTTCCCCTTATTGTTCCTGGGGGTTTATCTGCCCTGGATCCTGTGTTGGGAGGGATCTTCTCTGTACCTGTGTGCATGCTCTGGTCTAGCCGTGGGTGCTTTTTCATTAGTAGATTGCCAGGTTTTTCTTCTGAGGTCCCCCTGTCCCCCAACCACGGGTGTGAACCTCCAACCTTTTGGTTCCTAGCTGAGCTCCTTTAATGGTCTCCTTCTCCCAGGAAAATGCTACTTATAAACCAGCCCTGCCCTTTCCCAGGCAGGTAAGTAAGACCTCTCCCTTTGTCATCAGGGGTGAGGCAGCAACACCCTGCCCGGAATGCTGCCTCCACGTCTGTGACTCCGGTTCCCATCAAAGTGGAATCAACCAGGGACTCACTCTCACCACAAAGAAAGCAAAAGTCCTCTCCCCGAGGTCTTTCCTTGTTCGAGAGAAAGCAAAACTTGGACGTGAGGGTGTGCCGAGATCTGGTTTCCAGTGAAGGCCCCTTTTGCTTTCTGTCCTGGTAGCTGAGCTGTCCACAAACGAGTTGTGCAAAGATCTCTCAGCCAGATGCTGACCTGGAGTCTCTGAATGAGACAGCTTTTCTAACTCCCGGCCACTTTGTCTGTGATGAAATGAAATTTCTTACTATGGCGCTTCCATCCATGCTTCTTATCACCAAATAATTAGATGGGACTATGCACATCCGACCTGTAAATCACTAATAGAGGAGACGGGGCCATTTTAGGGGCCATTCCCCTGGCTATACTAAGAGAGTCAGCTCAGAAGCAGAAAGAGCATTCCCAGTACCATCAAGGAAGAAGAGCTGCCAGCAGAGAACGTTCAAGATCTGTCAGAAGTTGTAGAGGCTGAGACCAGGGAGACCAAGCAGCCAACCAAAGGAGCCAGGCCAAGGCCAGAGGCTGGGGCAAGGGACCATGAGACGGCCAGAGGAGCAGCACCAAGACAGGAGACAGAGAGGCCGAGCAGTGGCCTGGCTGCTGACCCTTAGGAGCAGAGGCTAAGGGAGCACGTGGCTGAGAAGCTGAGGACCGGACACGCACTTGGCTGTTGGCTGCGGAGAGGTGCTGCTGTGGGTCAATCACTGCATCTTTACTGCCAGTGGTAACCTGCGACTCCCCTAATGAACACTCGTGACCGTGGCTTTGTCTCTGCGTCCTGTGCGGGCACCGCAGCGGAGGAGCGCAGCCAGTCGAGGCGGAGTGCTGTGGGAGGGACAGCTGATGCCCGAGGAGGGCACACAAAGATGGAAGGTGGAAGCATGTCTGACAGGTGTGGGGACGGGTCCTCTTTCTCCCTGGTGTAGCCAGAGGAGGCCAAAGAGGGTCTCTGCGTCATTTTCTTCCTGTCCTTGACCACTTGTAAAGCTTCTGGAGGAAAGAGACTTCGTTTTTCCAAATCCATGCAACTTCTCCCACATCTGGTACAGTGCTTTGCTGAGGGTGGCCCTTCAAAGTAGATAAATAAATACATACATACATAATTTAGGGGGGCATGAATGGAGTGAATGAATGAATGAATGAATGAATTTTCAGGAGAGAGTTTTCTCATAAGCTAAAACAAATGAACAATTGCCAAGCATGGCCAGCGTAGAATCCCAGAATGCAGAGGTCAAGCCAATAAGGCGAAGGAGATTAGAATCCAGGCCCTTGGGCAACCTAGGAGAGGTATGCAGGAGGTGGGCAGAAAGGTGAGAGAACGAACAAGGAGGCAGCAGAGACTCACCAGGCAAGAAAGAATCAAAACTGCAGGGTGACCTTAAGTCGGACTTGGGACCAGTTCTGAGTGTTTCAGTCAATTTCAAGTGAAATTGGGCTGAACCAGAAAAAGAGCCAGGACAGGAAATATTACAAGCTGAAGGCAGCACACATGTTGCATACCAGATAAATCTCTTGATTAGTCGAATCAGAGACAAGTGACCAGCTCAAAGGTGGCGGCTGATCGAGTGTCCTCTCCACAGTTCTGGGAATAACCCTCTCTCTTGAATCCGGCTCCTGGGAAGGCTCAGTACAGCTCTTTCAAGTTGAGTCTTCCATTCCAAGGCTTTCACCCGTGTAATTTTCCCCATTCCAGAAATCATTTCCGATCATCCAACTTAAAACAAACAAACTCGAGCCTGTTCTGGTTTTAATTGAATGGTCTTAAGCCTGTTCAGAGCCTTGACTTGAATAAATAAATGCATACGGGGTGGTGTGGGGTGGGTGGGTGGGGTGTGTGTGTGTGTGTGTGTGTGTGTGTGTGTGTGTGTGTGTTTGTGTGTGTGTAGAGGCAGTGAACCTTCCCCACCCACTTTCCGAAACTCCCTCTTGGAGGGGAAGGAAAAGCAGCCAGGAGCAGAGAGAGGGAGGAAATGCGGACAGACCGCTGCATTTTCTGGAAGAGGGAACACGTCAGGAAGTGACTTACCTTGACTCAGGGTCTTCTCCCAACTCTCTTCGTTCAGAAGAGGCTTCCAGAGAAGGAGGGACGAGTCCTCCCTCCTACATCCCGGGGCCTCTGCCCGCTGCTCGCGCCCACTGCTCCCGGGCTCCTGCTCAGCGCTCAGCGCCCTGCCTTCTGCTGACCTAAGGAGCCAGTAGGTAACCTCTGTGGGAGAGATGCATGGTCACTACCCTTGGCAGGCACACCACTGTCCCGATCTCTTGCAAGCCCCACACTGCACATGCCTCACTTTCTCCCTTAGTGTCCGTAAAAGCGGCACTGGTCAACTCCCTGCCTGCTAGGGTCATTGAGAAGCAGCCCTAGGAACTGAAGGCTGATAGTCAGAACCCACCCAGACGTTCCACGGGAGAGAGGCCTGGTGACCCGCTCTCGTAGAGATGACAGGCAGCAACCCCCCCATAGGGCAGCTCTCCTCTGTCACCTGGGTCTTTATGAGCTGGACACCCGACTCTGTGACACCCAACTACAAGAAGTGGGTTCCTGTGGACATGACATGGGCTGACAGCACGCCGAGTAGCGCTGAGCATAGGTGGCACGAGCCCCCTGAGCGAGTTCTCCCAGTCACCCCAGGCCTACCTGCACACCTCCTTAGGACGAATCGCGGCGGCTCCAGGGCGCAGGAGAGTAACATACTTTAACCGTGGCTCTCAACCTTCCATGACCCTTTCTACAGTTCCTCCTGCTATGGTGACCCCTCCCAGCTATAGCATTATTTTTGTTTCTACGTTATCACTGTCAGTTTGCTACTGTCATGAATCATCGTGTAAATATACGATATGCAGGATGTATTTTCATTGTTACAAATTGAACATCATTAAAGCATAGTGATGAATCACAAAACAATATGTCATTATATATTGTGAACTATTTATTTCTAATGATGAATCAATGAAGTTTTGTCTGGAAGCATGGTGTAGCATGGGGAACAGTCTTTACACTGGGTACTCATATGTGGGTATAGCTGCATGTGGGTGCACCCGCCTGGAGACAGATAGAGGAGCGGCGTCTCAGTTCCTAAGACCATCGGAAATATGTGTTTTCTGATGGTCTTAGGTGACCCCTGTGAAAGGGTCATTTGACCCCTCCCCAAAGGGGTCGCGACCCACAGGTTGAGAAGCACTGCTGTAACACCACCCAGTCAGTAGGTTTGACGGGACTCACTGGATGTGACTCTCACAGGGACTCAGTACCTCATGGTGGGAGGGCAGGGGGGCGAGGGGTGGATCTGAGGAAGGCACATATTTGAAGCCCCCCCCTCCCCCCGAGACCAATTTCTCTGCTTTCTGTTCGCACTGCGTTCCAGGGACTCCTTGGGAGACTTTACTGACCTCTCTTAGATCACCTGCCTGCCCTGCTACTTCTCAGCTCTTCTGGGAAATCAGGGTAGGGAAGTTCAGTTGGTAAAAATGTCACGGAACCTTTCTGAGTTTTTGCTCACGTAACTTTTGAGGAAGCTTTCAGGGGTATTTTGCTCCAACTAGTGGAACCCTAGATAAGGTGAGCAGATTTCCACATCAGCAAAGTGGGACGTCCCGGGACACCAGCGATAAAACTCAGCCTGGCGAAGTAGCCACGTGGCAGCCTCAAACCGTCTACCCAACCTTGTCGTGCATTCTTTCCAAAAGTCGGGACTTTTAAAAAACACCACTGTCAAACAAACAAACAAACACCACTGTCCTGCCAGAAGCGGGACGTCTGGTCACCTTACCCTAGTAGCATAGGAGGTAATGTGTTGGGCTGCTAACCAAAAGGTCAGCAAGTTCAAAACCACCAACCAGTTCCCAGGAGAAAGATGAGGTTTCCACTCCTATACAGGCTTACCTATAGACTTGTCATGAAGATGAGGGTTCCACTCCCATAGCTTTGGTAAGCCCCTTCCGTCCTGCCCAGTGGCGTCACTCTGAGTTGGGATCAGTCCATGGCAGTTAGTTTTGAGTTGAGAGTGTTGGGGCAGTTTGTTTTTTTCTAGCCTCCAAACTAACTTCGTCACTTGGTTATTGATCTTTCACCTTTTCCTTAGCAAATGAAGCTGGGCTAGGAGGCAATGGGTAAGACGTGGGCGGAGGAGGGAGGCACGAGACTCGACACTTTCAATCAGCTAAACCCAACCCATCCCAACCCACAGGCCGAGCAGTAGATCGTGATGAGTGGATGAGAGCATGGGGAGGGCGGTGGCAGCTCAGGCTGCACTGTGGCAAGGCAGGTGGGGCAGAGTTACTGGAGAGGGGAGACGGTGAATGAGGAAACACCTGGACTCCCAGCATACACCACAGGTTGGCCACCAAACCCGTTCACACCCAGCTTCCTTCCGAAGCCAGTCAGCTTTGGTTCTGGCAGCAGGCATTCCACTGCACGGGCCCCGTGTGGTGAAGGAGGGACCAGGAAGGACCAGGGCGCCCACTGCTGCTGCTTTCAGTGACCGCCCCCCCCACCAACCTAAGAGACAAGCATGAATCTGAGGGGGCTTCAGAAGACTCATGGAAAGTTGGAATGAAAAGATAATGGATTTTTCCCCATGAACTTTGTAAAGCCCACCCCCCTTCTATATGCTAGAAGTCCAGTAGGAGCCATTGTGGCACCGTGGGTCACTGTGAGTCGGCTGCTAACCGCAAGTTCAGCAGTTCAAAACCACCAGTTGCTCCAAGAGAGAAAGATGACGCTTTCTACTCTGGTAAAGAGTTACAGTCTCGGAAACCCACAGGGACAATCCTATCCTGTCCTTCAGGGTCACCAGGTATTGGAATGGACTTGTCAGCAATGAGGATTGCCACCCCCCACCTGTCAGTCCACCGTACTGGGTGGATTGGGTGTTGCTATGAAACAAGAACCACCTGCTGCCGGTATTTCACCAGGCAGGTGGCTCACAGTCAGCAAGTTCCAACAGAGCTCCAGCCTACCATAGACTAGGAAGAAAGGCCTGGCGATCTCCTTCCAAAAATTAACCAAAAAATGAAAGCCTATGGGTCGCAATAGACAATTGGCTAATACAGTGCTGGGAAATGAGGCCCCCACCTTGGAAGGCACTCAAAATGCAGAGTGACTGAAACAGTGAACACAGCAGGCCAGTGACAGTGAGATTGGTGAGGCCCGGGCAGCTATTTGGCTCTGCTGTTGGGAAGCTTCTGTCAGGCTGAGCCAATACCTGGAAGCTATTGACAAATGATTACCAGGGGCCGATTCCAGGACATGATGCATATTATCCCACTTAACCCTCGCAAACACTCACATCCTTTGAATTGATCAGGGGAGACCAGGCCCTGGAAGAAGACATCATGCTGGCTAAAGTAGAGCAGTGGCCAAAAGAAGAAGATGGATGGACACCATGGCTACAACGGGTCCCCTCAGAGAAGCACGCTTGTGAGAAAGTGCAGGGCCTGCCAGGGTTTCTTGCTGGTGTGTGTGGGGTCCCTCAGTCCGCACTTAAAAGCAGCCGCCGCCGAGATGGTTTGGCTGAAAGTGGAGCTGAGGGGGATGTGCTCAGGCCTGGCTAAAAGGTAGTCGAAGGGCTGGAGAAACCTGCTGTTGCTTTACTGATTTTCCGATTTGTCTATGTTTTCCCTCACTCTATCCAGGACCTCTTAGGGTGGTCCCTTCCAGCGTAGGTCATGGGCAGAAGTTGGGTACCAGCTAGTTCTTCTGGTCTCAGAGTCAGGGGACCTGGGTTCAAGCGGGCCACTCCTCCACTGGACTCCTGGTTTCTTGTGGCTTTGGTTTTCTTTACTCTTCTTTGCTCTGGAGGAGAAGAGAAAGTGGATAGATGCTTGCAAGCCTTGAAGACCCAGCTGCTCACCAACAGAGGCTCGGGACACTGCCTTTGCATGGCAGGTTATTCCCATTGAGGTGGAGTTCCCCCAACTGCATGATCCTGAGCCCGCAGGCCCGCTGACTGACGCTGTCAAGGTGTTTGTTTCTGGCTAATAAGTTTGCACAGCTTTGCTCCCCTGTATGTTTTTCCATGTCCATGAACAAGGTCGCAGCGTCTATAAGTACTCGCTGTCAAGCTTACATTGGTGGGTAGAGTCCCGTTCAGAGTGAATGAAAGCTAATTAAATGAAAGAGGATTGAAATAAACCTCCCTGGCTTGTGCATGGAATGAGAACATCTTCATGGGTAAAACCCTGGGGATTCTAGCTGATGATGTCACCAGGTAGATTGGATTCAACGTAGGAGGGTGAGGTCATCTTACTTCTTCTCTGTGTCAACTCTCCCTGCCACTGTGTGGGACTCCACAGACTTACCTGCCAGATGCATGCCCTCTGCCTGGATCTGTACCTTCATACACATTCCCTTCCCCCTGCAGACAGTCCAATCTTGACATGTTATGTGGTTCTCAATCTTGACATGTTATTTGGTTCTCAATCTTGGCATGTTATGTGGTTCTCTGATTTAAGAGGAAGGCACTCTGGGGTACAGTGGGTTAACCATTGGGCTACTAACTGAAAAATTGGTGGTTCAAACTCACCGGCCACTCCTTGGAAGAAAGATGAAGCAGTCTGCTTCTGTCGAGATTTACGATCTTGGAAGCTTGTGGAGGAGGCCCCAAGTAGGACCTGCTCCGTCTTCTAAGTTCACTATGAATCAGAATTGGCTCAACACCACTGAGTGTGGGGTTTAAAACGTTTTGCTCCATGCAATTCATTCAACACTGTTGGCAGAAGACCTGAGGGGTTGTGGGAGGACATCAAGATCATCACCCTGATGTCAGAAGGGACTCTGAAGTTGGCTCCCAATTTCAGGGTAGCTAAGACAAATGGAGGAAATGACGAAGCTAAAGAATTGAACAGAAAATTTCAAAGGAGAGTTCAATAAGATAGTAAAATATTAGGATGAAATATGCAAAGCCCCAAAGTTAGAAATCCCCCAAAAGGAAGAACATGTTCAGCCTATCTTAAACTGCAAGAATTCAAGAAAAAACCTCAAGTAGCAGTGTTGAGAGATTCTGTGGGCAAAATACTGAACGATGCAGAAAGCATCAAAAGAAGATAGAAGGAGCACGCAGAGTCACTGCGCCAACAAAACTACGCACCTTCCACCCTCTCGGGAGGCAGCCGATGAGCAAAACCAATGATGCCGAAGGAAGAAATCTGAGCTGCACTGAAAGAATTAGCCAAAAGCAAGACTCAGGAATTGATAGAACACCAATTGAGAAGCACTCACTGGCTTAGGCCAGGAATTTGGAAGACCACTACTTGGTCAACTGACTGGAAGAGATCCCCATTTGTGCCCATTCCATAGAAAAGTGATCCAGCAGAATGCTCTAGAATCATATCATTGATATCACACACAAGTAAAATATTTCTGAAGATCGGCCAACTATGGTCGCAGCAGGACATTGACAGGGAACTGTCAGAAGTTCAGGCTGGTTTCAGAAGAGGATGTGGAACAAGGAATCTATATCTCTGCTGATGTCAGATGGATCTTGGCTCAAGGCAGAAAATTCCAGAAAGAAGTTTATTTGTGTGTGTGTGTTAACATGCAAAGGCATTAGACTGTGTGGACTGTGGCATACTATAGACGACCTTGAGAAGAATGGGAATTCCAGAACACTTCATTGTGCTCCTGCGGAACTTGTACATGGATCAAAAGGCAGTTCCATGAACAGAACAAGGGAATCCTGCATGGTTTTACATCAGCAAAGGTGTGCTATAGGGCGTATCTTCTCTCCATACTTATTCAATCTGTATGTGCAGAAAATCATCAGAGAAGCTGGATCATGTGAAGAATGCAGCATCAGGATTGGAGGAAGGCTTATTAACAAACTGCAATATGCAGATAAACACAACCTCGATTGCTGAAAGTGAGGAGGACGGAGCACATGGGGATGAAAATCAAGGATCTCAGCCTTCAGTTTAGATTACAACTGCATCTAAGGATGACCAAAATCCTCATAATTGGACCAATAGGTAGTATCGTGATAAAGAGAGAAAAGATTGCGGTTATCAAGGATCTTGTCTTGCTTGGGTTCACAATCAGTGCTCATGGAAGCAGCAGTCAAGAAATCAAAAGACATCGCGCATTGGGCAAATACGCTGCACGAGACATCTTAAAAGTTTTAAAAAGCAAGGATATTACTTTCAGGACTAAGGTGTGCCTAACCCCAGCCATGGTGTTTCCAACTGCTTCATAGGCATGTGAAAGTTGGGCTTTGACTAAAGATGGAAAAAAAATCGGTGGCTTTAAACTATAGTGCTGGTGAAGAACATTGAAAGTCCCACGGACTGCCAAAAGAATCAGATTATCTGTCTTGGAAGAAGTGCAGCCAAGATGCTTCTTAGAAGTAAGGATGGCAAAACTTTGGACATGTTGTCAGGAGAGACCAGTCCCTGGAGAAGGTCTTCATGCTTGGTAAAGTGGAGGGGCAGTGAAGGAGAGGAAGGCCCTGGACAAGATGGACGGACACAGTGGCTGCAACAATGGACTCAAGCGTGAGGACAGTTGTGAAGGTGGCGCAGGACTGGGTAGGGTTTCCTTCTGTTCTACAAAGGATCGACAAGAGTCGGAACCAACTGGAGGGCGTCTAATAAGAACCCCATGCCATGTGCACCCCGTTCGAGACACAGTAGGTCGAGTAAGCTACTAAGGACTTCCCAGGCTCCTGGTCCAGAGTCTGGGCCTTGAGCTGATCTATTAAGAGACAGAGTTGCCCAGGGAGGTGGTCAAAGAGTGGCTCTCCACCAAATCTTCGTGGACGGTTAGCAAAGCAGGATGGAAGGCTGGGCATATCGGATGGGCACATCAGCCAGCGAGTCCGTTCCTGCCACACCCATTTGGGCAGCAGCGGGGCTTTAAGGATAACGATGGCAGTTTATCACTGCCCATCTGTTGGTCTGTCTGTTGTGGCTGTTGCTTTGCTACAGTGCCAAAATCCACACCACCGCTATTTCAAGGACCAGCCAAAGCTCCCATGGTGGTCGGGTTTCAGTAAAGCATCCAGAACATTGCCAGACATGATGCAGCAGTAGGCTCCAGGTAGAGTTTCGTTCTGTGGTTCCTGGGGTGGGCATACACGGAAGTTGACTCCGTGGCAAGTCAAGTCCACCTGGCACTTGACACACGCCCACTCACAAAAGATGCTTCCTGTATCTTCATGAGATGGATTGACACCGAGACTGCAGCAGTGGGCTGAAGCACCTAATCACAACAATGTTTGTGTGTGTGTTTGTGCGCATGTGTGCGTGCAAGCATACTTGTCACATATAATTCCTTGTTTCCAGTAACCTCTCAAAATGTAAACCAGAGCATCCTCTTTGCTGCTCTGACATTTGGGAAGTAGCTTCCTGTATTACTTCACCCTTTCCACATCCCCCACTTGGTTCCTCTCTTCAAACCCTCTCTTCAGAGCCTCCCAACTCAAGATTCCCCAACTCTGCCCACAGAATTCCCCAGGGTCTTCTTTCACAGAATCCAGGGAAAGTGTCCATTGGGAACTTCATCCTGAAGTCCGCGGCCTGAAGTCATCAACCACTCTCCTGGGCTTTCCTGCATCCAGATGTCTTTCCAGCCTGATCCCTTTGACTCACCTTTCCTGAAACACCCCCCTCTGGAGAAACAGCATTGTGTCTTCTTTCCAGGCCACAATACCGACATCTCCCCCGCCCCCACCCCCCACCTCCCAATTTTTGGTTAAAGAACAATCTCTTTCCAAAGATGCTAAAAAGACCTAGGATATCCAGGAGGATCAAAGAGTGTTTGCAAGACTCTGCACTTGCAAACCCAAGAGAGAGACTACCAGGCAAGGGAGACTAGAAAGCAGGCAGGGGGAAGAAGCGATCCCAGACCACAGAGCCCCCTCTTCTTGCGGGACACACGGGACACCTTGCCAGGGCTGAGCTACCACCATCCTCTGCCAGCGTGTGACTTCCATCCTCCAACAGATCTCTCGATGTCCACATCCCTCTCTTCTCCCTCCAATCTGCAGCCAAAGTGGTCTCACAGCACAAGCTGGGTCCATCGTCTGTCTCCTGCACAGAACCGTCAACAGGCTCCCATTGCATCCAGCGTCCTGCACGACTCGCTTTCCAGCCTCAGCTTTCGTTCCTCCCTCCTGGGTCACCACTCTCCAGTCTCTTGGGCTTCTTTTCCACCCCACCCCCAACCAGTGAATACACCAAGCTCAGCCCCACCTTCAAGCTGCTGAACACATTGCGTCTCTGGCTGGAACAGTTTCCACTGCACCCTGGGTAGGGCGAACTCAATTTCAATGCCACCTTTCCTCCCCACTGTCGTACACGTGGTTGGTTCCAGACAGCGGTTTCCACTTAGCTTGGCCCCTGACTTATAGTGATCACATAGTCACGTCCCCTCTCCCCAACTGGAATGTGGGGTCAGTGGAGCGCAGGAACCAGTCCCCTTAAATCCCTCTTGTAGCCTCAGTATCTAACTCGGTGTCTGACCCACAGCAGATGCTCCCTGGGTGTTCATCGATGGACTGAAATCATGAAGTTTGACTTTAAATTTTCTAGGCCATGATCATCCGGGTCAACTCTTACTGCGATTTCCAAGAAGCAGTAAAGTGAAAGACTGTGATTTAGAGAAACAACACTTTGTGGCATTCAGAAGAAAAGGGAAATTTTGCTGGTGCTCCTTAAAAAGCACACCACGTGAGGAAGTGACGGATATCCTTACCGATACTTTTTAAGACTCAGCGACCAGATTCAAAACAATGGTTCTGTTAAAACCACCTCTGGTCGCAGCTGATGACGTTAAGTGATCGCAAGTCGAGACAGCTCTTCTTATTGTTGGTAGGTGGTATCCGGAGTGTTGTAGCTCATAGGGACGCTGTGGACAACAGAAAGAACACTGCCCAATCCAGCACCATCCCCACAACAGCTCACCCCCACAATCATCAAGGCAGCTACTGTGTCAATGATCCTTGTAGAAGGTTTTCCTTTTGCTGCCCCACTACTTTACCAAATATGACGTCCTTCTCCAGAGACCGGTCTCTCCTGACAACATGTCCAGAGTACGTGAGGTGAGTCTCACCATCCTTCTTCCGGCCGCACTTCTTCCAAGACAGATCTGTTTGTCCTTTTGGGCATCCATGGTAGCTTCAATATTCTTTGCCAAAACCACTAGTCAAATGCATTGGTTCTTCTTTGGTCTTCCTTAGTCAATGTCCAACTTTCACATGCATATGAGGCCATGGAAAATACCATGACTTGGGTCAGGCACACCTTAGTCTTCCAAGTAACATCCTTGCTTTTCAACACTTTAAAGAGGTCTTATGCAGCAGATTGACCCAATGCAATGTGTCGTTGGATCTCTTGACGGCTGCTTCCATGAGCTTTGATTGTGGGTCCGTAACAGCATTAATCTTTTCTCCATTTATCATGATGTGAGCTATTGGTCCAGTTGTGAGGATTTTGGTTTTCTTTACATTGAGTTGTCATCCATATTGAAGGCTGCAGTCCATGCTCTTCATCATCAAGTGCTTCTAGTCCTCACTGTCAGCAAGCACGGTGTGATAGTTAGGTTTTATTGTGCCAACTAGGCCAATAGGAACATGTCGGCCGAATTTAATCAGGTAACAGCATGATTGGAGGATGACTGAAATAAAGAAAGACAGGCGGCATCCTATCTCTCTCTTGCTCCCTGGTGATCGGATCAGCATGCTGCTGCTTGAGCTAGTTCTTTGCCTCAACCTGTGTGCCAAGCCAACCCATGGATGCTGTCACTAGAGCTTAAGGCTCCTTCAAGACCTGCTTTGCCACAGTGCTGGCATGTGCATTGCTTGAGCTCGAGGCTGGTGGATCCTGCCCCAGTGCATCACTTGATTTCAAGATCCCACGGGGCCCACTCTGATAATCCACCCTGCTGTCTGCTGCCTGTGGGCAGACTCTGCCTGCCTTACCTGAGGGAAGACTCAGCCTCTCTGCTTCCTTGACTGTGGACCAGAAGCCTGAGTGAGTTGAAGGACTTTCAGTATATTAACTGCTCCATGAAAGTGAGTTGAACGGAGCCCTCTGTACGGCTGTGTGGACTAGTTAGCTATTATATGCCTTCTCATTGTATAAATCTATCTCTATATCTCTCTATCTATCATCTTGAGACTTGTTGGGAGGTTCTAGCAGGAGAGTGCAGCTACTCATATACCCTTGACCAAAGGACGGTCCTCCTATCAGGGAAGGTCGTCCTCTTCAACCAAATGCGTAGCTTCAGGAGGGAAGCACATGGAGCGGTGAGGGAGGAAGGGGACACCCGCCTAGCCAACCAGATCAGCCGAATCAACCCTGGCGATCAATGGGGTGACAGATGTCACAACTAGATCGCTCTCATATCCTATCTATCTACCTATAATCATAAGGACCCTGGCTTTGTTTCTCTAGAGAACTCTGCCTAACACACAAGGTTGTGTCATTTACATGTCAAAGGTTGTTAATAATACTTCCTCCCCTCCTGACGCCTGAATGTTTCTTCACATCGTCTACCGTCTCTGATGAATGTTCCGCATCTTGATTGAATCAGGATGGTGAGGGGCACAACCCTGCAACACGCCTTTCCTGATTTTAAACCACGCAGTGTGCCCGTATTCTAGTCTCACAACTGCCTCTTGATCCATAGACAAGTGCCACATGAACACAATGAAGAGTTCTGGAATTTTCCTTCTTCTCCATGTTGCCCATAGTCTGTTATGATTCACACAGTTGAATGTCTTTACGTAATTAAAAAAATCACAAGTAAATATTTTTCTAGTCTTCCTTGCGTTGAGTCAAGACCCATCTGACCTCAGCAATGATATCCCTTGTTCCTCTTTCTTTTCTAAATCTGCCTTGAGTGACTGGTGGCTCCCTGTCAATGCAGGTCTTCAACTGTTGGTGAACGATCTTCAGTAAAAGGTTGCTTGTCTGTGACATGAATGACATTGTTGGATAACTTCTGCATTCGGTGGGGGTCACGTTCTTGGGAGTGGGCACAAATTCCAGTCACTGGCCAGGTAAATGTCTTCCACATTTTTTGACATATTCTTGCCTCCAGTGCTTCATCGGTGCGTCGAAACATTTCAATTGCTAGCCCCTCAATTCCTGTAGCCTTGTTTTTGGTTGATTCCTTCAGGCAGCTTGAACTTCTTCCTTCAGTATTGCCAGTTCTTGAACACAGCTTATATCTTGAAATGGTTGCATGTTGACTATTTTTTATAATATACAGTGACTCTGAATATTGCTTTCATCTTCTTTTAAATGCTGACTGCTTCGTTCAGCATTTTGCCCGTTGGCTCTTTTAACACTGCGACTCAAGGCTGCACACACTGTCACTGTTCGCGTTGTTGAAAAAAGATATTTGCAATGATCAAATAATGGTCTTGCAAAATCCTACGGTGGGGTCTCCAGCTTTGGTTCTCTCACCAAAGCAATATTTTCAAATATTGATCATTTCAGACTGGAGATATTGATGCCTTTCTCCAGGGACTGGTCTCTCCCGACAACATGTTCAAAGTACATGAGACAACATCTCACTATCCTTACCTCTAAGAAACATCTGGCTGGAGTTCTTCCAAGACAGACATGTTTGTTCCTTTGGCATCCATGGTCCTTTCAATAGTCTTCTCCAGCACCGTAATTGGAATGCCTCCGTTCTTCTTTGATCTTCCTTGTTCAATGTCCCACTGTCACATGCACATGATGCCATGGAGAATATCACGGCCTGGGGCAGGCACACCTTCATCCTCAAAGTAATCCCCTTGCTTTTCAACACTTAAGAGAGGTCTTGGGTAGCAGATTCACTCGAGGCAATTTACCCTCTGTTCAGGCTCTTTTACACTACTCTAAACAGGTGGTGATGTCGTGGTTACACATTAGCCTATGACCTGCATGGTCAGTAGTTCAAAACCACCAGCAGCCCCTCAGGAGAAAGACCAGGCTCTCTACTCCCTTAACCAGTTACAGTCTCAGAGACTCACGGGGGACACTGTGGGGTCAGCATTGACTGGATGGCAGAGAGTTTGGGATTTGGTTTGGAAACGTGAGGATGAGAGAACATTTAATTCTGCAGTGATGTAGCTCATGCAAACATCCCAGGAAGGCATGGTTATACACCTTACTTATTTTTTATTTTAGATCTTTAGTAGAAGAGGCATCTTCTTTTGTACCAACGTTGTGAGATTGGAATGAAATCACCTCCTCCTAGAATAAAAATGCCCATATATTTTGGGGTTCAAATGAAGAACCTGTTTCTAAATCAAAAGCTAGTGAATTTACGGTGGGTTGAGAGAAACAAAAGCCATTGAAGGTTCTGTAAACCAAAGATAATCCAGTTTCCATTGAGGCGGTTCTGACTCACGTGTCCGCATGTGCCAGAGTACACTTGTGCTCCTGGAGTTCCCAGAGCTGATTTTCCAGAGAGAGATCACCAGGCATTTCTTCTGAGGCACCTCTGGGTGTAACAGACTTCCACTCATTAGCAGCTGGGATCACTAACCGTCTTCACCAGCTGGTGACTCCAGAGAGGGATCAGGCAATTGATCGGTATTGCTAAGTAGATGATAGATGTAGACAGGTAGGTAAATGATAAATAGAACTAAATAAACAGATGAAAAATAAACCCAAACCAAAATCACTGACAGCCCGTCCACTCTGACTCCCGAGACCACGATGGGCAGAGCAGTAGGCCCCTTGGGAGTTTCTGAGGTTGTAACTCTTTACGGAAGCAAAAAGCCTCATCCTTTCCCCACAGCGTGCCTTGTGGGTTTGAACCGCTGATTTTAGGATTAGCAGCCCCACTTTAATCCACTACATCTCCAGATAGATGATGGATCAATATAGATATAAAGATTTTAAAAAGAAAAAAGAGAGACCAAAGAAACGTTACTGCCATCTGGTCGATTCCAAATCATCATGACCGTACAGGACAGGGTGAAACTGCCCCTGTGGGTTCTGAGACTGTACTCTGTACCGGAGCAGACAGCTGTGTCTTTCCCCCATGGAGCAGTTGTGGTTTCAAACTACTGAGCTCTTGGTTAGCAGCTCAACATACTACCAGGGCTCCTCCTAAAAAAGCAAGCCCATGATGCTCGACCTCACGAAGAGATCACTAAAGATCCAGTGTTATGGCAATGTGTAGTGAAAGAACTAGATGGTGCCCGGCTACCAGAAAGAATAGCATCTGGGATCTTAAAGACTTGTTTATAAACAAGCAGCTGTCTAAGTGAGGTGTTAACTAAGCTCACATGTAAGAAGCACACTAGCCTGTGTCATCCAAGAATTGACAACAAGATAATCCAAATCTAAAGCGGGGAACGGCATCAGAGTTTAAATTGTGAACACCTAGTTTGCAGAAGACTGTGGCCATCAGGAGAAGCTCTCAATCCATTTGCAGGGTCCATTCACAGATCTAGCCTCCAGTGAAGTTGAGGCATGTAAATAGCCCTGTTATTAGACAGAAATCATTGTAAATTCCTTAATAGCACATGGTTAGGTCAAAATGTGCTACCTTTTTTTTTTTTAATGTACTATCTTTTCAGTTGATCTCCCCTTTGACCTATTTTAAAACTGTTTCAGTTGAAGAAGAAGACGAAGACGAAGAAGAAGACGAAGAAGATGAAGAAGACGAAGAAGACGAAGAAGAAGAAATGCGTGTGGATTAAGCGGACCAGGGACATGAACAAGCCTGGCTTACGTGCAGCATGCATTGAAAAGTGTCTTGCTGCAGATGCAGTTAGGTTACACTTTAGCACCCTATCATTTGATCTCCCTTATGATCCATTAAATTAGTTCTAGTTTTTAATATTTTCTGCTTTTGTTTTAATTGGGGGTTTTGTCTGTTTTACTTTGTTATTCTTGCTAGCTTTTGTTGTTGTTGTTGTTGATTTGCTTTTTAATGTTTTTCTGTCTGTGAAATCCAGGATAGGTGAGTCTATAGAGACAGTCTGGCAGGGAAGGTTGGGGGGAAATGGGCATTTAATAATAATGAGTACAAGAATGAAGAAAATGTTCTAAAACTGAGTGTGACGATGATTGTACACTTCTTAATGTTATTGAACTATTGAATTGTATGATATGTGAATAGATGCCAATAAAACTGTTGAAAACCAAAACAAAAGAATAAACCCACTGCAAATGAGTCCATTTCCACTTACAGTGACTGGATACAGGGTTTGGGAAACCGGAAAACTTTATAAGACCAGATAGCCCCTCTTACTTCCTCGGAACGGCTGGTGGGTTTGAATCTCTGAGCTCACGGTTAGCCATCCAATGCCTAGTCCACAGTGCCACCAGGGCTCCTTAGCTAGAGATTGGTCACCTGATTTGAGAGAAGGATGACATTGCATTGGGGGGAGGGGGGTGGCAGTGTAGCGGTAGTCATCCAATCTAGGCCTAACTAAGGCTCTCTCCATTCTGTAAACATAGCTTGCTAGGCACACCCGGAAATTACCAAAAGACAGGCAGGCCCTGCTAACTGAATGGAATGTCTGAGCAGAACACCGAACAAGGACATCCTGAGATAAAGCCTAAAGACAGGAACTAGTAACTGGGGAAGACAGGGGATGTAAATCCCTCAACCCTGTGAAGACTGGCCTGTGTCGGAAATTCCTTTTTTTTTAATATACATCATTTTATTGGGGACTCATACAACTCTTATCACAATCCATACATACATCAATTGTATAAAGCACATTTGGACATTTGTTGCCCTCATCATTCTCAAATTATTTGCTCTCCACTTAAGTCCTTGGTATCAGTTCCTCATTTTTCCCTCTCCCTCTCCACTCCCTCGTGAACCCTTGATAATTTATAAATTATTATTATTTTGTCATGTCTTACACTGTCCGACATCTCCCTTCACCCACTTTTCTGTTGTCTATACCCTAGGGAGGAGGTTATATGTAGATCCTTATAATTGGTTACCCCTTTCTACCCCACCTTCCCACCACCCTCCAGTATCGCCACTCTCAGCACTGGTCCTGAAGGGATCATCTGTCCTGAATTCCCTGTGTTTCCGGTTCCTATCTGTACTAGTGTACATCCTTTGGTCTAGCTGGATTTGTAAGGTAGAATTGGGATCATGATATTGGGGGGAAGGAATTTAAGAATTAGAGGAAAGTTGTATGTTTCATTGTTGCTACACTGCAACCTGACTGGCTCGTCTCCTCTCCATCACCCTTCTGTAAGGGGGTGTCCCATTACCTACAGATGGGCACACTCCACCTCATTCACAATGATATGATTATTTTGTTCTTTGATGCCTGATACCTGATCTCTTTGACACCTCGTGGTCACACAGGCTGGTGTGCTTCTTCCATGTGGGCTTTGTTGCTTCTCAGTTAAATGGATGCTTGTTTACCTTCAAGCCTTTAAGACCCCAGACACTATCTCTTTTGATAGCCAGGCACCATCAGATTTCTTCACCACATTTGGTTATGTACACATTTGCCTTCAGTGATCATATCGGGGATACGATGCACACAATGATATGATTTGTCTTAAGCAATCATATCAGGAAGGTGGGCACACAATACATTTTTTTGTGTTGTGATGCCTGTCACTTTTGTGTAAAGCTATAGATTAATGGACTGCTTCTGTGTAGAATTATAGAGTAGAAGTGGCTTGGGCAGAGGTAGCCGCTGGCCAGCTAAGAAAACACTCCTTCAATGTGAACTCTGGTCTCACAGCAGGAGGGAAGAACAGTACAGGGACATCTGTATACCCACAGGGGACATCCGTGAATATACATCTCCTATACTTTGAAACCTATTTCACATGATACAGAAAAAAAGTGATTAATTTCAGATAGGTTGCAGAGCTAAATGTGAAAGATGAAACTTGAGATTTTAGAGTGGAGGAAGAAAAATATCTTTAAGATCTTGAAGTAATTAAAGTTTACTTATACTGGACAATAAAAAACTGTTAATACATTTTCTTTAAAATTCTTATAATTCCTCTAAGTTTTTAAGATTTATTTCTTCGTTTTCTTATAACCTTACAAGACAAGGACTACATCCCTGTTCGGAAATAGCAGGCATCTAGTTGGTTAAGGAGCAGCTCTTGTGGAGGAGTGGTTGTTCTGGGCTGCTAATTGCAAGGTCAGCAGTTCAAAGCCAGCGGGTGCTCCTCGGGAGAAAGATGGGGCTTTCTGTTCCGGTCGTTACAGCCCCAGACACTCACAGGGGCTGTTCTACCTTGTCCTATCCGGTCACTACCACTGGAAGACGGTGAGTTTGGTTTTAACGTTACATGTTATATCTGTATCAACTATAGTCTGCTGTACTTTTTGTTCTCTGCCTTACTCTTTTGTTTTCAAACAACACATGTATCTTGGAGAACCGTTCCTTATTTCAGAAAGACCTTCCTCATTTACTCCTGGGGCTGTCTAACGCAGTATTCAATGGTTTGGGTAGGTCACCATTTATTTAACTGATGGACATTTGGGTTGTTTCCAGTCTTTTGTTATTATGAAGAACCCTGCGACTGAACTCCCTTGCATGTCTATGAGAACACAGCTGCAGGGTAACTTTGTAGAAGTGGAATGCTAGGTCCTTTTTCATGTCAATATTGTTATGAGTTGCTGTGGGTTGGCTCTGACTCAGGACCCTGGTGCTCTTTTGCTCCTGTGTGGGTGACGGCTCCAGGGAGGAGGTTCACAGGGTTTTTGGTGGCTGATTGTTAGAAGTAGATTGCCAGGCCCTGGGGGTTGGGTTTGCCACTCAGATGGACTAGGGGAATGGGGCCTGGCCAAAGTGGAAGCAATGGAGTGGCCTGTTCACTGGACATGGAAGGCAGAGCTGAAGCCCAGGGCCTAGGAGCCACTCTCACCCCACCCTCACCCCCACCCCCACCCCAGCATCCAGAGGGCATGCAAATTCCTTGCATCTGGAAGGTGGGCCATCTCTCAGATGGTCTCAGATCAAAGGTTTCTGATCAAGCCTTGAGAGCTCATGCCAGTTGATTTGCTGAATTTGAGGGTTTCTTAACTCACTGCCATTGAATCAATTCTGACTCATAGACACCCCATAGGACAGTATAGGACTGTCCCTGTGGGTTTCTGAGACTAACTCATTACAGGAGTAGAAAGTCTTGCCTTGTTCTCAAGAGAAGCGACTGGTGGTTTTGAACTGCTGACCTGTGGTTAGCAGCCCAACATGTAACCACCATGCCACTGGGGTTCCTGGGTGCTTGTTCTTCCTGCCTTTGTTCCAACTTCTCTTATCTGTGATGGGAATACCTGCCTTGGGCCTGCCCCACCATTGTACCTTCAAACGACTATGTCTGGTCTCGATCTCACAGATTCACAGTGGAAGTAGAATTTTGCCCCAGGAAGGAATACACACAAAGACACCTTCATATATGGTTTAGATGTAAGACTTTGGGGATAGTGTGATGGGGCAAAAGTGGTTTGTATGTAGCAAGGGCATGGGTTTGGAGGTAAAAGGATGAAATGTTTTGGATTAAACTGCTTCCCTGGACCAAACGTGTTGTGAAGTCTAACCCTTATCATTCGGGAACTGGTTGTCTTTGTATGTTAAGGAGGTACTATGAGCGTAGGGTGTGTCTTGAGTTGCTCCTTTTGAAGCACAAAAGAGATGAAACAAGCAGCAGAGCTGGGGAGAGAGAGAGGCAAAGATGGCCTGGGAGCAGATGCTCAAAAGAGGCCAGGACCTTCCTCCAGAGCAGACACACAGATTGCTCTAGAGCCTTTCTCTAGAGCTAGCGCCCTGCATCTAGACTAGGAAACTCCTGAGCTGTGAGAAAATAAATACCTAACCAGTGAAGTCACCTATTTGTGATATTTCTGTGAAGACAGCCCTAGACAGTCAAGACTATCTCATTGTGTTAATCTGGTTGACTAGAGAAACAAATCCAGAGACACTCATATGTGTATAAAAAAAAGCTTTAAAGATGGTGCCCGGCTATCAAAAGAGATAGTGTCTGGGGTCTTAAAGGCCTGAAGGTAAACAAGCGACCATCTAGCTCAGAAGTAACAAAGCCCTCATGGAAGAAGTACACCAGCCTGTGCAATCACAAGGTGTCGAAAGGATCAGGTATAAGGCATCATCAGAACAAAAAAATCTTACCATAGTGAATGAAGGGGGTAGTGCAGAGTGGACACCCAAAGCCCAGTTGTTGGCCACTGGAGATTCTCTCACAGAGGGGTTTAGGGGAGGAGATGAGTCAGTCAGGGTGCAATGTAGCACCGATGAAGAATACAGCTTTCCTCCAGTTCCTAAATGCTCCCTCCTCCCAAGCTACTATGATCCAAATTCTACCTTGCAAGTCTGGATAGAGCAGAGGTTGTACACTGGTGCAGATAGGAGCTGGAAGCACAGGGAATCCAGGGGGGATGATACCTTCAGGACCAGGGGTGTGAATGGCGATACTGGGAGGGTAGAGGGAGAGTGGGTTGGAAAGAGGGAACCAATTACAAGGATCTACATGTGACCCCCTCCCTGGGGGACGGACAACAGAAAAGGGGGTGAAGTGAGACGTCGGACAGGGCAAGATATGACAAAATAATAATTTATAAATTATCAAGGGCTCATGAGGGAGGGGAGAGTGAGGAGGGAGGGGGGAAAAAAGAGGACCTGATGCAAAGGGCTTAAGTGGAGAGCAAGTGATTTGAAAATGATGAGGGCAAAGAATGTACAGATGTGCTTTACACAATTGATGTATGTATGGATTGTGATAAGAGTTGTATGAGTCCCTAATAAAATGTTTTTTAAAAAGAAAAAGCTTTAAATCAAAGAGTAATTATGTATTAGGAAAACATCTCATCCCAGTCCAGATCAAGTCCAAAAGTCCGATATTAGCCCATATGTCCGATACCAGTCTATAAATTCCTCTTCAGACCCATGCAACGCCTGCAATGACACCAAATGCAGGAAGATCACAGGCCAGTGGGAGGAAAGTCTTGTGGACCCAGTGGTGGTGGAAGCATTTCAGCGCTGGCGTGGGTCTCCACGTGGTTCCTCTAACTCCAGGGCTCGAGCGTAGCTCCTGTGTTTTGTCATCAGGAATACAAAGAAGAAAGTCTGTCTGTATCTGGCCTCCATCGAGCTATTTATCTCTGTGGCACCTTCAAAAGAGGTCATCAAGCTGCGACCTGATTGACAGGCTAGACTCCACCCCTTCCCAAGTTGACAACAGATTATGTAACTACCACACTCATTTATAAGAAATCAGCAACTACCCAGAGATCAGAATGCACTAGTGATTGCCAGGGTGTGAGTGGGTGGTGCATGAGCTCAGGGAGCACTGACCTTCATGGGGGGAAGCATATGGAAACAAGGGGTAGTGGCGATGACAGCGCTGAGTGTAGCCAGTGCACTGAATGGTACATGGGAGCAGGTGTCAACTGTCTCATTTACATGTTTACCATTCATATAAACCATGTCAAAAAAAACCCAACCACGTCTCCTTAACCCGAGCCTGGAGGCCGGGCCATTAAGCTTGGTGATGTTGAAATACACATGCTCATGTCACCCCATTTCTTTTTTAAAAATCATTTTATTGGGGGCTTTTACAACTCTTACAAACCATACATCAGTTGTATCCGACATACCCGTACATATATTCCATCATTCTTTTCTAGACATTTACTTTCCATTGAGCCCTGTGATCAGCTCCTCCTTTTTTCCCTTCCTCCTCCACCGCCCCAACCCTCGTGTCCCCCTGATAGATTGTCAATTATTTTCAAATCTCACTCCATCCACCATCTCCCTTCCCCTTTGGTTCCTGTTGTTCTTCCCCTGACTGGGGGTATGTTGCTATGTGCTATTCATTGTGATCCGTGCTCCCTTCCTCCCCACCTCACCCTCCCTTCCCCCTACCCTTCTGGTATCTCTAGTCCCATTCCTGTTCCTGGGTTCCATGTGTTGTGAGTTTTATCTCTTGCCTATACCTATGTACATGCTCCCATCTAGTCTAGATTGGGAAGTGGCACTGAGGTTGTGACAGTGGGGAGTGAGGGGGCCTCCAGGAAACAGAGGTATAGTTCGTGACCCATTAGTGCCCTGATTGACTCACCCCCTCCCTGCGACCCCTCTGTGGGGGGATGCTCCATTGTCCATAGATGGACTTTGGGTCTCCTCTCCACCCCCCCTCGTTCTCACCAATGCATTTTTGTTTGTTTGTTTACTGCTTGTTGTGAATGCAAGGCGGCTTTTGTGACAATTTTGCTTAGCCATTTTTATAATTGACCTAAAGCCTGAGCAAAACTGTCACAAAAGCCTCCTTGCCTCCCAAAGGCCTCCTCCCCTCTCACCCACCTTGCTCAGTCCAAGGTCATCTGTGTTTTATCCTCACAATGGAATGCAGGCTTGTTATTGCTCTTCGGCCAATTCTTGTTTAAACTGCCCCTCTCCATTCAGAGAAAAGCAGTAAGTCTTTCTCCGTTCACCGGGGAGACTGAGATCATAAAACAAGACTTTACCTAAATATACTCTTATTTTTCTTCTGTCAATATCAATACCGCTTACTTAGTGATAAAGGAATTTTTAACTTGCTTTTTGTATTCAGCTCACTCCTTAAATGATATAAAGGTCAAGGTCACCCCCCCCCCCCCCGCCATGCAATATGGTGGACTCCTCCTTTGAAAGGTTCCCTCTGCAGTCCCGAGCCTGAGAAATAAAGATTTCACCTCGTTGAATTGGACATTGTCGTGGTCTTGATTTACTCAAACCTGCAACAATGTGACGACCTTGACTCGGTTCTGGGACGCTCACTTTCAGAAAAAAACTGCTGCTAAGAATCAATCTGTTTCCTGTGGGTCTCCCTTCTGGGTACACTCTTGGTGGAAAGTCCCCTCCTCTCCCAGCCCTACCTCCGCAGGTCTTCAGTTGGTAGCGAACTTTGCTTCTTTTCTTGGTTTCTCTAGGGTCCGGTGGCATGGCAGCATTACTGAAGACAGCAGAGACATAGCTTCTGTTTCCAAAGCTTACTCTGCCCATCTTCCCAATCGATTAAGTGTTATCAGCTGGGGTCCGGCCCAATAGAGTTATCGGCACCAACCAGAAAGATGCATGGGAGTCATCACGTCTACAAAATTAATAGATGGCCCCAAAACATAAATACTGTGGAATTTCCTTTGTCCTCTCTCTCTCTTTTATCCCTACTCACCTAGGGTCTCGGGGACACCTTCCTGGCTCCTGGCCCTTTGAGTTCGCTAGTTCTCTGGCTTTAGACAAAGGGCAGCTCTAACCTTTCTTTATGCTGCGATCCTAAACCCCTTTCACCTCCTTTCCTCTGATTACCTGCTCCCTAGAACCTCACCTCCCTCAATAACTCTACTAACTCAAGGTCTGCCTCTTGTCTCTGGAAAACCTCACAGTATCATCCTGAGTCCTCTCTATCGAGGACACAAGTTTTCAGTGACTTCTTCCCTTCTTTCACATACCAGCTGTTGGCACTTCTCATCAATAGTGTGGCATGCAAATACTACCACCACCACCAGGTGCCTTTGAGTCAGCTCCGGTGCGTGGCGCCCCCCATGTGCCAAAGAACTGTGCTCCTCGGGGTTTCCAGTGGCTGATTGCCAGGCCTTTCTTCCGAGGCAATTCTGGGCAGATTCGAACGGTCAACCTCTTAGCAGCCGAGCATGTGCATCATCCAGTGGGGCCAGATAAGCACAGAGTATGAGAACACTGAGCCTAGAGAGGCTGTTACAGTGACTCCCAAGAACCCATCTCCACAGAGATGCTAACTTACTTCTACAGAAAACAAGGAAATGGACGGGCTGCTATGTCTTAAGAACCAAAATAAATGAGGAGTGGATACCAAAGGCTCAAGTAGAAAGCAAATGTTTTGAGAATGATGATGGCAATAAATATACAAATGTGCTTGACACACAATGGATGGATACATAGACCGTGATAAGAGTTGTACGAGCCCCCAATAAAATGATTTAAAGAGGGGAAAAAAGGTAAAATAAATACATTTTATTAAGTTAATGCAGGCATCAAAACAGTGGCCACACGGAATCTAGAGCATGTCTGCCCATGTGCCTTACAAAGAAACACAACCCAGCAAGGCAAATCAGGAGATACAGTGCCGTAAACATCCAAGGTGCTGAGGCGGTGTGTGGGCTTGGGACGGAGGAGCAGGCTGCCTGGCCGGCTCCCTGGGAACCCTAGCTTCTCTCAGCCAGAAACAGGAGCCGTGTGCAAGAAAGGCCAACAGAAAGGATGCAGGGGTGGGGTGTCCTGCAGCCTTCACATGGGCGCGACGATGGTTCCTCTGGTCACCCGGCTTTCAGGAGGCCTGGGTGGCGACGAGGCCACAGGAGCTCCGGGGATGCAGCGGGCGCATGGCTCTTCTCTGGCACAGATCAGGGTGGAGGGCAATGACTGTCAGCACATGCTGCCCGGGTCTCCACAAGGACATGCCACTTGGCAAGCACAGCATCAAAGGCAAGTTTACACGCGAGAGGAAGCGAGCTGTTTGGGGTTTGGGGGCGGGCGGTGGTGCTGTGCTAAGGATGATTCCATCAGGGAACCCCTAACACCAGGTGTGGGGCCGACTCCCTGAGGTGGTCAGTGGCTGCTTTTCTGAAAGTAGACGGCCAGACCTTTTTTCCAAAGTGCCTCTGGGGTGGACCCAAACAGCTGACCCTTTGGTGAGCAGCTGAATGCCATAACACCACCACTCAGGAGCTCCAATTCTGCCACACAGGCTTAATCAAAGGTCCGTCCCTGTGGATCCTGGGGGCCCAAGGCCTCTCTCTGAGCAAAGCCAACATCACCTCACCCTAAGACCATCACTGAGCAAGCACATGCTGCTGTCCAACGGTAGGGGGTGTAGGTAGATAGCATGTTCCGAGCGTCGTGGAGGAGCCTCGAGAAGCTATGGAAACCGTGATCTAAAAGCAAACAAGGTGCGGTTCACGACTTCCCAAAGCCTCAACTTCCGAGGGGGCTGCTACGAAAGACATCACACAGCCATGACTCGACGGAGCGAAGCACACGGCAGCCGCCAAACATGTTACTCTGAGGACCCAAGACAGAGCCCATGCAAACACGCACCGTGTCATCTCACAGCCTGGATTATTCTCAGAAGAACGCAGGGAAACTGGGTGGAGGACGTTTTCACAGTCCCTCATTGGGCTTCAGAGCCCTGGTAGCATAGCAGTTATAAGTTGCACTGCTAACTGTGAGGTCCGCAGTTCGAAACCACCAGCCACTCCTTGGGAAAAAGGCGAGACTTTCTACTCCTGTAAAGAGTTTCCCTCAGAAACCCACAGGGGCAGTTCCACCCTGTCCTATCGGGTTTCCATGAGTCAGAATTGACTCGGTGGCAGTGACTTCCTGGTGAGCCACTGCTGGACTGCTGGAAAGTTACATCATTGATGTTTTGGTAATGGATTCAAATTCAATAGCATTTACATTAAAAGGAAGGATTGTTCCATAATGCTAGTGTTAGCTAAATAAGCAGCAGGTTACAGGACAGGCGAGTAAATAGAGGTGAGCATGATGAGACAAAGCAGGGCTTCAGAAAGTACCTGGGAAAATCCCACCTGCCCACACGGTTTGGAAGCAACCTTGTGCAAAGAGCTCAGGAGCCATTCTTCACAATCCCATTAAGCACTGGCCCCTTCACAAGCGGAAACTGCCTTGGCTATTAAAGTGCTGGGGTCTCATCACTCCCAGGCCTACAGTGGTAGCCACCTTCAGGGGCCCCTCCTCTGCCTGACCCTCTTGCTACCATTCTCCCAGTGTCTCACGCAACGACATCAGGCCGGTTCCTGTCCGTCTCCCCTTTAGACTACGAGTTCCTTGAATACAGGTATTGGGTCTTCTCAGTTCGGTGGCTTCGGCACCTGGCATGGGGGTTGCCTGGGCAGGGTGCTTGGTACACGGTTGTCTACAAAACTAACTGCTTAGGGTAAACTACACCTGCAGACTGTATCCCGTGAGCCTGCCAGCCACTGGCTTGGGAAAGCAACTTTCCCAAGCCACTGGCTTGGGAAAGCAACTTTCCCCTGGATTTCCTCAACTGGACAATGGGTACCCCCCAGAGGGCTGTCACTGTGATGACATGAGATCGGGTACAGCATGAGGGCCAGAGCGCTGCGGAGCTGACCCGTGCACAGGCCAGGTGCTTCCATGGCTGCGTGAGCGTGGAGACGAAGACTTTTCAAGCCAGGGAAGCCTCGAGAGAAATAAGGCGGGTGCCTAGACAGGTGCAGGGGACCGTTTGGTCGCATGCTTCCCGTTGCAGATCTACTTCCATGTTCCTGCAAAAGAAATCTTGCCCCCGCCCACAGATCATTCAGCATCCAGACTGGCGGGCGAGCCACGCAGGGTCCTCTGGCCTGGGGACCAGGGCCACTTCTTTGGGCAGCAATTGACCTCTGAGCCAGGGCTCCTCGCCCGCTTTGGGAGGAATGGGGCTCGGTGCAAAGAAGCGCCTTTCATGCGGGTGACCGCTTTTTCTTCCATCTTCCGCAGTCTCCTTCTGCCTCTCCCGCACAGGTTCCATCTGCTGTGCGGGGGTGTCGGCCAAGTCCTGCGCCTTCTGCAGCCCGCTGTCCTCTCCTCCATCCCTGTTCACTGGGAGCTCTGACGGCTTCCCACCACCTGCCAAGACACCCTGCTTCCAGGAAGGCGTTTGCCGGCCGGTCTACGTCTCCCCAAACGCTGTGTCTGTAGAGAAGGAAGCACATCTATTACATGGAGCCGTCAGAGAAAAGCTAGAGGCCTGTTTTCTAGGGGATATAATACAGGAGCAACGAAAAACCGATGCAGCTGAACTACGGTGTGGGCGAAGTATAATGACAGGCCCGCGGCTGCCAAATGACCAAAGAGATCTGCTCAGAAGCAGCCCGGCCAGAGCGCTCCTTAGAGGCGGGGATGGCGAGACTTCGTCTCACGTGCTTTGGGCGTGTTGTCAGGAAAGACCAGTCCCTGGAGCAGGACCTCCTGCTCAGTCAAGTGGAGGGGCAGCGGATAAGAGGAAGGTTCTCAAGGAGACGGACTGACCCCGTGGCTGCAACAACGGGCTCAAACATAAGCGCCATTGTGTGGGCGGGGCAGGACTGGTCGGTGTTTCATTCTGCGATTCAGAATTTAACAACAACAACATAATATGCTTGCAATTTGAGCAAGCGGCCGTTTCCTCCTTTGACTGGGTGCCCAGGACGGTCCTGGTTTTAAAACCCCAAGTCCTGCATCTTGGGAAACCTCAAGTCTTGCTCAGCTTAGGGTGACGATCGCCACCCCTGGCCCAGCCTGTAAAATGCCACTGTGGCCACCACGATGGGCCAGCCGGGCGGCACTGGCTGATTCGCTTCACAGCACAAACAGAGGCTGTGAAACCTGCCCGGAATTTGTCCAGGAGAAGTGAGAGCCCTTTAAACCCTTGTCCTGGGTTTCCAACTAGTTTACAAATGTCGAAGTCATTCTATTATTCCCCTCTGGGGTTAGTCATCCCGGGGAGGGGTGTCTGGCCCTTCATCGATGTTGACATTCGGGCAAAGAGTGTAAAGCTCCCGGGTCCACAGAAGGTCCCACAGCCAGACTGGAGGTTCAGAGCCTGACCTTCATCTTTTACCACTGCTATGTCTCAGGGGCATTTGGACCCTCTGTCTTCTCCTGGAAAATGAGGTCACACTAGTATTTTCTCTCTTGAATTTTGCGGGGTATATTAAAAAATTGTACATGAAGCAGTTAACATAGTACCGGACACACAACGCCTTTCCTTCCTTACTCATTCATTCATTCTCCAATTGGTCCCGTTGCGGGGAGGGGCTGGCAGGAGAGCAGTACACACTTACCATGATACTCCTTCGAGATGCCATCTCGGACGCCACCTTTTTCCACATCCACGCTTTTCCCTGGAGAAGGAAAGGCAAAGGTTATCATTTCATTTCTAAGTAGCACAACCCCACACAGAGACTCGGGTTGAAGTGTCAGGTCTTACCCCAGAGCCCCTAGGAAGCCTGGTGGGCTTCCTCCTTCCACGGGTCCCAAGATTGCTCCCAACCTCGTAAGGCATGTGACTGTGTTTCTCGGCTCCGTGACTTACGACACATTCCTGTCACAGCGAACTGCCCTTGCGGCAAAGTCCAGCGTTTTATTTGGGTTTGCGGTTGGTACATTTCATTGGCTAGCAATGTGCATGGCCTACAAGGTTGGCAGTGGGTAATTGGCTGAAGCCATCCTATCTGTACGTTTATAGAGGATGTTGCTAACCCCCAAAGATGAAGAAAGTTCAGATTGATAACTGCTGATAATAAACAGCAATAATCGTGAAGGAAATAAAAAGGAAAGAGGATCACATGGATGGCAGGTTTAACAGGATGGGGTTGATTTCATATCTTGAGATGGGCCGTGTAAACAACTAGAGTGGGCTTCTTTAAAAAACAAACAAATAAGCAAAAAATCCCTCTAGATTCCTTATCCCTCAGTCCTAAGCAGTGGTCCAAGGGGCAAGACTGAAGCAGGAGATGTCTTAGAGCCTATCCAGGCTGTAAAGGCGCTCCTTCAAGTAAAGGGAAACCGTGGACACACACAGGGGACTGGTATCACAACTCTGGCTTCGGTGGAAGAACCCCGTGGAAAGTGGGAGACTTTCCCTTTGCCTCTTTCCCTCAGAGGGGAATCATTGCGGAGGCACTCCATCATCCACTGGTTTTCCCAACTGCTCACTGTCCACAGAGGAAGGTGGAAACAATGATTTCCTATCACCGATCCCACCCAGGATGAGTTGCTGTTAGAAGGTGGCCCAGACATTCTGTCTGACTCAGTGTCCCAGGTCTGCTCACAACCAGTTCCTGAGAACGGCCAGTGAGCCAGTGACTCCGCCCCCTTCCCTGACCTGACCTGACCTGCCCGCCCTAAAGGGCGTGGGGGAATTCCTCAAGGACAGTGGAATTTCCTTCAATTTCTTGCTTCCTTGTTTGGCAACAACCTGTCTGTAAACCAGTCAGTTGCCACTGGCTCGCTTGGTATGCTTCTCAAAGTACTGCAAACCGAAAGCGAAGCCTTCTGCCGGGCGCCTGGCTTAGTGCGATCCTATGAACCGCCGCTGTAGCTCTCTGCGGGAGCACAGCGCTTGCTTCATCTTCTCCGAGCGGCTGCCGGTGACTTAAGACCGCCGGCCTTGTGGCTCAGCAGCCCGGCGTGTCACCCACCATGCCGCTAAGGCTCCTGGCTATTGAGAGAAGAGTTTATTCGGAATCAGCTTAAAAGGGGAGGGCATTATTTGGATGCTTTAAATCGTCCTTGATTTTAATCGCTCCCATGGGTTAGGTGGAGCAATAAATGCATGCAAATTGTCTTAAAAGCGGTTTCAGGTCCTCCATCAGAAGTCTTGCAAAATACTCCACGGTACAAATACCCCAGGTCTGCAGAGGGGGAGTTTAGCAGGAGTGTCCATTCCGACTCATCGTGACCCTGCAGGACAGGGTAGAGCTGCCCCCAGACGCTCTCGGAGGCTGTCGACCGTTCCGGAAGCAGAGTGCCGGCTCTGTTCTCCCTTGAGCGAGTGTTGCGGGTTATCACTGCTGGCCTTTCTGTTGGCCCTCACGCACTCCACCGTGGTGTCCCCAGGACTATCCTGCACACCATGTTTCCCCAGGTTGGGTGGGCAGGCTCACTGCAGGAGGGACTGGCCTGCACCCGGCAGGATGTTTCCCATCCCTGACTCTGCCGACTAAACGCCACTCTGAGAACCAGGAACCCCCCACCCTGGGGCCCTTCCCGCCCCCCCTCCCTGTGCTGCCCAGAAAACCACTGCAATAAAGGCAATACCGTTTTGTCTCAGGTAGATGATGAAGCTCAATACCACCCCGGAGAACAGTAGGGGGGCTCCTAGAATAGTCAGGTGAGTCCTCTTTTGGGAGGGGGGGACGGAGAGCTCTGAAAAAGCAAGCAGAGAGACTCAGCGTCAGCACTTGTAGGAGAAGGTCAGGGGACCCAGGAAGTCATCAGCCTTGAGGGGAGGGTGGTGGTGGTGGTGGTGTGTGTGTACTCAGGCAAGAAAGTGGGGGCAGCCTGGACATATGGGAGCAGCCCAGAGTCTGGAAAGAAAGCCAGGGAGCTGAACTAGGTGGCCTCGGAGTTCGGCAGCTTTGGCTCTTGGGCAAGTCCCTGACCCCTCCTGACGCCAGAAGTGTTTCCCAGGAGGCGAAGGCTCTCACAGAGCAAGGGCCATGGGGAGGGGAAGCTCCAGGCTCCAGGCAGCACCATGACTTCATTCCCTGTCCGTTCTTTAATGGAGAAGCCAGCCAACGGGGCGCAGGTGACCATGGCCCCTGGGCACTGATGCCCTCCTGCTCCCCCACAGGTGCTAGTGAGTGAGGGCCAGGGCTTGTTATTCTCTCTCTCTCTCTCTCTCTCTCTCTCTCTCTCTCTCTCTCTCTCTCTCTCTCTCTATTTCTCTCTCCCTCTCTCTGTAGTTTGGACATCTGGAAAAACCCATCCATGGACACCTCCCACCAGCCTCTCTGCCCGGGGGTTCAGGCAGCAAGGAAAGGGTGGTGTGGCTCGTGGAGACTCAGGGGTGGCCAACCCCACCTCTCACCATCAGCCCGCTCCTGCAGCTCCGTGGGGAACTGAAACCCACTACCCTGTCCACACGGCCCAAGTGTAAAGCCACCCCAGTAGCCAGCCAGCCTGCCTCTGTCTCGTGGCGCACGATTCGAGTACACATGTCTCATACGCGTCTCAAAGCCACAGTCAGGGTTGGGGTGGAGACAGTGGAGTTTTGGTGGGAAAATTCTCGCCTTCTATGCAGGAGCCCAAGGAGCCTTGGTGGCATAGTGGGTTACACGATGATTGTTAACCACAAGGTCAGCAGTTCAAAACCACCAGTCACTCTGCAGGAGGAAAAGGAGGCTTTCTACTCCCTGAAAGAGTTACAGTCGTGGAAACCCACAGGGTCAGTCCTACTCTGGCCTATAGGGTCACTATATGTCTCCAGAGACTCAGTGGCAGTGAGTGTGGCTTTGAGTTTGGGGTGCAGGAGCCTGGAACTGCTTTCCAGCCTCATGTGTCGCTAGCACCCATCTGTCTGTGGAGGCTCCCGTGCACCTATGATTCCAGTCTGAGGTGGGCTGGAAGAAAGGTCTGGTGACTGACCCTGTGGACCACCGCAGTCCCCTCTGCAGGCGACCTCAGGGATGGCTCAGGGCCAGGCAGCCTTCCATTCCACTGTGCATGGTCCTCAAGGTCGCTACCGTCCTCCTCTCAGGTGCCCTAACCCCCAACTCTGAGCCCCAGATTGGTTAAGTGAGGTCCTGTGGGTCAGCCACCAGCTGAATGAGGGGCTCTAGGTCAACAGCTGTGAAACAGTAAAAACCACCACCCTCCAAAAAATGAAAAACAACAACGAAAACCCCCAACCAGTTTCCATGGAGTTCATTCTGACTCACGGTGACCCCACACCTGTCAGCTACCCTGTGCTCCTGAGGCTTCCATGGCTGCTTCTCCCTGAGTGGATTGCCAGACCTTACTTCAGGGTGCCTCTGCCTAGGTTCTGGCCCCACCCTTTGGACTAGCTGCAGAGCTGACTAGCCATCTGCCTGCACAGGAATTCCTTTTAGAGGGCAGGGCCCATTAGAGAGTTCTTGCCAGAGGCCACGCTGGGACTTCAGGGCTGGCATGCCCGGGGGGCGGGGCATCTCTGAATTGTCTAGTCTGTTCTGACGCTTCTATCCCACTGTTGGGTGGTTTGCTCTGAAGTGCCCCGAGCTTTTCTGTCAACACTTCTTGGGCTCAGGGGGTAAGACGTGCTTCTCAGAACCCTAGTGGGCTGACATGGAAGCCCCAGCCCACCTAGCTGGGCTTCTTGGCACGCATGCCCTCCTGAAGACAGGAGGATAAGAAGTAGCTGGATCTGTGTCTTAAAGAGACACGAACACCTTTAAACACTATCATTTATTTTATCCAAACTAACATAGGTAACCATAACCCTACTCCCTGCCATCAAGCAGATGCCGGCTCACAGCGAGCCTAGAGGACAGGGTAGAGCTGCCTCTGTGGGTTTCTGGGACTGTAATTCTTTATTGGAGTAGAAAACCTCAGCTAGTGGTTTCAAACTGCTGACCTTGTGGTTAGCAGCCCAGCTGTAATGACCAAGCTACGTGGGCCCCTCAGTGTCCCTGGTACATAAGGCATATTCAATGACTACCCAATTGGTTCCAAATGGAGTTGGTTCAATTCAGAAGGACGCTACAGGAAGAAGTGAAACTCCCCACAGGTTTCTAAGGCTGGAATCTTCACAAAAGCAGACTGCTTCATCCTTCTCATGCTGAGTGGCAGGCGGATTTGAACTGCCAACCTCTGCTAGTTGCTGACTATATGACGTGAGGAGGCAGGGTGCTTTTTGGGCGACTGTCACGTTATTCCTTCCGCAAACCTTGAGCGCCTCCCACAAGCAGGGTGGGAGCTAGGGGGCCAGTGCTGGGTGCCTGCCACAGAGACGACATCCCGAATGTTACCTGGGATGACCAACTTTGCTGTGCTGTTCTCCTGGAGACCTGGTCTCCGGAATGTGCAGTGGAAGACCTCGCTGGCCGTGGCGTTGACCCTCAGCATGCTGGTCACATTGAGAAGCTCCTCCTCCCCTTTGCTGACAGTGGTCCTGCCGCTCAGGACTTGGTGGTCACTGCTGGTCCAGATGACCTCCGCCTCGGGGTAACCCACAGCCTGACACATCAGCGTGTATTCCAAGGTGACTGGATCCAGAGAAATCCACTGGTTGATTCTGCGGTACGGTGCTAGGTGTGAACAAAGAGAAGTCAGAGCTTTCGCTTGGTGCCGTCTGCCTTAAAAAACAAACAAACAAAAAACAACAACCCTCAAACGAAACCCACACCACGAAGTCTATTCCACCTCACAGCGACCCTGTACTGGGTCTCTGAGATGATAAATCTTCCTGGAACAGACAGCCTCATCTCAGACAGTAGAGCAGCTGGGGGTGTGGGGCTCGAACCGCCCACCCTGCCGTTAGTCCAATGCCGCAGACTAGCTGCATAGGTCCCCACATTTATTTGACCTACCACTCTCTTTTTAGGGAAAAAAAATTACTCAGCATCCCCCCAGCAATGAAAAACGCTGTCCTACAGGCCACATTGGGACAAAGGCGGAGCTTTCTGCTCCCATAAGCAGTCACAGTCTCGGAAACTCACAGGGGCAGTTGTGCTCTCTCCTAGAGACTCGTTATGATTCGGCATGGACTTGTCGGCACTGAGCTGATAGTCCATCATCTGGGGTCTGCTTGTGCAGTGACGTGGCTCCTTCCATGAGCCCTCTGGGAAACACTGTCTTAGAGTAATGCGCCCGAGATTCCATTCTCTTAGCAGCGCCTCAATCCTTCTACCCAAACTTGGGTCTCCTGCCACTGAGTCCATGCCGACTCATGGTGACCCTATAGGACAGGGGAGAACTGCTCCCCCCACACCTCCCTGGGTTTCTGAGATAGTCACTGTTTACTGGAGTAGAAAACCTCATCTTTCTCTCACAGAGGGGCTGGAGTTTCAAACTGCTGACCTTGCGGTTAGCATCCCAACGCGAAAACCCCTGCACTGATCAAAATAACCACCCAACATTTGCTTTTATTTCTTATATCTTAATCCCACTCATGGACCTGGGAAGCAGACATGGGATAGATTGCATTTTCCCTGCTGGTAAATTCTGCGATCAAGGGACATCAATATTCTCAATGAAAGGGCAGCTGCCGGGAGTCTGGTATTTCAGTTTCACCGCAAAGAAGGTTCCACAGAGCCCCACGGATGACCACAGGTGAGAGAGTTCAGAACTAAACTCTTTCAGTTTTGAAATGCTTCACCCTGAAACTCCATGCTGACTAAACCCCCATGGGCAGCTGGGTGATTACATATCTGCAGTGATGGGAAGACAAGATCCTGGCATAGCAAGGAAATCGTTTGCATCAGAGGACATGCAAGCACTTGATTGCTTTGCCTGCTTGCAAAACTGACATGCACCAGCAGGCCACCCAGCTTCTGCTGCCCTGAGGCAGTGCTCCGGGGACCCTGGACACCTGTCCAGACAGGAGGCGGAAGCTGTAACTGTGCCATCAACTCCAGCCCCCAAACCAGTGTATGCAAAGAACAGGACTGGAATGTTGACATAGTCATCTAGCCACCAAACAGACAGGCCAAAGACACACGACGCTCACAAGACGCTCGGTCCGGTAGGTCCTCTGTCTGACTTGTCCCCCCGGAGCTACTGCTTAGAGTCATCCCAAGACCAGACTTCCTTCTGCATGAGCCAAAGCACCCAGGCAGCCCACAGGGCGGCAGCCCCAGGGCGCCGTCAAGGGAAGGTCCACAGTCTGAACCCACCCAGTGCTCTGAGGGGGTCGAAGGGCCCAGGGTCTGCTCCCAGGCCAGCTCTGTTCTACCCCAGGGGGCCAAGAGGAGTTCGCATCTCCTCGACCTGGCAGAGTCCCAGGCAAGTGTAAACGGTTCTCCGCCTGGGCTGCCAGCGTACAGGCTGGCAATGAGCATTCACCCAGAGGCACCTTGGGGGAAGGCCTGGCGACCTACTGCTGGAAAACCCACCCTCTCTTCCCTGGCGCAGCAGGGCTTTCCATGAGTCAGAGTGTACTGGAAGGAAGGACACCGCTCTCCACTTCACGGGCAGGGCTCCCAGTCCCTGAGCACTGAGGCAGAGGAGGGCGCCTCCTCCCACAAGAGGAAACGCAGCCTGGGGTCTGCGTCCCCTCCCTCCCCGCTTCAGCCCTGCTGAGTAATGAAACGCCCCCACCCCCAGAGGGCTAGCAGCGCAGGTGATGTCTTGGTTATACGCTGGGCTGCTAACTGTAAGGCCGGCAGTTTGAAACCACCAGCTACTCTGCTGTTGAAAGACGAGGCTTTCCACTCCTGTAAAGAGCTACAGCCACGGGAATCCCCAGGTAGACCCTATAGGGTCGCTACGAGTCGACTCCACAGAAGGGTTGGTTTTGGGTTTTCAAAGGCTCGTCTCGATGGCACCCAACAACCTGATCAGATCATCTCTCTAATGCTTTGAACTATGCTCAGCTTTGGCTGCTAGACTGAGGGGGACACTGAACACATAACCCCCCACCCCACACCCCTTTCTCTCTCCTCCTTCCCCAAGAGGTTTTTCATTATTCTGGAGAAGTGGAGTTTCAAAAAATTCAATGGAAACTCAACCTAGCCACCACGACAAATGGTGTACTGTTGACAACAGCTGGGTTCATTGAGCCGGGCTCAGAGGCCCGGAATGCACCCTGAAGTGGGTGAGATTCCCATACCCCCATCCGGTGGGGGAGGGGTGGTTTCTAATGACCAATGATCCCTTTATGATGGGATCATACTTACATCACAGACCTTCAGGTTGGTGGTGGTTGGCCTAGGACTGGAAAACTCACAGGACCATTGATTTCATTCTGCCCAGCCCACGGCCAGTTGGCTCTGACTCAGCGAGGGTTTCTGAGCCTGTGAATCTTTATGCGAGTAGACAGCCTCATCTTTCTCGTTTGACACAGCGGGTGGGCTTGAACTGCCACCAGAACTCCTTGATTTAAGGGTAGTCAAGGATTTAAAGTCATCCTTTCTACAAGAAAGCAGGCAAATAATTCTAGAGCGGGGTTCAATGAAGGGAAATTTCCACACAGCCTTAGAGAGTCCTTTCACCCGGCTGTGGGCAGGGGTCCTGGCGTGTGTGTGGGGGGTGGGTGGGGGGGGGTGGAGAGGTCTGTGAGCAGAGGGTTCTTTGGGGACCCTGCACGGGGGATTTCTGTTCTTCGTGGAAAGTTGGGTTGGATGCTCCCGCTTGAGCACAGTCAGATTTCAGTTCTATGAATCGTATCAGTGAAAGTAGAGGCCATCAGCAAAGGTGTTTTCCTGCACTGGGCTGGCGGTCACCCAGAACTTTGAATCCAAGCGAGCCCAATGACCTAGTTGCGGATGAGTTCCCAGGAACTGACACTGGCAAGTTCCTCATCAGTACTCCAAGATACCGCTGGTCTCGATTCCTCGCGATGACTGTGTGCCCCAGAGCACCGGTCAGGCCTCTCTGAGGAAGACCCGCCTCTCACACTCGGTGTGCAAATTGACCTCGGAGAGCTTTTGACTGGGGCGTGTTTTTAATCTATTTATTCCATCCTGACAGAGAAATGCTCAGAAGAAGGAAAAAGGAAATCGTTGGTACACGTATATAATGAAAGAGCAGTTGAAACAAAGGCATTTGGGGGCAGGATGGATGGACACACACACACACACACACACACACACGGTTATTAGTTAAGGGCCCCAGGGAAGATGGGGTGATGATGGGATACTTCTTCCCTTCTGTGGTATCGGAAAGGGGCCTGATGGCACAGTGGTGCAAGAGCCCGGCTGCTCACGATTGCCTGGTGGTCTGCACCCATCGGGGCTCTGTGGAAGAAAGGGTCTGGTGGTCTGCTAGCATGGAGAACAGCCTTTCAAAGGGCTTCACCGAAAGAGTAAAAAAGAGAACCCACAGACTATGGGGGTGAGGATGTTGGCAATGACATAGCAGACACAGGGCTAATCTCTCATGTGTGCAGAAAGCTTCAGCCCTTCGGCACAAAATGACCCAAAACCCAAATCCAAAATGGGCAGATATCACGGAGAGACACTTGACCCAAGAAGACGTCCAGGGGGCGACAAACATGAAGAAATGTTCATGATCGTCAGCCAGGAGAGCTACGCTAATCAGGGGAGGCATGAGATAGCATCTCACCCTCGCACGCATAGCCAAGTTCAAGCAAACAAGCAAATTGGTAGCATGGTGATGGTGCTGTGGGAAGACGGGGACTCTCTCACCATGCAGCGGAAAAACAGTGCAGCATTCTCGTCAAATGTTGGGAATAAAGACAGCATACAACCCAGTAATCCCACAACTTGACGTGTGTCCCAGAGAAATAGTGTCATGACAGGAGTAGACACCCGAGGAAAAGACTTGTGGAAATTTGGAATGGAAGTGAGTAGACATTGTCTGTGATCCCTGGCAGCTTCCACGATGCCCACTCATCGTCACGGCAGCCCTGGTTCCAACAACAGAGGATGGAAACCACCTCCATGCCCGTTAGCGGCAGGATGGACAAGCACACTGTAGTGCGCACACACTGTGTTGCCTAAGAAGAACGACAAGTCTGTGGGAGTGCCTCATAACAGATGAACTGGAGGACGTTGGGCCAAGTGAGATAAGATCATCACTAAAGGACACATGTGGTATGAGACCACTATCATTAAAACCCAAGAAAACGTTTTCACATGAAAACAGTCTTTGAGGGATGCCAGAGGAAGGGAGGGTGGGGTGGGGAGGGTAAGTTACTAATCATAATAAGTGAACACATCTTAACTTAGGTGTGGCAGGGGTTGGGCAGTAGGGACAGGGAGATATGTATGAAATAAGTCAAAATGAAGTTTAACCTGAGGGGAGAAGAATGTGTTTGCTGACATGAAATGGTATCAGAAAACACCTTAAGGTGTGTTGGAAACTGACTAAGGTTATGGATTCATGGAAGTATATAAATGTAAACCTTCCTTAAAATAAAAAAGATTGCAGACTCAGGACTGTCATCAGGTCAATTCCAGCCCGTCCTCTAGGGTGGCTGAGCCGGAATCAGGTCAGCAGTGCACAGTACACAACAGCAGTATCCATCAACAGTGCACAGCAATGACTGCACAACAACAATAGTACACAGCAACGCCCGTGCACAACAGTACACAACAGCACACAACAACAGTGCACATCAATGACAGTACACAACAATGACAGTGCACAACAACAACAGTGCAAAACATCAATAGTGCACAGCAACAACAAAACAACAGGGTGGCAGCTGAATGGTATGCATGCCCGGGCATGGTTTATAATCATGACAAAGTTTAAAAAGGAATTGGTTTTCAGGAAACGTGGGAGAAAGACGAGGCTTTCTACTGAAAAGAGTGACAGTCTCGGGAACCCCGGCGCGGCTCCCCACTGTGCTCTCAGGTGGCTGTGAGTCGGCATCGACCCCATGGCCGAGAGCTTGGCCTTGAACCCACGGCAGACCATGATCCTGTCCTACTCAGTTCTTGGTCTGCAGGCTCCAGCTACCACTGAGTCAATCCCACCTCACGGTCACCTGTGAGTGTCAGAGTAGAACTCATAGGGTTTGTCACTGGCCAATTATTTTTCGGAAGTAGATCACCAGGAATTTCTTCGGAGGCACCACTAGGTGGACATTAAACCACCACTCTAGTTAACAGTTAAACACTTAACTAACTGTTCAAATGATTGTCCAATAGGAGGTGCTCCAGAAATGCTTATTGGTGTGTGTGTGTGTGTGTGTGTGTGTGTGTGTGTGTGTGAATGACCGAATAAACGAACCAATGAACAGATGGCTGCTGGTCTACCAGAAAGCAAGGCTAGCATTCCCAAGGATGAAACAGCCTGAATCCATGGGAGGGCAGTTGACCGTGCCTATCATAATTCTTCAGAAGAAAGAATCATGGACCTTTCTACTCCCATAGTGACAGTCTCGGAAACCCAGAGGGCTGTTCCACCCTGCCGTGCAGGGTCGCTAGGAGTGGGTATGGGCGCCTTGGCAGTGAGCTGTACTTCTGGGCATTCTTACCGCTGACTTTAAGAGTAATCCGCTTGTAGTCGGCTCCTCCATAGCTGATGAGGCAGCAGTAGACCCCAGCGTCCCGAATTTTGACATCGTGGATCTGCAGGGCCGCCCTCCCCAGCCTGAGCTGCTCCTTCAACAGCTGGGCCCTCCCTCTGAAACTGCTGTGCTGCACCTCCGGGTCTTCCTGCCCCTGCACCAGCTGGATAATCTTCTTATCCTCCATCTCCCAGTAGACCACGAGCACAGCCAGGTCTAGCTCCTTCTCGACCGGGAATATGCATTCCAAGGTGACATTGTCACCAATCTCGGCCACGTGCAGGTCCTTGCGCACTCTGACGGTGAATGCTGACAAAGGAAGAGAAGCCACCTGCGTGAGAAGGCACCGTCCTCCAGGAAGTTACCAACCGGGCGCCCAACTGACAACCACTTTCTCTGGTCACGTAAAATCCAAACACACTGCCATCTGAGCCTTGAGGACAGGGTAGAACCGCCACCCCTGTGGATCTCAGAGACCTTAACTCTTTACAGGAGTAGAAAGTCCAGTCTTTCTCCCTGAGAGAGGCTCGTGGTTTTGAACTGTTGACCTTGAGAATCACAGCCCCAATGCATAACCACTACACCACCAGGGCTCCTGCTCTAGTCACCTGAACAGTGATTCTACTTAAGGACTTATTTCCCTAAAATACCATTTTATCTAAAGTACCATTTTATAACCTACTGGGTTTGAAGCCTGGTTTGGGCCTCTTCTGTCCCATCCCTCAGTGAGAATAATAGAATGATTTAAATAAGTTGTCCTCTTATAATCCCTAAACATACATGTACTGGGACACAGTGCCCGGCGGTGGGATATTTATTACCAAGGCAACTTTGCTTCCTACAGAAATGTCAGCATTTGCCTTCTCCCTCTCCTCTTGCTTACCTCAACGCGTGGCCAGTTCTCCGGCCAGAGGCGAATGGGTGTGGAGATGTAGGAGGAGAGTCTTAGGATGAATCCCATTCTATGCGACCTTGACACGTTCCTGAATAATTAAATTTTTCCACTGGGAAAGGCAGGTCACAGGGCAAGGTGGACAGAATGATCCTTGCTTACAACGCACGCACACAGTCTGTGTACACCATTTCCCCACATATTTTCAGTTGTTACCCATGGGAAATGGACCATGGGAGCATTTTGTTTATTTCAGTTTCTCCATGCTCCCTCCCCTTTTGTACAATGACACGGATGGCTTACTTTGAAAAAAAAAAAAAGGTAGAATGTTCTCTTTGTAAAGGTATTACATCTGTTCTGATTACTATTGTAATTTCTAACTCAGGGTTAAAATATTGAAGGTAGCCAAACTCACGATGCCTTACCGTTCAGTAAATGGCAGTAGCTCATCAACGTAATGGCAGCAAATATCCCCATCTTTCTGTAATGGCCTGATTATAAAAAACAGAAAAAGAAGTCTGATTCACTCAAGAGTCAACACCAACACAGCACGGGGCTTGGCAGCCCTAATGGACATGGTCTTCTGATAACTGGTCAGTGACTGATTCTGTGAACTTGGAAATGCAGCCGCTTCTCAGTTAACATCCCAGAGCTGTATAAAACCAGGTGAATGACCAGAAGGGCAGGTTAAAGTTTATTTACAAGCCTGGAAAAGTTCTACTATGTCCACTCGGAACCAGACAAGGAGATCACTCAAAACTCAGGGCCAAAATGAATGAATGAATGAATGGATAAGCTCAATGCCATTGAGATGATACCTACTCATAGCCACGCTATGGGGCAGAGTAGAACTGCCCTGTGGGTTTCTGAGACGGTCACTCTTTATATGAATAGAAAACCTCCTCTTTGTCCCACAGAGCAGCTGGTGGTTCTGAATTGCTGCTCTCCTGGTCAGCAGTCTGACACACAACCACCACCTGGGGCTCTCAGCCAAGGAAATCCGCACAATCTCACTGCTATTGAATTGGTACCGTCACATACCGGCCCAACAGGCCAGGGTGGAACTGCTCCTTCGGGTTTTCCAGACGATAAACCTTTACCAGAGTAGAACATCTCATCTTTCTCCGGAGGAGCAGCTAGGTAGGTTTTGAACTTCTGACCTTGAAGGTGAGCAGTCCAACCCCTAACCCATTCTGGCACCCACGCTTCTGACACGAGGAGACACTGCACTAAGTCTTTCAAGGAGTCCACATGTCTTCCTGCAGGGTGACTCTCCAGACCTCTACCACCCCACCCCGCGCAACATTTCAAACCAAAGAGCATCTGTTGGGGACTTCTGCCTTTGCTGGTCCATTTCCCTTATCAGTTGGCTCCTTGTCACATCCTCCCTCCTTGACTACAGAGCCCTGTCCTTCCCTCTCCCAACCTCCCCAGTTATCCCTAAGTGTCAATTCTCTTCCTGAGCTTCTCACTGTTGCAAATAGAAATTCTACTCCCTACATAGAGGAGCACTAAACCCAAAGCAAACCCACACCTCCCACTGGATCCCGACTCATAGAAACACGTCCAAGTCCCTAACTCTTGATGGGAGCAGCAGCCAGCCTCGCCCATGTGAAAATGTGAGTGGCACAGAGGTCTACCTCCAGAGGCAGTTACCTAGGTTACATTTATGTTGCCATCTGGCTTGAAAGTCTACTCTTTCATTCAGCAATCATCCATTGAGCATCCCTCTGAGCCAGGCACTACTGGGGGAAGGGGAGGGGGCGGGAAGCACAGAGTCAGTCACTATCCTCATGGAACTATTTGAATAGGGAGTTAACAAAAATTGATCTCACGATATTCCAACCCATCTGTTCATTTATTGACATCATTTCTTTCTTGTGCCATGCCCATATTGACAAAATTTTCCTTCTTATTGCCTCTCCGAACTTGGCTGCGGTTACCTGTCATAGCGACCGATCTGTGCACAACAGAATGAAACTCTGCCCGGTCCTGCGCCTCCCTCACAATGGCTCCTGTGCCCAAGCCCATTGTTGCAGCCACTGTGTCCGTCCATCTCCTTGAGCGCCTTTCTCTTCTTCACTGCCCCTCCACTTCACCAAACATGATGTCCTCATCCAGAGACTGGTCTTTCCTGACCACATATCCAAAGTATGTAAGATCAAGTCTTGCCATCCTTGCCTCTAAGGAGCACTCCAAACCGCAAACACATACCCAAACCTCGCAAACCATATGCAAAGGAGCCCAGTTGGCACAGGGGGGTAACCACAGGGTCATTGTTCAAACCCACCAGCTGCCCGTGGGAGGGTTTTCTGCTCCTATATAGGTATGCCACCTTGGAAACCCTGGGGAGAAGTCCTACTCTGGCTCACTGGGGTCAGTCAGTCCCACTGCAGTAGGTGTGGTATTTGGAGCCATACAGAAGGCAGAAGAGCAATATCTAAATAGTTCTTAAAAATCATACAAATGGAATACCAAAAGTAGACTTGGGAGACAGAGTGTGGCGCCCCATCAGACTCAACTGGGAACACTCGTAAAGGCCAACAGACAGACCTTGAACTTTTTATAGGCTTTTCCACTTTTGTCAGTGGCTTTCTTTTTGTTATTGTTATTTTGTGTGTGTTTTTTGCTTTTGTTATTGTTTTGTTGGTTTTTACTTCCTTTGTTGTTTTATTTGGCTTTGCCTGGTTTTTGCACTCATTAATGTATCTGCATGTCTGTCTAGATAAGACAGGCAGGATAAATAATTCAGAGATGAAGAGAACGGGCCCAAGGGTTCTGGGGGATATGGGAGAAGGGGCGGGGGAGAAACCCAGGGACAAGGGAACAAGTGAACTGAAATCAATGGAAGGAAGGTCATAGGATACCTAGTAGGGCTCAATCAAGGGCAATGTAGCAGCGAGGAATTACTAAACCTGAATGAAGGCCAAACATGATGGTGGGACAAGAGGAAAGTAAAAGGAAATAGAGAAAAGAACCAGGAGGCAAAGGACATTTATAGAGGCCTAAATACAGGCATGTACATCTGTGTGTGTATGTGTGTGTGTGTGTGTGTATATATATATATATATATATATATATATATATATATATATATCATGAGAGGGTAATAGAACTATGTACTCATATCTGTATGTTAAGAATTAAGGTTGCAGATGGACTTTGGGCCTCAACTCAAGTACTCCCTTAACACAAGAACACTTTGTTCCAACAGTCTGATATTCTGTGATGCTCATCTTCCCGACATGATCACGGAAGACAAAATGGGTGCATAAGCAAATGTGGTGAAGAAAGAAGGTGCCTGGCTATCAAAAGATATAGTGTCTGGGATCTTAAAGGCTTGAAGATAAACAAGTGGCCATCTAGCTGAGAAGCAACAAAGCCCACATGGAAGAAGCACACCAGCCTGTGTGATCATAAGGTGTCAATGGGATCAGGTATCAGGCATCTAAAACCCAGAATAAAATCATACCCACGGTGAATTTGGGAAGGGAAGGCATGGAGTGGAGACCCAATGCCCATCTGTAGACAATTGGACATCCCCCTACAGAGGGGTCACAGGGAAGAGATGAGCCAGTCAGGGTGCAGTATAGCACCAATGAAACACACAACTTTCCTCTAGTTCTTTCATGCTTCCTTCACCCCTCAATGCTACCTTACAAACCGGATTAGACGAGAACATGCACACTGGGTACAGACAAGAGCCCGCAACACAGGGAATCCAGGATAGATAAACCCCTCAAAGGCAACAAGGAGAGTAGAGAAGCCAGGAGGATTAGGGGAAGGGAGGGTGAGAAAGGGGAAATGAATCACAAGGATCAACCTAGAACCCCCTCCAGGGGACAAATAACGGAAAATTGGTTGAGGGCGATGGAGGACGATGTAAGATACAGAAATAATAATCTAAAACTTATCAAGGGTTCGTGAGGCGGCGGGGGAGGAAGGGGGAAGAAATGGGGAGCGGCTATCGGGCTCAAGTGGGAAGCAAATGCTTTGAAAATGATGATGGTGGCATATGTGCAAATGTGTTTGACACGCTGGAGGCATGTATGGATGGTGATAAGAGATGTAAGAGCCCCCAATAAAAGTACTTAGGAAAAAACAACTTAATATATGTTTAAGATAGTTTAAAATAAAATCATAGAAATGGCTGGTTAAGGATGCTCAGCTCACCAAGCAAAGGCATCCAGAGAAGACATGAAGCATTATTTGCTGCTCACCAGCTGAACAACATCATAACCATATTAACGTGGGGCATCTGGGAGGAGTGGGCAGAAGAGTGGTCTTAATGAACCACCCTTGAGAGGGCATTTTGGTTTAAGAGTGTACTTGACCTTGCCTACCCTCTCCTCCAAATCTGCACCTCACCAGTGCAGGGCAAGGGTGCAGGTCAGGAGCTGCAGCTCTGCAGGGTGGCAGAGGGACTGCTAGGCAGTCTGGGACCCCGGCTTCCAGCTGGGAGGCGGTGGGGGGCGTTTCTCTCTAGACCTGGCTACCTAGGACCACTGGCAGGTGCTTACTTAAAAACCACAGACTGACCTAGTCCCGCCAGGTCACAAAGCAAATACATTGTGCTCACATTAACCCCCTACCAGGTATTGCTCCTCTCATCCCCTCCCGCGCACACCCCTCTCCCCGCCCCCTGCCCCCCCACCCACAAGTTCCACAAGCCAGTACGCTTCCCGGCCCATCTCCTCGGTCCCCAACAAGGGTCTAAGGAGAGATTCCATGTGACCCACACACACACTCACCGCCTTTAAAGCACCCAGCAGCCCAGGGAAGACCCTGGAGGAAGCCAGCCAGCCCCTCCTACCTGGCCCGCGGCGGGCGCGGTGTGGGGTCGGGTGACAGAATGCGCACCCCGGCCTCCTCCTCCTAATGTATCCCCGCTTGCTGGGCGGGGACGTTCCCACACCCCAGCGCCCCTCCCCGCGGTAAGGCTCGGGGAGTAGGAAAGCGAAAGTACTGTGCATCTGGAGAGAGGCGGCTTCTTCCCGGAGTTGTGCTGCCCTTTCCTAAAGATGGTTACTAGCTAGAACCCACACACGGTAGTGAGTTCAAGGTGCTAAATACCGACTGACGTCAGTGCCCCCAGCCCACCCCTTCTCTAGTGCTATTGTGAAAAAATATATCTCTCACAGTTGACTCACTTCTGTCCAGTCAGTTCTGAGTCAGGGAAAGGTAGAACTCTCCTTGCGTATCCCCAAGACTGGTAACTCTTTGGGAAGTTAAACGCCTCACCTTCCTCCGGCGGAGTCCGCTCTGAAAGTCCCACTTCCAGCCTCCTCCCTGGGGCCGGGCTCTGGGCGCAGGTCCTGGTCTCTCCTCTTCTTTCTGCTCCGTGGTGAGCTGCGGATGATGCTCTCCTGCCCCATCTCTGCTCGCCTATACCTTGAAACAGATTGAACTCAGCCAACCCTCTACCAGGGCGAAGAGAAACTGATTCCCAAATGGGTTTACAGCCCCGGGTTTGGTGGGGTTTACAACACATCTAGGAGTGAGGGGCACAACGAAAAGGCCTTCCAAGAGGACTAAGCCTTTTGACCTAACTTTACAGCACAGGAGTCTTGGTGCCATAGTGTTTACTCCTAGGACTGTGATCCTCAAGGTCAGCAGTTTGAAACCACCAGCCGCTCAGGTGGTGAGCAAGACCAGGCTTTTTATTCCCATAAAGAGTTCCAGTCTTGGAAGCTCACAGGGGCAGTTCTACCCTGTCCTGTAGGGTCTCTGTGGGTCGATATTGACTCTATGGCAGCAAGTGTGGTTTTCTGCAACATAGCGAAAGCAAAACAGCCAGCCAACGGGGCTTTGGTTTTTATTCTAGAAAGTAGGTGTGTGTCTACCAGGAACCTTTGAAAAATGTTGGATATTGTGACTTCCTCAAAGTTCCTCGACATAACGAAACTTTGGCTTCTCTGTCATTAATATAGCTGCCCTCCTCTCTCGCTCTCCTTTTCACATGGCGCCATCTTTTAAGAATCATTGGATCTCTCCTATCCCATCTGGGTGAGGGCTAGGAAAACCCTTCTGGTCACTAGGGGCTCAAAGGGTGGGCACAGCTGGAAACTCTGGGTCTTACAGAGAGGCCAGGCCTCCTTTACCTAGCCCTTCTGCCCTGCTAGATTGCTAGGAACTTCCTTCTCGGCTCTCTTCGTGGCAAATTGAGTAATCATGGGGTTGCTAACACTTTCTGCTTAAGCCTGGTGGGGTAGTGATTATGCTGAGCTGCAATCCCCAGCTGCTCCGTGGGAGAAACAGAAGCTTTCCATTCCCTTAAAGCGTTACAGTCTCAGGAACCCACAAGCAAAGTTGTACCCTGTGACCTATAGGGTCACTATGAGTCAAAGTCTACTTGATGGCAGTAAGTTTGGAGATTTTTTGCCTGCGTAACCTTTACAGGAACTGTGCATTGTGGTTATACATTATGTTGGGCTACTAACCACAAGGTCAGCAGTTCAAAACCACCAGCCGCTCCTCAAATGCAAAATGGGGCTTTCTACTCCCACAAAGAATTACAGTTTCAGAAACTCACAGGGGTGGTTCTACCTGCTACCTGGGGACTCGCCATGAGTCACAACCCACTCGTTGGTGGGGGGGGAGTTTGGCTGCCTTTTGGGGGCCTGTTTTGCCATTTTAAGGGCCGCTCAAAGTCCTGTGTAATGAATTGGCAGAGTGATGGCATTGAGTTCCCAAGCATTCTCCTTTTCTCAGAATCACAAGTTTTCCTCTTTAACCTCAGAGAACACTGAAGGTCATACCTACAGACACCTGGTAGGAAGCCAAAAATCCTCCTTGATCTCAACATAGTTGTAGCAGAACAAGGAAATCCAATCCGACTGGTCCCTCGTTGCCATCTCTTTGGTAAGGCAAAAGGTGAGAGGGGCAAAAAGGTGAGAGGGGCAGTGCTTCGTTAACTTTGCAGACTGTGACCCATAGTCCATGGGCTTAGGTCAACAAACATGACCACCAGGGTCGCAGTTCACACATACCTGGGTTGATTCCACACAGAATGTATTTAAAGCAACTCTGCAGACAGTGCGTGGCTGCAGACAAGGTCTGTGGACAGTGGTGCCTTAAAAACAAACAAACAAACCCATCAAAATAGTGATTCTGAGAGGGCCAGTGAAATTCAAGACAAGAGGTCCGCTCAGATGGGTGTGGCTACGACTGCTCGGGACCCCAAGGGGTCATGGTGATAGATTGTCTCCAAGAATACAGGCCAATAAGGGGGGGGGGTGAGAAAAGGGCCAGGAATGTTGCCCGGAGGAATTTTTATTTTCGAAGCACAGCAATGCGCTTGGTCATTGTTTGAGGGAAGTAAGGCCTTCACCACAAGGATTTGGTTGGGAGACCTTCCCACACCCACCCCACAGCCCGGTCTTGCCCCTTCAGGTGACTTTTTGTTGTTGTTGTTCTCCAAATTTAAGGGGCAAAAGAATAAAAAAGAATCCAGATGTGAGCCTGTTAGGCAGATAGGCAGGAAGTGGTTTATCATTCGCTTGTCGGGTCAGGGTCTACAGAAATGAGCAAGAGGGAAGGAAGGCAGAGAGGAATCTGCCTCTCTGAAGTGGATGGGAATGGAAGGTATTTGCTCAGCCCGATGCTCGATAATTTACATGTTAGTCATCTGAGACCTGCGTCCTTACTCACCTCTCCCCCTGCACCACTCAAAATGAGAACCGTCAGCGGCAAACAATTATTGTAATTAGAATTTGGAATGCACGAAGTATGAATCTAGGAAAAATGGAAGTCATTTAAAATGGAACGGGGCCCATCAAGATCAATATGCTAGGCATTCGTGAGCTCAAATGGGCTGGTATTGGCCATTGCGAATCAGAAAATCATGTGGTTTACTGTGGTAGCAATGATATAATCAAGAGGAATGGTGTTGCGTTAATCTTCAGGAAGGACATTTCAAGCTCTATCTTGAAGTACGATGCTGTCTGTGATAGGATGATGTCTCTCTGAATACAAGGAAACCCAATCAATACAGCCATTATTCAAATTCATTCACTAATCACAAAAGCTAGTGATGAAGAAATTGAAGAATTCTACCAATGTCTTCAGTCTGAAATTGATCACACGTGCAATCAGGAGGCATGAATAGTTATTGGCGGCTGGAGTGTAAAGGTTGGAAATGAAGAGGAAGGAAAGGCAGTTGATAAATATGCACTTGGTGATAGAAATGAAGCTGGAGATGCATGATCACATTTTGCAAGACCAACGGCCTCTCCATTGCCAATTTTTTTTCAATAGCATAAGAACAAGCTATACACGTGGACTTCTCCAGATGTAGAAGTTAATAGCAAATTGACCACCTCTGTGAGAAGAGATGATGGAGAAGCTCACTCTCAGCATCAGCAGCTAAAGTGGCTGTTCACTCCTATGGGAGTTCAGGTTGAAGATGAAGCACATGAAAACAAAGTCCGTGAGAGACACAGTACAACCTGCGGCTATCACAGGTGAATTCTGAGAGCGCCTCAAGAACAGAGCTGAAGCATCAAGCACTCGTGACAGGAGACCTGGCGAGCTGTGGGAGGATGTGAAGAGCATCATTCTGGAAGAAAGCCCAAGGCCCTTGAAAAGACAGGAAAGAAACAAAGGATCAAGCGGAAGTCAGAAGCGATTCTGAAACTTGCTCGTCATCATAGAGTAGCTCAGGAAAATGGAAGAAATGAAGACTCAAAGAACTGAGCAGAAAATGTCAGGGGCAGCGTGAGAAGACAAAGTAAAACGTTATATTCAAATGTGCACGGTCCCAGAGATAGAAAACCGCAAAAGGAAGAACATGCTAAGCATAGTGAAAGAACTCAGGGGGAAATCACGCCTCAAATTGCAAGATTAAAAGAATCCTACGGGAAAGATATTGAATGATGCAGGAAACGCCCATAGAGTAAGGAAAGAATACACAGTGACTGTACCAAAGAGAGGTAGCGTGTGAGCAAGAACCAATGGTACAGTAGTAAAAAGCCCAGGCTGCCCTGAAAGCATTAGCCAAAACCAAGGGTCCAGGACTTAATGGAAGACCAATTACAACGTTTCGTCAAGCTGATGAAGACTGGAAGCATGCACTCATCTATACCAGGAAATCTAGAAGACAGCTACTTACTTACCCATTCCAAAGAAAGGTGACCCAACAGAATGCTGACATTATCAAATAATATCATTGATATCACAAATAGAATTTTTCTGAAGATCACCCAATAAGAGTCGTAGCAGTACATTGACAGGTAAGTGCAGACAATTCAGGAGGGCTCAGAGAGCGGGAGGATCAAGGGCTACTATTGCTGATGTCAGGTGGCTCTTGGCTGAAAGCCGAGAACACCAGAAAGATGGTGACTTATGTTAGATACTTATTTGCGTTTCACTGACTATGCAAAGGCATTCAACTGTGAGGATCATAACAAGTTATCAATCGTCTTGAGGAGAATGGGAATTCCAAAACACTTAATTACGCTCATGTGGAGCTGGACATGGATCAAGACGCAGTTGTGAAAACAGAACAAGGCGATGCTGCCTAGTTTAAAAGCAGGAGAGGTGTGTGTCAGGGATGTATCATCTCACGGTAAGCACTCAACAGCATACTGAACAAATGATCATAGAAGCTGGATTAGACAGAGAAGAATGTGACATCCGGATTGGAGAAGGACTTATTAACAATATTCAATATGCAAATAACACAACCTTGCTTGCTAAAAGTGAGGGCCAAAGCACTTGCTGATGAAGGTCAAGGACTTCAGCCTTCAGTGTGGATTAGGACTCAATGGACAGAAGAGCAAAATCCTCACAACTGGACCAAAAGGTAACATCATAAACAGAGAAAACATTGAAGTTGTGGAGGCTTTTGTCTCGCTTGGATCCACAACCAATGCTCGTGGTAGCAGCAGTCAAGAGATCCAAAGACACATTGCATTAGGTCAATCTGCTGCACACAATCTCTTTAAAGTGTTGAAAAGCAAGGCTGTTACTTTGGGGACGCAGGTACTCCTGACTCAAGCCACGATCGTTTCAACCAACTCAGATGCATGTGAAAACTGGACACGAATAATGAAGAACAAAATCCTAATGCGTATAGTGCGTTTGAGCTCTGGTGTCGGGGAAGACTACTGAGAGCACCACGGGCTGTCTGAAGAACAAGCCGCTCTGTCTTGGGAGCAGGAGAGCCAGAGTGCTCCTTAGAGGCAAGCATGGCTAGACGTCACCCACATACTTGGGACATGTTATCCAGAGAGACCACTCCTTGGAGAAGGACATCTGGTTGGTAAAGTGGGGCGGGGAGGTGGGAAGGCCCTTGAAGAGATGGAGTGACACAGTGGCTGCAACTGTGAGCTCCGACACAAGAACAATTGTGAGGATGGGCAGGACGGGGCGGCGTTTCCGTCTGTTCTCTATCAGGTCACCATGAGTCGGAAGCAAGTGGGCAGCCCGGCACCTCACCACAGCAACCTGCCAGCGTCCACCTTCTCGCTCTTTCTCTCTTTTTTTTTGTTTTAAACGTTTTATTAGGGGTTCATACAACTCTTACCACAATCCATACATATACATACATCGATTGTATAAAGCACATCCATACATTCCCTGCCCCAATCATTCTCAAAGCATTTGCTCTCCACTTAAGCCCTTTGCATCAGGTCCTCTTTTTTTTTCCCCTCCCTCCCCACTCCCCCCTCCCTCATGTGCCCTTTGTAATTTATACATCGTTATTTTGTCATATCTTCTCTATCCGGAGTCTCCCCCCCCCCTTCTCTGCCGTCCCTCTCCCAGGGAGGAGGTCACATGTGGATCCTTGTAATCAGTTCCCCCTTTCCAACCCACTCACCCTCCACTCTCCCAGCATCGCCCCTCACACCCTTGGTCCTGAAGGTATCATCCACCCTGGATTCCCTGTGCCTCCAGCCCTCATATGCACCAGTGTACAACCTCTGCCCTATCCAGCCCTGCAAGGTAGAATTCGGATCATGGTAGTTGGGGGGTCAGTCAGGGTGCGAGGTAGTACCGATGAAGAGCATAGCTTTCCCCCAGATCCTGGATGCTTCCTCCGCCCTTCCTTTTTCCATGCAAGGAACTGAGCTCCTCAGTGAACCGCCCATGCTGTTCATCTGCAGAAGCCTCAGCCCTCGTTCACTGAGCCCGTACTGCTGGTGTTTCTTGGTATCTAGGAGGGAGGCGTCGTGTGCATCACAGTTGACTTGAGGTTGGTGCTAATATGCAGATTCCTGGGCTGCGCCACAGACCCGCTGAACCCAAGTTTTAGGCAGGTGGTCCCGGGAGTCTGTATTTCCCACGTCCCCTCAGGCAACTTGTGTTCTCTCTGATGTTTGGAAATAGGTGGTTTGGTGCATACGGAAAGGATGGAGACAAAGTCCTTTCAAGCGCGGCTACTGCTCTCCTGCCTGCCTGCCTGCCTGCCTCCCTGGAGCGGGGCTGATTTGTGTCATCAACTGCATCCCGCCTCACTCTGCTCTGTCCACTGCACTTCCCATCTCTGCCCAGAAAAGAAGAAAGAGGGCTCGTGTTTGCACAATTCCCAAAGGATCAGAGGATTCCAGGCTCACCCCTCGGGGCCTGAGCTGAGGCTAGTGGCTTCCAGGGGGAGAGGCTTTCAGTAAACTCTCCACAGATCCTCGCGGCATAGGCATCCAAACCGCCTACGAGCTCCAGGCCCCCAGCTGTTACTTAGGTATAGATACAGGATCGTGTGCCCTGGTGACTTAGTGGTTACACCTTGGGCTGCTAACTGCAAGGTCAGCAGTTCAAAACCACCAGTGGCCCCAAGGGAGAGAGATGAGTTATAGTAAAGAGTTACAGTCTCAGACTCACAAAGGAGCAGTTCCACCCTGTCTTAAAGGGTGGCAGTCAGGTGGCTTTGGTGTTTGGTGCTAAGGACGCACACCCTGTAGATTGCTAACCAAAAGATTGGCAGTTCAAGCCCAGCAGCTGCTCCCTGGGAGGAAGGCCTCGAGCTCTGCTCCGGGTTGCTCTTTGCAGTGTTGCATGGTCACTCTGAGTTGGAATCGACTCGACAGCACACAATAGCATGAACACACTTCTTTTGAAAAACTGTGGGCATTTTGCTTATAGCGTCTTTCCCACAGGCACTCATACAGCTTAGTGACATTAACTGTTTCTATTGTGTTGTGTAACTACCTCAGATAGTTAAAGTTTATTGTGCCAACCTGGCCGATAAACACAAGTGGGGTTAATTGAAGAGCAGAGCAATAAATGACTTGGTGAGCCTGTTCTCGGGTCTGTTGCTCTCTGATGGTCGGACCAGGGTGCAGCTGCCTTAGCCAGTTCCCTGCTTCAGCTGGCAAGACTCACTTCCTGCAAGACTTCCCCAAGGAGAAGCTGCAAGGACCTACCCCGATGCAGCCCTGGATGCTGGTGCAGCCGTGTGGAGACTCCTGCCAGCGCTGAGATGCTTACACGCTCACTGATTCGGCTTTCCTCTTGCAGTCGGCGTCATTGTGTGTGTTTTGTGAGATGGAGGAGGACTTTGTGGATTGGTGTTGGACATATGGGTTAATGTTGGACTTGTGGGCTTGGAAGCACAGGGCTGGGATGTTTCCTTGATGTGCACTTACCCTTTATATAAAACTCTCTCTAATACAGATGAGTTTCTGTGGATTTGTTTCTCTAATGTACCCAGACTAACACACTACCATTCACCATGTCCAGGTTTCTTTGTGTCACCCTGTCAGGAGGAGCCCTGGTGAGGTGCAGAGCAGCGCATGCTGTGTGTCCCCCAAGGTTAGCACCACCAGCTGCTCCAAGGGAGAGGGGCGAGGCTTCTGCGGTAGATGCAGAGTGGCACAAACCGAGGAAGCCGCTCTGCTCTGTCCTGTGGGGTGGCCATGAGGCAGAATGGACTTGATGACCTTGAATTTGAGTTGGTTGGCAGAGAGCAGCTCCATGCCTCGTAAGCAATGAGTCTCCCTTACCTCTCCCTCCTGCTGTCCCGGGAACCACTGAGAACCCCAGCTGGGCCCTGGGAACAAGGAGCCAACTACCCAAGTTTACTTGAGTCAAATAAAATAAAAGTCTTAAATCTGAAAAACAAAACAAAATCCAAACTCATGGTCATCGGGTCATTTCTGACAGGGCAGGTGGGAACTGCGCCTGGGGGTTCCGAGACTGTCACTCTTCATGAGAGTAAAAAGCCTCATCTTTCCTCCCCGGAGTCGCTGGGGGTTTCACAATGCTGGCTGCGGAATACAGAAAGATTTTTCCCAAATCGTCTCCCCCAAATATAAGCCAAACCTAGCTGCTTGCTACACATGGTAAATGACTGTACACTAGGAGGTCAATGAAAGTAGGTCAGAGGTTACTACTCTCCTTAAGGGTATCAGTTATCTAGAGCAAACAGACTGTATAGCCTGACTCACCCTGAGTAGGGCCCACTCCCTTCCGATATTGTTCCCTTGAAGGAGAGCCTGGAGGCAAGCTGGCACCACTCAAAGATGACTAAGCTTAGGCTACTATATTGAGTCTAGGGTCCGCCCATCTTGCCACATATGTACCCCTATTCCCTCCCTGAACTATTGTGTGTACACCCCTAGGTTATCCCCCTCCTATTGCTTGTATTGCCTGTTATAACCCTTCTCATGATGTACATTGTTATCTGAAATCAGGGGGCTTGCATGCCCCCAAAGATATATAAGCTTTGGTTAGAAATAAAACCTCACGAGAGCTCTCTCCTGCCCTCTCGTCCTCTACCTTCACATGTACCACCAAGAGGAGCTGAGGTGAGCTTGCTACCATGAAGTGTCCCTGACTTCTTCATGTTACTCTCTCCTATCGCTCTCTGACTTTACTATAGTCTTTATATTATCTCAACCACACAATTGCGCTTACTGAACCCGTGTGATTAGTTGTAGGGGGGGCCTGGTTACCCCCACAGCTGGCCTTGTGGTTAGCTGTCCCACTCAGAACCACTATCCCCCCAGGGCTTATAGTACCGACTTATTCTCGGACATACCTGCTGTTGTCCACTTTGCTGTTACGAGTCCGTTGGCGTCCTCAGGGCAGCTTTATGCCTAACAACAAACAAGGTTTGGTTGGGCCTCCCTTTCACCTCATTGCTGTGTCTGGATCCCTGGGTGCAGCTACTCCGTGGCACCTTGCAGCCCAAGGGAACCACCCCCCAGCTCTCTGCCAGACATGATTCTGTTGGGCTCTGTGAGGTTCTTCTTAGTTAAATTGTGTGAGTCAATAGCCAAGTCTTTCTTCTTAGTCTTTTTTCCCCCAGCAGTTTCATCAGCATATAATTCACATATTATATAGGTCAGTAGTTCAATCACATCAAGAAGAGTTGTACAAGGATACCCACAATCCGTTTTGGAACATTTTCTTCACTCTTCTACTCATCGCTGGTAGCTTCTCATTTCCCAGGAAGCTCCCTGTGGCAGTGATGTCATGTCCTGTCACCTTAAGAAGGGGTAGGGTCTAGTCTGTCAATCAGGTCGCAGCTTGATGACCTTATTTTGGAGGTACAAAGGAGGTAACTAGCTCACTGGAGGCCAGACCCACACCCACTCTGCTTCGTCTTTCTGCTGACAAGACACATGGAGCTACACTGATATAACCAGAGCCCTGGAGCTGGAGGAGTCACGTGGAGACCCACGCCAGTGCTGAGATGCTTCCACTGCCGCTGGATCCACAAGACTTTCCACCCGCTGGCCTGTGATTTTCCTGCATTCTGTGTCATTGCATTTGTTGTGTGAATCTAAAGAAGAATTTATGGACTAGTATTGGACATATGGGCTAGTATTGGACTTATGGACTTGATCTGGACTGGGCTGGAATATTTTCTCAATATACAATTGCTCTTGTATATAAAGGTCTTTTTAAAAAAATCATTTTATTGGGGGCTTGTACAATTCTTATCACAATCCATACATCCATCAATTGTGTTAGGCACATTTGTACATTTGTTGCCATCATCATTCTCAAATCATTTGCTTTCTACTTGAACCCTTAATATCAGCTCTTCATTTTCTCCCTCCCTCCCCACACCCCCTCCCTCATAAACCCTTCATAATTCATAAATTATTATTTTGTCATATCTTACACTGTCCGACATTTCCCTTCACCCACTTTTCTGTTGTCCATCCCCCAGGGAGGAGGTTATATGTAGATCCTTGTAATCACTTCCCCCTTTCTACCCCATCTTCCCTCCACCCTCCAGGTATCAGCCCTCTCGCCACTGGTCCTGAAGGGGTCATCTGTCCTGGATTCCCTGTGTTTCCAGTTGCTATCTGTACCACCCTCTGGTCTAGCCAGATTTGTAAGGTAGAATTGGGATCATGATAGTGGGGGCAGGAAGCATTTAAGAACTAGAGGAAAGCTATATGTTTCATCACTGCTACCCTGCACCCTGACTGGCTCATCTCCGCCCTGCAACCCTTCAGCAAGGGGGTGTCCAGTTGCCTACAGATGGGCTTTGGGTCTCTACTCTTCACTCACCCTCATTTACAATAATATGTTTTTTTTATAGTTCTTTGATGCCTGATACCTGATCCCTTTGACACCTCGTGGTCACATAGGCTGGTGTGCTTCTTCCATGTTGGCTTTGATGCTTCTGAGCTAGATGGCCTCTTATTTATCTTCAAGCCATTAAGAGATCAGACGCTATATCTTTTGATAGCCAGGCACCTTCTTTCTTCACCACATTTGCTTATGAACCCATTTTGTCTTCAGTGATCATATCAGGAAGGTGGGCATCCACTGATATGATTTTTTGTTCTTTGATGTCTCATGCCTGGTCCCTTGTACACCTCATGGTCACACAGGCTGGTGTGCTTCTTCCATGTGGGCTTTGATGCTTCTCAGCTAGATTGCTGCCTGTTTATCTACAAGGCATAAAGTTCTTTCTTATACAGATATAAACCTCCCTAGATTTGTTTCTTTAGTCTACCCGGACTAACACAGTCCCTTTCCATACCCCCAAGGAACCATTAATCCACTCACCATCTCCATAGATTCGCCAACTTTCTTCGTCTTCATCTGGAAGCTCCCCTGAAGCCTGCTCTCCACGGTTCACCCTGCTGGTATATGAACTACCGGTGGCCTAGCTGCCAGCTAAGGAACCATGGTGGCTCATGGGGTGACAAGGTCAGTGGTTCCATCCCACCAGCTGCTCAGGGGAAAGAGGAAGCTATCTGATCCTGTAAGGATTTACAGTCTTGGAAACCCTAGGAAATGGTTCTTTGTCTTCGAGGGCTGCTATGGGTCTGAATTGACTCGATGGCATTAGGTCTGAGTTTGGGGTCTTAGCTTCCAGCCTTGTGCCAGCATGCACAGCTACACCGTGACAGGTGGTGGTGCTAACACCACACAGAGTTAAAGGCATGGCCCGCATGTGTGCTGGTGGAGCGGTTTCGCCCCTCCATACCCAGGTTTGCCAGCACGGCCTGCCTCCATGTCTTAGCTGGACACAGCCACCTTGTCCATTTACCCGGGTTAAACGGTGAAATTGGAGTTGCCTCTTTTAGACTTTCCCTCAGAGCATCATTTTATGGGCATGGCGTTGTTTGCAGGCAGGAACAAGAAGAGTCCTCTATACCAAAGTCTCCAAAGCCCCTCCTGTTAGTGGCTTCTCTCTTCTTCCTCCAGGAAGTGCCTGTTCCAAATGGGATGGAGCCTTGGATTTGTCTGCCTCTGTCAGTGTTGGCACCTTCTGGAAGAAGGAAAAGTATTCGTTTGCTTGACTTCTCCCTAGCCAGGGTTCCGGAGCTTGCGAGAAAGTCATTCTTAGATGCAACCACTTTGGAGGAGATTGGTTTAGGCTCTTCGTGTTGGCAGTTCTTCCTCCTCAGCCTCCACGGACAGGGTGCTGCTGGGCATCTCTTCCTACGCTGAGGCTTCCCTGGAGAGCACCCGCACCCTTGTGCGAACAGCTCCACGTGTCACCCACTACGCCACCAGGGCTCCTTGGACAGGCAGTTCAGAGCCTGCTTCCTGGCAAGTCCCAAGTGAGAGACAAAGGCCTCCGACCAATACCTGCCACCAACTTCCTGTCTGTTTCCAGAAAGACCAGTAAGGAGTGAGGAAGGACCCTCTCAGAGAGCCTTCCAAGAGCCCCCGGGCCTGTCAACACCTGGATCTCACCCTGCGATGTTCATTTCTTTCCGCAGACGTGAGAAACAAATACACATTTCATGACTTGAGGGTGCATGTATGCATGTCCTGGATTGAAGGTAAGTCTTTTTATTTCATGAATTGATGCCGAATTCTAAGTCATGACACAAAGGTGGAGGTGTAACCCACAAGGGGGTTCCCACTCACAGCGACTCTACCCACATCAAAAGGGAGCGCTGCCCAGGCCTGTGCCATCCTCACAATTGTTAGGCTCGAGCCCATTGCGGCAGCCGCTGGGTCAACCCATCACTCTGAGGGTCTCTGCTTTGCTTCCCCTTTACCAAGCCTGGTGTCCTTTCCCAAGGCCTGGTCTCTGCTGCTAACGTGTCCAAAATACGTGAGACGGGGTCTTGTTATCTTACCTTCTCAGGAGTATTCTGGCTGTACCCTAGGCACAGTCCTTCCTTCCTCCCTCCTTCTTCTGGGGCACCTTTAATGGTCTTCTCTAGCACCATAATTTACGAACATCAATTGTTTCTGGTGTCTTTATTCAATGTCTGATATTCACATGCGCATGAGGCGATTGAAAACACCCTGGCTTGGGTCAGGCCCACTTTGGTCCTCAGAGTAACACCCTTGGCCTTCAACATTTTAAAGGGACCTTTCCCAATGCAAACCTGTCCTTTGATCCCATGACGGCTGCTTCCAAGTAAGACAAAATCCTTGACAACTTCAACCTTTTCTCCATTTATCATGATGTCACCTACTGGTCTAGCTGTGAGGATTTTGGTCTTCTTGACATTGAGTCCCAATCCTTACTGCGGGCTGCACCCCTGGATCTTCACCAGCCAGTACTTCAAGTCCTCCTCACTTTCAGCCTGCAAGGCTGAGTCATCTGCATATCGCAGGTTGTTAATAAGCCTTCCTCCCATCCCAACGCCCAGTTCTTCTTCATACAGTCTAGTTTTTCCAGACTATTTGCTCACTCTACGGAGTGAATAAGGTTGGTGAAAGGACCTGAAGGTAAAGATATGAATTTTATCAATTATGATTCTCATTTAAATCCTGATTAAAGACAAGCCTGTGTGATGACACACTGTGATCATTGTGAATGTGTGAAATTTCTGCAAAGAAGCAGGTATGGGGCATTCACTCTATTGACAGGGAGATACCTCAAAAACACCCGACCCGGCCATCAAGTCCATTCGACTTCAAGAGCCCCAGTGTTACACTGGGTTACACGTTAGGCTGCGAACCACACGGTCAGCAGTATGAACTCACCAGCCGCTGTGCAGAAGAAAGACGAGGCATTCTACTCCCATCAAGATGTCCAGCCTTCCCAGCCCCAGGGCAGTTCTTCTCCCCCGAGGGTTGCTGTGAGTAGGGAAAAGTACCAACCTCTCCACTACCATCGAGCGGCTTGTGGTTCATAGTGACCCTGTCGGGCAGGCTAGAGATGCCCCTATCGATGTGTTTGTTTCCAAGACTCACTCTTTACGGGAGTAGACAGCCTTGCCTTTCTCCCGAGGAGCTACTGGTGGTTTGAACTGCTGATCTTGTGGTTAGCAGCCCAATGGCAACCACTCCACCATCAGGGCTCCTTAAACCAAACTCTTGACGGCCATCAAGTTCATTCCAACCCGCAGCGACCCTATATGAAGGATACATATTCCACATCAGATTTAAATGCATAGGTTTCTTGTGTTGAATTAAAAAACCCATTCAAATTCTGCATGCGACTGTATGTATACTCTTGGGCAGGATGCCAATATGTACGGGAGCTGGATCACATATACATATATGTGGATGGTTAAGCATTGCATTTAAATATCAAAGTACATATTTGCCTTATTGGTTGTAAGTGTGTAGATTCTGGATTAAGCACAAATATACGTACCACTGACCACACGTATAGTCTTCATTCTGAGTCAAATACAAACACATTGGGTTAAGCGGGGTGCACAAGAGGAAAGGGGAGAGCAGTTTGACCGAGAGGGGGCAGCGTAGATGACGGGAAGGGGGCAGTGCCTGTAACTGCTGTTCATAGGAAGGCTCTGAGCCAGGCAGGCACCTCCAGGAAGGAGTTTTATTGAAGTCTACATGCACACCGGCTATGGTAGTTGGACAATGTTATGTCAACTTGGAGATATATGGACGTACGGGATGGAATCCAACCTGTCAATCTAGCCACAGCCTGATGTTGTCTCCTTGACAGCATGACCTTCCCAGAAGGAGACACCTGGGAGCCTTTCCTCTCTCTGACCCCACCTTCCTGCCTGCTGGCTCTCTCTCGGCGAATGTGAAAGTTGCAGGAGTCCTGCCATGCTTCTACCAACCTTGGATCCACAGGACCCTGCACCCACCAATGTGTGAGCTGCCTGCGTTCTGCATGCGGCTGTGAGAAGTCTGATGAGGGACGTATGGACTAGTATTGGACTGGGCTTCGATGTTTGCTTGATCGATATCTACTGCTCACGAGAAAGCGCTTCTTATACATATGTGTCTCACTGGATTTGAGCGCCTCTATTCAACGTGACCAACACACTAGGCTGTTCACACCCTCTTTGCCTTCCCAAATGGAAATCCTGCATTACGCTGCCAAGCTTCTCGAGTCAAGTGTCTGCTGTGAGAGACCTCCCTGTGTCCTACTCTTGATAGATCACGTGAACCCCGGGTTTTGCCTGGGTCACACGTTGGGGTTGACAGGTAGATCCCTCAAGTTTAGCCCCGTGACTCTTCTAAATCAAATGACACCGCCACTGAGCCCCGCAGGGCAGCTGCTAGCTGGAAGAGAAAAGGCGGAGCAGAAGGAAGGAAGGCATCATTGTTTCAAAGGTCTGACTGCAAAGACAGGATACCTCGCCTGAGACCACAATTCATTTATTCAACCCAACTGCTGTTACATCGGTAAACATTGAACGGGCTCCTTCTGGTTCAATCAGCAAGGGGTTAAACAGGAATGCACCGGTTCAACCCCCTGGTTTGCACTGTCTTCCAGGTCTAATTCACATCAGCGAGACAATGAAAACAAAGGATGGAGTCCTAGGAAAGCACCCAACAGAACAACAGCAGAGCACCCCTGGATGCGTGTCTCCTTAATCAGCGTGGGCGGGGAAGGGCTCTCTCATCCTCTCACTGTCCTCAGTGGATGGACACCGAGCCACCCGTAGGCCAGGGTAGAACTGTGGATTTCAGCGCTCCGAAGGCCTCTGTGAATTCACTGGACAAGAGGATGGTGACAGCAGCTTTGTGGGATCTTCCTGGAGCACTGGGTGAAGCAGAGGGGCGTGGAAAACGGGAAGGCCCTCGAAGAGGTGGATTGACACCGCTGCTGCAACATGGCAGCTGTGAGGACGGCACAGGGCTCGGCTGCCTGTGTGTCCTTCTGTTCTCCCATTGCGAGGAGGGTCCCTACAGAAGGGAACCAGATTTGAAGGCACAGAACAAACAAAAGCAGGTATGTTGGAGGAAGGGGAGGGTGTGGTAGCAGATGGGGCAGGTGGGGGCAGCCCAAGGGCAAATGCTGTAAAGGTTCTTTTCAGGTGAGAACAAGCCTGGCAAATGCTAGGGGTGGAAAGGATGGACATGGTGTGAACTGAGGGAGGAGTGACCTTTCTGTCTGGGGGGTGGGGCGGGGGCTTCCGGGGAGAAGGCTGGACTCCACTTTCAGAGGAAGTCATCGGGCCGTGCTGTAGTTTATTGTGCCAGCCTGGCCGATAAACACAAGTAGGATTAACTGAAGGGCAGAGGGATAAATGGCTCAGTGAGCCTCACCTTGCTTGTTCTGTGCCTCAGTTTAAAGGGGTACACTACCTGTGGGATGCCTAGCCTGTGGACTGTGTCGCTGTAAGTTGAGGTCCCTTTAAGCCCACACGATTGGAGCTGGGGACTGACAGTTGATGACAGTTGGGGACCTGCCTTGCTGTTTGCTGCCTGGGTATATATAGCCCAGCTCTCTCTACAGAAGGGGACTGGCACCTGGCAGCTCTCAAAACTTGAAGGACTGCTAGTGTCTCGCTGCTTTATAATTTAACTGTTAATTTCTTGTATTATCTATCTGTATATTATTTAACGGTTGATTTCTTGAATTATATATCTATCTTTATAAATATATTTATATATAATTACTAGCAATCTGGTTTGTCTTTCTAGAGAACCCTGTCCAATACTGGCAGCTTGAAGCGGACAAGTCGCCGAGGGCTGTGGTCTGAAGACGGGCATGGAGGAGGGTCAGCCGGGAGCTGGGGAACCACGGGGAGCCACTGAAGTGGACTGCACTCACGAAAAAACGTGGAGGTAGGGCGAACAGAATTTGTTGTGGCATCCTTGTTGAAAAAGAGCTTTTCTTTTCTTTCTTTATTTTTTAATATTCTGTCCCAGAATAGGGGACTATCGAGAGTTTAAAGGTCCCTGGTGACACAGCGGTTAAGCGCTCGCTGCCAGCCCAAAGGCTGGTAGTTCAATCCTGCCAGCTAGCTACCCCACTGGCCCAAAGACCTGGCCATCCACTTCCCTGAAGAGTCCAGTCTTGGAAACCCCATGGGCAGTGCTAGGCGGTCCCGTGGGGTTGCGGTCCTTGGAACGGACTCAAGGGGATGGTTTGGGAGGAGTTTTGAGCTGTCACGACAGTCTAAGGAAGTTCAAAAGTGAAACAAAAAGCTGATTAAATTAACCGCCGGAAGTGGGTTTTAGCTCAGAATCAGGAGACTTGTGACTTCGTAAGAAGACACTGCCAGCCTTTCAGGCAACGCCAAGGAAGGAACTCCCCCAGCCTTTCTGGAAACGGAGAGGAAGGTGGTGGCACGGGGCCAAGGCCTGCGCCGACGTGCAAGTAAGCAGGTTCCAGCAGGACTTTCTGTGCACCTTGGCGTCCTACTCATTACATGCTGGGCTGTAACCACAAGGTCAACCGTTCAAAACTGGCAGCTGCTTTTTGGAACTCTTTATCAGGAGTTAGTCTCTGAATCTCACATGGGCAGTTCTACCTTGTGTGATAGGGTCTCTCTGGGTCGGAACAGACTCGGTGGCAGCGAATGGTTTTTGGAAACTTATTTTCTATTAGAAGCTGAACAAAGTCACAGGGAATGTGTGCCCAGGAGTCACGTGTGAGTTACGGACTGGAGCCGAAGCCCCAAAGGAAGCCCAGTATCCCAGAAACACTTGCTGACTTTGTGCTGGTCGGGCCTGTGAAAGAAAATGGTGGTGGGGCAGGGGAGGCACGGCAATCTCCTAAAGGTCATATGGAGTCCCAGCACTGGCTGGTGGGGAACCGGAACAAAGGAGAGTCCGTAAGGGGGTAGAGACTAATATAGTCAGAATTCAGGGATGTTCTCTGACAAAATGCAAAGGCATTCTGGGTGGGCGTCTAGGCTACATGCCTTGGGGGTTGTGGGAAGCTGAGACCAGGGTCATGTGAGATGAATGGGCTGCAGGAGGTGGCCAGGCCAGTTATGAAGACACCAGGGTCGAAATGGAAGGAAACGATTGAGAGAGAGCAGGAATAGCCAAAGCTTTCTCGTGCCCTGTGCTGTGCAGGACATTCTCAGGGACACCTGAGGAACGCTTCCGCAAGGAGAGGCAACGTCGTCACCACGGCCAGTGTCAGCTGCCCAAGGCTGAGTTCAGCCCTGCCTCCACCCTCCAGGCCTCTTACCAGTCCTGACACCAGCCACCGCTGGCCCCAAAAGCACTCTCCATTTCCAGTGCAGTTGGATAATCCACGGCCAGGGGCCTCCCCCTTGCACGCTTTTAAAGTTGCCAGTAAATGCCCAATGGGCGTACCATCCTGTCATAAATTGGAAGGCCCTACCCAAAGGGCGTGCCATCCTGTCATAAATTGGAAGGCCCTAAGCGCTCCATGGGTCAGCAACCCTCAATGCCCCAGTGAAGTGCCCAGAAGGCCCTCCTCCCATAGCCTTCCTCCTGCCCGAAGGCACTCAGCTTTGCTTGCTCTGTGAGCTGGCGGGTCCACCGCTCTGCCTCATGCTCTGGCTCCTGGTTCTGCTGCCACCGCTCCTCTGTTGCTCTTCTGGTAGCAAAGCTGCCCGCTGGACCGAGGAGTTTCCGTGGGCAGGGATCTCGGGGTCCAAAGGATGCACTCCATTCCTCCATGCCACTCTTCTCTCCTGAGATTCCAGCTTCTGAGAAGGCTCATTTCACAACCAGCAGGATGGCGGGAACAATCAGCCCTAGTTAACAATCACTCACAAGTGGATCCCATCAGTGCCTTCCCTCACCTCCTCTTACCCAGAACCACTCGGGGAGTCCTTTGCTGGGAGCAACAGCGACCATAGCTGGAAGAATCCTGTTACGTACCGCAGCAAAGCATTGCCCTGTTTCAGGGGTGCGAATACAAAGACACAGAGAGTAAGTAGTTGCCCAAGTTCACACAGCTAGGAAGTGTCAGACTCCAGATCTGCGTCCAGGGACCCTGGCTCCAGCAGCTGCGCTCTTAATGACTAGTTGAGTTAAATTACTACTCGAATGTGCAGGGGAATGACTGCTCTCTGCTGGCATCGTTGTGCATTCATCCAGTCTGTGCAGAAAAGAACCGCGACTGCGCTGTCCTTCAATGCCAAGACGATGACTTGGCTGGAAGAGCACCTTTATTCCTGCATTAAGTCCACGGCTTCATTTAAGTCAGTGTGTCTCCAAGTGGGCAATGCCGCCCCCTGGGGATCACTAGAATGATTGGGGGGCACGGGAAATACCTCCACTTTATCCTGAATTATGAACGAAGGTATCAAGGTTTCTAATCGAAAGTGGGACACTTGAATAATTTTTTTTGAAAGGAGTCAGTGGGGCTTAGCCAAATAAGTCTGGAGACCTCTGATTTAAGTATTAACAGGCATGAATTATTGGTCTTCACTACTCTGTGGTACTGGTGCGTCCACTTCCCTGTGACATTTCTAATGACGTGATTGATGACTCATGTGACTTCAGTAACCTCGTTTGGTAGCTCCCCTGTGAAGCCTATACCTACCTGTGTGAGGCCTAGCTACAATGTGCTTGATCCAAACACCTATTTCAAATCGCTAGCCAGGCAACAGAGCAACTGGCTATCCACAATGAAAAGACTAAGTTTGGCCCCTGCCTCTTGCCTATACAAAAAATAACCCCAAATAAACCACAGGCCTAATTGTAAGAGTTAAAAAATTAAACATACTAGAAGAAAATATGTGTTATACGTCATTGTGACTAAGGATTAGGTGATGGTACATCCATATTTCAGGATATTGTTGTTGTGAGGTGTCAGTGAGTCAGTTTCCAACTCACAACAGAAGGAAACGCTGCTCAGTCCTGCAGCACAGCATCCTCACAATTGTTTCTGTTTCGAGCCCATTGTTGTAGCCACTGTCAATTCATCTCATCGAGGGCCTGGTCTCTCCTGACCACATGTCCAGACAATGTCAAAGGAAGTCTCACCATCCTTGCTTCTGGCCTTACTTCCTCCGAGACAGACTTGTTAGCTAGCACATTTGGCAGTTCCTGGTACCTTCAGCATTCTTGGCCAGCACCACAATTCAAATGTATCGATCCCTCTTCGGTCTTCCTTATGCAATATCCAACTTTCAGCTGTATATGAGGTGACTGAAAAGACCCTGGCTTGGGTCAGGCACACCTTAGTCCTCAAAGGAACCTCCTTAGTCTTCAAAGTAGCAATGGGATTTTACTTGGTCATAAAAGGAATGAAGTCTAGATGCATGCTACCTCACATGTGACCCTGGAAAACATCATGGTACCTAAAAGACTCTAGACATAAAAGGCCATGCATGATCTGCTTCCATTGATCCGAAATTTCCCAACTAGGCAAACCTATGGATACAGAAAAGTAGATAGCGGTTGCCAAGGGTCCGGGTTGGCGTGTGGAGTAACTGTCAATGGGAGTAGAGTTCTATTTTGGGGTGATTCGATAGTGGCTATTGCTACACAATTTGGGGAACATACTAAAAACCACTAACCATACTCTTTCAAATGGTGAATTAAAAATAATCATTTTATTGGGGGCTTGTACAACTCTTATCACAATCCATCCATCCATCCATGTGTCAAGCATAGTTGTACATTTGTTACCCTTATCATTCTCAAAACATTTGCTTTCTACTTGAGCCCTTGGTATCAGCTCCTCTTTTTCCCCACCCACATAGCCCCCCCATGAATCCTTGATAATTTATAAATTATTATTTTGTCATGTCTTATGGTGTGTGAATTCTATTCCAATTTAGAACAATTTCTGGGCAGGAGCTTGAACTGGCCGCTGCTGTCATTGTTACACACCCACATGAAATCACTGTTGAGGCATAAACAACATACAAAGGAGGCCTGGGCAGAGTTCCAATGATGCTCTGCAGGCTCTGCCGGTGGTGCACAGGCAGCCCAGGCTACTTGGAGTCTAAGGCTGACGCTCGATCTGGTTCCCAGACACAGGAACATCATTCCAGAATGGCTTGACCTTGAGGGGCTCTGGCCGCAGCCTCACAAAGTACAAGCACTTGCTTTCCTTCCTAGCCCAAGGTTGTTGGTGAACTGTGGTTCCCGGAGAAGTGGCGAAATCCACACCGTGTGGAAGCATCTTGGGTAAAACGAAGTATGTCTGGGCATAGCTGGAGCTGTCAGAAAGCTTTCGTCCCCCGGCCGTTTGTGGAACAGAGAGCAGGGGCACTGTTCTGGGGTGAGGGCTCCCCGTGGGTTTGGGATTTCCCATCAAGTATCTGTAAAAGGTTTACCTGATTCAACCCAGCATTTTCAATCCTGAGAATCCCTTCTAGGAAAAGAAGCACAAAATTAAAAGGCTATATTTATGAAGATGGTCAACAGAGTATTGTTGAGAAGTGGGGGTGGGGGAGGGCAAAAAGGAAATGTCTAGCAATGGAGTTGCGAACATTCTGGCTGAAAATCCTACCCCAGTGGACGGACGGTGCGTACGACTGCTTCCTAACAACCGAGAAATCCTTATGCGAGGATGCAAAGTGACACACGCACAAGCTGTGCTTAAAACATACACATCGACCACCTCAGACCATTGGAAAGAACCCCCATCTCAGTTAAAGTTATTTGATAACAAAATCAATTTGCTCTTATCTTCACACCTCGGATTCTCGAAAATGTGTGCAGCAGCGACACTAGGATTTCTCTGAACCCCTAGAGCAGGGGTCCTCAAACTACGGCCCGCGGGCGGCCCACCAAGGACATTTATCCGGCCCGCCGGGTGTTTTTGCCCCGTTTTGTTTTTTACTTCAAAATAAGATATGTGCAGTGTGCATAGGAATTTGTTCATAGTTTTTTAAAACTATAGTCTGGTCCTCCAACAGGTCTGAGGGACAGTGAACTAGCCCCTGGTTTTAAAAGTTTGAGAACCCCTGCCCTAGGGCATCTATTCTCTCTTTAACAAAACCCACGTGTCTTACTCAAAAGCACAGCAGTCCCTGGGTTACAAACACCCAAATTACAGACAAGTCCTTCACGTCTTTAATGATAGATTACATTTACCATCACCTTTATATGACTGTACCAGCAGAAAGGAGCCCTGTGGTGCTGTGGATTAGGTGTTGTGTTGCTAACCACAAGGTCAGTGGTTCAAATCCACCGATTGCTCCTCAGAAGAAAGATGAGGCATCTGCTCCTGTAAAGACGTAGAGTCTTGGAAACCCTGTGTAGGTAGGGCTGTGGTGAGTCGACCTTGTTGAGCAGTGCATTAGTATTTATGGACAAGGACTACCACATCTAGCTCCCGCAGAGCGCCTGGTGGGCTTGAACTGCTGGCTTTTTGCCTGGCAGCTGATCACTTTAATCACTGCTCCACTAGGGCTCCTCCAACCAACCTCTCTTCCCAAAGAGGTTACTCTTCATCACAGTCACCTCCACTGCTGGACGTGTCTCTCCCTGTCATCAAGTTGATTCTGACTCTGACCCTATAGGCCACCCCTGTGAGTTTGTGAGACACTAACTCTTTACGGGAGGAAAGCCTCCTCTTGGTCCTGCAGAGAAGCTGGTGGTTTTGAACTGCACCGCAGCCCAACACATGGCCACGAGGCCACCAGGGCTCCTGCAGCATCTGTGACTGAAAAGGCTTCAGGTCTTTTCCTGAACGGAACTCGTGCTGTGGAACAGCTCCTGGACGGCCAGGGCTGCCCCCGAGGGTTTGCACAATTCTAATTCTTCACGGCGGCAGACTGCTGCAGCCTCCACCCAGGGAGAGGCTGCTGGATTCGCACCATCACTCTTTTGTTAGTCAGCGAGCGCTCGCCCGCGGCACCACTAAGGCTGCATAAGATCCACCTGCACCTCTTCCAACTGATCTGCACCTTCTTAAAGGCCTAGGAGCGGCCTCGTTTGGAAGCCTGGGCCCCCTGTATTTATAGTATGTGTATGCAGTCTGAAGTGTTATCAATTCTGGACCCACCGGACATCAGACTTCCACTCGCTCTGTTTGACTACAGAGGTTGCCATGAAGGTGCTCTTGAAAGGCTTTCAAATGCGTCCCAACCGATAGGGACCCAGGGCACAACCGAACAGAACGCTCGGGGTCCCGCGCCATCCTCACACCTGCGGCTGCGTTTGAGCCGCGTGGTTTCACGCCCTGTGACCATCCAGCTGTAGATGGAAGGGGGGGCGGGAGAGGGTGGGGGACCGACTTTTTTTCCTCTGACCATCCATTTGGCTGAGCGTGATGCCCCCAGTGGTCACTTTGTGGTACTGCGCTGTGTCGGGGTGTTGCTGCGATGGGGAGGCGGTGCCTGTGAGATTTCAAAGACATGCAGAGGCCCCACGGTGGGTGGCCAAGGTTCAGCGGAGCTCCCAGACTTTGGAGAGACTAGGGAGAAAGGGCTTGTGATTTGCGTCCTAAAGTTAGCCAGTGGGTCACGGCAGAACATTGGCCTCCGCGATGAGCCCCCTGGGAGCCGCACGAGGGACTCGCAGGCACCAGTGATGCTGGCCAGTTCAGGTGGACTCAAGAGGACCCTTGGGGAGGCAGCAGGAGGCTGGCAACAGCAGGAGGCCTGCACCCTCCTGGGAGGTACAGCGCCCTCCTGGGAGGGACTCATGCGCCCATAGCTGCGAACTGGAGCCAGGGAGGAGGGTCCTCGTCTCAGGAGCGGCAGTGCTGGAGGGCCGCAGCCGCCACCGAGTCACACGAGTCACGGAGAAAACACACCCTTTGCTCCCGCCTCCCGTCTTATGTGGATGCTGATGGAAACCATTAAAACAGAGTCAGGTGGGGCTTGCCAAAGAGACCCCAACAAGGAGGGGGATGACAGGGGGTGGCTGGGTCTGAAGGCAGGTAAGCGAGCGAGCGAGTGAGCGAGCAGACGTCTGAAGAGTCGCCCCGTTATTTCACCAGCCCGGTTACTCAGGAAAACGTGATCCAGCTCGTGGAGGGCCTTTCTCCTTTGTTCCCGACCTTCTGCTTGACCAAGCAGGATGTCCTTCTCCGGGGATTGGGCTCTCCTGGTAACATGTCCACTTTACATAGGTTGTGTGCAACCCGTGTGCCCACTTCCATAACATCATTTGATTTCTTGACTGTGGCTCCCAAGCGCATTGATTGGGGATGTACGCAAACGAACTCCTTGACAACTTTGCTCTTTTCTCCGCGTACCACGAGGCTGGCGATCGGTCCATTGGCAGCGATTGTTTTCTTTACGGTAGTCTTGGAGCTTCAGCTGTGCTTCAAGTCCTCTTGGCTGTCGGCAAGCAAGGCTGTGTCGTCTTCACCTCGTCCGGTCCGGCAGCTGGGACAGCTCAGGCACCTAGAAACTACACGGTGGGATTTGCCTCCACCAGAATTTGGCATACAAGGTCACAGGGACGGAGGAGCAGGTGAGAATGCAGGCGCATATATCTGAAAGCTAGTGTAAGTCCTGCCTCTCTATCAGAGCCTCCTACGGATCACTTGATGCCTGCCTCCCGACCAGAATCTTGACTGATAAGACTTTTCACACCTCATTTCTGTAGGAGCTGAGATTTTGATGGTCCTGACTGTTGGGTTACTACCAGGGCCCCATTAACTCAAATAAGCAAAGTAAGCATGTGCTTAAGGCATCAGCAAAACAGGAGCACCAGATCCAGAGCAAAGACCCACGGATGCCAGGCAGACCTGATACAGACAAAATGAGTGGAGGACCTGTTGTTAGGGGTTGTCGGGGGCCATCAAGTCGGTTCCGACCCATCAAGACCTTACACACAACAGAACGAAGCTCTGCCGGGTCCTGCACCATCCTCACAACTGTCCCTCTGCCTGAGCCCATGGATGTAGCTTCTGTGTCACCCATCCCATGGAGGACCTTCCGCTTTTCACAGCCCCTCCATGTTACCAAGCAGGGTGTCCTGGCAGGGACCTGGCAGGGCACTAACTGGCATTCATACCAGCTCCAGTCCACAAGAATGTGCTGGCAGAAAGAAGACCCAGGGCCATGAGAGTGCCGATGGGCAAGATACGTAAGCTTTTACCACCTCCACTGACACCTGCCGCCCACGGTCCCCTCGAGTTGTGGGAACTCCTGATCTCAGTGGGTCTCTTGGAGTCTCACTTTGGCTACATTCATCCAATATGAACTGGATCCAACATGAGTGCTTCCTGGGCAAGGATGGCTTCTATTCATAGACGACAGGTCTTTGACCCACTCTGAGAAACCAGCCACTGGAACTCCAGTCCACAGCAACACTGAAAAGCAAGGAAACTGGGATTAGCTGAGTCAATTCAATCAGGTTACTTCTTACCCGAAACACTGACATGCAGAATTCTGTCCTAGGTTTTGTAAACAATGAAATATACAATTTTAACCTTAAAGTGTGTGCCATATACCTGGGTGTAATCTAGCACACTCTAGTATGATACTTACATAGAAAGATACTGGAAATATTAATCTGACATGAAAAGTTTTAATCAAGTGAGTTAATTTTTTATTATCTCTCATATGGAACCCAGCATTTGATAATACTCTAGATATGCTCATAAATGAGGCAGCAGACCCATGAAGAGGATGTAAAGTTTGATCTTTATTTATCTGGAAACAAGTATTTGTTTAGAAACAATGAGTGGGTTTCTAAATTCATCTTCCAAGAAAGCATCAAAGGGTGTTTATCAGAACATTACTCTGATATTTAATCAGAATGTTTACACATATCTCCATCTAAGAAAATGGAACAACTCCTTGAGGGAATGAATTAAATGAATATTTAGATGCTAAATATTTTCCATTTCCCTGTAGACTGACTTACTTTTAAGAAATCGATCAATATCATTATGACACACAAAACACATGCATGTCTGGAAAATGGCTTTATTGTTACACCAATGAATACACATCTCTGCACATGGGAGTCGAGCAAGTCCAGAGAGAAATTAAATGCACACTTTAACAATGTTAGACACGACAACACTGTATTTTCCTTTTCGTTTCGGGTTGGACCGATTGGATGAAATTTCACATTCGATTCTCTCTCCTGACCCACGTAAGCACGTGGCAGCGGCACGTGACGTGACTTGCCCTGTGTGCCGTGAACTCTTTAACTGTGACGTGCTGTTGGCAATTGCTCTCACCCCATCGCTATCAGCAGTAGCTGAACGAACTGTGAAGACACGCATCCAAGAATGGACAGTGAGTGCAGACATTTCTAAGCATGATGGCAAGATGAAAATCAATTGGCAATGTGTTAAGTCTGGGTCGACTAGAGAAACAAATTCATAGAAACTCACATGTGTATAAGAAAGAGTTTTAAAATGTACAAATGTGCTTGACACAATGGATGGATGGATGGATTGTGATAAGAGTTGTAAGGGCACCCAATAAAATTATTTTTAAGAGTTTTATATATAAGAGCAATTGAATATTGAGAAAACATTCCAGCCCAGTCCAGATCAAGTCTTATAAGTCTGATATTAGCCCATATGTTTGATATCAATCTATAAAATCCTCTTCAGACTCACAAAACACATGCAATGATGGTGAATGCAGAATGATCACAGGCCAGTGGGTGGAAAATCTTGTGGATCCAGTGGTGGTGGAAGCATCTCAGAGCTGGCAGGGGTCTCCACGTGGCTCCTCCAGCTCCAGGGCTCTGGCTCCATCAGCGTAGTTCCATGTGGCTTGTCAACAGGAATGTCTCGCAGGGAGACAGAGCAGAGAGTCTGTCCTCCAGTGAGCTATTTATCTCCAAATGAGGTCATCAAGCTGCAGCCAGATTGACAGGCTAGACTCCACCCCTCCGCAAGTTGACACCAGATTATGTAACCACCACCGGCAACATAAACCTAGGGCCCTCCAACAGTCTTCCTATGTGAAATGAATAAAATTATTTCCAACTGTCTTGTAAATATTATTTGTTTTGAACAAAATTAAATGTTCCACAGTGTTTTGTTTTATTTTTAACTTATTTTCATGGTAAAGTAGAGGGCCTGTTTAAAACAAACAAACAAACAAACAAACAAGAAGACCCTTGGTGAGACAGATCGACACAGTGGCTGCAACAATGGGTTTCAGAACAGGAGTGACTGTGAGGCTGGTGCAGGACGGGGCAGTGCTTCACCCTATTGTGCACAGGGTCACCACAAGTCAGAATTGACGTGACAGAGCCCAACAGGAACGAGAAATGCTTAGAGAGGTGAAAGAGTTAGCCTGCTGCTGGTAAAAATACTAGAAAAATAACATAATTGAAGATTTAGTTTGTTAGAAACCCAAAAGTTAACAGCCCACTTCCTTGCAGAAAAACTTCCTTTTAATTTAGAAAATAATGATGGCGACATATTTACATATATGCTTGACACAACTGATGGATGGATTGTTATGAGAGCTGTAAGAGCCCACAATAAAATAATCTTTTAATAATAATTCCTTTTAAGCTCAATCAGTAGGGAAGGTGGCAAGTAAAGTCATAAAGATATGTAACCAGGCCCGAAGTAGTCCCCGTTCTGAGGGAGGGTGGTCTAGTGAGCCCTGGAGCAATGTTTGTTGTTGTTGTTTATTGTTAGGTGACATTAAGTGGCCTCTGACCCATAGAGGCCCTGTGCACGAGAGAAGGAAACACTGCCCAGTCCTGCTCCATCCTCACAATTGTTCCCATGCTTGAGCCCATTGCTGCAGCCACTGTGTCCGTCCATCATGTTGAGGGCCTTCCTCTTTCCCACTGCCCCTCGAGATTACCAAGTGTGAGGGCCTTCTCCAGGGATGAGTCTCTCCTCACAGCATGCATTTGCCTCTAAGGGGCACTCTGGGCGTACTTCTTCAAAAAGTAGATCTGTCTTTTAGGCAATCCAGGAGGCTTTTAATATTCTTTGCCAGGACCACAACTCAGTCTTCTTCAGTCTTCTTCAGTCTTCCTTATTCAATGTCCAACTTTCACAGGCATGTGAGGCAATTGAAAATACCATGGCTTGTGTCAGGCGTACCTTAATCCTCAAAGCAACATCCTTGCTTCTCAACACTCTAAAGTCTTGTGCAGTAGATTTAGCCAATGCAATATGTAGTTTGATCTCTCGGTTGCTGATTCCACGAGCATTGATTGTGGAACAAGCAAGACAGAATCATTGACAACAACTTCAATCCTTTTTCCTTTTATCATGATTGGTCCAGTTGTGAAGATTTGGGTCTTCTTCCCATTGAGTTGTCATCCACACGGAAGGCTGCAGCCTGGATCTTCATCAGCAAGTGCTTCCAGTCCTCCTCACTGTCAGCAAGCACGGTTGAGACATCTGCTCCTTGCAGGTTGTTAGTAAGCTTTCCTGTAGTCCTGATGCCTCATTCCTCTTCATAGAATCCAGCTTCTCTGATGATTTGCTCAGCACACACATTGAATAACGATGGCTGAAGGATACAACCCTGAAGCACACCTTTCCTGATTTTAAATCGTGTATTTCCTGGCTCTGGTCCCACAGTTGCTTCTTGATCCATGTACAAGTTCTGCCGGAGCACTATGAAGTGTTCTGGAATTCCATTTTTCTCAAGGGTATCCAAGTTTATTATGATCCACACAGTCGAATGCTTTGGTATACTCAATGAAACACAAGTAAACATCTTTCTGGTATTCTCTGCTTTTACCCAAGATCCATCTGATATCAGCAACATTATCTCTTGTTCCACATCCTCTTCTGAATCCAGCCTGAACCTCTGGCAGCTCCCTATCAACGTCCTGCTACAGCTATTGTTGAATGATCTTCACCAATGTTTTACTTGCATCCACTATCAATGACATTGTTCTGTAATTTGAGCATTCTGTTGGGTCACCTTTCTTAGGAATGGGTGAAAATATGGATCTCTTCCAGTCAATTGGCCATGTAGCTGGCTTCCAAATTCCCTGGTATAGATGAGTAAGTGCTTCCAGTGCTTCATGGGTTTGTTGCAATTCCGATTGGAATTCCATCAGTTTGTGAAGCCTTGCTTTTGGCTAATCCTTTCAATGCAGCTTGAACTTCTCCCTTCAATACCATTGGTTCGTGGTCACCTGCTGCCTCCTGAAATGGTGGAGTGTGGACTGGCTCTTTGGTCCACTAACTGTGTTCACCTTCTTTTCATGCTTCCCGCATCATTCAATATTTTGCCCAACGAGTCTTTCAACTTGAGGCTTGATTTTTTTTTCTCAAGGTCTTTTAGTTAATGTTGAGCGTGTTCCTCCTTTGGTTTTCTAACTCTAGGTCCCTGCACGCTTCATTAGTCTACTCTTATCCTCGTGAGCTGCCCTTGGGTTATTTTCTGTTCTGCTCTTTGATATCATCATTCCTTCCATTTGTCTTATTCTACGATTAAGAGCAAGTTTCAGACTCCCTTCTGACACCCAATTGCTCATTTCTTTCTTTCCTGTGTTTTAAATGACCTGTGTTTGCTTTCTTTCTGAATGATGTTATTGATATCCTCCCACAGCTCACTGTCACTCTCAAATCTGTTCTTGAGATGTTCTCAAAATCCAGGTGGGATATACTCAAGGTCATATTGTGGCTCTCAGGGACTTTCTAAAACCTTCTTCAGCTTCAACCTGAACACATATTTGAGCAATTGATGATCTGCTCCAGTTAGCCCCTGGTCTGGTTTGAGCTGCCGATACTGAGTTTCGCCACCATGCTTTCCCAGAGGTAGTCAGTTTGATTTCTATGTATTCCATGTGGAGAAGTCCATGTGTACAGTCACCATTGGTCTTGTTCAAGAAGGTACTTGCTATGAACAAGCTGGTGATGTAAGTGCTTCCAGTGCTTCAGCAGCTTGTTGAAACATTCCATTGGGATTGTTTCGTGCTTCTGAATAACCTTTAAGAGTCTCGTGAATCAAGCTCATCTCTGCCTTTGGCTGAGAACAGTGGCAGGCAATTCTGGACCCTTGTTTTCCAGCATCAGTATTACATTTAAGTAATTTTAAATTTTAAATCTTTTTAAAAACATTTTATTAGGGGCTCATACAACTCATCACAATTCATACATTCATCAATTGTGTAAAGCACATTTGTACACTCATTGCCCTCATCATTCTCAATATATTTGCTCTCCACGTAAGCCTCTGGCATCAGCTCCTCATTTTCCCCCTCCCTCCCCACTGCCCCCTCCCTCATGAACCCTTGATAATTTATAAATTATTATTTTGTCATATCTTACACTGTCCAACATCTCCCTTCACTCACTTTTCTGTTGTCTGTCCCCCAGGGAGGAGGTTATATGTGAAGCCTTGTAATCAGTGCCCCCTTTCTACCCCACCCTTCTGATATCATCACTCTCACCACTGGTCCTGAAGGGATCATCCATCCTGGATTTCCCCGTGTTTCCAGTTCCTATCTGTACCAGTGTACATCCTCTGGTCTAGCTACATTTGTAAGGTAAAATTGGGATCATGATAGTGGGGGTGTGGGTAGGAAGCATTTGAGAACTAGGGGAAAGTTGTATGTTTCATCATTGCTAAACTGCACCCTGACTGGCTTGTTTATGATTGGAAGGGGTGCTGGCTGGTCCCCCCCCCCACTAATCACGGGTTCGATAGGCACAATAATATGGTTGAGATATATAAATATTATATCAAAGTCATAGAGAGCATGAGAGATAAAAGAGATTGAAATAATGGAGTCAGACACATTTCATGGTAGCAGTGCTCACCTCAGTCCCGCTTGGTGGTCCATGTGGAGAGAGGGGGAGGGGAAGGAGGACAAGGAGAAAGGGAACAGGGGAGCAAGGAAGGGAGCAAGGAGGGGAGAGGTGAGGGGGAACTGATGAGAGGTCCAGGGAGGAGCCGAGAGAGAGCTCTTTATTGCTAACCCAGGCCTATATATCTTTGGCAAGGAGTGCAAGCCCACTAATGACAGGTAAAGACATAAGTCCCAGGAATGGTTCTACAGCAGTGAGCGGGGGACAATCTAGGAATATACACGCAATAGGAAGAGGAGGGATTGGGGGCATACATGTGACAAGATGGGCGGGTCCTAGATTCAGGATGGCATCCTAACTTTGGATGTCAGGAGCCAGTTTGACCTGTTCCCTGCCACTATTATCAGTAGGGCGTAAACTCCACCTCCAGGAACCAAATCAATGACTGCAGGCCTCTAGAGAGAAGTAGCCCATCTTCCTTAACAGCAGGGAGCGGGGCCTACCATAGTCTTGTGACTGAATGCCTCTAGGGAGGATGTCTCTATGCATCTGACCTCCCACCATATGCTTGCAAAAAGCCCCTAATATTTGGCAAGTCTTTGGGGGAGGCAAAGCTGGGGAAAAGTCTCTTTATAATCCCACACTTGTTCTCCTCCCCTCGACCTTTCTGGAAGAGGATATCCCGTTGCCTACACATGGGTTTTGGGACCCCACTCTGCTCTCCCCCTCATTCACAATGATTTGATTTTTTGTTCTTTGATGCCTGATACCTCATCCCATCTACACCTCGTGATCACACAGGCTGGGGTGCTTCTTCCATGTGGGCTTTGTTGCTTATGAGCTAGATGGTTACTTGTTTACCTTCAAGCATTTAAAACCCCAAACACTACCTCTTTTGATAGCTGGGCACCATCAGCTTTCTTCACCACATTTGGTTATTCACACATTTATCTTCAGTGATTGTATCGGGGAGGTGAGCACACAATGATATGATTTTTTGTTCTTTGATGCCTGATAACTGATCCCTTTGGCACCTCATAATCACACAGGCTAGTGTGCTTCTTCCATGTGGGCTTTGTTGCTTCTCAGGTAGATGGTCGCTTGTTTACCTCCAAGCCTCTAAAACCCCAAACACTATATCTTTTGATAGCCGGGCACCATCAGCTTTCTTCACCATATTTGCTTATGCACTCGCTTTGTCTTCAGTGATTGTGTCGGGCAGGTGAGCATCATGGAATGCCAGTTTAATAGAACAAAGTATTCTTGCATTGAGGAGTACTTGAGTGGAGGCCCAATGTCCTTCTGCTACCTTAATACTAAACCTAGAAATATTTTCACATAGATCTATTTCCCCATCTTCATATATAAATATATTTACATATGTACATGCCTTTATTTAGACCTCTATAAGTGCGTTTGCTTCCTAGCTCTTTCCTCTATTTCCTTTAACTTTGCTCTTGTCCCACTATTATGCTCAGCCTTCATTTGGGTTTCAGTAATTCCTCTCGGTTACATTACCCTTGATCATACCCTACCAGGCCTCCTACACCCTTGTCACCACCGATTTGTATCACTTGTTGTTCCCTTGTCCCTCGGTTTATTAACACCACTTCCTTTCCCCCCACCTCCCCCTCTCCCATGTCCCCCGGAACTGTTGCTCCCATTGTTTTCTCCTCCAGATTGTTCATCCAGTCTATCTTATTTTGACAGACCTGCGGAGATAATAACATGCACAAAAACAAGATAGAGCAAAACCAAGCAACAAAAGAAAAAAAATGACAACAACAAAAAGCCAATGACCAAAAAGAAAACCCCAAAACACTAAACAACAACAAAAAAGAATAGCTTGTAGTTAGTTCAAAGACTGTTTGTTGGCCTTTAGGAGTGTTTTCCGGTCGAGTCTGATGGGGTGCCAAGCCCTGGCCCCAAAGTCCATTTTTGGTATTTCCTGGGGACTTTGTTGCTCTGCTCCTCTGGCTGTTCTGTTGGACGTCCTTACATTTAAGTAATTTACAACCATGTTTATCACATATTATTCCGATTTAAATGAGCTTTACTCGGAGCCCTAGTAAAGCAGTGGCTGTGAGATGGGCTGTTAACTGTAAGGTCAGCAGTTCAAAACTGCGAGCTGCTCCCCAAGGCAAGCCGATGCTTTACTCCTAGAAATCCACCGGGGCAGGTCTACCCTATCCTAGAGGGTCTGTCCATCAAAATCGACTTCACGGCCCTGAGTTCGAGTGAGTCAACGGTTCTATAAGGTCTGGCAGGAGAGGAGACTCCTGGGGGATGGGAAACCATGAGCTAATGAAACGCTCTGCGGTTTTACAGACAGTCATTTCAGTGTGGATGTCACCTGGCAAGGGCCGCTCCCACCCCTTTCCCACGCCCCCACAGTGATGCCGCTGCTCGGTGTCGAGATTCAGACGGAAAAAAACGTTCAAGTAGTCTATAGGTAGGCAAGTGCCTTGGAAGTGCTTCCAACTACGGCTTCTGTATTTAAGTGACAATCTCGCACGAGACGTTTCCGGATAACACACTGACAGGGCTCATTCCACGCGACCGCGGAAGCAGCGGTGGCTCGCCGTCCTGCAAGCCTGGGCGGGCTCCTCGCTGCCAGCGGCAGCCCGGGACTGAGCTGCCCTTGGGGCCGCTCCTCCGTGACCTTTCCGCGCCGCCGGGCCCGGCCCGCACGGGCCCTTCCGGGTGCGGCAGGAGAAGGAAGGCGAAGGTCACGCTGATTGGCTGAGGCCAAGGGGTCCATTGCACGGCCAGCCAATCCGGAGGCTCGATGCCGCCGCCGTGAGAGCCGCGCGGAGTTAGCTGTCCGGTCGCTGCGTCCCGCTGCCGGCGTCTCTGCAGTGAGTGGGCTGCCGGAGGGGGCGCAGGCCTGTGATGCGCGGGCGGAGGGGGCGTGGGCAGCCTCGTTCCCGGAGCGCCCGCTCCGGTGGCCGCGGCGCCCAGGGAGGGTCCCGGGAGGTGTTACCAAGGGAGACGAACCGGAAGCTGGGGGCGCCCCACGCGGTGCCTTCAGCGTGGAAGCCGAATGGGCTATGCCGGGAAGCAGGCGTTTAGGTAGAGGAAGTCGGCCTGGAAAGCCGCCCTCGTGGCCACCTGGCCCCGGGAGGCACAGCCCGAGCATCTCGGGGTAACCATGGGGACCCCCCACACCCCGCCCAGCATATCTAGGGCGGAAGTGGCAAGATTTCTTCCACTGTTGACTGTGGCTCCATACACAGTTGGTTGACTTCAAAGTGATCCCCGTGGCAAGCAAGGTCTCCCTGCTTGTTTTCGGATCTGTTTGAGGGCTGGGGGTGGGGAAAAGCAGGGTATGCAGAGGCCCCTCCAGGCTTTGGGAGTGACTTGCTGGCGGTGGGCATGGAGAGCAAGCTGGGAATCCCCAAAGCCCAGGGTGAAGTTCAGTGGTGTGGCGTGTGCATTTCCGGGGTGAACGCCCACCGTTCACCCCACCACTCAAGACCACAGAGAGTTGATCTTGCCCAGCGCTTCTCTCGCCCAGATGATTGACATGGGACAGTCCCTGATGGAGGGAGAACCACCCCTTACAGACCGGAGCCCTTTGCAGACAGGGTTGCAACCAGCGCACAAGTGATTTTCCTGCAAACGTTTGCTGCAGATGTAAAAACTCCATCATCTACTGGTGTATGCAGAAGACACATAAGGCATAGGAGATGGGGGTGGGCTTTTGTGGGGAGAAGCGTGTGAGACACATGCGTATTGCTCCTACCTCTAGTTCTGGTCTACTGGAGCCGTGCCACGTGGTGCTGGCAAAGTCCACGGATGGAAGAGTGGCCCCAGGGACTGGAGCAGGAGAGGTTCCAGGTTGAGGAAACTGTCCTCCCAGGTTTGCCTCTGGCTAGCTGCCTGGTGCTGGTGCCCCAGGGTATTGATGCTCCCCATTGAGCGCGTGCGGAGGGCCCTGTGACTCCAGAGTGGGCCCTCAGCAGGAGAACCCCATTCCACTGGATACCTGCTCCCCTGTGGGCCAGGCCCTGGGGTTTCCTAGGGAGGCTGCTGTCCATGGAAGCCCTGGGGAGTCTTGGGTTGACTTGAAACTCAAGAACCCCATTGGACAGCTTACTCCTGGTAGAGAGGAGGCTGCTCTGGGGGGGAGGCAGAGCAATTGAAACGTTTCCCTGAGTTTTGTAGGAAAGGAAAACCAGGAAGCAATGGCAGCCCTGTGTGTGCCCCAGTGGATTATGAACAGCAGCAGTTGGGGTTCCAACCCACCCAGAATTGTCAGCCCTCTTAGGGAGCCCCACAGACGAGGGGAGTCATGCCCTGTGAGAGCTGGAACTCGCGGGGATGGGCCGGCCTGGCTTTCCCAGGTCTTGCCAGGTTTCCCTGCTTTGGACAGGGTGCAGGCTGAGCACTCCTGCCACCTTCTCTGGCAGGCTTTCCCTGTACACAAGTCCCAGTCTTCTCCCAACTTCACATTGGTTTAGAAAGGCCATTTCCCGGGATATGGGAGGCACACCATGTATTTCCCCCTCTGAGAGCAACAGCAGGAGCTGGAAGAGGACAAAGGCCATGCCAGAGGAAGACGGTGGAGGGGCATGATGGGCAGGACAGTGATACACAAGCTCAGGACCACAGTGCTAGAGGCACAGGCAGCCTCAGAACAGTGCAGCTCTCTAGCAGCATGTGCATGAGGTGATGGGTGTCAGTTCTCCCTGGTACCACCTGGGAGCAGGGGAGGACCTTGTTAATGACTTCACTCAGGAGTGCATGATGGTCAGACAGGGGTGTGTGAGGTGAACCCCCTAGCCAGCAGCAGGAGCAAAACCCAGATAAGTCCCAGCCAGAGCTTCCCCCGCCCCTCCTTACTTTGTCTCAAATTTACAATACCTAGAAGCTGATCATGTTGGAGACACCAAGAGGTGGAGAAGGATGTGTTCTTCTAAATCCCTGCCTTTGTTTGCATTTTAGGTCAAAATGGGATTTATATTGTCAAAGTCTATGAATGAAAACATGAAAAATCAGCAGGAGTTCATGCTTATGAACGCCCGACTTCAGGTACCTTTGCAACTAACTCATAGTTCTGTTGGAGACGGAACCCAGTACATTTTCAATGAGTAGCCAGAAAGATTGAATCACTGTGTCCCAAACTGAACTCACTGCCATCAAGTTGGTTCTGACTCATAGCCACCCTGTCAGATAGGGCAGAACTGCCCCTGTGGGTTTTTGAGACTAATTCTTTACCGGAGCAAGGAGCCTCATCTTCCTCCCACAGAGCAGCTGGTGGTATCGAACTGCTCGAGGTTAGCGGAACAATGAGTAACCACTACACCGCCTCAAACACACTTCAGTTGACTTATAGTAACCCTTGAGGAGAAAGTAGAACTGCCCCTGTGGGCTTCCAAGACTGTAAGTCTTTGCGGGAGTACAAAGCCTCGTTTTTCTCCCTTGGAACTGGTGGTTTCAAACTGCTGGCCTTTCGGATCACAGCCTAATGGATGAGAACTATACTACCATGGCTCCACAACGCCACCAGAACCGGATTAACCCAAATTTATAAGAAGTCTCAAAAAAAGAAGGTTACTTTTTGTTGTGACTTTGGGTTAAGTTGGGGTGGGCGGGAGTCACACTGCTGGTTAACAATGCTGTTGTCAGTTCATCAACAGACACCAGAGTCCCTGGCTCTTTTCTAGCCTTTCTTAGGGAGCGTTCTGATGGATGGCTCCTGTCACTCACTGCTGTCGAGTCAATTCGGACTGTAGTGGCTCCCAGGGTCCCAGGAGAACAGATGGATGGAAGGCGGTCGGCGCTTCTGCGTGGTGCCGCTAGATGGCGCAGGTGCACAGATTGTCCTCTACCCTGAAACAGACTTTGCACCTAGTGCACATCAAACCAGTGTCTGACCACGACAGTAAGGTGCCAATCGCAGTAAAGGATGTCACATGCAAATTTGGGGTTTCCGGGTGGCGGCAATGTTTGCCTTCTGCATCTGTGGAGAAGCACCGATTGAGTAGTGGGTACTCACTGGGCCGCTACCCACCAGCCACTCCGAGGGTGGGCGAAAGATGAGGCTTTCTGCTCCTCCCACCCCCCAAGATGGACAGCCTCAGAAGTTCAAGAGAGAAATTCAACTCTGTCCGATAGGGAGGGTTGCTATGAGTCCGTGGTTGGAGATCGAGCATTATGAAAGTCTGGCTGCTCTCCGGAGGGAAGAATGGGAAGACCTTCTACAATGAGTGGGGAACATGCAGAGAAAGGAAAATGGTAGAAACAGGGCTTTGAGCTAATTTGAACGGGTTCACCCATGGCTGATAAAGCAAAACTGTGGGCGGCTCAAACTTTTAAAATCTGAGTCTTAAGCGGAGCAGTAGCTGGAACGGGGGAAATTATGGTCGGAGGCCTGGAATAGGAGACTTGGAAGGAGTGTAGTGAGCCCTTTCAGGAACACGCTGTGGGATGCTGGATTCCTGGCAGGACGACAGGCCCCGCTGTTTCCAATTCTGCTCATGAAGAGATTTGGTTGCCATGTCGTGTGTACACTGCTCTTGATTTCTACACAGGGATTGAGTTTCTAACAGGGCACTGGCCCATCATTTTTGCTTCATCTGGTTATTGTTACTATTCACCCACATTTTAAAAATTGAGGTCTGGTCTGGTTTTGTTTTAGGCCATGACAACCAGGAAGACTGGATTCAAAACCCTGGTTAGGGAGAAGACCATAGATACAGAATGGAGATAGGGCAATTTATAGGAATCCCTAAGGAAAGTTAGAACAGAACATATTAATCATCTACATAATTATGAAAAGCTTTCCGGAAGAGAAGGAAAGCTGACGATGCAGATCAAAGATAGAATGGGCTCCCAACAGAGGAATGGAAAGGCTTCGCTTTGACAGGACCACCTGCCGTTCTCCGTCTATTGCACTGGGCCTTGCTTTTGTGTCCACTGTGTGCCAGCGAGAGCATAGGTTCTCTGGTTCTCTTATTGACACACTACCCCACCCCCTTCAGAGAGAAACTCTACCCTGGCAGTGAAACACGTTTGTGCTACAGCCCACAATCAGGATAAAGTGGAGGCATCTGCCAGCCCCCCTCCAAGGGGCAGTGTGCTCTCTTTGGAAAACACTTGCTGCATGAATTAGGCATTAGAGATACCTGTTAAATGATACTTCTTTCCAGCAGCTCAAACATTTGGTGGCGGTATGGGAAGGAGTGGAAACAGGTGAACTCACTGTGGTAAGAAGAGAGAATTCTGGAGTGTTCAATGAGTCAAAACTGATCCATGAAAATTATCCATGAAAATGAGCTAGAGGACCATTGAGCAACACCGAGGTTTGAGGGAAGCTCCCAAACGTTCTCTTTAGCTGCATCATACATTGTTGTGGTTGGTCCCGTCCAGGGATCTGATCCCAGGTGTGCCAGGGGTTGAAAACGGTTTCTTGTCAAGGCTGTGGACTTTCAGAGCAGATTCCCAGGCCTGCCTTCCAGAGGAATTTATAGACAGGAAATAAAGAGCTTAGAAAGTAAATCAGTTAAATGTTCCTGAAAATATAAACTTGTCCAAAATACTAAGACCCACCCCCTATCAGAATCTACTTTGCTAACATGCATGTGGCTGTAACCAGGGGCTCACAGAGAGCCATGGCTGGGCGATCGTGGGAGACCAGGAAATGCTTCTCTCTTCTTCCAGTCATGAAGTGTTGTTGTTAGGTTCTCTCTGACTCCTAGCCACCCTAAGCACAGCCGACCAGGACATGACAGGACAACCAGTGCTGTGCTGTCCTCACATCTGTTGCGGCCAGGGTGTCAGTCTGGCGGTCCATTTCATTAGGGGTCTTCCCTCTTTTCTTGCTGCCCCTCTCCTTTACAAAGCATGATGTCTCTCTCCAGGGACTGGTCTCTCTCGGAACATGTCCCCAGCCTGCAGGACCAAGTCCCACCGTCCACTTCTAAGGAGCATTCTGGCTGTGTTTCTTCCACGAGAGATTTGTTTGTTCTTCTGGCAGTCCGTTCTGTGGTATATTCAAGATTCTTCACCAACCCTGCAACTCAAAGGCCTCAATTCTTTAAGTCTGCCTTATTAATTGTCCATCTTCTAAATGCATATGAAGCAATTAAAACTACCCTGGCCTGGGTCAGGTGCACCAGAGTCCTCAAAGTGACATCCTGGCTCTTTAACACTTGAAGGGGGGGTGCTTTTGGAGCTATAGATCCTTTTATTTTGTGACTGCTGCTTTCATGAGCGTTGACTGTGGATCTGAGGACAGTGAGATCCTTGCCACCTCCAATCTTTGAACTGCCACCACCCTCATGCGTTTGCTTTATTCTTGGTTCTAAAATATATTCTAGGTGCCTCAGGAAATTTGAAAGCATTTCATTAACCCCCCAACCCCAAGAGATTACACACATAATTTCTGCCCCACATCAAAGGTTATATCCACCCACCAACTTATTCAATTATACTTATCCAGGCTTGTACCTCTCACTATGTTTATTCAGTCTGCATGCTGAAGAAATCACCAGAGAAACTGGCTTATAGGGAGAAGAATGGGACATCAGGATCGGAGGAAGGCTTGCTAACAACCTGCGATGTGCACATGACACAACCTTGCTTGCTTAAAGTGAGGAGGACTTGAAGCATTTGCTGATGAAGCTCAATGAGTGCAGCCGTCAGTATATAAAGAAGATCAAAATCTTCAAACTGGACCAATAGGTGACATCACGATAAATGGAGCAAAGGTTGAAGGTTTTTAGGAGTTTGTTTTGCTTGGATCCACAATCAAAGCTTATGGAAACAGCAGTCAAGAGATCAAAAGATGTGTTGCATTAGGTACGTCTGCTGCCCAAGACCTCTTTACAGTATTGAAAAACAAGACTGTAACTTTAAGGACTCGGGTGCGCCTGACCCACACCAGGGTATTTCAGTGTCAAGAATCGATGCACTTGGATGGCGGTGCTGGAGCAGACTATTGAGAGTGCAGTGGACTGCTCCCAGGACCAGCCAGTCTGCACTGAAGAATGAAGGGCAGAGCGCTCCTTAGAGGCAAGGACGGCAAGAATTCATCTCACATAGTTGGGCCTGTTGTCAGAGAGACCAGTCCCTGGAGAAGGACATCAGGCTTGGAACAGTGGAGGGGCAGCCAAAGCTATGAAGGGCCTCAGGAGATGGATTGACACAGTAGCTGCAGCAATAGACTCAATATCTGTCCCACATCAAAGGGACTTCTTGAGTATTTAACAGCTGCTTTTGAAGTCAGGAAGCTTGTTACATATTTAGAATGTATATTAGAAGCTGGCATAAAGAGAGTACCATATATGGGGGTCATGGTGTGTTAGTAGAATTCTTGCCTTCCATGCAGGAGATGCCAGTTCAGTTCCTGGCCAGTGCACTGCATACACAGCCACCACATAGGGAGGAAAAATCCCTATTCTTGGATAGGATGCCTCATTCAACTGGTTTTCCTAAATCAATGTAATCCCTCTTTTAAAAATCAATACACTATTTCATAGAGTTGGACAAACTGATACTACAGTTTCCATGAAAAAGGAACGCAACAAGAATAGCCAGGAAAATGTTGAACACCAAAGAGTGACAAGGAGGGGCTGTCCTCGCTGCTGTTAGCTGCTGTCAGTCTTCCTGGCCCATGGTGGGTGACCCCAGGCACAACCACTGTGACCCTGAGGGGTTTGGGTCTGGAAGCTCTAACAATACAGAAGCCTCCACTGATAGCATGTTATTGCCAGGTGCCATCCATCAGTGCCCACCCTTGGTGACCCCATGCAGAGCAGAACAAAGCACTGCCGGTCCGCACCTCCTCACCATTGTTCCTGTGCTCCAGCCCAGTGCTGCAGCCATGTGCCCGTCGTCTCCTTGATGACCTTCCTATCTTTTCACTGCCTCACCAAGCATGCTGTCCTCCGCCAGGAACTGGCCTCTCCTGACGACATGTCCACAGTGGGTGAGATGAGGTCTTGCCATCATCCTTGCCTCTACGGAGCATTCTGGCCACACTTCTTCCAAGGCAGATTGGTTTGTCCTTTGCGCAGTCCAGCACCACAACTCAAGTGGATTGATTCTTCTTTGGTCTTTCCTGTTCAATGTCCAACTTGTACACTTGGGTCAGACGCACCTTAGTCCCCAAAGTAACATCTTTGCTCTTCAATCTTCTAAAGAGGTCTTGGGCAGCAGATTTACCAAATGCAACACGTCTTTTGATCTCTGGACTGCTGCTTTCATGAGCATTGGTTGTGGATCCAAGCAAGACAGAATCTTTGACAACTTCAACTGTTTCTCCATTGATCTTGATGTCACCCACTGATCCACATGAGAGGAGTTTGGTCTTGGCGGCGTAGCGGCTTACACTCGGGCTGCTCACCACAAGGTCAGCCCTTGGAACCCCGGCCCACTCCTTAGGAGAAGACGAGGCTTTCCCTCCCATCAGGAGTGAGAGTCTCAGAGACCCACGGGGGCAGTCCTGCCCTCTCCTTTCACGTCACTATGAGGTGGAATGGACTCAGTGACACTGCGTTTGACTGAGGCTGCCCCCGGAGGCCCCACATGTAATCCTTCGGGTTCTGGAGTTGGCTCAGTGTTGACAGATGTGTCCGAAGGCTCTGGTCTTTCTCAGCAACTCCACTGGTTTACAAAGAGAAAGACTTTAACTCAGACTGAATTTGACAATTGACTGGGGCTTTAAACAAAAGCACTCGAGGCTCCTTTAGTGGTTTCAGAACCTTTTAGACAGTGCTCGTTGGTGGTTCCTCTGGCTCCACTGGACTTCCTCAGTGACTGGCTGACCTGAAGAAACCTTCCCGGGGGCTCTGCCCTCCCGCCCCTCGGGTACCTCGCATTGCCCTCCCTGCTAGGAATTTCTGTAAACTGGTTTCTGTAATGGCCTCAGGCCCCATGGAACATGCCACCTTCCCACCCGCATCTGATTTAGGAGCTGTGCCAGGGTCTCTTCCCTTGAGCCACCAGGAGCAAATGCCTATCTCTTCCCGGGTCACCCCCTACATCCCCACCCCTTCGAGAGCTTCCTGCAGAGAGGACGGGCACACTCAGCCATCAGACCCCTCGAGCGGTCTCTTCTGCTGCCCAGGCTCTGGTGAGTCATGCCTTAAACGCCACAGGACTTTGGCCCCAAAGGTGGGCCCCTCAAGGCGCATGTTTTCCTATAGACTGAGAAAGAGACACGTGCCTGTGGCCGGGAGCAGGCTGGGACTCACAGACCCTGGCACTCTCCCGCACACAGAAGCAACTTGCAGAGATGGCGAACGTGGCAAGGCCCTGCTGCGACCCTGACGAGTCCGAGGGGAAACTGAGTGGGACGACTTTGGAATCCTGTGGAAACGTGGACAGAAACTTGAACAATATCCAAACCACACTCGTGGTTAAGCCCCAACCCCCGTCTCCCCTACACACCTGATTCGACTGCTGGAGTCGGTCTTCTTCACTATGTTAACCCTCTCTGCTCCTCCCCCTCCGGATAAGACAGCAGGCAGGCAGGCATGGGGCATTCCCACTTCCTGACAGCACCTAACCCAGAGCGTTTTAGAAACAACCTCACCCCCCGCCCCCAGCCCAGGTCCTGCAGGAAGTGCTTTCTGAGACCCTTGCCTGACCCTCTCCAGCCACCCCAGTGTGCCCCCAGCTTGACAACAGCCTTAAACTTGCCCTTGCTCTCTTTACCACAAGTGTGCCTGGGGGTCTGTAGTTGCAGGGCACTGGCAATACCAGCGCTGCTGTTAGCTGCCATCGAGTCAGTCAGCTCCAACCATAGTGACCGCCTGTGCCACAGAGCAGGACACTGCCCAGTCCTGCGCCGCCCTCACCGTTGTTCCTGTGCCCACTGCTGCAACCATAGCATCGACCCATCTCATCAAGGCCTTCCTCCTCTTCGCTGCGTTTCCCCGTTCCCAAGCAGGACGTCCTTCTCCAGGGCCTGGTCTCTGACAACATGTCCCAAGTCTGTGAGATCAAGTCTCATCAGCATTGCCTCCAAGGAACCCTCTGGCCTTACTTCTTCCAACAGACAATGCCGTAATAATGTGTCAGACATCTAGCAGTTATTTAGCACTTACTACGCATCAAACTAAGGGCCCTAATGGCGTAGTGGGTTACACATTGAGTGGCTAACCACATGGCCAGTGATTCGAATCCACCAGGAGCCCTGAGGGAGAAAGATGAAGCTTTCTGCTACCACTAAGATCGACGACCACAGAAACACACAGGAGCAGTTCTCTGCCCAGGAGGGCTGCAACTGATGGGACGGCAGAGTGCTTGGGTTCTGTGGACATGCTGGGTTCTGTTGTTAGCTCTGTGCATGCAATCGCGCCCTGTGTAACCTCTGTTTAGGAATGTCCAGCCACTTACAGGCCTCTGTTGGTATAAGGTGCTGGTCAGAGAATGGGATGGGCAAACGAACCTGGACATCCAACTTCCTGCACACACACATGTTCCCCTTTCTCTGTGTGCAAAGCAGTTGCATTGCCAGGCATACACTCACAGAGCACATATAACACCGATAATACATATGTTTTAGTCATCATGGCAATCGCCTGATGCATGCATTGTGTTCTCTATCATCTTAACAGGAACTTTCCCTACATGGAAACAAAGTGTTTACCAAATAAGGCTCTAGACTTTGACTCACAGGTAGCACCATCCAATCTCATCTATTGTGTGTCTCATGCTGTAGCCTCTCTCGGGTGAATTTTCTTTTGGGCACATCACGGTGAAGTGCATTATGGCTCCCCCAAACAGCAAAACCACCGCTGGCGAAAAGGACCAAACGGAAAACCAAACCCCCTGCCATCGAGCCGATGCCAACTCATACCTATGGGGCAGAGTAGAAGCTTTCAAGACTGTAACTGTTCATGGGAGGAGAAAGCCCATCTTTCTCCTGAGGAGAAAGCAGCTGGTGGTTTTGAATTCTGACCTTGTAGATCACAGCCCAGTGTGTAAGCGCTTCGCCACCAGAGCTCCGAGACAGGGACGGCAAGAAGCAAAGGAGACATGTCCAACTGGAAGAGAAACAGAAGACTGTTCAACAATACGAACGTGCTCGGGACCAAGGCCTGCCTGTGGCGGCGTGGCGGGCAACTGATTGCGCTGCAGCCAAGAGGCAGCAGTGTGAAAGCGTCAGCTCCTCTCAGGAGGGTTTCTACGCCCATCAAGGGTTCCAGCCTCAGAAACCGACAGGGGCAGCTCTGCCCTGCCCCCCAGGGTCACTAGAGTCAGAACGGACTCAGTGGCAGGGAGCTGTTTTGAATCTTATCAGGGGGTGTTTGCACGGCATTCAAATCACCTGCTTTACAAAATGTATCATGGGGATTAAGCAATGCATGCCTATTTTAAGACAGTGCGTACACTCCTGTAAATGAAACGCGCACAGGAAGGTTAGCTAAGTGTTAGCGTGTTTCCTTAGTCCATCACAAGTCAGTGCGCTTTAACCAGGGACCCGGGCAAAGCGTACTCTTAGTTGCTCTGTAATCTGTAGGACCAAGGAGGGGGAAACGGGGAGGGAGGGGAAAAAGAGGACCTGATGCAAAGCGCTTAAGTGGAGAGCACATGCTTTGAAAATGATGAGGGCAGGAAATGTACAGATGTGCTTTATACAATTGATGTATGTATGCATATGTATGGATTGTGATAAGAGTTGTATGAGTCCCTAATAAAATATTTTTAAAAATCTGTAGGCCCCCGGCTAAGCAAGAGCCAGGCTCAAAGTGGTTGGTTGGTGTGCGGTGTCATCAGGTCAATTCAGATCAGTGACCCCAGGTACGACAACACATCGCCCGACCCTGAGCCTCCCCGGAATCACAGTGCTGGAGCCCATTGCTGCAGCTCATTTCCGTGAGCGTCTTCCTCTTTTTGGATGCCCCTCTGCTTTACCAAGCTTGATGCCCTTCACCAGGGACATGTCCAAGGTACGTGAGGTGCAGTCTCACCTTGCCTCTAAAGAGACTGATGGTTTCTTCTTGTGACATTTGATGGTTCTTTCGATATTTGTCACCAGCATCATAATGCAAATGCATTGATTCTTCTTCAATCTTCCTATTCAATGTCCAACTTTGTCATGCATATGAGGTGATTGAAAATACCATGGCTTGGGTCAGGTGCACCTTAGACCTCAAAGTGACATCCTTGCCCATCAATACTGTAAAGAAGTCTTGTGCCACAGAGCTGCCCGGTGTAACACGTTGTTGGATCTCCGGACTGCTGCCGCCATGCGCATGTTCGCGGTGGCTAAGTGGAGGAGGGAGAAAGACTTTCTATCCTTGTTCATTTAAGACAAAGCCTCCCGGGCTGGTCTTCGGAGGGCTTTCGCCTTCTGCCCTGTGATACTCATGGGTGAGAGAGTGATTCCGAAATGAGGAAGACCAAAGAAGCATTGATGCATTTGGATGACGGGGCTGGCAAGGGACATTGAGAGTACCATGGACTCCCAAAAGAACAAACAAATCTGTCTTGGAAGAAGTACAGCCAAAACTCTCCTTAGAGGCAAGGTGGCGAGACTGCATCTCACTTACTTTGGACATGCTGTCAGGAGACACAGTCCCTGGAGAGGGACATCCCTCTTGGTGTCCAGTAGAGGGCAGTGTAAAAGAGTAAGGTCCCCAGCAAAGCGGTTGACACAGTGGCTGCAACAATGGACCTGGTCATAGGAACACTTGTGATGACAGCGCAGGACCGGCCAGTGTTTCGTTTGGTTGTGCGATGGCACCGAACAACAACAACAACCTAGGGTATTCTTAAAAGACAAGTCAAACTGATTCTCTTCAAATGTGATGTCACATACTATTTTCTCAGAACCCACAGCTTTCCCTTCCCTCAGAGTGAGAGCATTGGCAGTGGGTCTTGTTAGAGATGACAAGTCTAACCTCAGACCTCCATCCATCCCCATCCCGAAGGAATCTGAGCCTGGTGCCCTGGATTCTCCTGGTGATTCTCCACAATGCTTACTTGACACCTGTCTACCCTCACCCCCTGCCACCCTCCCCACGCTCCTTCTGTGCTGGTCTTACCTCACAATATGGTTTCTAAAAGCATCTTCTATTTATGCCCTTAAAGAATGACCCCAAGAGTGGTTATGAGGGAGGGAACTTGGAAGTGGCATGAGAGACAGGTGTCAGAGGTGGTAAAGGCCGGGCTGAGTTTGGGAGCACACAAGGCAGGAGTTGGTCACATCCTCTGTGAGCTCTTCGCTGTGGTGTCTCCATACCACCTCTTGCTCTGAGCCAGCCAGTGTAGGCCTCAGCACATTGGCGTGGGGCTGGCTAAGCCTCGGCCCCACGCAGGCACCCCGTGCAGTGTAGGATACTCAGGATCCTCTGTCCAGGAATTGCCGGTAGGAACCTCCACCTACGATAGCCAGTCATGTCTCCAAACACCTGACATCTGCCAGGGAGGCGAAAATTCCCCTGCCCGAGAAATACTGCTGTGGGAGAGGGGTCAGCAAACTTTTGAGACAGAAGAGCCAATCCTGTCCCTCGCAACAATTTACAAGTTGAATAACAATTTACAAGTTATTCAAGAGCCATAAATATATTTTTACAAATGTAACAAAATCACCATTATCTGAATAAGATCCTTTAACGATTTTCAGTTTTATGTCAGAGCTACATACACATCAAAGGAGCTGCAGATGGCTCTAGAGCCGCAGCTTGCCAACCCCTGTGCCCTAGGCAGACATATTTTAAAGGCTTTGGAGATCTCTCCTTGCTCAGGTCCCCAACAGCTCCTGAGCCTTAATTCCATTCCCGCTCTGTCAAGCCCCCGGGAAGGGTCTGTGAATTCACCCTAGAAGTTAAACTGCAGAAGACACGAGAGGCTGACCGAGAGGGCCTCCTAGCCAACGGGGCAGCATCTTCTTGCGTCAGGTCTCCCTGCCCATGCATCCCCTGGGAGGTAGGAAAAGAGGCTGCAGATGCTTGTAGTGCAGCAGGCGGGAGAGAAGGCGGAGCAGCGGGAGCCCCAACCTCTAACAGTATCTATCGCTGTTAGAAAACGCCACCCCCATCTGCCAGGGCTTCTGCCCTTTCTGAGATGCTCAGGAGGATGCCGTGCAAGACAGGCAGCCAGGGCCTCAGCTCCCTTGAAAGTCGGGGCGGGGGGGTTCTCCACCATGGGCCTCTATCCTAGGGGTCTCGCCTGTGTACAAGCACATCCTTGTCTCCTCCAAGATAAACCCCCAGGGCCTTGGAATATTAAGGCGTCCTTGTCATCCCAAGTCATCTGGTGGGTGGCCACAAGAATAACAAACAGGAGGAGACTTGTCAACGCTGACATGATCCCCAAAGTTCTCATACTCATTGTCTACCAGTTCAGTTTGGATGGATTAAGAAACAGTTCTATGGAGGCAGAGCCTTGTAGAAATAAGAATGCATACCTCAGGTTCTTCTCTTCAGAACCTTCCATGGGCACTCAGGAAAATTGGGAATAAAATATGAAGCCGTCCCCTTGCCGCCGACCTCACCTGGTGCCCTCATCTCTGACGTCTCCCCTCGGTCTGGCTATTTCCTACCTGTGCTTACGTGATGGTGTGAGAGTGCCAGGTACAGAGAAAAATGTGATCCTGTCGGTGAAGGCAGCAACAGAGGAGACAAGAGGAAGGGCGCAAAAGAATGGCTGGAATGTGCAGACGGTCTGTGGGTCTGAGACGAAGTATGTGCCCAAGAGGGAAACGATAGCACCTGTACCAGGTGGTTTGCTCAGAGGGTGTCTGACTGAGTTCCAGCCTGGCTTGGCCACTCCCTCTGTTCTCTTCGGTGCCACAGGCCCTCCAAGACCCTGCCGCCTCCCCACCTAGCTGTCTGTTATGGGGGCCCTAACCTTAGGGTTAGGAGCCCTGGCTGTGCAGTGGTTACGATCCACATGGTCAGCAGTTTGAAACCACCAGCCGCTCCGCGGGAGACTGGGCCTTCTACTCCTGTTGACATTGACAGTCCTGGAAACCCACAGGGGGTCGCTGAGCCAGCTTTGACTCAATGGCAGTAACAACCTTAGGGTTCAGTGACCTTCTGGTAGGCGACCTGTCTCACATTCTCGGTCTATATCCCTCTCTAGGTGTCAGGGGTATCTTTCAAATTTTCTCCATACCCCTTGGACGCTGAGGGGGCCTGGGTTGGCACCCCCAGGCTTGCTCTGGGTCTAGATCTGCCCTGCGGCCATGTGTGCTTTGTTTGCTGTAGAGCATCCTTTGAAAATTCTGCCCAGGAAGTAGGGTCGTCTGGTGATCCCAGCCCCACCTGAGGTTGCCATCACATCAACTCCAAGAAGACCCATGAGCCAAGCTTCAGGCTGGCATCTAAGCTGCCCTCCTCCCCAGGTCCTTCCAGCAGCAGACATGAGCCCAGAAGGAGGCTGGGCGCCTGGTCCTAATACTCTCCACTGATTCTGTGCTCACCGTCTCCCAGGCTGTGCTAAGGATGGCACAGCCAAGAGTGGAAATCAGAACACACCTCCAAACCCAACTTTTCTCTCCCAGGAATCCCACTCTTGAAAAATAATGGCCTTGGGTTTGCAGAGTGTTGCTTATACTGCACATTTAAAAAATCTATTGTGAAATTGAGCCCCCTTCTGCATTCCAAGAAGAATTAGTCTCAGAAACCCATTAGGACAGTTCTACCTTGTCCTACAGGGTCCTCCAAGTTGGACTTGACTCAATAGCAGTGAGTTTGGTTTTTCTTTTCATTTTCCAGGTTCTGGCCTTTATCTGGCCATAAACACTTTCAGTCCCAGGAACCCAGGGGCCGGTCCACCCTGCCCTACAGAGCACCCTAAATCAGACTCGGCTTGATGGCAGTGAGCTTGGACTGTTTTCTTTTTGGAGTTTTCCATGTTCAAAAATACTTGATGGCAGCAAGTTTGGTTTTTGGTTGGGGCTTATCTGCCTCCCACAGGAGAAAGGGCTTTCTGCTCCTGTAAAGAGTTCCAGTCTCAGAAACCCACAGGGGCAGCTCCACCCCGTCCTAGAGGCAGTGACTCGATGGCAATGAGTTGGTTTGGTTTTGTCTTGAGGTAGCCAAAGCCACAAACTACAGTGGACATACACCAAACAAAACTGTGGCAATGAAAAACATCTGTTATCATCTCACTCTGCCATTGTGTCAGGGAGCCTCCGTGACACCGTGACAAGCCGAGAGGCTTATGTTTCGAACCCACCCAGGGCTGTATGGGAGAAACCTCTGGCAATGCTTCCATTGCAGTGACAGTCAAGAGCTCGGGACGTTCTGCTACGTCACTTGAGGTCAATGTCAGTTGAGAATCAACTCAAGGCAGTTGTCAATGACACCATCGATCAGGGTAATGAGATGAACCTGATATAGCAAATGCATTTCCATTTGGAGTTGGGTAGATTTGGAGCGCAGGGGATTCCTGCTATGTGGTAATGAAAGGCTTGTGAGGGAGAGCTGCCCTTAAAGGCCCTTTGACCTTCCTTCATGTAGAATAGTGATGCCGAGCATGGATCTAGAGCTTAGGAGAGCCAGTCCACATGCAAAGCAGATTTAGGTTGCAGAAGCAGAAGATCGGTGTCTATCCTCTAATAGAAAGAGTTGGCTGTCCAGCTGACACCTGGGACAACTATTCAAAGGGACTTTTGGTGAAGTCCATTGATGAAGCACTCAGCTGCAAACAGAGAGGTCAGCTATTCGAACCACCACTCCACCAGGGGGAGAAACAAAGCTTAGTCAAAGGGATTGAAGAAGGAAAATCCCCAGGAGAGAAAGCAGAGGATCAATGTTGTGCTCACACTAGCAGCCCAGTAACCATACTCTCTCTTGTCTTCCGTCCCTAGCTGGAGAGGCAGCTGACAATGCAGAATGAAATGAGGGAAAGACAAATGGCCATGCAGGTGGCTTGGTCTCGAGAATTCCTCAAATATTTTGGAACCTTTTTTGGCATTGTCACCATCGCTTTAACAACTGGGTATGTTTGCTATTTACTTAAAGAATATTAGTTATTAGCTTATTTATAAATACCTATTTACTTAATAATCCTTACGGATTTAAAAAATAATTTACTCTGTGTGCGTGTGTCTGTGTCTGCATGTCTGTGTTTTATGTCTTTGCCATGTTCATCCTATGAAATTGGCCAAGATAGGATTGGGTCCAGCGCAAAGTAACCTTCAGAGTTTTGGTTGAACTCTGTAAACCGGTCAAGCCCAAATCCAGTGCTCCTGAGTTAATGGCTCAGAGCGACCCCGGACAGGGTTTCTGAAGCTATAAATCTATTTTTGAAAAATATATTATTGTGAATTAGGTGAAGTTTTTTCATCAGATCACCTTTTTTGTACTCAGCAACTTACCTGCTCTCCCAATGGCTTGCCCTGCTGCCACCAGCTCCCCATCTTGCTTTTCCTGGAGACCCCTCCTCTTCACCCACGTAGCATGGGGCTACTCTTTAGCCCACATGTTCCAAACCGATTGGCCTACCTCTCCCTTTGCAGAAACAAAATTACACAGCACGAACTTGGCGATTAAAAGCTTTAAACTATAGCCCGTCCTCCAGGATAGCAGTCCAGTAGGCATCTGCTTTGGCAGCCCCTCCCCCAGAGGTAGTATCATCCACTTTGGGAAGTACTGCTCTAGCCTCTGACTTCCCCTCTCCTCCCTCTCCCTCCCACCCCTGCTGACCAGCAATGCTTGTCTCTTTTGTGTGGAAGCCTTTTCTTGTCGTTTTGTGACTGATCTCACTCAGTATGGTGTCCTCCGTGTCCAACCACCATCACGCCCTGAGGAGTCTCACTGGCTCATCACTGCTCTCTAACATTGCCTAAATCCTCAGAGAGCACATAGTCTCATCTTTGTCCCGAGGAGCGGCTGGTGAGTTTGAATTGCATAATCCTGCCTGTAGTTTTTTAGATTTCTTCTCCCCTTTTCTCCATTTTATAAAATAAAGAGAGGACAGATAGCATGGTGCCTCCATGAGTTGATAGTCTACAGCCCATATGAGACCGACACCAAGCACTAGCCTCCAAGACAATTAAAGAGGAACATGTTCACAGGCCTTGCCCTTGAGAGTGGCAGATCTGGTAAAACCCTCTTTCCACAGAAACTTCAAACAAGTAATATTTGAAAGAGGACAGTCTTCCAAAAAACATGTTTTCATTTTTTTTCCAATCGAGCACAGAAAGCAATGCTTACAAATCCTTTTTATTCTTGAAACAGAGCAATAAAAGGGAAGAAGCCTGTCTTCCTCTTCCCCATTGTTCCACTAGGCTTTGTCCTCACCTACCAGTACGACTTGGGCTACGGAACCCTTCTGCAGAGAATGAAAGGTACGTTCGTGACTCCTCCTCCTCCCTCATGAAGGTTCTCAAAACACTGTCTCCCCCAGCTCTCACTTCCCAGGCCTCCTCCTGCCTCTCACGTAGTGGTTTGCCTGAGCCAGCTCACCCTAGCTTATGAGAACCGATGGCTCAATTTTCATAGATTTACATAAGTTGGTGGCTAGCAACAGTCACTATTAACTATGTATTACATTAATTATTACATAATCAAGTAAGTGATTAAAAAGTTGTATTCAATGAAATGATGTTGAAAGCAATGGTCATACTCAGAGCTCATGAGTTTTATCATTTTCCTTTTGGGCAATCTATGCATGGACCATTTATTTCTCTTCTCTGCATAGTAGACTACAACTACAATATACAGATACGACAGAATCACAGCTACAGCTCTCCTCAGGGTGCCCTGTAGGTCATTTGATGTTGGTTGTGGTGGGCATCTATTCTAGGGAGATCTGATAGTCCCTGGCCTACAGTCCAGCATTTTCTATAAGTAGTTCTATTGGAATATGTCCATTCATTTACATATTGTCTGTGGCTACTTTCCCACTACAATATCAGAGTTGAGTCAACGAAGTACTACAATCCCCCAAATAGTTTCTGTTTGGTCGCTTAAGAAAGTCTGCCAGTCAAGGGTCTAAACAGGGAAGTGATGAGCCAAATGCAGGTTGAACTCATAAGTGAGTTGGGTTTGCAAGCCATTACAGACCATTCTCTTGGAAATTGTCCAAAACATGGAGGAAATACTCCTCCAACATTTGCGCACACACACACACAAAAGGTGATCACCAACAAGTTCCACCCCGCACCTTCATTGTTTCACCTTCATTGTTTCACCTTCATTGTTTCACCTTTGTCCCACCTTCTAGTATAATCCATCACACACAGTGTAATGTGATGTAATGTAATGTATCTCCACCGTCACTCTCGTCTGAGCTGTGCTTTTCCATCGATGGCACCCACACACCTTGCCAATGGATACAAGAGTGCAACAAAAATCCAGGAAAGTGTTTTGTGAGAATCAAGCTGCTATATGGGATTTATGAAAAATATATTATACAACAGTAAATTGTGTGCTATGTATATGTTGTATCAGCAATATTTAAAATAATTTACTTACATTATAAACATCTCTGCCACCTTGTCTTCTCCTGGGCTATGGGCCGATCATCTTCCAGGAAGCTGTTGTTATGGTTTGTGATGAGAAAAGAGGCTGTGTAGAGCCTTTTCCAGCCTTGAGAGCAGTCTATAGGACCTCACATTCTTCCTTAAAAACTCCCATTCCAACTGGGGATGCATGTTCCATATAGAACCTTGGTTAAAATATTCATTTGGGGTGGGATATTATTGGTATAGTTGTTCAATTTTATTCTGGACAAAACAACCTAGACATTTATGTATATCATCATTACTACAGGTAAATGTTTTAAGTTCTAAAACACTGAATTACAAAGTAAGTTCTGGTGTACAAACCCATTTCTAGCTGGAAACAAAGTGTCTACAACTGATGTACTATTTGTTACATTCACTTCAGACAACCTTCTTGGTTTCACCCTGCTCATCTGCTCAAGCATTCATGGGTCTATGTCTTGTTTATATGATCATTAGAATTCTTCATTCCTCATAAAAATTGATATAAACCATAAAAAAGCCAACCTTACTGAACAACATAAATATCATGTTACTAATGTGAAACTTCCTAGGAAAGTGTTGGCTGTATATATGAAAAAGGGCATTTTATCACAGATACATTCAATCCACAGAATTTAAAATTACAAAATTTCAACGCATGCTTTGGGAATTGTCTATAAAACATGTCACTTTCAAATATTTAGGTTATAAAACCTTGTCACTTGATCTCACCTCTGACACACTTTGGGCTTGATCCGGTTTTCAATATTTTCTGTTTTTTTTTTTCATATTGGGGGTTATCTTTGGTGTATTTTGTCATTGTGGGTAGCCTTCTTAAATCTTTGTTATGTGTTTTTCTGTTTTTCGCTATATGAAACCCAGGATTGATGAACCTGTAGAAACAACAATGAGATTAGTAGTTCCCAGGGGGCACAGTGAAGATAAAAGGGGGAGCTGATATCAAGGAGTTCAAGAAGGAAGAAAATGTTTTTGTGGTAGCAATTGTACAATACTGCTTGATGTGATAGAACTATGGAATGGTATGATACAGGACATGCTCCTAATGAAATGATTTGGAAAAGGAAAAGTTTAGGTTAGAGTTTCTTACCATTAAGTAGTGTTGGTGCCAAAACATGCAAGTTTGATCGGCTGTGTCACCAGCCTTTTTGTAAACACATCCTCTCTCCTGGACATCTAGTCTGCTGCCAATGGTCTGCCTTGGTATATGTATTTCAAACCAAACTCTCTGCCTTGGAGTCGATTCCAACTCAAAGTGACCCTGTGGGAGAGAGCAGAACTGTCATTCTTTCCAGGAGTAGAAAGCCTGTCTTTCTCCCTCAGAGTGGCTAGTAGTTTGGAAATGCTGACCTTCCAGTTAACAGCCCAATGCGTAACCACTAGGCCACTAGGGCTTCTTGGTATATGCACTCAATTGATTTGCATTTCCTATTTAAGACTGAATCGAAAAAAAGCAAAGTTTACAGATCAAATAGTTTTATAACTGGAAATTTTAGATTGCTCTGGAAAAGAAGTACTTAGAGAAAACATTGGCTTTCATTTCTGGGGCAGGTTTATGGACTGTCACTCACATTCATTACAGTACACCTTTTAAGTTCAGTTGGCAAATATTACTGGCTCGAAGAAATTACTGTACTAGCAAACTGTTGTTTGAAAGAGGAATAATTTATAGAATTGTGTATGTATGTGTGTATGTACCGACTAGAGAACACTCTGCTTTATTTGGAATATTTAGAACTGGTTTCTAGAGAAAGATGAGCTTTCTGGATGAAGTAGAATTGTTAGTAAATTTTTCCCTCATGTTATTTATGATACTATGGGGTAGTTAGAAGGACTCTATATGGCCCATCTGTTCCCAGGTCCTCCAACACAACTAACAGACCATCCTAACTTTTGTTTAAGGGAAGGGGGGGTGGCGGCAGATGGCTTCTCTTGGTCTTCTTGTTCTTCTCGTCCTCTGCCCATTAAAGTTTGATTTGTCATCTTTCCCCGAGTCCTCAGACTTGCCTCACACAGATCCACAGAGTTGCTGCTGGGACACGGCCGCCAGAGCTTCTCACAAAACTCTCAAGAAGTCCGTGTTACCTGACCTCTCTGTGCTTTCTTTCAGGTGAAGCCGAGAACATACTGGGCACAGAGAAGGAGAAGCTGCAGCTACCCGGAGGGATGATCACGTTTGAAAGCCTGGAGAAGGCCAGAAGGGAGCAGAGTAAAATTTTCATTAGCAAATGAACTCATGCTCACCCGTGGAATCGCAGTGCTCATCACTGAATAGGGATTTTTGTAGCTTTCTAACGGCACGTGATTTTGATATGAACTTTATTGTAAAATTTTACAATGCATGATGAGTTTGGGCTAAACCATTTTAAAAGAACATGTGTAAGACTTAAACATAAAACCCTAGAAATACACTAAATACCTTCTAGATTTCCTATGTATATCGCAAATATCTAAGTACAAAACGAATAAATTATGTTGTTTGGAATTCCTGAAGATAGCTGTCCTGCTGCCACTTCTGTCTCACACCTTTCCTCAGCACACGCCTCTCCCACTGTGATTTGTCAGTGTGTCCTGTCCCTACATGACGAAGACCATGACCAGCCCGGCCCTGAATGCTCTGTAGTGATTCACCCATATAGTGACCCAGCAAGTCCCATGAGACAGATACCATTTTTAAACACTTTTAATGGCATATAATTCACAAACTATACAATTCAATAGTTCAATCATATTAAGAAGAGTTGTGTAATCACCACCACAATCTACTTTAGAACATTTTCTTCATTTTTGTACGCATCCTTATTAACCCCCCATATCACCCCAGCCTCTCCCTGCCATAACCCCAAAGAACCATCAATCCCGTTACTGTCTCTATAGATTTACTTATCCTGGATTTCAGACAGGAAAACATTTTTGAAAACTAACAATAATAAAGTAAAACAGATAAAAGCCGCAATAGAAAAGAAAGCAGAAACTGAAGATCCTATCATGAGTCTCATGGGCTTGTGTTCATGTTCTTCAGCTTCAGCATGAGCTTGCATTTGAGCAAATGGTGGTCTGCTCCAGTCGGTCCAGGCAGTGTTCTGACTGATGAGAGTGAGTGAGCGTCTCCATCATCTCTTCCAATAGATGCAGCCATTGTCATTCTTGTGGGCTCCATTGGGTGAGTTCTATGTATCAGCAGCAGCTCATGTTGTTGAAAAAGGTCTTTGTCTTAGTAGGTATCAATAAATATCTTTGGAGTGAATGTACTTGAAGAATGGGTATAGAGGTGATTCTTTTAATGAGGACAGCTTTTCCAGTGAGAGAAAAACTAGAGGTAGACACCCAAATCAGTCACTCCTACTCTACAACCATACCTGGTATCACTCTTGGAAGGTTCTCACCCTTTCTCCTTCACAGCAGTCTTCACTGCCAGGAATGAATTCTTGCCTACTTTCCCCAATATTGTTTTAGCACAAACTGCCTGTGTTCAAATCCCAACTCTGAGCACCTTTGGAGTGAGGTTTATGGCAGAGTGGTGTAGCCCTTTGGCCATTTATTGGCAGCGTGAAGACGTCTTGGGAACATTGCCTGAGCAGCGCAGAGGCCAGGCCAAGAGGCTGAGGGTCAGAAAGCAGCCTGGCTGTGAGCACGGCAGAGAAGAAACCGTCCTGACTGACCAGCTGTATCCTGAGGTTCTCACCTCCACTGTGACCTGTTAGCTTCCCTAATAAACCTTCTAATTGTGAGTATGTTCTGGGTGGAAATTGCAGTGAATTCTTGAACCCAACCAAGAGGTAGAGCATGCTTGCTGTTGGAGGGTCAGGTGGTATCAGAATTGGTAAGAAGGGTGGAGGGTGGCGAGTGGAGGCATGTCTGACTTCAGCCTCATAGGAATTGGTCTTGGCAGCTGATAGTGATAATAGGGAGTTTTGCCCTCCCCTGTGTAATTGGAGGAGGAAGATGTGACCCTCACACCACTTTTTTCAAGACCAAACGGTCCAATCCATAATTGATCATGGGGAGATGGTACAGGGCGAGGCAGTGTTTTGTTCTGCGACACATAAGGTTATCAAGGGTTGGGGGCCAGCTCAACAGCAGCTAACAGCTATGTGATGGGTACTGATGGAGGAATGAGTCGACCAGGGGTCTGCATCCCAGCCAGAAGAGATGTGCTCTCGGGAAGTAAGGGGCAACTGTGGAGGGGACTAGAGCAAACACGGGGAGAAATAAGAAAACTTTGGATGGTGACTAATGAATTCAGTGGAGGTAAAACAATAGGGAGATGTGGTGGTGGGGGGACTCATTTTCGGGCTGGGACTGCAGGGACTGCACGTTGGTAGCGATGGAGAGTCACTGAGTGGTGCAAACACGGTGCTATACTTCTAACTAAAAGGAATCTAGCCAGAAGCACCTCAGAAGAAAGGCCTGGCGATCTGCACCTGAGAAAAAGAAAACCCCAGCCACTGAAAACCCTCTGAAACACAGCTCTGCTGTGGCACATGTGGGGCCACTCTCAGTGGGAGTTGAAAATGCAGGGCCCACGTTCCTCCTTTCGCTGAACTCGGGGCAGGTTACAGGTGGATATTTGTGTTGACCGCTAACTCTGAAATGGCTGACCAAGCAGGTAGAGTGGCTACTGCTCATTTTCAGTTTCATTTTCACTCCAGTGATTAAAACCAAACTCACTGCTGTCAAGTGAATTCCGACTCACAGCGGCCCTACAGGACAGGGTAGAACTGCCTCTGTGGGTTTCTGAGACTGTGACCTTCTAGGGGAGCAGAAAGCCTCCAACTTTCTCTCAGCATTCCGAGACATCACTTTCCTACTCACTAGGCGTGGTTCAGAGAAAGGAAAGGATTAAGGAGGCTCATTGGTCTTGCTTGGTGGGCAGCTTTGGGAGGAGACAGCAGTAAAAGCAATCTGGCTCCAAGCATAGTCTCCCCTCTGAGGACGGCTCACGGGAGCTGCATACCCCCTTTACCTTCAGGCTGTTCACTTGCACAGCTTTAGAGAAACCCGTGGCCAATACAGTGTAGCTTCTTCTGATGGAGACACAGATGGATTTTCACTGCAGTGACCTTGTGGTGTGTCTGAGCAGAAACTGATTTTACTAGGTGGGCGGCATTTGGTATTGCTGTGTTCTTTCACTGCCACCATCTCCACAGCTCCTGGGGCACAAATGAGGCACTTAGAGGTTAGTGACAGCCTACTGAGAAGCTCCACTTGATGGGCAATGGAGGATGGCTGTTTGTCAGTCTAGAAGGGCCCCCGGGAGATGGTCACACCCCTGGAGCTGGGCACAGTCCTAGTGCTATTGCTCGCAGGGGTGCAGTCACCCTAACACAAGGACAAAGGAGGAAAATCCCGTCATCACTGACGGCTCACCACTTGCTGTGTAGTCCATCTGGTGATGCCAAGAGTGTCGTCTCCATTTCTGTTGTTGAAAAAAGGTCATTGCGATGGGAAGTTGTTGGTCTTGCAAAATTCCATCATGTGATCTCCAGCTTCATTTCTTTTCTTTTTTTAAAAACATTTTATTAGGGGCTCATACAACTCTTATCACAATCCATGCATATACATACATCAATTGTATAAAGTACATCTGTACATTCTTTGCCCTAATCATTTTCTTTTTTACATTTTATTAGGGGCTCATACAACTCTTATCACAATCCACACATATACATACATCAATTGTATAAAGCACATCCATACATTCTTTGCCCTAATCACTCTCAAAGCACTTGCTCTCCACTTAAGCCCTCTGCATGAGGTCCTCTTTTTTTCCCCTCCCTTCCTGCTCCCCCCTCCCTCATGAGCCCTTGATAATCCACAGATTGTTATTTTGTCATATTTTGCCCTATCCGGAGTCTCCCTTCCCCCCCTTCTCTGCTGTCCATCTCCCAGGGAGGTCTCATGTGGATCCTTGTAATCAGTTCCCCCTTTCCAACCCACTCACCCTCCACTTTCCCAGCATCGCCCCTCACACCCCTGGTCCTGAAGGTATCGTCCACTCTGGATTCCCTGTGCCTCCAGCTCCCATATGCACCAGTGTACAACCTCTGCCCTATCCAGTCCTGCAAGGTAGAATTCGGATCATGGTAGTTGGGGAGAGGAAGCATCCAGGATCTGGGGGAAAGCTGTGTTCTTCATCGGTACTACATCATACCCTGACTGACCCATCTCCTCTCCTAAACCCCTTTATGAGGGGATCTCCAGTGGTCGACACTTGGGCCTCGGGTTTCCACTCTGCACTTCCCCCTTCATTTACTATGGTGTATATATATATATATATATATATATATATATATATATATATATATATATACACACACACACACACACACACACACACACACACATATATACACATACGTATATATATATACACATATATACATACACACACATATATATATATTCTTTTTTTTTTTTGCATGATGCCTTATACCTGGTCCCTTTGGCACCTCGTGATCGCACTGGCTGGTGTGCTTCTTCCATGTGGGCTTTATTGCTTCTGAGCTAGATGGCCGCTTGTTCACCTTCAAGTCTTTAAGACCCCAGACACTATCTCTTTCGATAGCCGGGCACCATCAGCTTTCTTCGCCACATTTGCTTATGCACCCGTTTGTCTTCGGTGATAGTATCATGGAGGTGTGCAGCCAATGATATGATTTTTTGTTCTTTGATGCCTGATAACTGATCCCTTTGGGACCACACGATCACACAGGTTGGTGTGTTCTTCCATGTGGGCTTTGTTGCTTCTGAGCTAGATGGCTGCTTGTTTATTTTCAAACCTTTAAGACCCCAGTCACTATCTCTTTTGATAGCCGGGCACCATCAGCTTTCTTCACCACATTTACTTGTTCACCCACTTTGGCTTCAGCAGTTGTGGCGGGAGAGTGAGCATCATAGAGCGCAAATTTAATAAAAGAAAGTATTCATACACTGAGGGAGTGCTTGAGTAGAGGCCCAAGGTTCTTCCGCCACCTTAATACTAAACCTATAAATATATGCACATAGGTCTATTTCCCCATCCTCATATATATATTTGCATGTACATATCTTTGTCTAGACCTCCATAAATGCCCCTTAACTCCCAGCTCCTTCCTCCATCTCCCTTGACTTTCCTCCTGCCCCACTACCATGCTCCGTCCCCACCTGGGCTACAGCTATACCTCTTCTCTATGCAACCTTACCCTTGATCATTCCCCACCAGGCCTGCCTCCAGCTTCATTTTTATCACTAAGGTCTTACTTTCCAACTATAGCTCTTTTCCTTTGTTTCCAACTTTCACTTTCCAATCATCAATCATCGTCAGTGCCTTTGGAGTTTACGTTTGATCAACTTCAGACTCTGGAAGTTAACAATTCTTAAATTTCTTCATCACTAGCTTTAGTGGTTGGTGTGCAAATTTGAATAATTCATAATTGTATTAACTAGATTTCCGTGATGTGTACTCTCACAGATACATACACCATGAGCCAAATACACCATGTACCTGTCAATCACTAAGGTATACCCAGTTAAGTTCCCCTGAGCTGATAGCCTTACACTGTACTTAGAGATAGATTTTTAAATGTCCTTTTTTATCATGAATGTGGCACCATTCGGCTTGGATTTGTCATTCCAGACATGGTAAGCCACATTACTAATCGACTGAAAATGGCCAATACCAGTCCATTTCAGCTCACTGTTGCCTACAACATCAATCTTGATGCATTCTATTACCTTTAGATGACTTCAAATTTACTATATTCATATATATTAGACTAAATTAAAGTATTGATCCTATTATTTACCAATGACATTTTAGACAATTTAAGATCATCTGTTTCTTAAAACCCATTTCTCAAGCCTCCAGTAATATTTTCTATTTATTTAGGCTCCAGTAGTATTTTTGACAAGAATTTCACTAAGAATCTTAAGGAAGGCAAGAGTCCACAACAGGTATTTTAAACATGTGCATCTTCTATGATTTTAAGTGGGTGAGAGAATGAAGGGCCACGAAATATGTCTTTCAACTCAAAGGATGAAAGCATGTGCTAATTATAAAAAGCCAAACTCCACTTCATTTAAAGAATCTAGTCATTAGGTTGAGGCTCAGTGCTGGCTGCAGGGCAGGCACCAAGAGGACAGAAAACCTTGATGTGGTAATCTGGACTTGATTCCCAATGTCCTGCAATGTTCTGTTCTCACAGGTTCGTGGTGAAGACAGTTTGGAGCAGGGTACAGACTGCTCTAATGTCAGAGTCAACAAGCATTTATTACTCATCAAACACACAAGTCAAGGAAGAGTTGAACAGCAAACATCCTCATCAGTCAAGTTCCTCCAAGGTAGGCTCCTGCCCCTAGGCGTATTGTTACTGCACTTTCTTGCATGCCTCGCTTTGTGCCATTGGAGAACACACAGCCCTTCTCTCCTGGGTTATTAAATGGTTATGTTCCATGGCAAACACAATGTACAGAGACTCAGTAGGGGAAAGGTGTTTTTTTTTAAAAAAAGATATAAAAAGTGTAAGGCTATCAGCTCAGGGAGAGGCAGTGTTGGCCACAGGGATTAGACTGGGTATACCTTAATGATTGACAGATGCATGGTGTATGTGGCTCTGGGCCACATGGTTGAATCATGCCCTGACCACCATGTGGGCCAGTGGTCCAAGGGCACACGGGGAAAATCCTATACATTTTTCCCATCTGCAATTTTGCATCCAAGCATGGTCCTTTCCCTCCTTCCTCTAGAGTGCCCTCTGCAACAGTGATGAGCTGATCTCCCACCCATCGTGAGTTTATGATGACTGGCTTTCTACTGTCTAGCATGGCTATGAAGCCTTTAGACACCATTAAGGGGTTATGCTGATAGTTTCCCTCAACCAGATGATTTGACTGTCACTTTGTCTTGTTTTGGTCCTGTTTAAAGCTTGATAAAGGGGGTTGCTCTCGTTCTAGTTTTTTTTTTAATAGAAGGCCACCTTAGGGCAATGGAGGTAACTCATTGTATCTATTCCAAGCAGGAGGCATATTCTGGTTGTTATTTTAGATTTACTGGTATTGAGAACATTCTTTCCTCTATTACCCCACTAAGACAGCTTTAACAGAGCTCTGCGTTTATTCAGGGGCCAATCATCTCTGTTAAAGCGTAGCTTATACTTGATGTCTATTGGGAGTTAGGGAGATTATAGCACAGCAGTGTCATCAGCAGGTCCCAACAGAATGTTGGTAATTGTGTATTCTCTATCGATTTCAAGTCGTCTTTATAAACTGGGGTCTATGCCTGCCACAGCGATGGTTGTGTAAGCAAAAGGAAATGGTGTTTATGAAACTCTCCAGGGAACTGTGCTGGATATAAAAGTATTGAGAGCATAGCTTTATAGAAAGACTGTCTCCGCATACAAGTGACTGGGGATTTTATTCCTCTAGCACACCACCAGTTCGTTGAAGTTACTAACCTATGGGATGATGGGTTATGTGCACACTTATTATCCACAAAGTCAGCAGTTCAAATCCACCAGCTGCTATGGGAGAAAGACGAGGCTTTCTGTTTCCATAAAAGTTTACAGGTTTTGAAATCCAAAGGGACACTTCTACTCTGTTCTACAGGATTGCTATGAGCCAAAATTGACTGTAAGATTGAGTTTGTTTGTTTGTTTTTTAAACAAACTCTTTAAGTTTAAAGAAATGCTAACAGGAATAAAAATGAGACAAAGCATATATATGCCTGGAAAATCATAAGAACTCAATGAATATGCCCTAGTACTGCTATTCTCTGTTTACTAACATGTCTCCATACATACTCTGCTAGTTTATTGCTAGTTTTCCTCTATCATACACAGGAGAAGCTGGTGGCATACACCAAATCCTCCCCCATCAGGCAGTAGCACGTAGCACATTTCTCACAGAACAAGCACCCCTTTGCTAGAGGCACAATGGCGATTTATGCTAGCAGAAGAGATACGTAAAGTGGTCTTTTTTAAATGGTGCATTTAAATGATCCTTCACAAAAAATTATCAATCAACTAACACTCAGATAGATGTTTAGTTGCATATTTAACATATGGCTAACAGTATTGACATCAGAGCCACCCTGGGAAGCCCAGAAGACAAAGTCACTGGACTTGTGGACAAGAAAACTTCACAGCAAGGAACTAGAGTACTCAGGGAAAACACTTGTCTTTCTTGGGAGTGGTCCTGGACATTTAAAACAGATGGCTATTGGGCTTAATAGACTCCATCTCTGGGATGAAAGTTGGAGAAAGCCTCTTCACCCACTGGAATAAAATGAGACAGTTGTGACTCCAGGAGCTGATATGCTGCACACCCCACAGTGCATATGATGGCTGAGGGGAACACGTTAGTAACAACCAGTGAAACACACGTTAGGCGCCACAGAGTTAGGAACGAGGAAAGCATGTAATCACACAGACACACACAACTCACCTTAGACAGGAGACTGACTAGCTCTCTCCGCACAGTGACATTTGATCCTCTGTCAAGTGTTACTAGGGTGTCCCCTTGCTTTGCTTTAAGAATATGGCCAACCACACTGGACAACTGTGGTTAATTAAACAGTGGAAATAATAAAACTGAATTTTATAAAGGACAGACACTTTCCAATTGTCATCCTTTGCTGTTGCAAACACAATACTTCTTCCACATCAACAAGATGATCTGTTTTGCCTAAACTTTATTGTGTTATCACTGGCATGATAACGGTTGCATGAGAATTGATGGGGAAGATTTAGGAAAATATTCTGAGATGCTTCCAGGGAACAGAAAAGAGCAGCTACAAGTCAATATATCTCATTAAATAAGTACAAACTATAAGTTACATTTGTTGTATTTAGTAAAATTAAAGGCTCAGGTTGAAAGCAAAGGAGAGAGGAAGAAAGTATAGTGGCTCAGACTCTGAAATCATGAAAGAGCATCCTTGTGCTTAGAGTTGGTCTTACACCGCCATAACATTAAGGAATCAATTTATGGTTGGGACGGGTCCCTGAGTGGGAAATATGGTCATTTGCTTGGCTACTAGCTGAAAGATTGGTGGTCCACATCCACTACTGTACGAAAACACTGTCTGGTTCCCTCTGGGAGGATTGCTTGGCCACAAAGACTGAGTAAACTTGAGTACGTAACTGTTTGCATGTTTCAGGAACTTGGTGCAAATGCTGAATACGAAAAAGTTAATTATGAATCATAAGAACAGCTTGAGCCTGAAATCATGTGCCCTGGTATTGCCCTGCATTTGAACTTCTGTTAATTTTCTCCTTTGGTGTTCAAATAAAAATCAGCAAGGGGAGAAGCTGGGAGGTGAGGGAGCTTGACTCACTCTGGAGTCTCGAGCAGTTCTCTCAGGTAGCTCCCAGATGGCTGGAGTGCTAGAATCTACCTCCACAAGGTCAGAGACACTAAACCTTACAGAGCACAGTTCTATTTTGTTACACCTGAGCTCTTCATCAGTTCTCCATGAATTGGAACAAATGAGCTAGCAGTCAACAAAGATCCTAGTTGACATGGATTTCCCACTGGATGGGCAAACTTTGAGGGATTTCCCTCATCATGTGGCCTCAGCAAATAACTGTTATTGAAAAAGCAGCAGGAAGTAATGGGGAAAACAATGGAGATCTTTCTCTAAATTTAAAAAAGTGTTTTTGTTTCCATCTCCTATTCTCTTAACCAAAAGATGTTCACAGGTTTTCTGACAGGGGCTAGGGGGTGGGTATTGGCTCTGAAGATCCTGAGTTTCCTCGTTCCCCATTAAGGGAGCAGCTTGATCAGCTGCACAGAAGACAGGAGAATTACCCTGGAGGGCACCTCTCAGACACCCAGTGAACCCCATAGAGAGCCAGCGCTGCCTCCTGGCTAAGGAATCGTGGACTCTTCCTCTCCCAAGCCCTGGAGAAATGATGGAAGAACATGAGAAACAAAAACAATCCACTGCAGCCCTGAATATGTTCACAATTGGGGTGGCTTGCCTGTTGTTGACACACCAGAGACAATAATGAGTTCGCTAAAATATGCAAAGCAAATAGAAACCTGAAGGGGTGACACTCAAAAGCAGAAGAGCTGACCTCAGAAAAGGCCACTTCTTTCAGAACCTGCAAATGCTGAGTATAGTCGAGGATGCTGGGAGGCAGTGCAGGGAGAAGCCTCTGAACTCAGAAATTCAACAAAAGGCCCCAGCACCTCAGTGGCCCTCAGCCGCCTGTGACAATGGCAGGAAGAGAGATCCTGGATACAGAGCTCCGACCCTGAAGAGCCCGGCAAATGCCCAGGAAACACACTGTCCAGCAGAAAAAAGGCAGCCCTAAGTGCACAAGGGAACATTGCACACCCATGCCTCTGCCTTTTCTGCCACGCATTCCTGGAGAATCCAGGTGAACTTGCACAAATATGTGGTAAAGCATCTAGTGCTCACACTCAAATCCTGGGTTCATATATTTACAACGGCTACTTCTCATGCTAATCGAAGAGTGTGAACTTATTTCTCCTATAAAAATTCTCTCCCTTGCTTTCTTTATCTAAAGATATGTTGTTGTTGTTGTTAGGTGTCATCGAGTAGGTTCTTATCCATAGCAACCCTGTGCAGAACAGAACATCCTCACCATTATCTCTGTGTTCGAGCCTGTTGTTACAGCCACTGTGTCCATCCACCTCATTAAGAGCCTTCCTCTTTGTCACTGCCCCTGGACCTCACCGAGGATATTGTCCTTCTCCATGTGACTTCACATCCAAAATGTGTAAGAAGAAGTGTGGCCATTTTCCACTCTAAGGATTAGGGTTAGAGCTGCCCATACTCTGGCCATACTTCTTCCAAGACAGATTTGCTTGTCCTTTTAACAGTCCATAGTACTTACAACATTATCTGCTATCATCACAATTTAAACATATCAATGGAAACATATAAAAGCAATGGTCAAATAGGTTGTAGAGAAATGGCATTAAAAGATAATGAAATGTTTCTATCAATTTTGGAAATTTCATAGTGTGTGCATATACATATAGATGTACACAAAGGGTTCATCAGAGGGTAAGTGAAAAAATAAAATATAGCTACTCAGGCTCCATTGCATGTGTGCATGGACTTATTTCATACAGCAAAATGAAACACCGGCCAGTTGTCTGCCATCCTCCTAGTCACTGCTATGTTTCAGGCACTGTGTCGGGGCCACTAGGTCAAAGGACCTTCTTAAGGATCTTCCTCATTTTCACTGTCCTCTACAAGCACCAGGCCATTTTCTAGGGACTGGCCTCTCCTGATAGCATGTCCAAGGAGGCAAAAGTTCCCAATGCTTTCTTCTAAGGAGCACATTGGAAGGCCCAGGACAGAATGAGAGAAATGTGTGGAATGGAATTTTAAAAATTAGGAAGTCTAGGCTTATGGGTTGGCTAGAGATTGATGGAACCACAGATCTGCAACCTTAATTGCCCTTCAGGTCTGGAACTGAAGGTTCAGTTTTCAGCCAAAGAATAGAGAGTTCACTAAGCAGAATAAAAACACTCATGAGGTATTAACCTCAAAATCCTTTTTAGAGCAGATAACAGTAACAGGCAGGCTTCACATGTCTCTTCTGATCTCTGCATCATGGAGAATGATATTCTCATGGTCTATTGAACCACTGGACTCATTGTTACCATGTATCTTCAACTTTCATAACTTTTCTTTCTTGCAGGCAGAAAGAGACCATTAGTTGCACCTTTGATGGCCACCGAAGAGCTTTTAAGGCCCCAGTACCTGTTCAACATAGTAGGATGTAGAATACTGCCTTTGTGGACTGTGCTAAGTGGCTGTGGTCTTTGTGAAACTTTTCAGATATGATTTTCCACACAAATAATTTTAGTTAATTTGTCCATTCTTCTCTTATGTAGAACAGAGTTAATAATTAATGCTCTCCCCTAGGGCGGCAGATGTGGTATGTAAAGGAATAAAAATCATTCAAAAACATGATGCCACATACAGAGAGAAAAAGTTGTTTTCTCTGGTAAATAATGATACACTATCAGAGAAAGATATACTTGGGAATGATAGTAATATTATTTAGAAATATTTGCCACCTGACAGCATGAATTGCTTCTGTCCCTTACCACTGCACCATTTTCCCCACTCTGTAACTTGTCTTTCTTGGGTGCGGAGGAAACAAAAAATGTTTCTACAGCTAAAACTCACATTCCAGAATAGAAAAACGTTTTTGTAAGATCATTAAATATTTTTAAACAATAAAGTTATTTTAAATGAAATATTTTCATTCAACTGGTGCATAATTTTAAACTTAGTAAAATTATAATTACCAATTTTTTTCAATAAAGACAATTTCCAGAAAGCAAATCCAATTGTAAATAAGCAGCTATTTTGGAGGAAGGAGGCCATAGGTGACTTAATCAATTAATGCTCTACTGTTAAATTGGAGCCCTAGGGTGGCTGTTGAGTAAGTGGTAGACTGCTAACCACAAGTTTGGTGGTTCAAACACACCAAGTTCTCTGCAGAAGAATTACGAGGCTAACTGCTTCTACAGTGATTTACAGCTACATAACCACTGTACATGGTCACTATGAGTTGGAATCAAGCTGACTGCAGTGAGGTTTTTTGGGTGGCTGCTAACTCAGTGATTGGCAGGTAGAATATGTCTAGACTGATGAAGCACATTCTGCTCTAAAACAAATGTGGTCACCAAGACACAATCAACTTGATAGCAGCTGGTCTGATTTGGGGGGAATAAGCTATAATCCTTGCCCATGATGTATTTCCCAAAATCTGTCAGCCTATAAAAATACCCTCTGACCCAATTTTAAGAATTCAAGACTGCTTGTCTTAGTGAAAAGCAAATCAAAAAGCACCAGTGCTGGCTGGGTTCTGTTCCAAGGAGCAGGGGGTGGGAATCGTGTATATTTTTATTTGGAACTAAGGGTATTTATTAGTTTATTTCAAAGCAACATTAACTTCCTTCATACTCTTAGGTTTACCTGAGAGGAGGGGACTAATTCTGAGTTGTTTGAAAACAAGAATTATAAGCTTTTAAAATCTGGACCTGTTTGACTGTAACAGTTTACTGTGTTATTTCAGAACTGTCTATATAACCAATTTACTAAGAATCTGAGTTGATTTATTTAAATTTTAGACTGATACCAATTTTCTTTCACCAAATATGACACGCATACAATACAGTATATACATCATAAAGATGTGCATGTTTTGTGCAAAGACAGAATGATATTGTAAGATCACATTGCTTTTGTCTTGTCCATAGAAGTGTGTCTGCATGTAGTATGTATGGCAGGGACCAGATCAAATCCAGGGATGCACATAGTAGACAACTGGGGAGGAGGTGGGGAAAGGAAATAAAAAAGGATGAAAATAAGGAAGAAAAGGGGAGCAGGGGCATGGGGCACTAACCCACCCAAGGGGAGGGTATTGTTTATATCTCCACAGGGAAAGAGGGACCAAACTTCAACCCAGTGCCCCAAGGTGTGAATGCAACATTCCGGCGTGGAGTAGGGAACCAGTAGAGAGGTCTGGGGGCTGACCCCAGTACCAAATACTAAGTGGACACCTGCCCCTCCCCCCAGAAGAATTTATTTCAAAGGATGGCATTGAATCTGCAGCTCTGGGAGAGGGACATATCTGATCGGAGCACATGGGAACAGATTAAGGGGGAGTAGAAGAGAGTGGAGCACATCCTGGCCCACCAGTCCTTGAGAATGATGACCCCAATTAGAGCAGTCAGTCCACAGAGAGGACCACATGGCTAGTCCCACTATGAGACATGACATCCCTCACAAACCCATGGCCCTGCGGGGGACAGCGCCAGAGACACAGTGTGGGAATTGCACCCGACCTGATCCCACCACACTGAGGCAAAGCACTGGGGCAGTGCAGCAGAACAGCAAAGAAATGGAGTGACAAGGTCCCCAGGGAATGCTGAAGGTGGACTTTGGGGCCAGTGCGTGGTACCCCAATAGACTGGACTGGAAAACACTCCTAAAGGCCAACAAACGATCCTTGAACTAACTACAAGCTTTTCTTTCTTGTTGTGTTTTGTTTTTTGTCAGTGGTTTGTTGTTGTTTTGTTGTATGCTGTTGCTTGGTTTTGCTCTGTCTTGTTTTTGTGCATGCTATTATCTCCGTAGGTCTGTCTAAATAAGATAGACTGGATGAACAATCTGGAGGAAAAACAACGGACCAATAGTTCTGGGGGGAAATGGGATAGGGGGAGGTGAGGGGTAAGGAAGTGGTATTAACAAACCCAGGGACAAGGGAAAAACAACTGATCCAAATTGGTGGTGAGGTGGGTAAGGGAGACCTGGTAGGTCATGATCAAGGGTAATGTAATGAAGAGGTATTGCTGAAACCCAGGTGGGGATGGAGCATTATAGTGGGACAGGAGGAAAGTCAAGGGAAACAGAGCAAAGAGCTGGGAGGCAAAGGGCATTTATAGAGGTCTAGACAAAGACATGTACATATGCAAATATATATGAGGATGGGGAAATAGATCTATGTGCCTATATGTATAGGTTTAGTATTAAGGTTATTAAGGTGGCGGAAGAACATTGGGCCTCCACTCAAGTACTCCCTCAATGCAAGAGTACTTTCTTCTATTAAAATGGCATTCTATGATGCTGACCCTCCCGACACAACCACTGAAGCCAAAGCAGGTGAGCAAGCAAATGTTGATGGTGCCCGGCTATCAAAAGATATAGCATCTGGGGTCTTAAAGGCTTGAAGATAAACAAGGGCCATCTAGCTCAGAAGCAACAAAGCCCACATGGAAGAACACACAAGCCTGTGTGATCATGTGGTTCCGAAGGGATCAGTTATCAGGCATCAAAGAACAAAAAAAATCACATAACTGGGTGCACACCTCCATGATATGATTGCTGAGGACAAACGGGTGCATAAGCAAATGTGACAAAGGAAGCTGATGGTGCCCAGCTATCAAAAGATATAGCATCAGGGGTCTTAAAGGCTTGAAGGTAAACAAGCGGTCATCTAGCTCAGAAGCAACAAAAACCACATGGAAGAAGCACACCAGCCTGTGTGATCACGAGGTGTCGAAGGGATCAGGTATCATGCATCATCAGAACAAAAAAAAATCTTACCATAGTGAATGAAGGGGGAAATGCAGAGTGGAGACCCAAAGCCCATTTGTCAGCCACTGGAGATCCCCTTGCAGAGGGGCTTAGGGGAGGAGACGAGTCAGTCAGGATGCAATGTATCACCGATGAAGAATACAGCTTTCCTCTAGTTCCTAAATGCTTCCTCCCTCTCCTCCCCACTATCATGATCTGAATTCTACCTTGCAAGTCTGGATAGAGCAGAGGTTGTACACTGGTGCAGATAGGAGCTGGAGGCACAGGGAATCCAGGGTGGATGATACCTTCAGGACCAGGGGTGTGAGTGGTGATACTGGGAGGGTAGAGGGAGAGTGGGTTGGAAAGAGGGAACCGATTACAAGGATCAACATGTGACCTCCTTGCTGGGGGGCGGAAAACAGAAAAGGGGGTGAAGACAGACATCGGACAAGGCAAGATATGACAAAATAATAATTTATAAATTATCAAGGGTTCATGAGGGAGGAGGGAGCAGGGAGGGAGGGGAAAAGATAGGACCTGATGCCAAGGGCTTAAGTGGAGAGCAAATGCTTTGAAAATGATGAGGGCAATGAATGTACAGATGTGCTTGACACAACTGATGTATGTATGGATTGTGATAAGAGTTGTATGAGCCCATAAAACGTCTAAAAAAAGAGAAGTGTGTCTGTATCTGTGTGCATGCATGTGTGTGTCTGTGTGTCTGTGTCGGTGTGCCTGTACATGGGGGCATGGATACAGGTGCATATGTTTGTGTCTATGTATTTGTGTTGGCCTATGGAGATAAGGAATACAACCTAAGCTTAACATACGTAGGCAGTTGTTCACAGTAACCAGCCCATCAGAAGAGTCACTAAAAATGTTGTTATTGTTAGATGCCATCGAGTTGGTTCTGACCCACAGCTACATCATGCACAACAGAAGGAAACATGAGAGGTCCCGTTTTAGCCTCACAAGGGTTCCTAGACTGAGCTCATTGCTACACCCACAGTCTCAATGCATCTCCTTGATGACCTTCCCCTCTTTTTCTGCCCTCCACTCTACCAAACATGATATACTTCGCTAGGGACTGGTCTCTCCAAACCACCTGTACAAAGTATTTAAGATGGAGTCTTGCCATAGCCTCTAAGGAACACTCTGGCCTTACTTCTCCCAAGACAGATGGGTTTATCTTTTAGCAGTCCATTGTCCTTTCAATGTTCTTAGCCAACATCATAGTTGAGATGCATCAATTCTTCTTGTCTTTTTTATTCAATATCCAATTTTCACATGCATAAGTGGCAAATGAAAATACCATGGCTTGGGTCAGATGCACCTAGTTCTCAAAGTAACATCCTTGTTTTTCAACACTGTAGTTTTGTGTAGCAGATAGACTGAATGCAGCATGTCTTTTGATGTCTTGACTGCTGCTTCCATGAACATACATAGTTATATAAGCAAGATAAAATCCTTGACAAATTCAACATTTTCACTATCATGAAACTACATACTCATCCAATTACAAGGATTTTGATCTTCTGTACATTGAGTTGTGATCCATAATGAAGACAGCAATCCTTGATCATCAGCAAGTCTTTCAATTCCTCATTTCAGCAAGCAACTTTGTGTAACTACATATGCCAGATTGCTAATAACAATCCTCCAATACTGATGCCACATTCTTCTTCATATAAGCCAGCTTCTTTGATGAGTTGCACAGCATAAATATTGAATAAGTTTGGTGAGAGGATGCAACTTTGATGCACACCTTTCCTGATTATAAACCACACAGTTTCCCCTTGTTTTGTTCTCACACTATCTCTTGATCCAAGTACAAGTTCTTCAGGAACACAATGAAGTGTTCTGGAATTCCCATTTTTCTCAAAGTTATCCATAGTTTGTTGTGATCTGCACAGTCGAATGCCATGGTAGAGTCAATAAAACACAAGTAAATATCTTTATTATATTCTCTGGGTTGAGCCAAGATCCATCTGGCATCAGCCATGATATCCCTTTGTTCCATGTCTTCTGGATCCAGCCGGAACCTCTGGTGGTTCCCCGTCAATATACTGCTAAGACTGCTGTTGGATGATCTTTGGCAAAATACTACTGCCATGTGAGACCAGTGAAGTTGTTCTGAGCATTCTTTTGGGTCACATTCCTTTGGAATGGGTTCAAATATGGATATCTTCTATCAGATGGCCAAGGAGTGGTCTTCAACATTTTCTGGCATAGACTAGTAAGTGCTTCCAGTGCTTCATCAGTTTACTGAAACATTTAGATTGGTGATCTATCAATTCATGGAGCCTGAAGCCTTGCTTTTGGCAATGGAAAATGAGAAGCTGGTAAAATTGAGAATATCATTTCCTGCTTCTGCAGTAAGATTTTGCAACCCAGAGATTTCCCAAACATAACAAGCAACCCTACAGGTTTCAAAGGTATCTTCACCCTCCTTTGGATCTCTGGAGGACAGAAATTCCATCTCAGCTAAGATCCCCATCCCCTGACATAGGGGAGGGAAGAATGTGCTGCCAACAATAAGCTTCCAACTTTACTGTGCAACTTTAAAGTGCTACTTTAGGAAATATTCCTGAGTTAGTGTTTCTGAAGATTCTGATGAAAAGTCATCACCTTTCTTTCTTTTGAATAATATTTATGTATATTTATGTATATTTGATGGATCAACATGCGGTGCTCCTTGTTCTCATTATGCCGCTCTTTGAACCGAGGGTAGATAACAAGTCACCTCTTAAGTACCTGCATTGGGAGGATACGAATGCTTTCCATCTTACGTAATGTAATGTTTTGGTGAATTCTTGCTTTTCAATAAAGGTAAGTCTTCAAAAATAATAAGATTATTTACTAATAAAGACAGAGAGAGTAGTTATACAACTCAAAGACTGTTATCCCTATTACTGAACTGGAGGTGTAAAAAATGACGAGTTGGTTCCATTGTGATGTGCATATTCTCAACAGCAACAACAAATAAAATAAATTGTAAATCAAAATCAGATAAGACTTCAGATGACTCATGGGAGTCAACACATTGGCTGGAAAGTTAAGACAGGAAGGTGAGGTTCCAATGAAGAAAAGGGGTGTCCAGTAGGAGGATGAGGAGGAGCAGGAAGAGGAGGAGGAAGAGGTGGAAGAGGAGGAGCAGGAGGAGGAGGAATGTGGACCAAGGCTGAGGGAAACATCCCCAGGTGAAACGCCCCAGAGGAGTAGTGGGTGGGGCTGAAGACTTAAGAGAATGTCTATAAAAACCTGGTGGACCAGGTAGGAAGAACAGCCTACAGCTAAGGTCAGAACTTCCCTCCATACAGGTTACAGAGCAGAACCAGGATGCCACGCTCACACTTGCTCTACCTACTGGGAGTAGGGCTGTTGCTAAGCCTGCTCCCCAACTCGCTGTTGGCCCAGGAGAGTAGCACCAAGGTGATAAAGGCATGTGGCCAAGAATTTATCCACATTGTCATTGATATCTGCGGACAGGACAGACCACCTGGGGCAGAAGCGCCAGGAGAGCCCCTACTGACAGCTTCCCTACCCTCAGGTGAGAGTGCCCAAAGCATAGTTCCAGGACTCGATGGCGGATCTCATTTAGCTCCCAAATTCCTCTGCTGAAGCAGCTGATGTTGCCTTATAGTTTGAAACTGACTCTGTATCTTGCTGTCATTCAAGGGTGCCCTGGAAATCTCCATTGAAGGGCAAAGTCTGACTTGATAGAACAAGGTGGCTTCATCATCCTGAAGCCACAAGGCTGTTTGGAGACAGCGGGAAATGAAGAGCCATTCAAGGTGCCCAAGTTCACCGGAGGGAGTGTTCACCTAATGGCAAAGTGGCCATAGTCGGCCAAAGCCAGACTACAGGGGCTTTGAGAGAGGGCTCACCACACTGGGAAGCACAGAGAGGTCATGAGTGGTCAGCTAGTTATCAAGTAAGCTGGCCAGCCCAAGGATGGGGTCAGTGACTGAGACCTCCGTGGACACCAAGTCTCTCCTTGTTAGAAACAAAGCTGCCCTGTGTCTCTGCCATCAAAACATCCCCACCTTCTTTATTTTTATTGATTTAACTCAAACCAAAGAAGAGAGCCTTGCCTCCCAGCTCTGTGGGAGGAGAACAACGGAGGGAAGCGGTAGAAAGGCACAGGTTGCTTAGGAGAGAAAGCCAAGGATCTAGCATCCAAGAAAGCTAGCTCTTCACTCAGTGAGAGAGCCTGTTCCTATGCACTGCTTTGGCATGCGACAGTGGCCTTGCCTTAAAAGCAAGGTCACATCTTTTCAGAGAGGCTCACATGTAGGACACTTGGTTTACTAATGGTCAAGTGTGCTGTTAGAATCCCTTTACTCAGAATCTCCTGGCCTTCTGGTTTTAACTATGTGAGGAGGAATTAATCAGCCTGATTAATCAGCTAAAAATGAAGGTTTTTGCTAGGCCCTCAGGTGACCAGCCAGATCTGACTCAGGTTCACAGCAGAATTCACACTTCATCTGTCTTTCTAATGCTTCTGTGCAAAGACTCTTAGGATTGTGTCACTGGGAAAGGAAGGTTAATGTACCAGGAAGGCTTCTGAGGGCAGGAAAGACAGTGTCTTTGTTTCCCTCTCTTCCGCCATTGGTGGCAGGGACCTGGCATCACTGCTGACTGCTGAGCTAAGCAGAGTGGGTATGGAGGGGAGGGGCAGAGAGGAGCTGCCTAAGGGGGCTTCCCAGCATTGGAATGCTGTTTGTGAGCAAGCTCTCTCCTCAGGCACATAGGGCTTGAACCTTGCCTACTGCATGCACTGCGGTCAGGACTCACAGCAGACAGATAGCAACGGCTCTTTTCACCCAGAGACACTTGGCTAGTGTCTTCTCACCCTTCCTCTCTTTGATGTAAGTTACAATGGAAGGAAATGCTGTGGGCAGAAGTATTGTAAAATAGCTGTTTGAAGTGGTCTTTCAGAGGTCCAATCTCAGATTGGCCTGTTGAATCAGAACAGCTGAGAATCCCTCCTTTTTACCTTCTTCCTGAGCAGTCCCCTGGCTCTGTGGGTAATGGGAACAGCCTAAAGCAGTTATTAGTCTCTGAACACCGAGGCTCCTGACTCAAAAGCTACTGGACAATGACACAAATGTACTCCCAGAAAGAACCCTGTCTCGGTCTCACAGAGAGTTCTCTGTCACCAGAACGGCTTCATGGAGATGAGTGAGCCCTGTAGGGAGAGGCAAATGTGCACCTGAAACAGACCATGCTCAGGGCTGGGGGGCTGGGTGGTCGGGGCCTAAAGGAAACTCTGGTCACTGCTGAAGGCCTGGGAGCTGCTAAGTGTTAAGACTCGCCTGGACCTGTTTTCATGTTTAGCTACGAGGAGGACATGCTTTCCTTTCTTTGGGACAAATTCTATCGTTTTTCTGATGCTCCTTGACCAAATGTCCATCTCTCCTTTTCTAAACCTCTAGACACTGATTTTTCCTCTGCCATGAAAGAACCGGAAACCTTAGTTCTGATGCCGGAATTTGCCAATCCTCCAGAGGAGAGGACCAGCAATGAGGAATTTCAGGAAATGATTGAGATGAGAGCAAATGAAGGCACAGATGTAGTCATTTGATTTCTGTGTATTCCATATGGAGAAGACCATGTGTGTAGTCCCCATTTGTGTTCTTGAGAAAAAGGCATTTGCTACGAACAAGTCATTTGTCTCAAAATATTCTACCATGCCACATCCAACTTCATTCTTATCACTAAAAGTATACTTTCAAAATACTGTTCCATGTATGATTACATTATGTCAAACTTTTGCATTTCAATAAAAAATTGTTATTGTATCTTTTTTTGGGGGTCACTGTATCTTGAGTATGTGTTTTATCAACTTCAGACTGATAAAGGTAAAATTCTTCAAGTTCTTCAACACTAGCTTTTGTGGTTGTTGCATAAAATTGAATAATATATATACTGATTGGATTGCCTTGAAGACGGATAGATATAATCCAATCACAGACAGCACTGTACTCCCAGACTACTTTTGAAATGTTCTTTTTGACAAAGATTTTTACAGCTTTCCTCTTAATAGTGGTGTTCCTGGTATAGTATGTTTTATAATTTTCCAAATAAAAGTGGCCAATACCAGTCTATTTCAGCTCACTAATGCCTATGAGGTCAATCTTTAGGCATTCATTTTATTTCTGATGACTTCCAATTTACCTGGATTCTGTATTTTGCACATTCCACCTTCCAATCATTAGCAGATAGTGCATCTGTGTTTTCTTACCCTGAGAAGTGCCCTATCAGCAAATGAAGCATTTGAAGACTCCACTGCAACTGACCTTCCCCCATTCGCATCACCATGGTCTATAGAGAGTCACTGCGTTTTAGCTGAAGTGTACTGTTGACTCTCTGGGGTGCTTGGGACACTGTGTCCGTATCAACCTGGAACACTGGGCTGAGGGCCATACGTGACCAAGAGGAATTCCAGGACAATTCCTACATTCTGAGACGCTCTGAGTACACTGAGAACACAGATGCATTTAAGATTAGTCCCAAGGAACTGTTTGTGTTTAGAGCAATCTTATCACAATGTTATTGTTACACTATGCACTTTATGCATTCTTGCCTCATTTGCCTTTGGATCATCAGTCCACTGGCCAGTCTTTCCTTTAGGCCATCACTCACTGCAGGTCCATACCGCTGGACGGTAACAATGGTCTACTCCACTCCGAGAAATCATCTCATCCCCTCACATTTTGAGTGCCGTCCAATCTCAGGTGTCCTCTCTCAGGCACTATCTCCAACAATGTTCTGCTTCCATTCTTTAGGCCTTCAATATCTGACAAAGTTTCAAAGCTACGTAAAAGGTTCCCATCAGCTCCAGTCTCTGAAGAAGGGAGTTAAGTTCTGCTTTGTCTGTTCTTAGTCTGGACCCTATGCTGAAACCTATTCACTTTGGGTGACCCTACTGGCATTTCAAGTACCAGTGACATTGCTTCCAGCATCACACCAACATACATGACATCACAGTACGACAAACTGACAGACAAGTGGTAGATGAGTAGGTATATATATGAATATAATTGTGCTTATATTTATTTTCTTTCCCAAGTTTTGCTAAATAAAGGTATGTCACAGCATACTTGATGTCTTTCAATTGTCTGCTGAATCTCCCTACAATCCTGATGCCATGTTGTTTTCTCATATAGTTGAAATTCTTGGATTATTTGCTCAGTATATCGATTAAATAGATATGGTGAAGGCATCAACCGTGATGTAATATCCCATGTTTGGTTCAAATGACTGCCTTTCATGTATGTACAGTTTCCATATGAGTACAATGACGTGTTCTGGGATTCTCCTTCTTCTCAATGTTGTACATAATTTGGCATATTCCTCAAGCTGAATATCTTTGAATAGTAACTAGAACATAGGTAAGCAGCTCACTGGCATTCTCTGGACCACCATCCATCCCATATCACCAATGCTATCCTTCAGTCATGTCCTCTGAACATGACTTGAATTTCTGGCAACTGTTGATGTACTGTTGCAACTGTTTCATAATTAACTTCAATGAAATCTTACTGGCAAGAATGAAGATGTTTTGAAACTGATTGAGTACAACACTGCTGGATATGACTGAACTATGGAATGGTAAGGTTTCTGGATTAGGTCCAAATAAAATGGTTTGAAATAATCAAACAAACAAATAAAACCAGGCCAGATTTTAAAACATTATCTTTGCATTCATTCTTTCTCTGCCAAACCAATCAAACTGCTTCGAAGTCTTTACCTCTCATTCTCTCTCAAATCCACTTTTCTTCCCCACTCTACTTTTAACCTGTTGGATTCCATTCTAACTTCCACCCCCACATTGAATGGATATTCTTTGCTCTATTCTCCAATATTTGGCTCAACTTTTGTTTTCCTGACATCTTCTGTTTACATTATCTCTTTTTTTCCTTTTTGTTTTCCTGACATCCCCTTTTGTTTTCCTGACATCTTCTGTTTACATTCTCTCTGACTCTTACCTACCATCCTCCTTCTTTCTCTCTTCTGCCCAATGGGGATTCCCTCTTGTTTCTCTTTTGAAGCTACACTACCACCAGCCGGTGTTGATTAGCTTTACGGCCTTCACTCACCACTACACACTACTGACTTCCAAAGACGGAGCTCCAGGTCTCCTAACACAGTACAACCATGAACTTCATGAGGCAATTCTTCGTGAATGTTTCATAGTCATCCTCACCATTTCCCCCAGTGTCATTATTAGAATTTTCATTCTCTACCAACTTTTAAAATTCCTCTTTCTCTTCCACCACTAGTTTCCATGAATTGATTGCATCAGGTCCCATGACATTTCCCTTAAACATCACATTTATCTGTTCATTTTTGTTCATTTCAACTCCTTCCATCCTATTCTTGGCTCTGGGCCAACTCAAAGATCAATATAGATTACTAGTTGGTCTCTTCGTTTTCAATCCTTTCCCTCTCCTCGTCCATACATATTTGAGTCAAACTACCTAATATGTCAATTTCAACTTTTTAAAATAAAAATTTTAAACACTGTATTTTTACATAAACAAAAAGTATAAAACAAAGTGAAAATTCATAAATTCATAAAATAAAAAGAAACTTTCAAGAAATACTGGAGAGTTTAGTTTGACATTTAGCACAGTATGTAATTAAAAGACACCAGCATTTGACAAAATATACAAATTTCAAAATTAAACTAAAATTTTTAAAGGATAAAAAACTCAATAACAATCAAACAAAAATGAACTCTGAATTTCCCTTCTCTAACATTAATCTTTTAAGAAAACTAAAACAACTTTGCAAAAATTTTTAGAATATATCTCAGGAATTAGGATGCATGACTCATGTCAAGGTAGAAATACGTATGCAGTCATATTAGGGAATCAGAGTACATATTATCTCAAAGGCTTAGGTGGAAGTAAATCATTCAAAGTAATTATAATGAAGCAAAATTTCCACTTTATTTATTGGGGTAGCTTTTATTTATTAATCATTTTATTGGAGCTTTTACACATATTATAACATTTTTATAGTTATTTTATAGCATTTTATAGCAGTATTATATAATTGCTACCCCAATCAGTTTCAAAATATTTCCTTTCTTCCTGAACTTCTTGATATCAGCTCCCCTTTATCACCTCCCTCCCTTACCCTACTCCCCAGGAATCCTTCTCCCCCCCCCCCCCGTATAAATGGGTATTCTGGCTTCACTTTTCTTTTTTAAATGAAACGACTATTAAATGTGTAAAAAGGGAGAATAAGCGATACTACATTTTCATCTAATTGCATCTGCCATAATTGACTTTACATTGTTTTCTGACATGCTAGTCACCAGTCCTCCAATCAACTTTTCATATCTTATGCACAAAATTATCACCTCAAGCCCATCCTGGTGATGCAGTGATTATGAGTTGGGCTGTTAAGAGCAAGGTAAGCAATTCAAAACTACTAGCCACTCCATGGAAGAAATACCGTTTTCTACGCCCATAAAAAAGTTAAACTCTTGATTTGGAAATGATGGCAACATACTTGATACAACTGATGTATAGAGTGTTATACGAGCTGTAAGAGCCCCCGATAAATGATATTAAAAAAAAAAAGAGTTCCAGTCTTGAAAACATGCAGGGCCAGTTCTACAGTGTCCTAACGGGTCACTGGAAATTGGCACTGGCTTGTTGGCCATGAGAATGTTTGACACAGTGGCTGCAAGCACGATTTCGAACACACGCACAGCATTAGTCAATGTTTCCTTCTATTGTACTGAGAGTCAAAACGGACTCAATGGCACCCGAGAACAACAATCCCCACAGAATAAACAGGATGATCTCTAAACTCCTCAGTTGTAGGGAAACCTTGCCTGGCTCCTGGTGGAGGATTCCTTGGGTATGAGGCCTGTAAGCAAACCTTGAGTGCATAACTGTTTGCAAGTTCCATGAATTTAGCATAAAGTCTGAGTAATAAGGAGATCCTTGCAGGAGATAAATAGACCTCCATCACATCACAATGTGCTTGCGTACAAGAATGTGTGTTAATCAGACAACAAAGAATGCGAACATGTGGTAGATAGGAGTCATGAAAACATTAAGCCTGAAGTCACTGTGCCCTAGTGTTGCCATGCATTTGAACTTTTGTAAACTTTGATCCCTCTCAAGTCCCTTTTCCTTTCCCTCATGACTCATTCTCCAGTCTTGAGGAGTTATTCTGCGCATCTCAGGTAGCTCCCAGATGGGTGAGTGCTACACTTAGTCTGAATTTTGAATCCCCTTTATTCTCTTGTCACACGTCATCTACTAATTCTTAACACAATTATTAGCTAGGTTCCGTCCCCTAGAATGTGCCTTGCTCCCTTCTCTCCATGACTTTCTCATGCTGTCCTTACTCCTGCAACGGCAGTCCTGCCTCTCCACTACTTGTCCCGCTAGGCCCAGTCATGGCCTGCTACTAGATGAAGCCTTCCATGCGTTCTACAAAACTCACTGCCACCGAGTGCATTCACTCAGTAAGACCCCATATGACCGAATAAAACTGCCCTTGTGGGTTTCTGACTGTAACTCTGTGTGATTAGAAAGCTTCACCTTTAGTACTTAGCTTGCGGTTTAAAATGATAACCTTGCCATTAGCAGACCAACTGGCAACCTACTATGTCACCAGTGAAATGTACATCTTATTACCAGTTCTATGAATGACTCTAATTTTCCATGATGCATTGAAACCTTGATCAACAATGGGTCAATTACATAATTAGAATAAGAAATAAAGAAATCCCACTTATTGATAGTAAGGTCTTCTGAACAAGACCTCTTCATATTGTTGAAAAGCAAGAGTGTTGCATTGAAAAAAAAGGCATGCATGCCCCAGCCATGGGTTTTCAATCATCTCATATACAAATAAAAGTTGAAGGTTAAATAAGGGAGACCAGAAAAGAAATGACACACTAGAATTATGTTGCTGGTGAATAATATTTAGAGAATGATAAACTACTTAAGAACCAACAAATCTGTCCTGGAAGAATGCTCCTTAAATCTCAAGAGGGAAAGACTTGTCTGACATACTGTGGACATACTGTCAGGACAGACCAGGACCTGGAGAAGCACATCATACTTGGCAGAGGAGAAAGGCATTTAAAACAGTAAGAGTCTCAAAGTGATGGAATGAAACAGTGATTGCAACAATGGGCTCAAACCTAACAACAATTGTGAGGATGATGCAGGACAAGGCAATGTTTCAATCTGTTGTACATAGGATGTCTATATCTCATATAAAATGTATATCTATATACCTTATTAGAAGTGTGTTCACTGTAAATAACTAAAAACCCTCAACAGTGGCTGTACAGACCACAGGCAGTTAGCACCCAGCTAGGCTGCAGGATCTGAATGAGGCCAGCAGGCTCCCCACCTTTCCAGTCAGGAGGAGGAAGGCTTTGTGCTCCCCGCGTGGACTCTAGAAGCCTGCGGTGCTACCAGGTCTCAGGATGTGTTTCAAGAAGGAAAAATAAGAGGAAAGCAGATGGAAACCACAGTTTATGTTCAAATGCTTTGCTAAGATTGTCCACATATTCTCTTTTCTGTGGTATCCTTGGGTCTGGCTCTAGTTTGGACTTTACAATGAGTGGTGGAGGGGACCAAGTAGAACTTCATGGCTTTCACGGTGTCTTTGCAGGTACAAGAACAGTGAGCGTGTCGCAAACTACACACTGATTGAATGGTGTCCTTTTCTGGACCCCACTCCAGCCTCTCCCTTCTATTTAACCAGTTTCTTTGTTCCCTTTGAGAACATGCAAAGCCTAGCCTTCTAATTCCTAAACACCACATCACAGATACCCCAAAGAGGCAACTGTTTGCTCTGAAGCACATGGGGTCACCTTTAGTCAGAATGGCCCAGAGGGCAACTTGTTTGGGTGTTGGGAAATAATTCAGCCACCAATTTGTGGATTATTTTGCAAAGTATGTCCATTTATAAGAGCCCTAGTGGTGCAGTGTGTTAGGCATTTCCTTGCTAGCCACTGCCAGTGCTTCAAACCCCAAACCTTAGCATATGTCATTATACTTCTTGGTTTATCTTCTCAAGCTTCCCTTTGACATTCTTTCTTTAGCCCTTTCACTTCAACTTTTTCCCCTTTTGTGTACGTAAATCTATATTCAAGAACAAGTTTCAGTGTCTTCGGACATCCACTTCATCTTTTCTGTACACATTTGGTGCAAGGGTTGATAAAGTCATTTTAGACACATTGCAGAATTCCATTGCATGTGGCTTCTGAGTGTGTATGTGCATCTACATCTATTTGAGTACATGTATGTATGTGCATGTGTGTTTGTGTGCATGTGTTGCCTAGTCTCAGACAGAGGAATAAACTCTAAACTTCAATTACTTAAGTAACCACTCACAGTAATCCACCTTCCAGGAGAGTCATTGGGAAATAAGACGTGAGTCAAATTCTCTGAGTCTGGTTTCCCACCTCTGTAAGACCTTACAACCTAGAGCTCTTCCAAAACTTACCATCAACACTACACCCTACTGTGCTTCCTCAAGGTTCTGTAGGATCTCCACAGGGAGCACACACTGATGACCCTACATCTATGCCTATGAGCCTCATCCAGTGCCATAAAGGACAGAAGAGAATGCTGCAATCCTGAAAATTATACAATCCTAAGTGATCCTGCTGGGAATATGCATGTGATGATTTTTAATGTAGGACTCTAATCAAAAGTCATTATTCTCCTGCCCCCTGCCTTTTTTTTTCTTCCACATTCTTTTTATTATTCCAAGGTTAGCCTGTTATTACATATGGCTTTATACCTGGGGAATGTTTTAGCCCACAGTGTTTCTTGGATTTCCATATCACTATTTAGAGAGCTTCCTCATTCTTTTCTATATGTGAATTGTGTCCCTTTTTAAAAAATCATTTTATTAGGGGCTCATATAACTCTTATCACAATCCATACATACATCAATTGTATAAAGCACATTTGTACATTCGCTGCCCTCATCCTTCTCAAAACACTTGCTATCCACTTAAGCCCTTGGTATCAGCTCATTTTCCCCCACCCTCCCCGCTGCCCCTTCCTCATGAACTCTTGATAATTTATAAATTATTACTTTGTCATATCTTACACTGTCTGACGTCTCCCTTCACCCACTTTTCTGTTGTCCATCCCCCAGGAAGGAGGTTATATGCCCCATGCATTTCTATATTGATCACAATATGGCACTAATTACTCTAAATGTAACTTTCTTTGGTTTAAAAGGTTAGACAGCAAGTGCTCACTCAGAAGTACCTTAGGAGGGACAATAGGGAGGCTCTGTATGCTGTGTAATTTAGAGTGTGGACCTAGCCATCCTATCTCATCAAGCTAAGGCTTCAAAAGATAAAGTTTGATTTCTCAAGAGCTTGAAATAGTAATACATATTGAAGAATGTCACCAAAGCCACTGAATTACAAATGTAGAAATTGCTAGATTGGTGTCTGCTTTTCTGGGAAAATTGTCAACAGCAACAAAATGCAAAGTAAGAAATTTACTCACAACTTTAGTGGGTTGGTTTTTTTTTTTTTTTTACAACTTTAGCTTTTTAAGAGACACCACAGCAAAGTCGTGGGGTACTGGGTTATGTGTTGAGTTGAAAAATGTAAATCAACAGTTTGGGCTCACCAGCATTTCTGCAGAACAAAGAGAGGATGTCACTGAACTAGCTAGCTAACCCTTCTAGTTTGGGAAGCTGGGAGTCTTCCCAGGCATATATAGACTCACCTTTGTTCCTTGGAATAAAGTTGTTGCATTCCCCCAAAAGTAAAATCCTCACTGTTCTCTCTTTCGAATAGCATTTCCATGCAGCCATGACGCACTTACGGCTCGGTGTGAGGTACTGATTGCGCTAATGACAACTTCCTTTGGAGTAGACCAGTGGTTCCCACCCTTCCTAATGCTGCCACCCTCTAACACAGTTCCTCATGTGGTAGTGACACCCCCCCCACCATAACATTGTTTTCACTGCTACTTCCTAACTGTCATTTCGCCACTGTTAGGAATTGGGCGACTCCTGTGAAGGGTTATTCAAAGGGTAACAACTCACAGGCTCAGAACCACTGGACTCAACAGTTAACAGCTAGTGACCACTTGCAAATATCTGAGGTGGGAGAATGTGGATGCTTTGGGTGTCAAGGACTTCAGTGAATTGGATAAGCCTTCCTTCCTAATAGCCATAACATTCCAGAAGAGAAGGCTTTCTTTCTCATACAACTTAACGAAGGCCATCAATGCCACTGAATTCCTGATGTTAAAATGAGTGAATTTCCACAGCAACAAAAACTCGATTCTAAAATGAAAACAGCTCAGATGTTAACAGATGACTCCCAAGGGCGTGGAAACCAGTTTGAGTTGAGGGTAGAAAGAGAAGGGGTGGCTCCAATGCTGGAGAGCTAGAGTGGGAGGACCTGAGCTGAGCAAGGTGAGGGATGACCCAAGGGAGCAGAACTACATAAAAGGCTGGTTAACCTAGGCAGGGTGAAGCAGCACCGCTGGAGCAGGCTCCTTCTCCACAGGCTGCAAAGCAGAGCGAGGATGCCTCGCATTCTCTTGATCAACCTTCTGCAAGTGGCGCTGCTGCTGAGCCAGTTCCACAATGACCTGTTGGTCCATGGTAATGAAAACGAGGTGGTGCAGGCATGTGGTCGAAAATTAGCCCGCAAAAGGATCGAAATCTGTGGAAAGACCCGATGGAGACGAAGTGCCAACAGCAGCAAGTCCCTACTGACAGCCCTTCAGCACTCAGGTGAGCATGCTCTCCCAGCTCCAGGTCTCAATGGCTGAGCTCCCTTGGTGCCCATATTCCTGTGCTGCTGCTCCGACTACTGCTGCCTTACAGTTTGGGACTGACTCCCTAACTTGCTTCCACTCAAGGATCTCCTGGGAATCTCCCTTGAAGGCAGCTAAGCCTCCCTGTTAAAAGAGAAAGGTGGTTTCAGCACCCTGCAGTCAGGGGCTGATTGGGGGAGAGGGGAAGAAGAGTGAACGCGAATGGAAGATAGGCCACCCCAGGAAGCCAGAGTAAAAGGGGCATGGCCAGTCTATGGGCTACTGGGGAGAGAGGTCTCCAGGCATGGCTCAGAGCACTGGGATGTACAGTGAGGAGACACGTAGGCAACTGGTTATCAAGCAGCTGTGCCAGCCTAAGGGCCAGGGTCAGCACTCTGAGACCTCTGTGCATGCCAACAGCTCTCCCTATTAGTAACAAAGCTCCGTGGCTCTGCTATCAAAACCACTCCACCTTCTTTATTTCCTATTTATTTAACTCAAACCCAGGGAGAGCCTTCCGTCTCAGCCCTTGTGGAGAGAGGGGAAGAAAAGGAAGGAAGAGACAGGCTGCTGGCAAGAGAAAGCCAAGGGCCTGATTCCAGCAAAGCTCCCCCCTCAGACTCCCAGCTCTCTAGCTGGTTTCCATCCATGTTGGGGGATGTGGCAGTGACTTTTCTTTCAAAGTGATATTGTATTCTTAGCAAACTCACATCTGAGACTCTTGGTGATAGTGCGCTGTTAGAATACCTTCCGCTCTGTGAGGAGAAACACTTGATTAAGCAGTTGAAAAGGAAGGCGTGGCTAGGCCTTATGAAGACCAGCTAGGGCTGACTCAGGTTCTCAGCAGAATTTACATACCTAATGCTTTTGTCCAAACATTCTTGAGATTGTGACACTGGGAAGGTTAATGTGCCAGGAAGTCTTCTGAGGGCAGAAAAGGTGCATGTTTGGTTCCCTATCTTCTACCTTTGGTATCAGGGACCGGACATCAACCATGACTGCTAGGCTGAGCAGACCGGGCATGGAGCAAAGGATGCAGAGGGGCACTGCCTAATGGGGTTTCCCAGCCTTTTTTGAGAAATTCCACCCATTTTCTGATGCTCCTTGACCCTAATATTTATCACCCTCTCCTTTCTGTACCTCTACAGACCCTGATGCATCCTCCCAAAAAGACACCCACATACTGGGATTTATTCCTAACATTCAAGAGGGGATGATGACCAGTGAGAAACTTCAGGAAATGGACCAGATGACACCAAACACAGGCAGCAACAGCAGCCCTTCGGAGTCACTGGATTCAGGCTTTAATATCCATTCTCAAAAGAAGAGGTCCTTGAGCGGCAAATGTTGTTTCCGAGGTTGCACCATTAAAGAACTTTCCAAGGGATGCTGAGAAGGATGAAGGGTACACGTCTCAGCTAATGTTCTCCTGTCCTCTGGATGACACAATCACATGTACTGGTGCCTCTGCCACTATCACTGATGATTCCAATGTGACAAATTATAACTAGCACTATCATTTGATTTGTTGTGTAAGAAAATCTTCTTGCTCAAATTTCCTGTTAATAAATCTTTCACTGTCTGCAAGTTTTTTGCCTTATTGATGGCATAATAGCATTAATTGATACTTTGCCTAATACCTTAAGTGATAATGTCTTTTATTGCTTTAATCATACAATTTATTCAATGCATAACACCCATGGAAGACATACCAGTACAACAGATCAAACTATTTTATGAGACATACATGAAATATAGAAATTGGAATTTCCTACTAACTCTAGAAAAGGTTCCGTGCCTCATGGAACCTTACCCTGAAGCATTCATACTAGACACTAAATCAATGCAAAATATGTGTGCCAATAAATTACAAGTGCTATTCAAGTGATTCAAGATCCTCAAGCTTTAGCTTTCCGAGACTTTAAGGCAAGTTATTTTCCTCCTTAGAGGGAAGAATGAATAGGAACAGATTTGAGAACAAAAAGTCTATTGTCCTGTTTACGTAAGAACCAGTCAGCTTAGAACATTGCAACTTGCAGACTGATGTCCAGCCTCCACTGTGTCCATCTTCTTTTTTAGAGCACAACTTACATATTTCAAATGGACAAAACATTAGTATCATGTACAGTGTCTTAAAAGATAACTTGCCCTTGAATGGGAGCGTCCTGTCCAGTACTTTGAGGTCTATAAGACGTTATCTAAAAAATGTACTACTGTGGAAAATGCAGACTGCTTAAATCGAATGGGGGAGGGGAGGGCCTGTGGTTTTGCTTGGTGATTAATTGCTGTAACACTGTCCTTCAGGCGGCTGAGGGAGTTGCATATTTTCTTTAGACATCATTAGGCGCCGGAGCTCTTGCAGGACAACTTTGATGCTGTAGGAATTCTGCCATTTTCTAGCACTGATATGGCTCTTGGGTCCACCACTCCATTAGAACTATTAACTCCATTCATAATAATTTTGTTATAAATCTTCTGGGTGCTTCTGGGTATTTAGGTCCACATTCTATTTTAAGGCTGTATATCCGGTTTTCGTAAATTGCTCTTGGAGGCCCAATTACCACAAGGTTGTTAACCACAAGGTTGGCAGTTCAAACTCCCTAACCATTCAGCAGAACAGTGATACAGTTTGCTCCTACAAATCTTCATCATCTCCATAAGTCTATACAAGGCTACTATAAGTTGGAATCTACTTGATGGCAGTAGGGTTGGTTTTACGTGTCTGTATCATAGATTTTTAGTCAGTTTTTTCAACTGATATTCTCTTACATATCTTGGTAGTGTTTGTAGAGAAAATATACAAAATGCCAACTTAATGCACCTCATAAAAATGTGTTTATGCCCAACTAGAAAGGACAAAGGCAGCAAATGCCATATTCCTAATCCCGATATTAAAAACCACTCTCTGACATCAAGTTGACACTGACCCCACAGGGCAGAGGATCATTGCCCCTGTGGGTTCCTGAGGCTGTAGCTCTGGGAGTAGGCAGCCTCATCTTTCTCTGATCTATGTCCCAGGATAACCCAGCCTTGGAGGTTTCTAAGGGCCTCCTGGTGACCACCTTGGAGAGCTCCCCATCTGAGCAGCTGTGAGAGGAAGCAGCATCCAGTACTGCTCAGGCCAGAAGACCCAGGGCAATGCCCAGCAGGGTACAGGGGGGCCTCAGAGGCAGAAGGCATCTCCCCTGATTCATGGCTTTCCTCTCTCTTTGGTCATCTCCTTAGTGCAGCCCTCGTGTAATCTGATTCCGTACTTACTGCCTCTAATAATTTCAAAGTTCTAGGTGGGAAAGCAGCTAGTGTCCACATTCAAATACTTACTTATCTCTTTACAATAGCTAATCCTCCAGCTATGGGAAGGCAGAGGGAAACTTTCATGAGAAGCTCAGGGTGGTAAGCTTACTTCACTTCTCATGTAAAAATGTTATAGATCTCTATTCTGGGTGAGGATGGTGTTCTCCCTAAATAAAGGAAAAAAAAACCCAGGAGTGGTAATTGGGCCACCCAGGGAGTCAGCAGCACCCAGCCCTGCTGCAGCCTCTGAATGAGGCCAGCAGGCTCCTCTTACCTTTCCAGTCGACCGACCTGAGCACAAAGACTTCCTCCATCTGTTCCCCTTGACGTGGTCCCTAGATGGCTTCCATATCACCAGGACAAAGGCTGTGTTTCATCCATGAAAGACTGGGAAGCCTGCGGCTCACTGACAGATCAAGGAAGTAAACTCTTTGCCAGAAACCTCTATACTTGTGTCTGTGAGCTTGGTCAGAATTCTATCACACCGACATTGCTAGCTAAGAAACATACGGGACAGCCCCGAACACGTAAGTGAGGGAACAGGGTCTCAAAAAATAAAAGGGTGAATCAACCTATACTTTCCCACATGCTTGTTGCTCTTGCACCTAAAATGACTCATTCAAATATAATCTCTCTTAACCTACATCATGCTGAGCACCTAGGCTTTTATAATAGTTTTATTGGCATATACTTCATATATTCTATGCCAATAAATCATACATATCACACAATTCAATACTTTAATTACATCAAGACCAGTTGTACAATCATCCCCACAATCAGCTTTAGAACATCTTGTTTGTTTGTACTTATCCTTATTAGCTCTCCACTCCCCCTAACATCTTCAGCCATACATACCCCCAAGGAACCCCCAGGTGCTGTCTCAATAGGTTTACCTATGCTGGATTTCATGTACAAAAAAAAACCCAAACGTTTTTAAAGCACTAAAAACCATCACAAAGTAAAACACTAAAAAACCTTAATTGAAAAGAAAGCAGAAAATGTTAAAAAGTAGAACAAATTAAAATGAATCCAAAAGATCAAATGATAATGTGTTCAATTTTAACCTAATTGAATCTACCATAATCCACTTTTCAATGCATTCTTCGAGCAAGAAAGACTATTTACATCCATGGTCTATGGTCATAGAGGATGATCCAGAGATTTGATCCATGTGTATTTCCCCTTCAACTTATTTTAACTGAAGTACCTTGAGGGGAAAGGATGCTTCAAAATTTATGTGATGATGACTGTACAATTCTCCTTGATATGAGTCAATGTTTAACAATGGAATTATATGATATGTAAATTACTTGACAGTAAAACTGTTGAGAAAAAAAGAAATAACTTCAAAATTAATCAAAAGGGAGCTCAAATGATATTTTAACCTGACTACATATGCCATAATCAACTTTAAGATGCTGTCTGTCTGATAACAAGGATTTTACCATCACCTAAACTATGGTCAGAGGGAGATTCACCAGAGGTTTAATCTGTATGTGGATGCTCCAAATGGACTTTTAGCCCCACTGTTGTCCACAGCCTTCTTCAAACCAGGTATTTCACAATTTAAGCTCTGATACCATCCCTCCTTCAGTTTTATTTTTAATGATTTATAATTCTTGGATCATACAGACTGATTTGTTCCTTGCATGTGGGCTCAGTTGATGCCTCGCTTTGATGGCTGCTTGTCTGAAGACAAATCTTTTAAGACCCCAGATACTAATTTTTTTTCTGATAGCTGGGTTCCATCTTTTTTCACCACACTTTGCAATAGCACACTTACATCTTCAGTTATCCCTTCTTGAGTATGAGCATCAAGCAGGCCTATGTGATAGGAAATAATTGTTCTTAGATTCAGACTAGAATTCAATGCAAGCCCCAGATCCATTCATCTGTCTATGGTATGCCTATATATGTCTCTGGTTCACCTTAAAACCATCATTGTCATTGGAGGTTAAAAACATCATTGTCACCTTAAAAACATCATTGTCATTGTCCACAAAACATTATCAATTATCTGCCTGGGACATCATCACTTCCACTGCTATGGAGTCAATCCTGACTCATAGCAACCCTATAGAAAAGGGTAGGACTGGGGTGGGCGGCGAGAAAAATAAATAAATAAATAATTTTAAAAAAAGAAAAGGGTAGGACTTCCACACCTGAGTCCCCTGGTCTGTGAATCTTTATAGGAGTAGAAAGCCTCATCTTTATCCTGAGGAGCTAGCTGGTGGTTTTGAATTGCTGACCTGTTGTTTTGTATCTCTGGCAGCTCCTTGTCAATGTAGCTGTAACTCTCACTGGATGATCTTTAGCAAAATCTGACTTGCATGTGATATCAATGACATTGTTCTATAAGTTGAGCATTCTGGTGGGTCACCTTTCTTTGGACTGGGTACAAATATAGATCTCTTCCAGTCAGTTGGTCAAGTTACTATCTTCCCAATTTCTTGGTATAAAGCAGCAGTTTTCAACCTGTGGGTTGTGAGCCCCTTGGGGGTTGAATGACCGTTTCACAGGGGTCACCCGATTTATAACAGTTGCAAAATTACAGTGATGAAGTAGCTACGAAAATAATTTTATGATTGGGGGGGTCACCACCACACGAGGAACCGTATGAAAGGGTCGCCGCATTAGGAAGGCTGAGAACCACTGGTATAGAGGAGTAAGTGCTTCCAGTGTTCATCAGCTTGTTGAAATGTCCCATTGCAATTCTATCAACTCCCGGGGCCTTCTTTTTGGCTAATGCTTTCAGTGCAGTTTGAACTTCTTCCTGCAGCACCACTGGTTCTTGCCTATATGCTGCCTCCTGAAATGGAGGTTCCTTTGGTGTAGAAACGCTGTGTATTCCCTTTGCTACAATGACTTGACGCACCTATCTTCTTCTTAGGACAGTGATGTGGTGTGTTCGTTCTATCTTTATTTGATGCTTCTTGCATCATTCAATATTTTGCCATAGAATCTTAATATTGTGAATCAGAGCCTGAATTTGTTCATTTCTTTCAGTTTAAGATATGCTATGATCTCTTTGGGTTTCCTTGTTCTTGGTCTCTGCACATATCACCATAATGTATGACTTTGTATTTTTGAGGTGCCCATTTATAGTTTCCACTCAGTTCTCTGACTTCATCCCTTCTTCCATTTGCTTTAACTACTTTATGATTAGGAGCAACTTTCAGAGTCTCTTCTGCGATCCATTTTGATACTTTCTTTCTTTCCTTTTTAATGACCTTTTTCCCGTAAATGTTTCCTTCACGAATGATGTTCTTGATGTCCTCTGACAGCTCCTCGGGTCTTCTGTCCTTAGTGTTCAATGTGCCATATCTCTTCTTGACATACATGTTCTAGAAATTCAGTTAAGATTGACTCAGGGTTGTATTTTGTTTCTTGTGGACATGTTTTCATTTTCTTCACCTTCAACCTAAATTTACATTTGAGCAATTGATCATCTATTCCACAGTCAGCCATTGTCATGATTTTACCTGCTAATATTGAGCTTCTCAATTGTCTTTTCCCATAGATGCAGTCAGTATGATTTCTGTGTATTCCATCTGGGGAATCCTTGTGTTGTTGAGAAAACGCTGTCTGCTATGAAAAAGTCACTGCTCTTGAAAAATTCTACCATGGATCTCCAGCTTCATTCTTATCACTAAAATTTTCCAAATACTGTTCCATCTATTCCAACTTTTGCATTCCAATTTTAAAAACTGCCAAATGCAGCTGAAACGAAATATAGAGAGCCAAATGAAAGTTGAGCATGATATTGGGACAGGAGGAAAGTAAAAGGAAATAGAGGAAAGAACTCAGAGTCAAAAGACATTTATAGAGGTATAAATATAGGCATATTTATACATATGTAAAAGTATTAATACATTGATAGGGATATAGGTCTATGTACATATATCTATAGGTTAAGTGCTAAGATAGCAGATTGACATTGGGTCTCTACTTAAGTCCTCCCTCAATGCAAGAACACTTTGCTCTAATAACCTGGCATTCTGTTATGCTCACCTCCCAACACAATCGCTGAAGACAAAAATGGTGATGTGGTGAAGAAAACTGATGGTGCCTGGCTATGACAAAGATATAGGGTCTGGGGTCTTAAAGGATTGAAGTAAAACAAGCAGCCATCTATCAGGGAAGCAACAAAGTCCACATGGAAGCACACCAGTGTGATCACAAGGTGTTGATGGGATCAGCTATCAGCATCAGAAGACCCAAAACAAACACACCATTTTGATGCGAATGAGGGGGTAAAATGGATACCCAAAGCCCATCCGCAGACAATTGGATATTCCCTCACAGAAGGGGGACAAGGAAAGGACAATTTGGCCAGAGTGCAGTATAGCACTGATTAAATAGGCAACATTCCCCTAGTTCTTTAATGAGTCTCCCCCAAACCCTCCACAATCAAGACCCCAGTTCTATCTTACTAACCTGGATAGACTAGATCCTTACACTGGTACAACTAAGAGCTCCTGACACACAGGATCCAGGATAAATAGCTCCTTCAGGGCCAATAATAAGAGTAGCAATACCAGAGGGGAGGGGGAAGTTGGGAGGAGAAGAGGGAGATAGTGGGAACCGATCACAATGTTGGACATACAACCCCAACCCACCCCACGAGGGATGAACAACAGAAACATGGGTGAAGGAACACAGTGGATAGTTTAAGATATGAAAATAAAAATAATTTATAAATTATGAAGGGCTCAAGAGGGTGGGGAAGGAAAGGGGGAAAAGAGGCGCTGATACCAAGGGCTCAAGTAGAAAGAAAGTGTTTTGAGAAATTATGGCAACACATGTACAAATGTACTTGATAGCATTGATGTATGGATTGTTGTAAGAGCTATAAAAGCCTCCAATAAAATGATTTCGTAAAAAAAAAAATAACCAATGCATCTTGAGTACATGTTGAGCAATCTGAGACTGAAAATGGTAGAATTCTTCGATTTTATCATCACTAGGTTTTGTGGTTGGTGCATAAATTTGAATAGTTTTATTGATTGGATTTCCTTGAAGGCAGATAGATATAATCCTATCACAGACCGTTTTTTACTTCAAGATTAATTTTGAAATGTTCTTTTTGACAAAGAATACAATTCTATTCTTCTTGTTCTTGGTATAGTATATTTGATAATTCCTGAATAAAAATGGACAATAGCAGTCCATTTTAGCTCACTAATCCCTATGCATTTCATTTTTTTTGCTTCAAAATTTCCTAGATTGATACTTTGTTCATTCCACCTTCTAATCATTAGCAGATTTTTGCAGCTGTTTTTTCTTACATTGATGCTTGCCCCATCAACAAATGAAGAATCTGAAGGCTCCACTCCCACCGACTTTACCCCATTTGCATCCCCACAGTCTACTCTACTTTGAGAAAGCAGCTCCCTGTCAGTCCCATTTTGAGTGCCTGCCAACCCGAGGGTTGAGTCCATTCTTTCGCTCTCTGACAATGTTTCAAAGCCATGCAAAAAGGTTTTCAAGGGCACCTGCCTCTGAAATGAGGAGCTGAGTTCTTCTTCATCTGTTCGGAGTCTGAAACCAGTGCTGCAATCTATTCACTTCGGGTGACCCTGCTGGCATTTCAAATACCAGTGACAGAGCTTCCAGCATAACAGCAACACACAAGCTATCACAGCATGACAAACTGACAGATATGTGGTAGATGGGTAGGTATATGTGTGAATATGAGTATGCTTATATCTCTTTTGTCCTTCCCAAGTTTCATCAAGGAAGGAGATGTCACAGGACACTGGGTCTCTTGTCAATTTGTTGTTGAGCCTCCCTACAATCCTGATGCCACATTGAGCCCACATAATGTTTTCAGAGCCAAACACTCAAGCATAGGTGCCACCAGGGACCCTCTAAATATTTACAGGTCATCCAAATGCAATTGGAAGTAGGTACTCATTCTCACCAGTAAAAATCCATCAGGTAGAGAAATACTAAGGTTCTGACTATTTTTTTGAAATCTGTAGGATGATGTGTAGAGGCCAATTGGAAAAGTACAGACTGAAAATTTACTCTGTTACACACTAACCCTGCACATTATCAAACTCTCATTCATTCTTCATGGGAATCTTCCTGTTTCTAAAGTCATTTTCCATAAACAAACAAAATTATATATATTTGCATTACTTCTTTCTCTGTCAAACCAATCAATCTTCTTCAAAATCTTTACCTCTCATTCCCTTGCAGATCCACTTTCCTTCCCCACTCCACTCTTAACCTGCAGGATTCCATTCTAACCTCCCCCCATCCCACCCACATTCAATGGATATTCTTGGCTCTACTCTCCGATAGTTGGCTTAACTAATAGCCCTCTCCTTGTTGAGATTCTCTTCCATCCCCTTTTGTTTTCCTGACATCTTCTGTTTACATTCTCTCTCTTCCTATTATCCTCCTTCGTTGTCTCTTATCTCTCACCTGCCCAATGGGGGAGATTCCCTTTACTTTCTGGTTTGAAGCTACAGACCTAACTACCATCAGCCGGGGTTGATTAGTTTTATGGCTTTCACTCACAACTACCCACAACTCCAAACATCGAGCTCCAGGTCTGCTAACATAGTATTTCCATGAGCTTTATGAGGCAATTCTTCTTGAATATTTCACAATCATTTCAAATTCTTCATTCCTAAAACTTTATCTAGTATTACATGTCTCTCACAATTTCCTTGTGTCATTAACATTTTCATTCTCTACCAACGATATGCCTGATCTTCTAAAATTACAATTTTTTCTCCAACCCATTTTATATGGATTATATCAGATCTCATCACATTTCCCTTAAGTATCGCATTTATCTCTTCATTTTTCTTTATTCCCACACCTTCCATCCTATAGTTGGCTCCAACCAACTCGAGGATCAATGATATACACTTATAAATTGGTCTAATTACTTTCCAAATCTTCCCCTCTATTCTTCTATACATACTTGAGTCAAATTACTTTGTGTATCACTTTCAACTTTTCCAAAACTTTTTTAAGCTTTGAAACATTTTATTTTTTCATAAATAACAGGAAAAAATCAAACTGAAAAATAATAAATTAATAAAATAAAGAGAAACTCTCAAGAAATATTGGATAATGCAGTTCAATATGTAACACAACATGTAATGGAAAAACACCAGCATTTCACAAAATATATAAATTTCAAGATTAAATAAAGTTATGAGGAAAAATATTAAAAATTCAATAACAATCATAACAAAAATAGGCTTTTTGTTTCCCTTCTCCATTAATCTTTTAAGAAAAATAGAACTTTAAAATTCTTTAGAATATTTCTTAGGAATAATGTTAGAAGCCATGATTCACATGTCAAGGTAAATACAAAAGCAGTTTAATAAATCAGGATATATATTTTCTCAACGCTCAGGTGAAAATAAATCATTGAAGCTAATTTTAATAAACCAAAAAGTCCTTTGTTTAAACTATAGATTTAAGTTTTAAAAATTAGTGCTGGCTTTAAAGATTTTATCATTGCTGAGATGCAGTTGATTAATTTGGTTCTTGTAGCTGTTAACAATTCTGAACTCTATGCCTGTGGCTATAATTCCATAATCCCTACAGAATAGGGAAGACAATGTATTTTAAAATGACTTTACTACAAGTTATAATTTAAGATACCTGTAGTGGAGTAAAAAATATTTCTTCTTAAAAATATATAATAGAAGTCAACAAACCCAGGGGCAAGGGAACAACAAGGGATCCAAATTGGTGGTGAGTGGGGAGTGGCAGGCCTGGTAGGGAATGATCAAGGGTAAAGTAACCTAACGAAGAGGTATAGCTGTAACTCAGGTGGGGACGGAGCATGATGGTGGGGCAGGAGGAAAATCAAGGGAAATAGAAGAAAGAGCTAGGAGTCAAAGGGTATTTATGGAGGTCTAGACAAAGACATGTACATGCAAATATATATAGGAGGATGGGGAAATAGATCTATGTGTCTATATTTATAGGTTAAGTATTAAGGTGGCGGAAGGACCTTGGGCCTCTACTCAAACACTCCCTCAATGCATGAATACTTTCTTTTATTAAATTTGCGCTCTATGATGCTCACTCTCCCGACACAACTGCTGAAGCCAAAGTGGGTGAACAAGCAAATGTGGTGAAGAAAGCTGATGGTGCCCGGCTATCAAAAGAGATAGTGACTGGGGTCTTAAAGGCTTGAAGATAAACAAGCGGCCATCTAGCTCAGAAGCAACAAAGCCCACATGGAAGAACACACCAGCCTGTGTGATCGAGTGGTCCCGAAGGGATCAGTTATCAGGCATCAAAGAACAAAAAATCGTATCATTGACTGCACACCTCCATGAAAGGATCGCTGAAGACAAACGGGTGCATAAGCAAATGTGGTGAAGAAAGCTGATGGTGCCCGGCTATCAAAAGAGATAGTGTCTGGGGTCTTAAAGGCTTGAAGGTGAACAAGTGGCCATCTAGCTCAGAAGCAAAGAAGTCCACATGGAAGAAGCACACCAGCCAGTGCGATCACGAGGTGCCAAAGGGACCAGGTATAAGGCATCATGCAAAAAAAAAAAAAAAGATATATGTGTGTATGTGTATGTATATATATGTGTGTATGTATGTGTATATATATGTGTATGTATGTGTATATGTATATGTATATATATATACCATATTGAATGAAGGGGGAAGTGCAGAGTGGAGACCCAAGGCCCAAGTGTCGGCCAATGGAGATCCCCTCATAGAGGGGTTTAGGAGAGGAGATGGGTTAATTAGGGTGCGAGGTAGTTCCGATGAAGAACACAGCTTTCCCCCAGACCCTGGATGCTTCCTCCCCCCAACTACCATGATCCGAATTCTACCTTGCAGGGCTGGATAGGGCAGAGGTTGTACACTGGTGCATATGAGGGCTGGAAGCACAGGGAATCCAGGGTGGATGATACCTTCAGGACCAAGGGTGTGAGGGGTGATGCTGGGAGAGTGGAGGGTGAGTGGGTTGGAAAGGGGGAACTGATTACAAGGATCCACATGTGACCTCCTCCCTGGGAGAGGGACGGCAGAGAAGGGGGGGGAAGGGAGACTCCGGATAGGGCAAGATATGACAAAATAACAATGTATAAATTACCAAGGGCACATGAGGGAGGGGGGAGCGGGGAGGGAGGGGGGAAAAAAAAGAGGACCTGATGCAAAGGGCTTAAGTGGAGAGCAAATGCTTTGAGAATGATTGGGGCAGGGAATGTATGAATGTGCTTTATACAATTGATGTATGTATATGTATGGATTGTGATAAGAGTTGTATGGGTCCCTAATAAAATGTAAAAAAAGAAAAGAGGAGAAAAAAAAGAAAATGATTAGGGCAAAGAATGTACAGATGTGCTTTATACAATTGATGTATGTATATGTATGGACTGTGATAAGAGTTGTATGAGCCCCTAATAAATTGTTTAAAAAATTGTTTAAAAAAAAATAAAAAGATAAAAGGGTAAAATAAATAAAACTCTAATAATAGGGCAATGATTGTACAAATGTGCTTTACACAATTGATGTATTATGAATTGTGATAAGAGTTGTATGATTTATAACCCTAATAATTAAATATATAAATAAAATAATTTTTATTACCACATAATTCACAAGTCCTATCATTCTATAGTTTAATCACTTCAAGAAGAGCTGTACAATAATATCACACTCAATTTTAGAACATTTTCTTCATTCGTGTTCCCATGATTGTTAGCTCCCCATTTCCCCTCAACCATATCCTCAGGGAACCATTAATCCAGTTACTGTATCTATACATTTTACCTGTCATGGATTTCATATATAGTAAAACATTTAAACAAAGAAACAAAGTGAAACAGAGGAAAATATAAATCAAAAAGCTGAAATATTATAAACTAGAGCAAATTTAAAATGGGTCAAAAGGGAGATCAAATGATAAGGCATTAAATTTTAGCCTTATTACATCTGCAATAATCCACATTCTGCATATTGTAAGGATTTTCATATCCCTGATCTATGGTCAGAGAGGATTCACTACAATCTTATGCCATGTGTATTTCCCCTTTACTTTTTAAAAACACTAAAAAAACTTTTAAATGGGTCAAAATGGAGATCAAATGATACATTTTAACCTGTGTCTGCCATAACTGGACTTTACAATGCTCTCACAAGCCTATTTACATCCCCCCCATCAAATTCCCCAATTTTGTTCATATCTATACACAAAGTTATTTCCCAAATTCTTCCCTAGTGATATAGTGGTTACAAGTTAGGCAGCAAACTGCAGTGTACTATGTTCAAAACCAATAGCCATTCCATGGGAGAAAGGCAGTTTTCTACTCCCATAGAGTGTCTTTCTTGAAAACTCACAGGGGCAGTCTACCCTGACCTAAGGTAGCTAGGAGTTGGCATGACTTAATGGCAGCGAGGTGTTTTTTTATTCCCCTTTGGATGGACTGACATAGTAGCTGCAACCGTATGTTCAAGCACATGAGCAACAGTGAAGATGGCACAGGACGGAGCAGTGTTTCCTTCCATTGTACATGCAAAGTGTTCCTATGATTCACAACAGCTCAAGGGTACATAACAACAATGCCCATTGAATAAACAGGGTAAAAAATAAACTCCTTAGTTGTAGGGAAACAAACACTGACTCCTCCTGAGATGTCCTCTGACTGGCCCCCTTGTGCCTACATGGCTTATCTTCTCGTCCAAACCAAAAGCCCAAAACAAAACACAAAGTTGCTCTGGGGTGCCAGGAAGTCGGTTCAACCCATAGAAATCCTATGCCCAATAGGACAAACTCTTGCACCATCCTCACAATTGCTCTATGTTTAAGTCGATTTTTGTAGGAGATACTGTGTCAATCCATCTTCTTGAGGGCCTTCCTCTATTTTTTGCTGCCCTTCTACTTTACTAAGCATGCTATCCTTCTTGACGGACTGGTCTCTACTAATAACGTCCAAAGTACATGAGATGAAATCTCACCACACTTGCTTCTAAGGAGATTCCAGTTGTACTTCTTCCAAGATAGATTTGCTTGTTCTTTTAGCAGTCCACAGTACTCTCAATACACTTCACCAGCACATAATTCAATACATCAATTCTTCTTCAGCCTTCTTTATTCAATGTCCAACTTTCACATCCATAAGAGGCAACTGAAAACATCATAGCTTGAGCCACCTGCACTTAAGTCCTCAAAGTAGCATCCCTGATTTTCAACACTTTAAAGAGGTCTTGTGCAGCACATTTATCTAATCTTTTGATCTACTGACTGCTGCTCCCATGAGCATTGATTGTGGATCCAAGCAAGACAAATCCTTGACAACTTAAATCTTTTTTCCACATCCAGGACAGATGATCCCTTCAGGACCAGTGGTCAGAGTGGCAATACCGGGAGGGTGGAGGGAAGGTGGGGTGGAAAAGGGAAACTGATTACAAGGATCTACATATAACCTCCTCCCTAGGAGGTAGACAACAGAAAAGTGGGTGAAGGGAGACGACGCACAGTGTAAGATATGACAAAATAATAATAATTTATTAAGTGTCAAGGGTTCATGAGGGAGGGGAGAACAGGGAGGGAGGGGGAAAATGAGGAGCTGATACCAAGGGCTCAAGCAGAAAGCAAATGTTTTGAGAATGAGGACTGCAACAAATGTACAAATGGATGGATGCATGGATTGTGATGAGCTGTACGAGCCCCCAGTAAAATGATTTTAAAAACAGTTGATATATGGATTGTAATAAGAGCTGTAAGAGCCCCCAATAAAATGATTTATAAAAACAAACAATCTTTTCTCCGCTAATCATGATGTTCAGTCACAAGAATTTTGGTTTCCTTTGCAATATGTTATAATCCACACAAAAGTTGCAAACATTGAACTTCATCAATAAGTGCTTCCAATCCTCCTCATTGTCAGCATACAAGACTGTGTCATGTGCTTATCACAGGTTATTAATAAGCCTTCCTCCAAGTTTGATGCCACATTCTTCCTCATATAGTCTAGCTTTTAAAAAAAGTTTTTTAGTTTTTTTTCTCAGCTCCCCCTTTCTATCCCACCTTTCTCTTACCCGCCTGGTATTGCTGCTCTCATTATTGGTCCTAAGGGGGTTATATGTCCTGGATTCCCTGTTCCAGCTCTGATCTGCACCAGTGCACATGCTTTGGTCTAACCCGGTTTGTAAGGTAGAATTGGGATCATGATAGTGGGGTGGGGAAGAAGCATTAAAGAAACTAGAGGAAAGTTGTATGTTTCATCGGTGCTATTTGGCATCCTGGCTGGCTTGTCTCTTACCCACGCCCCTTTTGTAAGGGGATGTCCAGTTTTCTACAGACGGGCTTTAGGTCTTCACTCTGTACTCCCCCTTATTCACAAGGATATAATTTTTGTAAGCCTTACTCTGTTTGTAGGATGTTTGCCTTGAAGTAACTGTGGGTCCAGAGAACCACCCTGATCCAGGTGTCCTTCCTGGTTCCATATAATCTAGCTTTTAAGCAAACATTAAGCTCTGTGATAGTTAGGTTTTGTGTCAAGTTGGCTGGACCAGAGCTTTCAGTAGTTTGGCAATAATCTACCATGATATGATCTAACACAATGTAATCAACTCCATCCTGGGATCTAATATAACATAATTTGCTGTGCACATCTAGCAGTTGTGGTGCTCAGCCCCTTGTGAGGTCAGTCTTGGATGCAACTGGAAGAAAGACTCATCAGGGTGTGCTCTGCTCTCTTTAAAGCAGGTTCTGTGGGACCGCTTGTCACTTCTACTAGATCTGGATCCTCCATCTGGTTCATCAACCTTCTGCCATATAGCCTGCTTCTCTTGAGAGTTCATCACCAGACTGCCAACCTTGGATACATTTGATCCCTCATCCATCAGTGTTTGGTTTTTAATTACTACATCTTCCTGTTTCCTGGTTCATTAGCCCCAGCAGTTACAGGAGTCAGCAGAAGCCTCCAACTTATCAACTGACCCATAAACTTGAACTAGACTGGACTTACCATCCTTTACAATTGTGTAAGCCGTACATTTCTTTCTACATTCATATATAAATGTGTCACTGGTTTTGCTTCTCTACAGAAACCAGCCAAACACAGTGGTCCTATAGAGCCAAGTAAAACCATGGGGTTTCCAAGGCCAAGTAGAACCATGGGGCTGAAGCAGACTGCTGTATCTTTCTCACAAAGGGGAGCTAGTGGGTTCCTCAGTCAGAAGCCAAGTCCCTTTAACCAGTGCCATCAGAGCTCTTTTTCTGAGGCATCACACACAAAGGGGCTTCAAAATTTTTCCCAAAATGGAATAATCCCACATCTTCATTCCATTCTCCCATGAACTTTTGGAAGGCCCCTCGAATATATGTACTTAAAATGATAAAAGTCATCTAGGGCCATTGCCCTTCACTTCCCTGCTCTCTCCCATAACTCGGTAAATTATCCCACCTAAAAATGGGCATCATACTGGTACACTTAGAAGGAACATCGTAGGGGGTGGCTATCACAAAGCAATTACAATTTGACAGTAGACTTATCAACTGGAATCTGTAACTGGAAGAACTAGGTTTTCATCCAAGGTCCCTCAGAACAGCAGCCCTCCGCCTTTGTTCTGGAGAGAGAAGTTAAGGCCAATTTCTCCCTAGAACGGAGCAGCTTTCAGAAACATTGGACTTACTAGGAATCGTGCCTGCATGTTGCAAATACTGGCCCAATTTGCCAGGGGCAGCGGGAAGCAAGAAGGGCCTGGCCCTGCCTTTGGGAACCTCGGGACGGGAGTTCTCACACAAGAACGCAAATGGGAGGAGGTTTCTGAGGAAACCAGGCCTCCTGGACAAACACAGGCAAGGAGAGGAGGGAAGCGGGAGGCGGCACATTCCCGTGTGCCACTGCAAGACAAGAGTCATCCAGTGAGGAAGGCGAGGGAAACAGTACTGGGGGCCTTTGCTTTAAGAAATGAGCCCACTACCTTCTGGGGCCTGAGAGCTGCAGCTCGGAGCCGCCACCTTCGTTGTCGCGGTCTCGGGCTTTCCCTCAGCGAGGACGCTGCACGCGCTCAGAGACCCCGTTCTCGCCGCCTCGCAGTTCTCGCGAGGCCAGCACGCACGTCTCTTTGCAGTTCTCGCGAGATCCGCACGCGCCCAGAAGCCCGCAGGGTACGCGCAGGCGTAGAGCAGGGCTGGGCGTCGGGCTTTCCGTTAGGAGCCCCTCCAGGCTTGTTGGCGACCCAGGGATGCCGCGTCCTCGTCCCTGCTGCTTGTGTCGCCTGCAGTTCGGACTCCTGGTGGTGCTGTGCTCCCTGGAGCTAGGCAGCGCCACCGTGCCCAGAAAGCTTTGCGGCAGGCACCTGCTGATGGCACTAGAGAAACTCTGCGGCTTAACAAACTGGAGCACGTTCGACGAGAAAACCTTTCATTGGCAGCTGCTGCCCCGCGCTGTGATCTCAGGCGAGCAGCCCCGCACTCAGGTGCCCTTCCTTCTCAGGGACACAAACACAAAGCCAGGTAACAGATCCAAACCAAAGGCGTGCCTGGCCTGGTCTGCGCTGCCCGAACAAACCCAGGGAATACTCCATCTCCATCTCTCTTATGCACACACCCAAACTCGGTGCCATCTAGCCTATTCCAACTCATAGCGACCCTATAGGAGGGGATAGGACCACCCCTTTGGGTTTCTAAGGCCGTTAAATCATTATGGGAGCAAAAAGCCGTCTTCCTGCTGAGCAGCTGGTGGCTTGCAACTGCTGACCCGGCGTTTACCACCCCAGCTTGTAACCCTGTAAGCCCAGAGCCCTTCACGCAAAAGTAGTGTATGTGTATGGAGAGTGCACAGAGTCTCTATGAGCCTTTAAAACATAACCCAGAATAAATCAGTGTACACATAGGGGAACTCGCCTTTATGGAAGGAAGCTGCTGCTTCCCTAGCATCCCCTGTCTGCAGCACACTTGTTACCCTGCAGACTCCCTTTTTGCCCTTAAAAGCCCAACTTCAGTATCCCGCTTTCTTGAAATTTACCACTAAGCCTTTCATAGCTAATCACTTCTGCTTCACTGCCACCACTGCGATCAATACAGAACTTGTTGCCCTGAAGTGACCACATGTAACAAGAGTAGAACTGCCCCCTGCGGTTTTCTTGGCTGTAATCTTTATGGAAACAGATCATGGGGCATGTCTTTCATATTTTCACGAAATGGGTTCCAAAGTAAGAGAAAGACAAAATCATCTGTGCCACCCGGGGACCTTGATTGTCATCAGGACCAGGGATATCAATTGCAGGCCCCAGTACAATATGTAAATACAAGATTCCTTGCTGAAAAATCAGGAGGCATTACTGGTATCAAAATTTAGGGTTTGTTTTATTCTGAGTATCTCCTCTGCTCACATGCATAATCCTTGATCCCATCAGACTTCACTTAGGAAGTAGACATACTTAACTTACAAGTTCAAAGGTAAAATTACTGAGAAATGCCAGACAGTGACAACAGGACATTAAACCCAAGTCAGAGCCCCTCTACATTCTAGGCCTATTCTACAGCACAAATCTTTCCCATAAAGCCAACCCTGCAGAACATCCCAATTTATAGAGACTCTCTTAGGCATGCTTATATCTGAAATGCTGAGCTGAGAGGCTACTGCATAAACTCATCAAATCAATCCTGATTCTTAGCACGCCGAGCACATTTTCATAACATTTCATTAAAATGTATGTATTAATATATAGATATAGATAACTATGAAAGTAAAGAATAAAAACCATTTTTCTTGAAATTAAAAATATAGGTGTTATAGGGCTACAGGACAGTGTAGAACTGCTCCTTAGGATAGGAGAGATTGTCAATCTTTATACTACCACCTGTCAGTTTGTCACACTGAGGTAGTTTGTGTATTGCTGTGACTGTGAAAGCTGCGTCACTCGTATTTCAATTGTCAGTAGGCTCACCCAAAGTGAACAGGTTTCAGCAGAGACTCTAGACTAAAACTTACAGACCAAGAAGGACTTAGCTGCCCATTTCTGAGGAAGGAGCTGCTGAAACCTTATGCATAGCTTTGAAACATTGTCAGATACTGAAGGCCTAATGAACGAAAGCAGAATGTTGTTGGAGATACCGGGTCGGATGGCACTCAAAATGTGACCAAGGAGGAACTGATTTTGTGGCGTATAGTCAACTGTGGTAACATAAGTCGTGTAAAACCTGTGAGAGTGGAGCCTTCAGGATGATCATTTGCTGTTAGAGCATGACTCAAGATAAAGAGAAACCACTGCAAAAATCTGCTAATGATTGGAACTTGCAGTGTGTGAAGTACGAATCTAGGCAATTTGGAAGTCATCAAAAATGCGATGGAATGCATGAAGATTGATATCCCAGGCATTAGTGAGCTGAAATGAACTGGTAGTGGCCATTTTAAATTAGGAAATGATGTGATTTACTGTGCCAGGAAAAACACAAGAGAAATGGTTTGGCATTCCTTGTCAAAGAAGACATTTTAAATCAATCACAGTGTATAATGCTGTCTGTGATAGTATTATATCTATCCACCTTCAAGGAAATCCAGTCAATAAACTATTATTCAAATGTATGTACCCACCACAAAAGCCAGGGCTAGAGAAATGGAAGCATTATACCAATATCTTTATTCTGAAATTGATCAAACATAATCAAGAAATAATTGATCATTACTGGTGATTGAAATGCAAAAGTTAGGAATGCAAAAGTTAGAGGAAGGAGTTAGGAAACAAGGATTTAAGTGATTGAAAAGAACCTGGAGATCACATGATAGAATTTTGCAAAACCAAGGACTTATTCATAGCAAATACCTTTTTCATCAACACAAAAGGTGACTATTCACTACTCTAGATGGAATACACAAAAATCAAATTGACTATACTTATTGAAAGAGATGATGGAGAAGCTCAATATTAGCAGCTAACATCAAGCTAGGGGCTAATTGCTAATTGTGAAACAGATCATCAATTGTTAATATGTAAATTCAGGATTAAGCTGAAGAAAAAGCTGCAAAACCCAGCATACAACCTTGAGTCTATCCCATCTAAATTTCAAGAACATCTAAAAAATAATGCTTTGAACACCAATGCCAGGCCATCTGATGAGCTGTGGGAGGATATCATGAACATCATTCATGAAGAATGTAAAAGTTCATTAAAAAGACTGAAAAGAAATAAAAGATAAAAATGGATGTCATAAGAGACTCTGAAACTTGCTGTTTGTCACAGAGTATCTAAAGTCAATTGAAGAAAGGGTGACATTAAAGATCTGAATAGAAAATGTCAAAGGGCAGCTCAAGAAGACAAATCCAAATAGAATGAAATGTACACAGTCATAGAATTAGAAAATCCAAAGGGAAGAACATGCTCAGCAGATCTTACACTAAAGGAATTCAAGAAAAAAGCTCCAGCCTCAAGTCGCAATATCAAAAGAATCTTTGGGCAAAATATTGAATGATGCAAGAAGCATCAAGAAAATGGAAAGAATACACAGAGTAACTGTACCAAGACCTAGTTGATATTCCATCATTTCAGGAGGCAGCATATAAGTAAGAACCAATGGTGCTGAAGCTGAACTGAAAGCATCAGCCAAAAATAAGGAATGAATTGAAAAGCTTCCAACAAGCTGATGAAGCACTGGAAGTGCTCATTCATCAGAACCAGGACATCTGGAAGACAGCTACTTGGCTAACCGACTGGAAGAGATCCATATTCGTACCTATTCCAAAGAAAGGTGACCAAACAGAATATTCAACTATAGAACAAAATCACTGATATCACATAGCAATAAAATTTTGCTGATGATCATCCAACAACAGTTGCACCAGTATATTGACAGGGAGCTGCCAGATGTTCAGGCCAGATTCCAAAGAGGATGCGGAGCAAGTATTATAATTGTTGATGGCAGAGAATGCCAGAAAAGATGTTTACTTCTGTTTTATTGATTATGCAAGACATTGACCGTGTGGATGTGGTGGTTAAATAATCTTGTGTCCACTTGAGGATATTAAGAGTGAAGGGGTAGAGTCTAGCCTGTCAATCAGGTCACAGCCTGATAATGTCTCCATGTGGGCATGGCCTTCTGAGGATTCTGGGAAATTTTCTTTCTCCCTGAGGCAGGTCACACTCTCTTTCTGTTTCACCTCCCTGTTGGCAAGCCACATGAAGCCATGCTGATAGTAGCCAGAGCATTGAAGATGCATCCACCACTATTGGATCTGGAAGAGTTTTCATCCACCTGCCTGTGATCTTCCTGCATGTGCTTCATGAGTCTGGAGAGGAATTTATGGACTAGTATCAGACAAATGGGCTAATATCGGACTTATGGACATGATCCTGCCTGGGCTGGGATGTTTTCTCAATATATAGTTGTTCTTTGATATAAAGTTCTCTCAACATATATGAGTGTCCTTGGATTTGTTTCTCTAGTCAACTTGGCCTAACATTATGGTACTGGGAGTGAGGTACTAGAGAAACAAATCATAAAGATGGAGAGTAGATGCTTGTTTGGCCTCTGCCTCATGGTAGTTTTTCTTCTTTGGCTAGCCAGAGGTCAGATATGGCCATGTAGTTTACTGGGTTGTTTTCTGGAAAGAATATGGGAAGTAAAAGTTTGATTATTTATTTGATTGTTGTCTTTGGTTATTCCTGTTTAAAATGGCAAAAATGAATGTGATTAATGTTTATTTTGGGGGACAAAATTGCCACTTGAATTTCTCAGAGACCATGCTGCTTAGTGAAAAAAAAAAAAAAAAAGGCTGACAGAAGGCCCTTCCCTGGTTTAATGTAGTCAGAGGCCTAAGGCCATATTTTGTATCAAAGGAAAGTTTAGATAAGGCTTAATATAAGTTTAGATAAGGATTGAATTTGACTTTTAAGAATTGAGTTTAGGATCTGGCTGTACTAGGTTTATACTGTTTTCTTTTACCTATTGTTACTGATATAATGAGTGATAGACATGGTTATTGGGAAGTAAAAATAGAGAGTTTGTAAGCCTAATTGCCTCTAGACATTAAATTGGATCTTTAAATGGGTGTAGGACAAGCCTGCAAAGAAGGCTCTGAAAAGATAAGCCTCACCCAGGGTCTTGATTGTCCTGAGATTCATATTTGAAGAGACTTGTCTAGGGGACTGTTGACAGACTGAAGAAAAATGGAATCCTTTGTGGTTTGTGCCTAAAGCTGGGAAATCTGGAGCCATGAAGGAATTCTCCTTTCGAGGTTGACTAGAGAAACAAATCCATAGACACTCTTGTGGGCGTAAAAAAGAGCTTTATATACAAGAGCAATGTACATTAAGAAAACATCCCAGCCCAGTCCAGATCAAGTCCATAAATCTGATATTAGCCTATATGTCTGATACCAATCTATAAAGCCCTCCTCAGACTCACAAAACACATGCAATGATGCTGAATGCAGGAAGACCACAAGCCAGTGGGTGGGAAGTTTTGTGGATGAGTATCCCTGGATTTGTTTCTCTAGTTAACCAAGCCTAACACGGGGGAATAAAGGCATGAAGTGGCTGTCTTACAAACTTTCATAGGAGGTGAGGTGTTGATAGCATTATGGTGTAGGTGTTCATATAAGTGCAATTGTTAGGCATAGGATATTTTTGTTCTTTAATAGAGTATTATGTTTAAATGAAGCTAACACACTTTGAACTGTATGCATTTTAGTTTTTCCTGTTTAGCACAAGTGTGATTTTTACTATTGTCTTTGTTTTCAAAATTATATATGGCTAAAGAGTTACATAAAAGTGTCGTGTTGACAAGGGGGGTCTGTGGTAGTTACATAATCTCGTGTCAACTAGAGGATATTAAGAGTGAAGGGGTGGAGTCAGCCTGTCAATCAGGTCATATCCTGATGATGCCTTCTTGTGGGGATGGCTTTCCCATGAGGATTCTGGGAACTTCCTCTCTTTCTCCTTATAGGCAGGCCACACTCTCTTTTATGTTTGACTTCTTTGTTGACAAGCCACATGGAGCCACACCGATGGCAGCCCAAGCCCTGGAGATGCATCCACTGCCATTGGATCCACAAAACTTTGTACCTGCCAGCCTGTGATCTTCCTGTATGTGCTGTGTCGATCTGAAGAGAAGTTTATGGACTAGTATCAGATATATGGGCTAATATCGGACTTAAGAACTTGATCCTGACTGGGCTGGGATATTTTCTAAATATACAATTACTCTTTGATATAAAGCTCTCTCTTACATATACGAGTGTTATTGGATTTGTTTCTTTAGTCAACATGCCTAACATGGTGGATCATAACTATCAATTACCTTGGGAAGAATGAGAATCCAAGAACAATTTCACTGTGCTCCTGTGGAATTGTACATGGATCAAGGGGCAGTTGTGCAAAAAGAATAAAGGAATACTACATGGTTTAAAATCAGGAAAGTTGTGCTATAAGATTTATACCATATTCAATCTGTATGCTGAGAAAATCATAAAAGAAATTGGTTTATATGAAGAAGAATGTGGCATCAAGATAGGAATAAGGCTTACTGACAACCTGTGATATGCAGATGACACAACTTGCTTGCTGAATTGAGGAATTTAAGCACATGCTGATGAAGATTAAGGATTTCAGCCTTCATTATGGATTACATCTCAATGTAAAAAAAAAAAAAAAGACCAGATTCTCATAACTGGGCCAAATAGGTAGCATGATAATGGAGAAAAGGTTGAAGTTGTCAAGGATCGTGTCTTGTATGGATCCATAATTAATGCTCATAGAAACAGCAGTCTACATGCCAAAAGACTTAATGCATTAGGTAAATCTGCACAAAACCTCTTTAGAGTATTGAAAAGCAAGGATGTTACTTTGAGAACCAAGCCTTCATATTTTCAGTTGCCTCATATGCATGTGAAAGTTGGACAGAAGTTGGAAAGACAACCAAAGAAGAATTGATGCATTTGGACTGTGGGGTGCTGGATAAGAATCCTTAAAGTAGCATAGACTGCTAAAAGGACAAACCGATGTGTTATGGAAGAAGTACAGCCAGAGCTGCTTAAAGGCAAGGATAGTGAGACTTTGTCTTACATAACATAGTTTGGACATGTTTTCAGGAGATACCTGTCCCTGGAGATGGACCGCTTGTTTGGTAAAGGAGGAGACTAGCAAAGGAGTGGAAAAGCCCTTAAGGAGATAGATTGGCACCATAGCTGCAGCAAAGGGTTTAAGCAGAGAGACAAGTGTGAGGATGGTGCAGGACCAGGCATTGTTCTTTCTCTTCTGTCTAAGGTTACTATGGGTTTGATCCAACTCGATGACACCCAACAACAACAAATTACAGAAACAGTAGCCATATCTTTCTTCCACCTACTGCATGTTATGAAGTACCCCCTTGAGTTGGGTCTAATTCATGACTGCCCAGTATACAATAGAGTAGGCAACCGCCCAATCCTTCACCTGTACACAACAGAATAGGACACTGCCCAATCATGCACCATCTTCACAACAGTTGTCATGTTTGAGCCACTGTGTCAATCTAGCCTGTTGAGGATCTTCCCTCTTGCCCTGAACCTCAACTTTACCAAGCATAATGGCCTTCTCTAGGGACAATACTCTTGATATGTAAGCCTGTGTTAGTCTGGGTAGGCTAGAGACACAAATTTACAGACACTCATATGTGTACAAGAAAGAGCCTTAGGGACAAGAGCAATAGAATATTGAGAAAACACCCCAGCCCAGTCCAGACCAAGTCCGTAAGTCTGATATTAGCCCATATGTCTGAATGTCTGATATCAATCTATAAAGTCCTCTTCAAACTCAAGAAACACATGCAATGATACCGAATGCAGGAAGATCACAGGCCAGTGGGTGGACAGTCTTCTTGATCCAGTGATGGTGGAAAGATCTCGGCGCCAGCATAGGTCTCCACGTGGCTCCTCCAGGTCCAGGGCTCTCGCTGCCATCAGCACAGACAATGTGTCTTGTCAGTAGAGAGTCTCTCAGCAAGTAAGCATGTGTCCCACCTCCAATGAGCTATTTATCTCCTTAGCGCCTCCCAATGAGGTCATCAAGCTGCGACCTGATTGACAGGCTAGCTACCACCCCTTCACTCTGAAACCTCAAATTGACACCAGATCATATAACTACCACAGAGTCCAAAGTACATGAAATGAAGTCTTGCCATTTTAACTTCTGGCTGCACTACTTCTATGACAGATTTTTGTGTCCTCCTTACAGTCCATGATATTTTCAATAATCCTTGACAACACAATAATCCAAATGTATCGATTCTTCTGTGCTCCACACTTGTCCAGTTTTCATAAGCCTATGAAGTCCTTGAATATATCCTGGCTTGGGTTAGAACCACTTTAGCCCCGAAAGTAACATCGTTGGTCTTCAATATTGTAAGGAGTTTCTGTGCAGTAGAAATGCCCAATACAATAATGTCACTTTGATAACTCGACAGCTTCTCAGGAGGGTTTATTGTGGATCTAAGTCAGATGAAATCCTGACTTTTTTTGTGTATCATGTGGTTTATTGGGCTGAGGGTGAGGGTTTTAGTTTTCTTCACATTGGGTGTGATCCACACTGAAGGTTGCAGTCCTTGATCATCAGTAAGTGCCTCAAGTCCTTCTTGCTTTCAACAAGCAAGGTGGTGTCCCCTTCATATTTCAGGTTAAGCTTTCTCCAATCCTGATGCCTTGTCTTTTTCACACAGTCCAGCTTCTCGGCATACAGATTAAATTAGTATGGTGAAAGGGTACAACCCTGACACACCTTTCCTGACTTGAAACCATGCAGCATCTGTGTGTTCAGTTTGCACAAATGCCTTAATCCATATACCAGTTCTACATGAGCACAATGGAGTGTTCTGGATTCCCATTCTTCTCAAGGCTATCCATAGTGTTTTATGACCCACAGAGCCAAAAGCCTTAGCATGGTCAGTAAAACACAAATTAACATCCTTCTGGAATTTTCTGCTTTCAGCCAAGATCCATCTGGCACCAGCAATTATATCCTTCATACCACGTCATCTTCTGAATCTGGCTTGATTTTCTGGCAGCTTCCTGTCAATATACTGTTGCAAAACTTACTTGCACCTGTTAGCAATGCTGTTATTTGATCATTTCCACACTCTTTTGGGTCATCTTACTTTGGAATGGGCACAAATCTGGATCTTCCAGTCAGTTGGCCAGATTCCAAATCCACTGGCATAGATGAGGCTTTGACGTGTACCTTTTTAGCTAGTTCCTAGTTTCCTTCTTTCATGAAAGCTTCCTTATGCCTTTTGTCACCCTTTAAGAACATGTGCACTTCATCTATGAAGCTTTTTCTTCAGCCACCAAGATAATCTAATACCTTTTCCCTTTGATGCCTATTTATCTCATTATAATTACTGATTACTTGCTTTTTGACATCAAGCTTAACATTTAATAATCCACAGTTCAGCTTATGTATTTAAGGGTAAAGTTATTAAAGAGTGTTATGATAGAATTTTGTAACTAAAAGGGATTCACCAAAATAGCTTCAAGGAAAGGGAGTTACAAAGCCAGCTTTAGAAATGGACCCGAAAATGCTCTGGAGAGCCTTGGGAAGCACGTCAGTTTGTGGCAATGACCTGTCTCTGTTGGAGTCTTTCATTCTGCCTGTCTCCGTTTAGGCTTAGTTTATCACAAGCCTCCCTGAAACCTTTCAGCTTTTAGTCTGAGTCATTTTCACATGATTTCTTCATCCGTTTCAAAGAGAAAAATTTATTGGGCAACTTACATTTTTTCACATAGCATGGATTACTGTGGGCCACTGTAACAGATTGGTCTGGTCCCTACTTCTATGCAACTGTGACTAGAGGGTACAGTCCTATGGTTCAGAACATGACTGAAGTGACCTTCTAAGGGCCACTGGAAAATATATTCTCCTAGAAGAGACTGTAAATGGACTAGGACCATGAGAGAAATTCGACAGGCCCCCAAACAATTATTTCCTGGAGTTATTTTTTTCCCCAATAAGACAGAATGAGTTAAGAGCAGTCTGATGGTGAATATTAGTAGCAATCAGTTACTTGAATATTAGTATGGTGAATATTAGTAGCAATCAGTTACTTGAATATTAGTATGGTGAATATTAGTAGCAATCAGTTACTTGAATATTAGTATGGTGAATATTAGTAGCAATCAGTTACTTGAATATTAGTATGGTGAATATTAGTAACAATCAGATACCTTGAGTGTATCACCACTCCTCCACTTCTTTAGATTTCAATGAACAATGGCTTGTTTATACTATATGTCTAATTTATAAAATGTGACTATAGATGACCTGAGTTTTAAAATTGGGCAAAGACAAGGAAATAGAAGATAGGTAAAGTAGGAAATAGGGAAATATGGAAAGAGGAAGGAGAATAAGTGATGTTATATTGTGGGGATTGTGATTAGTAACATGAAATTGTGTATGAGTGAGGGGCGATGCTGGGAGAGTTGAGGGTGAGTGGGTTGGAAAGGGGGAACTGATTACAAGGATCCACATGTGACCTCCTCCCTGGGAGAGGGACGGCAGAGAAGGGGTGGAAGGGAGACTCCGAATAGGGCAAGATATGACAAAATAATGATGTATAAATTACCAAAGGCACATGAGGGAGGGGGGAGTGGGGAGGGAGGGGAAAAAAAAGAGGACCTGATGCAAAGGGCTTAAGTGGAGAGCAAATGCTTTGAGAATGATTGGGGCAGGGAATGTATGGATGTGCTTTATACAATTGATGTATGTATATGTATGGATTGTGATAAGAGTTGTATGAGTCCCTAATAAAATGTAAAAAAATTGTGTATGAATTATTGAATGGAAAAGTGATTTGCTCTGTAATCCTTCACCCAATTCACAATAAAAGAAAAAGTGGGCAAAGAATTTGAGGTCACTTCTCCAAGGATATACAAATGACCAAAACTACATGAAAAGATCCTCAATACCATTAGTCATTAGGAAAATACAAAGCAAAACCACTTTTTCTTATTATAGGATGACTATAATTAAAAAATGGAAATTAACCAGCATTGGCAAGGATATAGAGAACCTTGAACTCTTCCATATTGATGGTAGGAATGTAAAATGTGCCACCATTGTGGAAGATAGTTTGGTGGTTTCTCAAAAAAGTAATTATAAAACCACCTATTATCCAACAGTTCAACTTCTGGACAGATGCACTCAAGAGAATTCGAAATATATGCTCACATAAAAACTTGTAAACAAACATTAATGGCTGCATTCAAAACATACTCAAAGTGGAAACAACCCCATCTACCAACTGATGAACAGCTAAGAAACATGGCATCTAGTTAATGAAATACTGTAGTCAAACACGAATGAAATAGCGATTCATGCTATAGCATGACTGACCCTTTAAAACATTATGGTGTGAGAAGCCAGGCACAAAGGCCACATATGATTCAATTTCCATGAAATAGCTAGAATCAGCAAGTCCCTAAAGGAAGAATGATGCTGAGGGGCTCACGTGCTGGCAGGAGAGTGACATGGAAGTGACTGCCAATGGCATGGTGTTTCTTTTGGGGGGTGGTGGTGACAGAAATGTTCTGGAATTTGATAGTGGCAATGGCTGTACCTTGTGAAAATACTAACACCCATTGAAGTGTATGCTTTACAATGCATGTATATGTGAATCATATTGCATATGAATCATACCTCAATGAGATAGCTTAGTACAAACTATATGCCAAGGTTTCGAAGTCTTTTTATAAGAAAATGCTACCTACAACTACTTCACTTAAAATCACTCTTTTTAATAGCCATGCTTTTTACTTAAAATGGAATTTCTTGCTTTTTCAATAATTAACTGATTTTAGCATTCTAAAATTAGCAATAAAATTTCATCCAAGAGTACTTTCATAAAGTAGTCACTTTTTTCCTTCTTCTTGTCTCTCACAGTACCAACTGCAGTCGTTATGGAAGAAGCAATAAGCAAGATGAAGATGCAGCCACTACCTGGGACTTCACCTCAAAAGAGCACACCCCCACCTGATAATACTAGAGAATTTTCTTCATCGTATCTCATTCCATACAGTCCTGAGATGGTGGCATTTCAGGAGAAAAAATCAGACAAAATGAAAACCTTAAGCAATTGGTTTTGGGGGAATCATCCCCAAAGAAAACGCAGAGGATATTCAGAAAAGTGTTGTCTTAAAGGATGTACAATAGAGGAACTTAGCATTGCGTGCTTTCCGTATGTTGATTACAGAAAGTTAGAAATGGGCCATCAATTGTGACTGAGTTATACTAACCATCATAGGCATTATACTAACTTAATAAAAGTGGAATATATTTTACCTTTTTTTGGTAATTGTGCTTGTAGGTTCAATGCTATGAACAGTATCTAAATGGATGCAAGCACTTGACAACACTTGGTAAAAGCAAGAATGTAAACATTTCTGGTGACTTTTTCATTTTTAATATATTTAAGGATATTACTGGAAGTGGCATGATGTCATGTAGACATCTAAAATTTCTCTTTCTTACCATTATGGTAGAAATTCCTTTAAGCTATAATTAGGTTATAGAACCTTCTGCATTCCATCTCTGTAGCACAGAGACTGGTGTCAGGGAGATGAGGCTCATTCCATTGTGCCAATACATCCGTCCCACCAAGTGAAATGTAAATGACTACTACTAGGAACTACTACTGTATTATGATCAATCATAGATTTACTGTTGCCCACTTGAGGTCCTTAACATAGTAACTGCTCATATTTTCTTCACAATTTCTGTTGTGGACTTAAAGTCTTCAGTCAATATCTTTAGGTATAGGCATAAAACCTTACAGGTACTGACAGGTGAATCTGAGAATGTGTTCAAAATAGAATTCTGAAGTCCTACCCAAGCCTATGAAGCAGAAACTCTGGGTGTACAGGCCTTTCATGTCATTCTGACGTACACAAAAGTTTAAGAACCACTTATATGGTAAGGTAGTCACTACTGAACATTGTTGAAATCTTGCAAGTTATGTGCTTGTGTGTCTATCACTAAATATCGATGATATATTACACCAAGCTCTGTGGGGCTTTTTTCCACCTTATATCTACATGTGAAATAATCTTAAGGCTGAGTAATAACAAAAATCCAAAGAATATAGGCTATTTCTATTTAACATCCATTAAGTCAGTAACCATCACTTGAAACCTTTCTCCCCTAGTGCCCTTCCCCAAAGTGTACTGTAATGTTCTTTTCAATTAAATATTTTGTTTCTACTTGGTTCTGGTAACTTCTTGGAACAAAAAAGTCCTTATGTCTGTATTAGGTACACTTCCAGGGTATAAATAAATACATTTTGAAATTTTATTAGTTCTACAGGACAGTCTGTTTTCAGTTATCTTTAATATAGGGCACCACCTGTTCAGAGACAAAATGACATTGACGTTGAGGAGTGAGGTAGGTTTGCTAAGGATTAAGTGAAAATGCACCACTGAAAACAGCCTTTCCTTAAGCCAAAATAGAGTGATGACTTGGGGCCAGTTTGCAGATTACAGGTCTGTCAGTATGCCATACTGTAATGCCTTGTATGTTTCTGTGATGCTGGGAACTATATCACCAGTATTTCAAATACGGGTAGGGACACACATCATGGACAGGGTTCAGCTGAGCTTCCAGAGTAAGGACAGCAATAGGCTGGAGAAGGACTAGGCTGTCCACTGCAGGGGAATTAGCAACTGAAAACCTGTTGAATAGCAGCAGAAATAGAAGCACCCAACAACAGCCACATTTGTATTTTTAAAATATAAGTACAGACAAGTTTACTAATTAGTACCAATAATAATGTACATCAGGATTCCAAATTAGAAAATTGTGAGATTGACCACTTCTATGATGACTGTTATTTGGGGTCCGTTGTTTGCCTGTTCAACTGCTGACTCAAGGTTGGAGTCTGAGTCACAGGAGGAACTCTGGGGGAAAGGCCTGGTGGCCCACTCCAAACGCACTGGCCATTGAACAGCCGAGCGAGTAGTCCACTCTGACCCCTGAAGCCATCGTGAGTTAGAACCAACTCAGTGACCTTGCTGAGATGCTTTCCTGCAACTTTAGTAGTGCTGTCACATCGAGTGGTCGTAAACCTGACTTTGGGCACAGTGTTCTTGTTAAAATCATGATGGTAAAATATTTAAAACAAAACATGCCTGTTTAGCCATTTTAAGTGTACATTAATTACACTCACAATAGTACACAACCACTGTTACTATCTACTTTCAAAAGTTTCTCATCACCCCAGAGAGAACTCTGTACCAATTAGGCATTACTCAATAACACCCAAATTATTTCACTTTTCTAATAATAGCTGTCTTAGTGGGTGCAATGTGGTATCTCATTGTGGTTTTCATTTTCATTTCCCTAATGACTAAGATTATTTCTCTGATGACTAATGCAATGTGTAGCTACACAGCCTTGTTGCTGAAAATGAAGACTTGGAGCACTGACTTACAAAGATGAAAGAATACAACCTTCAATATGGATAGCAATGCAAAGTAAACGAAAAGCATTGTGACGGGGCCAATAAACACCATAAATGGGGAAAAGATTGAAGTTATCAAGGATTCAATTTTAGTTGGATCCACAATCAATGTTCATAGAAGTAGCAGTCAAGAAATTAGATGATGTATTACACAGGGCAAATCTTCCTGAGTTATGTGTTAAAGCGAAAATTTGTTATTTTGTGGATAAAGGTGTGCCTGACTTAAGCCATGGTATTTTCAATAATCTCATATCCCTATGAAAGATGGATAATGAATAAGGAAAACTGGAGAATTGCTGCATTTGAATTATGGTATCGGTAAAGAATACTGCATATTCCATGGACTTCCAAAAGAACAAACACATCTATCTTGAAAGCAGTGCAGCCAGAATAGAATACTCCCTAGAGCCCAAGAAGATGGAACTTCATTTCACATGCTTTGGACATGTTATCAGGCGAGAACAGTCCCCGAAAAAGGACATCATACTTGGTAGAGAATCAGTAAAGGCAACTGAGGAGAGTGTAGGACCAGACAGTGTTCATTTTGTTGTCTGTGGGTCACCAAGATTCGGAGGTGACTTCATGGCACCTAGCAGAAGTAGCAACAATGACTAATGATGTTGACGAGCTTTTCATGTGCTTCTTGGCATTTTACATCTTCTTTGGAGAAATATCTACTCAAGTCTTTTGCCCATTTTGAACTGGTTTGGCATTCTAATGTTGAGTTTTAAGAGTTCTTTGTGTATGTTGGACATTCAACCCTGAGAAGATTTATGGTTTTAAAATACTTTATAACATTTTGGAGGTTCTCTTTTCACTTTCTTGAAGTCCTTTAATGCACAAAATTGTAATTTTTGTGAAATTCATTTTATCTTTTGTTGTTGTTTTCAGTTTCATACTTAAAATCCATTGCAAAAATATTTCAAGTATTTTATGGTTTTAGCTTATACTTTTTGTTGTTCAAAAGGTAATTTTCTTATGGTGTGAAATATAGATCCAACTTCATTCTCTTAATTGTGGAGATTCAAATGTCCTAATGCTATTTGTTAAACAGATTCTTTTTCTCCATTGAATGGATTTGGTTTGGCCATAGATGTACCAGCTCATTTCTGGACTCCCAATTCTATTCCATTTGGTGTATCCTTATCCCACACTGTTTGATTACTGTAATTTTGTACTAAGTTTAAATATCAGGAAAGGTTATTTCTTTTATTGGGCATGGTAGATTAGGCATGGTCGCTCCTTTCTAAAATGTTCTCTGTTTTTCCATTGGGTGTAGTAGATGTGTTGGGCTACGACCCACAAATTCCTCAGTTCGAAACCTCCAGCTGTGCCTCAAGTGAAAGATGAGGCTTTCAACTCCCGTAAACAATTACAGGCTTGCTAACTCATAGGGGCAGTTCTACCGTCTTACAGGGTCGCTACGAGTCGACATTGACTCCGGTCTAGTAAATGCCTTACCTTCTGTTAAAATAACTAATGTGGTTTCTCTTCTCTTTGGTGGGTTTGAATGATAAAGCACCTAACAGAAATACTAGTCTTAAATTGGTACAGGGCAACAATGATAAATGTGCTTCATCTTAAAACCCCAAACGATTAAGGGCTGGCTGACATGATGTGTTTTAATTCTGAAATGGAGAATGCTGATTGATGCAGGATATTTGCCATTATGTCTCAATCACAGTTGCATAAATGGGAGAGTAATCAGTGAGAGTGACTAAACCGCCTGCATTGCTGAAGTCATACACAACTGGGTGCAAAGTATCCTGGGACTGGAGCTCTCTCGAGTTTGAACCTCAGAGCCCTGTGAAAGGCTAGAGGGGAGGAGTGATAGTTGAAGACATCTCTCGAGACAAATGGAAATGAACACTTGCAGTGACAAGATGCCTAGTCTTTCCCACTCTCCACTTAGACTAAGTATTTTTTAAAACTTCTCTAGAGCTGGAACAGCGAAATGCTTCATTGCTTTGGTCAGCAGGACACTAGCCAATCATGTCCCTCTCACATTGGATTAACAATATTTGTTCAATTGTATCCACTAGCAGATTTTTAACTCCATGGAGAACAAGGTTGGGGTATCTTTTTTTAGGTTTGACTATAGTTTTCTTATAGATTGTTTAGAAATACAAATAATTAGCTCTTTATAAAACATAATTGTGACTACTGTGGTTAGAAATAACATATAACTGAAAATAGCTAATACTTCATAAATATTTTATTGACACTTGGATCAATTTTTTCTCATAAAATTTCTAATTGTCACTTGGTCAATTCATTTTTATCAATCTGATAAAATGCTAGGTAAGACATTTTAAAAAATATGTATCTGAAGAAGGGTGAATGCATTGTATAGTCTCAGCAGTTTCTACAATGTTTTCCTGTTTGAGCATAGTATGTGCGTTTTGCTAAGAACTTGATTCGTGTGCAAAGTTAGAGGCTATAACACAGCTATCTATGCTATGAAATCAATTGATAGTAGTTTTAAAATTCTATCACTGACATTTTGAAACCTCTTTAATATCCACGTTGGTCATATCCTGACACGGTTAGCAGCTAGTTATCTTCAACTTAAATCTACCCAACCCAAACCTGGGAGTAAACAGAGGTATTTTCTGAAACTCAGACTCGGATTTTTTTCTTAAAATCAAATTTATATATAGCCTAGGTCTTCTGTTTGGAGGATGCTGCAGACTTATACTTCTAGTCCATAGTTATTCTAACATAGCACACTAAAAGATGTTTAGTGAGTTTTACTGAAAAACATCAGGAAAGCTTTCATGGTAAATAAATATTAGAACTAAAGTTGATACAGTCATCTTCAAAATAGGAAGTGATAATCGATCTTAGGAAGCATTTTGAAGTCCATCTGTGTGACCTCACTTCCTTGGTAAGGTGACAATACAAAGGAAACTAACTTCTGAATGTTTACTCAGCGAGTGCTTCAATTTTGTGGGAAGATGCTGCAGGTCTAAGTGCAGGCGTTCCCACAGCTTCAGGGATGCCACCTTGTGGAGAACAACTCCCCGGTAAAAACCTCAGCTGTTCTCTCTGTTTACTGCACAGTGCATTTTCAAAGTCTGCATAGTGGGATCCAAAGTACTCACTTTCCTTTACAGCACACAAATCAAAACTCATTGCCATCCAGTCCATGCTGACTCCTAGCGATCCGATAGGACAGGGTAGAACTGCCTCTGTGGGTTTCCTCTTTTACGGGAGTAGAAAGCGGTCTCTCACGGCAATTGGCAGCACAGATAAATAAGACACATGAGGGACCGGCTCCAAAAGCAAGGCTCCAAGGAGCCAAGGAAGTATTTCTATACAGATGGTGTAGTGCAATATGCTGGAATATTTACAGAATTATAAAATTCTAAAACAAAAATCCCCTTATTTCCAGAGAATATTAACTTGAAGAAGCATGTGAGCATTAGCCAGAATGATAATCCTTCCCTTCCCTGGTCAGAACCCAAGAGTCGGCTGCAGGGTATATAGTCTGAATAAAAAAACCCCAAAACATCACAAACCCTTGATCAAAAAGAATTATTCTCCTGAAAAGTTGGGAATTTTACATAAGATAGTCACCCCACTCTGTGAAATGAAGACTGTTTATGTGGGATTCTTTTTCTAAAACTAAAAAATGTAATTAAAAAATTAAGAAATCGAGTTCATATCCTCATTAAAAAGCAAACAGATGAATCCTTAGAGGCCTTGTAAGGATCTACTTTTAAATAAATGTTAGTACAAAATCTGAGCTCAAGGGCACTCCCTCTGGGCTACTGCTGTCCACTAGAGTAACCACGAGGAAGACGCAGAGAAGGAAAGTGACCAGCAGACCCCAGACCTCAACTGCACATGCATATCCCCTACAGGAGTCTCACAAATTAAACAAAAGATGTACTCAACTGTCATTAAGCAGCCTACCAGAAATCTATTTTTCAATTTAATACCCTGTTGTTTTCTGTGAACTGTGCACTCAATAGCTGCAAAAATGCTTGTAAGGGGAAGCATTGTAAAAACATCGCATCTCTTCCCCCAACAGTCCAGACTTACTGGTTTTTTGAGTGAGGCCCTTTTCTTATGCAAACAACCTCCAAAAAGTAGTCTGAAGTACAAAGTACAAACGTAAAAAAATATGCCACCAAAAATAAAGTATGACTCTTTTCTTTTTAACCAAAAATAGTGAGTATTTTACACTTTGTATAAATAACATAAAACATGCTGGGTATGGCATCTAAAATGGAAGAGCATTAAAACACAACAGGAAAAAAAATCACCCTTTGTAATGAATTGTAACTATAAGTGCCATTAGTTCCCTCCAAGGCACAGATGAAGAATTTTTTACCGGCATTCTTGTCGGAGGAAGTGAACAATTACACTTTTCACTTCTCTCAGGAAGAATCTGCCAAAAGAAAATCTCTGCAAGAGACTTTCTTAACCTTTCAAATATACAAGCTTTAGAAAAAAGGCATTCAGAATGGAAATTCACCAGTTATGCATCTTAAAGAGCCCTGGTGTCCTAGTGGGTAATGCAAGCCAGGCCGCAGTTCAAAACCACCAAGCACTCCTTGGGAGAAAGATGAAGCTTTCTCCTCCCATAGAGAGTTACACCCTTAGAAACCCAAGGAAGCGGTTCATCCATTTAATGGCAGTGAGTTTCTTGTTTTTTAAATAAATCTTACTAAGAGTATACATTTTTAAAAGCAATCCATTTTATGACTTACGCTTTAAGGGATGGATGACCATGAGTCCTAGGGATTGAAGCATCTTATTAGTAGCCAACAGATCCATAGATGATGATTTCCCTAGCATTCTTACTCTCACAATTAAAAAAAAACTATTCATGTAATCCTTTAAAAATTAGAAGATCACTCTATTATTTATAAAACAGCACAAAAAAGACAAGGGAAACAAATAAGAAAATAGATTATGTTCCATGTTTGTAAGCTTGTTCCATTTCAAAATGTATTCTTTAGGGTTGTGGAAATTTCCTATACAAATAAAACTAGACATTTGTTCCCTTTGCTTTGAAAAATATTTACAGTACATGGAACAAGCTGACAGCAAACACCTGTTCATATTGCTGGCCAGTGATGTAGATGAAGGAGGGAGGACATAAAAGTGCTTCTTCAATTATCTGAGCATCTTAATTTGTACAGTGAAGCTGTTGTACATAAACTATGAAAAAAATTAGAAAATATTATTAATGAACACCAGCCCTTGGGGGCATTACACAAGATGCCAAGGTAGTAGTATACATTCACTGTGATGAAAACTGTACATGCTTCTCCTGTGCATCTCTAACATGAAGTTTACAGGTTTTGCCTCTCTCAGAAATCTGAGTTGGAAAGTATTTCTTTTGCCAAAGAAAGATGCTATTCATGGACGTATTCAGTTCATGAAACTTTTTACAAAATTCCTTGCTAAGGACTTTTCATCAGTGCCTTTCCAAGGCGTCCCCGTAGAGAAGACGGACACATAACATGCTGAAAGTGTTGATCAGATGTCTTCACATCGTGGCTGGCTCTTGTCATCGCCCGCAACAGTGTGAAATGCAGGACTCTGTGCTGTGAGTCTACTCTGGTCTTGGAGTCAAGCTCTCGGCTGTCATCCTGCCATGCTGTCCCGGATGCGATCCACTCGCACAGCTAGGTCCCTGAAGGAAGGGCGCTGAATCACGTTGTTGTTCCAGCATTCCGTCATGATCATGTAAATCTGTAAAAGAGAGAGAAGACCAACATGACAGTCAACACTCAGTGCCATCTTCTGACTGGTGGAAAAAACCAACTCTGAACGCCCACTACATGCTGCAGATGGGGAAGGTGTCATGGCTCTCAGCTTGACATTACATCATACTATTTAGCCAACAGCCCAGCAAATCAAACTGTGGAGAGTGGCCTGAAATCCTGGGAGGAGGACAGGGGGCAGGCGAGAGGGAAGGAGCAGAAAATGCATGGTTACTGTAGATCAGTGGTTCTCAACCAGTGGCTGTGACCCCTTTTGGGGTAGAGCGACCCTTTCACAGGGGTCGCCTGATTCATAAAAGTAGCAAAATTACAGTTAGGAAGTAGCGACAAATATTATTTTATGGGGGGGGAGGGAGGGGGAAGAAATGGGGATCTGATATCGGGCTCAAATGGGAAGAGAATGCTTTGAAAATGATAATGGCGGCATATGTGCACATGAGCTTGACACATTAGAGGAATGTATGGATTATGATAACAGTCACCAATAAAAATATTTTTTAATTAATGGAAAATGGTGGGGAAAAAAAGAAAATAATGTTATGGTTGGGGGGGGGGTCACCCCTGCAGTAGATAGACACATTCTTGTCACCTCATCTGGGCATCCCTCTGGCCTTGGTAATCTCCCGTTGTTCTTCAAGAGCTCTATCAAGTGGAACACAATCATCTGGCCTTGCTTGTCGGTGCCAATCATGCGCATAAATTCCTGAAACACAACCCATTTCCTATGAGATTTTATTGTTGTTCATTTAACTTGAAATATAATTTTTCCCCAACTTTTCCCAATAATGGGAAATATTGTATAAAAATATGTTTTCACATATGTTTTGAAACATTTTCAAAACTGACTACTGCATGGATCTAAACCTTCCATTTTACACCTATTTTTAAAAATACCATGAAATGTGAAATTTGTCATGCCATTTCTGTAATTAGCACACTGCTAATTTCCTGAAGAGTGCACAAAGTAAATTTAACTAAAAGCGCATGTTTGTTTTTCAGCACATGCTACATTTCAGTTTAATTAAAAGTTAAATACAAAAGAAAAAATAAAAAGAAGGCTATGTGGAATGAATGAATGAAATGGACAGAAAAGCGTTCGAAAACCATAAATGCTATGGCAATATTCACAACAAGCATATCACATATTTAAAATGAAGAGTTCTTATTAGTTGGTAAAAAATAGCATTGTGAAGATAGCCAAAGCATACAAGGTGAAAGTTCACACACACTCAACATCCAGCAGCCACTAGTCACACTAACAGAGCCACAGGAACTCTCCATTTATCTCATTACCAACGTGGTGACAGTAAAAATACAGGGGCCAGTCCTGGCAAATGATGACCTGCTATGCACTGACATTGAGCATGTAGCCTTTTCTGGAAAGCACTGGAAACAATCCAGTACCTTTAACAGGATTCATAACCTTTCATCTATAATACACTTATGCATAAAGAGTTCAGTGTTCACTTCATTGAAAGGTCACTTAAAAAGAGTGGAGAGTAATTGTCCAGAACTATCCATCTTTATGATGGAGTGATACCCAGCAGTTAGATGTCATGTCTGTCGTGAGTATGTAGAAGTATAGGACAAACTTCTGCTATATTACTTAGTAAAATGGAAACATGGCAAACTGCCATATGAACTTCATTTTTAGTAAATTACATACATGTGAAGGACCTCAAAAATTCATGGAAATGCTCTATTACCTTTTAATTCTACTTTCCCATAAACTTTTTGAAGCCATATATATTACATACATATTTATGAAATGTCACTTCTTTATAAGTTCAAAGAATCCTAGAACACCTGATAATATTCAAGTGATTACCTCTGAATTAAGGATTATTTTTTCACACTTTCTCATATTAACAAAAAAATCTATCATGAGCAAAAAATAAATTACGATCAAAGTTTAACCTGTACAATAATTCCTATAATGAATAAATGTACTGATTTTATTAAACAGTAATAAGAGAATATACTACATAATACACCTACTTCCCTTTTGAAAGATGCTAGTCAGTTTAATGAAGAGGCTTAGGGAAATTTCTGATGTTGCCTTACGAGTGAAGGATAAAGTTGTTCATCCTAGGTGAAAGGTCTCTCATTCATCTTAGGAAAAGAGAAAGGTCGCTCAAGAACACTGACCGCAGGTGGGCTTTTGCTCTTCTCGATGTAGGTGAAAAGCTCATACAGCACCACGCCAAAGCTCCACACATCTGAGGCCACGGAAAACTTGCTCTCGGTCAGAGATTCTGGGGCATACCTGTAATAGATGCGATGCATGTAAGACAGGCAAATCACTGGATAAAAGAAACCAAGGTGTGCAGGAAAGAACTAGCTAGGCAGACCCGAGGCTCCTTTACTTAGAAAGGCCCAATTGTAATGTTGACCCTCGCTTGGCTTCGGGGATTTTGATTTCAGACAGGGGGACTTCCTGGACCAGAGAGAAAGGAACCACCATTCACCTACCACTCACCTAAGCCCATCGACTCCTCTTGTTTCATATCTTACTCCCCTGACCCGCTAACTCAATGGACTTCTTTGCATGGCAGTATTTCAACCATAAAGATTTCAGAACGCTACTTTGAAAGTAAAGCTCTTCTTTTAAAACACATTTACAATTCCTGTACAGTATATTCTTCTGTGGAGAAAACTCAGTTTTTTCTAAATTATTGATGATTTCTTTTTTTTAAAAAAATCATTTTATTGGTGTCTCTTACAGTTCTGATCATAATCCATACGTATGTCCATGTGTCAAGCACATTTGTACATATGTTGCCATCATTTTTAAAACATTTTCATATCAGTTCTCAATTTCCCCTCCCCCATCCTCCCTCACGAACCCTTGATAATTTATCTTTTTTTTTTTCCATGACACCAACCGCTGTCTCACTTCATCCGCTTTTCTCTAGCCATCCTCCTGGGAGGGGTTACATGTAGATCATTGTGATCAGTTCCCCTTTCTCCCCCCACCATCCCCTTCCCCTCCTGGTATCCCTACTTTCATTATTGATCCTGAGAGGTTTATCTGTACTGCATTCCCTGTGTTGCGAGCTCTTATCTGTACCAGTGTACATGCTCTGGTCTATCCAGATTTGTAAAGTAGAATTGGGGTCATGATAGTGGGCTGGGCGGGGGGTAGGAAGAAAGCATTAAAGAACTAGAGAAAAGTTATATGTTTCGTTGGTGCTATACTGCACCCTGACTCATCTCTTCCTTGTGACCCTTCTGTAAGGGGATGTCCAATTGTCTATAGAGGGCTTTGGGTCTACACTCCACACTCCCCCTCATTCCTATTAATATGATTTTTTTTGTTCTGGGTCTTTGATGCCTGATACCATCGACACCTCATGATCAGACAGGCTGGTGTGCTTCTTCCATGTGGGTTTTATTGCTTCTCAGCTAGATAGCCATTTAAGTAAGTGTAAGACCCCAGATGCTGTATCTTTTGATAGCTGGGCACCATCAGCTTTCTTCATCATATTTAATGCACCCGTTTTGTCTTCAGCGATCACAGAATTCCAGGAGTACTTGAGGCCCAATGTCCATCTGCTATCTTAATACTTAACATATAAATATATGTACATAGATCTATCTCCATATCGTTATATATAAATATATTTGCAATAGCTAGGTTTAGTTGCAAAATTTACAGGTGCAATATAAAGCGAAGATAATTATAAACCATATACTTAGCAGCAGCAAATTAAGTGATTTTAATATTCTAAATGTAAACCAAATTCCGCTGCCATCAAGCCGATTCCAGCTGACAGCGACCCTCCATCAGGGTTGCTGAGACTGTCAACCTTTCCAGGAGCAGCCCACCTCATCTTTCTTCTGTGAGTGGTTCATGGGACTGGACCAGGTTTGCCGTTAACAGCACAATGCCTCTCACATGAAGCAGGTCTACAAGTTCTCACAACTAAGCCACAAATTTAATGGAAAACCAAAACTAACTTTAGCTTCATATTGCTGCGACACATAGTCACTGATGCCAGATTACAGAGCGTCAGGCTTGAACAGCGGCAGTCTGAGATCCCAGTCCCTGGGCTGAATCCCAGTGTTACCACTCTCACTCAAGTGCTGCCCTGTAAGATGGAGCTGATGGCAGTGGCTCTGCAGGGGCTGTTCCGAGGAATCAAGAAGATACTGCTTGAAATGCATATTATAGGTGCTAGCTACTGTACTAACTATCCAAACGGTAAGCTATTAAACCCGGGGAGTATAAATAAAACTTGAAGTATGTGCTCTTAAGATTTCATTTTATTGGCCTAAAATCATACTCACCAGAATATGGGGCTTTCACCAGGTTCCTTCACTTTGTAATATTCTTTGTCTTGGGGCAAGACTTTGGTCAACCCAAAATCTCCAATTTTAACTCTGTTCTCATTCTCCACCAATATATTTCTTGTTGCCAGATCCCTGTGGATATACCTTTTTGTGCCAAGATATTCCATGCCCTATGGATAAAATAGCATATTCCTTTCAGTTAGTTTTGTAAACATAAACAATTTAAGGGCTCTTACCCCGTACAAACCTAAAACCAAGTCCATTGATGTTGAGTCATTTATGTCTCGGAGTGACCCCATAGAACAGAACTGCTCTACCAGGTTTCCACGACGGCCACGTTTCCCTCCCATGGCACTTGGGCTGGTGGTTTTGAACCACTGATCCCATAACAGTCCAGTTCAGCTTTATCCCTATAACCCCCTTTATTATCTAAAACTAAACTCTAGAGGATCTCTTAATTACTTCAGCATGCCCGCTTCATCTGTAACAAACAACCAGGATGTTAGGTACCTTGCATATCTGAGAAGTGTACTGCAGGAGTTTTTTATGATCTATCCGCTCTTTATGCTTCTGGAGATAGTCTCGCAAACTTCCATATGGTAAATATTCCATAATTAATCTCAGATTACGCCGACCTTTTAACATACAAATGGGGACATATGTTTTACTTTCCATGCTTTACTGATGAAGTCTTAGGAAATAATCATATATGACTTATTAAAGATATATAAAACATGAATCTAAAATGACGAAACTATTTTAAATTAAAGAGAATGCTGTAGGTAAGTATATCAGTTTTTTCAGTCAAATAGTTCTGAAGTACAGCCTTTAAAACAGTTCATGTTTTAGTCTTCTGTGGACTCCTTAGAAACCCAAAATAAAGTGGTGGAAAACCTCCTTTCTCCTCATTGAGAGTACACAACAAGTGTCCAATTTAAAACCACTGTTTTTATAGAAAATATCAGGAAACACAAATTGTGTTGATTAAAAATTATCTTCTCTAACCACATTTACACCAGCGGGCGGGCCACCTTCTCCATTACTGGCGAAGAGCATAAAGAACCGGCCGGTTACAGCCTACAATCACGCAGTACAAGGTTTGTCCCACAGACTGCCCTGCTCTCTGAGCACGGGCACATCATCAGTCTGTGTGCTTAGGCTTCCGTTTCTGTTTCCCAGGATGTCACAGCCTATCTTGACTTCAAACTGGTTTCCCAGGGGCGGCTTACCAGCACTGTAGCACACGCCCTTGTACTTGACTATGTTGTCGTGCTGCAGGGATTTCAGGATCTCTATCTCCCTCTCGAAGTCTCGCAGGTGTTCCTCAGTGCTGTGCTGGAGCTTCTTCACAGCCACCACTTCCCCGGTGTTGTCCTGCAGAGGGTCGTAGCGGCACATCTCCACACTCCCAAAGTTACCCTAGACAGCATTTTGTTTTGTTTTTAAAACATCACTCTTCAAGGAAACATACCCTTCATTGAAAATAAAGTATAAATCTGGTGGTAATAAGTGTAGCGCATTTCGGATATTTTTGCTTTCTTAAAGAAAAACGAATGCCCGCTTCATCTGTAACAAATAACCAGGATGTTAGGTACCTTGCATATCTGAGAAGTGTACTGCAGGAGTTTTTAAAATCTATCCACTCTTTATGTTTCTGGAGATAGTCTTGCACACCTCCGATATGGTAAATATTCTGGAGCAAATTTTCAAAACTCTAAGTGACTGAATTTTCAGCTATGTACTTGAAGTCAGTTAATAACAACCCCAAACACTAGGACAAATGTACACTTGAAGTTAAATCCCTTATGACACCGTCTGGGACCTGACACAGCCATGTGCATGAGAACTGAGATTCTGCAGGCAGATAGGTTGAAGTCAGACTCGTGGCTCATTACTAACGTTTTTTGTGACCATGCACAAATCATTACCCTCTCTGAACCTCAGTTTTCTTTTCCTTGAAGTCAAGAATACGGAAATCTCTATTGTATATTGCTGCTGTGAGAAATTATTCCAAAACACATGGCAAAGCACAGAAGCTTGGAATTATCACAGTGCTTTCTATGTTCCTCCACTTAACAATGGAGCACTACAAATTTATTTTCTAGTGCCATTAAGTACTCTGAATACACGAGTTTTCATTGTTATATACTCAATTCTCACACGAATACTGGCAGACTGTAGAGAGACTGCAGGTTTGATTCCAGACCACCTCAGTAAAGCGAGTATCACACAAATGCTTTGCTTTTCCAGTGCATAGAAAAATCATGCTCACAAGCCACCGTCATCTGCAAGGGGTGAAGGAGCACCAGAAAAGTGGCACGGCGACAAGTGGATGCAGACCTGCTCGACGCAGTAGCTACAGAGTTCAGTCAAACGAGGTATGCCTATTACTGATATTTTTTTAAATCTGGAAGTAGAAATGTCTAAGTAAATTTTAAGTTATGCAACCTTCATGCTGTTTCAATAATATTCGTAATCATAAATATTGGTTATTGAATTAGCTCTATTCAATAGTTTCCTTAGAAATGGAGTTAGCTGTTTAAAGGATCCTTCTAAGGTCCTGGATATAGGCTGCATCTCAAGCTCTCCGGAAGAGGGTGCCAATTTGTCTAAGGCACAATGCAAGCTCGTCAGTCCCATCAAATGCTGCCGCCTCGGCCACTGCAATCCTGCTACACCTTTGTTTGGCAAGAATCCTTGTCATTGTGGAATTTGCAATGCCTCCATTCCTTTAGAAGAAAGAGGTAAGGGAAAACACTTGAGACAGGAGAGAGATTCAGGGAGGAAGCCAGAGGGATAGTAAATGTAGGGAGTATTGCTGAGGAGGAGTCGGTCTAAGACAAAGCTAAGGCCTCATGCTGGAGACGGACAGTGGAAGGGTGAGGCAGAGGGACAGGGAAAAAGAGAGAGAGCCTGGAGGAGATGGACTGACACAGTGACCACAACAATGGGCTCAGACACGGCAACAACTGTGAGGATGGAAGCAGATAATCAAAGGGTGTGTGTGTGTGTGTGTGTATGTGTGTGTACACGATATAAAATTGGAAACTGGGGAGAGCGCAGTGCAAGTGGTCTACCAGATCTACCCAGTCTAGAGAAGGAGAGACCTGAAGCTAGAAGTTAGCTAATAGGCTTTTAGAAGACAAAGGATTCAAAGACACTGGCCAAAAAAACATAGCCAAAAGTTTATATATTGGATAGAGCCAAAAGATATGTTGTAGTCAGAGAGGGAGCCTTCAGGGTCTGAAATTTCATAAGAACAGTACTAAAGGGAATTAAAGAGCTAAAAGTAAGATCATTTAATCCAGATGTCGATTCTGGGTAGAGAAGTCGAGAAACTTAGAGGACATTAGAGGGGTGCCCAAGACAATGGCAGGAGGTGAAGTGAAGAAGAAAACAAATCAGTACTAGAGTGCTCATAGGAGGGGCGGTCCTGACTAGGATGCTGGTTGTAGACATTAGATATGGGGGTGATCTGTTATACAGCAATGGGTAAACACTATATCCAAATCCCTGATAGTTTTTCCTTGTTTTTGATTTCTCTTAACACTTTCCTGAGAATATTTTATAAACAAGGTACAATTAAAAACATTACAAGCATTAAAGTTTACTAGAAACCCAATGCTTAGGTTTAGTAAAGCTGTATTGGAACACTAAGCCTGCATATTGGATCCCTGCCCAAAATAGAATCTGTGAGGCTACACGAAATAGAGTTGAGGAGAAGAGGCCAGGAAGGGAGTGGGATGGGCGCCGTTACATTGCAGGGATTGCAATCAACACTGTAAAACATTATGTGCATGATGTTTAATGGAAAACCAAGTAGTTCTATAAAATTTCACCCAAATCCACAATAAAAAGTTGAAAGAGAGAGCATCCGAGCACTTCCAATGGCTTTGAAAATTCCTAAAGTGGAGTTTCCATATGAATTTAAAAGACCTTTAGGACAAATAGGACTTCGCCTATGAGGTTTTCCAGGTTCCAATTCTACAGGGATGTGCAACTCCATGGACTGGAAGACAGATGCTTGCGTGGACCACTTCACTCGTTAAACTTGGATTTCCAGATGACCACAATATCCACCCCACCCCATTAAAAGAGAGAGGCAGAGAGCTTACAGACAGGGCTGAGTCTGCTAAGAACTGAGCAGTTATGATTGCCAGGGAACGGGCCAGTTGTCAGCCTGGACAGAAGGCAGGAGGCAGAAAAGCTTACAAGCAGCTTTCTCGATCGCATACTCAATGCCCTCTCTATCGAGGGTGGGAAATCCTCCTCCTTCACCATCCTTTTGATAATGAAGGTGTTTGTTCACTGCGCGTGACATGTCAAAGGCTCTGAGAAGTTTTACAAGTAAAGAAAGCTCTCCCTTTAACTCAGCAGTCTCCAAATCTGACAACTTGGTAAATTCTGTTTTTCTATGAAAGCCTCGTAAAATGTTATGGAACTGAACTTTAAAGAATCTCTAAGGTCTTCCCTTCCCCTCAATAAAATGTTTTATTTTAAACTCTCTTCTAAAGCTCTCAACATCTTACCTTGCCAAGTTGCTGTAAAAATTTCAGGTGTCTTTCTTCAAACTGTGTAGGGTCCCTGTCTTCAAAAACACCAGAAAATCCCAGAGCACCTATCCTCATATTTGGTAACACATCGTTTTCCGTTAAGAGTTCATAATCTGGAGAAACAAGAACATTTACTTTCAGGGATTCTCTTTGGGTTAAAATGGTATGTATTCAAGACGATAAGAAAGCCCGCTGAATTGGAAATATTACAAATAATAGTTTATATTCATGCTTATTTAATATTATAAGACTTTTAAAAATAACAGACTTTTAAGAAATATTTTTACAAAGGATAAATTGTTATTATTCAAAATATGTGGTCTTAAAATCCATAGAGTAAGGCTACATAGTCTGACTTTTATGGTGAGGCTAGTGAGCAGAAAATAAGTGTTAGCTAAGTACATGTATTGTTGGCATACAGTTAGCACATTTCTACTGAGAAGATACAAAGAAATCTACCTCAGGATTAGAAAAATCTATCCAGTATAAAACATATGAAACTAGTTAAAGAAAAATAGTTTAAGAATTATTTTTAAAAGTTAACGAAGCCAAATTAATTCCTATAATATACAGCTCATTAACTGGCAAACTAGAATTAGACGATTGAAGGAAAAAAGACCTTTTTAAAAAAAACCCGAGGAAACTGGAATATAATGTCATGTGTGGGAAGTCCTATGCACATCAGAAATTACGAGAGTCTGGAAGACACCCAGGGACTTCTTGGAAGCAATCAGAAAATTAGCAAAGATTCATTACATCAGACAGAGATGGAAAGATCAGTGGAGAGAGAGCAAGACAGCTCTATCGATATGCATGTACCTGGTGTAAACAAGCTGTTAAGGTCTCGTATGATGGCTCTGAAAGAAGGCCTAAAATCGGGTCCGTAGTCCATACAGTGATTGATAAGATTGGCCAGCTCCGTCCACTTGGGTGCAGGAAGCTGGTGTCTGTCTTCATAGAACTGGAGCTTCTGTAATAGACAGCCACATGCTGAGAAGGAGCTGGGTAAGGCCAAGCTGACTTTCCTCAAAACACTAGTCAGGTCCAAAAATCAAACCCCGCAACAAAGACAGGATCGCAGACAGGAGTACAGTCTAGCCTCACTGCCCACAGCACTTACCCTCTGGGAATCCAGAGCACTTAGAGGCTTATCTCCTCCGCTGCAGATTTCCCACAGCGTGGCACCAAAACTCCATTTATCTGTTGCCAAGCTTAGATTCCTAGGGTTTTCAATGCATTCAGGCGGTGCCCATGGTATTCTCTCCTGAAGAACTTTTAAATGACAGGGGTATAATCAAAAATGGCTGCACTTATAACCATTCTCCCACATGTAAGTAATCTCAGAATCATCTCACTAACCAGATGCCTTTGCGTGTGTGCTGAAAAGCTCGAGGGGGTCTTGGAGTTCATCTAATTCCTATGTTCCCAAACTTATTTGGCCTACTGCTCCCTTTTCAGAAAAGGGGGGTGGGAATTACATAGTGCTGCCCCTAGCAATTAAAAACATTTGTACTATAGCCCATAACCCAGGCGAGTGTTGATTTATCTGCTTTTGCAGCACCCCTGGGAGATACTCCAGCACCCACCAGGGGGCGGTATCACCCACTCTGGAAAAACACTGCTCTAATTCATCATGAAAGCATGGAGTTATTTGAACAAAACCACACAATTTATTAGTAGCATGCCTTCAAAGAATATAGCCAGGAGACTTATTAAAGGTGAAGAAGGTGATATGTCATCTCAAGCAACTTGGACATTTTATCCAGAGAAATCTGGAGGAAGACTTCATGCTGTAAAACAGGATCATGGAAAAAGAGGAAGGTATTCGGCAGGATGGAGTGACACATGGCTGCAACAATGGGCTCAGACAGAGCAACCACTGTGGGGGTGGAGCAAGACCAAACAGTGTTTGATTTTGTTGCAAAGTTGCTATGAGTAGTAAGAACTGACATACAATAATAACATGGGCAGATTAAAAATCCTTCATCCATAAACCAGTGTCTCAGCTCCTAGCCCATTCTCTTTACCCATTCCCATTAGTTCTGCATTGAAAAAAAAATATTTCCCCCTATAAAATGTGTCCTCAAATTTCCTCAATCTTTGTTTCTGTTTTTTCTCTTTTCTTTACAGTGTGTAAGCAGTTCAAGGAATGCTACATCATTTCAAGCTGTCCTAAATGATCCCGTAGCACTGCCAATCCTGAGTTGCACATAAAAAGGCCAGGACTAACAGGTACTCATCACTATGGCAGCTGGCTGACTATGTTACACTAAGGCATCCTAGGTACCAAAGTGATGCGGCAGGTGCATTATGCGCAAACCATAACATTCCCCAAGGGAACTCTGGGTCTGTGTTCTCTGACTCCATCAGAAAGATGGCTTCCAAGTAAGGAGAGCACGATACTGGTATTCTGGCAGAAGGAAAAAACTATGAATGAAGAACAAGATGGTGCATCTTTTAGCAGGCTTGGAGAAAGCCATGTGCATGCTTCTGCGGAATAACCAAGATATTAAGGAGGACAGTGGCTCCTTTCTGCTTCACCAAACAAATCACATTTTCTCACTTTTCATCCCTATTCCAAAAGATTGTTTGCCCCATTCAACTGCCCTATTTATTCACTGCTACACCACTCATCAAATTTAAGTACCACTGTCTCAAATGGGATATTATGCCTCAAGTGCTTAAGAGTGGATCAATTCAGGGACTATATTTGCAACATTCAATTAGAGAAAGGAACTGTAAAAAAATACAATGACAACATTGAGGCAAAAAATCAAAACAAACAAGGAACCTCATTGAACTATTTGACTGAAATTTTTACTTTGAAAGTGCATTCTGGCATCTTCAAAAGAATGATTTTAGGAAATGGCACATTTTGGAAAATGCAGAAAATTCTACTTTCAATGCCTAATTAGAGACTAAAATTGGTTTAAAAAAAACAAAAAACTAGCTCAAGGTTACGATGGCATGCTTAGAAAAGAAATGGAGACAAGAATGTGAACTGGTACTGAATTTAGATGGCTACGAATGACAACTAGATGTTTTTATTAATCTAGACTATGCCAATAAAAGAGTACAAGAATTGGGATCATGATAGTGGAAGGGAGGAAGCATTTAAGAACTAGAGGAAAGTTCTATGTTTCATCGTTGCTACATTGCACCGTCTCATCTCCTCCTCATGACCCTTCTAAAAGGGGACGTCCAATTGCCTACAGATGGACAATGGGTCCCCACTCCGTACTCCCCCTCATTCATAATGATGTGATTTTTTGTTCTTTGATGCCTGATACGTGATCCCATCGGCACCTTGTGATCACACAGGCTGATGCACTTCTTCCATGTGGGCTTTGTTGCTTCTGAGCTAGATGGCTGCTTGCTTATCTTCAAGCCTTTAAGATCCCAGACTCTGAATCTTTTGATAGCCGTCACCATCAGCTTTCTTCACCACATTTGTTTATGTACCTGCTTTGTCTTCAGTGATCGTGTTGGAAAGGTGAGCATCATGGAATGACAGTTTAATAGAACAAAGTGTTCTTGCCTTGAGGGAGTACTTGAGTAGAGGCCCAATGTCCATCTGCTACCTTAATACTAAACATATAAATATATGCACATAGATCTACCTTACAAATGTGGCTAGACCAGAGGATGTACACTGGTACAGATAGGAACTGGAAACACAGGGAATCCAGGACGGGTGATCCCTTTAGGACCAGTGGTGAGAATGACGATACCGGGTGACTGGGGTTGAAAGGGGGGACCAATTATAGAGCTCTACATATACCCTCCTCCTTGGGGGACAAACAACAGAAAAGTAGGTGAAGGGAGATAGATGTCTAGTGTAAGACATGACAAAATCATAATAATTTATAAATTATCAAGGGTTCATGTGGGTGGATGGGAGCAGGAAGGGCAGGCAAAATGAGGAGCTGATACCAAGGGCTCAAGTAGAAAGCAGATGTTTTGAGAATGAGGGCAACAAATGTACAAATGTGCTTGACAAAATGTATGTATGTATGGATTGTGATAAGAGATGTATGAGCCCCCAATAAAATGATTTTTTTTAATGAGAGAGAGTACAAGAAACATGAACAGTGTGTGTTCTAAGTTTCCTTCCTTCCTTCCTGACGAAGCTCAGGAATGGTGGGCAGATGTGATCCAAGGAGAACTTACTGTCCTTTGGCAACACTGTAATACTAATGCCAGGATCGCTGAGTTTGATGAAGGGGGGGTTTCCGGTCTTCCTGTCTTCTTCTCTGATGAGTAGGATATTTTTGGCACACACATTCCCATGAATAAGGCCTTTTTCTTCCTAATCAAGCCAAAGGCACAGACACACACATCAGTCCACAAGTATTTGAACACTTAATCTGTCTACATCCCCAAAACAAACTTGAGGAAAGAGAATAGGTAAGCAACAGATTCAGTGTTGAGGTGGAGGCGTGCTTTCAGAAATACACAAGTTTGAAGGCAGCACTGCAACACAAAACAAAACAACGGCCTGTACCAGTGGTCAAGGGTAAGCTGGAACTACCCGCTGCTACTCTGACTTGAGATTTAAATAGCCTGCCTCTCTAGATGGCACTGAATATTGAGAAAGTCTGTGCTCGGCAGCAGGATGTCGTGCCCTCCCCTGCCCATCACCGGCTGGCTCTGTAGTGCTCTGCTCCTCAGGCTTCTCTGCTTTCTCCCTGCCTGCAATGGCCAGCTGTCTGCACACACGCTCACCAGCAGGCATGCCCTGCCAGGCTCGCAGCTCTGCTAATGGCCGGGCTGCAGTTTGTGTCACTTGGATAATTTAACCAAAAACTGCAGGAGTGTGTTGAGGGCTTAGATCGACAGGATGAGAAGACTATTTCAAATGTAACTTTACATAAACAAACATATGACTAAAAGGAGAGCTTTCACCAGCTATCAAATTCTATTTGAAGTGGACCCAGAATTCATTTACATATTTATCTTTTGTGCCCCCGCCCCCCGAAAAACCAAATTCACTGCTATTGAGTTGATGCCAACTCACACCGACCCTATAAGACAGGGTAGAACTGCCCCTGTGGGTGTCCCAAGCTGTAACTCCTTATGGGAGTTGAAAGCCTCATCTCTCTCCCACAGAAATACACAAGTTGCTGACCTTGTGGTCAGCAGCCCAGTCAGTAGCCACTACTCCACTAGGGATCAGGCCAAGACAATTTCTACATTGTTTCATTAGATAACACAAGTTTCTGATTAAAAACAAATAAAAGAAGAAATGTACTAATTACTTACTAGAAAATGCATGGCCCAGGCCAACTGTTTAGCCACCTCAAGTTTCCATAATATATTTATAGAAGTTTTATTCTTTTTCAGATAGGTGTCCAGAGACCCATATTTTACAAACTCTTGAACTAGAATATCTGTATTAAAATATAAATAATAATAGTTAGGTAAAAATATTCACATAATAAAGCCCATAATTCAACATTTTATAAATATACTGATAGTTACAGGTGGGTAATACAGGTAAGGAAATTAAACAAAATTCACTAAGTTAAAAAAACCACTATGAACTATTCTATTTTTGGTTTTTAGTTTATTCACAACAGCGAGATACAGAAATCTATATGACATATACTAAGGATAATGAAACTAGAAGTATAACATTCTATTGCACCAATCCATCTTGAAAAACCAGTACTGAAGTACAGCTTCTGTTTTGAACTGAATAAAAATTGCTCACATACTTTCTTGCCTACAAAGCTATTTAAGTATTCAAAATTTCCTCAGATTCTTCTTCTACACTTAAACTGATTAATATCAACTCTACCAGACGTACAAGAGGACTGGCGTTCTACCTCCAAGCACCCTTCTGAGCTATGCTGGAAAAAAAATATGCAGATTTTACATTTTCACCACCTTCCACATTTTCATTCTTACCCTGTATTCCTTTCTCACAGGACATAACTGAACAATTCCATAAGGTATTCAGTTTCAACAATGTTCAACTAGCTTAACCTGGCACCTAACTCTAATCCCGAATAAACGTTCTATACGAACAACAGAAATGCTGCCAGAGAATGAAGGCAGCAGAAGGAAGTCAGGGTTGTACTCACTCTCCTCGCCACACACACACACTCCATAGTTTAAAACCAGGTGCTTGTGAGAAAGCTGGCTCATCATGCTTGCTGCTTCAAAGAAAGACTACAAAAAAAAAAAAAAGAAGAATATTAAAGTCTATAAGAATATTGTCTGGAAGTTCTCCATTCACACTCACAGTTCAGAGAGAAAGACTCTTGCCCTAAGAGAAATGTACCTTCTCTTACTCTTAGCAGGAATAGAAAATGTGCTTTGGTATCTTCATGCGGACTTTCAGTATCTCTGAAGTGAGGGTGTACTCTGAGAGGGCTCCTGAGTAAGTCTAGAAAATGCAGAGGGCAAGGAGAGATGCAATGGTGGCAATGGGGTGCCAAAATAACAGGCTTCAACCCAGAGCAGCTAGCATAGGGAGCAGAGGTACAACTTGGGGTGGGCACCGGAGATGGGGGAAAGCTTCAAGTGTTGTTTCCTGAGGAATGAAAAATTGTCTCTGCGCAGTGAAACATCAGACACCCATCCGAAAGCTGGTATGGTATTAAGTCCACTCTAACGCAATCATTTGGATGACAGTGCCAGCTAGGAATATTGAGAGTACCATGGACTGCCAAAAGAACAAACAAATCAGTCTTGGAAGAAATACAGCCAGAATGCTCCTTAGAAGTGAGGATGATGATGAGACTTGTTTTTGACATGTTGTCAGGAGAGACTAGCTTTGGTTCATTCTTGGTAAAGCAAAAGGGCAGTGAAAAAGAGGAAGACTCAAGGAGATGGATTAGTACTATGGGTCCAACAACGGGCTCAAACATAACAACGTGCAGATGGACAGGGCAGCATTTTATTCTGTTGTACACAGAATGGCTATCCGTCAAAACCAACTTACTAGCACCTAACAACAACTTAACCAAACTAAGACTGCTGGGAATGTTGTTCAGAGCACTGTGGTCACCCAAAAGTACTGGATCAGAGCAACTCCTCAGCTTATAGATTCCATCTTCTACTAAAACCACGTAATGCATTCTAAGGCTCACTGACAAAACCATGACATTGTCAAGGATTCTGTTTACTTCTACCACAATCCACACTCATGGAAGCAATCAAGATATCAAACAACAGATTGCATTGGACAAACCTGCTGCACAGACCTCTTCAAGTGTGGAAGAGCAAAGACGTCACTTTGCAGACTGAAGTGCGCCCGGCCCGAGCCATGGCTATTTCCAATGCCTCCAATGCGTGCAAAAGCTGGTCAATGAACAGGAAGATCAGAAGAGCTGATGCACTGGAGTGATGGTGCTGGCTAAGACCACTGACCGGATCACGGACTACCAGAGAACAAGCAGATCTGACTTGGAAGAAACACACCCAGAATGCTTTCTGGAAGTGAGGATGGGAAGACTTCAATGGAAGCACTCTGAACATGTTCTCAGGAGAAAGTAGTCCTTAGAAAGGGACTCCATGGCTGGTGACATGGAGGGTCAGTGAAAACGAGGAAGGGTCTCAAAGAGATGGGGTGGTCCAATGGCTGCGACCATGGGCTCAAACGTAACAACTGAAAGGACAGTGCAGGACTAGACAGTCTCCCCATGTGTTGCCTGTAGGGTCAGCTAAGCGTCTGAACTGAACTGTCAGCTGATGGCACCTGACAACAAAGGATCATAAATGATTCCAAAGTTGCCGAGGACTTGCTATGTTCAGGGCTCTGGGGACTGGCAGCCGAGCTTACTTCCTTGGGAGCATCTCTGGTGATGGCAGAAGCAGCTGTTTTGCCGATAGTGTTCCTTTATATAGTGCTTCCATTTTAACAGTGAGACCCCTCCAAAAAAATAAGAAAGGAAAGAAACTGTACAGACACGTCTTGGGAGCTGATAAAGCTCTGGGAGCCAAGTTTGAAAAGCAAAGAGATATAGTAATGCCCATAAACACAATGCTAAAAGTAATCAGCTTGGAAATAAGATATTATTAAGTTCCCCTATTTCTATAATCCCAATAGAATGCCACTCTTAGAAAGGTCCCTGGATCACATCATCGATCCTATTTGCAGTCGTTATGTTCTAGTGAAGAGTCAACAGAAAAGAGTAAGACAGTCAAGGAGATGGATTGACACAGTGGCTACAACAATGGGCCCAAACATGACTGTGAGGACGGTGCAGGAGTGAGCAGTGTTTCCCTCCATGGTCGCTGTGACTCAGAACCGACTGGAAGGCACTTAACAACCACCACCACCTACCAGCGTTGACATCAGCAACTCTTAAACCATTGCTCCCTAGGCAGACACAGGGCTAGATTCCTGAGAGTCTCTGGTGCCATTGTTGCCAGCCAATTGTTATCTAACCTTGCTCTGTGTGTTTCTGTTTAAGGACACCTGACTTTATATTGTTATTTACTAACACTGCAGTCACAGCTTGTAGCTCCTGACTGTACAAAGCTTATCTAGCAAGGGTTACTTTCTCTTTAAAGCACATCACACAGCCTTCTTGTGCTCAGGAAGACATGACAGCACTTTAGCATTGCACCTGGGACCAACATAAAAGAAATATCATCAACAAAGTGTGCAGAGACACAGAGAACAGGGTACTACTGGGCATACTGTGAATAGGATTCTTGTTCCTAGTGTGCAGCTCAAACAAGGAGGCAGAGCTTGGCCATGCTGAACCACAACAGGGGCCACACAACTGAGTGACTTGCGGCTTTCACTGCTATGCATGTGCACACGTCTGTTAGTGACTGGCCAAATCAATGAGCATAGATTTGGGGCTAAGGTCTAGGCCAGGCATCCTCAAACTTCGGCCCGTGGGTGACATGCGGCCCGCCAAGGATATTTATCCGGACTGCCAGGTGTTTGGGCCCCATTTGGTATTTTTTTTACTTCAAAATAAGGTATGTGCAGTGTGCATACGAATTTGTTCAGTTTGTTTTTTTTTTAAGTATAGTCTGGCCCTCCAACGGGTCTGAGGGACAGTGAACTGGTCCCTGTTTAAAAAGTCTGAGGACCCCTGGTCTAGGCTCATACCACCTTGAATGTGCCCGATCTCGTCTGATTTGGAGCTACAAGTATATTTTAACAAGCAGGCAATTCACAAAGAGAGAATCCATGTATAATGCGGATCTGCTGCATTTTCACAATTACAGCCTGGCAAAGCTACATGCATGAATGTACTGTGAGCAGATGAGAATCCATCTTTAAACATCATCAATCATGTGGATACAAAGAACATACAAACCTCTGAATAGTTTCTATGTGCTTTATCCAGAACTTTTAGAAGAACCTCCGTTTCATGCCTTTGACCATAGTCTCCTACTTCTCTTCTTATACCTTTGAAAATTTTTGTAAAAGTGCCTTGCCCAAGACTTTCATTCTTTAAAAGACAAAAGGAAAGAACAAAGAATAAACAAAGATCAAAGTAAAAATTAGGAGATATGTACAATAGCCAAAAAAGAGTGAAAGAAACAAAGAAAGCAACAATCTAGAAAAAATATTTCCTTACTAACTAAACCTGGCAGAAAACCAGGATTAACTGATAAAAATCTCTATTGGTGCCCTCCTGTTGTCAAACCTCTTTAGTTAACCATTCTTATTACTATAAAAAGTAGAACTACCTATACTTATTTACATGTGTATCTTTTTCTTTGTTTATATTACTTATGGCCAATAGGCAGGCAATAAAAACATAGTGCTCCTGGAAGCAGAATGTTTGGCTTAAACAAGGTACATAATTTGCTTTAGGCTAATTAATCTTTGTCGTAGTTTCTTCATCTGAGAATAACCAAACTTTTCCATTGGATTACTATTAACATTAAACAAATCTACATGAATATTAAAGTACCTAGTAACAGTGACACAAAGTGCATCTCAACCCACACTGGCTATTACTACTATGTCTTGCTTGTCCTTATAGAATAATTGAAGCAGAACAAGAAGAATCTGGTTTCAAATCCAAGTTCTATTGCTTATTAGCTTTGTAATGTTCATCAAGTGACCTGGACACTTGCTGCTTCCTATTCCTGCACAGGTGTCCTCTTCACTGTTGTGGATGGTTCTAGCTGCTATCTCCCTACAGAGCGCACAGGTCGGCTGGCTGTGTCTCTCCATCTTCCATGTCCCTTAAGCTCTCACTTTTAATTCCCAATTCTTTCCTCCCATCTGCTGCATCCTGAATCATCTGTTCAGCTCTGTTTCTAACTCACTAGTATCTTCAGCTATGAGTTATCGGCTTTCCAACCAGTCCATTTTGGTCAAATGCCAATACGTATATTTTTCATTTTTGCTTTTTATTGTTTTACAAATATTTTTAATCATCTTTGATGATGATTTGTCATTCCCTCATGGTTTCAACTCCTTTTCCAACTTGAAATAGAATGGATTTTATAGTTCTTATCTAAAAATTCTAGAAAAAGAAGTTAATTGGAAGTCCACTGATGTCTGTGGTCTGCTGACTTTTGTCTAATTCTAGATTATTTCCCTGTATATTTTAAGTGTTTGTATTACTATTGTTAGCTCTTGTTTAGTGATTTTATCTCTGGCAACACTGGATAGCCTAAATTAAGGGAAGGTTTCTTTGCATTTAGTTCTGTAAGAGAATAGAGTATTACTTTAACAAAAAACATTGTCCTGAGTTATCTCTGAGCATGCAGGTGGTATAAAGGAAACCAAAACTCAAAAGTCTTTGATTACAATTCTCCGGAGAGATTCTTTTTCCTTATTAAGAGCCCAACTAGACAATCTTCTTCTCCTTTGGCTGGTGGGTAAAGTTTTCTTACTACAGCCTATGAGTAAAGCTGGGTCCTGGGTTAAGCAGGGACAGTCTCAGTTTTGAACCTGGCCTTGACCCCTCATCTTTGTATTGTTCTGAAACCTTTACTCCCCTGTGTAGTGACACTAAATCCTCTCCTGGGTTCCTAACCAGAGAGCAGCTCTTACTCCTTTGGCTTTCAAGTCCGTCTCTATTTTCAGCTCCCTGGTGGTACAGTGGTTGCATGGTGGGCTGAAAGCCCATGGCTAGCAGTTCAAAACCACCAGCGGATCCCAGGGAGGAAGACTCGGTTTGTTATTCCCACCAACAGTTATAATCTCAGAAACCCTGAAGGGCTGGCTACGAGTCAGCACGGACTCGAGGACAAGGAGTTTGGTTTTGGGTTTGGACTTCCCTTACTTTCTTAAGAATTAAGACAGGTCTTTTGTAGAGGAAAAGTTTTCATTTTTAATTTTAGAGAGGAAAAAATCACATTTTTAATTTATTTTATAGAGGGAGGGAAAGAGGAATTCTATTCTTAAAATAATGAATTTTGTTCATTTCTAACTCAATTTTAGAATCTATTTTTGAAATGAAAATACTTAAATCACAATTAAATGGTGAGAGTCTCAGTTATGATTAAAAGTTCAAATGCTATATAAAGAAACACATTAGGAAAACAGGTGCTGCTTCAGCGAGCATTATTTTTAAAAGGTAAAAAAGATAATAAACAGCCTCTAATGACTTACAAATACCAAATCTTCATTTCTGATTTTGTGAAACACCATTTGGTTCACATTGTTATGCCTCTGTAATGTTGGCGAGGTCGGTATATCAGCAACACCATTAGTTCTGAAGACTAAAAGGTTTGATCTATCTGGAAAGGAAAAAAAAAATATATATATATATATACACATACATATATATATGCATGCACACACACACACCTAAACACTCAAAATACAATGAAGCTATAAATTACTCCAAAGAGAAATGAAACATGTTTATATATTTTTGAAAATACTTCATAAAATGTGTTATTCTTTTCCATAGAAAAGTACCTAATGGGTTTGTTTTGAACTTTGATACACTGAACTATTTCTTACATTAACATAATTATTTTTAACTAAAATAATTTTCCAGGATTTTTAATAATAAGTCTATTACTATCTCAAGGGATTTCCAAGCTTACTACCTTTTTTAAAATATTAATATTAAAATCCCAAAAGACTATAAAAACAAGTAACTGATTCATACCAATTTTTAAAGCCATTCTATAATTATAGAACTCAGTCATTTCTCGACAAGCCAAAGCAAATAAAACAATCCTATTTAATGATGCTTCTACAAGAGACTACGTCAAAATTAATGTTTCTTTGGAGTGGCTTCTTCCATATTTCTTTTGAATTCAATGAATTGAGGATACCTCCCACATAATCCATGACCAGTATTTTAAGAATTAACAAGAAAATTCTTTTACCTTTTGGCTTTGGGGGACAGCACTTAGAAAACTGGAAAATTATACTGTCTGAACGAACAGTTTCCATCTGGTAGCAATTCAAGAGATCTTTAAGATTATTGAAGTTCTTCTTCGTCCCACTGAGGTTGTATTCTCCATTATCGCTTTTTGTAATCAAGCAATGCTTATATTCAATGACGTTTCCTCGCTATAGAAGTTGAAATGTAGAGAGGACGGGAGAATCACAATGGGCATCACAGTAATCATTCGAGAACAGGACTAGCACAAGTACGAGCAACAGCACATTGAGCACTGTGAGCCCTACTGCAGTGCTGGTGCAGGGTCCGAGGAACGTCGGGTTCTCCAAAGAGGAATCTAGTTACAACTGGGTAGCTTACAGAAGTGGCTGACACTTGACTTTATAAAGAAGGAGTCAGAAAGCAATGATGGCTAGTAACAGTAAAGCCATGCTCAAAGATAAAGTCTAACATTAGTGCAGCATGCAAGATTCTATGAGTTGACTACTTCTTCCATCTCCAACCTCAGTTCCTGCTCCTCACAACACAGCCTAGGCTTCAATCCATTGACGTGGTTTAAGTACAGGTTGTCCCCATGTTTGGACATTTGACTTACAGATAACTCCTATCTGGTCTTTAATGCAGGACTTTGAACTGGTTTTGTCATGGTCAATGAAGTGAAACAGGAACAGACCAAAATTCTTACAGTTTAGGTGATTTGTCATGGTAATCAGAAATAAAAAAATCAACAGGTCCAAGGCCTGGGTGGGAGACTTGGAAAAGTCTGATGGAGAAGACAGGACAACTGCCAAAAGTGTGGGAGCCCTAACAACTCAAAGCTGAATGGTGGCCTGCCCCTCTTTACGGCAGTTGCTGCCATCTTTGAAGGCCTGTTTCAATGTTATGTGAACATGCTTTTATTTAAAATTATTTCTGTTTTTAAGACTTTCTGCTTTGTTTTTGATTGAGGTTTTTCGGTTTGGTTTAGTTATTGTTTTGTTTGTTTTTTGTTTTGTATGATTTTCTGTATATGAAATCAAGGATAGGTAAATCTATGAGACAATAACTAGATTAAAAATTACATTACTTGCATTAAAGGCAGACTAAATAAGAATCAAAAGTACCTGCTCCAATTGCTCTGTAAATTCTTTTTTTTCCTTTCATTTTATTAGGGGCTCATACAGCTCTTATCACAATCCATACATATACATACATCAATTGTATAAAGCACATCCGTACATTCTTTGCCCTAATCATTTTCAAAGCATTTGTTCTCCACTTAAGCCCTTTGCATCAGGTCCTCTTTTTTCCCCCCTCCCTCCCCGCTCCCCCCTCCCTCACGAGCTCTTGATAATTTATAGATTGTTATTTTGTCATATCTTGCCCTATCTGGAGTCTCCCTTCCCCCCCTTCCCTGGTCTGTAAATTCTTAATGACAAGAATGGATCTAGTTTGTAGCTGAAGGTTGCCTATAAAAACCAGCCTATGTAATGCCTTGATAACTATGCATCCTTGATATCTTTCTAGAATATACTTCCTTGCCTTCTGAGCAATAAACTGCATTAACTCCTTCAAACTCCACATCAAGCACTGCTTTTCTATGAGGTCTTCCCTGACAAGTCTCACCCTTTCCACCAGTTCAATCTGCTCCGTACAAATATATTCCAAAACTGGAAGCTTTATCTCAAGTCCTTTATATTCCAAAAGTTTCCCTTATTAATTATAGCCCCCGTTATTCTTAATACCTGCCACGATGGTCAGCTACAGTGCTCAATTTCGTACTTTTTTGGCATACTTTACTATTGTCTGTTCAAAGAACATGTTTCTGGAAAGCAGGGCTACATCACATACTCCCAGACACAGAGACCTCATGTAAGTCAGGGCATATACAGTAAGCATCACAAAATCTAAAATCTGTCATTCAGGATAGCAGATTGCTGTAGTGAAATGATCATGTAAATCAGAATGGATTATCAGTGTTTACAACAGTGACTCCCAGACTGAACCACTTTCTGGACTGATGGAACGGAACCCACTCTGCTGCACAGGAGAAGGTTGTATTTCATAACATTAACAGAACTGAATAGCAAAATCTTTTGTGTTCTCTATTTTGAAAAAGTAAGATAAATTTGGCCATAAGGTTTCTCAGAGTTAGGAAAAATAAATCATCTTATGAGAGGTTCCAGGTCATCTATCTAACAGAGGGGTTTCACTTAATGTTATGTTTACAGCATATTATAGGTCACTATGTAATTCTTAATATTGCTTACAGTGCTACAGTGCTATGGTGAAAAGCACTAGCATACTTCTGTTGTTTGTGTGTGTGTGTGTGTGTGTGTGTCTGTGTGCTGGCTCCATTTCTTCCTACTTGTGCAGTCATTTTTAGTAAAAAGAAAATTCCCTTTGATCTATTCTGCTCTACATAATTTGGCAACAATTTCCATGTTGAAGGGAATAAAAAGAATTCAAGAGACTTGATGATATATCTTTTGATAAGCTGATCATAGCAAACACAAAAAAATAAACAGCAGGGGAGGGAGGGGGGGGGGAAAAGAGGACCTGATGCAAGGGGCTTAAGTGGAGAGCAAATGCCTTGAGAATGATTGGGGCAGGGAATGTATGGATGTGCTTTATACAATTGATGTATGTATATGTATGGATTGTGGTAAGAGTTGTTGGAGTCCCTAATAAAATGTAAAAGAAGAAAAGAGAAAAAAATGATTAGGGCAAAGACTGTACAGATGTGCTTTATACAATTGATGTATGTATATGTATGAACTGTGAAAAGAATTGTATCAGCCCCAATAAATTGTTAAATAAATAAATAAATAAATAAATAAATAAATAAACAGCAAATAAATGGATAAAAGCACATTATGAATCATTTTGTAGGTTTATATAATTGCTAGGAGCCACATCTTGTTTGTGCAGCATCCTTAAGGAACATCAAGTGTTATTACGCTATCAACCCCAAACCTGAAATTCTGAGTATTAAAAAGGTAATATGGTGGTATACTTGAAGGGAAAGCTAAAGGGACAAAACAAAGTTGTTACCGTTAATGAAAGTGACATACTAACCTCAATAGCAAATGTGAGAAAGTATTTATTAAAGTCCTTAGGACTGCATCGAAGGACGTACATTCCAGTCTGATTACCAGCTTTCTTCAGTTTACTGATAGCAAAATCCATTCTAAAAGGTAAGAAAAACAACAACTGTCAAAATACAGTGGCCCCTCGTATCTGTGGGGGACTGATGCCAGCACCCCTGCAAATACCAAAGTCAGCCGCACAAGTCCTTTTAACCCTAAGGATAGGCTGAATCCAGACACTGCGTACAGGCAGAAGCCAGTCTTAAGCAATGATCTTCTCAAATACTTAAGGCTTGATTAAGTTCAGCAAGCATGCTCATGACCCAAGATGGTTTCTTCTGCTCATGTTCTTCAGTCCTGGGGTCGATCACAAAGCACACCAGGGCTGAGAGCGAACCAGGATTTGGGATCAAGAAATGGGATGCATGACAGCTGGCTCTATCCAGGGTTCAAATAAGGATCCTCAACCATGTGGTCAACATGGTCACTATTAGTTACATGTAGTTATTTAAATTTAAAAGAATTACAATGAGATGAAATGAATATTCACATCCTCATTTGCACTAGCCAGTGGCTGCTGCATTGGACAGTGTAAGTATAGCTCTACTTCACCACTGCAGGGAAACCTAGAAGGCACACCACCATCAGACATGGGGATCATCTTGTTTGAAGCTTTTAGTCATAACAGCTGGATTATACAAAAGCAATAACGATTTCCAAGGTTTTCACTGTGGCTCCTCTGCAAGATTTCGGTATTAATGAAATGAAATTGGAGATATTTTCAATTAGTAAAAGAATGATGATAGAATGATTTTAAAGTAACATCCATGTTTTAAATATAAAAATCAATTAAATGTTAAAACTTACAGTACATGTGCTATAAACTAGGGCCACAGGTGGTAAATTATGACTTGCACAATTCTAGGGACTACACAACTAGACTGTAAAATATAGGCACTTGCTAACAACAAAAGAAAGAGGAAGCCACTGTCATCAAATAAAGATTGCTTTTGCTAAATCCGCATAATCAACAGTTCGAAACCACCAGCAGACCCTTGGAAGAAAGACTCGGTTTTCTACTCCCATAAACAGTGCCTTGGAAATCCACAGGGGCCATGGCTGTGACTCAGCATTGACTTGATGGCAGTGAAAGTTTGAAACCTACTTATATCTTTCTCTTGTAGAAAATCTTCTTTATAAACATCTCATTTACCTTTCAAAAGCGTGACGTACAAAAGTCTGAATTACTTACGAGATTGGGCCATGGCAGTTGCTTTGTATGTTCTCCAGCACTGTTGGAGGTGCGACCTCTTTGCAGAGGTAATGATGTGCATCTGCAGTCAATCGATAGTATCCATCAATCAGTGACACAAAAGACAAAGCTTCTCTTAATGAGCTCAATTCAATTTCCTAGACAGTGAGAGCAAAGAGAAATAACTTTTGCATTTATGGTCCCATTTAAGAAGTTAATGCTTGCTAAATATTGAAAATTCTCTTCATCCCAGGCTATTAGATTCATTTTCCTAAATGAATTTTCTTCTAAATATAGCATAGCACTATACAGACTTTTTTATCTAGAAAGGAATATATAAAGATGTCCTCTTGAATTTTTTGGAATAAAAAAAGACAAACATTAAATGTCTATTAAAAGAGTGAATTAAATTGTATGAGCCCCAATAAATTGTTAAAAAAAAGAATAAAAATGCGTGAACTTTCAAAAAATATAAGAGTGAATTATTAAATTATAAGTTGTAGCATATACACAGTTTTAAGAATTAGATTAACAAGTATATACAACAATTGATATCTCATTAAGAAAGACACTAAGAGTAGATAAACTATAACTTTGTTATGTAAAGAATATTAACACAAGACGGCCAATAAACACATGAAGAAAAGCTTGCAATTAGTAATTCTCACTGCCATCGAGTCGATTACTATTCACAGTGACTATAGGACAGGGTAGAACTGTTTCTGAGACTGTAATTCTTTTTTTTTTAACCCCCCTCCCTGTCAAGACTGTAATTCTTTATTGGAGTAGAAAGCCTCATCTTCCTCCCGAGCTTGCTGCTGGTGGTTTCAAACTGCTGACTTTGTGGTCAGCAGCCTAACAAGTAACTATTATGCCACCTGGGCTCTATTAGCAATTAGAAAGTTGCACATTGAAACAAGAAGACATGAGTTCACCCAGCAAAGTTTAATTTTACAGATGACAACAACAAGAACTGGTGAAGATGTGGCGACATTGGGTCTGTTAAATGGTGCAACCACTTTGGGAAACAGTATGGCCTTTCTATTAAAAGCTGGAATTAGAAATACCATTTGACTCAGCAATTCCAGTACTTGGTATATAGCCTATAGAAATAAGAGCTGAGACACTAACAGATATAGACACACTCAGTCACTACAGCGTCATTCACTATAGCAGAGGGACTGAAACAAGCAAGGTGCCCAGTGACAGGTGCACAAATGTTAAGGAAAAATGAAGAATTCAAAAAACACCTTACAATGTCAATGAACTTGAAGGATACTACACTGAGTGAAATAAATCAATCACAAATGCGGCAAATCAACTCAATGGTAGTGAATTTTGGGTTCTTTCCGTTATGCCACTATAAAAAGCCAAGGCAAGTTTTACACAGAGAAACATTATCTGAGAGTTAACGAGGATAGATGAGAGAAAACTTTTTATTAGATAGTTTAAGTCCAATCCACAGCTAACAAGTCAATTTCAACTCAAAGCTACCCTATACAGGGATTCTGAAGCATTGTACATCTTTATGGGAACAGACCACCCCATCTTTCTCAGGCGGAGGTACTGGTGAATTTGAACTGCCGACCTAGCAGTTAGCAGTCTAATGGTTATCCAACAATGCCACCAGGTTCCTCTACATCCATTGGCTTGGGTAAAGGGAAAAGCAACTTACAATAAGGGGACAATCACCGAGGGAAAAGAAGATACAGAGAGATGCACAAGATTTACAAGCACAAATGTAAATACTATTATAAATACAACCCTGCATTATCAGTTAATAGCATTCATCCATAAAAGGATGCATAAGCAGATGGGCAAAATGAACAGGTATGGGTAAGAGAAAGGGAATAACTACATCCAAGACCTTATATTGGTTTGGCAGAAGATATTTCTACATATGCATTTGTATGAGGGGATACCCCCCCCCCCAAAAAAAATCCAGAATTGCGCTGGGCGGAGCAGAGCTTTCGTAGTAAGCATTTTTCCCCGCTAGGCAAGCATCAGGCAACTTGCTCTGAGTTAGTGCACCCAGTGGTGTTGCCTGGGAAGGTTCTCTCTGGTCACAGTGAATTTTTTTGTAAAAGTTTTGCTCAAAACCTCGTTATTTGTGATGGCCGACTTAGGACAACAAAGTACGGCTGTGAAAATGTTTCCTGCTCTGGAAAAATGCCCCAGACACTGTTGTGATGTTGAACACATCTTGCAAGGACAGTGCTATGGGGAAAACACATGTGTACAAGTGCTTCTCTCATTTCAAAAAGGTGAGATGTCGACTGATGATAAACCTCATTCTGGACGTTCGTCAACTTCCCGAATGGAAGAAAATATCGACTTGTAGTGCATTTGGAGTTCATTCCACCAGGTCAGACTGCTAATCAAGCTTTCTAGTTAGAGGTTCTGAAAAGATTGCGTAACAGTGTGGGACAAAAAGGCCTGATATGTGGCAGATGGGGGACTGGTTTTGCCCCCAAAACAATACACCTGTTCACGCAACCATCTCAGTGCGCAATTTTTGGCAAAAAACAGCATGCCTCTCTTGCCCACACCTGACCTCACTCTGTGAAACTTCTTGCTTCCTCAAATGAAGAGGGTCATGAAAGGACAGCGATTTGAAGATGTAGAAGAGATGGGGGGGGGGGGAACAAAAAACAAGGGAGGTGCTGTCGGCATCCAAACAGGTGAGTTTGAAAAATATTTCCAAGAATGGAATCACAGATTTGGCAAATGTATTAAGTGTAATGAAGAGTACTTAGAAGGTGATAGGTTGCTTTATAAAAGAATTTTAAGTACATAGTTTTGGGGGAAACTTCCTTTTGGGGGGGGTGCCTCTTAGTGTGTGCCATAAACATAGCCATTATGGTAGTTACATCATGTCATGTAAACTTGAGATACAGAGTGGCTATCGGATGGAGTCTAGCCTGTCAATCAGATCACACCCTGATGGTACCTCCTTGTGGGCATGGCCTTCTCATAAGGAGGGTCCTGGGAACTTCACTCCCCCTCCCCAACCCCACCACCTTCCTGCTTGCTGGCGAGCCACTCAAAGACCCAGAGGAGCCATGGATGCATCCACCACCATTGGATCCACAAGACTTTGCACCACTGGTCTGTGTTCTTCCTGTATTTTGCATCATTGCTTGTGGCTGCATGCATCTAAAGAGGGATTTATAGACTAGTATTGGGCTTACAGAATTGAGTTGGACTGGGCTGGGATTTTTTTTTATATCCAAGTACTCCTTAATATAAAGCCCTTCTTGCACATATAGGAGTGTCAATGAACTTGTTTCTTTAGTCAATCCAACCTAACACACCCATGTATATAGTAGGGCAAGCAGGGAGAAAAGTTATGTAGACGTCTTACACATAGTCAAATACTTTAAGCGAGTGAGTCACTGGCCCGGGGGGCTCAGAAAATCAAGCTGGGGGACTGGGGACATAAAGGTCAATCAATATAACATAGTCCACAAATAGTGTCCTATATTCTAACTATGATAATACTGAGATCTGAAAATCTTGAGTGACCTTCTTAGGTGCAACTATTGGGCTTCTCAATCTAGAACTCAGGCCCCCAAATTTGGCTGATCACTGGAATCACCTGGGAATCTGGGAAACTACAGTTCCCTGAGTTCCACTTGCAACTTAATACATGAGAAACTTTAAGGAGAGGAGCCCAGGGATCCATAACGTCACAGAGCCTCAGGTGATTCCAAGGCTCTGCCAAGTTTGAAAACCTAGGGTTTACAACAAGGAAGAGTAAAGAACACCAACAACACCTGGAAATAATCAATCCAAGGACTACTAGACCACATGATCCCCAGTCTCTACAAACCTGAGAGCAGAACAAGACGGTGCCTAGCTATCACTGCTGACCCTGCTGAATACAATCCCAGTAAGAGGGTCTGGACAGAGCATGGGCGGGCAAATGTGGAACAAAACTATTAAAAAAAAAAAGACCAGGCTTGCTGGTTTGATTAAGACTTATTACCATTAGTCACCCTCAAGCCTGAAACCAAGCTGAAGCTCACATCCATGGCTCAGCTTTCCACCAAGCAACAGACAGACCCACACAGTGAACAATACCACCAGAGAAGAATGCACTCTGAGAAGAGTCAGCCATACAAGATTAAAGGTCGTGTTTGGCCGGGGATTAAGAACTGAAGGCAGGCGTGTACAAGAAAAAAGGATGAATGGAAATGATAAATACGGACAGGAAATGAAAACAGCCCCGTCACACTGTGAAGGGTAAAATCGATGTCATGAAACAAGGTGTACAAATTATTGAATGAAAAGCCCATTTACTCTGTAAGCTTTCACTCAAATCACAAAAAAAGTATAACTAAAGACAACAACAACATACAAGAAAGTACGTACAGAAAGCTGCTATCAGTAACTATCTCCAGAGAAGGAGTTAGACTAAAATGAAGCGACTATTTATTATCTAGCCTATGTATTACTGAATTGTTGAATTTTTTTTCTTACAATAAGATCCTATGAATCTATTATTTACATACTGAATAAAAAGTTAATCGTGGGTACCCTCCCCAGTATCTGACAATCACCAATTCCTATAGATTCTCATGTTTTTCATGTTAGCTAATTTTACTGTCATCCCACTACTTACATCCCTCATCTAAGTCCAATGACTAACTCTGACCATGACTCACTTCCTGGTATCCAAGTCGTCTTCTACTCAAACACCACTGCCCACGGTCATTTTCAAAAACAGATCAGATACCTTTTTCCCTCAAAGACTAGGAGGCAGCAAGTATAAACTATATTACTTCTCTCTCTCAGAACCAGGCAGTGTTCTGACCTGTAATGGAGTTATATATTTGGCATGACAGCGCTACAATGGCCAGTCAGGTAGGTCAAACAGTAATCTAAATGACCAAAGACCATGAATGTGGAATGGAAGCCAGGACGTTCAGGAGAAAACAGAGCCAGAGAAATAGGAGATCTAAGGGCAGCGTAGAGAGGACTTCATTGCTCCCCTTTCATCTGAACTCAAGGGTAGTTCAGAAACTACGTACAGAATGGAAAGGCTTCATGTTTAGAATTACCCAGGTCTTACAGCGTGGGTGGGGCTGATTTGGAATTGGTTCCTATCTCCTTGTAGCATATAAATTCCTGATAGCATTGTACTGATCTCTACTTTTTACTGAGGCACTGTATACACTCCTAGAGATTAAAAACAAAGATTATAGTCAGGAATGTACATCACAAGAGGGAAACAGCATAATCCAGAGTGGAGGGGCAGAACTAGCACTTTGTTCATTATGAAAACTATTAAAAAAAGAGGCTCAAGAACAAGAAACCCTGTGGGAAGGTAGTGTTGGCAATAAAATTCATAAAACGTTTACCCAACTGCTGTTTATGTTTAGAATAAACATAAACTATACTTAAAACTACGACCAATATTCCTGTAAGAAAATAACTTTGGTATTAAGATTCAGGAATACTTATTTCTGGTCACTGTACAACATAAATATTATTTAGTCTTAAAGGGAAGCTTACCATATTTTTAGTATCCTGCTTATGGATAGTTACAACCCTGCTTTCATTAGAGCCTTCTTGGTTTGCTTGCTTAATGCTGACATCAATAATATCAGGAAAATCACAATACATCTGTAAATCCTGAGATGAAGAGCAATTCAAATTAAAAACAGGGAAAAGTTATGGAGCCATTTAAAGACATGACTTGAAAATATTCCAAATCCTTTCAAATAAAATAGCCATTGATAACATAGCATAAAATGCAGTTCCGTCCCCAATGAGCTAACATAAGACTGTGTCCTGTCTTACTCTGGTTTTAAAATGAGCAAGCATGAGAGGTGCCAGGCATCTCAAGTGTGCTACAGCACACGTCAATCCAATCCTGATCAACAGGAGCGCTGCCAGAGAACCAGAGCTCTCACTCTCAAAACCAAAATCAAGTCTTCCTGCTAAGACTCTAATAACCACCTAAGAATAGGACAGACGGGAACAAAATCTAAAGCTTGCAATACAAACCTAAAGAGGCAAAAACCAAATTAATTATTTAACAAAGATGCATTATCAAATTAAAATGACTTCTCCATTTAATTAAATCTTACAATGAGCTACTGTTATCAATTAATAGTGCAAAGAGAGGCAAGGCTACCTTAAAAATACTTTACTTTTACAATTTAATCCTTTTCTGGATCAGTAAGAAAATCATTACTTATTATTTTGTCATTAAAAACGCAAAATAAAAACAAAAGAATAAAGGGGCATGGTGGCATCGGATCATTAAAAACTCCCACTCCTTATCAGGAGACAAGAAGCACAAGACCAGGTTTCAAATGACTGCAATCACTAGCTCCCACCGCCATCCGACTTAACATACAGAGAAGAACAAGAACGTATCAAGGATTACCTGTTCTGTCAGTGTCTCACTTTCTTTATGTTTCCCTCTTGACCACTGAATTCCACCGTTTCCAGTTATTATAATGGTTGCAAAAATCTCCTCACCTGAAGGCCCTCTTCCAGGTTCTTTCACTTCAAACTGTTCTGTGTAGAAGGCAGACTGAAGAGTTTCCAGATTGATAAGATATTTAAGTTTCAAGTTTCTGGCAGTGGCTTTGCATTGGCTGAACTGCTGAATAAATCTGCGAAACCTATATCTTATTCTCTTCCGTGTCAAAATGTGATATTCTTGGATCTTTGCTCGAACACATTTTGGTAAGAATGTCTTGTAGCTAAAGAGAAAGAGTACACAGATAAACAAAGCCAATTAGAAAATCCAATTCCTAAGGAAATTTACCACCGTTCTCCATGAGTTAGGCACAGTTGTGGTTAAGCAGAGAGAGTTCACATAAATACCACTGGGAAAATGTGTGATCATAACATTTCCCTTGATGATGTGTCTACATACATGCACACTACCATCGAGTCCATGCTGACTTGTAGCTGCTCTGTAGGACACAGTAGAACTTCCCTCTTTGGGCTTCTATGGTTTTACATCGTTACAGGGGCAAGCAGCCCCATCTTCCTCCCTTACAGAAATTGGTGCATTTGAACCACAGACTTTGTGGTTAGCAGCTCAATACGGCATCTCTTGTCATGCAGCCATTTCCATTTACCCCTCAGCATCCTCCAACCTGACTCCTGCTCCACTGTGCCAAACAGCCTTCTCTTTCTAAAATCGAGAAAGACCTCCATATTGCTAACGCCATTTAAAAAAATCATTTTATTGGAGGCTCACACACCCCTTATCACAATCCATCCATACATTCATCCATTGTGTCAAGTACATCTGTACATTTGTTGCTATCATCATTTTCAAAACATTTTCTTTCTACTTGAACCCTTGGTATCAACTTCTCATGCCCCCCCCTTTCACACCCTCCCTCATGAACTCTTGATAATTTATAAATTATTATTTGTTCATATCTCACACTGACTGATATCCCCCTTCACCCACTTTTCTGTTGTCCATCCCCCTGGGAAGGGGTTATAGGTAGATCATTGTGATCGGTTCCCCCTTTCTCCCCCACCTTATTCTTACTCTCCTGGTATGGATACTCTCAATATTGGTCCTGAGGAGTTTATCTGTCCTGGATTCCCTGTGTTTCCAGCTCTTATCCGGACCCATGTACATGCTCTGGTCTAACTGGATTTGTAAAGTAGCATTTGTAATAGTAGTGTGGGGGGGGGCACTTAAGAACTAGAGGAAATTTGCATGTTTTATCATTGCTATACTGCACCCTGACTAGCTCATCTCCTCCCTGCCACCCTTCTGTTAAGGGGATGTCCAATTGCCTACAGATGGGCTTTGGGCCTCTACTCCCCATCATTCACAAAGATATGATTTTTTGTTGTGGGTCTTTGATGCCTGATAACTGATCCCTTCAGCATTTCATGATCACATAGGCTGGTGTGCTTCATCCATGTGGGCTTTGTTGCTTCTCAGCTAGATGGTCCCTTGTTTATCTTCAAGCCTTTAATACCCCGGACACTATAACTTTTGATAGCTGAGCACCATTTGCTTCCTTCACTACATTTGCTTACGCACACATTTGTCTTCAGTGATCGTGTCAGGAAGGTGAGCATCATGGAATGCCAGTTTAATAGAACAAAGTTTTCTTGCATTGAGGGAGTACTTGAGTGGAGGCCCAATGTCCACCTGTTACCTTAATACTAAACCTCTAATCATATGTACATAGACCTAGTCCCCCTATCAAAATCTATAAACATATGTACATGCCTGTATTTAGACCTCTATAAATTCATGCCCTTTGTCTCCTAGTTATTTCCTCTATTTCCTTTTACTTTCTTCTTGTCCCACTATCATGCTCAGCTTTCATTTGGGTTTCAGTAATTCCTCTAGGTTACATTGCCCTTGATCAAGCCCTACCAGGCCTCCTATACCCTCCTCACCATCAATTTTAGATCATTTGTTGTTCCCTTGTCCCTGGGTTTGTTACCACCCACTTCCTTTCCAACTCCTCCGCTCCCATGTCCCCCCAAGAACCAGAACCGTTGGAACCATAGTTTTCTCCTATGGATTGTTTATCCCACCTATCTTATTTAGATAGACATGCAGAAATAATAATGTGCATAAAAACAAGACAGAGCAAAAGAAAACAAAACAACAACAACAAAAAGAAAAACCTATAAATAGTTCAAGGTCCGTTTGTTGACCTTTACGAGTGTTTTCCAGTCAAGCCTGATGGGGTGCCATGCTCTGGCCTCACAGTCTATTTTTGGTATTCCCCAGGGACTTCATTGCTCTGTTCCCCTTGCTTTTCTGTTACACAATTCACCTCTGTGTGGAGGGGTCAGATCAGACACAATTGCCGCACTGGCTAACACCAATTTTCCACGTTGAGTTGCAATCCACACTAAAGGCTGCATTCCTTGATCTTTATCAGCATATGCTTCAAGTCCTGCTCACTTCCAGCAAAGCATCGCAGGATTAACTATTGGAGTTCTCAAGACTCAATTGGAAGGCCTCTTCTTAATGAGGAGGTCTGGTGAAGTAAATGGTTCAGCACTCCACTGAAAGGTGGGCAGTTCGAGCCCATCAGCTGTTCCGCAGGGGGAAGCTGTGGCAGGCTGCTTCCATAAAGACTTAGAGCTTGCAATAAGAGTTGCTACGAGTTGGAACCTACTCATCGGCAATGTGTTTGGTTTGGGTTTCTCGTTTCACTGTGAGTACTCTCTATGCAAATAACTTCCCAGTCTTGAACTCTAGTCATGATCTCTGAACTGCAGACCCATACTGGCCCACAGTGCAGTCAGCTTGCTCATTTAATTGGAGTGTTTCAGAAACACCTCAACCAAAATGTCAAATCAAACTCATGAGTCTCCCTAACTCCTCTCCCCAGAAGATCCTTTTATAAGGATCTCTATCTGAGTGAAAGAAAAGCAGAAAAGTTTTGTGTTTATTCCTCTGCACTTAAAAAATATAAATGTTAAGAAAACGTATAACAGTTGTCATTTAAACTACTTTTTTAAAAGATGGTGATTTTGATGATTCCCTTGGACTTTTCTAGAGTCAAGTGGGTTCCTGAAATCTTATCCTATGGCCTATACTGTAGTGATAAGATCTTAAAGACATGTAAAAACAAAAAAATGAACTTTTTTTTCCTTCCATTTTATTGGGGGTTCTTACAACTCTTGCTACAACCCATACATCAATTATATCTGACATATTCGTACATGTATCCCATCATCCTTTTCTAGACATTTACTTTCCACTGACCCTTGGGATCAGCTCCTCCTCCCTGCCCCCCACCCCAACCCTTGTGGCCCCCTGATATATGTAGATTGTTCATTATTTTCAAATCTCACTCCGACCACCATCTCCCTTCCCCTTTGGTTTCTGTTGTTCTTCCCTGACTGGGGGTATGTTGTTATGTGCTATTCATTGTGATCAGTGGCCCCCTCCCTCCCCACTCCTCACCCCCTTCCCCCTACCCTTCTGGTATCTCTATTCCCATTCCTGCTCCTGGGTTCCATGTGTTGTAAGTTTTATCTCTTGACTATACCTATGTACATGCTTCCATCTAGTGTAGATTGAGAGGCGGCACTGGGGTCATGAAAGCAGAGGGTGAGGAAGCCTCCAGGGAACAGATGTATATTGCGTGCCCCATTAGTGCTCTACTGCACCCTGATGGACTCAGCCCCTCCCTGCGACCCCTCTGTTGGGCGATGCTCCATTGTCCGTAGATGGGCTTTGGGTCTCTGCTCCAACCCCATTCCATTCTTACCAATGCATTTTTTGTTTGTTTGTTTGTTTACTGTTTGCTGTGAATCTTCTGATACCCGTTGCCTAGCCCCGATACCTCACGATCTCAAGGGCTGGTGTGCTTCGTCCATGTGGGCTTGTTGCTTCACTGTTGGATGGCTGATTGTTTAACTTCAAGCCTTTAAGACCCCAGACACTAAATATTTTAATAGCCAGGCACCATCCTGTCTTCACCACATATACTCATGCACTCGATTTGTCTTCAGCAATCATGTGTGTATGTGTGTGTGTGGGGGGGGGACATCACAGAATATCAATTTGTTAGAACAATGTGTTCTTGTATTGAAGGGAGGTATGAGCTGAGGCCCAACGCCCATCTGCAGCTTCAGTGTATTGCCTTATAAATATGTGTACATAGGCCCATACCACTATTTTTATGGATTAATGTATTTGCATAAGTGCACACTTCTGTTAATCTCCCTATCTATGCCTTTGCTTCCTAGAGCTTGCCTGTTTCCTTTTGCCTCCTCCTGCCCTGACATCAGTATTCCCCCTTCTTCCACCTTAGTGCTTCCTCTCCACTAAAAAGTGCGCTTTCAACCAAAGGAGGAGATAGAAAAAGTGATACCCTGCAAATTGTGTATGTAGTTGCACTGAAGGCACTCAGCAAAGGCCAGTTGTAGAAACAAGGGCAAAAGGAGGTCTAAACCAGATTGAGAATATCCTCAAACTTTAATATAGAAGTATGTCATATGTATGACATATTTAGTCTTCACAAAAAGAAACAACAAAAAAATCAAACAGCATTCTTATATTAGTCATGTAGACCTTAAAAAAATAGCCATTTTATAGCCATAAAATGGGGCTGGCTGCAGCACTGTTTTCAAAAAAAATATGAGACATGATTTTCAAAAACCAATATACAGACTATTTGAAGGCCAGAAGCTGTGGATTATCTCTTGTACTGGAATTCTTCGTGCAGAAATAAAAATATTCCTATTTGTGGGTCTCACCTCACATTTACTGAATGGAAATCTCTTGAGAATCTTTCCTTTTAACCAACACCGCCAATGATTCCAATGCAAATAAAAACCCGCCATTTTAGAGATACCAAGTCAGCAGCATGATTTATGCTGACAGTTTGAGGTGCTACCAAAGAAAATAAGCATCTAGGTTTTCTTTCCTAAATCTCGACCTCACCTTGTCTTTAACTCAAATAACAATGGGTACTGAGCATTGATGAGATTTTTCTGTGGTACTCCAACCTGTTCAATACTTCCTCAGACCTCACACAGTACATGTTGTCCACAGAGAAGTGACTATACCCCACTGTGATGATTAAGACAGCATCAATATGTGCAAGCACACAGAGAGTACAAATAAGACACACAAAAAACCTCGCTGTTCGTGCTTCTGTGCAGGGATCTGCAGGAGATTACCTGATCGAGTTGTAGACAGCCAGCGGGGTCTGATCCTTTTCTTTGGCAATTCTCATCATATCTAGCACTGCCATCCCAAGACATTCTTCCTGTGTTTCATGAGTCACTGGGACTTTTATCCACCCGTGCACAAAATCATGCCGCCACTAAAGGAAGAAGGTCCGTATATTTCACAATCTCATTTGTAGCTGCTCTCACATCTTAACCTATCACACGCTTTCTGGAACACGTATGCCTTTGGAAGAGAGACGTGAGCTCTTCTCTTGACTTTGATCATTTAATCATAAAGCTCGGCAAAAATTATTTTTTAAATGGACAGTGAGATAAACTGGGTTCCCAATTATAAAGTACATAAGACATCAGCCTATAGCATCAAATTATATCATCAAAATTACCAAAACATTAATTATACCAGATGTATTCACATATTAAACTAAATAATGTGTTGAATATCAAGCAATAGAAGATATGGACTCAGCCCTCACACAGACAGACTCAAGTACAGCAGGGCAGGTGGACACACATATAAAAAATAATTGTAATATAAGAAGTGTTGCATAACAGATGTTTCAGGAACTTAAAAGAAATTAAGATCATATTCAGTTCAAGTAATCTGGGAAGGTTAAATGCAAGATGGAAGATTTGGTGTAGTCTTTAAAGATAAAGACAATTCTGACAGGATGAAAAGAAGGGATAATAAAAAACAAGTAGAAGGTATGCTCGAGAGGACAGCTAATTTGGCTGGAGTAGATGATTAAAGAGAAGATTACAACTTGGAAATAAGGACGCTCACACTGCAGATGCCCTTGAATGACATGATCCTAGAAGCTATGGATACACCAAGAATCTATTAGAACAGTCCTGAAAACATGCGCAACGACATGCTGTGCTTTTAGACAAGAAACACCTGCATTATGAGGTATAGGGTTTTTGCAGATCATGCAACCCCATCATGCATTAGTTTCCTATGCTTAGTATGTATATTATATGCACGTAAACATTATACAATAAGGTGGAGAAATACAGTACCCATTTAAGTTACTGATGAAAACCAAAAAAACCTAATTAACTGCCATCGAGCCAATTCTGACTCATAGGAACCCTATGGGACAGGGTAGAACTACTCCCATGGGTTTGCAAGACTATACATCTTAATGGGAGTAGAAAGTCCCCTGAGGTCCTAGGAGCCAAAATACACCATTTTACACTATCATTCCTTAATCTCCTTAGTTTCCCTTGCCATGGGACGATGTACATTCATAGCAACTCAATGTAGGGTTTCTGAGATGGTAAATCTTCACAGGAGCAGGTGGCCTGGTCTTTTTCTGTGGAGTGGCTGGTGAGCTCGAATAGCCACCCTGAGAGTCAGCAGCCTGATGCATCATCCACAAGCCACAGAGATGTCTGACAGCAAGGAACATAAGAAGTTTATATCTGCAGTCTGCAAGCCAAACAGGAAAGCAATCACAAGCACGAAATCAAAACCGACCCTGAAAGATTTACAGCCTCAGAGCCTTTGGGAGCAGCTTGACTCTGCCCCATAGGGTCGCTATGGATTGGAATCAACTCCACAGCAGTGGGTATGGTTTGGGTTTACAACTGTATGAACCATGCTGTACATAAGTCCAGTTTTGTAAAGTCCTTAAAATAGTCTAAGGTACTAAAACCAAAAGAGAAAAGTCAAAAGGACCAAATTAAGTTATGTAAGAAAATCAAACAGACTCCATGATCCATAAAACAAGGGATTAAAGATTCATGAGAAAAAGGCTCAATTTTGCTACCTCACTAGCTGTGCAAGGCAGAACAAGCAATTGTCTCGAATGTGAAACTTTCCCGTATTATCTGCATGGCAAGGCACTATTTATTTAAGAGTACAAATAAGATCAGAGAGCCTTACCTGAGCAAAGAGGTAAGACATGACGAAGTCATCCAGAAGGGGTGCTTCGGCGCCTCGAGCTATCCCGTGCCGGTAGGTTCTGTTGCTTCCATGACAGTACCAATGAGGAAAGTAAAACCTACCAGACAGTGAGAGCCTCCAGTCAGTTGAACTTGAAACATTCTGTATAAACGTTATCTACGGGCAGTGTACTGAATGGCATTACCCGGTAATCAGAAAGCCCAGTTTACATGAGCATAGAGCACAAGGAACATAGAAACCAGTAAAAAAAAATCAGTAAGTTGTTGTTGAGTTGACTGCACCTCAGGGCAACCTCACATGTGGGGGAGCAGAGCTGTGCTCCATCTATTTTCAACAGCTAATTTTTTACAAGTGGATTACCAGGACTTTTTTCCAAAGGCTCCTCTGATGGACTTAAACCACCGGTGAGCTGTGAAGTGTGTTAACCATTTGCTTCACCCAAGGACACCACAAGAACAGAAGTAATGGAAATGAATATACTTTGTACAACTCTTCTTGATATGATTGGACTATTGAATTGTATGGCATGTGGATGAAGAGCCAATAAAACTTTAAAGAGAAAGAAAGATACTGTCTTCTACGCCCAGCATGCAGAAGTTTTTACAGGACACAGGAAAATGGAGAAATTAAATATTTACAAAACATTTTTTAAAGTTAAAATCCATTAACAGGGGGGAAAGGAGAAAAAAAACACAAAGAAATGGGTAGCAGGGAAGCAGGGCACTAACCCACCCAAGGGGAGGGTATTTTTTTATATCTCCACAGGGAAAGAGGGACCAGACTTCAACCCAGTGCTCCAAGATATGAATGCAACATGCCATCATGGAGTAGGGAACCAGTGAAGAGGTCTGAGGGGCCGGCCCCAATCCCAACTATGTGGACACTAGTCCCTCCCCCCAAAAGAATTTATTTCAAAGGACAGCACTGAAGCTGCAGCTCCGGGAGAGGGACATGTTTGATCAGAGCACACGGAAGCAAATGAAGCGGGAGGAAGAGAAAGTGGAGCACATCCTGGCCTACCAAGCCTTGAGGACGATATTCCTGCTCAGAGCAGTCAATTTACAGAGAAGACCATATGGCCGGCCCCACTATAAGACACGACATCCCTCATTGACCCATAACCCTACAGTGGACAACAACGTTGACACAGCACAGGAATTCTACCCGATCTGATTCCACCATACCAAGGCAAAATATTAAGGGCGTGGAAATGAACAGCAAGGGGAAATGAGCAATGAAGTCCCCAGGAATACCAAAAATATACTTTGGGCTAGGGCTTGGTGTCCCATCAAACTAGACTGGAAAACACTCCTAAAGGCCAACAAACAGCCCTTGAACTAACCACAAGCTTTTCTTTATTGTTGTTGTGTTTTGTTTTGTTGTCATTGGCTTTTGTTGTTGTTTTATTTGGTTGCTTGATTTTGCTCTGTCTTGTTTCTATACATGTTATTATCTCTGCAGGTCTGTCTAAATAAGATAGGCTGGATGAACAATCTGGAGGAGAAAACAACAGGACTGACAGTTCCAGGGGGACATGGGAGAGAGGGAGGTTTTGGGGGAAAGGAATTGGTGTTAACAAACCCAGGGATAAGGGAACAAAAAGTGATCCAAATTGGTGGTGAGGAAGGTGTAGGAGGCCTGGTAGGATGTGACCAAGGGTAATGTAACCAAGAGGAATTACTGAAACCCAAATGAAGGGTGAACATGATAATGGGACATGAGTAAAGTAAAAGGAAATAGAGTAAAGAGCTAGGAGGCAAAGGGCATTTATAGAGGTCTAAATAAAGGCATGTACATATGTAAATAGATTTATATATGAGGATGGGGAAATAGATCTATGTGCACATATGTATAGGTTTAGTATTAAGGTAGCAGATGGACATTGGGCCTCCACTCAAGTACTCCCTCAATACAAGAATACTTGGTTCTATTAAACTGGCATTCCATGATGCTCACCTTCCCAACACAATCGCTGAAGACAAAGTAGTAGGTGCATAACAAATATGGTGAAGAAAGCTGATGGTGCCTGGCTATCATAAGATATAGTATCTGGGGCCTTAAAGGCTTGAAGATAAACAAGCGGCCATCTAGCTCAGAAGCAAAAGCCCACATGGAAGAAGTACACCAGTCTGCGTGATCACAGTTGCTGAAGGGATCTGTTATCAGGCATCAAAGAACAAAAATCATATCACTATATGCTACCTCCCAGATACAATCACTGAAGACAAATGGGTGCCTAAGCAAATATGGTGAAGAAAACTGACAGTGCCCAGCTATCAAATGATATAGCATCTGGGGTCTTAAAGGCTTGAAGGTAAACAAGTGGCCATCTAGCTCAGAAGCAACAAAGCCCACATGGAAGAAGCACACCAGCCTGTGTGATCACGAGGTATCAAAGGGATCATGTATCAGGCATCATCAGAACAAAAAGTCATACCATTGTGAATAAGGAGAAGTGCTGGGTGGAGACCCAAAACCCATCTGTAGGCAATTGGGCATGCCCTTCTGGAAGGATCATGGAGAGGAGATGAGCCAGTTAGGGTGCGATGTAGCAATGATGAAACATACAACTTTCCTCTAGTTCCTAAATGCCTCCTCCCCACCCACTATTATGATCCCAATTCTACCCTTACAAATCTGGCTAGACCAGAGGATGTACACTGGTACAGATAGGAACTGGAAACACAGGGAATCCAGGATGGATGATCACTTCAGGACCAGTGGTGTAAGCGGTGATACCGGAAGGGGGGAATAGAGGGTAGGTTGGAAAGGGGAACCAATTACAAGGATCTACATATAACCTCCTCCCTGGGAATGGACAACAGAGAAGTGGGTGAAGGGAGACCTTGGACAGTGTAAGATATGACAAAATAATAATTTATAAATTATCAAAGGTTCATGATGGAGGGGGGAGGGAGGGGAAAAATGAGGAGCTGATGCCAAGGGTTTAAGTGGAGAGCAAATGTTTTGAGAATGATGAAGGTAATGAATGTACAAATGTGCTCTACACAATTTATGTATGTATGGATTGTGATAAGAGTTGTATGATCCCCTAATAAAATTATCTTATTTTAAAATCCATTAACATAAGTAGAGAAATCTTAAGATGCTGATTGGGTAAGAAAATAAGCAATCGAGCCTTTGAAGAAATGGAAGTTAAAATCTTTTCCTTCAAATAAGTGAAAAAATCCTATAACCCCTGGTGGTGCAATGGGTTAAGAGTTGGGCTACTAAACAAATAAATAAATCATTAACTTCTAAAGCAATCATTCAGATGATATTTAAGTTCCATAGTCTGTACACTTTGGTAGGTTGTTGCTGCTGCTTGAGCATATTCACAAGGTTATACAATATCACAAAATTCTCATTTTAGAACATCGTGTCTCCCCTGAGAGAAACTCTATACCCATGAGCATTTATCCTAATTCCTAATACCCACATCTCAGTACTAAGCTATTAATCGTTCTGTTTAATAAATCTTCCTGTTGTGAACAGATAAGTCATTGCATAAAGCCTCCTGTTCTGAACATTTTACATGCATGGAACCAGGTACTACAGGGTCCAGTCTGTCTAGATTCTTTCAGGTGGCATCAGGCTGACCACATCTGTCCATGCCACAGCACGGGTTGGCGTGGCTGCTACAGGGACACACCACAGAGCTTAGCCATTCATGCGTTGATGGACATTTTGCCTGTTTCCATTCATGATTATGAGCAACAATGCTGTGATGACGAGCCATAGACAGGGGCTGGGGCATTGGATGTGTTTGGGAAGTGTTTCTTTTCCTAGAAGTGGAATTGCTGGGTCACATGGTAACTTTTCAAGGAAGTGCAGAATTGTTTTCCAAAGCGACAGCCCGCTTTATCCTCCCCCTGCCAGATAAGGATTCCAATCTCTCTGCATCTCCAGCAACACTTGTTATGCCTGCCTATCCAAGTGGGGGTGAAAGGAGCACCGACAGCTCACCAAAAGGCCACCTGTTGGAATGCACCAGCCGTTCCTGGAGAGAAAGGCTTGGTGACCTGCTCCTGTAACGAGTACAGCCTAGGAAACCCTGGTCCGAGGCAGTCCCTGTCAGCCCTAGAGGCCTGCTTTTGAGTCTAAACAGACTCCAGGACAGCAACAGGGGCTGGGAGGAGTTATGAAGTGGCACCTCACCATCGTTCTGATTTTCATTCCCCTAGTGACTACTGATGGTGAGCCCCTTTTCACAGGCGTACTGGTCACCTGCCTACGTGTCATCTTTGGAAAAATATATATTTAAGCACTTTGCCTATTTGTAATGGAGATACTTTTTCTTTTTAATACTAAGCTGTAAACATTAATATGAGTTAATTCTTAAAATAGAATTTTCCCATGAGCTTTCTGAAATCTCTCATATATTCTGGATGCAAATTTTTATCAGCTATATGACTTGTAACTAATTTTGCCAATTCTGTGGTTATCTTTTCACTTTTTCCATGTCTTGTGAAGCACAAAATATTTTAATTTTGATATAGTCCAATTTACATGTAGGAATACTGGTTGCTTTGGATTTAGGAATAAAATGAAGTATGCCAGGGGTGTGGGTCTGACGCCTCTAACTTCACAAGAGAGAAAACTAAACTCCAACCTCACTGCCAGTGAGTCAATTCTGACTCATGGCAACCCTACAGGGCAGAGAAGAATTGCCTCTTTGGGTTTCCAAGACTTGAAAACTTTCCAGGAATAGACAGGCGCATCCTGCTCCCGTGGAGAGGCAGCTCAAGGCGCAACTCCAATGGTTGCATCGCCCAAAGCCAATTCCTAGGAGGTGGAGTCAAGCCTGCCTACACGCTCCAACCTTCTCACCAGTTCTACCACCAACTGACCCTCCCCGGAACTCTCTACTTTCAGATATGTTAGATAATTCACTGCACTGGCCCACAAAGGTCACAGGCAATACTCACTGTGGTCGTACTTATTAAGGAAGTTAACAGGTTACAAATGCAGAGGACACAGGCCTTCAGACAGCACAGCCTCTTCTCACTCTGTACATAAACTGGCCTCTCTCTGGTCTTCAGCCTTTCAACAACAGACCCCTTGGCTTCTGCCCTAAAAGTTCTCTTAGGGAGGCCAATAAATGCCCAAAAGGCATGCTACTCCATTACAAGCCTCTCCTTGAAGATACTCAGTGTTAGGTCAGTGGGTCAGCAGACCTAGTTGCCCAAGTGCCTGGAGTCACCCTATTACACCAGCCAGCCTCCTGCCCATAGGAAGTCAACTGAGGGAAATTAGTCCATCACAAATGGTGGAAAAGAGTATGAGATCACTATTAGAAAAGGTTTTCACACTAAAAGAAACATTTTGATGGTTATTAGAGGTGAGAGGGCAAGGGAGGGCAGGGAAGCCACAGACCAGAGGGTAGACAGGTGTTAACAAGTGAATGAGAACTGGGCATAAAACGATGGAGACAGGACAAGACATCAGGAAGTTTGCAAGAGTTCAAGTCAACAGTGTCAAACACTATTTGTGCACAAACCTTCAAATGTACAGATCTGCCCAGTAAATCCTGAGATAGGTATGCAGACTCAACAGGTGTGGGAGGGAGAATGGAAGTATGCCCAGGAACATACAGAGATTTTGATTTGATAGTTGGTATTTGTATATGTGTAGTTATCTTTGCTGCAAATGCACCCATGCATGTAATGGAGCATACAGGGACAAAGTTATGGGAAACAGAACAATCATCCTGGGGACACAAAGGTCTACTGGCCTCACATAGTTCACAAAGACAATGCTCTGCATCCTACTTGGTCGAGCAGAGTCTGGAGTCTTACAAGCGCCTGAGCAGCTGTCTAAGGTGCAACCACTGGCCTCTCCCTGTCTGGAGGAAAGAAGAGTGATGAAAATGAAAATAAATGTGGAAACAAGTCTAATGGACCAGTTTCTACAATCCTGAGAGCAGATGAACTAGATGCTGCCCAGCAAATACCACCAACTGCTCTGAAAAGGATCACATTAGAAGGTCCTGGGTAGAGTGGGAAGGAAATGTGAAATAAAACTCAAAACCACACAGGAAACCAGGCTCACTGGTCACAAAGTGACAGGTGGGACCCCAACACTATAACGCTTGGTCACCCTTCAGAGTAAGAACGGAATTCACCTCTAGGATAGAACAATCAACTACTTTTAAGATCAAAAGGGCAACATTTACTCAAGGACAAAGTTCAGAGGGTTAGGGGAAAAATGCAGAAGGAAACGGAATGTGCAGAATAAATGATGTGACATTACAGGGATTGCAATGAAACTAAATGTGTACAAATTTTTGAGTGTAAAACTGATGAGCTGCTCTGTAAACCTTCACCTAATTCACAATAAGGAGTTGAAAACAATCAGTCTTTTTGTTTCCCATTGAGCCGTTTTGGCACCTTTGTTATAAATGTAAGGGTTCAGTTCTAGACGTCACAGGTATTAAACAACGTGTAGTCCCTGAGTGGCGCAGATGGCTCACACACTTCGTGGCTATTGGAAAGGTTGTAGTGGGAGCAGGGAAGGCTTTCAAGTTCCCTGAAGAGTTACCGTCTCAGAGACCCACAGGGGCAGTTGTGCTCTGTCCTAGAGGGTCGCAACGAGTCAGCATCTATTCTAAGGCAGTGAGGGTGAGATTTAGAGGCATCTCAGAAGCTACTTCTGACAACGTAGGCAGTCACTTAGAGCCCCAGGGAGCACAGCTCCACTCTGATACAAGAGGGGTTGTACCCAAGAGTGGGCGTCAACTCAATGGCAGCTACTTATGATCTTTTTTGTCAGAATCCCTGCTGATGCAATAAGGGAAATAAAGAATAGTCTATAAATAACTGGAAGAAGGAATTATTAAAGATAATATGAAATATCCTTTGATAGCTTTTATTCATTTCATTTATAAGAATGGATGTGAGATTGTATTTTATTATCCAAAATATCAAATTTCATAGAAAATCAGCAGTACTCTAAACACACAGAATTTTGTTAGTAAAAAGTCATTCTCATCCTTCCTTCTATAATCATAAGTGATAAAGTCATATCCCACTAACATGGCTTTATTCTCGGAGCATTCTATGAAGACATTTCATTGTAGACATGTCCTTAGTAAACAATCTTAAATAAAGAAGAGTTCATGCTAATAATGGGGTTTGATCTCTGGCTTAAATACCTCACAATTAAAACACATACTTGGTCATTTCCCCCATTTTCGTTCCCCATGCAGTCAGTGACTTTGGGATCTTACTGTAGAAAGTACCTTATTCTGTAGAGTACAGTGTGCCTCGTTGACTCATCAATATGGAAGACATGGTTGGGCGGATACCAGACTCTTTCCGTTTCACTCATTAAAGCAAACATATTATGATACACAGGAGTGATACCTGGCAGAGAAGCAGAAAAATAAATAATTATCGATCGTTAAAAACACACTTACATAACATCTAAAATTAGTAATGAGGTTGCACTAACAATTCTTAAAATCAGAACAAAATGTAATAGCAGTCTAAATCGTTTGGTATAACACCACATCCTACTGAATTCTTAATCAAATATCTTTTCTCTTTCTATTCCTTAAAGATGGTTTCCAAGACCTATGCAGAGATCTTTGAAAAGACATTTTGTCCACTTTGGTTTGCTGTCTTCTGCAGAAGGATAATCCAAATTAGCAAGTTTCCTCTAATTAGAGGTGAAAGTCCATTCATGTTTGTGTTTTGGTAACAGACACAAAGGGCATCAAATGATTAAAATATTTAAAAGTCATTGGATACTACTGAAAGAAAAGCTTTATTTAAAAATGTCATGTTTTATACAACACACCAGTAATGACATAGCCCTTGCACTATTTACATTTTTTTACTTCCAACCCAACTATTTATGTTCTTGATAAAAAATATTCACTATTGATTTAAAATGTGCAATCATAGAATGTAAATGTTTAGAAAATGATGGCAACATATGTACAAATATGCTTGATACAACTGAAGTATGGATTGTTTTAAAAGCGGTAAGAGCCCCCAATAAAATTATATTAAAATTTTTTTTTGAAATGTGCAGATCAAAATTTTCAAAAATATTTTGGGAAGGAGTTAAAGTGCTGCTGACACGTGCCTTAACAAGGCTAGGCTGAGAGAAGGGCTACCTGCCTAGGGGAGTGGCCAAGAAGAAGCTGAGAGATGTCTCGGTCAGAAGATGTCCTGACTGAAAAGTTGCATCTGTCTCCAGAACTATATCCTGTTACTTCTAAGTAGATCCTCATCCCAAGCCACGGGCCTGTTACTTCCTTAATAAATCACATTAATTGGAGGCATGAATGCCCTTCTCAGGTTGCCTCCATTGCCTCTGGCAGAATGGAACCAGCTTTTCTACAACCAATTTAGAGTGGATACAAAGGGCACTAACAGGGGAAACAGCAGGAATTGCCCAAAAGAATGAGCAGGAATATACCATATATACTCGAATATAAGCTGACCCAAGTATAAGCCAAGGTACCTAATTACTACCTGGTAAACCAGAAAAACTGGCTGACTTGAGTATAAGCCTAGGGTGGAAAATGCAGAAGCTATTGGTGAGTTTCAATAATCAAAACAAATGAAAATAAAATTACTAAAAATTGAGACATCAGTAGGGTAATGTATTTAAGTATTTATTTTAAATAAAAAACATAAAGGACAACAAGTCATTTAACATTAGTAAACCAGCACAGTAAGTGGAAAATAGGTTCAACAAAACAATAAGGTAGCCCCACTGGCTGCTCTGAAAAGCCATCTTTGCACTGTTCCTGGGCTCCCCTCCCCGCAGCCACCTCAGCTGCACTGCTGTGGACTCCCGCAGCGCCCTCGCCAGAGTCCCGGAACTCTCTTTGTCATCCGCTGTACGGGATCACCAGCGTGCCCCACCATGTCAGACGTGGCCATGGACACCAGCTCCAAGATCACCACCAAGGACTTAAAGGAGAAGAAGGAAGTGGTGGGGGGGGGCAGAAAATGGGAGAGAGCCCCCCCCCGCCAACGGGAACACTAATGAGGAACATGGGGGGAACAGGAAGCTGACAATGAGGTAGACGAAGAAGAGGAAGAAGGTGGGGAAGAGGAGGATGAAGAGGAGGAAGGTGATGGCAAAGAAGAAGATGCGGATGAGGAGGCTGACGCAGCTACAGGCAAACGGGCAGCTGAAGATGCGGAGGATGCCGATGTGGACAGCAAGAAGCAGAAGACTGACGATGACTAGACAGCAAAAGGAAAAGTTCAACTTAAAACAACAAAACACAAACACAAAGGCCACCATGACCTACTCACCCTCCACTTCCTGTCTCAGAATCTAAACGTGGTCACCTTCGAGTAAGAGTCCCACCCCACCCACCTGAGCTGCACCACTGCAGACACCACCACCCCACCAAAACCACACCGTGAATTTGTAACAGGGGAGGCAAAAATAACTAAAACTTCTCGGGCCCTGCTTTTTTTCTTAAAAGTACTTTAAAAAGGAAAATTTGTTTGTATATTTGTTATATTGTATATTTGTATATTTGTTACATTTTATATTTTTGTACATATTGGTAGGGGTCAGACATCTTTGGAGCATTCTCTGTCCTACGTCTGACTCTACTTGTGGTGTGACCATGTTCATTATCTCAAAGGAGAAAAAAATCTTATAAAAAAAGCAAAAACAACAAAAAAATACAATCTTATTCCGAGCATTCCAGTAACTGTTTTTGTGTATGTACTTAGCTGCACTATAAGTAGTTGGTTTGTATGAGATGGTTCAAAAGGCCAAAGATAAAGATTTCTTCTTTTTTTCCTATTTTTTGTCTATGAAGTTGCTATTTATTTTGGGGGGGCCTGTTTGACGTATGTGTGAAGCAATGTTGTCCAACAATAAAGCGGAATTTTATTTTGCTGAGTTCTAAAAAAAACAATAAGGTATCAACAATGATACCTTAAGAGTACTATTTATTCCCTGAGCTCAATCAGCAACCAAGCTAAAATGTAAAGTTAAAATCCTTCAAAACTGGATTCCTCATCATCACCCGTATCCCAATGCAGAGCTTCAGCTGGTGTGAGGTCATTATAGAGGCTGTCCTCACTGAGATCGCCGTCATCACCATCACTGCTGTCATTTTCATACAAAGCACAGTCTTCACTGACGTCCATAGCATTCCTAATACTACATTTCTGGAATGCACGTCGTACCATGTCTTCTGGAATGTCTTCCCATGCAGCTCGAACCCACTCTGCTATTAACTCTATGTCAGTCAGGCTTGATGAGATTTCCTCCTTTTGTTAGTCGGGCTTCACCAGATGACATCCATTCATGCCACATCCTTCACACATGGTCTTTAAAAAGCTTATTCAAAGATACATCCAGAGGCTGCAGTACAGATGTAAGCCCACCTGGAATAATGGCTAAAGTAACTTTACTAGATTTTGCCAATTTTTTTATGTCATCTGAACATATCCCAAACAAGTAACGATGGCTTTTTCTTTAAGGCTGGCTCCTGGTGGTCGGTTCCAAATTTCTTCCAGCCATTTTTTAGTTCCGTCTTCATCCAGCCAGCCTTTAACATATGCACGCACAGTAATACTTGGTGAGAAATTGATCTTTTTAGACAAGGTCTTTCTTTTAAAAATAACAGCAACTTAGTTCCATTAGCGAAACATGATAGAACTGTAAAGTGGTTTGTTTTTTTTAATTTCCTGTGGTTTTGAGAAAAATGTTTTTTTCTCCTAAACTTGCCACAGTTCTGTTGCTTGGAAGATCAAAAGTCATGGCAGTTTCATCCACATTCCCAATATCTACCAGGTCATAATTATAAATCCTTCTTTGTTTTATAATAAATGACTGGAATGACATAATTTTTTCTTCAAGGTCTTGTGGCAATTTCTGGAAAATCTTTGTTCTTTGTCTCAAACATAGTAGGCCAAACCTATTCATGAAGTGGGCACCCTATCCTGCTGACGCAGCAAATTTTTCAATGCCTGGTGCTTTATATTTGTCATCCTTAGACATTTGTAGAGCACAAATGCAGATTCCCATACATGTTACGCAGTAACCATTTTGACGACACTCCATAACCCCTTTATGCAATTCACTCTCTGGAGCCCCATAAAAAGACGTTAAACCACGACGAGCTTTTTTAGCTTTTGGAATCTGTTCCAAGTCAGCCTTCATTTTCTGCCACTCCCTCACTTGATTTTTGTCAACACAGAATTCCCTACTTGCAATACTGTTATTGCTCTTGACACAACCTTCATTTTAAAACCAGCCTCATAGGACCAGCGTTTTTTTTCTGGTTCAAGAGTATCCATTTCTAATAGGATAAAAAAACAAGACTTTGAAAAATAACTTTCATGGTAATGCGTTGCCCCCCCCCCCCACGACGTGTTAGCTGGGAAGGGCGAGGGTGGGGGATGCAGGATGTGAATTAACACAGAGACCAGAAGGGAGAGACGGAGCGCAGCCACAGACACATCCTTACCAGTTCAGCTGCGGCGTAAGTGAATCACTACGTGTGCTTCTGCAAATTGGAGCTGTCCATGTCATAGGAACAACTCTGATTGGTTAGCTGTGAGTAAACAAACATTCAAAGCCCTGCAGTGTCAGCGGGGCTTTGAATGAACAGTGGAGAAAGGGCAGTCACCCGCGAGATAACGGGCTCTTGTCCCATTACCTGAGGGGGCAGGGGAGAGTCAGTGAGATGTTACACCTCGCTGGGGTACCACTGATCCATATATAAGCTGAACCCCAGTTTTTCAGCACATTTTTTGTGCTGAAAAACTCGGCTTATACACGAGTATATACGGTTAAACCTCTATAAAAGTTAAACCTCTATATCTTAATTATCAAACTCAAATGACCCAAGCCCACGCCATCAAGTCCTTCCAAGTCAGAGTGACCCCGTAGGGCAGACCAGGGGTGCCTGCTGGTGTACCAAGACTGTCATCTTTAAAGGAAGTGAGTGCCACTTCCTGCAGAGCAATTCTGGTTTTGAACCGCTGACTTGTTAGTTTGCAGCTGAGCACCTGAAGCACTGTGCAACCAGAATTCCTGTACTTTAATCATATGTATCTAAACAGGAAAATGAAGGGGCATTCACACTGACTGGCACAAAGGGGGTATGTACATAACAAAAGAAAATTTGCAAGGCTGGCCCTGCGGACAAATAATGAAAGAGCACACTTAAGAGTCACCATGTGGAAGCACACCAATTCCTTGGTCCCAAACTAGTCATTCTGTTAGTAATTCATATTACTGAGCTGTCTTAGAAAGGAAGCGAGTCCATGACACTATTTGAGACAGGAATTGTGTTAAAAAAAAAAAAAGCCAAACCCACAGTCAAGTCGATTCAGACTTTTACCAACTCAATATAGGGTTTTTGAGGCTGTAAATACTTATGGGAACAGACAGCCTCATCTTTCTGTTGTGAGGTACCATTTGGGTTTGAATCACTAACCTTGTGGTTAGCAGCACAACTCCTAACTCATAGTACCACCACTCAAAGTCATTTGTTTAAACTCCTTTTCTCCCTGCTACCATGACCAAATTCTTGTTGATGGTTATGGATTAAAATAATTTCTATGGGCTTTTTCCCCTTTTCCAAGCAGAACTCTGATTCAGTTCCCTATCATTCTAGAGCCAGATGACTCTCAGTCCACCAATATTGAGTCGCCATCCTATGATAGGCATAAGGTGAGAACTGGAAGTTAAACATAGTGCCTACCTTGAAATATCTTACACTGTAATATCAGAGATAGAAAATTCATTAAAGAATTATAATTCAAGAGCATTTTAATGAAAAGCACATGCACAAAAAAACCACACAGCAGTCTATAAGAGAGTCAGCCCTGGTGGCACAGTCGTTAAATGCTCAGCTGGTAAACAAAGGTCAGTGGATCAAACCCACCAGCTACTACATGCGAGAAAGATGTGGTGGTCTGCTTCTATAAAAATCACAATCTGGGATCCCTCACTGACCCAGAGCCCAACGGTCCTGGGGGGACATGGGACAGGGGAAGGCGGGGGAAAGGAAGTGGGTGGTAACAAACCCAGGGACAAGGGAACAACAAATGATCCAAAATCAGTGGCAAGGAGGGTGTAAGAGGCCTGGTAGGGCTTGATCAAGGGCAATGTAACTGAGAGGAATTACTGAAATCCAAATGAAGGCTGAGCATGATAGCAGGGCAAAAGGAAGAAAGAACTAGGAGGCAAAGGGTGTTTACCGAGGTCTAATTACAGGTATACATATGTAAATATATTTATGATGATGATGGGGGAATAGATCTATGTGCCTATATTTACAGGCTTAGTATTAAGATCGCAGATGGACATTGGGCCTCCACTCAAATATTCCCTCAATGCAAGAACACTTTGTTCTATTACACTGGCATTCCATGATGCTCACCTTCCCGACACAATCACTGAAGAGAAGAGAAACAAATGTGGTGAAGAAAGCTGATGGTACCAGACTAACAAAAGACATAGCTTCTGGGGTCTTAAAGACTTGAAGATAAACAAGCGGCCATCCAGCTGAGAAGCAACAAAGCCCACATGGAAGAAGCACGCCAGCCTGTGTGATCTGATCAGGAGGCATGAAAGGGATCAGCTTTCAGGCATCAAAGAATATCAAAGAATGAGGGGGAAGTGCAAAGTGGGGGCCCAAAGCCTATTTGTAGACCACTGAACATTCCCGTACAGAAGGGTCGCAGGGAAGAGATGAGTCAGTCAGGGTACATTGTAGCAACGATGAAACATACAACTTTCCTCTAGTTCTTAAATGCTTCCTCCACCCCACTATTATAATCCCAATTCTACCTTACAAATCTGGCTAGACCAGAGGATGTACACTGGTACAGATAGGAACTGGAAACTCAGGGAATCCAGGACAGATGGATCAGTAGTGAGAACGGCAATACCAGGAGGGTGGAAGAAAAGTGGTGTGGAAAGATCCAATTACAAGGATCTACATATAATCCCCTCCCTTGGGGATGAACAACAGAAAAGTGGGTGAAGGGAGAAGTCGGACAGTGTAAGACATGAAAAAATAATTTATAAATTATCAAGTGTTCATGAAGGAGGGGGGAATGGGGAGGGAGGGGGGAAATGAGCTGATACCAAGGGCTCAAGTAGAAGCAAATGTTTTGAGAATGATGATGGGAACAAATGTACAAATGTGCTTGACCCAATGGATATATGTGTGGATTGTGATAAGAGTTGTATGAACCCCCAATAAAATGATTAAATACACCGGCTCCTGAGAAATCTGTAGGCCTGTGCAGAGTTATGATGGCTTACTTACCAAGTACATTCAAGTATGTGAAGCAAGACACATTTCAGTCAGTACACACCAGGGTGAACTGCAATAGTCTGACTTCATTTCTGATGTTTGTTTGGCTGCTGATAATTCTGAAGCACCATCCTTCCTCCCCCTCTTCTTGCCCACATCCGGCAAGCCAATAAGTCAGCTTGTGTATTCCATCCCTTTACACCAGCAAAGCACACAAACCCCAGCACACACACAGGTTCCCTCATTCTGGCCTATCTCCTAACCACAGGAAACGCCAAAGCCACTTGCTGCTTCCCCTTTTCAAGCCATTTTAGACAAGTTTGGATGCTTAGCCCAGTCTCCCCAGAATGTCCTGGTACATGAGTAATAAACCTTTTATACCTTGTTGGTTTAAGTTTAGCAGTGTCGGTCTCAACAGCTGAACCAATGTGCAGGGAGGGAGCTCATGAGCCTACCTTCTGTGCAACCAGAAAACACATGTGACCCTTACCTCACACACATTTCAAAATTAATATGAGACAGATCATAGATCTGAATGTGAGAGGCAAAATAATCAAGTTTCTAGAAAAAATTTAAGAGTATATTTTCAAGTCTTTCACCTTGACAGAAAAAAATTTTCTCAGCACCAACCATAGTAGAAAAATCGATAAACTGGTCTTCATTGAACTTGACTCATCAAAACATAGAAGAGATGATATAAAATAGAAATGGCACAGAGAGGAGATATACACAATATATGTAAAATTCACTGCCACGCAGGCAATTCCAACTCACAGCAAGCCTACAAGAACTTCTCCTGGGGGTTCCCAAGGGCATAAATCTTTATGGGAACAGTCTATCTTTCTCCCCTGGAGTGGTTGGTGGGTTGGAACTGCTGACCTTCTGTTTAGTAGTCCAATTCTTATCCCATTGTGCCACCAGGAGTTATAAATCCAACTCGCATATAAAGACCTTTTGTAATCACTAATAAAAAACAGAACAAGCCAAGAAGTACAGGGTCAAGGACTAGACATTGATTGGCCACACGGCTTAGTTTAGCCAATGGAAACAGAGAAGTCACGATGTACTGCTTTCAAGCAGAGGCATGAGGAGCAAATTCAACTTTCCAGCAGGCCTCATGCGATCCAAAATGAGACCATGCCTGCTCCAATACCTACCAGACACCTCAGTTGGCAGGATGTGTTAACAAGCCTCTACATGTGATGTTACACCTTTCCATCTGGTTTCAGAGAACTCCTTCCACCACTTCATACTAACTCACAAGGTCTAACCCTTCCAACACCCAGTGGCACAAGTAAACCTCAGTTCTGGTTCAAGATAAAGTACTATATTATAGCATTTATATAATTGTTAACCACATAATGTACAAAAGTTATTGTTTTTATCTTGGTTTTTCTTTCTTTGTTGAATGTCATTAAGTTTTCAAGTGTTGTGTCTCTGACCCCATTTTTTCCCACAAGTCTTGTGGTTTTTATTGCTCAATTTTGCAAAGCACAGTGAGTTTTAGGAACACATATGTCACAATACAGAATAAATAACTGTATCTTCAGAAAGAGAAAAAGACACGGACAAATATACATAACCTAGAAAGATAATTCTGTAGCAGGTGGCCTATGGCTGAACGAGCCACTGAGCAGAGGTGAGAGAAGAAGCTGGTCTTGACAGTGAAGACTGTTGGTGGTGAGGTGTCAAAGGCATTCCCAACAGAGGAGAAACGGAGACAATATGAAGGCACAAGATACACCAACTATACATATGGCTCTCTCAGTCAGAATGAAAATAGAGCTGTTGACCATAAAGTCAGCAGGTCAAAACCACCAGCTACTCTGTGGGAGAAAGATGAGGCTTTCTACTCCCATAAAGACTTATAGTCTCAATGCAGGGGTAGTGAATGATGGAATATGGCTCTTCTAGGCAAAGTTCCTAGCTCTCACCAAATGACCCTTCCCTGCATGGGTCTGATAAGAAAGTAGGGGGAGATAAAGATAGGATTCACCTGTGACTAAGAGCAGGAGTCCTTGAGGTACCATCCTGCTGTATTTAAAAGGAGTCTTCTGAGAAGCAGGAGGAGGGATTGCAATACCAGCTGGAGCCAGAAGTAGAGTTTGTCCTCTAAACTGGAGATCCCTGTGCAGTGAACCTCCTGGTTCCAGAAGACAACTACCATCTCAGAGGAGCAGCAGCAGAACCAGGAGCCAGAGCACAGAACAAAGTGATGGACTTCTCAGCCCACTGAGCAATAAAACTGAGTGCATCTGTACAAGAGACTGGCTTCTGTTTGCTGACCCACAGAAGTGGAGCTGAGGGCTGTTGGGTTGAGGTTTACCCGAGTGGGATGCCTCTGGGCACTTACGCCAGGGAGCTGGGTTTGCTGCCCCAAGGAGCTTGAGTTGAATGCCTTTGAGTTGTGGGGGAATGATATGCCCTTTGGACATTTATTAGCACACCTAAAAGAATTTTGTAACATCTCCTAAACAACTATCCTAAGCATTTCTCACTGGTATTACAATCTGTCAACTTCCTTAACAAACCTTTTAATCACAAATTTTGTCAGTGTAGCCACTGCAATGGATATTAGAACCTAGAGAGGTAAAACAGAAAACACTAAGACAAAACAATTGGAAAGCCACGGGGACAGTTTTACCCTGCCCTCTATGGTCACTATGAGCCAGAATCGACTCAATGGTATTGAGTTGACAGTCTGAATCATTTGGGTTAAAAAATAATTCATTTTGCCATTATGGAGTAAAAGAATTATACTTCCAACTAATTTATAGAAGGTTCTGGAAAAATATACCACCCAAATCTCACCAATTTAATAGAACCACCATTCATATTTCAATGTACTAGATTTTCTTCTAGTCTTTAAAACTCAACCATACAAGATTTTCCTTGGATGAAAGTACTTACGCAGAGAGTATCGATAATATTTTAAGTTTTTAAAACCTAACATTAGAAGTGTTTTTCTTCGTTGTTACGTGGTCTTCGTAGCCATACTTTGACCTGTAGCTCTCAGTGACTGGATGGGTATCAATCATCTAAAAAGGGAAGCGCTTTGCTTTTCATAAAGACAAACTATGAGGAGTGTGGAGGAGACTCCTGCATGTGTGCAAGTGAGAAAGAGTCCCCAAAGCCACAGAAAAGGAAATGGGTGCTTACTGCCTGAGAAATGCTCACCTAACTGCTCCGAGTCAGGCCCTCTCAATGGCAGTGGATTTTGCTGGGTGGGAGCATTCATGTCTTTCTCTTTTGAATTGTTTCTTCTTTCTCGGTCTCCCATTCACTTAATGGAACTAGAACATTCATACTGCACAAAAGAACAAGCAACCACCATGGCAAGTCCCGCTCACAGTTTATCTTCGCTCAACTTCTCGTATGAAAAGTGCTATAAATAACATGTGAAAGGATGGTGGTTAAACCTCATGTGCTTTAGGCCTGTCACTTACTTCCTGCATGGGTTATGTAACAAATTACCAGACACTGAACTGAGCAGCTAAGCATTTAATTGGGTCTTATTCAGGACTGAGTTAAAAATGGCCATTAAAGTAAAATATAAAATTTTAAGGATTTTTAAAATTTGAATTATGCTTGAGTCAGGAATATAGTTATTGTTGAAGTCCTTACCCTAATAGCCTTAGAGAGGTTCTTCAGAATTTATAGCTTCTATTAAACTAGGTGCATCAGTGCAGTTAAACTGTATTTCAATAGAAAGGCATTATCGGTGTGTCCAGTACTTTGCAGGGGATCTATACAGAGAGACATTCTCTCCATTCTGACTAATATCAACCATATAGGACAAAGCAGAACAAACCCCAAAGGTTTTCAACGCTGTCATCTTTGTAGAATCAGACTGCCATATCTTTCTCTCACAATTTGGAGTAGCTGGCCGGTTCAATCTTCTGGTTAGCATCAGGGCTCCTTAAACTTTCCACACAAAAAAACAAACCCTTTCCCATGGGGACCCAAAATAACTTTCTAAGCCTACTGAATATTTATGGGAACAGACAGCTTCATCTTTCCCCTATGGAGCAGCTGGTAGGTTTGAACCACCAAGCTTTTAGTTAGCAGCCCAATGCCTAAGCCACAATGCCACCAGGACGCCCTTGGAATTTCTATAATAGGTACTCTAAAAGAAACAAATCTAAGATTGTTAACAATATTACATATAAGTTAAGAAAGCTATATCTAGGTTCCTAGGACTCATTATAAAATACACATTGTTATTTTAAAAGCGGGTATATAGAAGAGATATTTGTGGAACATACATGATGATTTAGCAATGTAAATTAACATAAACAAATTTAAGGTATAGCAAAGATGGCATGAGAAACTAACTTAAATTCTTTATCAACTAACCATAAGAGAATACTGCATTTGGACATCGGTAGAAACTACTGCTTACAAAGGAGCATTTCAACTTCCAAAAACTCCTTAGGAACCATTGGTTATTAATTTAAAATGTGCTTTTATTCATTTAAATAAATGCATACTGTTGACTAATTTAAACTAGCAATCTTCTATTTAAGTGTTTTATCATGATTTAATGTCCTATTTATAAACTGGTATGTGAAAAATCATTTCCTCCAACTTACATTTAATAGTTATCCTGACCTATATCAACAAGCTAACTTTATATACTTTGTTTGATAAAACAATATAAACTAATGCTATTCTTTTACATGCTATTTTAAGGCATTTATCTCTAGGAGTAAAATCATATTACTATCCTTTGAAACAAAACAAAGCAAAAATAGATGCCAACTAGTCTTTCAATTAAAAGAACATTAGAAAAAGCAAGGTACTAGACTAATCTTAATAGCCCGATGATTGTGTTATTGCCACAGAAAGAGTACAGTGACCTAGCTTGGGACAGGATATAGTGATAAAACATCCTCCCATCTCCAGAATAAAAGTTATTTCAAGACAAGTCAAGTAAGATAAAGTCACCTAAGAGAATCTGTAGACAGAATCTACTAAGGCCAACTAAAGAAAACGATGTTTTATCAATGACAGCTATATAATATTTAATCAAAGATTTAACCCAAATACATACCTGGTTGAAGACAATGGAACTTTGATTTAATGGTCTTCTCATGTTATAGATTTAAGATTATGTTATGGCATGAGATATCTAATATCCAACAGAATTAGAATCTTTAGTAACCTTATTGCTCAGGAAAGATTCATGGCTTTAAGTTTGTATTGATAACAAGGACAAAGCAAATTCCCATGAAATGTTTTCCCAGTGAGAATAAGTCCATAAGCCTGGGGACTCAGGACCATTGTCTTGGGTGATGAGGCTCAACTGGAATAACATAGTCAAAAAGACAATGTTCTACATCCTACTTTGGTGAGTGAAGATGAAAACTTGTGAGCAGCCATTTAAGGTTGGGTTAATTAAAGTTTATTGTGCCAACCAGGCCGATAAGCACATGTGGGGTTATTTGAAGGGAGAGATAAATGGCTCGCTGAGCCTTGCCTTTCTAGTTCTCGGGTGTCTTGCTTTCTGATGGTCGGACCAGGGGGCAGCTGCCTTAGCCAGTTCCCTGCTTCAGCTGGCAAGGTTCACTTCCTGCAAGACATCCCCGAGGAGAAGCCACATGGCCCTACCCTGATGCAGCGGTGGGTGCTGAAGCAGCTGTGTGGACACCCCTGCCAGCACTGATTCGTTCACTGATTTGGCTTTCCTCCTGCAATCGGTGTCATAGCGTGTGTTTTGTGAGAAAGAAGAGGACTTTGTGGGCTGGTGTCAGACTTGGGCTAATAAAATGTTGGACTTGCGGGCTTGGGCAGAACTGGGTTGGGATGTTTTCTTGGCATCCACTTACCCTTTATATAAAACTCTCTTATACATGAGTTTCTGTGGATTTGTTTCTCTAATGTACCCAGACTAACACAAAGGTGCAACTATTAGTCTCTCTCCATGTGGAGCAACAAAGAGTGAAAAAAATCAGAGACACATGGAAACACTTAGTCCAATGGACTAATGAATGGACCACACAATTCCCAGCCTTCATGACCCTGTGGCCAGAAGAACTAAATGGTGCCCAGCCACCACTGTCAACTACTCTAAAAAGGATCACAATAGAAGGTATTGGCTAAGAAAAACATGAAACCACACTTAAAAATCATTAAAAAAAAAAACAGGCTTATTGGTCTTATAGAGACTATAGAACCACCAAGACTATGGACCTTAGATACCCTTCAAACCTGGAACTGAACTCACTCTTGTGGGTCAACTTTCATCCAAACAATAAACTCTCAAAAGCCACTGCCATTGAGTGGAGTCTGACTCACATCAACCCTACAGAGTAGAACTGCCTCTGTGGATTTTGAGATTCCAACTCTTTAAGGAAGTAGAATATAAAGGCTTGTCTTTGTCCCACGGAGTTACTGGTGGATTCAAACTGCTGATCTTGTATTTAGCACCCCAATGAGTAACCCACTATGCTGAACAACAGATATGCCTCTGAGGTGGATCTGGACTCCTAAGAGCAGTCATCCATATGAGATTAAAAGGGGTGCATCTGCTTAGGGACAAGGCTCCCAAGGTGAGAAGGTATAGGAAAGAAGAACAATAGGAATGGTGAAGGAGGGGAACGTGGTAAGTGTGATGCTATATTGTGGGGATTGTACTCAATGTCCCCAACAGAATGTATATGAATTGTTGAATGGAAAAGCAATTTGCTCTGTAACCTTCCACCCAAATCAGAATAAAAAGTTAAAGAAAAAAAAGTTGACTCTAAAAATGGTCTCATTTGTTATACAGACGAAAGCAGACCTACCAGGCACACAAGCAAAGAAAGAAAGAAAAATACCCTTCCTACATGTACTTTACATTAGAGTAGTATTTCAGCAATCATCTACCAGTAAGAAGAAAAATACTTTTTAAAAATATTTACCACAAGCTTTAGAAGCAGCAACACAAATCTCTTCAGCCACATACTCCCCCATTGGGAAGCTCAGGTAGTCTTCTTCAGCTTTCCCCAGTGAGTGGTAAAGATACACCTGGAGGACAGGTTCCACCTGCTTCAGGGGATGTGCCGATCCAGGAATATCACCGTTCTGATGCACCGGAGATGCAGATGGTCCTTCCATGTCTGCCATTGTGAGGCAGGCCATTCCCATTCAGTGTCTTTTTCAGAACATTTGCCTGTAAAACAATAATACAATGTTAAAAATGAGAGTGGTATTACTAAGATGTCCTTCCCAAACAAGAAGTCTTCTTGACCAGCAGCCACTCTGTTGAATCCATTAAGTCAACACTATGTGTACATTTACGACAGGAATATGGAGTATGGCTGCAGCACCACAAACAGATTCGAGTTTTCTGTGGACAAGGACCATAAAACTCAAGTTTACAACCTAACTTAGGAACTCTACTATGGATATAAAAACATTAACAAAGTCAACAAGAGAAGGCATAAGGGCAGCATGGTTACTGAGCAAATGAATTACTCTGGCACCTGCTCATTGGAAAGTAACATTTCAAGGTGCATCTGAGGCATTTTACTGAGGAGGTCAGGTTTAAAAGTCAGCTTGAATCATGGGCTGGGTTTGGATGGAGGGAGTAGGGCAGACAGTCCAGGAGCAGAGGGCTGTGCTGTAGAGCCCCAAGGCAGAAAGTACAAGACATGCTCAGGAACTTTCAGGCTGAAGTGAAGTGTTTGAAATGTTATACCATTGAGAAAAGGACTTTTAAAAGGGATACATGTGCCAAGCTGTAAGTGACCTACCCAGTACGTGTGTTCCTCTGCCTCCTCGGTGAAGAACCCTAATATTGTTGGCAAACGAAATGTGCCCAACACCACCACAAAACAGTTCTACTTCTCTGCAGACAGCCATATGAAGTAGTTTCAGCAAATGAGGCTGAAAACAGGGTTCTGGGTCTTCTTCCAGTACTGTTCCTCAAGAGGCGGCTGATTTAAAAGGCTTTATCCTTCTTCCCTTTCACCTTCTTCCTATCTGAATTTAGGATCACCTGACAACCATAAAGCAACTTCAAGAAATGGGAGGCTCTCTCCTTAGGCAGTGAAACCAGGATCTGGGATCACCTACTACCAGACTTGCTAGGACATGCAAATGAATGCAATCCTCACAGTACAAAACACCAGGAGCCTGAGAGTTTGAGCAGAGAATAAGAACTACAAAAAGTGAGGTGATGAGCACTTAGAAGCCTATTACAACCAAGTGTCTGGGCAGCAGTTAAGAAGATCCTCAAGGAAGTGGCAGCAGTTGGCTGATTACAAGTGAGAGAACAGAGCAAGACGTGACACAACCTGGAAACTGAGGATGGGAAGGGAGTGAAAGACACAAAAACCAAACTCACTGCCATTGAGTCACTTCTGACCCACAGAGATTCTAGAGGACTAGGTGATCGAATGGCAGAGGGACAGTTTCAGCAGAACCTAGTTGGCAGCAGGGCATGAAGCTGGGATTTGCAAGGATTCATGACTAGAGATGAGCATTTCACGATGCCCTTCATCTAAACCATGAGCAGAACTAGGTGAAGGGAGAGAATGGAAATTAAAGCAAACAGATACACACAAGCACGTTATGGCCATTCCTCAAATTGTCTATCAATTTGTGGGTGCCCCAACCTAACCTACCTGGCTGGCTACCCACACAGAGGCCAGTGTAGGAAGGGCAGGCAGCATTTCTGCCCCTGGGAAGTCATCAGATACACTGCAGCCCTAGTCCAAAGTAGATGCTTGGTTCCATCCTGGTGTTCCCAAAACTGCTCATCTTTGTCTTCCAAACCCTGCTGCTTGAGCAAAGCTACGATGCCAAGTGACAGTTAGCAGGAGGTGTCTCTCTTGATGCCTACTTGGCGGAGCTGAAGGGCTGACAGGAAAAGCAGCAGCCTAGCTACAGGGCCTCTGCTCCCCAGCTCCAGACCAGTCTCTCCACAGGGACTCCACAAGCCCAATGCTGGAGCTCTGCCCGTTATTTTGCACTTCCAGCCCACAACTGTGTTCGGGTTGGTCAGTTCTCATCCAGACTATAATTGTGTGGTTGTTATGTTCCCTTTTTACACTGTATTTATGACACAACTAGGTAGTTTGGATTAGAAAGGCTGTTAAATGGAGGCCACTCCACTTTAAACGTACGTATGCCCACTTCAAAACATTGTTCAGTCGATGTGAGCTGAACTAAAATTAATCCAGTCTTTTAAAAAAAATTCACTAGTAAATTGCGTAAAAATCCAGGGCACTTACTACAAGTAAAAGAACTTATCATGGAAGCTGGCCACAAGTTCAACCCACAGAATCACATAGTAACAAACGGGCCATTTAAAATGATGATTTTTAAAAGACACAATCTATAATAGCCACAAAAACTATAGGGCATCTATAGATAAATACAATAAAAGATGCACAAGACTTAAATACAGAAAATATCAAACTTTATGAAGAGGCATTAAAAATGACCAAAATAACTCCATGTTTAACTGAAAAAAAAAAGAAAAACACGAAGTATTATAATAGCATACATTCTTCTCAGAAAAAATCTAGTTATTGCAATTCTAATTTTAAAATCTCAGCATGTTTTTCCAGAGAATCCAACAAGCTGGTTCTAGAATGCATAAAAGCCAGTAGTTTAATGCACTACCTGTGCAAATGTCCACACAGTAAAAAAGGTATTTCACATCTTAGCATTATTGTGAAATCATTTTAACTTCAGTAAGCCCTTGAATGAGTTTTGAAAAGCTGCAGGTAGCTTCCAGAGGCTACCTTTTGAGACGCACTGTTCTGTAACTGAGCAATTCTACTCCTAGTGACAACCCTTATGGAAACACACATCCATGTGCCAAAAGGCACACTCCAAGAATGTTCGATGTGCCTCCATTTGCAACAGTGGGAAACTGCAAGCAACCCAAGTTACCAGGAGAAGGGATAAACATCAGGGGCACACTCACACCAGAGATCAGGTTGTTATGTGAAATAGGGAAGGACCACCAAGGATTGCAAACTGGTGGGTAACTACATTGTAACAGACGTGCCAAAGTGCATTACAGGGCGGTCTCGCCAACATGGGAAAAGCTCCGCGGACTGCAGCTTTCCTAGTATACGTTTCCCAGGTAGGTGAGCATCTAGCAACTTGTTCTGAATTCAGTCAGTGGCATTGCCAGGGAAGGTTCTCTCTGGTCACAGTGAATTTTTTCATAAAAGAAGTTTCGCTCAAACCTCATTTTTTGTGATGGCTGATTTCAGAGGACAGCATGCGGCTGTGAAATTCTGTTTCCTGCTCAGGGGGAAAATGCCACAGAAACTGTTGTGATGTTGAACACAGCTTACAAGGACAGCACTATGGGAAAAACGCAAGTGTATGACTGGTTTTCTCATCTCAAAAAAGGTGAAATGTCAATTGATGACCAACCTCGTTCTGAACATCTGTCAACTTCCTGGAAGAAATGGCAGTGACTTGACGACATAGAAGAGGTGAAGAAAAAGTGAGGTTGGTGCTGTCAGCCATCCAAACAGATGAGTGTGAAGAATGCTTCCAAGAATGGAATTGCAGATTTGAAAATGTATTAAGTGTAATGGAGAGTACTTGAAAGGTAACAAGGTTGTTTTGTGAAAAAACATTTTTTTAAAGAAATACATAACTTTGAAAAAAATCCATTTGGGGGGAGGTACCACCTCATTTGTAACTGTCAAATCAAAGCATTACATAACTGCCAACCCACTGACAATCACAGTCCAGTCGAGTTCATACAAAACCCTAACCACCACAGCTAGCAGTAGGAGTTCACTCCTGCCAGACGCCCACCTTATGGTACGAAACAGCCGAATGGTAGATTTCTTACTATTGTCATCAATATGAAAGGTTGGATCATGAGACAGTCAATAAACGACAAGTAGGCATATTCTTCTGTTGTGTAAATAAATAAACTACAGCTTTATACAACATGGGTAAATCCTATAAAACAAAGCTGTGAAAATAGCAAAAAAAAGATTTTTATAAATCTCAAGAACAAACAAAACTGAATAGTATAATGTTTGGGGATATATAAATGTGTTTTATGGTTTGTTTTGTTTTGCTTATTTTAAAGGCAAAGAGTTGTTAAAATCCAGCAAAATAACTGCGTATTACATACAAAGGGATGCGTTAGCTGCGTATTACATACAAAGGGATGACAAAAGGAAAAGCACATGTGCAGTACATGTTGCCAAAAGGTTCTATTTCTTGAAATGGGTGGTAGTTTCATGGGTGTTCACGGTTGTTCTTTATAACATGAAGAGCATATTTATTCTGTTTTACAAATGGTTTTTCCCCTATATACAATGAAATCTTTGTACATATCCTGTGTTGCTATTCAATGAATTTGGACAAGTGCATAAATCTGCATATATTCTATCATGTTTTAGAGCATTGAAATCAAGCTTCCCCGTCAATCCCTGCTCTTAACGTCACAGCAGTAACCACTATTCTCACTTCCTCCCACGGACTATATTAGAGTCACTATGCTCATCAATTACCTCTTACCACTAGAACTTCTTAAAGATCTGTACAGCTTGTGCATTATTGTATACCTTGTTCTTAGAATTGTGCCTACCATGTGGAAGTTTTTGACTCAAAGGAGTAAATATGTTTTAAAAGAGTAAAAAGACAATGTAGTGAATTTCAATTAACTTGATTAATAAATTTTCTGAATAACTAACTAGTAAATGAGTGCTATGAATTTTAATCCACTTGTGTATCACAACACTTTTAAAACAAAACAAAATGCCATAAATACAAAATTTTTTAAGCTGGTCTTTATAAAATTCACTCATATACTATATAACCCTGAGAGAGACAACCATTTAGACCAGGGATCCTCAAACTACGCCCGCGAGCTACATGCAGCCTGCCGAGGACATTTATCTGGCCCGCCGGGTGTTTTTGCCCCATTTTGATTTTTACTTCAAAATAAGGTATGTGCAGTGTGCATAGGAATTTGTTCATAGTTTTGTTTTTTTTAACTATAGTCCAGCCCTCCAACGGGTCTGAGGGACAGTGACCTGGCCCCCTGTTTAATAAGTTTGAGGACCCCTTGTTAAGACCATGAAATACCTGCAAAGAAGTCTAAGGCTGTAGAAAAATCACCGAACCAGGAGTCAAGTGACAAAAATAACTTTTAATCCTTCCTACTACAAATGGGTTGTCTGACAATGAATCTCATCCTCCTCACTTCTAAAATGAAATGAACAAAATGAAGGAATGAATTCTCAGATGCTTCTTTTAGCTCTTAGGCATCTAGAATTTGCACTCAATTATTGTGTGACCTAAGTTCCAAAAAAGTTTAAAAAATGAAGTGCTATAAAAAAGACCATTTCAGGAAGTAGCATATGAGCAAGAACCAATGGTGCTAAAGGAAGAAGTTCAAGCTACACTGAAAGCATTAGCCAAAAAGAAAGCCTCAGGAATTGATGGAATATCAATGGAAATGTTTCAACAAGCTGATGAGGCACTAGAAGTACTCATTCGTCTATGGCGGCATATTTGGAAGACAGCTTCTTGGTCAACTGACTGGAAGGGATCCATATTTGTACCTATTCCAAAGAAAGGTGACCCAACAGAAAGCTCAAACTATAGAAAAATATTACTGATAACACATTCAAGTAAATTTTGCTGAAGGTCATCCAACAGCTGCAGCCAGTACATTGGCAGGGAGCTGCCAGAGGTCCAGGCAGAGATTCAGAAGAGGACATGGAACTAGGGTTATCATTGCTGATACTCGATGGATCTTGGCTCAAAGCAGAGAACACCAGAAAGATGTTTACTTGTGTTTTATTGACTATGCCAAGACAAGCAACTGTGTGAATCATACTAAACTCTCAACAGCCTTGAGAAGAGAGGAAATTCCTAAACGTTTCACTGTGCTCCTGCAGAACTTGTATATGGATCAAGAGGCAGTTCTGCAGAAGGAATAGCCGGATGCTGCATGGTTTAAAATCCGGGAAAGTGTGCTAAACTTGTTCAATCTGTATGCTAAGCAAAGCATCAAAGAACCTGGCTTATCCGAAGAATGTGGCATCAGGATTGGAGGAAGGCTTATTAAAAACCTGCGCTACACAGATGACACAACCTTGCTAGCTGAAAGTGAGGAGGACTTGAACTTGTTGATAAAGATCAAGGATTACAGCCTTCAGTATGGATTATAACTCAATGTAAAGAAGACCAAATCTTCACAAACGGAGCAACAGGTAACATCATGATAAATGGAGAAAAGTTTGAAGTCAAGGATTTCACCTTGCTTGGAAACACAATTAGTATTCATGGAAGCAGAGTCGAGAATCCCAAGATGTGTTTTGCATTGGATAAATCAGATGCACAAGACCACGTTAGAGTGCTGAAAAGGAAAGATGCTACTTTGGGAACTAAAGTGCACCTGACCCCAATCATGATCTTTTCAACTGGCTCATATGCATGTGAAAGTTGAACAGTAACAAAAGAAAACCAAAGAAGAACTGGATGCATTTGAATTGCGGGGCTGGAGAATAGTGAAAGTGCCATGGCCACACCAGTCTGTCTGGGAAGAAGTAGGGTCAGACTGTTCCTTAGAGAGCGAGACTTCGTCTTACATGTTTTGTCAGAAGAGATCAGTCCCTGGAGGAGTACATCATATTTGGGAAAGTGGAGGAGCAGCAACAAAGAGGAAGGTTCTTAAGGAGATGGACTGACACCGTGGCTGCAACAATGGGTTTAAGCATAGAAACAATTGTGAGGATGGTGCAGGACTGGGCAGTGTTTCATCCTATTGTGCAGACTGTCACTGTGGGTTGGAAAGACTCGAAGGTACAGGAGAGAATGGTCATGATTATTAAAAACAAAGGATTTAAGAGTTTCACAGAAAAAAATTAAGACACAGGCTGATCCTGAAAGGAAAAACAAATTTAGGCAAGTAAAGAAAATAGAAGACAGGCATTATTGACAGGGAGAAAAGCATGAAAAACAAGAAAAGAAGAATGCGCACAGCATGTTCCTGGAGCCAAGTGGAGACAAGTTTGGCTGGATTGGTACGTTCACATAGGTCAGGACATATAAACTTTTCCCCAAATGGTAGTGAAGCAGTCTGAAGAAGTATACCAGAACATAAAATATAATTGAAATGCTGTATTTTACCTTTCTTCTCATGTAATTTTGCATTCCCCTCCAAAATACATCCATTTTTATTATTTTTTGTAATGTACTGAATTTTGAGATGCTGAGCAGACACTCTGCTTTCCTCCAGCTGCTCATGTTCCACTTTGATAAGCTTAGACACGGGTGAAGTGAAATGCAAGTGACTTTTATATTCTGCTCTAAAGACTACTCCATTTTGAAACGTACTTCTCTCACACACACAAAGATAACCAAGGTTATTGGAGGAACGTGCTATGAACTGTTTTCCTCCTGAGCAGAAAAGAAGAAAATGAATAGGGAAGCTTCATAAACATATTCATACTCTGAGATAAGGAAAGGTTTGGTCAACATTCCTTCCTCCCTTCCTTCCGCCTCTCCATCCACTCACCAACATACACCCATAGTTCCACTTCCCAGTCCATTTCTTTTCTTCACCTCCACTATGAACATCATGCACGTAAAAGCCCCTATCCCGCTCCTGAACCAGTGTACATCCTCCTAACTATTTTGTGAGTCCATTTCATCTCCAACGGCTTGATTTCCACACAGGACCCACAACCCTCTTTCTAAAATGTAACTCAAAGTCTGCTCTTCATATTTTCTGAAAATTCTCATGGCTTTCCCACTGTAAGTAGACTAAATGTCTAGGAGTCCCTGTTACACCTCCCACCCCGGGGCACACAACTCCTTGGTGTTCCTTCCATCAACTCAATATGGGCTCCAGGGGTTTATCACTCAATACAGGACCTCATCCACCTTGTCCAACATCTATTCTCAGCAGCTACAAAAGTGATAAAACACAGATATTCATAATTATTTAATGAATGAACACCATGTTCAGAAAATTGCCTTATGATTTAAAACAATATAACTAAGGGCATTCGACATGTAGAAAGCTCTTGAGATTGGGTCACAAAACAAGATTGGCTTGGCTGCCTTACTGAAAAGTGCTGAATAGTCATGAGCACTCCCTTTTTGCCCCAAACGCCAGTGAAATGGTAAATAGTAATTTAAAAAATAGTAACTTAAAAAATAAAATATGACAGTTTTAAGCTTAGCTATCAATCTCAAATTCCAGAGATAGTAACAAAAAGTAACTGACAAAAAATAAGGCAAAATAAAGATCTTCACAGATAAATGAATGATGAAAGAATACATCAGCAAGCCTATTAATACAAGAAAATCCACAGTAAATTCTTTGGATTAGAGGGAAATGACAGAGATAAAAATACAAATTTAAAAAAATACAAATTTATAGTAAGGAATGAAGATCTCCATGAGTAGTTTAAATACGTGGTTAATTTCAACAGACTATTGCTTCTTTTCTTCAGTGATTTAAAAGACAGTTGCTTAAACTATCAGTATTAATAATGCATGGTGGACTACAGTGAGATAGACAACAATAGTCAAAATTATGGAATGGAATGAAATGGAAAGACTATGTGAAAAATCCATGACTACTCTGACAAGTGCACAGAACTGGCCTGAGGTGATCAGCAATCAACAGTAGATGAAGTTGAAATGACCAAGAAACTAACTCAAATCCCGCCCACAAAGGAACCAGAGCAGAGCCAATAAGCAGACGGACGCTCCATAAAGCATGCACAGGATTCCACAACATAAGAGCACGTTCGGGCACAGGCACACAAAGGTATAAAAAGTATGCCAAATAAGCAAGGATCATCCTGGGGAGGGAGTGAAAAGAGAATAAAGGGAGGTTAAAATGACACACAGAACCAATGGGAAAAGGAACAGAAAATAAAAAAATAAAAAGCAGTCACCTCTGAGGGATTTAGTAAAACTGAAAACATAACCCATCACTAGATGGCCCGGAAAAAGATACCGAGAATGAGAATTTTCACAAAGGAAAAATTGATGGCAATTCAACTAATGAGTTAAGTGATACAGCTGAATAAATCGATTTGGAGGATTAAATGTAGTAATTTGGAAGATAAAGTCAAAACAAGCTCCTAGTTTCTTATATTAAAAAAATCAAAACATTTACATAAAAGTGGAATTAAAAGATAAGGGCATTTTCCAACAAACTTTCTGAAGTACATCGTTCCCCTGAGCAAGAATCTATAAAATACACACAATCAATCCAGGGGAAAAGAAAGAGAAAACAGAGCGGAAAAAGATACACATTACTGGTGTTACAAATGCCTGGGTTCATCTTAAAAGGATCTCCTGAATGGCCACTCAAAGCCTACACACTTGCAAGTCACAGGGAGAGTCACAAAGAGAAGGGGAAAAACCCGCTAAGTCCCCTGTGATCCTCTCCTCAGCTTCTGTCCGTGCCCATGCCCACAGACTGATGCACAGTACTCCCCAACAGGCCCTCAGTACTGCTCACCAGTCAATCTACCCTTCCTTCGTCCATTTATCCTCCTGCTCTCTCAAACAATTACCTCCAACCTTCTCCTTTCTCCATAGTCACCAAAACTACCACCCCCGTCCTTACTCTCCACTTCCTGCTTTTCAAAGACACATGCAATCAAAGATCACATAACCTTTTCAAATGCAGGTGGAATTACTTCTGAATGGAGACCACATGAAATTCTCAACAAATACTAGAGAAATAAAATCATACAGAGTATGATTCATATCCAAAGGATAAAAAATTGGGTAAATAATCATTTCATCTATTTACAACCTGTACTAGTGACTGAAGGAGCCCTGGTGGCACTGTGGGTGAAGTACTGGATGGCAAACCAGTCAGCAGTGCAAACCCAAACACACCAGAGGGAGTAAGATGAGGGTGTCTGCTCCCATCAGGATTTACCGTTTGGGGAAGGCCTAAGAAGCAACTTTAATCGGTCTGATGTAAGGTTGCTGAGTCAGAATCAACTCAATGGCAGTGGGTTTTATTACTGAATCAACATTGTATAAAGCACTGCTAGCTTGTATAATTTTCTGTGATTATGAAGCAATAATAGCATTAAGTATTAAGGAAAGATGTGTAAATCAGCATTATTATGACCCATTCTTTTTACTCTCTAAACACTCAACAGTTTGATGAGAACTCTTCTAATTATAAAGAACAGTAAATTAGAAAATATAGCATATTTGATGATATATAAAATTCTGTACATTCAAACTCTCATTAAGACTTAACCCCCAAAATATATGCATCATTAAAAAGGAGAAACTTCATACTTTGAACATTATTTGCCAAAGGCACCTAAAAATCTCATATAGAACACATAACCACTAAAAAAAAGAATCACAATGTCTATTTATTACCTATTATGTTCTCTGACTGCAGTGGAATTCAAATTAGATTGCAGTAACAGAAAAATACTTAGGAAAAAACCTCCCACATTTTAAAAAATGAAGTAATATGCTTTTAAATAACCCTTGGGACAAAGGAAAAGTTCTGAAATTCTTTGGGCTCATTGATAATGAAAACCCAAGTGACAGGCAGTGAAAGTATTTATAAGGAAATTTACAGTGTCAAATTTTAGAAGAAAGATTAAAAAGTATGCTATAAATACTCACTTCAGACTAGAAAAAGAATAACAAATTAGCTCAGGGGCACAGAAAGAAACCACTGAAGAGCATAAATCAGTGAAAAACTGAAAAACAAACCAGAAAAGCAAAGTCAGCAAAGTTGGGTATTTTGCTTAAGTATTAATAAAATGTAAGGTCATCATCTTAAGTCTTCTTCGGACACCGCCTCAGGCAGGCAGAGCAAAAAAATAAAATAAAATAAAATGTAAAAAACCCTAAAGACTAACACAGAGAAAACATTTAATTACCAATTTCGGGGATGAATGAAAAAGTAGCCATCAGTACAAATGTTTACAACATAAAAGCTCTAAGAATACTAGAAATGGGAGGAGATGAGTCAGTCAGGGTGCAGTATAGCAGCGATGAAACAGGCCACTTTCCTCTAGTTCTTGAATGCTTCCCCACCACCACCATCCACTATCATGATCCCAATTCTACCTTCCAAATCCGACTAGACCAGAGCAAGTACACTGGTACAGATAAGAACTGGAAACACAGGGAATCCAGGACAGATAAACCCCTCAGTCAGGACCAATCATGAGACTAGCAATACCAGGAGGGTAAGGGGCAGGTGGGGGAAAATAAGGGAAACCAATCAAAATTATCTACATATAACCCCCTCCCTGGGGGACGGACAACAGAAAAGTGGGTGAAGGGAGACATCAGTCAGTGTAAGACATGAAAAAAAAATTTATAAATTATCAAGGGTTCATGAGGGAGAGAGGGAGTGGGGGAAATGAGGAGCTAATACCAAGGGCTCAAGTAGAAAGAAAATGTTTTTAAATTGATGATGGCAACAAATGTACAAATGTGCTTGATACAATAGATGTATGTATGGATTGTGATAAGAGTTGTACAAGGCCCCAATAAAATTATTTTTTTAATACTAGAAACATTATCCAATAAATTTGTAAATCCTGAAGAAATGAACAAGTTTTTTTAAAAACCTACCAAACTGACAAAATACAAAACTTGAATAATTCTATATTTCATTAGCAAACTGAATAATCTTAAATTTTCCTTACAAAATAATCCAGTAACAATGATGTCGCTGGTAGATGGCGCCAAATATAAGAGGTAGTAATCAACAAGACTACACAAAACCTTCCAGAAAATAGGAAAGAGAAAATACTTTTTCATGTTGAGGAGAATACACAGGTAATTTCAAAACAGCAAAAAGACATGACAAGCAAATTTCAGGTGAATCTCGTGAACATATGATGTGGGGTGGGAACTAACCCAGTTTACTTTAGTACTAACAAATAAAATCCTGCATATATTAAAAGAATAAATCTTATCCAAGTGATTTATCACTATGTCAACATTCAAAAATTGATCAATGAAATTTGCCACATGATAACTGAGTAAGTGAATAAATTCAGCAACACATGATCATTTCATAGATGCAGATACTGCCACTAATAAAATCCAACAAAGATTCATCATTAAAAATTCTCAGCCAACTAGGAATGCAAGCAAATTTCCTCATTCTCATAAAGGTTAACTACACAAAACCTTTAGTTAATATCAAACTTAATGGTGAAATAGTAATCTCATTCTTCCTAAATTAAAGAACTTAACAAGGATGTCTAAACCACTTCTACTCAAAATTGCACTGAAAGTTTGGCCAGTGCAATATGCAAGAAAAAGAAAAGGTATGAAAACTACAACAGGAAGAAACAAACCTATCACTGTCCGCAGCTGATGTGATTGTATATATAATCTAGAAGAATCTACCAAATACTAAGGGAATTTATTAAGTCCACTGACTATAAAAGTCAACCTACAAGCTCCATTGTATTTCCATATACCAGAAGCAAGCAATCAAAAATAAATGTCTTAAACAATATCATGTATAATAGAAATAAATTATTAAATACCTAATGAATCTTCTGAAAAACCTGTAAGAACTCTGCACTAAAAACGAGGAAATAGTAAGAGCCATTTAAATAAATGGAGATAGATTATGTTAGTACGCAATGTCAATGAAGATAGGAAAATTCAGTATCATTCAGATAACTGAATTCAGTTAATTTTTCCCCAAATTGATGTATCAATTTGATACTGTCCCAAATAAAATCCCACTGTCAATTTTGTGAAAATTGAAAAGATGATCCTAAAATCTATATGGAAAGCAAAGGACTTAGTTAACAACAACAAACACAATCTTGAAGAGCAAAGTTGGAAAACTTACAATGTCAGATAGCTAGACTTTCTGCAGAGTTAGATTAAGTCAGGTTGGCGTTGTACAAAGATGGCGGGTGGGGGTTGGGAAGCTCACATAACCCGGAACTCACTGCCATGGAGTTAATTCTGACACACTAGCAACCCTACGGAGGGTTCCCAGAGCTGTGAATCTTTCATCTTTATAGGAGCTGACAGCTCAGCCCCCCGCACCCCTGCATAGAGAGAGGCTCATGGGTTTGAACAGTCCAATGCTCATCCAGCAGCATCACACGAGTTTCTGTTTTCATGCGGTTTGCTGGGTCAACTGGCTACAAATTGGGAGGGGAGGGGGAACCATGACCTTTACTTACTTGATTGGGTTTTTTTGTTATCATTTTATTAGGGACTCATACAACGCTTATCACAATCCATACATACATCAATTGTGTAAAGCACATTTGTACATTCATTGCCCTCATCATTCTCAAAACATTTGCTCTCCACCTAAGCCCCTGGCATCAGGTCCTCATTTTCCCCCTCCCTTCCCATTCCCCCCTCCTTCATGAACCCTTGATAATTTATAAATTATTATTTTGTCATGTCTTGCCCTGTCCGACATCTCCCTTCACTCACAGTTCTATTGTCCGTCCCCCAGAGAGGAGGTTATATGTAAATCCTTGTAATTGGTTCCCTTTCCAACCCACCTTTAATTCATACATAAAAATCAATGTGAGATGGATAATCAACCAATAAGGCAATTCATGAGGAAATTCCATTATCTTTTCATTTCATTTTCCATGAACTGTTAAAAGTTTCTTTATTTAATATGCCTTCAGAAAAAAATTGGTGACAAACCTAATGACATCTCTTAAACAGAACATAAAAGTATTAGGCATAAAGGAAAAGATTTATACCCTAGACTTCTTAAGTGTATATGGATGTACTAACTGCTGCAATAAAGCAAAAATTGTAAAGGGATAAACAATTAGGAATTATAATACACATCTCCTAGGAATGAACAAAAATCAAACCAATTTGAAAATCAGCAGGACAAAACTATAACAAAAGGGAAATTACAGAGACCTTGGAAAGTTGGTACCAGTGGAGGAAAATCTTTAACAACTTCCTCTCACACCATACACAAAAAAATTAGCTAGAATGAGCCAAACCTCTAAACATGAAAGTTAAAACTATCAAACTTCAGAAGAAAACATAAGGCCCTCATCTACTAAACCTAGAGCTTTCTCATTCTCATAAAGGATAACTACACAAAGCTAATATCATGCTTAATGGTGAGACAGTAATCTCATTCTTCCTAAATTAAAAAAAAAACAACCTAAAGCTTCTTTGAGAATGGTTTGAGGAAAAGTATAAAATCTATTATTAAAGCTGCTGGGAATAACTAAACACAGTTTCTTACTATTCATATTCATCGAGAGCCTTCATTTAAGAGAAAAACGTGGGTAGGTGAATGCAGGGAGTTAAGTTTCTTATACATCTGTCCTTGGGTTTATAATGCTGTCAAAGATCATTGGTTGGGCTTTGACCTGCCTTGTTAAACACCTCACAGAGATTTAACAATTTACTATGCAAATAAGATACACAACACCATTGCAGGAATTGGAAGCAGACTGCCACATTTTTTCTCCACGAAGTGGCCGGCAGGTTTGCATTGACCTTTCAGCTAGCAGCTCAGAAGTATAACCACTGTACCACTTAGGCTCCTACCTCTACGCCTATGGTTATAATTCCATTTAAGAATAGACTATCTGCGTGGCACCCCATCAGACTTGACTGGAAAACACTCATAAAGGTCAACAAACAGACCTTGAATTATTCATAGACTTTTCTTTTTTTTTGTCATTGGTTGTTGCTGTTGTTGTTTTTTCTTTTGTTGCTTTGCTTTTTTCTGTCTTGTTTTTGTGCATATTATTATTTCTGCATGTCTATCTAGATAAGATAGGCAGGATAAACCAGCCAGAGGAGAAAACGACAGGACCAACGGTCCTGGGGGGACATGGGAGAAGGGGAGGCAGGGGAAAGGAAGTGGGTGTTAACAAGCCCAGGGATAAGGGAACAAGAAGTGATCCAAAATCAATGGTGAGGAGGGTGTAGGAGGCCTGGTAGGGCTTTATCAAGAGCAGTGTACCCAAGAGGAATTACTGAAACCCAAATGAAAGCTGACCATGATGGTGGGACGAGAGGAGAGTAAAAGGAAATATAGGAAAGACCAAGGAGACAAAGAGCATTTATAGAGGTCTAAATACAGGCATGTACATATGTAAATATATTTATATATTTCGATGGGGGGGGGACTAGGTCTATTACATATAATTAGAGGTTTAGTATTAAGGTAACAGATGGATATTGGGTCTCCACTCAAGTACTCCCTCAAGTCAAGAAAACTTTGTTTAATTAAACTGGCATTCCATGATGCTCACCTTCCCAACACAATCACTGAAGACAAAATGGGTGCATAAGCAAATGTGGTGAAGGAAGATAATGGTGCCCAGCTATCAAAAGATATAGCATCTGGAGTATTGAAGGCTTGAAGATAAACAAGTGGCCATTCAGCTGAGAAGCTACAAAGCCCACATAGAAGAAGCACACTAGCCTGTGTGATCATGAGGTGTCAATGGGATCAGGTATCAGGTATCAAAGACCCAGAACAAAAAAAAAAAAATTCATTGTGAATGAGGGGGAGTGCGGACTGGAGACCCAAAGCCCATCTGTAGACAATTGGGCATCCCCTTACAGAAGGGTTATGGGGAATTGAGCCAGTCAGGGTGCAGCATAGCACCGATGAAACATACAACTTTCCTCTACTTCTTGAATGCTTCCTCCCCCCACTATCATGACCCCAATTTTACCTTACAAACGTGGCTAGACAAGAGCATGTACACATATATGGATAAGAGCTGGAAACATGGGGAATCCAGGACAAATAAACCCGTCAGGGCCAATATAGAGAGTACCTATACCAGGCGGGTAAGGGGAAGGTAGGTAGAGGACAAAAGGGGGAAGCGATCACAATGACCTACCTATAACTCCCTCCCAAGAGGATGGACAACAAAAAAGTGGGTGAAGAGAGACATTGGACAGTGTAAGACAAGACAAAATAATAATTTATAAATTATCAAGGGTTCTTAAGGGAGGGAGGGAGGGAGGGAAGGAGGGTGGGAGGGGAAAAATGATGAGCTGATACCAAGGGCTCAAGTAGAAAGAAAATGTTTTGAAAATGATGATGGTAACAAATGTAAAAATGTGGTTGACACAATGGGTGGATGTATGGATTGTGATAAGAGTTGAGCGAGAAGGAAGGGGGAGTGGGGAGGGAGGGGGAAAATGAGGAGCTGATGCCAAGAGCTTAAGTGGAGAGCAAATGTTTTGAGAATGATGAGGGCAACGAATGTACATATGTGCTTTACACAATTGATGTATGTATGGATTGTGGTAAGAGTTATATGAGCCCCCAATAAAATGATTTAAAAAAATAAAGAGTTGTGTGAGCCCACAATAAAATGATTTAAATAAATAAATATTAAAATGGGGAAAAATGAATAGACTATCTTTTGCTGTATTAATAAAACAAGATCAATACAGGGTGGTTTTTGAGTCAATCACTTTTGAGATATGAGACTAAAATACGCAAGGAAAGCAGAGATAAGGAATGAGAGATGTTAAGTCACATACAGATCACCCAGTAGCAAAACCTCCAAGAAACAAAGAGCTTCCTCCCAAGGTGACAGAGAAAGCCTGCCCCTAAAACCAGCACCTTGAATTTTGACTTTCAGCCTCTGAACTGTGAGGCAATAAACTGCTGTTTATTAAAGTCACGCACTTGTGGTAGTTCTATTACAGCCGTCCTAGGTAACTAAGATGAACAGTTTCCTATCTGAATAGGTACCTAAGGTTGGCTTAAGTAAGGTGACTGCTACCAAGAGGACTGGTTAGCTCCTTATAAAAGAGCCACCCCAACTCCACAGAGGTTGATAGGGACTCACTACATCAAGAAAGAACCTGGAGTGGAGTATGTCCTTTGGACCAAAAGTCCCTGGTGCTGAGAACCTCCTAGACTCAAAACAAGAAGTGAAAGGCAGGACAAGACTGCTGCAGAGAGCAAAAACATCATGAGAGAACAGAAATTGGGTGACAGGCACAAATCAGCTGTGATGGGCTTTCCAGCACATAGAGCTAGGCAGCTGCAGAGGGCTTGACAAGGCCAATGCCAACGCAGAGAGCAAGAACTGAGCTCCTGCAAAAAGAAGGCAAGTAAGCAGAATAGGGAGCCTCTGGCCACTGGTCAGCAAAGATAATGAGCAGGCCCGAGCAGGCCCAAGCAGGGCAGAGGCCAAGAGTGAGGCCTCATGACTGGCTCAGCTGAGAATGAGGCCTGGTAATGTGGGCCAGGCCAAGAAGAAGCTGACAGCTGTCTTGGTTGGAAGCTGTCCTGACTGAAGAGCTGTATCCTGTCTCTTGAATTATTCCTGTTCCTTCTAAGGTGATCCTGATCCTGAGTTGTATCTGGTTTCTTCCCTAGTAAGCCCTGTAATTGTGAATGTGATCTGTGAGTTGTGTGTGGCCACTGCAATGAATTACTAAACCCCAGCAGAGAGGCATGGTGGGGTCAGCCAGTGCTGGAATTGGTAACACACACACAAAAACAACTTGGGGAATGAAGGTATGCCTGATCTCTACCTCACAGGGATCACCTCTGTGATCACCTTGATTCTCCTCTGATGCTACTAGACTACGGGGTAAATTACATTTTATGTGAATTATGTCCCAATAAAGCTGCTTTAAAAAAAAAACAGGACTAAACCCACTGTTGTCATTTGCTTCCTTCAATCTAACACCTAGTTCACAGTGACCCCATGCACAATGGGATTGGGCCCTTGTGATTCATTTTTTAGAAGACGATCGTTGGCCTTTCTTCCTGGTCTTAGTCCAGAAGTCTCAGTGAGACCTACTTTGCGTGACTGCCTCCGTGACCTTTTGTGGCTCTGACCTCTTTTCATTTCTGTGCTATGCTTGTTGGTCTCTGCAAACATTTAGCGACCTAAACTTAGTTCACTTTGGGCAAATCATATCTAATGCAATACCTTCCTAAGCTGGAATCAAACATCCAAGTATGAAGAGAGCCAAGAAAAATTACAGAACACCAATTGCACAAGGGCAGAGACAGGCCAACTTCAGCTTGTCAATGGTAATGAGAACATTATGTTTTCAACAGAAATCAGTGAATAAAAATTTTGTATTAACTTTTAAGCAACTGTTTTTTCAAAAGGTGTGAGATCTTTCCAGTCAAATATCATTTCCCATTGTAATGACAAAGAAATGCTAAACCACAGCTGGAATGTCAGGGTGCTACAGAGCAGTATGCCCATTCTTCTGAGTCTCTTCATTCCTCAAAGGCCACGCTAACCCTTGAGGAATGATAACTAGAAGGTAATTTGGAGAAGGTACAGTATTACTTTCTTTTTGCCTCACCTATGTTTGACTTAGGAGCACTGCTGGTGTAGTGGGTATGCATTGGGATGCATAACCGTAATGTCAGCAGTTTGCACCTACCAGCTCTCCTCTTAAGACTGGGCTTTCTGGCATGGAGTAAGGAACCAGTGGAGAGGTCTGAGGGGCTGGCCCCAATCCCAACTAGGTAGACACCTGCCCCTCCCCCAGAAGAATTTATTTCAGAGGACAGCACTGAATCTGTAACTCCAGGAGAGGGACATGTCTCGTGGGAGCACACAGGAGCAGATGAAGGGGGAGGAGGAGAGAGTGTAGCTCATCCTGACTCACCAGGCCTTGAGGATGATGTTCCTGCTCAGAGCAGCCAGTCCACAGGGAGGACCCCATGGCCAGCCCCACTATGAGACATGACGTCCCCACTTTGAGACACGATGTCCCTCACTGACCCATAGCCCTACAGGGGACAACACTGGAGACACAGTGTGGGAATTGCGCCCGATCTGATCCCACCACATCGAGGCAAAACACTAAGAGGGTGCAACAGAACAGCAAGGTTATGGAGCAGTGAGGTCCCCAGGGAATGCCAAAGGTGGACTTTGGGGCCAGGGCTTGGTGCCCCAACAGACTAGACTGGAAAACACTCCTAAAGTCCAACAAACAGTCCTTGAACTAACTACAAGCTTTTCTTTCTTGTTGTGTTTTGTTTTGTTGTCACTGGTTTGTTGTTTTCATTTTGTTTTATATTGTTGCTCGGTTTTGCTCTGTCTTGTTTTTGTGCATGTTATTATCTCCACGGGTCTGTCTAAATAAGATAGGCTGGATGAACAATCTGGAGGAGAAAACAATGGGACCAACAGTTCCAGGGGGACATGGGAAGTGGGGGGGCGGGGAGGAAGTGGTGTTAACCAACCCAGGGACAAGGGAACAACATCCAAATCTGTGGTAAGGAGAGTGTAGGAGGCCTGGTAGGGCGTGATCAAGGGTAATGTAACCAAGAGGAATTACTGAAAATCCAAATGAAGACTGAGCATGATAGTGGGACAAAAGGAAAGTCAAAGGAAATAGAGGAAAGAGCTAGGAGGCAAAGGGCATTTATAGAGGTCTAAATAAAAGTATGTACATATGTAAATATATTTATATATAAGGATGTGGAAATAGATCTATGTGCATATATGTATAGGTTTAGTATTAAGGTAACAGATGGACATTGGGCCTCCACTGAAGTACTCCCTCAATGCAAGAATACTTTGTTCTATTAAACTGGTATTCCATGATGCTCATCTGCCTGACACAATCGCTGAAGACAAAGTGGGTGAATAAGCAAATGTGGTGAAGAAAGCTGATGATGCCATCTAGCTCAGAAGCAACAAAGTCCACATGGAAGAAGCACACCAGCCTGCGTGATCACGAGATGCCAAAGGGATCAGTTACCAGGCATCAAAAAAAAAAAAGTCCTATCATTGCGTGCTCACCTCCCTGATACGATCACTGAAGACAAATGGGTGCCTAAACAAATGTGGTGGAGAAAGGTGATGGTGCCCAGCTATCAAAAGATACAGCATCTGGGGTCTTAAAGGCTTGAAGGTAAACAAGAGGCCATCTAGCTCAGAAGCAACAAAGCCCACATGGAAGAAGTACACCAGCCTGTGTGATCACGAGGTGTCGAAGGGATCATGTACCAAGCATCATCAGAACAAAAAAATCACATCATTGTGAATGAGGGGGCAGTGCAGAGTGGAGACCCAAAGCCCATTTGTAGGCCACTGGAGATCCCCTACAGAGGGCCTCAGGGAGGAGACAAGCCAGTCAGGGTGCGATGTAGCAACAATGAAAAACATACAACTTCCTCTAGTTCCTAAATGCTTCTTCACACCCCACCCCACCCCCATTATCATGATCCCAATTCTACCTTACAAATATGGCTAGACCAGAGGATGTATACTGGTACAAATAGGAACTGGAAACACAGGGAATCCAAGGCAGATGATCCCTTCAGGACCAGTGGTGAAGGGAGACGTCGGACAGTGCGAGATATGACAAAATAATAATTTATAAATTATCAAGGGTTCATGAGGGAGGGGGAGCAGGGAGGGATGGGGAAAAATGAGTAGCTAATGCCAGGGGCTTAGGTGGAGAGGAAATGTTTTGAGAATGATGAGGGCAATGAATGTACAAATGTGCTTTACACATTAAAGTATGTATGGATTGTGATAAGAGTTGTATGAGCTCCTAATAAAATGATTTTTTTAAAAAATACTGGGCTTTCTACTCCCATAAAGAGTTTCAGTCACAGAAACTCACAGGGGTAGTTCTACCTGTCCCATAGGGTTACTGAGTTGGCATCGATTCAATGGCAGTGATTTGAAGCTATGTGTTAGAAGCAAAGTTTATAAGCATCTTTGGAATGAACTATCTACACAGAATACTTTTGAATGCTTTAAAGCTAAAATGATTAAACTGTACTATCTTCCTTTCCTGCTATTATCAGTTGGGGGAGGAAGGTTTTCATTATCCCAAACTTACACGTTTGCTAAAGAAAATGGTCCTCTGTGAGGCTAACACATCACACTACAAGATGGTACTCAAAAGTAGTTTGTATGTGTTGAGCTTTCTCTGCTTCTACCTACATGAAGGATTCTCTCTTCCTGTAAAGTACTTATGATAGCAATAACAGCGCATGTAACAAAGAAATCTTCCTTCAAATTAATGAAGAGGAACAGTGTTTGAGATCATCCAAGAATTTAGTTTACTACATAACTAAAATGCACTGCCTTCCAATTGATTCCAACTCATGGCAACTCTGCAAGACAGAGTAGAATTGCCCCTGTAGGTTTCCAAGACTAAATCTTTACAGCAGCACAAACCTCATCTTTCTTCCTCCGAGAGGCTGGTGGTTTCTTATTACTGACCTTGCGCTTAGTAGTCCAAAGTGTAATCCACTACAGCACCACCTGGGTATCTCCTATAAACAAAATTAAATATGAAATACAGTGCGGTTTTGTTGTTTGTTCAATAGAGAGCCTTTAAATTCTTATTGAATGATAAGTATTTTAAAGTTCTTCGTCATTATGGAAAGTTTTATCACATATCTTCTAATTCAAACTAACTGGTGCAAAGATTATACTGCACAGCCTCTCCACTAATCAGTCTAATCGGTTCCAACGCTCAGCAAAAAAACTGCCTGGTCCTGTGCCATCCTCAACCTGCTGCTGTTTGGGGCCACTGTTGCTGCCATTCCAACAATCTATCCTGTTGAAGGTCTTCCTCTTTTTCCGAGCATCTATTTTACCAAGGACAATGTCTCTTTCAATGGACAGGTCCCTCATGATAGCATGCCCAAAGTACATGAGAGAAAGCCTTGCCAGTTTTGCTTCAAAGGAGCAGTCTAGCTGTACTTCTTCCAAAACAGACTTGTTTGTTCTTTTTGTAGCAGATTTGCCCAATGCAATATGTCCTTTGATTTCTTGACTGCCGCATCCATGAGTATTAATTGTGGATCCAAACAAAGTCCTTAATAAGTTCTATCTCTTTCCCATCTGTCGGTGCAGTCTATTGGTCCAGTTGTGTGGATTTGACTATGTTGAGGCACGATGCATACTGAAGACTGCAGTCTTTGTTCTCCCTTAGCTAGCACCTCAAGTACTGCTTGCTTTCAGTAAGATGGTGTCACCTGAATATCACAGCTTAAGAGGTCTTCTTCCGATCCTAATACCACACTCTTCTTCATATTACCCAGCTTCTCAAATTATTTCAGCATACAGATTGGATAATTGTGGTTAAAATGATATGATCGTGATGCACACCTTTCTTGATTTTAAATCATGCTGTTTAAGTATCACCTTATTCCATTTGAACAACTGCCTCGTGATCTCTGAACAGGTTCTACATACGCACAATTAAATGATCTGGAATTCCTATTCATTACAGTATTATTATACAGTATACAGTTATGATCCACACAGTTTCGTGCCTTTGCATCATTAATAAAGCAGAGTAAACATAATTCTGGTATTCTCTGTTTTTTAACCAAGAACCATACAATGTCAGAAGTGGTATCCCTCATTCCACATTCTCTTTTGATACTTGTCTGAATCTGCCAATGTATTGCTGCAACCATTTTAGAATTATCTGCAGCAAAATTTTACTTGTGTGTGATATTAATGATATCACCATTTACGTAATGGAGTATAAACCAACCCGAATATCCACCGAGGCACCTAATTTTACCACAAACCAGCATTAAAAATATGCTGAAACACTCGGCTTATACTCCAGTATATACGGTAATTCAACAATTTCCACACTCTCTTGGATCACCTTTCTTTGGAATAAGACCCATATTGATCTTTCAGTTGGATGGGTTTGTTGAAACATTTCAATTAGTATTCTGTCAATTCCTAGAGCCATGTCTTGTGCTCACGCTTTCACTGCAGCTTGGACTAATTCTTGCAATACCATTAACTCTTGATTGTACGCTACCTTTCAAAATTCTTTTTGGTACAGTGTCTCTGTGTATATCTTCCATCTCTTCTCAATGCTTCCTGCATCATGTAATATTTTGCCACAGAGTCTTTCAATAAATATTACAGCCCAGTGAATGAAGGAGGAAGTGCGGAGTGGAGACCCAAACCCCATTTGTCGGCCACTGGAGATCCCCTCACACAGGGGTCTAGGGGAGGAGATGAGTCAGTCAGGGTGCAACGTAGCACCGATGAAGAATACAGCTTTCCTCCAGTTCCTAAATGCTTCCTTCTACCCCCCACCCCCCCACTACCATGATCCGAATTCTACCATGCAAGTCTGGATAGAGCAGAAGTTGTGCACTGGTGCAGATAGGAGCTGGAGGCACAGGGAATCCAGGGTGGATGATACCTTCAGGACCAGGGGTATGAGGGGCGATACTGGGAGGGTAGAGGGAGAGTGGGTTGGAAAGGGGGAACTGATTACAAGGATCCACATGTGACCTCCTCCCTGGGGGACAGACAACAGAAAAGGGGGTGAAGACAGACATCAGACAAGGCAAGATATGACAAAATAATAATTTATAAATTCTCAAGGGCTCGTGAGGGAGGGGGGAGCAGGGAGGGAGGGGAAATAAAAGGAGGACCTGATGCCAAGGGCTTAAGTGGAGAGCAAATGCTTTGAAAATGATGAGGGCAAAGAATGTACAGATGTGCTTTATACAATTGATGTATGTATATGTATGGATTGTAATAAGAGTTGTATGAGCCCTTCATAAAATGTTTTAAAAAAATTACAGCCCAAGGCTGGAATTCTTGCAGTTGAGCATGTTCTTCCTTTTTGCCTTTCTAACTCCAGATCCTTGCACTCGTCACACTTTATCCTCCCGGGCTGTGTTAGCTAACTAGCGTGCTAACATGCCCATTCCATCGTACTTTGTCAATCAGCTCTCAGGAATATTCACAACTATGGATAAATAAATAAACAAGATATCTTCTCGCGTTGAATTAGCTTTACTATTAGTGAGGCTGGGTATATTTGCTGTCCATGGTTTTTTTATGAACTGTGTAACTGTGTCTCTTTCTCATTTATCCTTTAGGGCATTAATCTTTTTTTAAAAAGTGTTTCAGAACTCTTAAAATACAGTATTTGTCAACTAAAAGAAAACATGTGCAGTGGCGCTGCTATTGTTAATTGCTATGGAGACGCAGGACCGAAGTGGAACATATGCCTAATACACATACCAAAGAGTCCACAAACCGATGACAAAAAGACAAGTAATCACCTCAAAACAGAGCAAATATATTTGAATCTTTCACCCAAGATTACAATGGGGCTTCCAAAAGCTAGTGAGAAAACTGCATCATCTTTGCATTCCATTTTCCCACAAGCTTTCTGAAGCACCCTTTAGAACATGCATGAAACATTGACGAAACTAACCACAAAGAAACACGGGCTCACAAACCTAAAGAAAGAGGAAAAAATTCTAAATTTCACTCCGAGTATATCTGTCTTTGTCATTTTACTATTACTTCACTTTATATCTTACTCCATTCAAATGACTCCAGCATTCTCCAGTGTTTATAAATCCATCTCTAAGTCTTGGCTGTTGGTGGTATAATGCACCATGCACTGGGCTGCTAGCTGCAAGGTCAGCAGTTTACACCCACCAGTCGCACCATGGGGGAAAGGGAGGCGGTCATACAGATTTACAGCTTTGGAAACCCACGAGGGCAATTACATCTGGAGGTGGAATGGACTTGATGGAAATGGACTCAGGGGCTGTCTGTGTTGCTCATTTTCTTCTTACTTATTGCCTCACACATTTGAAGTTGGACAGTTTTAGTATTTTGGCATTGATTTGGTTTTGTGTGTGTTTAACATCTACCCATCTGTACCTAAGAATCTCTTCTATGTGTACAACCTTTCTAAACCAAATACCTAAGCCCAAACAATGAAGGGACAAGAAATGGAGACATTCAACTACATAAAACTATAAACCTCTTCCACAAGTTTTTTTTTTAATTTTAACAATTTATTAGGGGCTCATACAATTCTTATCACAGTTCATACATATACATACATCAATTGTATAAAGCACATCTGTACAGTCCCTGCCCTAATCATTTTTTTCTCCTCTTTTCTTTTTTTACATTTTATTAGGGACCCATACAACTCTTATCACCATCCATACATATACATACATCAATTGTATAAAGCACATCCATACATTCCCTGCCCCAATCATTCTCAAAGCATTTGCTCTCCACTTAAGCCCCTTGCATCAGGTCCTCTTTTTTTTCCCCTCCCTCCCCTTTCCCCCCTCCCTCATGTGCCCTTGGTAATTTATACCTCGTTATTTTGTCATATCTTGCCCTATCCGGAGTCTCCCTTCCCCCCTTCTCTGCTGTCCCTCTCCCAGGGAAGAGGTCACATGTGGATCCTTGTAATCAGTTCCCCCCTTCCAACCCACTCACCCTCCACTCTCCCAGCATCGCCCCTCACACCCTTGGTCCTGAAGGTATCATCCACCCTGGATTCCCTGTACCTCCAGCCCTCATATGTACCAGTGTACAGCCTCTGCCCTATCCAGTCCTGTAAGGTAGAATTCGGATCATGGTAGTTGGGGGGAGGAAGCATCCAGGATCTGGGGGAAAGCTGTGTTCTTCATCGGTACTACCTCGCACCCTAATTAACCCATCTCCTCTCCTAAACCCCTCTATGAGGGGATCTCCATTGGCCGACACTTGGGCCTTGGGTCTCCACTCTGCACTTCCCCCTTCATTTAATATGGTATATATATATACATATACACATATATACACATATATACACACACTTATATCGTTGTTGTTTTTTTTGCATGATGCCTTATACCTGGTCCCTTGGCACCTCGTGATCGCACTGGCCGGTATGCTTCTTCCATGTGGGCTTTTTTGCTTCTGAGCTAGATGGCTGCTTGTTCACCCTCAAGCCTTTAAGACCCCAGACACTATCTCTTTTGATAGCCGGGCACCATCAGCTTTCTTCACCACATTTGCTTATGCACCCATTTGTCTTCAGCGATCCTATCATGGAGGTGTGCAGTCAATGATATGATTTTTTGTTCTTTGATGCCTGGTAACTGATCCCCCTGGGACCACTCGATCACACAGGCTGGTGTGTTCTTCCATGTGGACTTTGTTGCTTCTGAGCTAGATGGCCGCTTGTTTATCTTCAAGCCTTTAAGACCCCAGTCACTATCTCTTTTGATAGCCGGGCACCATCAGCTTTCTTTACCACATTTACTTGTTCACCCACTTTGGCTCCAGCCGTTGTGTCGGGAGAGTGAGCATCATAGAGTTCTAATTTAATAAAAGAAGGTATTCATGCATTGAGGGAGTGTTTGAGTAGAGGCCCAAGGTTCTTCCGCCACCTTAATACTTGACCTATAAATATAGACACATAGATCTATTTCCCCATCCTCCTATATATTTTTGCATGTACATGTCTTTGTCTAGACCTCCATGAATGCCCTTTGACTCCTAGCTCTTTCCTCCATCTCCCTTGACTTTCCTCCTGCCCTACTACCATGCTTCATCGCCACCTGGGCTAGAGTATACCTCTTCTCTAAGCAACCTTACCCTTGATCATTTCCCACCAGGCCTGCCACTCTTCCACAAGTTTTTTAACAACTGACCAAAAATTCAAGCCAGAAAAATCTATGCAAAAAAAGTTTAATGTGTTTAAGCAAATAACTTAGCAATCACTAAGAAGATGGACAAGGAATACATACAGGCATTCACAGGCCATGCTCGGAATGAAGAGGGAACCACCATCAGTCATCATCCAAGTGCAGTCAGCCAACAGGAAAGATGCTCCTGTTTTCCTACACAACTGGCAAAGTGGAAGACGACTGACAATACCCAGTGTGGCCAAGCGTTATCTAAAGATGTGTCCCTTTCAAAAGAATAAGAGTTCTTAGGACACACAGCTAACCATTTTCCAAAACACATTATAATAAAGACAAAAATGTTTTCGTGGCATAAACAATAATCTGATAACCTGTGCCATTCCTGGTTGTTGTTGGGTGCCATTGAGCTGGTTCCTACCCACAGCGACCCTGTGCACAACACAATGAAAACACAGCGGGGCCCTGCAGACACCAGCTGCTCTACCTAGTGTTCTGCTTCCATGAAGATCTGCCACCTCAGAAACTCAATGTGGCAGTTTGACCCTGCCCCATGTGGCCCCTACAGGTTGGCATCAACTCAAGGGTACACCACAATGGGTTACCCTCTCCACACTTCAAACCCAGGTAGCCTTCCTTTGCCCTTTCCAATCCTCCCCACTGAACACTCTTCACTATTCCACCCTCCGTTTTAGAAGTCATCTCCTTTCAGAAAGCAGTCTGTTTAGACATTACCAGCACAACAGATCCAGTCTGTTTAACTTGCTCTTGTTCAAACCACACAAACACTAGTGCCTGCTTGGTGTGGTAGGCAAGCGCACCAATGAACGACACTGTCCCCGAAATTCCTCCCGGTCTTCATTATGCCTAAAAGGCTCACCACAATCCCACTGATGGAGAGCTAGCTGTAGTTATGTCTTCTGCGTGGAAAATTAGTCAGCAACCTTCTTTCTTCTGCTTTTCTCGATTTCACGTTAGGACGAACACCAGCATATTATTAGGGCTTTTCTCGGTTCTAATTTGCCATCCGTGGCAACATTACATTCCCACCCCAGCCTGTGTGCCTCTCTCACACTAACTGTTCCTTCTTTGTTATCTCCACCAAGACGCCTTCTTTCACCAGCTCCCTAGGTAATAAGGGTAATCCCTCCAAAGGCTCAAGGTCAGGTCCACTGCTCTACTCTGTGTCCACAGCTCCAGTCCTAGCTTGTCTCCCACGATCCAGCCACATGTCCCACAGTTGATTTGTCCATTCCCACTGTCACCTCAAAGTCAACAGATCCACAAATAAGCTCGGTTCAAATCTACTACCTCCATTCCTCTGTCTGCACTGCCAGTCATCAAAGGCTAGTTCTCTGTCGGGCGCAATCAGACTAACCCTGGGCATAGTTTTTAATATCTCCAGGTCTCGGTTTCCTGAGACACATACTGTGTAGATGGGCAAAGGTGTTCTCTGATGTCACTGAGACTCACTTTGTGTCATCTTGATTCCTCTTCACCCACACCCACCCTCAACTTCTCCTCTCCTGTCACACTCAAACCATATGGAAGCCCTCCATGGGTGACACCTCTCTGCTCAGACTTCTTTCCACCAAGTCCTCGTTACCTCTCGAGGCCTCGATCATTTTGATAGATCTCCAGAAGAGCCCTTCTCTTTCCATTCTCTTTCATACAATGCCAAGCTAGCATGGGTGGCAGTAAAGCTTTCCTAAAATATTCCTTTAGGAGCCATTTCCCAGTTCAGAACATTCAAAGCTTCTCCAGGACCTAAAAGACCTTCTCCTCAGCCTCGCACTTGAAGCCATCCTTAACCTAACTCCAACCTATATTTCCAGCAGCGCAACACTCCAAATCAGTCAAGCTGCTCCACTCTTCCCTGAACTCAGCATGAAGAAGCTGCTTTGGCTGAGCTCCACTCCGCAGCCCAGACACAGCGACCCAGAGAAGAACAACTCACTGCTTGACCACCTACAAAGCAGCACGCCCCTCCCTTGGAAAGTGCCATTTAAAAGCTAGAAGTGTCCCCCAGACAGCATCCCTTCTCAATTTGAGAGTGGGGACCGGCTTTGCTCCCAGAGCGAAGTGTATCTTATCTTTGCTTAAGGTGTTCCCTCTCAAATCTTGAGAGGCACCGCTTCATTTCTTTTCAAGTGACTCTATGCTGTAATAAAACTGTGGCTTACCACTCTGCTGCTGTGTGCGTGTGTGTTGTGTGAGCTGGGCTTATCGCTGGACTGTGACAAATGACACAGGTGTGGGGTTTGCTAGTTCCCCTGTGGGTGAAAGCCGAGACACCAAATTTACATTGCAGAAGCCCGCCCTGTTCTGTCCCTGTCAAATTATATGCCAATACAATTATTAACATTTTAAAAATTAAAAATAAAATAAATAACACCTTGTGATCTAAGTCAACCCTACAGTGCAGCAGTTCTCAACCTGTGGTTCGAGACCCCTTTGCAGGTCAAACAATCCTTTCACAGTGGTCACCCAATTCAGAACAGTAGCAAAATTGCAGTGATGAAGTAGCTACGAAAATAATTTTGTGGTTGGGGGTCACCACCACATGGGGAACTGTATGAAAGGGTCACAGCATAAGGAAGGTTGAGAACCACTGTTACAGAGAATGCACTGGAATGAGTCTCAATTATCAGGCAAGGAGACAAAGGCAGGACTGAGTTAATCCAGACCTGCTGAGTCGTGAAATACAAGGCTGTGGTTGTACTCGCTGGAGACGGGTGAAGACCATGAGAGCAAGTGAAAAGCTGTAATACTGCACACTTGTTATTAGAAAGTGTAGACACTAGCTTTCAAGACTACACCAGGGAATGCTGGTTGAAGGTCTTTAGATAAAAGACTGAACAAGTAAGGGCAGGGACTGATAACAAAGTCTCCTGAAAGCCTGGAAAAGGAAGTTAAACCTAGTCAGTGGAAGGGAGGGGCCCCTGCAGATCGTACAAGGAGGGGCACACCCCTGAAGGAGAACAGAAAACCATGCTGGGCTTCCAACATTCTAGGCTGAGGACACTGGTCTTGGCGTTCATATGAAGGGAGGGAAGGAGCTATACTAAGGACATAAGAAACCAGCAGGTGTGTTCAACTAAGATGAGGAGAAAATCAAAGAGCTAGTTTGAAGATGCTGCCTACCAAATGTAAAGACCTAGAGAGAGAAGGAGGTGGTGGAAAGGTGAATGGGGAAAAGGAAAATTATTTTCATTTGGGGCATTTTGCGTGGGCTTAAGATGAGCACAAGTAGAAAATAATTTCTTTACAAAACAGGAAGCAACTGGAAAGACAAGTAAGTCATTCAAAGTTAGTATTAGGGGGAACAAAAGGGGCAGGCGTTATGAAGACATTCAATAAAAGAGAAAATGTATTAAGCCATGATCAGCTGGCATAAATTCTGTATCACTAATTTTATCAGATACTGTTGGGGCGTGAACAACAGAATTTTATCTGAAGGGATATATTAGATGGTGTAAGAAGTGGCAAAAATAAAAGAAGGGATCCTGAGGGTTCCTGACATCAAGGAGTTCAAGAAGAAAGAAAATGTGTTGAAACTGACTGTGGTAGCAACTGCACAATCCTGCTTGATGTGAGTGAACTATGGGATGTTATGACAGCTGTAAGAGCTCCCAATAAAATGATTTTAAAAACGATCATAATTTTATCAGAGAAGCTAACGTAAGGTGGTCTAGTTCCTCCCAATCCACAGGAGCTAAGACAAACTGCCAGGCTTTCTCCATTCAGGGCACTTTAAAACCAAGACAACCTATTCACCTTCAAAAGTCTATCTGGGATGTTTATGGTACCCTTAAGACCAAAGAAAGGAGAAAAATGAGGCTTTCTACTCCTGTAAAGAGTTATAGTCTCAGAAACCCACAGGGACAGTTCTAACCTGCCCGATGGGATCTGTGCGAGTCAGAATTGACTCGATGGCAGTCAGGTGTTTTTGGGGGGTTTTAGGTTGAGACCAAAGAAACCTCTTAGTCCAAAACCAAGGCCCAAACAATTTCATAAGTACTGATGTCCTTACAATTTAGCACCCACTGGGCACCACACCACTTCTCGAACTCTGCTATCAAATTAGACATAACCCAACCCTCACTTCCTGTTCACCTTGATTTTCACCAAGCACTTGCTTTTTTTTTTTTTAACCAGCATCACTGCTGAAAACAAGGCCTTACAACGAGTTGACTTTGTCGAAAGGAATGTAGCAAGCTAATGATGCAATGGTTTGTCTACCTCAGGGTAGCCAATCAAGGAGGGGCTCACCGGTGCTGCATAGATTCTCAGCAGTTTGGGAGACTAAGGAACCGGCCTGAAAAGAGTTATAAAAAAAGTGGGTGGGAGAAAGGAAGTTCTTGCTAAGCACAGCACACCACAAGAGGGCAGCAGCACAAAGGGGGGTGGGGTGGGAGTTGGGGTGGTCAGAGGAACCAGGGGGTAAATAGGATGGATTCTTGTCCTTTTTCTCCCAACACTAACACGGACGAAACACTAGTCACTGGGGGGTCCCTGAGTACAGAGTCATTCTGTCCTCAGAATCTCCTCTGCTTGCCGGGTCTCCATAGGACCCAAGCCTTGGAGGGTAGGAGCCAAACAACACTTTACTTTGCAGGTACGGTCTTTTTCAAGGCGCACAACAATTGAATAAGCGGGGTCCAAAGAGAAACCAAAGGGCACCCCTAGTCCACGGCAGGAACATCAATATGTACACCCAGATCTGACTCCCACCCACCCACTTTCCTATTCGGCCTCAAAAGCATCCCACCTGTGCAGGAGTAACGTCTTCCCCTCTCAGGCCTGAGACAATCCTCTCAAGTCACATGCAAACAAAGACCAGAAAAGGAATAATTTCTTACCCCTAAAACGTGCTCTGAACTCCAAACAGGGCACTGGCACCGAGCACAACAGGCACACTGAGTGCCTAGCTTGCAAGTGTGACACGACAACCCTCTACCACAGGGAAGTCCCTGGCGCCCTAGCAGTTTCCCCAGTGGTTACACACCAACAAGGAAAGAAGTGGACTGCAGATGAAGAGAGTGCGTGGGGGTGTGCGTGTGGGGGTGTGGGTGCGTGTGTGGGTGTGTGTTGGTGGAAAGAGGGGTGGGCAAAAGTTGATTATTCATCTGCACGTCGCTGGGGCATTCTATCACAATATCTGCACGAGCACAACAGCTCACTTATGCAAACCCATAATGAAACCAAAAGTCATTGTGTCTCTGTCTCACTTTTCCTTTCCTTCTCCACATTCCTCCCTCCTCGCGCTCCCCGCGCCCCCCCCCCCAGGTCTGACATGCTCTGGGCACACCTACCCTTAGATTCGGTGGGGAGGGCGGAGTTTCCCACAGATTATGAATCCCGGGAAGGCAAGCTGGATACACCGGGCCAGTGAGTTAAAGCCCTCAAGGATGCAGTGTGGCCCGTCGGCACCCACTGGGAGAGAACAACCACCCCGTGTTCTCTCAGCCGGTATTCCCCGCTGTCTGCAAACACTCCTCTTTGAGAGACACCAACTGGTTGCTTGGGAACCAAGGGCGATCAACAGTCTACATTTGTCAAACCCGAGGAGAAAAAACAGCGAACGTGTCCAGGAAGAACCAAAACCAATGCGGTTGATGACCAGGCACAGAGACCCCAGGTGACAGCCTACACCTGCCCCGAGAGGTGTCCTGGGCTGTCACCTTCCTGGGAGCCGATCACCATCACCAGGTGGGCGCGATCACCACATCTTTCTCCCGCTCAACCACGACCCGGTTAGCAGCCAAGCACTAGCCGTCGGACCACCAGGGCTCCTTAAGAGCAATATAAGACCCCCAAATCACTCTCCCAGACCCACACGGAAAGTTCAGGGCTGCCACTCTTTCTCCCCCTTTTAAATCAACAGCCTGTAGCCTCTTAGGGGCGCACCCACAGTCAGCGACACCCTGGCAGCCAGGGCCCACACCTACCGTGGCGGGAGGGGACGAAGGGCCTGCTTTTCCGTCGACGAGAAACCGATCACATCGCGGGCCCGCGTCGGAACCCTAAAAAGACCAGACAAGCAGGCGCAGTCAGTACGGCGGACCTCCGGGGGGCACGGGCGCCCCTTCCCCGGGCCTTTGGGGTGGCCCTACAAGCGGGGGGCTGGGGCCGGGTGGGGCGCCGGGTCACACATCCAGGCACCCGCTTCCAGAGACGTCTTTCAGAGAGGACGCCGGGCGGGGAAGTTCGGGGCCAAGGGAGGGGACGGGGGGCCACGGCGACACCCACCCGCGGCACGGGCGCGCCCCCGGCCCGCGAAGCCCCCGCGGCGCGCGTCCCCCAGACCGGCCCTCGGCGCCGCCCACCCCACCCCCCCGCGCGACCTCGGCGCCCACTCACATCCCGGGCGGCGGCGGGAAGGGCTGCTCCCCTCTCGACGCGCGCCGAAAGCCGGGCCGGCTCCGAGGGGCGGCGGGCGGCGGCGGGGAGTCGGCAGCCGCGAGCGGGCCCGGCCTGTCAGCGCCGACGGACGCCGTTAGCGGCGGCCGCTGCTGCCCCGTTCGGCTCCTCTTCCTCTCTCCTTCCTGAGGCGCACACCACTCCCCCTCGGCCGCCGGGAAGCCCGTCACGGCGCCGACCCCACCCCCTCAGGCCGCCCGCCGCCTCCGCGCCACGGGCGACACTGGCGCGGGCGCCCAGCTGCGGCCCACTCAGCGTCCCCGGCGGCCTGCAGCGCGCGGCCTGGGCGCCCAGACTGAGGCCGCCGGGAGGGGGCGGGGCGGCGCGGGGCGGGGCCCGCCGGGAGGGGGCGGGGCGGCGCGCTCCCCCGCTGCGCGCGCCGCGGGACTGCGTTGAGGGCGCGCGCACGGCGGCGCCGGGCAGCGGGAGCGCGCGCGGGGCGCCGGGAGCCTGCGGGCTGGCGGCTGCGAGGCGAGCCGACCCGACCCGACCCCACCGCCCGCCGTGTCGGCGGCTGGGAATGAGCGGGCCGCGCCGCCGTCGCCGGGGTCCTTTCTCCTGCCCGCGCCATCTGGAGCTTTGTGGCCAGCGAATGCCCAGGAAAGAGTAAGGGTCCGGTAAGGCCCCCGCCGCCTGCGGGTTGACCAGGAGCCCGGCCAAGAAAGAGAAGCCATGCCTACCACCCCCAGTTTTCACTCACTCCACTCATTCTTCATTCATTCAGCAAATATTTACAGACGAATGACTTAAGGGCTGGAGATCACCCCCCTCCCCCTCCCTGAATACTCCCTGCCCCCTGGAGCTGATGTAGTATGGTGTTGAGTGCCATGCCCATGCCGGTGACTTCTATTCTCAGTGGCCCTGTGAGTTACTGGGGTGTAATCCTTACAAAGCAGATTGCCAGGTTTTCCTCTCGCTGAACAGCGGCTAGTAGGTTCCAACCTTTCGTAGCAGCACCCACCCAGGTAGTAGACATTCAGCGCTGGGAGTAATACTGACGCGTAATGATTCTATAGGACAGCGTAGAACTGCCCCTGTGGTTTTCCTGAAACTAACTCTCTGCAGGAGTAGAAAACCTCATCTTTCTCCCACAGAAGTGGCTGGTAGTTTTGAACTGCTGACCTTGTGGTTAGCACTGTAACATGTAAACTATTACACCACCCAAAACCCCCCAAATCAAACTCACTGCCATCCAGTCCATGCAGACTCATCGTGAGCCTCCCTATAGGACAGGGTAGAACTGCCCGAGTTTCCAAGACAAACTATTGATAGGAGTAGAAAGCCCCATCTTTCTCCAGTGGAGAGGTGGTTTCAAACTGCTGACCTTATGGTTAGCAGTCCACCATGTACCCACTATGCCACCAGGGATTTTACATTAATAGAGGCTACAAAAGTGTTTCAAGTACATACCGTTTGGGGTATATAATTGCCACTAAGAGAAAGAATCAAGAGGAAAGCGAGAGAGGTCTGCCATCTTCATTAGAGTCTCCAGGAAGACCTGCAGTGGGTGACCTTTGAGCAGAGACCTGAAGGATGAGAATGAGCCAGCCCTGTGACTGGGGAGAGTTTCTGGCAGAGCAACCAGCAAAAGCAAAGACCCTGAGAAGCAAATGTGCTTGAAGTTCAAGGACCAGGGATGGGGTTCTTGTGGCCTGGAGGAGGGGACCAGGTCAAAGGGGAAGCCTGGGACCAGGCTCTGTAGAGCTTACTTCATTTGTCACCGCTTTCTTTCTGCAAACCGCCTTGAAGTGGTGCTCCTCCTCCTCCTGCCACCAGACACACACACAAACACACACACAGAGCAGGTTGCCATTCCGTCCTACCTTGTGCTTGACAGGTTTCTTTAAATAAAATTCTCCAAAGCAACTCCAGCATTTGTTCTGTGCGAACCGTCTTTCAGAAAACAATAGCAAAGTAGAAAATGACTGGATCCCTCGGCAGTAAATAATCAGCAAGAGCCCCCGTGTTCTCGCTCAGTCACTGCGGTGACTCAGTGCCAACTCACAGCGATCACATAGGGCAGGGTAGAACTTCCCCTGTGCGTCCCAGGCACTGCACCTCTTGGCAAGAATAGGAAACCTCTCTCTTTCCCACTTGTCTTCTCCTGAAGCAGGGGCGGAACACAGGGGAGCAAAGTTGCACCCTACAAATGACTATCTCTCAGGCAAAACATGCCAGCGAGGTCTGTTGCTTTGCCTTTTAAAAGGAATTAGAACGAGGAGTTGTGACTCGACTGCAAATCTAAACTCAGCTAAGAGTGTTAACGCTGAAATTACAATAAACAACACCCATGAGAGTTCCCTTTTCCTGCAAATGAAATTTGCTGAGGTGGAAGGCGGAACCCAAACCCGCCCACAGAGGATGAAGGGCTGAAGGTGCCAATTGCCAAGGTGGAAAGGAGAAGTCACAACTGTGGAAATGCAAACATTCCCGTTTGGGGTGAAGGGGTGGAGAGGAGGGAAAAACTCTTCTGAAATAATGTACGTAGAATCCTTGCCGGAGAAGGCAAGCCACAAATCCGCACAGCATTTTGCCATGATGCCAATTCAGTCAGGCGTGAATCTGTTACTGTCACCCACTGCCCATATTCAGGGAAAAGCCATTATGAATAAATAATATTGAAATTTTTTCTCTGAGAAAAGGGGTTCTTTCCACATTAGTGATTGGAGTATGGAAGGCAGAGGGGAGAAGGGAAATATATTCATCTCACTGCCATCGAGTCGGTTTGGACTCCTAATGGCCCTATAGGACAGGTGTGTTAGGCTGGGTTGACTAGAGAAACAAATCCAGTGACACATATGTGTAAGAAAGAGCTTTAAATCAAGAAGTAATTGTGAATCAGGAAAGCATCTCAGCCCAGTCCAACTCAAGTCCTTAAGTCCACTCCTGGTTCATAAGTCCCTCTTCAGACTCACGCAGCCACATACAATGATGCAGAGTGCAGGAAGATCACAGGCTAGTGGATTCAAAGTCCCGTGGATTCAATGGCAGTGGACACATCTACAGGCCTCTGGCTGCAACCAGAGTCAGCCAGCGCGAAGGTGAAGGGAGAGAGAGAGGGTGTTTATGAGAAGGCCACGCCCACTCAATCAGGCTGTGACCTGACTGACAGGCTAAACTCCACCCCTACACTTTTACAAACCCTCGAGTTGACATGAAATTACGTAACTACTACCATGGGGAAGAAATGCCCCTTGGGTTTCTGAGACTGTAACTCTTTCCGGGAGTAGAAAACCCCACTGTTCTCCTTGGGATGGGACTGGTGGTTTCAAACTACTGACCTTGGGGTTAGCAGCCCAATGCTAGCCACTACACCACCAAGGCTCCTAGAGTGTTCAGACTTACCCAGTAAGAGCTCCTCTAGCCCTCAGAGATGAAGTGGCTCACTTGGTGTCCCTCAGAGAGGGAAAGCGTCTCTGTCTCTGGTACGTTAGGGTCTTCAGTCAATGCTGCCCTAGAGAACTCTGAGCTCGCTCTGAACTCCTTAGTGTTGGCATAGCTAGCAATGTGTTCCCAAGGACGAACATTTCCAGTTTCTCCTCTTGAATAAAGGCTTGGCATTGGGCCACCTCTCTCATGACACTGTTTCAGACACAATGGAGAAACAAGGGCTGTGAGCTGGATGGCAACACATCAAGCTCTCAAACAGGCTGGACGGCCATCCCATATTGTCCACTGTGGGGAGAAGTAAAGGGGCCTGTCTAGGAATCTGTCCTTCTGCATCAGTGAAGTATAGCAGCTGAGGGGCTCGACCGCCACCCCCCAGCCCACACCCACAACAAGATTGGGACGCAGGCTGAGTTGGGGCCATGCCTTCTGGTGCTTGTTAAAGCTCTTGGGTGCCTTATTGCAATACCAAGGTAGAAAATCCACAACCCAGGTTTGAGAACCTTGAGCTTACAAATCCAAGCAACGTGGATTTGAATCACACCTTCACTAAATTAGTCACTGACATTTTCCAAAGCTCTGTGTTCTCATCAGATGTGATGGTGACTAGTTGCCATTGAGTCTGGTGTGAATCACAGGCAACCCCGTGTTCCGGCAGAAGAACACGTTGCCTGGCCCGATGCCAGCTTCACAATAATTGCTATGCTCAAGCCCATTGTGGCTAGCACCGTGTATGTTCAGTGTCTTCCAACCTAGGTGGCTTATCTTCTAGAACTCTGTTGGACAATATTCTCTTGTACTCCTTGGGATTTAATTGACTCATTGTTACAAGTAGCTCACCAGACCTTGCCTCCTCTCCTGCCTTCATCTGGAAGGCCCAGCACCATGGTGGTTTCTCATCAGCAGAACATGGAATATATTATTTTCTTTCCAGGGTTGTTTCAATGATAAATGGGTTTAAAAAACCAACTTAAATACCTATTATAGCCACACTAGAGCTATGCAAGGACATCTGACTGACAGGTCATAACAAACTCTGGATGACCTTGAGACGAATGGGAACTCGAGAGCATTTTGTGGTGCTCATGCAGAACCTGCAATGACCAAAAGGCAGGCATAGGAATAGAAAAAGGGAATATTGCTTGGTTTAAAATCAGGACAGGTGAGTATCAGGATTGTAGCCTTTTTCCATACTTATTCAATCTGTATGCTGAGCAAAAAAAAAACCCTGAGAAGCTGGATTGAATGAAGAACACAGCATGAGGATTGAAGAAGGCTTAGTCCCAACCTTCGATGAAGATGACACAACCTTGCTTGCTGAAAGTGAGGAGGACTTGAAGCAGCACTTGCTGATGATATCAAAGACTGCAGCCTTTCATGTGGATTTTACCTCAGTGTAAAGAAACCAAAAATCTTCACAACCGGACCCATCATGATAAGTGGAGAAAAGTTTGAAATCAAGAATTTTGTCTTGCTTGGATCCACAATCAATACTCATGGAAGCAGCAGTCTAGAAACCCAAAACAGAGTGCACTGGGCAAATCTGCTGCACATATCTCTTTAAAAGTGCGCAAGAGCAAAGACGTCACTTTGAAAACTAAGGTGTGCCCGGCCCGAGACATAGTCTTTTCAAGTGCCTCGTGTGTCTGTGAAAGTTGTACAATGAATCAGGAAGATCAAAGAAGAATTTGTGCTTTTGAATGATGGTGTTGGCGAAGAATATTAAAAGTACCAGGAACTGCCAAAAGAACAAACTGGTCTGTCTTGGAAGAAGTACAATCAGAATGCTTCTTAGAGGCCAGGATGGCGAGGCTCTGTTTCACATGCTCGGGGAGACCCGCCCCTGGAAAGGGACATCATGGTTGGTAAAGTGGAGGGGCAGTGAAAATGAGAAAGGCCCTCAAGGAGATGGACGGACACAGTGGCTTTGGCAATGGACCCAACCATAATCGTGACGATTGATGGTGCAGTGTTTTGTTCTGTTGTCCATAGGATCGCTCCGAGTTGGAACTGACACCATAGCACCTAACAACAACGACAAAGGCGGTTTACAGATACAACAAAGCTGGGAAATATGATAAATAGGCTGGATTTTGATTGAGTTGTAATGGAGATACAAGAAACGATTTGCATTTAGATTTTTTTCTTAACTGTACCATTAACGGATGAGTTAATGAAGACATCAAGCTTCAAGACATAAGAGGAGCCTGAATGTAGAAGCAAAGAAGGTTACAGAAAAGTCCTTGGACTGCAGAGTTGGTTCTGACTCAGAAACCCTACGTCCCACAGAAGCGGCCACTGCCCGGCCCTGCGCCATCCTCGAAATTGTTGCTACGCCTGAGCTCACTGTGGCGGCCCCTGTGTCGATCCATCTGGTTAGGGGTCTTTTTCTTTATTGTTGCGTCCTCTTCCCTTTGTTAGTTTACAGAGCATGCCTTCCTGAGCCCTCCCTTGTTTAGATGAAAGGAGCCCTGGTGGCACACTGGTTAAGTGCTCAGCTGTTCCCCCAAAGGCTGGTGGGTCAAGGCAGCCTGCTCCCCAGAAGAAAGCTGAGGCCATCTGTTTCTGTTGAGATGTCGCCTCAGAAACCCTATGGGGCCGGTCTCTGCCATCCTACCACATCCCTGAGAGTCAAAATCAACTCAACAGAACACAAGGATTTAGAGGTATGATTCTGTCCCCTTTCTCTGAGAAGTTTCCTTTCCAGCCAGGGTGGGTCAGGCCCTAAGCCCTAAAACCCAAATCAAACCTATCAAACCCTCTAAGTCATACCCTCTGTGAGTCCATTGCAGTTCTTGAGTCAATTCCAATTCCTACCCTTACAGACAGTCGCGCTACCCGCATGGAATTGCCAATCATTACTGAAGCAGACCGCCGCATCTTTCTCCCACAAAGCAACCGATGGGTCTGAACTAGCCACCTCTTGGTTGAAGTCCAGTTCTTAGCCATGGCCCCCCTGGGGATCTTTGGGCCAGCCTCTAGCACCTGTGCTACATAGTTCCTGACCCGGTCTCTTCAGTCCCCCTGAGTGGGCACTTGGCTCAGGTGAGGCTCTCGCCAAGAGGCTGCTGTTGTGAGGCTGTCTGTCATCTGTACCCGTGCGGGTGGAGTTGCACAGAATGCTGGTTTGCTGGGCGAGAAAAGAGTACCGCAGGCTGAAAAGAACCCGTCACTCTTCAGGTTCCGTTTCCTTAGAAGGCCCCGTGGAACTTCCTCTATTTCATATCTTAAAAGCACTTCCTTATGACAGATTTCTCCTTTTTACTTAAGCAAGATCTGGTAGGATGAGAGTACTTGCAACTAAAACAGTCTGGAGTAAGCCAGACAGGTGCCGGACTGGCTACCACTACCGACAGCTCTGAAAGGGGTTCTATTAGAAGAACCTAGAGAAAGTGGGAGGGAAAGGTGGAACCGAATTCAAAATAATGATTGGAGAGAGATTGGTGAAACCTTAAGACAATGGCTCTCAGTCACCCTTCAGGTCTAGAAGCAAACTTGCCCCCATGGCTCCAGTGTCAGCCCAACAGGGTTGAAGACAGCTCTCAATGGGGAGCAATAGCGCCAGAGAGGGACGCACTCCTTAGAACCAGCACCCATCTGCCATCAAAAGGGCATCATTGACCCAAGGACAAAGTTCAGATGGGTTAGGACAGGAAGAGGAATGGAAGCAAGAAGCAGGGAGAGGAAGTGGGAGGAGTGATGTGATGCTATATTCTGAGGATTGCAATCAATGGCATGAAACAAATGTGTATGAATTGTTGAATGGACAACTGATGATCTGTTCTGTAGACCTTCACCCAATTCACCATGAGAAAAGTCACCCACCAGATATGGAGTGTAGTGGTGGGTCCGTGGTAGACCCAGATTCAATTCCAGCTAATGTGATTCCTGTTCCATGAACCCCTGCCCATCGTTAGAGGCTGACATGTGACTGGGTTGCTGAGCAAGTTTCAGAGGTGCTTCCAGACTAAGATAGACTAGGGAAAAGGCCTGCTGGTCAACTTGTGGACATCAGCCAATGAAAACCACTTAGACCACACAGGTCTTTTCTGCAACCAGTCACAGGGATGGCACAGGCCCGGACTTGGGTTTCGCTCTGTTGTGGTTGGAGGGATCGTGAGTCAGGGGCCAACTGATGAGAAGAGATGAAAACTCAGATGAGGTGGGAAATGTGCCATGCCTTTGAGAAGTGCAACTTGCCCACACATTTTGCAAACTGGTATTCAACCATAAAGTCAAGAGTGGCTAGGTAAGTATGAGTCATCTTCTGAGTCATTGTAGGAAACCCCGGGCTTCCAGAGAGAAGATATGAGTATGGTGCGTATTTCTTCAGGGAGAGTTTTCTCACCACACCTCCTCCCCCCAAACTCTGCAGTGCCCTCCCTCACCCTTTCTGTTTCTCCCCCCAAAAGCTTCCCTGAACTCTTTCTGAAACGTGAGACCTTTGTGAATTTGCTGAGCTCTGACTGTAGACTTTGTGGGGGTCAGTCTGCACTGGCTACCCCACGGGTCAAAGGGGAATCTGATGTGTCATCTAAGCATGAGGTCAGCAGGGGTAAAGTACTGGCTGTTTCTGTTTCACCGAGAAAATACATTGTCGAACCAGAAAATGCTTCATGAGAGTGTTTGACTTCAAGTTCCACTCCTGCTCGCAGCCTGACCTGTGACCATGATGCCCCAGGGTTCCCCCCTAAAGGAAGGCAGTCTTTTCTCCTGACCCTCCACATTTCCAAAGACGCTGTCCTTCTGCAGGGTCTGGCCCTCCTGATAGCATGCCCAAAGACATGAGGCAAAGTCTCGCCATTCTCACTGATAAGGGCCTTTCTGGCTGTACTTCTGAGAGAGCGGTCCACACGTATCTGCTAGCGGGTCCACACGAATCTGCTATTCTGTGCCAACACCGTAATTCAAAGGCACCGATTCTGCGTTTGAACTATGGTGCTGGGGGAGAATACAGACAGTACCAGGGACTGGGGGAGAATACGGACAGTACCAGGGACTGGGGGAGAATACGGACAGTACCAGGGACTGCTGGGGAGGAATGTGGACAGTACCAGGGACTGGGGAAGAATACGGACAGTACCAGGGACTTCTGGGGAGGAATACGGACAGTACCAGGGACTGCTGGGGAGGAATACGGACAGTACCAGGGACTGGGGAGAATACGGACAGTACCAGGGACTGGGGAAAAATACGGACAGTACCAGGGACTGGGGAGGAATACGGACAGTACCAGGGACTGGGGAGGAATACGGACAGTACCAGGGACTGGGGAGGAATACAGACAGTACCAGGGACCGCCCAAAGAACAAACAGATCTGTCCTGGAAGAAGTGCAGCCAGAATGCTCCTTAGAAAGGTAGATGACAAGATTTCCTCTCACAGACTTCGGGCATGTCGTCAGGAGAGATCAGTCCTGGAAAAGGCATCATCCTTGGCAATGTAGAGGGGCCACGAAAAAGAGGAAGACCCTTGGTGAGACAGATTAACACCGGGCTGCCACAATGGGCTTACGCATCACATTTGTGAGGATGGCACAGGGGTTGGTGCGTTTGTGTATTATAGGTCTCTGTGAGTTGGTACCAACTCAGAGGCACTTAACAACATTTCTTTGAACAGCATTTGCATGCTGACATATGCAAACAAAAAACCCAAACAAATTCACTGCCATTGAGTTGATTCGAACTCCTGACAACCCTGTAGGACAGGGTAGAACTACCCCTGTGGGTTTCTGAGACTGTGACTCTTTACAGGACGAAAAAGCCTCATTTTTCTCCCACAGAGGTCCTGGTGGTTTCAAACTGCCAACCTTGCAGTTAGCAGCCCAACTTGTAACTGCTAGTCCAGTCAATGGCCATGACCTTGGTTTGGGTTTGGTGTTGCTCAAGCTGGGACGGAGAGAAGCCTGGAGAACACTTAACTCTTCTACCAGCCACACCTACTCCTGTTTCCTCCTGACTGTTGTTCTGATTGCCCTCCTGGGTAGTAGTGCTTGGGTGTGTTTGCTTGCCCTTTACTGCTGTCTCCTGTTGCAGACAGAGCAAAGGAGGCGGTCCTTGCTGCTGGCCAAGTCCTCTAATGGGATCAGAATTTCAATATCCCGTGCTTTCCCACTCAGCTGCCAATTCAGCGCTCTTACCACTCACAGGAAATGTTCTGGGAAGTCAACAGCCTTGCAAGTAATAGCAGTTTTAGTAAGGATGATGACTTTGGAAACTTTGAGGCACAATGGCACATTACTGGAATAGACATGTAGGGAGGGCTCCTCACAGATTACTGTTAGGGATTTCAGATCTATTGCCCTGAAAAAGGGATTGTTAGCCATCTCTGTTAAGCAAGCTACCATTGTTTTCTGTCCACCACCCTTTTAACTTCACAAAACTCAATGCCAAACACAGGGCCAATGAGTCCATTCGAACTTGTAGCGAGCCTACAAAACAGAAGAGAACTGCCCCTATGGGTTTTCTGAGACTCTAAACTTTTCCAGGAGGAGACAGCCTCATCTTGCTCCTGCAAAGTAGCGAGTGGGCTCCAACCTTGGACCATGTAGTGAGCCACTCAGTGTGTAACCACTGACATACTCAGGGCTCCTTCTAAACTCCACAAGGAACACGTGAACATGTGCTAATCATGGAAAATCCCCCAAATACACATTATAAAAAGAGGGGGTTCCTCTCTCTTCCAAGCCACTTCACTTCCCTGGGGCAGCCACTGATAAATTGTTAGGGCATAATCTTCCCGTCTTTTTTCCTGTGCCTATTCCTGCACATCTCTTACAGATGTTGTTTGGGATTCAGTACATGACATGGTTGGTTGCGACACCCGTTCATTTCTTTTCTTTTTTTCATTTCTCTCTTTTTTAAAAAAAAAAATGTTCTCGTCTTTCAGTCATCCAGTTTATTCTTTTTTTTTAATCATTTTATTGGGGGCTCATATAACATACATCAATTGTGTAAAGCACATTTGTACATTCGTTGCCCTCATCATTCTCAAAACATCTACTCTCCACTTAAACCCTTGGCATCAGCTCCTCATTTTACCCCTTTCTCCCCGCTACCCCCTCCCTCATGAACCCTTGATAATTTATAAACTATTATTTTGTCATATCTTAAAACACTTGGTCATTTTGATATGTATTACTCTCCCTTATTCTTTTTAAAGTCCTGAATAATGATTGATAAAACGGGTGACCTCTAATTCACTAAATAATCCACCACCACCACCACCCCCATCTCTGATTTCCCACAATTACAAGCAAGACTAAAGCTGCACATCTCCAGGCATACACTTGCATGGGCCCAGAAGAGACACTGAGAAACAAATATGATGGCTAATACCAAATTAAGGAGCCCTGATGGTGTGGTCGATTACATATGGGGTTGCTAACTTCAAAGTCAGCAGTTCAAAACCACTCCATGAGAGAAAGATGAGACTTGGCTGTAAAGATTTAGTCTTGGCAAAATAACGATGTATAAGTTACCAAGGGCACATGAGGGAGGGGGGAGAGGGGAGGGAGGGGGAAAAAAAAGAGGACCTGATGCAAAGGGCTTAAGTGGAGAGCAAATGCTTTGAGAATGATTGGGGCAGGGAATGTATGGATGTGCTTTATACAATTGATGTATGTATATGTATGGATTGTGATAGGAGTGGTATGAGTCCCTAGTAGAATGTAAAAAAAGAAAAGAGGAGAAAAAAAATGATTAGGGCAAAGAATGTACAGATGTGCTTTATACAATTGATGTATGTATATGTATGAACTGTGATAAGAGTTGTATGAGCCCCTAATAAATTGTTAAAAAAAAAAAGATTTAGTCTTGGAAACCCACAGGTGCAGTTCTGTTCTGTCCTGTAGGGTCACTCTGGGTCAGAATCAACTCGATGGAAGTGAGCTTGGTTTGGTTTTATACTCTGGTGGCACAGTGGATAAGTATTTAGCTGCATACCCGAAAGTCCATTGTTCAAATCCACCAGTGACTTCAAGTGAGAAAAGCCCAGCTGTCTGCATCCATTAAGATTTTGGCCTAGATATGATTATCTCTACAGGTCTATCTAGATAAGATAGGGATGATAAACAATCTGGAGGAGAAAACAATGGACTGATGGTTCTGGGGGACATGGAGAGAGGGAGGCAGGGGAAAGGAAGTGGGTGTTAACAACCCTGGAGACAAGGGAACAACAAGTGATCCAAATCAGTGGTGAGGAGGGTGTAAGAGGCCTGGTAGGGCTTGGTCAAGGGCAATGTAACCGAGAGGAATTACTGAAACCCAAATGAAGGCTGAACATGATAGTGGGACAAGAGGAAAGTAAAAGGAAATAGAGGAAAGAGCTAGGAAGCAAAGGGCACTTATAGAGGTCTAAATAAAAGTATGTACATATGTAAATATATTTATATATGAAGATGTGGAAATAGATCTATGTGCATATATTTATAGGTTTGGTATTAAAGTAGCAGATGGTCATTGGGCCTCCACTGAAGTACTCCCTCAATGCAAGAACACTTTGTTCTATTAAACTGGCATTCCATGATGCTCACCTTCCTGACATGATTGCTGAAGACAAATGGGTGCATAAGCAAATGTGGTGAAGTAAGCTGATGGTGCCCGGCTATCAAAAGAGATACTATCTGGGATCTTAAAGGCTTGAAGGTAAACAAGCGGCCAACTAGCTCAGAAGCAACAAAGCCTACATGGAAAAAGCACACCAGCCTGTGTGATCATGAGGTGTCAATAGAATCAGATATCAGGCATCAAAGAACAAAAAATCATATCAATATGAATGAGGGAAAACTGGACATCCCCTTACAGAATGGTCACGGGGAAGAAACAAGCCAGTCAGGGTGCAGTATAGCAACGATGAAACACAACTTTCCTAGTTCTTTAATGCTTCCTCCCCTCCCCCCACCTATCATGACCCCAATTTTACCTTACAAATGCAGCTAGACCAGAGGATGTATACTGGTACAGATAAGAGCTCACAACACAGGGAATCCAGGACAGATGAACCCCTCAGGACCAATAATGAGAGTAGAGATACCAGGAGGGTAAAGGGAAGGTGGGGGATAGAGTGGGGGGGACTGATCACAATGCTCTACATATAATCCCCTCCCTGGGGGTATAGACAACAGAAAAGTGGGTTAAGGGAGATGTTGGACTGTGTAAGACATGAAAAATAATAATAATTTATAAATTATCATGAAGGAGGGTGGGAGGGGAAAAATGAGGAGCTGATACCAAGGGCACAAGTAGAAAGAAAATGTTTTGAAAATGATGGCAACAAATGTACAAATGTGCTCGACACAATGTATGTATGTATGATTGTGATAAGAGTTGTATGAGCCCCCAATAAAATGATTAACAAAAAATGGGACCTAGAAGACTATACAAGGCAATTTTACTCTGTCCTGCAGGGTCACTATGAGTCAGATCAAGCAACATGTGATAACCCGAAAATTCAAACCCATTGCATTGAGTTGATTCCCATCCAGTCACCCTATAGAGGATTTCCAAGTCTGAAAATCTTTATGTGACTAGACTGACTCTTTTTGCTCCTGTGCAGCAGCTGATGGGTTTGAACCACACATCTTGTTCTCTCTGCGAAAGTTAGAAACTTGCTAGTGTGATATAAAGCTACTATTAATCTAGGTAGACTGGAGAAACAAATTCATGGACACACATATGTGTATAAGAAAGAGATTTATATACAAGAGCAAGTGAACATTGAGAAAACAACCCAGCCCAGTCCAAATCAAGTCCGATACCAATCTATAAATTCATTTTCAGACTCATGCAGTGATGCCGAATGTAGAGGATCACAAGCCAGTGGGTAGAAAGTCTTTGGATCCAGTGTCATTGGAAACATCTGTGTTGGCAGGGGTCTCTCCATCAGGGTGGGTCCATGTGTCCTGTCAGTTGCTATGTCTCTCAGGGTGTGAGCAGAGAGTCTCCTGCCTCCAAGGAGGAAATACCAGATTTCCCAGAATTCTCAGGAGAAGGCCATGCCCACACAGAAGTCTCATTCGCTATGATCTGATTGACAGACTAGACTCCACCCCTTCATTCAATTTTTGTTTTGAACTACATTTGAAAGTAGACAGAACAACATCAGATTTTTGATGGTGAACTGCCCACCAAACAGGTAGCACCCAACACAGAACCTACTACATCATCATATATCTGGCAGGTCACTGCAGTATCCCCCAGCAGCGGCCACCCAGGAATAGCAAACCCTATGGGGTTTGGAGTGGCTGGTGGTTTTGAACTGCTGACCTTGCGGACTGCAGCCCAACTCATCATCACTATGCCACCAGGGCTCCTTCCCACTGATAGCAGCCGGACAGAGAAGGTAGAACAGCTCCCTTGAGTTTTCAAGACCACAAATCCTTACAGAAACAGTCACATCTTCTTCCCACAGAGTGGCCCATTGATTGTAACTGCCCACCTTTGATAGATAGATATCCAAGAGGAAAGAAAACTAGTATCTACACCAAAAACATTTCCATACAAATTCCGGGCAGTGTTTCTCATGGGAGCCAAACGGTGAGTGGAACCCAAGTCCCCGTATCCTTGAAATAGAATATTGTTTCACAATAAAACAGTGAAATACTGATAACATGCTACAACGTGGATGAACCTCGAAGACATGCCAAGTGGAAGCACCCACTGGCAAAACGCCACGTGTTGAGTCCATTCCCATCAATCGTGGGTCCAGGTGGGATGGGAGGGTTGGGTGGTAAGGAGTAATCAGGGTCTGAGTTGCTTTGGGGTGGGTGGGTGTGAAGAAAATGCTCAAAAATGGAACAAACGTGGCCAAATTGTACGCCATGTGAATCGTATCTCGATAAAGCTTTAAAAAATGGAGAAACAAAATCATACACACAGGAATGTGTGAGAGGCAGCTCAGAGAGCAGTCTGCTCTGAGAAAATGTTTGGGGGGGGTCACTAGGGTATCCCCAGGCGCAGCCATTCATTCGCAAAATCCTTCTCGAGGCAGTAAATGCCTCCTACCAGGCCCTGTTATTGGCTGGGAGAAGCCCATGGGGCGAAGAGAAGAGGGGTCTCTGCCACACACCTCACAGCAATTCTGATGGAGATCTGAGCAGAGCCCCGCCCTGGGCGCCCCGAGACCATTCAGGTAGCATACTGATCGCTTCTGCGCGTTCTATTTTGGTCCCTGACCTAGGAAGCAGCAGCGAGGCCCATCCACGGAGATGAATTTGGGGGTGGGATTTACCTGTGGGCGTGAAGGAGTCGCCTAGCGGACCGGGAGGTTAAGGGACCGAGGAGATGCTAGCTGAGGACCAGGTAGCCTGAAGCGGCCACACCAGGCACTGGGGGGAAGGGAGACTCAGCTGCGGGCAGCGGAGCTGGGAGCTGTGGGTTTGCCTCCGCCCACGTTCCGCAGCGCAGGCCGGCTGCTCCCGAGGGAGGGAGTCGGCAATTACAGCGGAGCGGCCGCGGGCCAGGTCAGTAAGAGGAAGTGAGAAATGGGCAAGGAAGTCAAGGGTGCGTGCGAATGCCTGATTGCAATAATTGATCACGGGAATTAAAGGGGGTGAGCAACGAAGTGAAGATAAGAGAGAGGCCAAGAGAGAAAGAATTCCTGGTGGGTCCCAGGGAATTGGGAATTACTTAAATAATTGGGGAAGGCGGGCGGGGGGGGGGGGCTCTCTCTAAATTGCGATGTTCCCCAATTCAAATGCACAGGGGCAAATTGTCTCCCCCGCTACCCCTCCCCCAGATTTCAAGATGAACAGCCAATGATAATATCTGAGAATCTAAGAGTCAGCAGAAATGCCTTCCCCTCTCTCGTCCTGTCATGACTTGCATCCTGGAAGCAAGCGTTCCCCTCTGTGACCCCCACCCCACCCCCGCGCCCCTTTCCTCACCTCTGTGTCTACACGCTTGGGGGAGAATGTCGGGCCCCATCTGGTTACTAGAAACTGCTGGCGGTGCCCCTCCAGGTGGAACCCAGCACAGGCGCCATCCCTTAGCTATGCTTCTGCATGCAGGCCTCAAAACTCACTGCCTTTGGATCCTTTCTGACTCGTTTCTCAGACTGTAACTCTTTATGGGAGTCGAAAGCCTCACCTTTCTCCTGAGGAGTGGCTAGTGGTTTCCAACTGCTGATCTTGCAGTTAGCAGGCCGACGTGTAATCAACCACTGTGCCACCAGGGCATACATAGTCTACTCACCAGTCATTATCAATGCATCTTGAGTGAATAGTTGATCGATTGCAGTCTGCAAAAACCGGTGAAAGTCTTAATTTGCTTCATCTTTAGCTTGAGTGGTCAGTGTGTAAATGTAAATAATAGTTTTAGATCAGTTGACCATATACTTGCCTGATGCAAAATGGGCCATGACAGTCTACTTTAGCTCATTAATAGCTAGAAGAACATTCCCCTTTAAGCACTCTATTTCATTTTGATGACTTCCAATATGCTTAGATTCATAATGTGTGCATTTCATGTTCTGATTAGTATGGATACTTGCAGATCTTGTCATTGAGAAAAGATCTCTAATTGTTTTCATCCACCTCCCCAAGGTTGACTCTGTTTTGAGGAGGAAACTCTTTTCCGGTCATATTTTGAACCCCGTTCAATCTGAGGGGCTCAGCTCTGGCCAAGTGTCTCAGTCCACTGAGCAAACCAGACTAAATCTACTCCTGGAGCCAATTCTGGCTCCTACCTAAGAGGCCAAGGTTTCAGGTAGCGGCACACCTAAAACACATGACTGAGAATTAGCACTAGACAGGATACAGTTTCACTTTTAATTTTTAAAATGGAAGAAAAAGGAAAATATACAAAAAGTAACAAAATGAAAAGGTCGGGACATACATACAGCAGGACGTTGATAGTGGTTGTTTCCAGGTGACAAAATTACAGCTGTTGGTGTGTACATTTTGCTTTTCTGTAACTTTTCTGAGTGTTTGCATAATTACCAGGTATTTCAAGATGGGGATTTAAGATTTTTTTTCTTTTGGTAATTTTGAATAGATAATCCCCTGATAGCTCCACTTCTTGGAACTATGGCTGACTCATCATAAGTCATTAATCAATGCTATTTGTTTTTACTGACTCATGAGTAACTGTATGAACTCTGTGGTCATGAGCCATATCAAACATACAAAGATTTCATACTTAAGCTCCACTCAAGTCTACTGAATTATTCAGAATGGATGTCTCGTATATTGAATCATGGGATTTCAGTCCACGCTCAGTGGAACCAGATGCCCCATGGAAATGGGACAGGTTTTTCAGAAACAATGAGATCTTTTCCCATCAAACACACACACACACAATTTCTGAAGCATTATGAAACTTGTATGATTGTTATGCCTGCTTTGCATAACGGGTTTTTCAGTTAAACAGTTAAAAATTTGAAAACACTGGTGTCATGTAGGTTAAGGCTCGGCAACTAACCAGAAGGTCGGTGGTTCAAAGCTACCAGCCCCTCCACAGGAGAAAGAGTTGAGCATCTGCTTCTGTAAAGGCTAGTCTTGACTACCACTGCCAACTACTCTGAAAGGGGTCTCACTAGAAGAGCCTGGATCTAGAGTGGGAGAAGAATCTAGACCAAGATTGAAAAATCATTTTTAAAAAAAGATCAGGTTAACCGGTTGGATAGAAAATGTTGAAGGCTTGGAACAGGGATCCTCAAACTTTTTAAACAGGGAGCCAGCTCACTGTCCCTCAGACCCATTGGAGGACCGGACTATAGTTTAAAAAAGAACTATGAACAAATTCCTAAGCACACTGCACATATCTTATCTTGAAGTAAAAAAACAAAATGGGGCAAAAACACCCGGTGGGCCGAATAAATGTCCTCAGCAGGCCACATGTGGCCCGTGGGCCATAGTTTGAGGATCCCTGGCCTGGAACTAAGGGCCGAGCCACCCTTCAAGCTTGTGTATGAACTGAATTTTCAGTCCAACAGTACGTTCCCAAAGGGACCCGTATCCCTCCGGACATTCCTCAGACAATCTACCATTGAGCTTAAAAGAGCCGCATTTGCCCAAGGACAAAGTTCTGAAAGCTAGAAGAGAGAAAAAAGAAGCAAGGATAGAAATGGGAAACAAGTGGGGCAGGGAGGTGTGTGTGGGGGTGGTGGGGGTGTGTGATGTTGCATGGTGGTACTGGTGAAACAAAGCATATGGTGATGCTTCCTGGAAATCGGCCTTGCTCGGTACACCTTCACCCCATTCTACCAGGTCTCAGGGCACCAATGTGAATCAGAATCAACCTCGCAATGACTGTTTCATTCTCACAGAGTGGATGGACCAAGCCTTGGAGCTTGGTTCAAAGCTCCCCACCCTCTGGACTCTCTCAGGCCGGTGCAGTTTTAACTGGGCAACGTACATTTTCCTCAAATGCTTTATGAAGTTGACCCAGAAAAAAAGATGATCTTTCCCCAGAATTTAACGTGCGGGCTAATTAACTATAATGAACAACTCTAAAGGGTGGGCCACTCTATAAAATCCAATCTTCCACAAAGAGAAAAAGAGAGAAAAGGCATTGACTAGAAATTTCATCTAGAAGGGCACTGAGTGAACAAAATCAGGACAAGTGGACCTCAAACCAGCAGCAGCATCACCTGGGACCTTGTTAAAAATCCACAGACTCCACTCCTGCCCGCTGGCTCCGGCTCTGCGTCCTAACGAGGCCGGAGGTAACTCGGATGAGCATTGTGCCTGAGAAGGTGTAATTCCGTACGTCAGTCAGAACAGGGGGCATACTGGCCTTGGTGGTGAAATGGTTTTCATGGTGAAATGGAATGCGCTCCAGCTGTTCTCCTCCTGGACTGCCTGCTGGGATCATCTGGATATTGTTAAACCATTACTGATGCCTGGGCCTCAACCCAAGAAGCCCTGGTGGCGCAGTGGTTAGGTGCTCAAATAACAGCCCAGAGGTCAGCAGTTTGGACCCCTCATCCACTCTGTGTGGAACACGATATGGTGGTCAGCTTCCACCAAGCTCACCCCCTGGCAAAGCTATGGGGCCTTTACTCTGTCCTACAAGGTCAATGGTGGGGAAAAGATGAGGCTCCCTCCTCCAGTGGGGAGTCACAGTCTCAGAAACCCACGGAGGCAGTTCCATCCTGTCCTGCAGGGTTTCCATGAATAGGGATCGACACCATGGCGGTCGGTGAGTGATGAGTGAGTGAGTGAGTGAGTGAGTGAGTGAGTGAGTGAGTGAGTGAGTGAGTGAGTGAGTGACAAGAGCTGTGAGGCGCAATCGACTGACCACACTGGGGTTGCTTTTGGGGGGAAGCCTCCTCCCAGACATTCTGATGTCATTGCTCTGGGGTGCAGCCTGGGTTATCAGGATAGTTACAAAGTCCTCACGTTTGAGAACCACGACTCAACCAAATATTCCAAATATTCTCTGTACATAAGAATCAGTTGGGGAGCCCGTAAAACACCAGTGCTGGAACCCCACCCCTTGAGACGCTGATTCCGAGGAGCCCAAACATTGGTGGGGGGAGGGGAGGTGTAATTTCCCATTTGGAACTAGTGTGCAGCTGTGTCAAAACGCACAACTCAACACGACACTGGTGAGTCCACAATCAACTTAAACTGGAGTTTCATGATATTCATAAAATCAACTTAAACTAGAATTTCATAATATTGGACTGGAATTGATCAACTACCCTCATCATCCTTATCTATAGAATCCGAGAATCCCAGTCGGCAGACAGACACTCACAGCCACCCACACTGACTCTCTGGGGTTTGCATAGACAGCAGTAAGCCGGTTGATTGCAGCTGCTCTGGTGGGACTGTGCCGCTGTGGTGGTCACTAGAATGGAGCCTGGCTCACTTGGCAAACCTCTAAAAGCGAGAGCCTTGACACAGAGGCCATCAGTGTATATAAAGAAATCCACTCAACGTTCTTCCCCAGGAGCTACTCTGACCAAGGCCTTCAGCCTTTCCCTTCCCCAGTTCTAACCCCGGTGCTGGCATCCCCAGAGCCCCACCTGTACAGGTCCAGGTATACCAAACTCACTGCCATTGAGTGTATTCCGACTCATAGTGACTCTACAGTCTTCAAAGGACTAGACAGCTTCATCTTTCTCCCAAGAAATGGCTGCAACCTGATCACTAGCAGCTCAATTCATAACCCACGGCGCCATCAGAGCTCCTCAGGTCCAGGTAGACAAGGTCAAATGAGGAGTTCTTGGAAGTGGAGTCATGATATCGTCAAGCACAGCAAGAAAACAGCAGAACTTGCCATAAAATTGTTGACGACCTTAAAGACTGCAGCCAGCCGCAATCTCGCCCTCATCCACCTCCCAAATGTGAGGGGTGAAATATGCCAGCTGGAACTCTGTGGCGTCCGCCAGTGCCCCAAAGGGCATGAATCTTAAGGTGGACATGGCCCTTGGAGTTAGGAGTCGTGTCCTGGTGGTGCAATGGCTAAAGCATGTGGTTGCTAACCGAAAGACTGAAGGGTCAAGTCCACAAGCCACTTTTTTAGGAAAAAGATGTAATGATCAACGATCTGTCTGCATCTATAAAGATTCCATCCTTGGAAACCCTTTGAAGCAGGTCACGCCAGTTCTGTTGGGCAGCTACGAGTTGGAAGAGAGATGACAGCTGCAGGTTTGGGACGTGGCAGTTGCTGAGTTTGAAGTACTTGATCCTCATAGTCCATCCTCAGAAAGCCAGGCCACTTGGCTACTGATGAAACAGTACCTGTCGGAACCAGTGATTCTCAATGAATGCAAAACTCTCCTGAAGTTGACCGTCTTTGACGTAAATGTGCACACAAAAGATCTTGGAAAAATCCCTTTATTTTTTTAATTCCATTTTTCCATGAACTTTTTGAAACCTCCTCTAACACATATGTATGTAGACAGAGGCATACTCACTGCCATTGATCAGTACTAACTCATAGCGACCCCCTGTGGGTTTCTGAGATGGGAACTGTTTACAGGAGTAGAAAGCCCAGTGTTTCTCCCACAGAGCCGCTAGTGGTTTCGAACTGCCAATTAAGTGGCTCATAGTCCAACTAACTCGTAACTACTGCACTACCAGGGCTTCATATATAGAGGCATATTAGTACATGATATGATTAAGTTTAGGGCCCACCTGTGGATTGGCTGCTCTGAGCTGGATTATCATTCTCAAGGCTTGGTGGGCCAGGATGTGCTCGACTCTCTTTTCCTCCCCCTTCATTTGCTCCTGTGTGCTCGGATCAGACATGTCCCTCTCCCGGAGCTGTAGCTTCAATGCTGTCCTCTGAAATAAATTCTTCTGGGGGGAGGGGCAGGTGTCCACGTAGTTTGGATTGGGGCCAGCCCTCATGATTTTATTTTTCTTTCTTTCTTTCTTTTCCTGGTGGCTTAGATGGTGAAATCAATTAATGTGACCTGGGCATATTGTATAAAGGACAAACAAATCTGTGTTGGAGGAGTCCATCAGAATGCTCCTCCGAAGCAAGGAGGGCAAGCCTTTCTGCATGTTGTCAGGGGGCCTTCATGCCTCGTGACATGGAGGATCCATGAAAAAGAGGAAGACCTTCAATCGGATGCACTGACACAGTGACTGTGAGGATGGCGCCAGACTGAGCCGTGTTTGGTCTATTGTGCATCAGGGCTGCTATGCGTTGGGACTGACTAGACAGCACCTCACAACAACAGCATCATGTAATGCAGCGGTTCTCAACCTGTGGGTCACAACCCCTTTGGGGGTCGAATGACCCTTTCACAGGGGTTGCCTGACTCATCACAGTAGCAAGCTGACAGGAAGTAGCAGTGAGAATCATTTGATGGTTGGGGCTCACCAACAGCATGGGGAACTATATTAAATGGTCGCAGCATTAGGAACGTTGAGAACCACGGATGTAATGTGCCAACGTTTGGAAAATCTGCTCTTGTGGTTTGAATTGTGTTCCCCAAGGTAAGGTGTGAAAAGCTTAGCCCCTGTACCTGTAAATATAATCCTGTTTGGAAATAGGGAGGTTATTTTGCTACATTAATCAGGACATGCCAGAGTCAACTGGGCCCTAAACCTAATCACCTCTGAGTGATATCTTATAAAAGAGCAGAGACACACATCGGGGAAGAGAGATTGGAGTCATATGTAAGCCAAGGAAGGATTCCCTGGAGAAGGGTAAACAAGGACCGACCCTTCCTCCCCACTCCCCTGGACTCCTAGTCATCAAAACAGTAAGACAATAAACTTCTGTTCTTCCACCCCATCCCATGTGTGGTGTTTTGGCAGAGTTGCCCTAGGAAAGAAGATTATCTGCATAACATTGTGAGTCAATATTCTGCATCCAAAAGACAAAGCTAACAAAATGAATACGCCAGACAGACTGAAGGAAATATTTGTAAATCATCTCTCTGTCAAAAGACTTATTCAAAACACATGAATACTACAACTCAGTAATAAAAAGACAATTTGTTTTAAAAACAGACAAAAGCTTTAAATTAGGTTCAGTTTGGATAATGGTCATTTGTAAGGCATAAATATTATTTGTGACATTTGCCAAAGAATTTCATCCGCTGCAGTCTTTGTTATGGTAAAAACTGGACAGATATCACTCCTGCTTGATTCAGAGATCAACTCTATTATCCATCTCAGGGATACTGGAGTTCATCTCACTTGATGACATCCAGAGTGCCAAGTAGTGAAGGTGCTTGTCATGGACTGAATCATGTCGCCAAAAATTATGGGTCAATTTGGCTGGACCTTGGCCATGATTCTCAATGGTTTGGCAGGTAGGTGATGACGTAATCATCCCCATGAACTGATGTGATCAGCCAATCAGTTGTAAGGGCATTAGGGTGTTATTGTTAGGTGTCATCGAGTCAGTTCCAACTCTTGGAGACCCTGTGTTCAACAGAACAAAGCACTGCTTGATCCCGCACCATCCTCCCAGCTGATACATTTCAGCCTATTGTTGCAGCCACTGTGTCGATCCTTCTCCTTGAAGACCTGCCTTTGCTTCACGAACCACCCCCCCCCCCCACACACACGCACTTTACAAGCATGATGTCTTTTTTCCAAGGACCGATCTCTCCTGATAACCTAGCCGAAGCACATGGGACACAGTCTCGCCATCCTCCATTCTAAGGAGCCTCTGTCTGCACTTCTCTCAGCACAGACCTGCTTGTGCACTGTGCTTTCAATAGTCCTCTCCGGCACCGTCATTTAAATGCATTGATTCTTTTCAGTCTTCCTTATTCAATGTTCTTCTTTCCCGTGCAGATGAGGCCATTGACAATACCATGGCTTGGATCAGGTGCACCTTAGTTCTCAGTGTGACACTCTTGGGGTTGGCCCCAATCCCAACTATGTGGACACCCCCATCCCCCCCAGAAGCATTTACTTCAGCAGAGGACAGCACTGAATCTGCAGCTCAGGGAGAGGGACGTGACTGATCAGAGCACACAGGAGCAAATGAAGGGGAAGGAAGAGAGAGTGGAGCACATCCTGGCCCACCAAGCCTTGAGGACGATATCCCTGCTCAGAGAAGCCAATGCACAGAGAAGACCATATGGCCAGCCCCACTAGGAGACACGACATCCCTCACTGACCCATAACCCTGCGGGGGACAACACTGGAGACACAGTGTGGGAATTGCGCCCAATCTGACCCCACCACACCAAGGCAAAACACTGAGGGAGTGCAACAGAACAGCAAAGGGAGCAGAGCAAGGAAGTCCTGAGGGAGTATCAAAAATAGACTTTGGGGCCAGGGTGTGGCACCCCATCAGACTCAACCGGAAAACACTCCTGAAGGTCAACAAACAGATCTTGAACTATTTACAGACTTTTCTCTCTGTTTTTGTCATTGGTTTGTTGTTGTTTTGGGGGATTTTTGTTGCTTTGTTTTGCTGTCTTGTTTTTTTGTACATATTACTATCTCTGCATGTCTATCTAGATAAGATAGGTGGGATAAACAATCTGGAGCAGAAAATAATGGAACCAATGATTCTGGAGGGACATGGGAGAGGGCGAGGGCAGGGAAAGGAAGTGGGTTTTAACAAACCCAGGGACAAGGGAACAACAAGTGGTCCAAAATCAATGGCAAAGGAGGGTGTAGGAGGCCTGGTAGGACTTGATCAAGGGCAATATAACTCAGGGGAATTACTGAAACCCCAATGAAGGCTGAACATGATAATGGGACAAAAGGAAAGTAAAAGGAAATAGAGGAAGGAATTATGAGGCAAAGGACATTTATAGAGGTCTAAATACAGGCATTTATATATGTAAATATATTTATATTTCCCATGGGGAAATAGATCTATGTGCATATATTTATAGGTTTAGTATTAAGGTAACAGATGGACATTGGGCCTCTACTCAATTATTCCCTCAATGCAAGAATACTTTTTTTTATTAAACTGGCATTCCATGATGCTCACCTTCCCAACACGATTGCTGAAGACAAAAATAGCTGAAGACAAATGGTTGCATAAGCAAATGTGGTAAAGAAAGCTGATGGTGCCTAGCTATCAAAAGATATAATAGTGTCTGGGGTCTTAAAGGCTTGAAGGTAAACAAGTGGCCATCTATCTGAGAAGCAACAAATACCACATGGAAGAACCACACCAGCCTGTGTGATCACGAGGTGTCAATGGGATCAGACATCAAAGAACAAAAAATCATATCATTGTGAATTTGAGGAGGTGTGGAATGGAGACCCAAAGCCCATCTATAGGCAACTGGATATCCCCTTACAGAAGGGTCACGGGGAGGAGATGAGCCAGTAAGGGTGCAGCATAGCATCGATGAAACATACACCTTTCCTCTAGTTCTTTAATGCTTCCTCCCCACCACTATCATGATCCCAATTCTACCTTACAAAGCCAACTAGATCAGAGGATCTACACTGGTACAGATCAGAGCTGGAATCACAGGGAATCCAGGACTTATGAACTCCTCAAGGCCAGTAATGAGAGTAGTAATACCAGGAGGGTAAGGGGAAGATGGGGTAAAAAGGGGGAACCGATCACAAGTATCTACACATAACTCCTTCCCTGGGGGTTGAACAACAGAAAAGTGGGTGAAGGGAGATGTCAGACAGCATAAGATATCACAAAATAATAATAATTGATAAATTATCAAGGATTCATGAGGGAGGAGGACGGAGAGGGAGGGGGCAAACGAGGAGCTGATACCAAGGGCTCAAGTAGAAAGAAAATGTTTGAGAATGACAATGGAAACAAATGTATAAATGTGCTTGTCACAGTGGATGGATGGATTGTGATAAGAGTTGTACGCGCCCTCAATAAAATGATTTTTAAAAGATAAAAAAAGTGACACCCTGGCTCTTGAACATGTTAAAGGAATCTTGTGCAGCAGACTGACCCAACGCAGTGGGTGGTTTTGATGTCTTGACTGGTGGATTAGGGTGTTGCTCAGGTAACAGTCCTGATATGATGTAAGTGAATCTCCCCAGGGGTGTGTTCTATAACACTTCTTATCTTACAAGAGAGAAAAGGTGAGAGAAGCAAGCAGTGAAGGAGGGACCTCCTAACATCAAGAGGAGCTGGGGTGGAGAATGCTCTTCGAACCCAGGATCTGCACACCTAAAACCCTCCTAGACCCAGGGAAGACTGGCACGGAGCCACATGGAGACCTGCAAGGAGCACTGAGCCCACGGATGCTGAAAGGTAACAAGTGTCATCCATCAAAGCTGACAGGGAAACAAACCCTTCCCCAGACTGGGGTCCTGAACTCAAAATTCTGGTGCCCTAAATTGTGAGCGGGGGGGAAAAATTAGGCTTCCTATTCCTGTCAAGATTTACAGTCTGAGAAACCCGCAGGGGGAATTCTACTCAGTCCTCCAGTCAGGATTTACTGGGTGGCAACGAGTTCTTTGTTTTTGTTGTTTAAAAAAAGCAGAGATAGCATTTCTGCTTTTTTAAAGCAATGACCTGTCCTATTTCTGTTACCTCAATGCTAGATGACACTAAGGAAAAGTGTTTACTTCCATCATTAAGGAGGGATAGTTGCTGGTGATTTGTCCTGGGAAAACAAAGCAATAAAAGACAACTAGACGTTGGCCTCCAAAGAGGCGGCTCATTTCAAAAGGAAATTCCCTCACCAGGATGTGAAATAGCAAATTCATATGCTGCTGGGTGCCCATTTGTCCCTCTAGGCAAAGTTGGGTGCATTTTCTTTTTAAAAAATCATTTTATTAGGGGCTCATACAACACATCACAATCCATACATACATCAATTGTGTAAAGCACATTTGTACATTTGTTCCTATCATTCTCAAAACATTTGCTCTCCAACTAAGCCCCTGGCATCAGGTCCTCATTTTTTCCCCTATCTCCCTGCTCCCCATTCTCTCCTGAACCCTTGATAATTTATAAATTATTATTTTGTCATATCTTGCACTGTCAGACATCTCCCTTCACCCACTTTTCTGCTGTCCGTTCCCCAGGGAGGAGGTCACATGTAGATCCTTATAATCGGTTCCCCCTTTCCAACCCACCCTCCCTTTACCCTCCCAGTATCGCTACTCACACCACTGGTCCTGAAGGAATCATCCGGCCTGGATTCCCTGTGTTTCCAGTTCCTATCTGTACCAGTGTACATCCTCTGGTCTCACCAGATTTATAAGGTAAAATTGGGATCATGATAGTTGGGGGGAGCAAGCATTTAGGAGCTAGAGGAAAGTTGTATGTTTCATTGTTGCTACATTGCACCCTGACTGGCTCGTGTCCTCCCAAGACCCTTCTGTAAGGGGGTGTCCAGTGGCCTACAAATGGGCTTTGGGTCCCTACTCTGCACTTCCCCCTCATTCACAATTGATGATTTTTTGTTCTGATGATACCTTATACCTGATCCCTTCGACACCTCGTGGTCACACAGGCTGGTGTGCTTCTTCCATGTGGGCTTTGTTGCTTCTGAGCTAGATGGCTGCTTGTTTACCTTCAAGCCTTTAAGACCCCAGACGCTATATCTTTTGATAGCCGGGCACCTCAGCTTTCTTCGTCACATTTGCTTATGCACCCATTTGTCTTCAGCGATGTATCAGGAAGGTGAGCACACAATGATATGATTTTTTGTTCTTTGATGCCTGATAACTGATCCCTTCAGCACCTTGTGATCAACCAGGCTGGTGTGTCTCTTCCATGTGGGCTTTGTTGCTTCTGAGCTAGATGGCCACTTGTTTACCTTCAAGCCTTTAAGACCCCAGATGCTATATCTTTTGATAACCGGGAAACATCAGCTTTCTTCACCACATTTACTTGTTCACCTGCTTTGTCTTCAGCGATTGTGTTGGGATGGTGAGCATCATGGAATGTCATTTTAATAGAATAAAGTATTCTTGCATTGAGGGAGTACTTGAGTGGGGGCCCAGTGTCCATCTGCCAGTTAGGTGCATTTTCTGAAACAAAAACACATTTTTCTGTCATCTGGTTGATTTTCTGATCCTTTGTGTTCTGTTGCACTAGGGCAGCGGTTCGCAACCTGTGGTTCAAGACCCCTTTGGGGGTCGAATGACCCTTTCACAGGGGTTGCCCAATTCCTAACAGTAGCAAAATTATAGTTATGAAGTAGCAACAAAAATAATTTTATGGTTGATGGCTCACCACAATCTGAGGAACTGTCTGAAAGGGTCGTGGCACGAGGAAGGTTGAGAACCCTGGACTAGGGTGTCTACGAATCAGAAACCAAGCAAGGGCACCTGACAATATCCAGCGAAACCTAGTACTATTGCTTGTTTTGAAGAAGAAATATATAGCAACTTTTTATGATGTTTTCATGCAACTACTTAAGAGTTGGGGAGGGGGTGTTCTCTGAGGACAAAGGCACACCTGGCCTAAGCCATGGTATTTGTATTGCTTCATATGCACGTGAAATCTGGACATTGATTCAGGAAGAACAGAGAAGAACCGATGCCTTTGAATGATGGTGCTGGGGCAGAGTATTGAAAGTACCACAGGCAACCAAAAGAACAAACAGGTCTGTCTTAGAAGAAGCACAGCCAGAGCGCTCCTTAGAGGCCAGGATGGCAAGAGTTCATCTCATGTACTTTGGACATGTTGTCAGGAGAGACCATTCCCTGGAGAAGGACATTGATCTTGGTAAAGGAGAGGGGCATTGACAAGATGGATGGACACCGTGGCTACATCAATGGGTGTGATATTCACCTAACTGGGTGTCATTTTGAGGATTCAGAGTGTAGGGGTGGAGTCTAGCCTATCAATCTGGAGATAGCCAATGAGATCTCTGTGTGGGCATGGCCTTCTCCTGAGAATTCTGGCAACTCCAGTATTCCTTCTTGGAGGCAGGAGTCACTCTCTCTCCCTACTTCACTCCCTGAGAGACATTGCAGCTGACAAGATGCATGGAACTACCCTAGTGCCCTGAGCCAGACAAGCCACATGGATGCAACCAGACCTCTGACGCCGGAGAAGCCACAGAGAGACCCCTGCCAGTGCTGAGATGCTTACAATGCCACTGGACCGAAAGACTTTCCACCCACTGGCCTGTGATCATCCTGCATTTGGCTTCATTGCATGTGTTTCTTGAGTCTGAAAAGGACTTTATAGATTGATATCAGACATATGGGCTCATATCAGACTTATGGGCTTGGACTGGACTGGGTTGGGATGTTTTCTTAATGTACAATTGCTCTTGTACATAAACCCCTTCCTTGTACACACATGAGTGTCCATGGATTTGTTTCTCTAGTCTACCCAGACTAACACAATGGGCTCAAGCATAGGAACCATTGTGGGGCTGACGCAGGACCGGGCTGTATTTCTTTCATTCAGTTGTGCCCGTGGGCGCTATCAGTCAGAACTGACAAGGGCATCTAACAATAGCAACAAAAATGTTCCCACACAGAAAGATGCATGCATGTATGCATATATGCGTGTGTGTGTTCAATCATTTGAGTTCATCTGTTTCCACACAGCGCCTTGTGGTCGATTAGATGATTATTCTCAATTCTGTACTCCTTCTGTCTGTCACGTGAACTTCCAGTGAGCAGAGTTCTTCCTCTACCCGCACAGAGGTTGGGCAAAATCATGCCGTTGGCATGCAGTGGCTGGCTGAATAAGGGCAGGTGTGAAAACAGGCCTGGAATGAATGGTTTGACTCGACCCCTCATACTCAGTGAACTGCCAGAAGGTGAGTTTGGTAGACACGTGAAAACCAGCTGGAACCTCTGAGCGAACCAGCTAGCCTGCGCTCAGAGTCCAGCTGACCCAGCTTGTCCACCTCCACGCACACAACAGAAGCAAGTGCTCATCAGAGAGGTCCCCGAGGTTGGGGCTCCTTTTACACAGCAGTACCACCTTCGGCCTGAACTTGCAGCAAATCCATGTGTGTCAGAGTAATATGACGCTCCACTGGATTTTCAATGAGCCCTGGAGGTACTGTAAGTTAGGCAACTGGGCTACTAACCACAAGGTTAGCTGTTCAAGCCCACCAACCACTCTACAGGAAAAGATGACACTGTCTGCCACCCTAAAGATGTACCGTATCAGAAACCCTATAGAAGGCTGCTAGGAGTGGGAATCAACTGGGGGTCACTCTGAAGTGGATCACTTGGCCTTTCTTCCAAGGTGCCTCTGGGTGGACCCAAACCACCAATCTTTGGTTAGGAGTCAAGCACTCACCCATTTGTGCCACCCAGGGACAACTAACGTCGTAGGAGCTGAGCAATATATCCCAAAGGTGCCTGGTGTCGTAGTAGATTACGCGTTGTAACCACAAGGTCAGCAGTTTGAACCCACCAGCTACTTCCAAGGGAGAGAGATACAGCTTTGTACTCCCAGAAAGATTTAGGATGACAGAAACCCACCAGGACAGGTCTACTCTGTCCTACGAAGTCACTATCACTCAGAAACAACTCAATGGCAGTGAGCTTGGTTTTTAAAAAATATTTGTCTCGAGGAGGCCTCCTGGCACAGTGAGATAAGGGCTGAGCTGCTAATCGAAAGGTCAGCAATTTGAACGCACCAGAGAAACAGGTGGTAGTCTGCTTCCCTCACATGACAGCCTTGGAAGCCCGGCGAGGTTGTTCCATTCGACTCCGTCCCACGGGGTTGCTGTGAATCAGAATCCACTTGGTGCCCGTGGGTTTGGATCATTGGTTGAGTGGGTGGGTGGGGAACGTATTCCACACGTCATTTCCTGTTGAGTGACATACTTTGGTGAGAACATGAATGGTATTTTTATCTCCATGTAGTAACTCCCAGGCCCACAAAGTGCAACGAGTCTCAGAGACTCAAAGACTCAAGCACATCCCAATAACCAGCATTTCTTGAAGCTGTTGATGGGCACCCCAGACACACTGGCAACCTCCCACTGTGAAGTTGGAGGATGAAAGCAACCCAAATGTGGGGGGAGGGGGCCAGTTTCTAAAGTGTCTGCAGGAACCCAAGAGAAAAGAGCCGTTGATGCAGGGGAGGCGGCTTGTCTTAAACCAAGCAACCTGCCTTCTGTACCACCGTCCAAGGAAGCAGCGGTCCCAGCCAGCTCTGAGCTCTCCCTGGGTGTCAGAGGTTCCTCACTCTGCCAGGACCTGCTTCCCTGCCCTCCCCGTCCGTCTTTGGCTGACACTGGTCCTTTCTCCTCAGGGTGAGCAGGGCAAGCACATCCAGAGAGTAGAAGGCTTTTTTTTCAATCGGTGTCTTGTGGACAACGGGAAACGCTGTTTTTCTTCTCTGCGGGCTCTGCCCAGCCTTATTACAAGAGCAGCTCAGGTCGGAGCAAGAAGTTAGAGACCGCCTGTGACATTTCCTTCTGAGAAGCGCTTACTCCATTTCTATTTTGAAGCCCGCTATACTATTTCCATTCGTCAAGGTGAAGGAGGCAGTTATTGGCAACAACAAAAAAGGTTCAGAGGGACATGAATTTATATAGTGCTTTTTGAGTGAGGCGCCCCGGTGGTGCAGTGGTTACACGTTGGGCTGCGATCCACGTGGTCAGCAGTTGGAAATCACCAGCAGCTCTGAGAGACGAAGACTAGGCTTTCTACTCCCATAAAGTTACAGGCTCAGAAACCACAGGGGTCGCTACGGGTCAGCATTGACTGGATGGCAGTGAGTTTGGGTTTTGGAGAAAAGAAGAGGTGCCAGCTTAATCCAGCTGTCGTCCATCAGCTGCTATGCTGTGGTGATCTGCATGTTGCCATGAAGCGGGAAGTCAGGTCATCCGTATTGCGAATGCCAGCACAGTCACCCGTGGTGGGCAGATTTCAGTAGAGATTCTCGACTTACAGATCAGGAAGGAGAACCCAGTGATCCACTACTGAAAATAATGGCCAGGGAATAGCCCAGGAGTCCCGATGGAACATTGGCGATACCGTGCCAGAAGGTGAGCCCTCTTCCCAGCTTCCCCCCAACATAAGTGTAATTGCCCTCTCCCACTCCATCCTGATGTGCGTTCAATTGTCCTCCCTGTAGGAGTGCCTGCTGACTGGGGAGGCTTAGCACAATGTCTTATGGCTGCAACTGAACAGTCTTCTCTCTGTCCCTCCCTCGTGAAAAACTGACCTCAGCTCAGCTGAGGTCTTCTCGCTCAAAGTGGTGTTTAAAATGTACATGTGAACGGGGTGATATACGGCTCTCGTTGCCGGGGAGACCAGATTAGAAGACCACATGACTGTAGAGGAGAAGCCTGCCTTCGTCTTTGCGTTTTCCTCACCGTCAGGGACTCATGCACTATCTGTCCTTGGTGATTGACTCACTTCACTCAGCTAATCTTCATGGAAGCAGGCAACCACATCTTTCTCCCCAGATGGGCTGCTGAGTTTGAACCCCTGACCTTTTGGCTTCCCCCATCTTTTTTTTTTGCAAACTATCAGGGAGGTAAGCAAAAAGCACTGAAGTATTAAACACTTTCCTGAAATTCCTAATAAAGTCTTTATGGTTCCAATCAAGTAGATGGTGAAGACAACCCTCTAGGTAAGTCGGAACCCGCACCCATTTGCTCTTGGATTAAACAGCCCCTTAGAATTACACACTCGGACAGTTACAGGAGTGGGTCTCCACACTTGATCTCAGCCAAAAGGCTGAGAAGCGACAGGAGTGAGTCTCAGAGCAGCCATGGTCACCACTTCCAGCAGCTTGCCTTAGGACTTGATCTAATGACTCTAGGTATAGGAAGACGTGGGGTTTGGAACATAGAAGCCAACATATATTCAGATTTAAAATTTTTTAAATGTGGACAGCTTTAAACTACGTAGTATATTGGCCCTCTCCTGTGTGCTACACACAAGAGAGAAATCCCAGCCAACGGAAGATCCTAGGGAGGCCCACATAGCACAGGACCCCAGCAGGCATAGAATTCTCATTTTCATGGCTTTTGTAATCCCAAAGCTTCCAGATAGTACGCGCCCACCCCACACACAGCTGCATATGCACATGCCTTTCTGGAAATAGTTTATAGTTCATTCAAAGAGGCCGGTTCTGTTAAAAGCGAGTAATACTTTCAGATTCTGAGGTGGCATGGGTAGGATGTCTCCATGAACTTTCCATCCTCAAGGCCACCTTGAATATGTTTGAGAACCTTGATTCGATCGCCCTGATTTCCACATGGGTCCTGACTAGTTCATGTCCAGTGGCTTTGGGACATGTCTGAATTTGGATCATGCGATTTCCCTGAAAGTCATGAGATCTCTCAAAAGCCCAAGCCTAGCGTTGAGGTCAAGATATATTTAACTACATAGCCAGTAGCTAAACCTGAACATCATAGGGTTACTATCCTCCCCCAAACAATGCTGTAAATTGAGAGTGCTTGGGGGTGCGGACTGAATTTGAAAGAATGACTTATTGAAGGAGGAGTGGAGTCGGAGGTGAGGTGGCATGAGTAGGAGCAGCAGCACCATTGTTTGGGTTCTGTAGTTCCTGGATCTGCATGGTCTGCTCTCCAAAGAGGAGCATGGGTGGCATGAAAGGAAATGCCAAGGACAAAAACTATGTCCACTCTGCCCAAACTCAGCACTGTTCGAAAAATAGAGAAAATCGCCTGGAAGGAAATTCATAGAGCACTTAAGGATTAGACTGTTTCATGCTCTAGCTACATCCGTGCATCACCAGGAGTAATCAGGAATTCACTCCAGAGAAGCGAGGCAAAGAGGGTGAGCTAAGGTTTGGCGGTCATTTGGAATGAAAAGTCAGCCATTATCCAAGAGGCATGCATGTGCTGAGAAGCACCCCAATCTATGGGTTAATGGGTTGAGGAGAGCAGGGAGATACTGCTTTTGTAGAATCCAATTAAACATTCTGAATTCTTCAGGGAAATAATTTTGTCCAATGGAAAATGACATTGACACCTGTTGCTTCCAGATAAGCTAGCAAATAGAGTGGGAGGCATTCACATATGTTTGACTATGGTGCACAGTGAAAAGATTTCAAAATGACCAGCATGTACATCCCCAGACAACACACACACACACACACACACACACACACACACATACTACATACCCAAAGAGAATGGAAAGTTTTTAAAGCAATACTCTTTAGGAATAATTCCCTGGGATATTTTTATATTTTTTCTTCTCCTTTGGGGAGGGAGGAGAAAAATGAGGAGCTTATATTAAGGGCTCAACTAGAAAGCAAATGCTTTGAGAATGATGATGGCAACAAATGTACAAATGTGCTTGACACAATGGATGGATGTATGGATTGTGATAAGAATTGTACGAGCCCCCAGTAAAATGATTTTAATTAGTTAGTTAATTAATTAATTAAAACTGGTTGCAATCCATTGAATTGAAACAAGAAAGAAGGCGAGCCCTTCCAGTGGGAGGTCCTCACACTCTAGTCGGGAGAAGAGCCGCATCCTCCAAGTAGGAGCCATAGGAGAGTGGGCAGACCTGCAGGAGCTGCGGGGCATGGCTCACAATGAAAAGAGACAGCGGCTAGCATTCATTAATAACCAGACATTGCATATACACCGTGAGCATCTAGGAAAACTGGAGGTTGTCATCATGACATGGGATGAATAAAGGTCAATATCCTAGGGATTACTGAGCCCAAACAGACGAAGGCTGGCCATTTTGAATCAGACAAGCATACGCGCCACTCTGCTGGCAATGACAAATTGAAGAGAAGAGAGTGGCTTCCCATTCCTCATCCAAAAGACTATTTCAAGATCTATCCAGCACTACCTGTGATGGGATGGATGGCCACCCGCCTACAGAGAAGATTAGTTTATACCCTTAGTCTATCAATTCACATATTGACTACAAATGCCAAAGATGAGGAGACTGAAGACATTCACCAGCTCAGTAGTCTGAAATGAATCAACTCTGCAATCGAGGCGTGTGGATAATTATTGCTGACTGGAATGCAAACTCTGGAAACAGAAGGATTGGGAGCTAGAACATAGCGCCTTGGTGACAGAAATTATGCTAGTGATCACATGATAGATATTTTGCAAGACCAATCGCTTCTTCATTGCAAAAAGCTCTCATCCTTTTCAACAACATATCCACATGGACCTCACTGGATAAACTATACATGAATCAGACCAAGTGTGTCAGTTAAAAAAGACAGCGGAGAAGCTCAATAGAATCAGAACAAAGCCAGGGCGACAGCAGAACAGACCACCAGTTTCTCATAGTCAAGTTCAAATTGAAGCCAAAGAAAATGAAGACAAGTTCACAACAGTCAAAATGTGACTTTGAGTAGATCTCATGGATAGATTTGACTCATTGAGCTAATAAGCTTATTGAACTAATGACTGAAGACTAGATTAATTATGGGATGGTGGTGAGGATCTCCCATGAAGAAAGCAAAAAAATACCGTAAAAACATAACAAAATGCAGGAAAGAAGGACGAGACAAAAATGAATGTTAGAAGAGACTCTGTGTATGAACCCCTAATAAAATGATTTTTTTTTAAAGATAAAAGAAAGAAAGAGACTCTGAAACTTGCTCTTGAATGTAGGGTCGCTAGTCCAAACGGAAGAAATGATGACATAAACAAGCTGAATGGGAGATGTCAGAGGCCAGCTCAAGAAGACAAATGACTAAAATAAAATATGCAAAGACCTGGAGTAAGGAAAGCAAAAGAGAACAGTTTGTGTGGTACATCTGGAGCTGAAAGGGCGGCTATAATTGAAGCCTGGAACTTTAATATTGAATCATTCTATTAGCAAGATGACAAATGACGGAAAGAAACACGTTTTATTGTTAGCAAGTTGATTCCTAGTCCTCGCAGCCTTATAGGACAGAGAGGAACTGACCTTTTGGGTTCTCAAGACATTAAAGCTTTCCAGGAGTAACAAGTCAGCAGGAAGAGAACCTCACTGGAAAATCGAGTTAAGACCAGGGGAGGGGAGCATCTACATTTCAGAGGAGGCAGGGATATTTCTGTTGGTGAATATGGTGGGTAAATGGGGAGGAACAACCTCACACCGGAAAGGTATTCTAAACACAACTGTAGGGAACCTGATTTTACTATCGGGTAGAAACTACAATGTGTTTCGGTTCAATCCTGGGTGAACCACATCATGGACTAAGAACCATGATGACCTTAGACACTGGCCTTACAGCCAGCATAGCATCCCCCACGGGCCACACCAGAAGGACTCGGTGTAGAAGCCTGACTGAACAAAATGGGCCCAACCTCAAATCTACCTGCACCCTTGAACTTAGTGAAATCCTCTGATGGCAGAGGAAGCAAAGAGTAGCCACCCCAAGACTGTGGAAATAGCAGTCATTGGACCTTGTGTGGGACCCTGGCTTAGTGGATAGCCAATGAAAGGGGCCCAGAACCACCATATGCTTAATACCTCAGTGCTCCCTTTAATGTGATAGGTTTTAATTTGCTAGGCAAGGATCTGCACCTGTAAGAATTGATACAGGAAGTCTTCCCCTAGCACCAGTCCCAATGAGCAGTGTAAACAGATCGCAATCAATCAAGAAATCAAGCTGTTCAAAGCAACAGCTCACAGATTACAGCTCTAAGTTGGGCTATACTTGCGTAAACTCATATCAGCAATATCTTAAATTCTATGTCATTGGAAAAATTATTGATGTTATCAATGCAATCACCTTATACACCAGGGGGATGATTGACAACGTTTTTCTTTTTTTATTTGCTGTTTTTTTTCCCTGCCCTTTGTTTGTTTTTTTATTGTTTTTATGGGTTTTGGGTTTTGTCATAATACTACTGCCAAAGTAAACCAGAGTCCTTGTGTGTTAGTCTTGGTTGACTAGGGAAACAAATCCAGAGATACTCATATGTGTGTAACAGAGAGTTTTATATCAGAGTAATTGTATATTAAGAAAACTTCCCAGCCCAGTCCAGATCAAGTCCATAAGTCTGATATTAGCCCATATGTCCAACACCAGTCTATAAATTCCTCTTCAGACTCATGCAACACATACAATGATGCCAAATGCAGGAAGATCATAGTGGGTGGAAAGTCTTGTGGATCCACTGGCAGTGGAAGCATCTCAGCATTGACATGAGTTTTCATGTACCTCCTCCAGCTCCGGGACTCTGCCTTTATCGGCGTAGCTCCATGTGGCTTGTCAACAGGAAGGTGAAGCAGAGAGAGTGGGTGTCCCGCCTCCAGGGAGGAAGACAGGAATTGCCAGAATCCTCAGGTGAAGGCCATGCCAACACAGAGGCATTTTTGGCTATGACCTGATTGACAAACTAGACTCCACCCTTTCGCTCAAGTTGACAGGAGATGATGTAACTGCCACACGTGGATAACCCGTGGACAAGCAGATGGATTCTGGGCTCCTACTTAACTCTAGCCCCAATCCAGTAAGTTCTTATAACATGGCCCTGCTTGATACTCACATTTATGAAAGGATCACTGAAGATAGAGGTCCTACAACAAAGTGTGATGAAGAAAGCAGATGGTGCCCAGCTATCAACTGGACTAGTGTCTGGGGTCTTAAGAGCTTGTATTCAAACAAGCAGCCAGCTAAGTGAGGTGTCAACCAAGTCCACATGGAAGAAGCACCCCAGCCTGTGTGATCCAAGGATGACCATAACAAAACCCAAATATGACCAAAGGAAAAATATTAGAGCTTAAATTGTGAACACCCAATTTGCAGAAGGTTACAGAGGACAGTGGGAGCCCACAATCCATCTGTAGACTATGTAGTCAGATTACTCCTCTGGCAGATCCCCTCTAGCCACAGGCCAGGGACTAAATAGCTTTAGTACCCGTTTATGGTGGACCAAACCATGGTATAATATGATACTTGATCAGTGGACCTCCCTCTTGACCCAACCTGAATGTGCTCTAGGTTGAAGTATTTCTCACCTGTGCCAGGAAATAAATTTCTTCTCCAGCCTTTTAAATATTGGTGGTGGTCTTTTCTTTATTATGCTTTATTTGTATTTTTATCTTTGTATTATTATTATTTTCTTCTTGCAGATTTGTTTTGGTTTTGTTTCTTGTTTCTGTTGGGTCTCCCAGTTTGTAAAGCACTGAAGGACTGGATGCACAGAAACCATAACTGATGCGATGGTTTATGGGGATGTCGAGAGGGGATGCGGGGTGGGAAGGGTGAGGGGATTTGGAGAACAAACAATGAATTCAGGAGGGGGAGGGAGCACTAGAACTGATTGTGATAATGTATCTACAACTCTTCTTGAAAACAATTTAACCATGGAAGTGTAAGATAAGTGAATAGTATATCAAGAAAACTACTAAAGAAAAAGGAAACCAAACTTGGTCAGTGGTCACCATGGATGTAGGAGAAAAAAGAGTCTTTCCTTAGTGGGCATTGAGTTTATGTTAACAATAGTGGAATGATTTGGGAAAGGATATCAATGAAGAGCATAATCAATGACACTGAAAAATACATGTAGAAGTTGTGGAATTGGAGAGTGTTTCCTTGTGTATATTTTTATGTGGTTATATGACTAACAATGAATTCAAGGAAGAATTTTCTCTAGAATTGAATGTGGTGAGAATTGTACAATTCTTCTCGATACGATGGAATTATTGAATTGTATATCATGTCGATGACGTGCTAACAAAACCGTTTGTTTTTAAAGAATCTTTGCAGGAGCAGAGAGCCTCATCTTTCCGCTGTGGACCAGCTGGCATGTCTGCACAGCTGACTTTGTGCTTAGCGCTCAACTGTGTCATCCCTGTCGCCTCCAGAGCTCAGGAAGTATCAAAAGAGCATGGCATAAATGCAGAGTCGCTGTACCAAAGCCAACTGGCTGCGGGTCACTACTCCAGAGGTAGCGGACGATCAAGACCTGATGGTGCTGCAGAAAGAGTTTCTAACTGCTCTGAATGCACTCGTGCAAACAAGGGGCCAGGGGCCAGCTCGCACCTCCTGAGACACTGGAACAACTCGATACAACACCGATGCACGCTCTTTCCTCTATGCTAAGAAGTTTAGCAACCAACCAGTAAAGATCCATATTTGTGGCCATTCCAAAGAAAATTGATCCAACAGAATGTGGAAACTATCAAACAATACCATTAATTTCACAAGTAAAATGTGACTGAAGGTTATTTAAGAGAGAGAGAGAGAAATTGCTACAGTACATCCACAGAGAATAGCCAGAAATTAAAACTGGATTCAGAAGAGGATTTAAAATGAGGGGTATGGTTAGGGATGATGTCAGATAGATCTTGCCTGAAAAGTAAAGAAGACCAGAAAGATATTTCCCTGTGTTTTTTTGCCGATGCAAAGGCATTTGACTCAATGAATCATTAAAAAGTTATGGATTGGAGACATTGGACAGTGTAAGACATGAAAAAATAATAATAATTTATAAATTATCAAGGGTTCACGAGGGAGGGAGGGGAAAATGTGGAGCTGATACCAAGGGCTCAAATAGAAAGAAAATGTTTGGAGAATGATGATGGCAACAGATGTACAAATGTGCTTGGCACAATGGATGGATGGATTGTGATAAGAGTTGTGTGAGCCTCCAAGAAAATGATTTATTTTTAAAAAGTTATGGATTACATTGCAAAGGATGGGGTTCCAGAACCCTTATTTGTGCTGTGCGTAGTCTAGATAGTCATTCCAACAGAACAAGAGGTTCAAAACCAAGGAAGGTGTGTACCAGGATTGTATCTTTTCACTGCAGTGTTTGCTGCACAAATAACCCAAGAAGCTAGATTGTGTGAAGAACACACCATCAAGATTGTGAAAAGACTCATTAAGAACCTGTGAAATGCAGATGACACAACCGTGCTTGCTGAAAATGTAGAGGACTTGAAGCGCGTCACTGTTAAAGATCAGATACTACAGCCTGCGGTATGGGTTACAGTTTACCCCAAACCTCACAAATTGAACCAATAAGCAACATCGTGATAAACGCAGAAAAGACTGACATTCTCAAAGATTTCACTTTACTCGAATCCACCCTCAATGTCGTTGGAAGCAGCGGTCGAGAAATCAAACGACATCGTGCACGGGGCAAATCTGGGGCGCATGCGCTATTTAAAATGTTCCAGGTCAATGACGTCACTTGGAGGACGAAGGTGCGTCTGACTCAAGCCATGATGTTTTCCATTGCCTCACACGCCTGTGGAAACCAGGCATTGGATAAGGAAAACCGGAGAAAAACTGATGCCTTCAAACTCTGGTAGTGGCAAAGATTACTGAAAACACGACGGGCTGCCAAAAGAACAATCCAGTCTATCCGAGAAGCACATTGAGCATGTTATCAGAAGCGATTAGTCCCTGGAGGAGGCCACCATGCCGGATGAGGAAAAGGGTCAGCAATAATGGGAACGCCGTAGACACAATGAGCTGACCCCATGGCTGCCGCAACGGCTCCAACAATGGCAACGGCTGGGGAATGCTGGCGATCTGAACAGTGCCTCATTCTGTTTCACACGGGGTTGCTATGAGCTGAAACCAACTCTAACTAGAGCATCGTCTAACCACAGTAGCAGACAGGCAAATATCTTGATCAGTTATAATGGACTCCTGTCATGAAAAAAAGGTATTTATCTTTACATACATGGTTTTTAAATCTCCAGTGAGAATTTTCCACGTAGTTATGAACTAGTATGCCTCAGTATTTTATGGTGCCACATCATCTAGCTTATCTAAAATATTCCTACTAGGGCCATCTTGATTACAAAAATGTCATTATTGATAATGGTTGCAGAACCGCTCATGGAGTCTATGTACCATAATCTACCTATTTCTTGTTCTGGAGTTTTCCATCTATGACCAATTTTTCCCATTTACAAATAGCTTTCCTATCGTGGGTTGTAAACTTCGAAACTTTGATCACATCTACACATATTTTAATCTTGTAGGTTGTTTTCTTAGGACAAACTCTCAGAAGAACCCACTGGGCCAAAGAAGATGGATGTTTTTAAGTTTTTGGATGGATGATGCTACATTGATTTCTGAAAGCATTCAGAATGCCATTGGTCATGTGCTTGAATATACACAGTTTTACTCTTTCTTAACAAACACTGAATAGTATGGCGCATACTGGTTTGTTCTGTAGCTAAATGAAAGGAGGACGACAGGAAACGTCAGGGGCCGTTTTGATTTTCACTCTTTAAAAATTAAAAGTGAGGTGAAATAATTTTTGATGTTGGTCTCGATTCGAAGACTCCCTCTTCTGAGTGTGTCTTTATTATGCCACAATGGGCTGGCAAATAGTGCTTGTGGATTAGAAAGACGATCCTTTGTGTTAGTTTGCTCACTTGTTTCTTACCCAGAGGGTTTTGCATGCCGCCCCATGGATTTGGGTATTAATTTATTCCCATGAAATAAGCCTGCTTCGCTGAGAATCTTAGTGTTTAAGAAACAGATTAATGGTGAAATCTCCTTGAAAAAAATAAAGTTCCACCCCGGAAACATTTTATTGGCATTTATCTTGCTCCAAAAGGCATTGAGTATATAGAAGGACCTAATCAGCTTAGCAGATCAGCTAAAAACAACAGTGCATGAAAGATCAAATTCCATCTGAGCAAATATCACACAGACAGGGCGTTCCAGAGGTTAAGGCAGGGCCAGTGGGAGACAGTGAAGGCCGACTTTCACTCATGAGACGCAGGACAATCCAACAAGGCATCTAAGTCCAAAATGGACAAGGGTGGTTCCGTGAAGGAGCCAGTGTCTTACAGCGTCGCTGCCGCAAGTATGAGAGAGGCCTTTAAGGGAGGGTGTTCACGCATGTGTGGAGGTGCCTGGGGGTGAGAACACAGAACCTCTGAGGTCCCTGCCCCCTCTCCAACTCCACGTCCCCAGAGCAGTCTTGGGACGGAACCCCCTCGGCCCTGGAAACAGGAGACTCGTTTGCGCAGGAAAGAGAAAGAGGAAGAACCCGTTTCTTTCTTCTTCAGGGTGGGGCCGAACCCCGTGCGAATTTTGAAATAGTCAGAGGTTATCTTGGGCATCTTCCCACTTCCCTTTATGTACTCTTAACTCACCGGCCCAGATCACTCGTGCCCAGCCCCCCGGGGCTGCCCTGTATGCCGAAGGGGGCCCCTCTATCACTCCTCTCGCTAACTATTTCCACACTCCTACTTTTGTAAGACAGTGAACCCCATTCTCTCTCAAATATGAGCGGCTGAGAGCCCCACAACTCTCCCTGATCAGTTTCCAAAGCAAAGTGTCTCTGGAGCCAAAGGCATCTTTCGCTGGCAGCATGTGGGAAGTGACATGTCCTTGCTACAAGTTCAAGTCCTGGCTCTAAGACTTACTCCCTGGGAACCTGGAGGAAACGCAACGTGCTCCTCAGGAATCCAGGAGACCTGCCGTGACATCAAAGCGTGCCTACGCCCTGTCTCTCAAGGTCACTATACATGTAGGTATCACTTGCCCCTCCTCAGCACAGCTCCACAGGTGGCACCATGGGTTTCCTGCTCCCTTCTTTCTGCACCCCTTCATGGCTTACTGGGAGGTGGGCGGCCAAGTCTGAGGAAGGTTTTCCCACCATCACCTGGCTTGACCAGCCTTTTCTTTCTGCTTGGTTTTCTGTCACCATTTATATACTTCAAGGGGCCCTGTGGCTCAGCAGGTGGTCTGCTAACCGAAAGATCAGCAGTTCAAAACCACCAGCTGCTCCTAGAGAGAAAGATGAAGTTTTCTACTCCAGTGAAGAGTGACGGGATGGGAAACCCACAGCAGCAGTCCCACATTGTCCTGTAGGGTCGCTGTGAGATAAATTTCACCCAAGAACAGTGAGTTTCAGTTTCTTGGGTTGTTTTTGTTTTTTTATATTTCTTCTTTCTCTCTTCTTTGGGTTGTTTTCCATGGTTATTATTTTTTAAATTTTATTTTGCAGACTTGAGCCTTGAGAAATGGCAAAGTCAGCATTTAATTAGACCAAGGGAGCTCAATACATCGATCGTAGTTGATCGCTAATGTAGTATGGGTAGATCACATGGCATTAAAAAAATAGACATAAGCCTATCATCAGTCCCGTCACATAACTGCTATACAGTGCAGCCAGTCAGATGCAATCTTAGGTGTCAAACGCATGCGCAAACAACTGCGCTAAGTGCAGCGAAACTGACAAGCCAAGTTATCACCAATTTTTAGACCTTGTTTTTTTTTTTTCTCTTAAACGTAAGAAAATGGATTAAAATGAGTGGGGAGCTGGACCAAGTAAGAAGACAAAAACATATCACTTTCATACGGGATGGGAGATTTTGACACTACAAGCCGACATTCAGCTGAAGTCTAGAGCTCATGAACAGTCCTGGAAATTACTCGCAGAGGGAAAGTGCCCAAACATGAGAAAACGTGCTACCTCCTTGACTGCATGATTCGGCTCTACTTATTTCTGTGAGTCAGCCTTATCCCACCTAAAGATCATTAAGCCCAAGTACTGTTCCACCATGACTGATGATCATTTGGAAGTGTGCTTGAGGCTGGCTGTCAGCAGCTCCTGTCTGGACTATGCATCCCTGACTCATTCCATTCAGTGCACGTCGTCAGAGTAAAGTCAGGTAAGGACAAAAATATACATAGGCAATAGTGTTGTGTTGTGCAATCTGAACTCATGCAGTTACGCAAGGTACGTAAACATACATTGTACATATAAAAATTCTCAATGCATTTATGAATAAATGTAATAAATAAATAAAATAAATGTATGTTTTGCATTGTTGTCGTTGGTAGATCATTTTGACTTGATCATTTTATAAGTAGCCCGCATGCTGAAAAAGGGCGAGCGCCCCAGGATTAGACTCTCCTTTTGCTCCAGTGTGGCAGTCTTTCTTCCTTTCCCATCACCAGGGCAGCCAAACAAAGAAACAACAAGTTGTCCCCAAGGAACTGACTGGCTGTTGGATAAAGCCAAAACCAAACGCCCTGCCATCGAGGCAGTTCTGACTCATAGCAACTGTATAAGACAGGGCGGAACTTCCCCTGTGGTTTCCAAGGCTGTAACTCCCCCGGAGCAGACAGTCTCACCCTCTCCAAGGAGCAGCTGGTGGTTTCTAACTGCTGACCTTGCGCTCGGTCCATTTCTTTTCCATGTTTCTTATTCCTTAGCTAGGCTGTTTCATCCTGCAGGTTTCCCTACATACAGGGTGCATGTTGAATGCAGCTACCGATTTTGTAGGAGTGTTTACTCATTTCCATTTCATTTACCCCTGAACTCAAGTTACTGAGTAATGTGTTCTTCGTGTCTGGCTTGCCAAATATCTGGCTGTGATGAGTTAAGCCCTGGGCTGCTGCTACCTGAAAGAGTGGTGGTTCAAGTCTACCAACCGCTCCACGGGAGAAAGCGGAGTCAGTCTGCTTCCGTAAACATGACAGCTTTGGAAATCCTCAGGGGCAGTTCTCCTCGGTCCCATCGGGTTGCTGTGAATTGGAATAGACTGGATGGCAGTGAGGTTGGTGTGGGTTTTGAGGTTTAACCCAAGGATTAGTACTCTGAGCCACCCAGTGGTGCTGAGGAAGAAAGTCCTGGTGATTGGAGCCCAGAAAGATGCAGCCAAGAAAGCCCTAAGGAGAAGTTCTACTTCGCCATGCATAATGCCACTATGAATCTAAATTGACTCAGAGGCCACAGGCTTAGGGGTTTGGTTCACTACTGATTGAGCAGGCCCCCAAGGCATGCCAAGACCAGCAGTCCTCTGGGCCCAGCACAGCCTCTGTCTCCTTGTTAATGCTACACATGATAACCCAAACCCAATATTCTTTTTTTTTCTTTATAAAATCATTTTATTGGAGCCTCATACAACTCTTATCACAATCCATACATACATGCATTGTGTCAAGCACATTTGTACATTTGTTGCCATCATTATTCTCAAAACATTTTCTTTCCACTTGAACCCTTGGTATCAGCTCCTCATTTTCCCTTCCCTTCTCCACCCACCTCTCATGAACCCTTGATAATTTATAAATTATTTTTTTCATGTCTTACACTGACCGATGTCTCCTTTAACCCATTTTTCTGCTGTCCATCCCCCTGGGAGAGGGTTATAGATAGATCATTGTGATTGGTTACCCCTTTCTCTACCCACCTTTCCCTTACTCTACTGGTATGGCTACTCTCAATATTGGTTTTGAGGGGCTTATCTGTCCTGAATTCCCTGTGTTTCCAGCTCTGATCTGTACCAGTGTACATCCTCTGGTCTAGCCAGATTTGTAAGGTAGAATTGGGGTCATGATAGTGTGGGGAGGAAGCATTCAAGAACTAGAAGAAAGTTCATCGGTGCTATGCCACGCCCTAACTGACTTTTCTCCTCCCCAGGAATGTTGTCAATGAATACATGGCTTCATTTAACCTATCGTCAAAGAACTAGTAGGTACACAGCTTCCAGTCAACTTCAGTACCTCCCTCGCTTTCTCACTGTCATCAAGTCAATGCTGGCTCATAGCAACCCTATGGGACAGAGAAGGTGTGTGTCCAAGGCGGTCTTTGTGGGAGCAAACCGCACCTTTCTCCTGAGGAGTGGCTAGTGGGTTGGAATGGCTGACTGTGTGCCCAGCTGGCTACGTCCTATGTATAATCCACTCTGCCACTTGAGCAACAAGCATCCACAACAACACACCAACTGGGCCCTGCTAACAAGAACTCCACCATCACTGGAATCGGTCGATCCAACTCATAGTGACCTTGTTAGGCTGGTGACAAGGGATAGGTCTATAGTTAAAAACAAAAGGATGCTAAAGTCAGAGAAATAAATATCCCGTGGGGCAGTATCTTTGCTGATATAGTCATGTTCACACACAAAACTCGAGTTGGGCAATGTCTTATCAGTCTGAGCAGGGAAGTTTAATTATGTAACTTGTTATTTTTATAGCCAAATGTAGAAGATCTCTGCTGATTTGAAACTTGCCGTATGTTAATGAGATAGCAGAACGGACATCCTCAGTAACAGGGCCAGTTTTTAAATGCTTTTAAAATGTGTCTCTAATTTATGGAGGCTTAGGGGTTACGAGTTGGGCCGCTAACTGCAAGGTCAGCAGTTTTAAACCACCAGCCGCTCCGCAGGAGAGAAATGGGCTTTCTACTCCTACAAAGAGTAGCACCCTCAGAAACCCACAGGGGCAGTTCTAGCCTGTCCTATGGGGTCACTCTGGGTTGGCATCGAACTGCAAGGTCAGCAGTTTTAAACCACCAGCCGCTCCGCAGGAGAGAGATGGGCTTTCTACTCCTGCAAAGAGCGGCACCCTCAGAAACCCACAGGGGCAGTTCTAGCCTGTCCTATGGGGTCACTCTGGGTTGGCATCGACTCAGTGGCAGTGAGAAGCATTCATAAGGTTTAAAGGGCAGCCTCCTCTGAGGAGATGTGTGTTTTCTAGTGAGAGTAAGGCTTCTGTTGGTCGTAAGCCAATGGAATGAAGCACAGAGTGAGGAATGTCTGGCAGAACCATGGAAAGCAGAAAAACTACCCAAATCAAGCTCGTAGTGACTCTATAAGACAGCATACAGCTGCCTCTGTGGGCTTCTGAGACTGTAACTCTTTCTACGAGACTAGAAAGCCTCCTCTGTCTCCCAAGGGCAACTGGTGGTTTCAAACTGTTGATTTGGAGGTTAGCACTCCAAAGAGCCTTTATTGAACCTGCCTTCTGGACGCCTGCCCTACCCACCAGGACCTGGAGAGGTGAGTACTGGGTGCATATGGGAGTGGGAAGGTGGACCCCTGGGTGCACTGTAGCCAGGGGCTTCTGGTGAACAGCAAGTTTAGGCTCACAACACTCTGTCTCTTAAAAAGACCCAGAGAAAGAGCCAGGTCTAAAAAGCAAAAGTCCTCCTCTTTGACCGTACCCCACTCCGAAACTCAATCACGTTTGTGTACTTGTTGTTTTCTTTTACTGCCAGGTCTCTCTCTCTGTTTTGTTCTGTTCTTTGGTTTTTTAACTGTTATTGTGGGGAAGTACACAGGAGCCCTGGAGGCTTAGTGGTTATTCGTGGGGCTGCTAACTGCAAGCTCAGTATCTCAAAACTACCGGCTGCTCCTCAGGAAAAAGATGGGGCTTTCTACAAAGGGCTGCAGTCTTGAAAATCTACAGGGGCCTTTCCCTCTGTCCTATAGGGTCATTATGAGTCAGGATCAACTTAATGACAGTGAGGTTTTTAGTGGGAGAACAACGTGAAACAAAATATTTGCCATTTCAGCCAGTGAGGTTTTTAGTGGGAGAACAACGTGAAACAAAATATTTGCCATTTCAGCCATCGAGTATAAAATTCAGTGCCATGAGTGATGTACATTCCTTTGACTCTCAAAACAATCTGGTATATATATATATATATATATATATATATATATATATATATATATATATATATATATATATATATACCAGAAAGTATTATAGATGTGTTTGTCTTCTTCCAGTCCAGGGTAATTTCAATATTCTCACCAACACCATAATTCAAATGCACCAATTATTCTTCAGTCTGCAGCTTATGCATGCATGGGCCAATTCCAAACAAAGCTATTTCAATATGTCCCTGCAACCTGTGGACGGTTGCTGACAAGGTCTCTCGGTCATACTCTTCTCTTAGTTTCTTTAAAACCCACTCATTAAAACCCATCAGGTTGATTCTGACTCAAAGCAGCCCCGGAGGACAGAGTAGAAGGACCCCGAGACATCTGAGGGTGAATCTTTACAAAAGCAGACGGCCTCCTCTTCCTCCCATGGAGGGACCGATGGGTCTGAGCTGCTTAAGCTACTGTCCCACTAGGACTTCTTAGCCATCTTGTGATGCCTTCCATAAAAAAGCTCCAATCAAAACTGGCTTCTGAGGGGATCTGCGCAAACCTGCCGTCATCCAGTTCATTTTCACTTTGATTCGTAGTGACCCTGCAGGACCGAGAACTGCCCCGGGGGGCTTCCAAGACTGTACAAACTTTATTTTTCTCCAAGGAGGGCCTGTTGGTTTTGAACTGCTTACCTTGTGGTTAGCAGCCCAACATATAATCACGATGCCACCAGAGCCCTTTCAGGAGGAGCTCCTGGACCAGTGAAATGCCATTCAGAGAGGTCAGCTCAGAGGATTGTGGAAACTTTTATAGGATTCCCAAGGGGTCATCTTGATAGACTTTCCCAAAAGAACCAGGATGAGCGCAGGAGTTTATTAGGGAAACGCTCTAAGAAAATCAAGAACTTCTTGGGTGAGAAAAAAATTCCTCAAAAGTTGTGCCAATAATTTTCCCTTCGTGATTCCTCAAGGGTAGCCAGGATGGTTTAATGGAGAATTCCTTGGGGGAAATCTTCCTCTACCCACCCTACAGCCCTGATCTGGCGCCTCCAGGCTTATTCTACCCCCTCCCCCAAACTGAAAGAACATCAAAAAGGAGTCCTGTTTGATCCCCCAGGGATGCCAAGGCCACCATTCTGACGAGATGCACATGGAACGGTGCAGGATTCTTCGGGGCAGGGATAGCGAGAGGCATCATCACTTTCAGAAATGTGGAGACCTAGATGGGCCAGATGTCAGGAGACACTTTGGTGGCATAGTGTTTATGAGTAGGGTTTAATAGAGCTTGCTATGAATTTATGGCAATATGTTTTCATTTACTCTCACAATTTGATATATACATATTTATATGTATATTGAAGGGAACAAAGAAATCAGAGTAAATTCAATAATGCAAATAACTTAAGCAGTTCTCTGGGAACTTAAAACAGCATTAAAACCATTTTCTGGGAATTATTCAAAGACCCAACAAAAAGAAAGATATCCAGTTATGTGTGTAATGGATTCAGCTCTTTATTTATATCTTTTTATTAGTAATCATTTTCAGTCTTTCTCTTTCATTTCTCGGAAATCATATCTGTCTCCATTCCATTTATTTCTACTTTCCAAATTGCATTGCACATGAACTGAATCTGTTTTTATTCTGTGTCTCACAAGCAAATTTTCCAAGCCCCACCTCCATTCCTCTGGCTTCGACATAGCAAGAAGCTGCCTGTCGTACCAACTCTCCAAATGGGAAGAGTGGTCCTGACAGCTCCATTTGCTGCTACTTATTCCAACAGCACATCTTGACACTTTTCTCCAAGAAGCCCTGTAACACTGTCAAGGCGTCCGCCCCCAATAACGGCGATCAATAGAGCTTACATTACCCACCCCATCCTCTCAGGGAGAACCTAGGCTCACCACGGTTCAGCCAGACCAGCCAAACCAAACTCACTGCCATCAAGTCGGTGCTGACTCATAATGACCCTATTGAACAGGGTAGACCCACCCCCTGTGGGTTTCTGAAACTGTAACGGCTTTTTTTTTGTGCAAATATTATTTTTTAATCTGTTTTTGCAACTGCTTATAGGAGTAGAAAGCCCAGTATTTCTCTCATGGAGCCTCTGGAGGTTTTGAACTGCTGACCTTCCGCTGAGCAGCCCTACTCGTAAACACTATGCCACCAGGATGCCTTCCCAGGTCCGCGGTGATGTGGAACTCTCAGGGGGACAAGAGGATCATTTCCCACAACTGCTTACTCAGACATGCTCTCAGCCTCCTTAAGTTACCAGTTCCCACCTGGTCCATTCCAAATTGTGGTCACCCTTGTGTATCAGAGGACTCTGCTCCATAGGGTTTTTCATGGGCTGGATTTTTAAAGAAGTGGATCACTGGACATGACTTCCAAGATGCCCCTAACTGGACTCCAACTGCCACATGTTCCGTTAGCAGTCAAGTGTGTTGTGTTCAAAAGCACTGTGATGAGAATTCCAGGTCGGATATGCCTGGGTCGGAAATGCCTGGGTCGGAAATGCCTGGGTCGGAAATGCCTGGATCGGAAATGCCTGGGTCGGAAATGCCTGGGTCGGAAATGCCTGGGTCAGAAATGCCTGGGTCGGATATGCCTGGGTCGGAAATGGCTGGGTCGGAACTGCCTGGGTCGGAAATGCCTGGGTCGGAAATGCCTGGGTCGGATATGCCTGGGTCGGAAATGCCTGGGTCGGATATGCCTGGGTCGGAAATGCCTGGGTCGGATATGCCTGGGTCGGAAATGCCTGGGTCGGAAATGCCTGGTTCGGAAATGGCTGGGTCGGAAATGCCTGGGTCGGATATGCCTGGGTCGGATATGCCTGGGTCGGATATGCCTGGGTCGGAAATGCCTGGGTCGGATATGCCTGGGTCGGAAATGCCTGGGTCGGAAATGCCTGGGTCGGAAATGCCTGGGTCGGAATTGCCTGGGTCAGAAATGCCTGGGTCGGAAATGCCTGGGTCGGAAATACCTGGGTCAGAATTGCCTGGGTCGGATATGCCTGGGTCGGAAATGGCTGGGTCGGAAATGCCTGGGTCGGATATACCTGGGTCGGAAATGGCTGGGTCGGAAATGGCTGGGTCGGAAATGCCTGGGTCGGAAATGCCTGGGTCGGCTATGCCTGGGTCGGAAATGCCTGGGTCGGATATGCCTGGGTCGGATATGCCTGGGTCGGAAATGGTTGGGTCGGAAATGCCTGGGTCGGATATGCCTGGGTCGGAAATGGCTGGGTCGGAAATGCCTGGGTCGGATATGCCTGGGTTGGAAATGCCTGGGTCGGATATGCCTGGGTCGGAATTGCCTGGGTTGGATATGCCTGGGTCGGAATTGCCTGGGTGGGAAATGCCTGGGTCGGAAATGCCTGGGTCTGTTCTAAGTAGAGCTGTTACTCACTAGGCTGTCGCCTGCATGGTCAGCCACGGGCTTTCTGCTCTGTAAACAGGCACAGCACTGGAAACCCACACTGGGTGGCTATAAGTCGGCATCAACTTGATGGCAGTGAGGTTTTTGTTTTTTGGGTTTGTTTGTTCCGTATTTTAAACAAAATCCCATCCAAGGACTCACTAGAAGTAAGGAAAGGGACTAAATTGCAGAGAAGAAGCCCATATTATCTAGACACTGTAGGTGACCGTGGAGATCTCTGACAATTCTTAGTCTATAAAATGATTCTCTGGGATTACCCAGAGCCTTCCCTTGATGGGTCTTCCTTGTGTGGAATGGACCAGGTTTTCTGAGTCAGGTACCTTCTCGCTGCTTAACAAAGAGACCACTGATGGAACCAACTTCTCAGCCTGGGCTCAGCCTGCTGCTACCCCCTCCCCCAAAAGCCCAAAATCCACCAGCAAACCAACAAACATGGAGTAAACACCTTGTGTACAAGCTGCACTTTGAGGACTAAGGTGCGCCGGGCCACACATGGTGCTGTCGATCACCTCCTAAGGACGTGAAAGTTGGGCACTGAATAAGGAAGACCGAAGAAGACTCGGTGCATTCAACTGATGGCACTGGCCCAGAATATTGAAAGGATCATGAGCTACCAAAAGAACAAACAGCGCTGTCTTGGAAGTACAAGCACAGCGCTCCACGAGAGGAGGGTGGCCAGGCTTCAGCTCACATGTTTTAGACATGTTGTCAGGAAGCGCCCATCATGCTTGAGAAGGCACAGGAAAAGCAAAAAAGGGGAAGGCCCTGGACAAGACGGACTGACACACTGGCTGCAACAATAAGCTCAAATATAAGAACAATTGTGAGGACGACGAAGGACGGGGCAGTGTTTGGCTCTGTTGTGCACAGGGCCGCTCGCTATGGGTCAAAGCTGATTCACCGGCACTGAAGAACAACAATAATGCAGGTCAAAGGATGTCAACAGTACAACAAGATGTGAACAATGAGTAATTTAAAATACCACAAAAGTTAAAAACAATAAGATCAAAAGATATAACCAGGAAATATTGTACATTGGTACCCAAGTAAACATACAAACTTGAACTCTATCACGGTTTACTAGGTAAGTGATCCTGGGCAAATTAGTCAACCTTCCTAACTCTCAGATCAGCAGGATTCTCGCCTTCTATACCAGAGACCTGGGTTCAATTCCTGGTCAACACAGCTCATGGATAGTCACCAGCCATCTGTCAGTGGAGACTTGTATGTTTCTATGATGCTGAATGGGTTTCAGTGATGCTTCCAGACTAAGATGGAAATACAAGAAAGATCCGACCATCTGCTTCTGAAAACCAAGGAAGCCACCACCTGTCGCTGGGATGGCCATGAGAAGGGTCCAGGACCGAGCAGGATTTCATTCTACTGTGCATGAGTCTCCATGCATGGAGGGCCAACTCAAGGGCTGCCACCACCCCCACCCATCCTTGCTCAACACTTCTGTAAAAGGGGACAATGATAGGATTTTTCCTCATGGACTGCGGTGAGGATCCAATGAGGTGACCATGTAAGTTACTTCCCCTGGCCGGGCAAAATGTGAGTAGTTCTAGACTCTTTCATTTGCCCTCCATGCACTCTCTGCCCTTCATCTGTACACTGGGAGCCTGGTCTGCATGGCTGCGGCGTGGGTTTGGGCAATGGGCAGCCCCAAGAGAATGGTGGGAGATAAGATGTATTCTCGAGCTGGAGGGCCACCACGGTGCTGTTGAGGTCCCTCCGCAGATGGCCACCAGGCCTGGGAGGTGGACTTCCCCACACAGCCAGCAAGTGCTTTGCCTCGGGGTGTTATACTGATGGTTTCCCACACCCTGTCCATGGCCCCTTCGTGAAGCCCTCCTCTGATGATGCACCCGGGGTGCACCACTGCAAACAGCAGCCAGCCAGTGCCTGCAGGTGCCCAGGCAGCAGCAGGCCTGGTTGTCTTTAGTTGAAAGAGGAGGTTCCGTAGCAAATGAGTTGCACACACACTGTGAAATCCAGGAGAAATGTGAACAAATCCCTCCACCTGCAGATGGGAGCAGAAACTTCTTAGATACAGATGACTCCCTATTTCTCAGACAGACCTGGCTCTTTGAAAACTGTCATTAGGTTTCTTAGACTTAGAAGAGAAACAAAAAGACAACAGCAAAATTCTAAGCAACACTTGAACATCACAAAGCAGCTCTTTCATAGAAGTGTATCCCCAATATTGATGTTCTTATTGTGAGAAATAAATCCCAAACTGGCCCATCTTCAGGAATAAGGGGAACCAGAAACCAAGTTGCTACTAAATGACCGGGGTACAAGTTGTTGGCTGACACTGCAATCACAATAAACAGGATACATTAGAGGCCGGGAGGGAGTCTGTTCAAGAAGTAGAAACTTACAATAACGCTGAACCCATCAGAAGAAATAGGTGTTGTGCTAGTCTGGGTTGACTAGAGAAACAAATTCATAGACACTCATATGAATCTTAAGCCTCACTTGGACAACAGATTATATAACTACCACACATGGCTAACGGCTAATGGCTAATGGATAATGCAGGGTATTATGTCTCAGAATCACTTTTTTAAAAACGTTTTATTAGGGGTTAATACAACTCTTATCACAATCCATACATACATCAATTGTGTAAAGCACATCTGTACATTCATTGCCCTAATCATTTTTAAAGCATTTGATCTCCACTTAAGCCCTTGGCATCAGGTCATCTTTTTTCCCCTCCCTGCTCCCCCCTCTCTCATGAGCCCTTGATAATTTATAAATTATTATTTTGTCATATCTTGCCCTGTCTGACGTCTCCCTTCCCCCCCTTTTGTGTTGTCCATCCCCCAGGGAGGAGGTCACATGTAGATCCTTGTAATCGGTTCCCTCTGTCCAACCCACCCTCGCTCTACCCTCCCAAGTATCGCCACTCACACCCCTGGTCCTGAAGGGATCATCTGCCCTGGATTCCCTGTGTTTCCAGTTCCTGTCTGTACCAGTGTCCATCCTCTGGTCTAGCCAGACTTGCAAGGTAGAATTTGGATCAGGATAGTGGGGGTGGGTGGGATGAGAGGAAGCACTTAGGAACTAGAGGAAAGTTGTATTTTTCATTGGTGCTACATCGCACCCTGACTGACTCATCTCCTCCCCTAGACCCCTCTGCAAGGGGATCTCCAGTGGCTGGCAAATGGGCTTTGGGTCTCCACTCTGCACTTCCCCCTTCATTCATGGTAAGATTTTTTTTTTCTGATGATGCCTTTGACACCTCGTGATCACACAGGCTGGTGTGCTTCTTCCATGTGGGCTTTGTTGCTTCTGAGCTAGATGGCTGCTTGTTTATCTTCAAGCCTTTAAGACCCCAGATGCTATATCTTTTGACAGCCGGGCACCATCAGCTTTCTTCACATTTGCTTATTCACCCGCTTTGTTTTCAGCGGTTGTGTCGGGAGGGTGAGCATCATAAATGCCAGTTTAATAGAACAAAGTGTTCTTGCATTGAGGGAGTACTTGAGTGGAGCCCCAATGTCCTTTCGCCACCTTAGTACTAAACCTATAAATATAGGCACATAGATCCATTTCCCCATCCTCATATATATATTTGCATATGTACATGTCTTTGTCTAGGCCTCTAAAAATGCCCTTTGCCTCCCAGCTCTTTCCTCTATTTCCCTTGACTTTCCTCCTGTCCCACTATCATGCTCCGTCCCCACCTGGGTTTCAGCAATACCTCTTCATTACATTACCCTTGATCATGCCCTACCAGGTCTCCCACACCTACCTCACCACCAATTTGGATCCCTTGTTGTTTCCTTGTCCCTGGGTTTATTAACACCACTTTCTTACCCCCCACCTTCCCCTATCCCATTTCCCCCCTGGAACTGTCAGTCCAATTGTTTTTCCTCCAGATTGTTCATCCAGCCTATCTTATTTAGACAGACTTGTGGAGATAACAACATCACACACAAAAAAAAATGACAGAGCAGGATTTTTCTCAGCAAACTAGAAGCACAGCTGACCTGGAAAAGCCATAGGGCCCTTCTCCTCAAAGTGTGGTCCACAGAGCAGCAAACTTGATCTCACCTGGAACCTGTAAGAACTGCTCAGACCAGACCAACCAATCAGAGCCTGCATTTTAACAAGCCACCTGGTGATTTGTATGCACAGAACAATTTGAGAAACCAACTGCCTCAGAGCCCTTTCTCAAACTTGGCTGCCCATTGGGCCAACCGGAAGAGTCCCCTATACACGTACCTGCTTCCCCAGAGTCCAGGATTGAGACTTTCAAAGATTCCCCAGATGATCTTAATGTGCAGCAAACTTTCGAATGCCGTGTAGAATTGGCTGGGCGCTGAGTGGTTTGAGACGTTTGCTGCAGCGCTGGGTCAGACCCCTGATGGGTTTTATGCTTTATGTTTGCTCCATGGGCAGAGACTACCTCATGCACCGGTTTCCTAAGACTGCCACATCAGGTCCCACAAAGTACAAGGCTTAGGACCCCAGAAACTTATTGTCTCAGTTTGGGAGGCTGAGTCAGGCCACTAGCAAGACCGAACTCTCTCTAGAGCAGTGGTTCTCACCCTTCCTAATGCCTCGGCCCTTTCATAGAGTTCCTCATGTTGTGGTGACCCCCCAACCATAAAATTATTTTTGTTACTACTGCATCACTGCCATTTTGATACGGTTATGAATCGGGTGATCCCTATGAAAGGGTCCTTCGATCCCCAAAGGGGTCTCGATGCACAGGTTGAGAACCGCTGCTCTGGAGGCAAGGCCTTCCTTGTTCCTGGAAGCTTCTTGTAGCCTGTGGAATATCTGGGCTTGTGGCTGCATGAATCCCAACTCTGTCTCCATCATCCCATGCACCCTTCCTTGTACATTGGTGTCTCTTGTCTTTTATAGGGATCCACGCTATGCCAGGAACACTTCAGGTTCATTAATTTTTGAAAAAGATAAAAGATTTCCAAATAAGGTCACAGTGGTAGATACTGGGGGTTAAGATGCAGAGATTGTATCTCTGGAAGGGACACGATACGATTCATAACACCTGGTGAGAAATTGTGTGGGTGACAGGCTAGCTGAGGCGTCTCTGAGAGCCAGGCTTCTCTCTGGGGTTCAGCACCACTAGAGTTGCAGCAGGGAGTGGGAATGGGCTGGAAAGGCAGGGAAGCAAGAGCAGGAAGACTCTGTGCCTGTGACAGCAAAAGAGGGGATGCCAGAAATAGCCACCCCACAGGACCCTGAGGAGAATTGCCCCACAGGGTTTCTGAGGCTGTAGGTCTTTAAGGAAGCAGACTGCCGTGCCTTGCTCCTACAGAGAGGCTGGTGGGACATCAACCTCCTGGTGAGCGGCTGAACACTTAACCACTGTGCCCCAGAACCCCCTCTCTCCTAGTCACAAAAACCCACTGCCATGGAATCATTCCAACCCCTGGCGGCCCTGGATAGGGAGGGTTTCAGAGACTGTGACTCTTTATGGGAGCAGATCACTCAACTCACTGCCACAGAGTCAATTCCAACTCATAGCAACCCCAAAGGGCAGGGTAGAACTGCAAGGTCCGCAGTTCAAAACCACCAGGTGCTCCATGGGAGAGGGATGAGGCTTTCCACTCCCATAAAGATTTCCAGTCCGGAAACCCACAGGTACGGTTCTCCTCTGTCCTACAGGTTCCCTGTGGATCAGAATGAACTTGATGGCCATGAGATAAGTTGGTTCCGCTGTGTTTACTCGGGAGCAGGACAACATGCTTGGTCAAGTGCAGGAGCAGTGTCTGCAGCAGTTTCACTTGGAAGAGTGGAGGGGAAGGTGGACTGACATGTCTGGAATGGAATGTGACCCAGAGGGGGGCTTCTTGGTCCCCTTGGCTTGTGGACTCCTGGTGATAAGGAACTTACTTCTCCATGGGAGAGTAGTGGTCCATCAGGGAGGCTGGCTTTCCCACTCCGTTTTAAAGGGTAAGTGTGTTATTCAAGATACACTAGAAAAACTGAATGGGGGGGGGGTGAGGGTCCTGATTGTCCCACAATAGGGAGGGTTACACGTTCACTTAGAATTTCAGATAAGCAAGGAATAAATTTCATATTATGATAAACGCTGTTGACACCCAGGATACCATCTCAGTTCCTCTTGTTAACTGGTGGGTTGTAAAAGCCCCCAACTAGGGCCTTACTCCATGGGTCTCCAGAGAGAGAACTGGGGTGGGCCACCTTACCCCAAATGAGGTTACTAATGGGTTATCATGAGTGTCTACAGATGATTGCTTAAGAAATCCAATCTGCACCCCCAGCCAGGCCTGGGGCTTTGGGACTCGGCTCAAGAGGAGTCCCTCTGAGACATGAGGTACAGTGAATGGTGTGACCCTTTGCTGGTCATGCCTACACAGTAGGGTATGCTGAGCTCCTCTAGGGTTTCCCATATGGGCTCCAATAAATTTCTTCCCTTTGCCAAAAGAGAGAGAGAAAGAGACAGAAATCCAATCTGTTCCCACTTTATCGAGAGGACAGTTCTCTTAATTGACTTAGCAAAATTGTGCGCCCAAGACTCAGAAGACAAGACGGGCTGTTCACGAGCATCTGATTCCCAGGGTGGCAAGTCCCTCCTTTGTTCCTCATTGGCTGGGAACTACAGGGTGAAGAGTCTTCCCTGACGTCACCTGTGGCAGTTACATAACCTCTTGTCAACTTGTGAAGGGGTGGAGTCTAGCCTGTCAATCAGGTCGCAGCTTGATGAGCTCCTTTGGAGGCGCTATGGAGACAAAAAGCTCCCTGGAGGTGAGACAGAGATACTCCCTGCAAGGCATTCCTGTTGACAAGACACATGGAGCTGCACTGAAGCTCTGGAGCTGAAGGAGCCACGTGGAGACCCCTGCCAACACTGAGATGCTTCCACCGCCACTGGATCCGCAAGACTTTCCACCCACTGGCCTGTGATCTTCCTGCACTCAGCATCATTGTAGGTTCTGTGTGATTCTAAAGAAGACCTTACAGACTGGTATTGGACACATGGGCTAATATTAGACTTATAGACTTGGACTGGGATGTTTCAATATTCAACTGCTCTTGTATATAAAGCTCTTTTTTTTTCTTTTACTCCTTTAATAATTTAACAAAAACAAAACAAAAGATACCCCAAAGTTTTAAAATTCGTTGAAAAACATAGTTTCACATTATTTACATATCACGTGAATATGAGTTCCAAATATCATACAAACATTGCTTTGATAGAAACACACGTGGGGAGTGTGACACTAATCATCAACTCCCGAATGGCAAAGGGTGGCGGACATGCTCTTGCCTGCTAACTCCTCATGAACCTGATACATAGACTGTTAGGCACCTGAGAAATTGGAAGTCTTTACTGAGCAGAAATACCTCTACGAGAGAGAGGCTTCAAAAAACACTCAAGGAAAATGAATTTTTTCTGTGAACATTTTGAAGCTCTTCATATTTAGTTTGAGCTCATTAATTATTTTTTCTTCAACTTAATGCATTTTAAATCTCTTTAAAACTTTATTTCATACACATGAGTGTCTCTGGATTTGTTTCTCTGGTCGACCCAAGCAAAAAACAAACCAACTAATACAGTAGACGCCCAGTACCCAACCTCATTAGTACTTGACATAATTAGATTTCAACACAAACTGTCCAGAAAACTTTTCATTGGAGCGGAAACAAAGCATCAAAATCTAACCAGACGCAGGTGATTTTTGTAAACTGAAGCGTTTCATGTTTTGGTCACTCGCTGTTAGTTGGTGTTGTTAGTACATGTTGTTTAGACCTTTTGTGGCTGTGTTCCAAGTATTTTGCTATAATTTCCTTAATTTTTGTGGCTTTTCATACTGTTTTTAGATTTTTAAAATGGGGCCTAAGAAAGAGGTTTTTTTTTTAAAGAATCATCATGATAAGGAACTGATTAACCGTGTTATCGATATTGTTGATGATAATTTAGTAAACCCTTTTAGAAAACAGTTAGGAAACATCAACTGCAGAACACATTAGACAGATTTTTTTTTTTTTTAGAGAAAGCCAGCCAGATCCTAGTTAAAAAGGCAAAGAAGAGAAAACACTCCTGAAAAGCAGTTACCCGTTGGTTATATGGAAGGGGATTCCCTTCTGTACAATGACTCTCTCTCTATCTTCTCCACATCCATGTCCACAGATCCAGATCCTCATCAATCTCGAGGTATGGGCCATACTATAGTTGTTAAAAACTTTTTTAATGTTGTGTTTCTAATTTAAATTATATTATTTAACTCTGAATTTATTTACTTTGAAATTTCCGTGTAATGTTTTGTATAAAAAGGCAGGTTAGGGTGAAAACTTGGTGGATGAGAACTGGATTAATCTGTTTTCTGTTATTTCTTATGGGAAGAATGGATTCAGAGCGGCATTGCATCTCGATGCTCCTTCTAGAAAGGAGTAGCATCAAGGTTCAGGGTCCTTCCGTAACAGTCCGCTTTGGCTTTCCCCCAAAGACCCGAATGTTACCGATCGATGTCCTGTTTTCTCTCATCACCTTTGCTTTTGTCCGACTTCTCACATTCCTGTTCATCCAAGTAGAGGCCTAGAAATATTCATGTAGTGATATTTCCGTATCTTGGTTACAGCACATAATACGGAACGACCAACATTTTGGGGAGGCTGTGTGACAGATAATTCAGGAACAAATCATATAAGTTCTTAATAGCCTTTGCCACCGATGTCAGTATTTCCTTTCCTAATATTGAGCAGTAACAAAGCAAAAGAAGTGACTTAATAAGTGACTGAATAAGTAAGGGCCGCCATCTAGCTAAGAAACAACAGAGCACATATGGAAGAAGCACACCAGCCTGTGAAATCACAAGGGGTCGAAGGAATCAGGTAACAGGTATCAAAGACAAAAAAAAAAAAATCAGAGCATTGTAAATAGGGGGAGTATGGAGTGGGGACCCAGGGCCCATCTGTGGGAAACTGCACATCCCCTGACAGAAGGGCTGCGGGGAGATGAGCCAGTCAGGGTGCAGTGTAGCAATGATGAAACATCAATTTTCCTCTAGTTCTTAAATGCTTCTTTCCCGCCCCCCCCCCTGCCTATCATGATCCCAATTCTACCTTACAAATCCAGCTGGACCGGAGGATGTACAATGGTATAGATAGGAACTGGAAATACAGGGAATCTAGGACAGATGAACCCCTCAGGACCAGTGGTGAGAGTGGCAATACCATGAGGGTGGAGGGAAGATGAGGGAGAAAGGAGGAACAGATGATAAGGTCTACATATAACCTCCTCCCTGCGGGATGGACAGCAGAAAAGTAGGTGAAGGAGACATCGGATGGTGTAATATATGACATAATAATAATAATTTATAAATTATCAAGGGTTCATGGGAGGGGGGGAAGTGAGGGCTCAAATAGAAAGCAAATGTTTTGAGAATGATGATGGCAACATATGTTCAAATGTGCTTTACACAATTGATGTATGTATGGATTGTGATAAGAGTTGTATGAGCCCCTAATAAAATGAGTTAAAAAATAAAGAAGTAAGGGCCAATGGATGAACAGGTAAACACACACCCATGTTCATTGCAGCATTGTTCCCAAGAGCAAGAAGATGGAAACAACCTACCGTATATACTCGAATATAAGCCAACCCGAGTATAAGCCAAGGTACCTAATTATTACCTGGGAAACCAGAAAAACTGATTGACTCAAGTATAAGCCTAGGATGGAAAATGCAGAAACTATTGGTGAGTTTCAATAATCAAAATAAATAAAAATAAAATTACTAAAAATTGAGAAGTCAGTGGGGTAATGTATTTAAATATTTATTTTAAATAAAAACATAAATAAAAGGACAACAAGTCATTTAACATTAGTAAACCAGCACAGTAAGTGGAAAATAGGTTCAACAAAAACAATAAGGTATCAACAATGATACCTTAAAAGTACTATTCCCTGAGCTCAACCAGCAACCAAGCTAAAATGTAGAGTTAAAATCCTTTAAAACTGGATTCCTCATCATCATCCGTATCCCAATGCAGAGCTTCAGCTGGCATGAGGTCATCATAGACGCTGTCCTCACTGAGATTGCCGTCATCACCATCACTGCTGTCATTTTCATACAAAGCGCAGTCTTCACTGCCTCCATAGCATTACTAATACTACATTTCTGGAAGGCACGTCGCACCATGTCTTCTGGAATGTCTTCCCATGCATCTCAAACCCACTCTGCTATGAACTCTATGTCAGGCTTCATGAGATTTCCTCCTTTTGTTGGTCGGGCTTGACCAGATGACATCCATTCATGCCACTGACCCGTGTATACACCGAACCCGTTTTTCAGCACATTTTTTGTGCTGAAAAACTTGGCTGATACACGAGTCTATGTGGTAAGTGCCCTCGGTGGAAGAGCGGGTAAATCATTAAACGCTGGCATGCACACGGTGGAGTACAGGCATCGCTGAAGAAGAATGATGCGGCGGTGAAACTGCATCTCCTGGCCTGCGGGAACCGGAGGACACAGTGAGGAGCGAGACCAGTCGCTCACGGGACACGTATTGCACTAGACTATTGTTAGGGAAACTCAAGACAAAGATTTCCATACCAAAACCAACCAACCCGAATGGTTATATCGGGGGTGGGAGGGAAAGGGGAAAGGTACACGAGAGGGCAGACAGATGTTAACTTAGGTGAAGAAGAAAACCGTGTTCTACACAAAGAGGGAGGCAGGGCAGCTTGGTAATGAACTTCAATTATTGAAGACAAAATGAGTTATCTGAAATGTAATCCTCCACCTAACTCACAATAAAAAGTGTTTTTTTTTTAACTTCCAAGGAAACACATGGAGATGATGCCAATTATTGACAGATAATTTATTAAAGTTATTTCATCACTCAATATATTGACCGAGAAGATGCAGACACCCTTTTTATTTCATTTTTTTTGAAGTGCCTCACTGAAAAGGTCTTCGGGAAATGATGTAGTTGTTGTTGACTTGTTGGTTCTGACTCACAAGGACCCTGCCCTAAATACCATAAAGATCAAACAAACAAACAAACAAAAGCTACTTTGTCCGGAGCCAAGGTCTCAATTGCTGCTATATTTGAGCCCATTGCAGCAGCCATTGAGCCAATATATCTCGTTGAGGACCTTCCTCTTTTTCTCTGGCCTACTCTCTTCTGAAAATGTGTACAGAGTACAAGAGACAAATCTCAACATCAGCATCCTCCATCTCGGAAGCATTGTACCTTGCAAAATCTATTGACTTGTTCTTCTGGCAGCCATGGTACTTTCAATGTTCTTGCATATGAGGTGATTGAAAAGACCTCATTGGAAATAGCTTGAGTCAAGCTCGTGTCCATCCTCAAAGTGCCATCTTTGCTCTTTAATACTAGAAAGAGGTCTTTTGTTGAAAATTTTTCCTCTGATTTCTTGAATGCTTCTTCCACACACATCAACTGTGAATGCAAGTAGAACTAAATCCCAGACAACTTCCATCTTTTCTTTGATCTTGGTGTTGTCTGTGGGTCATTTTTTAATTGGTTTGCTTTCTTTACATTGAGTTGCAATCCCGACTGATGGTATTGGATTCAGCTGTACTCTTTGATCTTCATCACTAAGCGCTTTAAGTCCTCCTCGCTTTCAGCAAGCTAGATTGTGTTGCCTGCATATCAGATGTTGTTAATGAGTCTTCCTTCAATCCTGATTGATTGGCTGTTCTTCATATAGTCCATCTTCCCAATTCCCTTGCTCAGAGCACAGATTGAATAAGTATGGTGAAAGAATATAAACCTGGCATGCAGCTTGCCTGATTTAAAACCAGACACGATTCCCTCGTCCTGCTCAAACAGCTATCACTGGTCTAGATACAGGTTCCCCATGAGCACAATTAAGGGTTCTGGATTCGTAACCTTCACAATGGCATCTGTTATTTTAAAATATATTGATGCAGTTGAATCATGGTGTTAGTGAAGAATATTGAACGTGCCATGGAGTGCCAAAAAATCAAGCAGACTTGTCTTGGAGGAAATACAGCCAGCAAGCTCCTTAGAGACAGGATAGCAAGACCTCGTGTTATGTACTTTGGACATGTGGTCAGGAGAGACCAGTCCCTGGAGAAGGACATCACGCTTGGTAAAGTGGGGGGGGGGGCAACTAAAGGAGGAAGGCCCTTGATACGATGGATGGACACAGTGGGTGCCACAATGGGTTCAAACAGAAGAAGAATTGTGAGGAAGCTGCGGGACCCGGCGGTGTTTCCTTCTGTCATACTGACTCAACAGCCCAACAGCAGCAGCCCAGACAAATGACTCCACGTAGCAGCTATAGCTGGAAGTGAGTTAAATTTGAATAAACAGTATATATATACATATACATATATATATACATAAATATATACATAAAATGTATGCTAATTGTCTCCTGGACATACCCTAATTAAAGATTAAACAAAACAAAGCAAAAAAAAAAAGAACCAAGTGAAGGATACTGACTGGGAACGAAAAGGGTGACACATAAGGGTAAGCGTTGGCTACTTACAGAAAGGCTGGAAAATCAAATCTAACCAGAAGTGGATCTGAGGAAAGGCCTGGTGATCTGTTTCCAAAAGGCCTCAAGGAGCAGCAGCACTCACACATGTGTGATTTCCGTGAGTTGAAATTGACTCGATGGTAGCCGGTTCATTCTGAGATCTGAAAAATGCATTGGTGAAACATCTAAAATCCACCACCATGGAGCTGCTGCTGACACAGAGCGACCCCACATACAGCGTGAAATACTCTGCAAGAATTTCTCAGCTGTCATGCATACAGACTTGGATCACCAGGCCAGTCTTCCGCAGCACCACCGAGTGCGTTCAAACCACAACTAAAGGCAACATTTGAGCACAAACTGTCTGTGCCACCAGGGACCTTTGAACATGGTGGTAAAAGCATGTTGCTACAAAAGGCAGCTCATTTCTGGCATCAATTTTCCAGATTAAATATAAACCATGGAGAGTATAAAGGAATTTCAGAGCTTCATGCTAAATTAACTCTTCTCTGAAGCCACAACGTGCAGTACTGGTGTCCAGTTTAAGCAATACCAAACCAAAAACCAAGCTCACTGCTCTCAAGTCAGCGCCAATTCATAGCGGTCCCATAGGACAGGGTCGGACTACCCTGTGGGTTTCTGAGACCATCATTCTTTATGGGACTTTACAAAGCCTCTTCTTTCTCCAGGGCAGTGGCTGGTGGTTTCAAACTGCTGGCCTTTGGGATCAGAGCTCAACCTGTAACCACTGACACTCGGTCTCCTTTTCATTGGCACAGCCTATTTGAAAAATACATGGTTCAAGATCCCTGGATGATTCATAAGCCTGCAACCTACATCAGTAATGAGTGACGGTAGAATAGCCTTAAATGTAGGAGAAAAACTACAAATATTGGAAGATGGGAGAAAACAGACTAAATGATTAGAGCAGACAATTTTCAATAACACTCAAAATATGACTCATTTAAGCTGATGATGACCATGTCAGACTCAGTCATGACATCTAATAATATCCACTGTTAGAGAAAAGGCAGGGGCAGACAAGTACACAATAATAAAAGAGGGCATAATAAACACAATTGCCAAAATAATAACTCAGAAGTAATGCTCAAATTAAAATAGAAACCTATAGAAACAAAGAAAAAGATTAAAGTTATCAAGGTTTGCTTTTGCTTGGATCCACAATCAATACTCATGGAAGTGGCAGGAACAAGTCAAATGACATGTTGATTTGGACAAGTCTGCTAGAAAGCAATGATGTCACTTTCCCCACTAAGGTGTGCCTGACCCAGTCATGGAACTCTCAATCACTTCCTGTGCTGTGAAAGTTGTACAACAAATAGAGGAAGACCAGAGAACTGATTCTTTGAAATAGGGTGTTGTGTTGGGCAGAGTTCTCTAGAGAAACAAAGTCAGGACACTTAGGACATTATATATAGATTATCTTTCTCTAGAGAAACAAAGTCAGGACACTTAGGACATTATATATAGATTATCTTTCTCTAGAGAAACAAAGTCAGGACACTTAGGACATTATATATAGATTATCTTTCTCTAGAGAAACAAAGTCAGGACACTTAGGACATTATATATAGATTATCTTTCTCTAGAGAAACAAAGTCAGGACACTTAGGACATTATATATAGATTACCTTTCTTCTCACTATATAAACCTATCCATATGTAAGATCATAGCTAATTAGTCCACGTAGCAGTATAGAGGGCTCAGTTCAACTCACTTTCCTGGAACAGTTAATATACTGGAAATCCTTCAACTCACAGCACTGCTGTGTCCAAGGTCAGGGAAGCAGACAGTTGAGTCTTCCCTTAGGCAATGCAGGCAGAGTCGCCCACAGGCAGCAAACAGCAGGGCGGGTCACCAACAGTCAGCAGCTCAGGAGCTCAGTGAAGCAGGCCTGGATGGGATATAGAGCTCAAGCAATCAAGACCACAGGATCCAACAGCCTCAAGCTCAAGCAATGGACACACCAGCAGTGTGGTGAAGCAGGTCTCAAAGGAACCTCAAGCTCTGGCAACACCATCCATGGGTTGGCGGTTCCACCGGTAGTGTAGCTCACAAGTTGAGGCCAAGAACTAGCTAAAGCAGACGATGCTGCTCTGATCACTAGAAAGCAAGAGAGAGAGGGGTAGGCCTTGACAAGCCATTTATCTCTTTGCCCTCCAATCAAACTGCGACCCGATTAGTCCTACACTTCCCTATTGGCCAGGTTGGCACAATAAACCTACCTATCACACCCAGCAGTAACAATTTTTTAAGCACACAGACAGAAAACTAAGGCATCTACCAAAAGAGGGAGTAATCAAGTCTACCTCCAAAAATACTCCTGAGCAACATTTCATTCCAGAAATGTAAGAGCAAAATCTACAATGTTCTGAGTAAAAGTGTATCCCTTTTGTTATATACTACAAAGCTGTTATTTAAGTAGAGTGGCAGCTAATATTGTTTCTTGACATTTCTCAGATCATGCAGCACCTCCTTGGGAAAATTACTTAACTATGTAATCCAATGAAGAATACTGAAAATACCATGAATGACAAAAGAACAAGTAGATCTGTTCTGGAGGAAGTGCAGCCAGGGTGCTCCTTAGAGGCAAGGGCGGCGAGGCTGCATCCCACATACTTGGGGCATGTTATCAGGAAAGAGCAGTCCCTGACATCATGCTTGGTAACGTGGGGGATGGACAAAAGAGCACATCCCTGGACAAGATGGATTGGCATGGTGGCTGCAACAATGGGCTCAAACATAAGAACCCATGTTTGAGGATGGGGCAGAACCAATCAATATTTCATTCTGTTGTACACAGGGTTGCTATGAGTCAGAACAACTTGATGGTACCTAACAATAGCAACAATAACCTATAATCCAAACAACTAAAGTTGAATCAAAATAAACTCAAGAATGGAAACACCATGGTAAAGGGGCTAATGGTGATCATCGTAGTCTTTTAAATAATAATTAAGACTACATGACTTTGGAGAGTTATTATTGTAACCCTGAAAGTAAATATTACAATTCTTGAAGAAAAAAGCACACAATTAGCAATGGAATGGGTAGTGGAGGAAGGTAGTTCTACTTATCAATTACAACCATGTGATCAATTGCAAAGAAAAATTTGTGATTGTCAGTATTTCTTCTTTATATGTGCTTATTGAAAATCTTTCCCTTGTTCATGTATAATACACCAGATACAAATAGGTTCACTGTGCTTTCATTTATATGTAGGCTAACTATATGATGCTAGGTGTATGATATCATTAATATCTAAAAATTAGATATGACCAAAGAATTGTGTACAAGTACCAAGTTGTCAAGGGGTGGACTGTGGTAGCTAGGATTTTTTTGTGCCAACATGGCTCCCATAGGAACATGTGGGCAGAGTTTAGCCTGTCAATCAGGTCGCAGCTTGATTGGTGACCAAAATAAATGGCTCTCAGAAGCCTCTTTCTCTTTTCTTCCCTGGTGATTGGACCAATGCACTGCTGCCTGAGCTAATCCTTTGCCTCAACCATGTGCTGCGCTACCTGTGGGCCAAGCCAACCTGTGGAACATGTCACTGTGCCACGCATCGCTATAGCTTGAAGCTCCCTCCGGACCTGCTTCATTACATTGCCAAGCTACTTGCTTCTGGTATACCTCGACTTCTCCATTCCCTGCTGTTGTCTACCACTACACCACCAAAAGATGCCTAGAAGTATATCATGTCTGCTGCCTGCGGTAGACTCTGCTTGTCTTTCCTGAGGGAAGATTCCACTGTCTGCTTTTTTGACCTTGGACCAGCAGCTGGTGTGAGTTGAAGGACCTTCAGTATATTAACTGCCCCATGAAAGTGAGTTGAGCTGAGCCCTTTGTACTGCTGTGAGGACTAATTAGCTGTTGTATTTCTTCTTACTATGTAAACCTACCGTTTTTATACATATACATAATCATAAGTGTCTTGGTTTTGTTTCTCTAGAGAACCCTGCATAACACAGTTAGTACAAAGTAGAAATAAATGTAAGAGTTCAAATTACTATCTCTTTCCTAAAAGGGAATCTAAAATTCAGCACATCTTCTTTTAAAAATTTAACCAACTGCTTGGAAAGAGTAGGAGAAAGATATGGAACAAAACTCAAAATCATACAAGAGACCAGGCCTGATAATCTGGTAGAGACTGGTGAGATCCCAAGACTGGTCCTTGATCACCCTTCTAGTCTGGGACTGAACTCTCCCCTGTGGGTCAACAAGAGCCAAGCCTTTAAGAGAAATAGTGACAGTACTGATGTGCACACTGTAGAGAATCGGCCATTTGGGATCAAGGAGGAAGCATGGGCCCAAGCACAGAGTTCAAATGGGTTAGGAAAGAAGGAAGGATGGAGACAGGAGACACGGGGAGGAGATTTGATGGGGGATGTTACATTGAAGGATTGGAATGGATGAGATGAAACCAAGTGTACGAATCTTTGAATGTAAAACTGCTGACGTATAAGCCTTCACCCAATTCTTAAAAAGTAAAGTTAGGAAATAAAGATAAGAAAAATGTCACCAACTCTTAGTGATCTTCATAATTTATTTTCTTTGACTGGGAGGGATATTTTAGAAAATATCTCTTGTAGTGAAGAAACATGATCTGAAATTCAGCAGCTCTTTGAATTTCTCCTCAGTTGCTTTGTACTGTTGTTAAGTTCAAGTAAAATTAAAATTTTAAGTGGCACTTACTTTATCATTTTATATATGATTTCAACTAAAACTAAACACAATATCATCTACAGAATAGTCCTATTGACAGCTCAATTCTAGAGTAACCTTATTCTACCTCTCTACTTTTTCATTTGGGTGCATTCAGGAAAAGATGTCTCCAGTAAACCAAACTCAAAAATGAGGAACTGATACCAAGGGCTCAAATAGAAAGAAAATGTTTGCGAATGATGATGGCAACATATGCACAAACGTTCTTGATACAATTGATGTATGGATTGTTATATGAGTTGTAAGAACCACCAATAAAATGACTTATAATAAATTAATAAAACCCACAAGGAGTGGGAGGCAAGCTCACTGCCATAGTCAGTACTGACTCATATTATGCCCCAGTGGGTTTCTGAGACAGTAAGTGTTCACTAAGTAGAAAGCCCGATTTTTTCTCCCCCAGAGCTGCTGGTGGTTTCAAACTTCAGACCATGCGGATCACAGCCCAACACATAACCACTACACCACCAAAAGATGCCTAGAAGTATATAAAGCATGTCACGCTTGGTTGACATTACGTATATTCTTGGTAAAGAACATTGAATAGATCAGGGACTGCCAGAAGAAAAAACAAGTCTTGGAAGAAGAATAAGGAGGATTAGTCTTACCAGCAAGTATGGCTGGACTCTGTCTCATGTACATTAGACTTGTTATCGGGAGGAATCAGGCCCGGGCTCAAACACAGCAACAGTTGTGAGGATGGCGCAGGACCGGCCGGGCACCATCCCAGGTCAAATTGCTGAACATCCAGTCTCTGTGATTCGAAATCGAAAGGAACTCCCGTCACCTAACAATGACAGCTTGGTTGAAAAACCACTGATCTACCGCAAGTCACAGCCAATCAAGCACAATTCAGTCAAATTCCGTTGCTTTTATAACACATAACATGTTCCTTTATGCTTTGTTCTATCCCCTTGTATCCACTCAAAACCTTACTGCATCGAGTCCATTCTGACTCAGTGTCCCCAGGGGACAGAGCAGAGCTGCCCCAGTGGGGTTCCAAGACTGTAGATCTTACAGCAATAGAAAGCCAAGTCCTTTGCTCACTTGTATCCATAGCTCACCTTGATTAAACCAATTGAGAAACTTGTTTCCAAGAGTTTAATTTTGAGATTGATTTGTCAGCCACCAGCAGAGGGCAGCACTAAAAATGGACGGACATCTTTAACGTCTTTCTTCTAAGTCCTGAGAGATGGTGATGAGATACACACACACACACACACACACACACACACACACACACACACACACGACAAGCTGGGGCCTCGCGAGAGTAGGGCAGAAGGCTCTGAGGAGAGCAACATTGGTAACCAAGACCTGGGGGGTTGGCAGTTCAGCTGGTCCGGGTGTGGGCCCCCGAGCTGGAGATCAGTTCCGGAAATTTGCAGAAGCCAAGAAGCTTCACAGGGTGGAGGGCCTGAAGTGGGTGTGGGGGAATATTTAAAGTGCTTCCTCCTGGGCCCAAGTGACATGGAAAGAAGCCGGTGACAGCAGCACAGACAACCCCTGTCCACTTGTGACCTTGTGAGGGGGTTCAAGGGATCATGCGGCCACTGCCACAAAAACGTCATCATTTACAGCCACGACTGTGCCTGGTCCCAGTGTGTGCCATGTACTCGCCGCTTTCTGGAGGAGCTGAATGTTCTGGAAGTCTCCCTCCCAGGCTTCTCTTACACCGGCTTGGTGATCTTCCCGGGGAGCTGTCACCACTCACTCAGTTTTCTTCAGAGCCAGGGGTTCTCCTAAAAATAGCTCGTTGGAAGTCAGCATTGGTGACGTACGCCTTCCCGCTTACCAGCAGCCTTTGCTTTCCCTCTGGCTCGCTGATTTCCCAACAACATGCTGTGTGCTCCTTTCAGACGGGCTTGGTTTGATGAGTCAGGTAGTTCTAGCTTCTAGCTCAACATTTCTCAGGTTTTATGTCAAAATTAGAGCCATTCCAGTTTTACAGGGAGAACAGCCACCTAAGAGTTATATACATAAACACACATGCATGCACACACGTATACACACACATGAGGGTGTACTCCAAAACACCTGATTTTTTTCAAGGCTACGTCTTTAAATTTTTTTACAAAACAACCTTATCACCTTCAAAGTACTCTCCATTACACTTAATACATTGGTCGAATCTACAATTTCATTCTTGGAAACATTTTAAAAACTCATCTGTTTGCATGGCTGACAGTGCCTCCTTCCGTGTTTTCTTTTCCTTCACCTCTTTTATGTCATCAAATTGCTCTCCTTTCATGTCTCTCTTTGTTCACAGAAACAAAAATAAGTCACACAGAGGGAGGTTAGGTGAGTCAGGTACATGAGTGCAAGAGAGACATGCTGTTTTGGTTTTTTTTGCCAAAAACTGGCACACTGAGATGGCTGTGTGAGCAGGTGCAATCCTATGGTGGCCAAAACAGTCCCCCATCGGCCATAAGTCAGACTTTAAAAAAAAATTTATTGGGGGCTTCTACAACTCTTATCACAATCCATCCATGCATCCATTGTGTCAAGCACATTTGCACATTTATTGTCATCATCATTTTCAGAACATGTTCTTTCTACTTGAGCCCTTGGTATCAGCTCCACATTTTCCCCTTCCCTCTCCCATCCTTTTCCCTCATGAACCCTTGATAATTTATAAATTATTTTTTCATGTCTTACATTGACCCATGTCTCCTTTTACCCACTTTTCTGTTGTCTATACCCCTGGGAGGGGGCTATAGGTAGATCACTCTGATCAGTTCACCTTTTCTCCCCCAACCTTCCCTTGACCCTCGTGGTGTGGCTACTCTCAATATTGGGTCTGAGGGGTTTAACTGTCCTGGATTTCCTCTGTTTCCAGCTCTTATCTGCACCTGTATAAATGCTTACAGATTTGTAAGGGAGAATCGGGATCATGATAGTGGGGGGAGGAAGTATTCAAGAACTAAAGGAAAGTTGTAAGCTTCATTGGTGCTATACTGCACTTTGACTGGCTCATCTCCTCCATGGGACCTTTCTGTAAGGAGCATGTCCAATTGCCTACACATGGGCTTTGGGTCTCCTCTCCACACTCCTCCTCATCCACAATGATATGAATTTTTGTTCTGGGTCTTTGATGCCTGATACCTGATCCTATTGACACCTCATGATCGCATAGGTTGGTGTGCTTCTACCATGTGAACTTTGGGTTGCTTCTGAGCTAGATGGCCGCTTGTTTACCTTCAAGCCTTTAAGACCTGAGACGCTATATCTTTTGATAGCCGGGCACCATCAGCTTTCTTCACCATTTCCTTATGCACCCATTTTGTCTTCAGCGATCGTGTCAGGAAGGTGAGCATCACAGAATTCCAGATTATTAGAACAAAGTGTTCTTGCATTGAGGGAATATTTGAGTAGAGGCCCAATAAAGTCAGACTTTTTTTGTCGCACACTGTTAGCTATCTTTTCATAACCTCTAAGTAGAAAGCTTGATTAACGGTCTGGCCTGGTTGAATGAACTCCGAATTCCCCTCACATCCAAAAAAAAAGAGCATTGTCTTGATCTTTGATTTCACTTGATGAGCATATATATTTAGGAGAGGTGACGATGGGATTTCCACTGGTTTGATTGATGTTTGCTTTCAGGGTCATAAGAATAGCCCCATGTCTCATCACCACTTATGACCTTGGGAGAAAAGTCTGAGTCACTTCGGAGCTGTTCTTTCAATGCTTGGCATGTTTCCACTCAGTGCTTTGTCCTGGTCGGTCAGAACCAGAGGCACACATTTCACAGCAACCCTCTCATTTCCAAATCTTCTGTTAAAATCCGCTAAACTGAGCTTCAATATAGTCCAGATAACTTCCCCATCTCTTCAGTGGTCCACTGCCTGTCTTCAAGCACAAGGGCACAAATTTTGTCGACATTTCGTCCATTCAGGAAGTCAACGGACGTCCAGAAGAAGGTTTGTCATTGATCAATTTTTCACCTTTTTTTAAACGAGAACCACACATACACTTGCATTTTCCCATGCACTGTCCGTGTGAGCTGTGTTCTACATCACAGGGGTTTCTGCAGCATTTTGCCCCCCAAGCAGGAAACAACATGTCACAGCCCCATGCTGTTCTCTTAAATAGGCCGAGTGAAAGTGCTTTCACAAAAAAATTCACTGTGATCAGAGAGAACCTTCCCAGGAGACGCCAGTGGGAGCACCAACTCAGAGTGAGTCACTAGATGCTCGCCTAGTGGAGAAACACGTACTGCTCCCCCAGTGTAATTCCAGTTTTAAGGGGAAGTGCTCCTCTGGGGCTTTTGTAGTACGAATTTTTCCTGCTGGCTGATTTCAGAGAACAGCATGCAGCTGTGAAATGTTTCCTGCTTGGGAAAATGCTCCAGAAAGTCTTGTGATGTTCAACACACCTTACAGGGACAGCGCTATGGGAAAAACTCAAAGGTACGAGAGGTTTTTCTCGTTTCAAAAGAGGTCAAATGTTAATCAATGACAAAGCTCCTTCTGGACATCCATCAACTTCCCAAACGGATGAAAATGTCAACTGGTGGTGCATTTGGAGTTCATCCCACCAGGTCAGGATGTTAATCAAACTTTCTGTTGAGAAGTTCTGAAAAGATAGCTTAACAGTGTGTGACAAAAAAAGGCCTGACTTATGGCAGACAGGGGGCTGGTATGCCACCACAGCAATGCACTTGCTCACGCAGCCATCTCAGTGTGCCATTTTTTGGCAAAAAAACCCAGCGTGCCTCTCTTGCCCCACGCACCTGACTCACCTGACCTCACTCAGTGCGACTTCTTTTTGTCTCCTCGAATGAAGAGGGACATGAAAGGACAACAAGTTGACAAGGTGCAAGAGGTGAAGAAAAAACCTAGGGAGGTGCTATCAGCCATCCGAACAGACGAGTTTTTTAAATGTTTCCAAGAATGGAGTCGCAGGTTTGAGCAATATATTAAGTGTAATGGAGGGTTTTTCGAAGGTGATAAGGTTATTTTGCCACACACAAAAAAAATTAAATACATAGCTTTGAAAAAAAGCGTTTTTTGGGGGGCGGTAACCCCCCTCATACATCTATATATACAAAGGGGTTTTTTAGTTAGTGGGAAAATGAAATGAAATGAAAGATAATTACTTTTCCACTAACACTTCGAAAACCTCCCTTTGTCTGAAACCTGGGCAAAGATTAGGGAAGACATGTAGAGAGGGACTCCAGCGACACAGTGGGCTGCACTTTGGGCGGCTTGCCCCAAGGCCAGTAGTTCAAGCCCAGCAGCCACCTTGTGAGAAAAGATGAGACCTGATGCTCCCATAATATTTAGAGTCTCAGAAAACCCAAGGAGCAGTTCCACCCTGTGCCGTAAGGTCGCTGTGAGTCCCAATTAATTTGATGGCGGTGGGTGTTGAGGAGAAGAATCGTGTTGCCAAAGAATAGCCAATAAGCCCTGAACTGCCAGGAGAGTGAGCACATCTGTCGTAGAAGAAGTCCAGCCAGAACTCGCCATACAGGCAAGGATGGCAAGATGGGCCCCACCTCGGCCGGACATGTCATTAGGAGGAGGAGCACGGGGTTCGATTAGTCTGTCTCAGTCTGGAATCCCTTCTGAAACCTGTTCAGCACCGTGAAAAACTCAACGAGCGTCCCTGCCATCCAGTCAATGACGACTCGTGGCGACCCTCTGAGACAGGGGACAACTGCCCCTGTGACTTTCTGAGACCAACTCTCCCCGGGAGTAGAAAGTCTCATCTTTCTCCTGTGGAGCGGCTGGTGGTTTCCAACTTCTTGGCCCTGCAGGTAACAGCCCAACACAAACCACTATGCCGCCGGGACTCCTCCCTTCGGCATCATAGCAACATGGGAATCTCCACGAGCAAGCTCATACATTCCTGGAGCATTGGCTCGGGCTCCAATCCTGGTTTTTCTGGTGGGGACTATTGATTCGTTTCCCTGTACAGGGATTCCATGAAGACATTTTCTGTGCCTAGGTTCTTTGGCTTAACATAATATATGTGTGATCCATACGCACTTTGAGAAACAGCTAGACTTGCAGGGACGGACCCAGGATTGGGAAAGGCGTGGAGTTAGAATTGCTGAAGATGCCGTCAGACGCTGAGGAAGAGCGTTCGAGGAGAACTGGGCTGAGTGGGTAACGTGACTTAGCAGGAAGGGCTGTAACCATTCAAAGCAGGAGCTGCAGTGCTTTGGGCAGCTTTGATCTTGGATCTGGAGTCATTTTGTTTTCCTGAAGGCGATAAAGGTCGTGGGCATGGCTGCGGTCAGCAAATTATACAAATTGCCTAGACCCCAGTGGAAAGAATGGAGTACCTAACCCCAAGACCACTAATGACTTAATATATGATTTATGTTGCATTGGAGAAAATTCCATCTTGAGGCAAATGCATATCCACTTATCCCAGTTCCCATTTGACTGTTCCTCAATAACTTCACCTGTTCTGTGGCTGTGCTTATTTTTGCAATTTTGCTTCTTGGGAATATTCTGAAAACCAAAAGATAGGATGGTCCTCTAGACATACTTTCTGCTTCTAGACAGCGTGAAAGGCAGCTCGGTTGAAAACCAACCAGTCCCAGTGACAGCCCCAGCAAACAATAGCTCTGTGGACAGGTACAAGAGCTCGCACCAGAGGTGACGTGAAATTGCTTCCTACGCCTCTTGTAGCCACAACTCCATTCTGTTATCCCACCAGGGAGATCGGTGTGTGAATCACTAACAGGGGGGATGGGCCAGTCTTACTTCCCAACTCCCGTGGCTATAAGGAGTCTTCTCAGAAGCAGGACCGTCGAGGAAGAAGAGCCACCAGTCGAGCACATTCAAAATCCCCGCCTCCAGTGGTGGAGATGCCATAGCACACCGAGACGACAGGCCACGCGACAGGACCCACGAGACAGAGCAGAGCAGCAGGGCCAAGACGTGACGCTATGCGGCAGAGCAGTAGGCTGGCTTCCTAGGCCCACGGAGGCAGAGGACACGGTGCCGTGTGGCTGAGAGGTTGAGGTCCACGGAGAGACTTAGCTACTACCGGCTGAGGAGTGGTGCTGCTGAGGACTGATGACTGTCGCCTGACTGTTTACCGATCTTGACTTGTGGTAACCTGTTACTTCCCTAACAAACCACCCTGCTTGTGAGTACTGGCTGTGAGTTCTGAGTGGCCACTGAAATGAACAATCAAACCTGGCAGAAAAACATAGTGTCCTGAGAGACATGGTGAAGGTCAGGATAGGGTGAAGAAGAATGGCGGGTGAAGGCATGCCTTGTGGCAGCGGGGCTTGAGCTAGGGAGGAGTGGGATTCTCCATCTCCATTGTATAACCAGACGAGACCAGATGTGCCCCCACAGGCCATTTTCATAACCCCACGAGAGGTGATGTCCACCCATGACCTACACAGTGCATATATTTTACATATTCATTTGGATGAGTTTCAACACCACATTCAAGTACTTGCCATCCTAGACAAGAATATTTTCATCTCACCGTGAGTCCCCTCAGGTCCCACCCCCCAGAAACCATTATGATCATCCAGCTGGGTTGTCTCTATATTTGGCTTTCACCTTAATTAAATCTATTCTTTTTTTGTACCTGATTCTTTGCTTAACATAAAGGAGTCGAGCTCCATTCAGGTGTGAATAAAGCACGTGCATTTATCCCAGCTCTTTGGAAGGGTATTGGAGTTGTTTCCAGTTGAAGATGTGATCAGTTCTCTTTGGAAATTTCCTGGGAATGGAATTGCTGGGTTTTAGAGTAAATGTATGTTTCACTTTGTAGGAAATTTCCAAACCACTCTCCAAATCGATGGACCATTCTACAGCAAATTACAGAATTCCAGTTCTTCCATATTTGGCCAGACCTTTGTGTTGTCTCTCATTTTGATTTCAGCTGTTCTGATGGGTTTTCCTTCACATTGTACCTGACACCTTGCACCTTTTTCATGGGCTGTTGACCAGTTCTCTATCTGCTTCTGTGAAGATGCCAAGCATTTTGCTCGTTTCTCTAACGAGGCTGTTTGTTTTTATGGTTGGAATCATGGGACTCCTTCGCATTCTGGTTCTGAGTCTTGTCAGCTATAAGTACAGGACTATCCCCCATGTGTCATGTACTTAAGCCGCCTGGCTCCTCCTTGCAGCAGCACGGCAACTTGCGAACTTCCACCAACGGGGATGTAGGTGCCTGGCTCATTGGTGAGGCCTTGGAGCCAGGTCTCCTTGGTGGGGGGATTACTGATTAGCTTTTGCCATGTGTGGATTCTAAATGTTTGTTTCGTTTTGTTTTTATGAGCAGAATTTAAAAGCCTCTGTGTCCATTTTTTATTTTATTATTTGAACGACGATATCCTCCTGTGCTCTTGGTGGCCTAGTGGGTTATGCACTGGGCTGCTAACCTTCAGGGCAGCAGTTTGAAACCACCCACCACTCTGTTGGGAATTCTACCCTGTATTAAAGGGTTGCTTATGAGTCAGAATCGACTCAATGACAGTGGAGGTTTTGAGCCCTGGGAGCAGAGTTCAGCATTGGTTGAGAAGTTTTTGAGCCCTGGGAGCAGAGTTCAGCATTGGTTGAGCTGCCAACCACAAGGTGAGCAAGTCAAAACTACCAGTTGGTCTTTGGGAGAAAGTTGAGGTTTTCGACTCCTGTAACATGATACAGTCTCAGAAACCCACAAGGGGAGTCTTGTGACCTATAGAGATTGCTATGAATTAGAATCCACTCGATGGCAGTGAGTTTGGTGTTTTTTGAATTTGTGTTTGTTCCTTTAGATGACTTATGTTTCTGAGTCTTGTGTTAGATCTATGATCCATCTTAATTTATGTGTAAGCTTTTGTACCTAGATGTTGGCCAAGGAGCCTACCTAACTACACCAGTCATTCCAGCCAAGGTCATTATGGAAAGAGTCAACCAACTCCACTACATGTGAGTAAACCCAACCAAATTCACAGAAGTTCAACCTGAGTCAACTAACTCCACAAACTCTTGAGTTTAATAAATATATATACAAATGCTACTGAGATTTTGATGATGTTATTTTAAATGAGATGTGACAGTAAGTAATCAATATGGAAGTTAATATCAGGAACTGTGGTATTCCGATGACAAAACCTAAAACATGTGATGTTTTTTAATTGAGAGTAGGTAAGATGGAGTGACAAAAACAAGCAACAACAAAACCTGGTAAGTAAATTGTTAGAAGATGCTTGGGGAACAGTGGCATGTGCTTTGCAGTGGCGAAACATTTGGTGAAACATTTGGTGAAACAGCCTGGGGTAGCTGAAAAGGCAGAGCTAACGTACCAAGTGAACTTTTGGACTTGGGCAAAGAGATTTCCAGAAAGAACATTGAGAGTGTCAGATGGCTCGTACTAGCTGCACATTACAAACTTCCCTAAGAAATGGGAGGGCTTGGAAAACCATTGGTCAGCATTTGAGCCAAATTTGAATTGGGTAAATTTGCTACACAAGACCTCTTTAGAGTATTGAAAAGCAGGGAGGTTACTGTGTTAACCTGGGTTACTGTGTTAAATAGGGAAACAAATCCACAGAAACTCATATGTATAAGAGAGAGTTTTATATAAACGGTAAGTGTACATTCAGAAAGCATCCCAACCCAGTGCTGTCCAAGCCCATAAGTCCAACATTAGCCCATATGCTTGACACCAATCCACAAAATCCTCCTCCATCTCACAAAACACATGCAATGATGCCGACAGCAGGAGGAAAACTGAATCAGTGAGCGTGTAAGCATCTCAGTGCTAACAGTGGTCTCCACGCAGCTGCTCCAGCACCCAGGGCTCCAAGGTAGGTCCATGCAACTTCTTCTCAGGGATGTCTCGCAGGAAGTGAGCCTTGCCAGCTGAAGCAGGGAACTGACTAAGGCAGCTGCACCCTAATCCAACCATCAGAGAGCAAGAGACCAGAGAACTAGAATGACAAGGCTTACGGATCCATTTATCTTTCTGCCCTTCAATTACTTCCACTTGTGTTTATTGGCCTGGTTGGCCAAATAAACCTTAACTATCTCAGTTACATTGAGGGATCAGGTCCTGACCCAAGTCATGGTATTTTCAATTGCTTCATATGTGTGTGAAAGTTGGATATTGAATAAGCAAGGCTGAAGAAGAATTGATACATTTGAATTGCGCCACTGGAGAAGAATATTGAAAGTACCTTTGAAAGTCTGCCAATAGTGAAAGAATCACTGAAAGACAGTCAAAGGGAAGAAATCGATCGTGGAAGAAGTACAGCCAGAGGACTCCTTAGAAGCCAGCATAGCTTTCTCACTTACTTTGGTCATGTTGTCAGAAGACACCAGTCCTTGGAAAAGAGCATCATGTTTGGTAAAGTAGAGGGGCAGAGAAAAAAGAGGAAGGCTCTCAATGAGATGGATGGACACAGTGGCTGCAACAATGGGCTCAAGTGCAGGAACAATAGTGAGGATGGTCCAGGGTCGGATTGTGTTTCCTGCTGTTGTGCATAAGTTGTGCAGAGGGTAGCTATTGGTTGGAAATGACTGATAGCGCCTAACAACAATATGGAGGGACCCAAACTTGGGAACTATTTTTTTATGTATAGCCTCAGGGGACAGCAAGGGGGCCCTCACAATCTTGATAGACCCCCCTCTCCTACATTTCATAAATTTATTAATCTTTCAAAAACCTAATAATAAATAAGAGAGCTAAGGGGTGGGTTGCTAGGAAAGTCACAGATAATATGTCTAATCAATATTTGAAAATGTTTCAAGTTCACTTTCCACTTTCCTTTTGTAAAACTCATAGGATTCTCAACAGATGCTTGAGAGCTCATGTCACTGCTATTTTCACTGAAAAATGGATAGGGACTGTAATATAGTTGTTGAGAGCATGAATGGCCTTTAAGTGGATCCTGACTCCTGAATTCAGTCGTGTGTGTGTGTGTGTGTGTGTGTGTGTGTGTGTGTGTGAGTAGAACTGTGTGGTAGCTATATAATCATTTGTCAAGTTGAGAGGATTAAGAGTGAAGGGGTGGAGTCTGGCCTGTCAATCAGGTCAAAGCCAATGAGACCTCTGTGTGGACATGGCCTTCTCATGAGGATTCTGGGAACTCCTTTCTTCCTCCTTGGAGACAGGAGATTCTCTCTCTCTCTCTCTCTGCTGACTCCCTGGAAGACATTGCAACTGACAAGACACATAGAACTCCCTGGTTCCCTGAGCTGGAGAAGCCACATGGAGACCTCTGCCAGTGCTGAGATGCTTAAAATGCCACTGGATCCACAGACTTCCCACCCACTAGCCTGTGATCTTTCTGAATTTGGCATCATTGTATGAGTTTCATGAGTCTGGAGAGGAAATTATAGATTGGTATCAGACATATGGGCTAATATCAGACATACGGACTTGATCTGGACTGGGCTGAGAGGTTTTCTCGGTATTCAATTACTCTTGTATATAAACCTCTTTCTTATATACCTATGAGTATCTATGAATTTTGTTTCTCTAGTCAACCCAGACTGAAACAAACTGTTCCATAGACTTTTCAATGACTGTTTGCTTGAAGGCGGCCAGACCTTTATCCCTGTGTTAGTCCATGTAGACTAGAGAAACAAATCCAGGGAGACATCTATATGTATAAGAGATATCTTTATATCAAAGAGCAACTGTATATTGAGAAAACATCCCAGCCAAGTCCATAAGTCTGATATTAGGCCCTATGTCTGATACCAGTCTATAAATTTCTTTTCAGATTCACGCAACATATGGAATGATGCTGAATGTAGGAAGATCATAGGCCATTGGGTGAAAAGTCTTGTGGATCCAGTGGCTGTGGAGCATCTCGGCACTGGTGTGGGTCTCTGCATGAATCCTCCAGGTCCAGGGCTCTAGCTCCATCAGCATAGCTCCATATGTCTTGTCAGCAGGATGATAAAGCAGAGAGTGTGGGTCTGGTCTCCAGCAAGCTGTTTATCTCCATAGTGCCTTCAAATGAGGTCATCAAGCTGTGACCTGACTGACAGGCTGAACTCCACCCCTTCGCTCTTAATAGTCTCAAGTTGAAACCCTGGGTTTGTTTCTCTAGTCTACCCAGACTGACACAATCCCAAAGGCAACTCTGAATGTACTTTAACTGGTTATCTCTAGTTAGGAGCCGAGTGCATATTTGTAGACTTTCTTTAAGATTAAAAGTGGCCTTGGCCTCAGTTTGTCACAATCAAGAAAGAGAAATGTGAGTGCCGATTGAACCAGATACTGTCCCCCCTGCTTTTCTTTCCCTTAACAAGGGTTGTTCTAAGTCCCTGGATGCACAGATGAATTACACTCCTGTGCACCTACAGGTGACGGTGCAAGCTCACCCAGCAGTCCTACTGTGGAAGAAAGGGGCTGTGCCCTGTTTTCATGAACATCACAGCCAGGAAAATGGATGGGACCGTTCTCCTGTGAAGCATGGGGTTACTGTGAGTGGAATTCCCTGGACAGCAGCAGCAGGGCCCTGCGCTTACTTGGCGACAGAGATGACGGATTGTTCTTGAGTTTCTTGTGAAAGCCTTTCTCATCCTGAAATTCTGTGGACCACCTTGTTGAGAGCAATTCATAACACTGACACTTTACTGAACTGCAGTTCTTTCTCTGTCTTCATTGCCCATCTCCCACTACCCAAATACACACACACACAAACACATACTCAGTTTGGTTCTATGTGTTCAAGAATTTGGCAGTATCCTGTCTGCACTGATTCATATGCATCTTTAAAATTGATATTCTATGTACCAGTTTTCTCTGAATCCAATTGGATGTATCTCTTCTTGGCATTTTTCTTTGGAAAGGCAAGTTTTAGGTAAAAGATTCTAAATGGGTAGGTTGTTAAGAGGACCTATTTGGACATTGTTTTATTTCTCTTTATTTAATGTCCTCAGTCCAAGTTCATTTTGAGCTAATTGCCTTTCCTGGATGGATGTACCTCCCAGTACCTTCACAGTCATTTTTCCCTCCAAAATCTAAGGTCCTAGATAATTTTACCTAAATGATCAGTTTTTACTAATTATCAAATTGGCTCAAGAGCAGAAGTTAGAAGTCTGGGATGCACACACACACACACACACACAAACACACACTAGGATCTGGTTGATTCTTTTGTAATTGGACCCAAAAGACCCTTGACTTCCCATTCCAACAGGGAATCCACAGGATGTTAGACAAGACTGGGGAACCAAAACGGTTCCCTGACAAGTTTGTTAGGCAGGGTTCTCTAGCGAAACAAAACCAGGACAGTTATGAGATGGATGGATGGATGGATGGATGGATGGATGGATGGATGGATGGACGGATGGACGGACAGACAGACAGACAGACAGACAGACAGACAGACAGACAGATAGATAGATAGATAGATAGATAGGTTTATACAGTGAGACGGAATATAACAGCTAATTAGTCCACACAGTTCAACTCACTTTCATAAAACAGTTAATAAACTGGAAGTCCTTCATCTCACATGGGATGCTGGGTCCAAAGTCAAGGAATCAGACAGCAGCGTCTGCCCTCAGGCAGCAGACAGCAGGGTGGGTCAGCAACAGTCAGTAGCTCAGGAGCTTAGAGAAGCACACGTGGGTGGGATCTGGAACTCAAGCAAGCTGACAGGATCCACCAGTCTCAAGCTGAAGCAATGTCTGCACCAGCAGCATACGAAGCAGGTCTCAAAGGAGCCTCAAGCTCTAGTGACACAATCCATGAGTGGGCTTGGCCCACGGGTAGCGTAGCACACAGGTTGAGGCAGAGAACTAGCTAAAGCAATAGCATGCTGGTCCAATCACCAGAGAGCAAGAGAGATGGGATGCCAGCAGAGTCTTCGTTTATCTTGGTCGCCTTCCAATCAAGCTGCAACCTGAACAAACTCTGTCCCAGTGTTCCTATTGGCCTAGTTGGCACAATAAACCTGTCACAATTTAGTGGGAGATTAATCAAGAATATGGTTTAATCTGTTTCTAGATATTTTTCTTCCCAGGAATTCTACCTGTCCACTATTTGGTAGATATGTAAAGGGGTGGTGTGTCACGGACACAGTAGTGGAAAGTAGTGATAGCCAAAGAAATATTCCAGAGTTAATATCCTTTCCCCACAATGGAAAGAACTTAGAAATTTTGGCCTTGCAAATTTTGGCCTGAGTGGCCAGAAGGACCATACACTTAATGTAGCATCAAGTTTCTTCTAATGAAACACAAGAATCATTTAGCCTATCTATTTCATATTTAATATTAGTTCTTAAAAATATATATTAGTTCTTTACCCTTAAGATAATTTGCTTGAGAACCCTAAGTTCTAAATAAAACAAGAACAAATAAAAAAATGAAACTTTTGATATAGGTGAAGAAGGATCTTATCAAAAAGTTTAGCAACAAACCAACCATTAACTTTAATATAGTTCCACAGGAATACCCTACAGTGCAACCAATATATTCAGGACTTTGCCGTATGAAAACAAAGGACGTATTATTACAAACGACATCATTATAAAACAGAAAGCTGAAGAGATCAGGGAAAAGAGCTGAAGAGTGAGTTAATAAACTGGCCAGTCAAGCTGCGGGGTTCTCCCAGAATGCAACGCTCGGGACAGAGAGGACAGGCTATGAAAGGAGAGGTGGGAGATGTGGCTGTTGTAGCCACAAGTTCTGCCGTCTCTTACAGTCGGCGTTCTGGTGGAAGTGGGGGCCTTGTTTTCATGTGAGAGGCCTTGGGACCCTGGCCTTCCGTCACCCTTCAGGTCTGGCCGTGAACTCGCTTTCCTAATTTCCTACCAAACATAGACAGGTCTGTGAGGGGAAGAGTAACACTCAGATGGTATGCACACCTTGGAATCATCAACCACTGGAGATTAAAAAGCAAAACGCAGCAATTATCCAAGGATAAAGTGCAGACGGCTCGGAAAGACTGTGGGAGAGCTACATGGTGTGGCATTGTGGGGGTTGCCACCAGTGAGATCAGTCAAAGTGCGTGAATTGTTTCATAGACAACTGGTTGGTTCTGTAACCCGTCACCCAATAAAAAATGAAAAGTTAAAATAATCAAGGAAGTAGAAGAGGAAATGAGAGAAGTGATCAAATTGCCGCTGCTCATTCTCCCTTAAAGGAAACCTGAGTTTTCAAGGGAATGAATGGCCCAGCAAGTACCCAGGGGGGGGGGTGTCTCCCACCCATCTTGGAAGAAGGTCTGACTTCCAGGAAAAGAAGAAGTGAAACACCTCCAGAAAGTCCTGAGAGGGGAAGGATACTTATAAAGGAATAGGAACAAATCTGGCATCAGAATTCTCAACTCTGTATAGTTGGGCTCTGACTAAAAGCTAAATCCAGCTATCCACTGTTTACAAGAGCTAAACCTAACATAAAATGATACAGGTAGGGAGGGTGACAGAGGATGATGTAAGATATGAGAATAATAATCTATAACTTATCAAGGGTTCCTGAGGGAGGGAGGGTAGGGGAAGCAGGGGGGAAATGGGGAGCTCATACCAAGGACTCAAGTAGAAAGGAAATGCTTTGAAAATGATGATGGCAACATATGTACAAATGTGCTTGACACGATGGATGAATGTATGGATTGCGATAAGAGATGTAAGAGCCCAATACAATTATTTAATTTTAAAAATAATATAGGTATGTTGGAGGGGGTGGAGGGAGACCAACCAAGATATACTCAGTCAGAGAGTAATAATTAGAGAATGGCAATGGTGACAGAATTAATAGGTTTCAAGTCAAAATCATTAAAGGTTAAAAAACAGAGGCTCGTTCATCTTGCTTAGAGGCAGGCCCTCGATGAGACGGTGGGCACAGTGGCTGCAACAATGGGCTCAGGCGCAGGAACCATCATGAAGATGGCGCAGGACTGGGAGGGTTCTGTTCTGTTTTGCATTGGGTCTCTATGGGTTGGAACTGACTCAACAGCACCTAACAACAACTGAAAAAAAAAACTTTATGTATCTCACTACTGTATATAGATTTTAAGTGTATAACGTCAAAGCTTTCTACAAGGGAAGGGTGTAGAGATTGGAAGATGCACACACACACCCTTGGTGGGACGCCAGAATTCTGCCATCCTTGGGGATAACAGTATGGCTCTTCCTTAAACAAATGCAAATAGAAATGCCTAATGAACCATATATGAAGGGGTAGCCAAAAAAAAAAAATCCAGATTTTTTCCCAAAGCTATGTATTTACATTATTTTTTTTTTTTACAAAACCACTTTACCACCTTCAAAGTACTCTCCATGACAATTAATACATGTGTCAAATCTGCGATTCCATTCTTAGAAACATTTTTCAAACTCATTTGTTCAGATGGCTGACAGCACCTCCCTTATTTTGTTCTTTGCCTCTTCTACACAGTCAAATTGCTGTCCTTTCATGTCCCTCTTCATTCCCAGAAACAAAAAGAAGTTGCACAGAACAAGGTCAGGTGATTAGGTGAGTGGAGCAAAAAAGGCATGCTGTTTTTAGCCAAAAACTGGCGCACTGAGATGGCTGCGTGAGCAGGTGCATTGTCGTGGTGGCAAAACCAGTGCCCCCTCTGCCACAAATCAGGTCTTTTCTATTGCACACTGTTACACAATCTTTTCAGAACCTCTAAATGAAAAGCTTGATGAACAGTCTGACCTGGTAGAATGAACTCCAAATGTATTAACCCCCTCACATCACGACCATTTTTGGAGGGTACCCCCTCATCACCCTATAGAAATAAAGAGTCAAAAAGGAACAGGTATATGCACACCAATGTTGATCGGAGTGCTAGCCACAATTGCAAAAACATAGGAACTATCAAAATGCCCATGGGTGGAGGAATGGGTAAATAAGCTCTGGCACACAAATACAGTGGAATATTATGCCTCTCTAAAAGACTAAGATCGAACTGTCAAACTCCCCATGACATGCACAAATCTGGAAGACAGGCTGCTCGGCAAAGTTGGCCAATCTCCTAAGACACTACAGCGGGAGAGCACTATTGGGTCCTGCACACTCAGACCAAGAAACCAAGCTCATTGCTGTCGAGTGGATTCCGACTCACAGGGATGCGCTGAGCCGCCCCTGCGGGTTTCTGAGACTGTCGCTCTTTATGGGAGTAGGAAATCTAGTCTTTCTCCCAAGGAGCAGCCGGTGGTTTCCAGACCACTGTGATAAAAGAGAAAAACTGCTTCACACCAAAAGAAATAGACCTTAAAGGTTATATGGAGAGTCCCCCGCGCTCGGCTTTCTGTCTCCTGTGCCCGTAGCACCGCAGGACTGTCCAGCTGCGGGGCTGGACTACGGTCCGTGCGGGGAATGGTTGCATCAGCCAATGTTTTGTTATGAATAATTCACCACAATGATTCTTAAGAGCTCTCCAGTTATTATTTTACATTGATTTCCATCTCTTGGAAATCCTCTTTCACCCGCGCTCATGGTGGTTTCTCAGGAAAAAAGAAGAAAGATGTGGCAGTGGGCCCTGTCATCCTACCCTGCTTCCTTTAGCTCATTGGGTGGCAGCAGCCATTGCCTTTTGAGAAGCCTTTGGCAGGCTCCTGGGCCGCTCTGCACCCAGCTGGCCTGTGATAGAGGCTGCCACCTCGCAGTAGTTGGCTCAAAAGGGCCCAGGGCAATGCTGCTGAACTCAGAAAGCACCGCGGATGCGGGTAAAAGAGGAATCTTGTGGGAGATTCTGACCGAGCAGGCGAACGCTGGAATGTTGCTTCCTTATTCTCCTGTACATCTCCACACATGATTTAGTAGCACAGTGGGATTGTCTGGCTAATAACTATGGTGTGCGTTTCTTGGAAATGATCGTCTATCAATAAAAAACCAGCCGCTGTCAAGCCAGTTCCATTCCGACTCAGTGTGCTCAGGTTGAACTGGGCTCTGCAGGCTTTTCAAAGTCAGATTCTTCAGAAGGAGAACACCGGGTCTTGGGCAGACCTGGACCAAACAGAGTACACGGACCCTCTGTTCCAGCCAAGAACTCCATGACTATATCGCATCCTGGGACCCCGGGAGGCATGGGGGGATAAGTGTTGGGCTGCTAACAGCAAAACTGGCCATTGAAATCCACCCACAGCTGAGGGAAAAAGACGGGGCTGTCCGCTCCCACCAGGCGTCATCATGGTAGGGTGGTTACGAGATGGGCGGCTAACACGAGGTCAGCAGTTTGAAACTACCAGATGCGCTGTAGGACAAGGACGGGCTTTCTACTCCTGTAAAGAGTTACAGTCTCATAAACCCTGTCCTACAGGGTCGCTATGATTCAGAATCGACTTCATGGCATTGAGTTTGGGAAGGTTGTGTTTTCCTGGGAGATTTCATAAGGATTTACAGTTGGAATGTCTAAATAGAGCTTCTAAGAGGCCTGAGTCACCTCCAAGGCAGTAGGAGCCTGGTGACAATAAAGGAGCCTGGTGACCAGGACAGTTAGGGCTGGAACCCACCAGGGACTCCACGGGAGGAAGACCGAGCCATCTCCCATGAAGATTACGGCCTTGAAGTCCCTTTGGGGCAGTTCCAGGCAATGAAGACTAAGGATACAGGTAACAGCATTAGTTAATAGCATCGGCAGAAGGTAATGAGCATTTGAAAACCTTGCCGTTTGAATAATGACTTGAAGAACTTAACTAGTTTAAGACCAGATTAAAATGACTTCTCCAGTTTAGAAAAGTGAGAGAAGGTAGATCAAATTTTCAGACCCTAAGAATCCCGTGTCATTTCTGAATGATCATGTGATTTCAACTTGCCCTAAGGGAAGAGTCTTTGTAGAGTATGAGAGAGTGGTATCTGAGCCAGTAAGGGTGCGATATAGCAACGATGAAACATACAACTTTCCTCCCCACCCCCCTCCCCCGCTATCATGATTCCAACTCTACCTTACAAGTCTGGCTAGACCAGAGGATGTACACTGGTACAGATAGGAACTGGAAACATAGGGAATCCAGGACGGGTGACCCCTTCAGGACCAGTGGCGAGAGTGGCAACGCCTGGAGAGTAGAGGGAGCGTGGGGTGGAAGGGGGAACTGATTACAAGGATCTACATGTGACCTCCTCCCTGGGGGACGGACAACAGAAAAGTGGGTGAAGGGAGACATCGGATGGTGCAATATATGACAAAATAATAATTTATAAATTATCAAGGGCTCATGAGGGAGGGGGAGCGTGGGGGAAGGGTGAAATGAGGCGCTGATGCCGGGGGCTCAAGTAGAAAGCAAATGTTTTGAGAATATTGAGGGCAACAAATGTACAGATATGCTTTAGACAATTGATGTGTGTGTGTGGATTGTGATAAGAGTTGTATGAGCCCCCAATAAAATGATTCAAAAAAAGAAGAAAGAGTGGTATCCACTTCCAGAGGTAGACTGAGTCAGTCTAATTTCCAGGCATTGAAAGGAGAGGCTGTTGGGTTTATTTCACTTGAAGAATTTTTTTGTTGCTGATTTGTTTGAAATGAACTCATTTGTCACTAAAGACTACAAATCCATTCAGTTTTACCTTTCCTCCCTCCCTGTGTTAACCAATCAGACCACTATTTGAGTTTGAAGGGTAAGAAATCCGGAAGGTTTTGTTTTGTCTTGTTTTTAAAGAAACACACTATATCCCTGGTGGCAGAGTGGTTAAGCATTGGGTTTCAATCCACTGGGTCTGCAGTTCAAAACCAACAGCCGCTCCACAGGAGAAAGAATAGATATTCTATTTATAAATTATCAAGGGTCCTGAGGGAGGGGGTGAGGGGAGGGAGGGGAAAAAAGAGGACCCGATGCCAAGGGCTTAAGTGGAGAGCAAATGCTTTGAAAATGATGAGGGCAATGAATGTACAGATGTGCTTTACACAATTGATGTATGTATGGGTTGTGATAAGAGTTGTATGAGCCCCCAATAAAAATGTTAAAACAAACAAGAGTTCCAGTGTTGGAAATGCACAGGGGCGGTTCCCTCCTGTCCTATAGGGTCCCTGTGAGTCCGCATCAGCTTGAGGGCAAGGAGGTGGGTTAGTATCTATTACACAGCCTCTCAAAAATGAAATCCTAACAATGTTCTGTTAAACCCAGACATGTGCGGTTCTCTCTCTCCCCCTGCCTCCTTCCTCCCCGCTTCCTCAATATTTCACTTTTAAAAATCAACTAAACAATTGTGGTAAAGATATATGTGCCCAAAACATGTGTCCACAGGACTTCCACGCTGACAGCTCAGTGAGTTTGTTCTACAATGACCTATGTTCTGTGTGCTAAATGCCGGCAAGCATGGGAAGGCACTCACCTGGAACCCTTAGCGAGATCCCTGTGAGGATTTTGCTGTTAACGTTTGTCTTCCAGTCATACGGTTCATATTTTTTGGCATGTTTTTAAAACAAGGCTCCTTATGAATAACGGAGACAAGGCAGGCCTATAAAAAAGAACGTGGAAGCCACCGAGATCTCTTTGTGATGGTGCGACCCTAATGACTGAGATGTTAAGTCTCAGGTTAGCAAGGGGGACCAAGGGAAGGAAGACCTGATCTGACCGTGGCGACTCTGTGGGGCTCTAGGACCTTGCGGTGGGGCATCCCCTCTCAAGGGAATTCAGCAGTCCTCTCCCAGGACAGCCTCATGGAAGTTTATAGGCTGCTGGCAGATTCCAGGAAGTCACTTTGAAGGGGACAATTGGGAAGACTGGCCTTCTTGTGGTCAAGCAAGTGGAAGCTTGGAGCTGGTGACACCAGTATTAACGTCACGATCTGCTCTCAAGATCAAGGAAGCCTGACCTATTTGCTTCCACTTATTGAAAGACTCCTCGATCAGTAATCAAACCAATGAAAAGACACGCAGAATGTCACTGTGAGGTGCCCTCCACTTGGTTCCTCATCACAGCGACTTCAAGGACGTGAAGATGGGGAGCTCACATTTGGGGTGAGGCACTTCAGTTCATAACATGTAGTAAGAACACTGTATTATTGCATTGCTACATTGGGCAATGAATGACCGAAACCTTGGGTCTTGTCAGGATGTGCTTTATTCCATGAGTGTGGTTCAACTGAATTTGGAAATAGGTCTTCGAGCATACTTCTTACCTCTGACTCATGTCTTCCTCGGGCCCCAGCTTAATGTTTGAGATACTAGGTGCGTTTCCTGGATCCTGGCTGGGCCAGACGTTATACACACCCTAGCGTTTCAAGTCTGTCCCACCGCAGGAGATCCCTGCTGGGCCTGTGGAGTCTGGTGTACCCAGACTCCACCCTAAGTCCCCATTTCAACTTCCATCTTCCCCCAGGCTCGGGAAGCCCGTTCCTCTCCAATACACTGCTTGATTATCCCCTTAACCCTTCTTCTGTCTGAAACTTCATCTCGGCTGTGGGTTCAATGGCACCCCTGTTGTGCTCAGGCCACCAGAAAGGTGGGACACTTGATTACTGGGCTCACCTGGTGCGTGTCTCTAGCCTGGATGATCACAGTACCGGGCTGCCAGTGGTTCAATGTCTGGCAATAGTCGCCTCTGGTTTTATTGCTGTTTTGTCATCAATTTTGGCAAAAGAGCAAATCTGGTAGTGTTTACGCTGCCTCTCTGGCTAAAAAGTGGTTGCTTTCTTTAATTTCTAGTGTTTCTGTGTGATTGATACAAAGCAAAACTATACACTTTTAAATTTTTTCTGAAATTTGAGATCTTTGGGTATTTTTCTTTTGCTGGTGTGTATGTGTGCAACTTAGTATGTGCCAAATTCTTGTTAATGTTCCACAGTGTTTGAAAAAAACATATACATTCTTTGTATATCAGACATGAAGTTCTCGATCTTTTTTTTCAAACTTCTAAATTATGTCTTTTGGTTCTTTTACATATTTACTTATTGTTTTTCAGCAGCAGCTCTATTTTGATGGACTCCACAGGCCATAGGATCCATTAACTTAAAGTGTACAAGTCAGTGGTTTTTAGTATGCGCACAGGGTGTGTAACCACCACCCCAGTAAACGCTGGGGCATTTTGACCACTCCATGCACACTGGTCAAGCCTATACCACAACCCACTGCCGTGAAGTCCATCACAACTCCTAGCAAACCTGTACAGAATTGATCCTTTGGGTTTCCAAAACTATAGATCTTCATGGGAGGAGACAGCCTCCTCTTTCTCCTGCAGACTGGCTGGTGGGTTTGAACCTCTGGTCTTGTGGTTAGCAGCCCAATGCTTAGCCCAGAGCATGCCCAAGGCTCCTTATATCATTCAGGGTCACCCTCATTTCCTCCCAAACCTTATTCCCAGCTGAAGGCAGCCACTGATCTACTTCCTGTATCTATAGGTTTGCTTATTTTGGACATTTCTTAGGTAAAGAATCAAACGATGCATGATCTTTTGTCTTTAGGCTCTTTCACTTAGCATAATGTTTTTAAACCTCATAGATGTAGAATGTGTCAATATTTCATTCCTTTGATTGTCAAGTACTTTTCCATGGACTGGATATATACCACATCTCATGTATGCATTCATCAGTCCATCTGACTGGTTTCCATGTATGGCTCTTATCAATAGTGTGGCTGTATGTGCAGACAGGTTTTCCTGTGGGCAGGCACTTTTGTTTCACTTGAGTACATATGTCATTGCTGTTAGGTGCTGTAGAGTCAGTTCTGGTTCATATCGACCCAATGCACAGCAGAATGAACCCCTGCCTAGCTTTGTGCCATCCTCACAATTGTCCTTCCGCTTGTCTGTCGCTGCAGCCACGGTGTCGGTCCATCTTGTCGAGGCCCTTTGTCTTTGTCACTGCTTTTCTACTCCACCAGGCATGATGGAGTCCTTTTCCAGGGACTGGTCTCTCCTGACAACATGTTCAAAGCAAGTGAGGCAAACTCTCACCATCCTTGACTCTAAGACTCATTCTAGTTGTGCTTCTTCCAGGATCATTTGTTTGTTCCTCTGGCAGTCCATGGTGCTTTCAATTTTCTTTGCGAACACCACCATTCAAATGCATCAGTGCCTCTCTGATCTCCCTTATTCAATCAATGTTCAATGTCCACATGCATTGAAAATAGCACAGCTTGGGTCAGATCCACCTTGGTCCTCAAAGCAACATCCTTGTTTTCAATACTATAAAGAGGTCTTGTGCAGCAGATTTACTTAAAGAGGGACATTGTTTGATCTCTCGACTGCTACTTCCATGAGAATTGACTGTAGATCCAAGCAAGACAAAGTTCTTGAGAACTTCCGTATGGATGACACCTCAATGTAAAGAAAACCAAAATCTTCACAACTGGGCCAGTAGGTGACATCATGATGGAGAGCTGCTGGGTGAGCTTGGATTGGAGTCTCTCTCCCCTTTCAGGTTTGGCATGGATGCCCTTTGTCCCCAGGTGGTTTGGGCAGGATTGGGGAGGCACCTCGTCCTGAGTGAATTGAGGTGGTTCAAATGAGCGGCAGCAGTTCAAAAGAGGGAGTAAAGATAAGACAGATGAAGATGGGCTGCAGAGCAAGGTCCACCCCATCCCCAGCCCCCCGAGGCCAGCTCTCAGTCACTGGTCGCCCTCCGCAGTTTTACACTCAGTAACTGGTCACCTGGCTTTCTCAGCATCACTGCCACAGGGGCATACACAAGTATACGGCTTTGGGAAAATCGGTTGCAAAAGACCTGTATGACGTCCTGAAAACCAAAAATGCCATTTTGGTGACACCTTTTCTTTTTGTTTTTTAATTTTGCCATCTGTATCATCTCAGTTTAGTCCAGGAGTTTTACCAAGATTTTTTTTCTTTTTTTTACATTTTATTAGGGACCCATAAAACTCTTATCACCATCCATACATATACATACATCAATTGTATAAAGCACATCCATACATTCCCTGCCCCAATCATTCTCAAAGCATTTGCTCTCCACTTAAGCCCCTTGCATCAGGTCCTCTTTTTTTTCCCCTCCCTCCCCTTTCCCCCCTCCCTCATGTGCCCTTGGTAATTTATACCTCGTTATTTTGTCATATCTTGCCCTATCCGGGGTCTCCCTTCCCCCCTTCTCTGCTGTCCCTCTCCCAGGGAAGAGGTCACATGTGGATCCTTGTAATCAGTTCCCCCCTTCCAACCCATTCACCCTCCATTTACCAAGATTTTTACCAAAGACATAAACTGTGTAGCTATTCCTTAAGGCTATCATTTGGTAATGCCAACCACAGCAGAGAACACCACCAAAGTAACAAGAGGTTCTTGATCTTATAAGAAAACTATAGACCTAAAGACTGATATTTTTCTAATTCTGCTTGTGAGTTTACAGAGCATATCACAGTTTCACCTTCAACCAGGGTGCAGTACAACACTGATGAAACACATAACTGTCCTCTGGTTCTTGAATATTTCTTCCCCCTACTATTAGGGCCTTGGATTTACCTCACTAATCTTGCTAGACCTTCATATGTACACCTGTATAATCAAGATCTTTTGATGAATGAAATCCAGGATAGATAAACCCCTGAGAAGCCATAATAGAAGTAACAGTTCCCTGAGGACACAGGAAGAGATGGGGGGAGAGAACCGATAGTAATGAGGAACGTATAACCCCACTCAAGGGGAACAAACAACAGAATTAGAGGTGAACAGAGACATTGGATGGTATAAGATATGGCAATAATAATAATAATAATATATTAAGGGTCCATGGGGGTGATAGGGTGGGGAGGGAGGGTATACAGGGAAGCTGAAATCAAAGAGTTCTAGAAGAAAGAAAATGTATTGAAAATGATGATGACAGCAATTGTACAATTATGCTTGATCTAATGGAACTATGGATTGTAATAATATCTGTAAGAGCTCCTAATAAAATTTTAAAATAAATAAATGTCTTTGGTCAGTGAGAAAATGCTGCAACACAATCTATTTTTCTCTCACTTAAAAGAGAAGAGCTAATCTTCAAGTCTATTGAGAGCCACCCTGATGTTCTTTAAGTGATATGAAACCGCTACTTTTTATCCACAAAACATAGGCTCTGACACGCTCTCTTCTAACTAGTTTTGTGACCTTGGCATGTATCATTTTCATTCTTTCTAATCCCAATTGTTTCCTACTGCTGCAAAAGCAGAAACCCCCTGCTCAGAGGGTTTGTGTGTGTGTGTGTGTGTGTGTGTGTGTGTGTGTGTGTGTGTGTGTGTGTGTGTGGTGGTTGGGTTGAACATAAATCCATTTGAAGAACCGAGAATTAAAGAGAAGACAAATATTCCAATGGAAATCCCCAGACTGTCCAGTTAGAAATTCCCTCCAATTATTCGTCTGGCTCCTCGAGCACTGACCACATGCGGTGTAGGACTCGGTTGAAGTATGCCCAGAGGGAGAGTCGGCTTCAAAGGCCCGACTTGCCGAGGCAAAGACGCCGAGGATGGAGCAAATCAGCAATGCCCATCAAGAAGGGCCCGTTGCCCACCCACCCCTCCCACTCACTCACACCTGTGCCTCCTCCTCAACGCAGCCTCTGGGAATAACTGTGGGCAGACAGGAGGGAGGGACCTTTGCAGAATCCGTGGTCTTTGGGTGTCCTCCGCGCATTTCTAAGAGCAGTCACTACTCACCACAATAAGAGGAGCAGAAGAACCAGATGCTGCCCAGCTGCCCCACAACCTGCTTGGAAAAGGATCCCATTAGAAGGCCCTGGGTCGGGTGGGGGCAGGAATGTGGAACAAAAGTCAGACTCACGCAGGAGACCAGGCTTTTACTGGCTGGAAAGACTGGTGGCTTCCCCCAACTAAGGTCTTGGTCACCCTGTGGGTCTGAAAGCGAACTCAGTCCTGTGACGCAAGGTTCAGCCCAACAACGGACAGGTCTACAAAGGGAGTAATCACATGACTAATGGGTGCACACCACTGGGGACCAAGGAGGCAGCACTGACCTAAAGTCACATTTCAGAAGGATTATGGAAGAAGGCGGTTGAAGATGGGGAACGCAGGGAGGAGGGGCAGGTGGGTGTTGACGCTGCAATGAGGGGATTGCGATGAATGAGATGGAACAGAAGGGGTGTGAATGGTCAGATGTAATCAGTCACCTGCTCTGTGAAACTTCACCCAATTCACAACAGAAAATTAAACAATAACAAAGAGAATTCATGTCGATGAAATGTGAATCTACATGATTAGCACCAGGTGAGAAGAATCTGTGACGAGGATGTAGAGTTGGTGAAGGTGCCAGTTTTAAACTACCTTCCAGGATCATTTTATGCCCTTTTATCTTGCTACACTAAGAAGAAAAATCTACTAGAGATTCATTTAGTGTACATGGATTTTAGAACATTGCTAATATCTCTAGATTAGAAAAACAGTCAACATCCATTTGGGCTGTGAATCTGTTCCTGTGGACTCCAGCCTCCTCGCACTTGGCCATAATCCACACTTGAGGATTGGCAGCGTGGGGACGGCAGCAGTAGCCTGTGGGGGGGACCACAACTGGGGTAGGAAACAGGTGTAAAGAAGACCCTCCCACCAGAACAGGGAAGTGAAAAGAGGAATTAGGAAAGAGGCAGTGACAAATGCTCCAATTCCAAATGGTCCCCAAAGCCAACTCCTCCTCTCCTCCCTGAGTCTCTTACCACATGGCCTCCCGCTGCAAAGAGCCGGCTGGTTGCTCCCATGAGGATGTGCAATCTTGGAAACTCCTGAGGCCGGTCTCCTCGGTCCTACTGGGTCAATATGCGTCAGCATCAACCCCAAGACATTGGGCTCAGTTTGGAGTTTGATCAGTCTAACACATCAAAGACTGCTTATTAGGGTGCCACAAATGCACTCTAAGCTCGAAGGACCTCCCCTTTCCACATAAAAGATTGAGACACCATCTGTCCGTGGGAATCTCCTGTAATATTCAGCCCGTGAAGTTTTAGGGAGTGCCTGCTTGTCACACGCAAGCGTTTATAGGTGTGGACGTCATGCTGGAGAGTTCCTGGGTGCTACAAAGAGTTAAGCGCTTGGTTGATGATTAATCACAGGCTGCTAGTTCAAACCCATCCAGAGGCTTCTTGGAAAGCGTGTCTGTCGATCTTCTTCAACGAGGTCAGAGTCTTAACAAGCCTTTGCCGCAGTTCTTGTCTGCTCACGCATGGTCCACGTGAGTCAGAATCAACCCGAAGTTGACAGACGACAACATCTCACAAAACCTCATGATCCTTTTTGCCTGTCAGAGGCCACCCTGCGGCGCCGAGCTGTACTCGGAAGGGAACAAAACTAGAGCCAAGATGCCCAGTCAGAAATGCCAGGCAGGGCTTGCTCCGACATTCTCTCCCGCAGTTGTCAGGACGGAGCCGGTCTCAGGACTCTGGCTATTTCACCTTGCTCAGTGCCCTGTGGCAGCCCTGGACACACAGCGAATCTGCAGGAAAAGTTCAAGAGCGCACGCCCACCAGCCTCTGTGAAAGAAAGAGGTGGCAGTGTGCGGGGGGAGTCCTGCTCTGTGCTACAGGGTGCGCTCTGAGTGGGGTCGACTTGAGGGTAGCAAGTTGGGTTGAGTGACTTGTGTGTGACAGTGGTGCTTCAAGACCCTTGTCCACCAGAAGCTGGTGGGGAAAGGCCATTCTCTATTTATTCCATCTTCCTACAGACGTCTGTAAGCCCCCTCGTAGCTTATCAATGGGTACTCTTCTCCTAGAAGTTGCTAATGTCTAAGTTAGTAGGCTTTTAATATTCAACACAGACTCCTGTCAGTGTTTGGTTGAGACGTATTCCCATCCCACTGGGCTTTGGCCTACAGCAGGTGTAGGTGGATAGAGCCCCAGGGCAGAACTCTTCAGTGCTGGCAGCTGAGCGTCCTGCTGTGTGCTGAAGTGCTAAACCTAAGATGGTCTGATCAGGGACTGTGGTAGACCAGGTAGACTAGAGAAACAAATCCAGAGACACTCACATGTGTGTAAGAGAGAGCTTTATATCAAAGATCAATTGTATATTGAGAAAGCATCCCAGTCCAGTGTGATATTAGCCCATATGTCTGATACTAGTCCATAAATTCCTCTTCAGACTCATGCAGCACATGCAGAAAGATCACGGGCTGGTGGGTGAGAAGTCTTATGGATCCAATGCCAGCGGAAACATCTCAATGCTGCGGCGGGTCTCCACGTGGCTTCTCCAGCTCTCTGAATGTGGCTCCTCAACAGGAAGGTGAAGCAGAGAGAGAAAGTGGCCCACCTCCAGGGAGAAAGAGAGAAGGTTCCCAGAATCCTCATGAGAAAGCCACGCCCACAAGGAGGCATCATCAGGCTCGACTGATTGACAGGCACGACTCCACCCCTAGACTTATTCATCAAGTCGACATGAAATTATGTACCTACCCTTGAGAATGATTGGGGCAGAGAATGTATGGATGTGCTTTATACAATTGATGTATGTATATGTATGGATTGTGGTAAGAGTTGTATGAGTCCCTAATAAAATGTAAAAGAAGAAAAGAGAAAAAAATGATTAGGGCAAAGACTGTACAGATGTGCTTTATACAATTGATGTATGTATATGTATGAACTGTGAAAAGAATTGTATAAGCCCCAATAAATTGTTAAAATAAAAAAAAATTTTTAAAAAGAAATTATGTACCTAACCCAGGGATTGTGTCTGCTATACTCTACCAGGACAGGCAGTGACTTCTAGCCCCTGGATCCCATACAGGTTATAGAAAGATCATGGAACCAGGGCCATTGCCTCAGGCCCACATTGCAACCTTCTCCCTGGGCATTCCACATCGCTCTGGTGACCCACCCGTTGAGACATACAGCTGTGCGCTCTCACGTGGTGTTGTTAGTGCCATGAAGTCAGCTCAACAAGGGGCAAGTTTAGATGAGTGAGTCTTCAGTGATGTCAAGGGGAACATTCATTATCTGTTCATTCCATTTGCTGCGGCCCCTTAAATACTATAGGGCCAACAATGATCTTCGTGCCCGATCTTTGTGATCCTTGGTCCGCCTGCATCCATTGGGGAGACCCCTTGTGTATTGAGTGTCTTCCAACCTAGAGGGCTCATCTTTCAACCTAAAGGGCTCAGCTCCCATTTGGCCCTTGGGTTGTCGAAAGACCACACCAAAATCACCAACACCAGCTAACATCACATGTCTCACCAAAGAAAGGCAGTTCCAGCTATCCATGTGGGGTCGGTTAATTCCTATTTGACCAGCATGACCTAAATTTGGATGTTATAAATATCCAAATGGCCCTGGGCAGAAATAAAGCTCCCCGCCCCTGCTTTATTGGATCAGAGTTTGTTATGACCCATATGGTTTTCATTAGTTAACTTTCCAAGGCTTTCTTCCTAGTCTGGCTTAGACTTTGAAAATGTTAGCCGTTATCATGACGACTGGGGCTAAACATTCTGGAACTTCTCCCCCAAAGTGATGTCTCAGAAGTTTGTTTTTTCCCTCTAATCTCCTAGAATTCTGAAGAACAAGAAAAATGTTTTCTCCTGAGAAAAAGTCAAGACATGGGCTCTCTTTGCCTTGACCTTCCCTTCCTCTTTGTTCTTTCTGGTTTCCCCAACAAATATTCATCCAGCGCCCCCCCCCCCAAGTGAACTGCATAGTCTTGGCCCTTTTGAAAGGAGGTCCTGTCCTTCCACAAGACACCCCATGTCCTCCTAACACCCCTCCATTTTCTTTAAGCTGCCTTGAATGAATCAGTGGGCTGCAGGAAGCACAGTGTTTGTCTAGCAACATACTTTCTCAGCCCCTGCTTTCTGTTTCCCTGAGGAGCTCCTGCCTAAACTTCTAGGTGGTCCTAATAGGACAGGTCATCCCTTACTTGCCCCCATCCCCAACCCCCTTTCTAAGGTAGAGCTCATGATCCAAGACAGCTGTGTAGGGCAAAATGTCCCTAGCCACAATGACTGGCTTTGTGCATGAACACATAGCCCAAGCAAGGCCGATCAAGATCGCCCCTAAGATTGACACAGGAGGTGGGAAGAGGGGTTGACTGAGATGATGTGCATTTGGGAGCGCTACCACTATCCTCTGCCTGTGAAGAGGCCCTGCCTGCCTGTCTGCAACAAGCAAGCTGAGACAGAGTGAAGACAACTGGAGAAAGAGAGAAAGAGAGAGAACAGGTCCCTGAAGACATCATTTGAGCCTTAGATTCTACCTTGCTTCAAGCCAAATCCAGCCTTAGAATTTCCAGTGTGTAGACCAATAAATTGTCCTTCATCATTTCTTTGTTTAAAGCAGCTGCAATTGTGTTTCCATCACCTACAAACTCAAAAGTCTTCACTGGTAGAAGTTAATTTCCATCGCATACCACCTCGGTACTAGTTAATGTAAGACTAGATCGCATACTCTGTGTACAACTAGCAGGACCACTATTCCAATAGTCACATCCAGCACTCCAATCAGGTCCACTTGCTATAAGTGGCGATTTGGTGCCCAAAGTGTGCAGGTGCGTGGCTGCAGGTAGAGAGCATTGGCTTTGTTCTTTGAGTCAGGCGGTCATGGATCTAGGTCAGCACAGCTGTCCTTGAACCTCCTTCTTACCCCACACCTCCTCTTTCACAACGAGTTCTCCCTCTGCTGAGGAAAATAGAGGCCTTGATGGAATCTGGCCTGCAAGGATGGCCCAGGATCCACACCAAGGGAACTGAGCCCTGAGCCCAGTCTTCCAGGGTCTACAGGACGGAACCTTGGTGGTTGGCTATGAGGCAGAAGAATGGAGATGAGGAGAAGCTTGTGGTCTGACAGAGTCAATGGCAAGGTGAGCATCCAAGAGATGCACTGAGTCCTGTGCTCAGCCTGTGTCTGGGGGACATGGAATTGTCCATCTCTTTCCTTAGTAGTCAGCGCTGCCCACCACAACCCCCATGGGCTCCGGGATAGCCAGTCCAGGGAGGAGGAAAGAGAGGGAGGGAAGGCTGCAGAGAAAGTGAAGCAAGCACAGACCTGGCACCTCGTCCCTAAGAGAGACACCCAAGAGAGAATGCCCTAGCTCGGCCCGCTGGCCCACCTGTTCTCCGCACACTAGTTCTTGTTGTGACTTGTCTCACTCACTGCCATCGGATCGATGCTGACTCGCAGTGATCCCAAAAGACAGGGTAGAGCTGACCCCTGTGGGTTCCTGAGACGACAACACTTTAAGAGAGCAGAAAGCCTCAGCTCTCTCCTGCTTGGCTGGACGGTCTGAACTGCTGACCCTGTGGTTAGCAGCCAGCATATAACCCACTACGCCATCAAACCTCATTGTCTGACCTACAGCTGCCCTACATGACCAGGTAGACAGAGTAGAACTGTTGCATAGGCTTTTCTGGGTGGTAGTCTTTCCAGAGTAGCTGTAGTGGCCCAGTGGTTAAAGTGTAGCTACAGACAGGCCGGTCTGTTTCCTTACAGATGTACAGCCTCAGAAGCAACAGGGCCAGTTCTAGTCCATGGTGAAGGGTCACTGAGAGGCTGGATCGACTTGATGGCAGAGGGTTGTGTTGGGTTTTGTTTTATAATCTCGATGATTATAAAGGCAATAGCCAAATCTTTCTTCCGCAGGGCTGCTGGTGGGTTTGAACTGCTGACCTCCAGGGTAGCAGCCAAAGGCTTAACCATGGAACCACCAGGGCTCCTCCAGCAAACTAGTAGAAGACAGAAGTGACTTGGCATGTCACCAGGACAGAATGAAGGGCACCTGGGCGGAGAGGGGCACAGCACAGCTGGAAGCAAGTGTGGTACTTACATCATCTGGTATCAATTTGAGAGGATTACAAATGAAGGGGTGGGGTCTGGCCTGTCAATCAAGATATAACCAATGAGGCCTCTGTGTGGGCAAGGTCTCTCCTGAGAATTCTGGGAACTCCTGGTTTTCCTTCTTGGAGGCAGGAGACACTTCTCTCTCTCTCTCCACTCACTCCCTTGGAGACTCTCTCCTAAGACACATGACACTACACTGATAGACCCCGTGCCCCGGGAACTGGAGGAGCCACGTAGAGCCCCTGCCACCGCTAAGATGATACAATGCCACTGGATCCACAGGGATTCCCACCCACCGGCCTGTGGTTTTCCTGTCATTGCATGTGTTGCGTGAGTCTGAAGAGGATTTTTATAGATTGGCATCAGACAGATGGGCTAATACCAGACTTCTGGACTTGATCTGGACTGGGTAGCTCTCTTATACACATGAGTTCCTGTGGATTTGTTTCTCTAGTTTACCTGGACTAACACAGCAAGGGGCCAAAATTGAGCCGCAATTCGTATGCAAGCATGTCCCTTTTAGAGTTCCCCTTCTGGAAAGTCCAGCACTACCTGTGGCATTGCCGACGCAGTGCTACTCACCCTGCTCCTTCAAGGGAACGGCGGTAGCCCAACGGGCACCAAGGAGCAGGTTGTGTCTTCAGAAGGATTGACCCCAACCACATGCCTCCTCCAAGGGACGGCAGACACTCGCCATCCATCCGCTGGGCATTGAGAGATTACAGGTCCAAATGAGGTCTGCGCCACACGGAACCACATGGTGGCTCTGGACGTGCTGTCCTTAAGCTAGAGAGTCCAGCGCAGGCTTTCGGACCACCTGAAGCTGCCCCAGCCTGGCCCAGTAGTCTCCCACCCTCCTCTCCACACACCGCAGAGCCCTCTGAACCTCAGCTCTGGGACTTTCTGGTGTCTGGGTATGGGAAAATGAAGCACAGTGGGACAGGATCTCTCTCTCTCTCTCTCTCTCTCTCTCTTACACACAAACACACACACACACACACACACACAAACTCTTCTTCAGCTTGGAGCAGAAGCAATGAGTCTGGATAGCTTCACTCAAGTCCCTGGATCCAGCTATGCCTAAAGGCACCCCTGGACCTTTGATTTCAATGAGTCACTAAGTCTTCACTGTTGCTTAAGCCTCTTTGAGTTGTGTTGCAGTCATGTACACTGAGGGGCGGGGCGGAGAAGCTCCTCATTAATTTCCAGTGAAACCTGCCCAGGCAAGAACCGGATAGGGACGGGCAGGCCTGGCTTTTCTGCGCCTCACATGTTGTTTGCCTTTGACCACATTCCTGTTCTCAGTGGGAAATATTTGAGTTGTCCTTCTCTGTCAGCTGTCCACCCACCATCACCGTCACTGGCCAGCTTTGCTGAGACTGCCAAAGGAGATATTTGGTTCACCCAAGGTGATGCTCCCACTAGGCCCTGATGAGACATGAGAAAAGTGGGCGCTGCCTCTCTAGCACCTATTTCAGTCCTCTCCCCACTGCCTTCGAGAAGATTCAGACACATCAGATTCCTCCAGGGTGAACCTGCCCTGCTCCCTTGGGTCTCAGGCTGGACCCTGCACCAAGCAGACTGCCTCAGGGTCACTGGGGTGGGCCATCAGCCACCAGACTTTTGGTGGGCAGAGCTGTGTTTAACCTACTGCACCACCAGAGCACCCCCACCTGGAAAGAGATATTGACCAGACACTTCCAGGGCACCCCAGGATCACTTGCAGCAAAATGCTGTGTGCCTGCTCTCCCTAGCTAGCGGACCTTCCATAACCTCTCTAAGCCTACATGTATGTGTGGGTATGGGAAACAGAGGTCTCCAAAATTGTCTCCCCCAAATATATGCCAAACCTAGCTGCTTGCTACACATGGCGAATGACTATACACTTGGAGGTCAACAGAAGTAGGTCAGGGGTTATTCTCCCTAAGGGTTATCAGCCACCCAGAGCAAGCAGACACCACTGTTTATCCCAAAGTAGGGTCCACTCCCTTCTGTTGAGGATAGTAGTAAATTGTTTCCTTGAAGGAGCGCCCAGGGAGGTCAAGCCCACTCAAGGGTGACCAAGGTTAGGCCGCCATCATGAATCTAGGGTCCACCCTTCTTGTCACATGCATGTCCCTAGTCCCTCCCCTTCCTATCATGTGTACACCCCTAGCTCATCCCCTTCCTGTTACACCTATGCCCATTGTACATCCCCCTCCTATTGCTTGTATTGCCTGTTGTACAACCCCTTCCTGCGACATGTGTGGTTACCTGTAATCATGCCCCCTAAGTAGATACAAACGTTGGTTAGCAATAAATCTCTCCTTCTCTCTCCTGCCCTCTTGGCCTGTGCTGTGCGCAGACCTGGCTGTTGAGATCATGGCCATCCAGAAGGAGAGCATGCTACCATGAAATGTGTCTGACTCCATTATTTTACTCTCTCTTCTATCTCTCTCATTCTCTATGGCTTTACTATAATCTTTACTTATTATTGCTGTACAATTGCACCTAACAGACCCATGATGATATTTTAGGGGCTGGCTACCCTGACATGTGAGCAGGTGTGATTTTCATGAGATCGTGTCCTGAGAAGTGTTTTGAAATCCTTTTTTTTAAAATCATAAAACACTGGCCTCTGGGAGTCCTGGCCCCCTGCTAACAGACACCAGCCTTGTGGGCCCCAGCCACTGGGTGGAGGGGGAGGCCCCCCCAGACGCAGCACCTGTGTTTCAGGGGTGGGAGATCCTATGGGACTTCATCTCTCTGGAGTCTGATTGAAAATGGCCAAGGACTGAGCTGACCTCCTGCCTGTCACCCCTCTCTGCCTGGAGATAGCCAGAGTTTGAGCCAAGAGAGTGAGACCTTCCAGAATGACCATCGGCCACGATAGCCAATGAGAGGCTCTGGGCTGGACAGCAACCTGCGTGTGCAGAGCACGGCGGCACGATGGGGCTTCCAGGCTCTGGTCTTTCTTTCTTCTGAGGGCCTCTTGACGGTTCCATCGACCAGCCTTTTGATTAGCGGCCGAGTGCTTCACTGTTGGTGCCACGGAGAAAATAAACTGAGAGACCGCCGTTGTTGTTTGGTGCCGCCCACTCGGTGCCGACCAGACCCAACCGAACGCTCCCTGCAGCTGCTGCCCCATTCCAGCCAGGCAGCCATGACCCAGTGCACAGGGCAGAACTGCCCCGGTATGCTTCTGAGACTGTCGCTCATCAGGGGAGTAGAAAGCCCCTCTTTCTCTGCATCGACCATGGCGGAGGGGAGAATAATTCTACGCTACATGGCGGCTTCAGAAAGCTCCTGGGAAAGGGAGTAGAAAGGTCATGTGTTTTGTCCCCCACCGACATTTTGAAGGCCCCCAGGAGAACCACCATCCCACCGTTCCTCCAGGGGATGGCTGGCACCATGGTGGGCGGGCGCAGGGCCAGGCAGCATCCCACGCTGTTGTGGGCGGTGGCTATAGGTTAGCACCAATCCCACGGCACCTAACATCAGCAACCGCCTCTCCCAGAATTCGCGAGGGTCTCTTTAAAGAGCTAAACCTTTCTCCTGCACAGTGATAGAATCAGCGAGTTAAGAAAACTGCTCCTGCACCAAAGGGGCCCTGGGGGTGTCGTGGTGACAAACGGGGCTGTGTGCCATCCCCAAGATTGGAGGTTCAAAGCCACCAGCAGCTCTGAGGGAGAAAGACTGGGCTTTCGACTCCCATAAGCAAGTAGCATCTTGGGAACCCACAGGGGATCCCTGTGAGTCAGCATCGACTCCATGGCAGTGAGTTCGCTTTGTTGGTTTGGAATCAGGTGATGCCTTTCAGTCAACTTGTAGTTTCACCTGGAGTGGCCGCTCTCCTGGCTGCCAAAGAGGCGAACAAGCATGTGTGTGTGGCTGTACGGGGCATACCCGGTGGGCTCGTGGCAAGCAGACAGGACGCACAGGTCAGCAGCGGCAGCCCCACTCCATTCTTCTCCCTTTGCTTAAGGGGTTTTGTGGGGGACCTGCCTCCACATCCAAATGGGCCCAAGGGGCAGTTGTGTAATTGAGGGTAAATTAAAGAAACGACAGACAAACATGCAAGTGCTCACCTCTCCCATGGCGACCGGAACCAGAGTGAGGGGCCAATGTATTCACTCACAAACGTATATGATCTCGGCCATGCAAGCCACATCACACACGTCCGTAACAGGAAGGGGACGAGCCAGGGGTAGACGCCCAATAGGAAGGGGAGGTCCTAGAGGCATACATGTGACAGGAAGGCAGAACTAGAGTGAAGATGGAGACCTCACGTTGATCATCTCTGAGCTGGCTTGACCTAGGTGTCCCTGAGCGTGTCTCTGGGGAAACAATCTATGATCTTTATCAGAAGGGAGCGGGTGCTACTTAGGGTTGGATGGTCTGAGTGCTTGTGATGTCAGGCGGACAGCCTTTAAGTAGGTATCCTTCAAGAGCATAATAAGCAACCATGTGCTTACAAGGAGCCACTTCTTCTTAGGAGAAGGTGACTGGGAAGCATCTCCAACTCACAAGCTCAAAGTCACCAGACTCTGCCTCCCAGACTCCTTAAATATGAGCGGAAGGATGTCCACATGCCCTCTCTTGCTGGTTCTCCATGTCCCAAGAGGTTTTCTCAGGACTGTTGACCAGTGTGGTACTCACCTAATCGGGTGTCAGTTTGAGGATTCAGAGTGTAGGGGTGGAGTCTAGCCTGTCAATCTGGAGATAGCCAATGAGATCTCTGTGTGGGCGTGGCCTTCTCCTGAGAGTTCTGGGAACTCCAGGATTCCTTCTTGGAGGCAGGAGATACTATTGGTATCGGACATATGGGCTAGGATCAGACTTACAGGCTTGGACTAGATTGGGTTGGGATAATTTCTCAATGTTCAATTCCTCTTATATGTAAGTCTCTTTCTTATACACGTGTGTCCATGGATTTGTTTCTCTACTCTACCCAGACTGACACAACCAGCCACAAGCTCCTTCGATCAGAAGGTGGCAGGGGTGAGGATGGGAAGGGTGGGGCCTTGTTTTGTGTTGACTGCCTTCTGCGCTCTCCTTCCTCCAGTCAGTGGACAGCGGTGGGCTCACGGCCCCTCCATATGGCTGAACGCTGGGCCCACACTCAGACTTTGATAAAAGTATGGTTCCTCTCCTGCTTCCAGAACCCCAGAAGAACGGGAGGTGGTGTCCACAGGGGTCTTCAAGCTTCAGAGTGTCCGGAGCAAAGGGGTCAGCAGCTTGGAAGGGCCTGTGTTTGAAAGAGTTGTTTCATGAGCTGCTCAACAACAGAGGAGAAGGCTGGCAGATTCAAGACGGGGCTTGTTCTACGTCTACGAGGCTCTGTCTAAAAGCCCACAGCCCGTCCCCAACTCCCTGCTAAGCACAGACCACCCATCAGCGGCTCTCAACCTGTGGGTAGTGACCCTTTTGGGGGTTGAACGACCCTTTCACAGGGGTCACCTAAGACCATCGGAAAACATATTTCCGATGCTTTTAGGAAGCGACACTGCCCTTCTGTCCATCTCGTCGGCTCCACCCACATCCAGATACCCCCACCTACGAGTACCCAGTATGGAGACTGTTACCCATGCTACACCATGCTTCAAGACATTTCATTTATTTGTAATTAGAAACAAATACTTCGCGATATATAATTACATATGGTTTTGTGGCTAACCACTATGCTTTAATTATGTTCAGGTTGTAACAGTGAAAATACAGCCTGCATATCAGATATTTACATGACGATTCCTAACAGGAGCAAAGTTACAGTTATGAAGTAGCAACGAAAATAATTTTATGGCTGGGAGGGTTCACCACAACACAAGGAACTGTAGGAAAGGGTCCCGACATTAGGAAGGTTGAGAACCACTGTCCTACATCATCTTAGTGAGTGCCCACTCAGCCACACAGCTGCCAGGAGCCTTCCATTGCTCCAGGATGCCCCTCCCAGCACAGCGCCCTGGCTCCAAGCCTGTGAACCCCACAGGCACTGGCACCCTTCCTGGACCATTAGTCCATTAACCCATCTGCCTAAAACAGGTCTCCCACCAGGCCAATGAAAGGACTAGTGAACCTGTCAGACGCTGGGAAGTGTGATCAGCTCATGGCTGCAGGGCTGGGGGAGAAAGAAATGTGCACCTTATCCACATGCCCGATCTAATTCCCAGAAAGCCAGATAAGAAGGGAGGAAGGTCTGGCAGGCGACCGGACGTGTGGGTGGGTGCTGCTGCAGGGCTGGAGCAAAGGTGAGGCCGGAACCTGGACCTTCCATCTAGAATCCTGACAGCCCTCTGCTTCCCGCAGGTGCCCCAATTCAAGAGAAAAGCGAGAAACCTAACGACCGGTACATCAGACACCCCCACCATGGCATGTACCGAACAGGGAGGCGACACGAGGAGAAGGAGCCAGGGTGGCCTTGTGGGCTACACCTCTGGCGGAGAACCACACGGTCAGTAGGTGGAAACCACCAGCTGCTCCTCTGGAAAACAGACAAAGCTTTCTAATCCCATAGCGTGACAGTCGATCTGTGGGGTCGGTGTTTTTGTTTTTGCAATGAGCATATTATTTTATAATAAAAAATTTCAGCACCCTAAAAAGTTCATTTCCTAAGGTTTGTAAGATCAAATGACAACCCCTTTGAAAGCACATAACCCAGTGCTTATTGTTGAAAAGCTCAATGTAACTAGTTTTTATAAATGTAGCCCCCCTAAATGAATGTTGAGCACCATTCTGACTTTTCTCTTTGCTCCATGATCATATTCATGTGAATGGCAGTGCTTTAAAACCGGCTAGACCTTTAGTCAGACTAAGGCTCCAGAGCTTAATAACCATCTGGGTTCCTTTAAACAAGTTGTTTACAAGGATGCTAAAGCCAAAATCAAACCCAATGCCATGAAGACGATTCTCATGTACAAGACAGGGCAGAACTGCCCCAGAGGGCTCCCAGGACTGTGACTCTTTACAGGAACTGAGAGCCTCATCTTGAACTGCCAACCTTGTGCACACCATGCCAGTAGGTCTTCTTGTTCAAAGGGGAGGAGCATGTTAAGGTTACATAAAGGCCTCAACACAAGGGCCAACACTCCCCTAATGTTGACCCCACTCTGCACAGCCCCCAAAGGGATCCACCAGTTCCAGCAGGACTAGACAGCTCAGTGTACAAAGCCCGGGCTCTCTGAGCGCTGTCCACTTCCCACCCAGAGTAATGCAAGAAGCCATTTCTCTTCAGGCCATCCCGCCGCTGGCCCAGCGATGTGGGCCACCTCCCGCCATGGCACATAACTCCTCACGCCCGTGTTGCCTCCGCAGGGAGCCCCGGGGGTGTCGTGCTTACACTTTGGGCAGGGATCCGCATGGTCAGCAGTTTGAAACCACCAGCAGGTCTGAGGGAGAAAGACGGGGCTTTCTACTCCTGTGAACAGTTAGTCTGCGAGCCCCACAGGGAGTTGTTGAGTCAGCAGACTGGATGATAGTGAGAGAATTTTTTTGGCTGTCTCCAAGGAGTCCTGGTGGTTACATGCAAGGTCAGTTCAAAACCACCATCCTCCCTGAGAAAGGAGGCCTTCCACTCCCATGCAGGGGGCTCTTTTTTTCATCATTTTATTAGGGGCTCATACAACTCTTATCACAATCCATACATACATCAATTGTGTAAAGCACATTTGTACATTCATTGCCCTCATCATTCTCAAAACATTTGCTCTCCATTTAAGCCCCCGGCATCAGCTCCTCATTTTCCCCTCCCTCCCCGCTCTCTCCTCCCTCATGAGCCCTTGATAATCTATAAATTATCATTTTGTCATATCTTGCCCCAGCAGGGTTCTTAGCCTGCCTTTTAGGGTTGCTGTGATAGTGCATTTGGAGTATTTGGGGGTGAGCCCCACAATGCGCCAACAGAATCCAAGGTGCCATCAAAATGGCACATGCTTTTCTCCTAAGCGATCAGATTTTTTAAAATCACTATTTATTGCAAATTGGGTAAAATTCAAAGCAGACTGTTTTTTGCTTTGACCCATCTGGTTTCAACTCACCACTGCAGTCCCCTCCCCGTGTCGTCGCGCCTCCCCTCCTCCTGGTGCTTCCTTGCCTTCTGGACTCTGGCCATGGCACATGCTGCTCATGGGCCTCCAGAGCTGTGCCCAGAGTGCCTGTCTGTGTTCCCGTGACAGGCAGGCCCGTCAGATGTTCTAAAAGCCGCCCAGTGAATGCATCTCTAATCCATCCTATTTAATTTTTAAGCAAATTTTTTAAAACGTGAAAACAAAAGGCTTTCACAAAACAAAAACTTTGAAACTTGTTATACCAAACCTAGGATATGGCCCGTCCCATCCCCAAACCAAACCAAATCACCGCTGTCCAGTCGACTGTGGCTCTCGGTGAGGCTACAGAACAGAGTGGCACTGCCTCTGTGGGTCTCTGAGACTTTTTTAAAAACTCATTTTATTGGGGGCTCGTACAACTCCGATCACAATCCATACATGCACCCATTGTATCAAGCACATTTGTACACTTGTTGCCATCATCAGTCTCAAAACATTTGCTTTCTGCTTGAGCCCTTGGTATCAGCTGATTTTCCCCTCCCTCCCCATTACCCCCTCCCTCATGAACCCTTGATAATTTATAAATTATTATTTTGTCATGTCTTACACTGTCCGACGTCTCCCTTCATCCACTTTTCTGTTATCCATCCCCCAGGGAGGAGGTTATATGTAGATCCTTGTAATCAGTTTCCTCGTTCCACCCGACCCTTCCTCCATGAGACTAACTCTTGACAGGAGTAGAAAGCCTTTTTCCCACGGAGCAGCTGCTGGTTTTGAACCGCTGACCTTGGAGTTAGCAGCTTGGAGTTAGTAACTACAATGCCACTAACACTCCTCTCCTCACAGGGAGGGAATTTGGCCACAAGCAGCCATTGAAGGGAAAGCCCGCTTCCTGCATGCTGATTTACTCCCACCCTCACCCCCTGGGTTCCCTGCAAGTATTTTCACAGGGCCTGAAAGCCTTCCGGGCTCCTGAGCATGATGTCTCTGCCTAGTGACGGGGAAGTGAGGGGTAACAAGGTGCTTGGACTAAGAGAGGAACTGGGGGGGAGGGCTGGGGCCAAGTGGCCAGATGCCCAACAGCCCCAAATCCCCCGTCTCCACACTTAGGTGAGTCCTCCCTGTGCCAAGAGGGACGGCATCAAGAACATTCAGTGCCCACCAGACCTCCCCCGTTACCCCACCATCCCATGGGCACTCCTTCACTGGGAGCACTGGCTGCTCCTACAGGCCCCAGCAGGTGTGCGGGGGAGAGGTGAAGTCACTGCCTGTCCCCACAGGGCCAGCTCACGCTCCATCGGACTCCTAGCACTCGCTTGCCTTCCTGGGGTGCACATGCCTCATCTCCCATTCACAGCACAGGGGTGACCAGGGCGGGGATCAATCTGAACGCATGCCAGGCCCTTCAGAGGGCTGGGTGGACAGGGGACAGAGGGATGAAGGATGTCAGATCTCAGGTACTCAAGGACCCAAGGTCACCACCGAGAAGGGCAGATACGTGGCTTCTGCCAACAGCACCCGCTCCCGTGAAGCTCCTTGCTAAGTATGCAAGGTGCATCTTTCTACAGCAACCAGAACCAATCGTCTGGCCAGTGGTGGGTGAAGGCCCCATCTGCCTATTTACAGCAAGCTGCCAAGTTTTCCTCCCGAAGAGCCATAGGTGGATTTGAACTGCTGACGTTTCCATTTGTGGCCAGCTGCCTAAGCACTGCACCACTGGGGCTCCATCTTCCCACTGTCACCAGACATCACCCACTGCCACTGAGTTCATTCCAACTCATCTATCCGCCCAGAGGCTGTGAAACGTCACCGGAGTGGACTGCTTCATCCACCTCCTGAGGAACGCCTGATGGGTTTGAACCCCTGACCTTGTGGTTAGCTGCCTGCCCAATGCTCAACAACAGGCCTGGGCGTCTGCCATGAAAGGTCTGAGTGGCTATGCCCGACCCTGGAGCCAGTGACAACTCCACTGGCAAAGTGCAAACGATTGAACCACCACAGGAAAATCTTTCAACCACTTGGCCGCCCCGCTCATCGCCCACCTGACGTCCACAGACCAGTTAGGTGCACAGCAGAGGTGATGGGGGCGGTGGGGGGGGGGGGGCGCTGCCTTCGATCAAAATCCACCTTGTCTCGACAGCACTCATGCTGTCAACTCCACCCCTTCTTCCCCACAAGCTGCCCACTTCACCTGCCTCTTCAGTCCTCCTAACTCCTCTGCCTTCACACCAACACTCCTTCGCCATAAAGCCGCCTCACCCAGGAGTCGCGCCAAGGCCCTTGGTGGGGACTGGCCCCGTGGGGCTCAGCTGCAGGGAGCGGCATGGAGGGGGCAGGCATCATGGGCTGCGGTGCTTGTTTTCCCCAGTGGCTGTGCGGTGACCCATCCTTGCCCTTCCTGAGGCACCGGACTTGGGACTCCAAGTGGACGTCCTAGCTGCCTCCCAGCCTTACCGCCCCGCGCTTGACGAGGACGGGCTGGCCTCTGCGCAGAACGCGGTCCTAAAGGGCTGAGCGCCCGAAAGCAGGGAGACGACAGGCTGGCATCGGCAGTGACTGCATGGTCCCCACTGAGGGCCGCCACGGCCTCCGAACCCAGGACACAATGGCTGTCCCAGCCCACAGGTCATCAGGGCAGGTTTCTCCGGAGAGGGAGAAAGGTCCCCGGAGGCGCTGGTATAGCAGACTTCTGCTGACTTCAGGCCACCCCACACCACCAGAGTGGACACCACTGGAAGTCCAAGCATGCCCCTTTCTGCCACCCTGATCTCATGACGTTTGGCTCGTAGATACCATCAGTCTGTCATGGGCTTGCTGCCTCCCGGGGAGGCTGAGCTCCGGGCTCCCACATGCCTTGTTGTGAGGTACAATAGAGTTGTTCCAACTCCATGCGACCCTGTGAACGAACAACAGAGCCAGGCCCTTCCGGTCTGTGTGACCCTGTGTACAGAGCCAGGCTCTGTCTGTGAAAATGTGGAGCCCATTTGAAGCCAATCCCCAGGTCCTCCTCTTCTTCACGCATGCCCAGCACACACGCTGTCCTCAGACTGATACCGTGTCCCATGTGCATGAGAAGTCTCACCCTGCTCTGCTAAGAGGTACGCTGACTGGGTTTCCTCCAACAGAGGGGTTCCATCTCCCGGAAGTGTGGGGGCCCAACTTGTCACCCACACCACCACGAAGGTCTAAAACATAAGTCTAGACCTATCCCTTAGTTTCCAAGGCTGTAGGAAGCAGACAGTCTCACCTCCCTCCCGCAGGGGGCTGGTGGGTTTGGACTGTGACCTTGCAGCTAACAGCCTAACTCGTCGCCCGCTCGACTATGTGGTCCCAGGGCTCAACACATCCCACGGAACGGGATAGTCTTTGAAGTCACGTAAGCCATGTCATATTGCGGGGACCGCAATGAAGGAAACGAAGTTAAGTCTTGCTAGGTGCAAAACCCGTGCTCTGCTCTGTCAACCTTGACTCAATTCACAAAAAAGTCACGTAGTTTATTATCTTGGGAAGACCATGAAATCTAGGGGTCCTTGTGGCCCAAGGGTGAAAGGAGAACATCTACAGCACATCTGGCACGTACACGTGTGCGAACTTCAACTGGACTCCTGCTGTGCCCCACCCCCCACACGTGTATATATGTACACGCACACACACACGCGTGCACGTGTTGGTCAGGACACGCATGGAGATGTGCATCCTCGGGGACGCAGGTGCCCTGGCTGGAGAAGTGGCTGGAACCTCGTGCTCCATGGTCGTCTTCTTCACGGAAGATAGAGGAAGTCCCTGCTCTGAAGAGGCCGTCGCATCCCCGACGAGAGCGCTCGGCCGTGGCCCCTCTGGTGGCCCACAGCGTCGGGGAGCTTATGCTGTGACCCATCACTTGAGGGTCTTGCTGAGGTTGGAGAAGCCGATGCCCACGCAGGTCATCAGCACCTTATCCCCACCCTTCAGCTCGTCGCCGCACGGTTGGGTTTCTATCTTAAACATGACCTGGAAGAAGCTCCTCAGATGCCGCAGAAATTCTATCCTAAAAAAAGAAAAGAGGAAATGAGAAGGGGAATTTGCTTCTGTTTGACATTAAAAAAAAAAAAATTCTCCTTTTACCAAAACCCCAAGTTTTCACTTTCCCAAGCAGCTGGGATGAGTGAAATCGGGAACTTCCCACCGGCCAGGGCTTAGACAGCTTGCAGCGACGTTCACAACATGGCAGGGGCAGCTCAAATGTTTCAATAAGACCCATGTTCTACAGAGGCTCAGACTCAACCCGACTCTGCCTTCGAGTCAATGCTGACTCAGGGGGACTCAGAGGTGCTGCCAGGATCAAACCCATCAGCCGCTCCAACCAGAGAAGGATGAGGCTGTCTACCGCCATCAAGGTTCAGAACCTTGGGAGCCTATCCGGATTGCCATGACGACAGCGGTGTGCATGGCTGGAGGCGAGGACATGGCAACGGCGGTCAGTCCTGTACCTACGGGTTAAGAGACTGGGCACAAGCATGGCGGGCATCCTTGGGGCTCACAGGAGAGAAGTGTGTGCTTGCAAAGAGTCACAGAGCCAGGAGGCTACGACGAAACAATCCTTGGGTCATAGAAGAGCAGGCTGGCTGGGCAGAGACTGGTGGGGCCACCAAGATCATGGCCCTTAGTTGCCCTTCAGGTCGGGAGCTGCACTCCCCTGGTGTGAGGATCCTCAAAGGGACAGACAGCCCTTAGCTAAAGACAGAGGACAGGCAGGGATAGGAGGTGGAGGAAACAGGAAGTGGGGACACACTGAGGGACGCCCACGGAGAATCTGACACACTGTGTGTGCATTGCTGAACGTAAGCCTGATGAACTGCTCAGTAAACCATCACCGAATTCACACCAACAAGTTAAAACAAACACACACAGCCTGGCCAGCCCTACTACCCTGAAAGAACCAAGGTGGTGCTCCCTTCGTCTCACAAGCTCAACTACGCCCTTCCATTGCTTGACACAGGGTCCCCTGCGTGTCAGACCCTGCTCAGAGTGGGGGGGCAGAAAAGAAGGTCTGTTCCCCAGGGAAGACCGCAGACAACTCAGGCCAGCAAACACTCCTGAGAATGGACATGTCAGGCAGAGGCGGAGGGGCAGGGCGGGTGGATTCAGTGGCATCTGGGTGGGTTTGGCAGGGGGTAAGGCTCAGTCTGGTGACTGGCCAGGAGCTCGGAGCAAGCATGGGATGTCTCGAGTTGGCTCCCTCGGTGTGGAGGGATGGCGTTGCCGGGTGGACGTAAAGCAGGATTCTGTGGTAGGGCCACAAGGCTGCCACACAGGTCTAAGTCTGGTCCAGCAGGTTCCGTCTCACTCGGGCCAATCTGATGGCATGACGCATCTGATGCTTCCTCAAGGGGCTGACCAGCAGGCAACTAGTGGGAAGACGTGTCTGCAGAGGGGCCGAGTGCAGACCACCCGAGTCGGACCCTCAGGATGCAGGAGCCAGGAATCTCCCCCATCAAGCACCTGGTGTATCCCAGCAATGGATGCTGGGCAGTCTGCCAATCTTACCCCCGCCGGACAGGTTCCTGTCTCAGCTGTACCAGGGCTCACCTGACGGGCTCTGAGGGCTAACCCACGGCGCACGGAGACCAGGAGAACACAGAACGAAACCCTACACTTATGGTCAGTTTAAAAACAAAGTCCATGTAATGGGGCAATTAGAATTGTGACAGTCGGCGTGGCGACAACCGAGTACCCACCTACAAAAGAATGATGCTGGGTCCTTCCTCACGCCACCAAAAACCAAAGCCAACTCACTGCCATCGAGTCAATGCTGCCTCGCACGCAGCGACCCTGCTGAAACAGCTGCCGGGGATGGAAAGCCAGGCGCTCTCTCTCCCAGGGAGCTGCTGGTGGCTTCCCACACACAGGCTATTTAACTCAACTCAGGCCACAGCCCCGAAGCCCACTGTCACCAACATGACACGGCACGAAGGGCACAGGCTGAAAACTAAACACAGCCTTGACGAAAATGGCGACCGCCACTGAAAGAGAAGGAAAAGCCCCACGAGTCCAGTGAAGACTGGCCAGTAACTGACCAGACCAGCCGAGCGCCAGCAGAGCTGCTCCAGAGGGGACCGGCCGATGGCCAACTGGGACGACCCAGCGTACGACAGCAGGAACTGCTGCCCACCGGGCCCATCCTCACAACCGTGCCCATGCTGAGCCGACTGCTGCAGCCAAGGTATCCGTCCATCTGGCTGAGGCCCTTCCTCCTTTTCGCTGGTCCTCTATTTTACCAAGCATGGTGTCCTTTTCCAGGGACTAGTCATCCCGGTAACATCGAGGAAGCACTAGGTAAAGCAAAACCAAACCACAAGAGGCTAACAGTTCCACTGCCCATGGAGCACAATGTGGAGGCGGAGTAGAGAAATTTGAGTCCTCATACGCCCTGGTGCCAGATGTTAAATATAGTGGCCACGTGACCCCATACTTCACCCACTCAGTGTCCACACAGAACCTGGCCACGACTATTCATAGCAGGCCTGCCCACCACAGTGAGCAGGTGCAACACCCTTGGTCACCCACAGACCACTATTTGTGAAAGTGGCAGTAGAGGCGCTCTGGATGCACTAATGGAAAAGCGTTCAAATGCTAACTGCAAGGTAGGCAGTTCAAACCTACCAGTCTCTCTCAGAGAGAAGGATGAGGCTCCTGCTCCCTTACGATGTACAGCCTTCCTTGGAAACCCGAACCACTTTTGAGTCAACATCAGCTCGATGGCAGTGGGTTTCTACTCACTGACATTTTTGGTTTCATTGAATTCTTTCAAATTCACTTTCCAGTATCATTTCAACTCTTGCACACCATTCAGTGACAAAACATGACGAAGTTTTAACACACGCTATGCCATGGATGAGCCCAAAGAACAAGCCAAATCGCAGCTGCTGGCAGCATGGTGTATGACCCGGATGTGACTGGCCAGGAGAGGGGCAGCACGCCTGGCAGGAGGACAGAAAGTGGATCCGTGGTTGCCCAGAAGCTGGGAGGCCGGGAGAAGTGGAGAACGACTGCTGAAGAGCGTTGGGTTTCTTTCTGGGCGATGGCACATTCTAGAGTGAGATGGCGAATTTAATTGTTTCCATCACAAAACACCCTGGATTGCACTTTAGCGCGCTGTGTGGCTTCTCGCCCAATAAAGCTGCTTTACATGAAGGCACGGGCACGTGCTTGTGAATGAAAAAGCCAACAGAGGCTGGTTCTCCTCCCTCTGTACCCTATCTGCCAACTAAGCGCAGAGCTGCCATGAAGTTCCGCCTTCGAGGTGACTGAACCGGCCAGAGGCAGCGAAGGACAGGTGGACAGCAGCCTGGTGTGATGACACCAGTGCACCCTGCCCTGCCTCTCCCCACGTCAAAGTGAGGCCCCATCTCCCAACACGTTGACAAGTCTTACCCAGTCAAGGGGTTCCCATCAGGCCGCCCCCCTCAGCTCTGGATCCAGATCACGTCCAGCTCTGCTCTGGAAGCCTGCTTAGATTCTCACTTCCCCCTCCCTGCCAGGTTACAAAAGCTCCTTGAGGGCCAGGTCCTGACCGATGACTGAGGCCCTCGCTGGGCCTGCGGGGCACTGTTGTGTGCAGGGCTCAAGGCGGCCCAAGTGCAGCTGAAGAAATGCCGGCTGGTCCCAGGGTCAGTTTTCAGAAGATTCTCAGGGTTTTCCTCCTCCTCATAGCGACATGCCAGCCTCCAGGGAAAAGCGGCGTGGTTGTGCACGAGGGGCACTGGCCCGGCGTTGAACCCGGGCCTCCTGAGTGGAAGGTGAGTGAGTGCTCTACCTGGAAGTACCATAACCCAAACCCAAACGCACGGCCATCACGTTGGCTCCAACTGGAAATGGCCCTGTGGGAGCGCAGAGAACTGCTCGTGGGTTTCCCAGGCTGTAACTCTCTATCGCAGTAGAGAGCCTCTCCTTTCTCCCCAAGAGCAGCTGCTGGTTTCAAACTGCCAGTCTCAAGATCAATAGCCCAACTCGTAAGCACGTCATCAATACAGCCTTCCCCCTTTCTTACCCAGGTTCACCGGGGCGGGGGTCCCCAGCTCCCCCTTTTGGACGCCATCAGGAAGAGAATCACAGAGGCACCGTACCGAGACAGCTCTGCCCCTGCCAGCTTCCCCAGCTTACTGACCAACTGCGAGTGTTCTGTTTATTTTTCTAAGTCCCCAGCCCAGCCCTACCACCTCCGCCCACCCTGTCCACTGCAAAAAAACACACAAACACGCCCCACTCCCAGATGGGCAGTCCGCATCTGCGCAGCCCCCTGCCAGCTGGCAACTGTTCCTCCAAGTTCAGGGTTCCCTGGCCCCCACTCCAGGGCCTCATCCAGCCCACTGGGCTGTGACTCGCTCAACTGTGTGGAAGCCCGGACACCCTCTCAGCCGGCCCCTGGAGGAAGGTGGGACCACACCGGCGCCAGCGGGGCAGGCTGCAGATCCGTAGACTTTGGGACGGGCAGAAAAAGCTGAGTCAGCTCCACTTTTTACAGAATGTTCTGCCAAATACCTTGGCCGTTCCGAGGAAGGCTAGGGGGAGGCGGGCCCAGCGTGCTTCCAGAGGTCTCCCTGACCTTAGACATTAAGAAGCAGAGATGCTAAGCAGCCGAGGGAGCACCACCAGGTAGGGCTGGTCGAGTGGACCCCAAACCTGCATGTGTCACAGTGGAACTGTGATTCACAGGGTGTCCAGTGGCCCGTGGTCCTGGTGTGGATCGCCGGGCCTTTCTTCCACCGTACTTTAGACCTCCAGCATTTCTGTTAGCAGGCAAAGGCTTCACCATCTGGGCCACCAAGGGTCTCTGGCCATTACATGGCAACTTCGAAACACGGGAGGACTGGTCCCTCTGCGGCCGCGTGCCCAAAATGCTCCAAAGAGGAGTTGTGAATCTCAGCAGGAGAGTGAGCGAATGCTTCCAAGGTAATGGGCAGTTCCAAGGAAGAAAGATGTGGCCGTCTGCTTCCATAAGGAAACCCTATGGGCCCTTCTACTCTGTCCTGTTGGGTCTCTGAGAGTTGACTGACTGGTTTGGGGCATCGCGAGACTGAGCCCACGCTGGCTGTGTGGCCGGAGCTCTGGGTGCAGGTGCTCCCCCTGCTGTGTGCTTTTGTGAGCACATCACATGCAGGTCAGTGCTGCTTTCTTGTCTGAAACGTACGAGGGGCTTCTCAAGGTTCTGGGGATGATGAGATTATCAGACAAGGGCATCTTTCACGAACTTCTGGCAGCCTCAAGACAGCGACCACCTGCTTGTCTGATGAACCAGGTGAGTTCTCCTGGGGCCCAGCTCTGCTCTCCCTCGAGTCCGTTCCAAGTCTACAGCAGTGTTCTGGGGTTTGGTGCATCGCAGGACAGTCGGCTGTCACAATCCCCACCATGTGCACTCCCCAGGCTCTGGGAGAAATAAGAATGGGTCTGAAAGACCCACTCAATGGCAAAATGCCCTCCTTCACCCTAGCCAGGACCCTGTCTCCAGATCTGTACAAAGCTGTGTGCGCACACGGACGGACATGGTCAGAAGAAACAGTCTGGACCCAAGGACCTGGCTCCCGCAGCTGCTTCTCTCACAGGAGTGGGACCAGGGCTGGGGCAGCACCACACAAGTCTCCAGCACTCAGGCTCCCCTCGCCTCACCGGCTCTATACCCGATCACCACCCTGACAAGGGCTCCCGGCTCCCACCCTGCCGCTCTGCCTCATGGGACGTACCAGCGGCTGTGACAGACTGCTCACTGGCCTGCCAGAGACCCCGGTTCACCTCCTGTGAAAACACCACTTGTCAGTCAGATCTTGCCGGCAGTTCCAGACTGAGAGAGACGGGGAGGAAAGGCCTGGTGAAAACCTGAAGGATCTGCAGGGCAGTACATTCCTAAACACGGCTCTGCAGCTACGGTCTTGGTGAGCTTTTCCTGAAGGATCTGGTCGGGAGGAAAGACACTGAGAGGCGTCGGTTCGGAGCACCTGCCCACAGGCCTCACTATGAGCGTCACCCTGCTGGGTGTAAAATGAGCCCTCTCAGGATCAGGAGGAGGAGTGCCCCTACCAGCTAGAGCCAGGGTGGGGCATGTCCTGTGGCCCCAAGACCCCCACAGGGCCGCACTCCTGGATCTAGCTGTGACACCAGAGGATGGGCAGAGGGGCAGCAGCAGGACCAGGCGCCAGTGTGACTGCCCAGCACACAGAGCAAGGGCAGCTGAGTGCTTTGGGGCCGGGGGTCAGCTTACAGAGTGAGGTTCCTCTGGGCGCTTGTGCAGGGAGCCGGGCTTGCTGCGGCTCAGAGCGGGCATTGGTGAGCAGACCTGAAAGAACCCTGCCACACGTCCTGATGGAGCCAGGCTGCCTGAGCCCTTGCACCTGAACGGTACTCGCTAACTTCCCCATGGCCTGCTGAGACCGTGAGAGACACCAGCACCCCACTGAAGAGCAGTGGGCACAGTGGGAGACGAGTGGTACCAGCAGAGAAGGCTGTAGGTAGTAGAGCACAGGCCACCAGCCTGGGGCGAAGATGCCGGATGGGGCAGGGGCAGCATTTTGTTCACTGTGAGTGACGCCAAGAGGTCCCTCCCGGGCTGGCTCCCCACCTGCACACCAGGCAGCCCCTTTGCCCACAGTCCTGCGAGGAGGGAGCTAAGGGAGGGCCACCCCCATGCTCACAGAACTCCGCCCGGCTCCTCTGGAGTGCAGTTCAGACAGGCGGGGTGTGTGGGGGGGGGGAGTTGGGGAGTTTCTGAAAGCAGAGACACCGCTGAGGGCGGGTGTAAGCAGCGGACGCAGAGACTTCTGAAAGATGTCCAGTCACATCCTGACCACCGTGCGCCGAGGAGGCTGCTGGCACGAATAGCACAAATAAGGCCTTGGCGCTGGGTTCAGGGAAGAAAAATTCTCCAAGAGCAAAAAAAAAAAAAAAAGTCAAGAAAACATAAAAACGCACGTTCCCTTTTTCATCCAGCGTTTCCCCAAACCCCATGTCCGCGACCACACGCAGTTCCAGACAGGCCTCTGAAGGCCCGAGCAGAGGCCTTTCTCAGGCTGCCTCCATGGCTCAGAGGAGCGGGTCTCATGAGGCCCCAGCCTTGCTGACCACTGATGAGAGCATGCCACCCAGGGTGACTCAGTTTACACAGGTTTGCCGTAGAGGGCAACCCTGACTTGCTTCCAGTCCCCACTCCCACTAAGTCTCCCCTTCATCCACCGCCACCCCCACCGTGCACATCCCTTCCCAGAGTCCCATTCCCAGCCTGAGGCACCAGGGCTGACAGGGAGCCCGGCAGGCCTGACCCCTGCTCCAGGTGATGGCACCATCATTCTTCAGTTATCACAGTACTGTACCTTTCAGACATACGGCATCGGTACCATGATAACCGAAAAAGGGCAGTTCAGTCTCTTCTCCACCGTGCTGCCTCCTGCCGCACACAGCCACCTCATGTTCGCTGAGCCTGTGAGCACACTAGCGCATGAGCACATGGATGCAGGCACCAGAGCACATGCGTGTACCAGCACACGCAGGCATGCATCAGGGCTCCAAGCAGCCGCTTCCAGGCGACCCTTTCATCGAGCTGCTTGCGACTCAGGTGTTCTACGAGCTGCTCTCTCTTGAGAGTGCAGCCTCCACCACGAAGTGGGCCCAGATCCAGTGGACACTCCCCTGGCTAGTCCAGTAGCAACACCAGCACCATCGGCCTGGACCACAAGGCAGCCCTTCGGGCCATGGTGAGAGAGACTGCGGGGAGGAGAGGAGCCAAGAGGGACCAACATCCAAACCAAAAGTATAACAGGGGCGGTGCAGCTGCGAGGTGGATGTCCAAAGGGAACCCGAGAGGAGATGCACACCAGTCCACGGGATGGCAGGAAGGATGAGAACTACAGCACAGCAAGAAAGGTGCACCCTCCTGTGTCCACCCCCTTTCCCCCCAGGTCAAGAATCCCCAGCTTTGGCTCTCTACGGGTAAGAGGAGGCACTTACGTGTAGGGGGAGAGTGGTCCCAGGAGGACTTTGGAAACGTCCTGCTGTCCAAGGGTCATGAGCAGCAAGGCCAGGCTCTGGTTGGTCGAGTCCACACAGCCACCCTGCAAACACAAACCCGGCAACGAATAAGCCGGGTGCAAACCAAACACCACCGAGCAGCCAGGCTAGGAGGTGCCACTTGGAATACCAGACCCGTAAGATGTCAGACTAGGACAAAGTCCAAGCAGAAACAACACACTCAACTCTGGTTGCCTGTGGGCACATTCTTTGTACAATGACTCAGCCAAAAAGGAAAGTGAGGGCCGGGGGGCACCTACAATGTGGGCGAACCCGGAAAACATGCACTAAGCAAGCCAGTGGGCACCAAAGGACAATTATCATACGGCCTTGTTTATATGAAATAAGCAAATACGTGAAACCAAAGGTTCTCTGCTGCCTTGCGAGGAGACGACAGCGTACGAACCCAAAGCAGGGCCCGGCTCAGGATCTGAGTGGAGAGCTGGCATGGCCCACCCACTCAGAGGCCAAGGGTGGTACACACACAGGTGGAGGTGCTCTAGCCACGCCTCATTCCTGCAGGCACCAGCTTCCCTCCCTCCCTCCCTCCCCTCCGTCAGTTCCTCAGGCCCCTCCCCGGCTAGGGGCGGAGTGCAGCGTGCTGGGTCATGTGCAGGTGGGTGGAGAACACACTGGGTGGGGCTGAGGGGGCCAGTGGTCTTTGGCCTCATGCCCTCAGGCCGGTCCCCTGCCCTTTCCTCTAGAGCACAGTGCTGGATGTGGTGACTTTCCTTTAGAATATGGACCCAGTGTCCTGTGAAGGAGCCCTGGTGGTGCAGAGGGGTGAGCGCTGAACGGCCGGCAGTTCAAGCCCGCCAACGGAGGACACGAGTGGCAGCCTGTCTCCACGAAGACAACCCCTTAGAGGGCCTATGGCTGGGTAGTCCCACCCTGTCCTAGGGTGACTGGGAGTCCAGACTGACCCGGCAGCAGCGGGTTTGGCTTTTTGGATCACAAACAAACCCAAATTTCCTCAAAACTAACAACGAGCCCTACTGCCCACCCAGCAACAATGCAGGGTGCCCTCCCCCTGCCCTTGGCATCCCTTTGTGCCCCTCTCTGGGGGTGGGGGGGCGGACAGGCCGGAACCGGTGCTTGTGGAAGGGAGATCAGCCCTGGGGGAGGCCGGGTCACGTACCCTGTAGATTTCCTCCAGCAGCAGCCTGGCACAGTCACGGCCCAGGTCCTCAGGGAGCACTGCCGTGCCCTGGCCCCGAGGGCAGGAGGCCATCTCAGCACTGAGGAAGGTGCCATTGGTGGTCTCGGCAACAAGGGACAGCCCAAAGCCCGGAGACCTGGGGATTGGAAAGCCAGGTTAGCGAGGCGGGGCCCACGGCCCAGAGCGGGGAAGGAGGCAGCAGCTTCTGATGGCTTTCTGTCCGCAGACTTTTCTCTGTCTCCATCACTCTTGCTTAGAGTGGAAAGGCTTGGGAGGGCAGGTGCCTGCACCTGTTGAACACAGCCGCCTCCACTCTGGGCCGAGATGAGGCAGCTGGCTTCCCTGACCATCACCTGTCGGAACCTCAAGGCCAGTGGTTCTCAACCTTGCTCACGCCTCCACTTTTTCCTACTGTTCCTCATGTGGTGTGACCCCAACCATAACATTATGGTCGTGGCTCCTTCCTGTCATTTTGCTACTGTGATGCATCGGGTGACCCTATGAAAGGGTCGTCCCAACCCACAGGTTGAGAACCGCCGCTCTAGGAGGGGCTGCTTCTGTCCTCAGAGCCTTGTGGGCTGACATCAGTGTGATGGCAGTGGGCCTGGCTGGGGGTATTCCGCCCTCAAGTTACTAACTTAAAAAGCTGACAGGGTCCAAACTCGCCCTTGAGCTCTAGAAGAGGGGCCCAGTGATCTGCACCCCTAGAGATAACAACCAAGAAAACCCCGCGGGCTTCAGTTCTGCATGGTAATCACAGGGAGACCGTGATGGGTTTGGTTTCTACTTTTCACTTAATTCAATTTGGGGTGCATGTGGTGACTCGGGGGGGGCATTCCTCATGATGCTCCTCTCTCTCCCCTCCCTGCCCCCTCGAAGCGTCAGGGGTCAAGAGCAGCAGGCACATGGAATATGAGATGGTGGCCGGTCCTGGGAGGCTGTGCACAGAAGACAGGAGCACTGCTCCTCCCAGGAAAGCCCCTGGGAAGAAAGGCCTGGAGAGCTACTCGCTGAAAATGGTTCTACTCTTGAGCATCTGGTTAGACAGCCACTGGTAGGGGCGGCTGAGTCACTGGTCCAGAGAAGGCCCTGCACTTGACTTTCAGGTCCACACTGCCCCCTCCATCTGGAGGGGCTGAGGCCAGGCCATCAGACAGCTTCTGCCACCCACCTCCCCAGAGAGCAGCTGCCATTCAGGGCCAGCCGAGCCCAGAGGGAAGGGGGTGGAAAGGGTGGTGCAGCAGCTCTGTGCTGGCCACTGCATCCATTGGTCCAGGGCTCTCACATTCAGAGGACCCGCTTCAAAGTAACCTGGAGGGAGGGGCAGGCAGGGAAACAGCCGCCACCCCCCCTGGAGGCTGTGGGTGGAGTGCCACACCCAGGGCGGGGCCACTGACTTCCCTGGTGCCAGCAAAAAACACTGGATTTGCACCCAAACCCTCTCTACCAACCTCAGCCACCACCAGCACCTGTCTCCCCTGTACTTCCGGAGTCACGAAGTCTGGGTTTGATGAAGCCACCACATGTCTCCCCTGGGCCTCTGAGGTCAGAGAGCTTGGGTCTCACCCGACCCCTCTACTCTCTCCTCTTCCCCACTCCCTGGGCAGCCACTGAGGGAAGTACTGGCTCCCTTGCCCTCAGCCTTCAGCCCCCACTGAGCTGACACCACAGTCTCACTGCTCAAAGGAGCTCACTGCCATCCAGTCCATTCTAACTCAATGGCAGTTAGTTTGGTTGTTGAGGTTTCTAACCAAGCCTGACCTCCCCGTGCGCCCTTGTGGGATCATATGAGCGACAGCCACTCCAGAGACCAGAGAGCAGCCTTAGGGGCCAGCAGGCTGTGTGTCAGAGGAACCGCTCTTCCAAGTTTGGAGGAGGTGGGTGAGCGCCTTGTACAACTCCGTGTACACCTGCCACGGGACTGCTGAGCTGTTCCATCTATGGCTGGCTGCGTATTCTCAACATCACAAAGTAAAGAAACGCAACGGTCACCTGATGGTGCATGAGGTGAAGTACTGGGCTGCTACCACAAGGTTGTTAGTTCAAGCCTACAGGCCACTCTGAGGAAGAGTCTGTTGGCTGCCGGAGCGAGTTAAGTCTCCAAACACAAAGAGGCAGTTCTACTGTGGTCTACGGAGTCACCACCAGTCGACTCAATGGCAGTGAGCTTTTGTTTTTGAACAGGATAAAAAGAGTTAGTTTTAATTACTTCCATCCTTCCTGGCTTCTAAACACCCAGCCGAAATCCAGTTCCATAGCAGAGATTGTCAGGCATTGTGTTTGCACTGTTTCAAGTGAGCTTTCTCCCAAAAGCTTGTCCTAAACCAAAGCCAAATCTGTGAGTTGCCCAAATCTAAGGGTGTTGTCCCCATCGGTGAGGAGAGGCCAACTGGCGCTTGCTGAGAAAAAGGAGTTCTCCCCTCACTATTTACTGGGGAAGTGGGGAAGCTGCTCCCACTAATGTTTGGTGGGAACAGAGGTCAGGCAGGATTTAAAGCTTCAAGCCCAGCTTTCTCATCATAGAGGTAAAACCCCTCAGCCTCCTAGCACCAAGTGAAACTTCACAACACTTCACGTGTGGCAGGCCCTCAAGGAAAGCCAGCCGGTGAAGAGGTGATTGAGTCTAAATCCGCCCCATCTCTGCCTGCCAACCTTGGAGCGGGCATGGGCATGGGCAAGGGAGGGCGGGAGAGCAGCCTCAGCTTGATGCCTCTCGACGTGCACTTACTTCCCAGAGCTGGCTCCTTTCATGTGGTCTGTGTAGATGTAGATGTCTGGGAGAAACCTGTTGAGCACACTCCTGGCTGAGTCCACGATCCGGTTGGCCATCTGAGGGGACACTCGGACAGAGTAGCTGCAGCCTAGAGCTAAGGAAGCCACTTTGCTTAACCCCGGCGTGGGGCGGGGGCACCAGCAGGTGTGTGTGTAGAGAACTGTAACTGAAACAGGGCATCACCGTGCTGAGTGGAGGCCACCAAGATGTGGGACGCCCCCACCTGATGGAGGCCTGGCCACCACCTGCAGCACAGCGCCTCCCTGCAGAGGTGACCGGGACCTGGAGCCACTTGGCGGGACCGCCACCACCAGCTCCCATCGCCCCATCAGGACATGCAGGTAGTCAGCACCCCAGCAAGGAAGCAAGAAGGCTGGGTCACCGGTGCCCTCAAACCTGAGTTTCTAGCAGAGACCAACTCTCCTCGGGCCCAGGGACTACATGAAGACGACGGATGGACTGAGCACTCCTCAGCGCACAGCCCACACGGGCCAGGGCCAGCTGCCACTGTGGGAGGAGTGGCGACAGGGCAGAGGTGAGCCCCTAGCAGGTAAGCCTGGGGGGGGGTCTGCCTCGTCCAGCCCCGAGTGTTCAAGGGTGACTCCTGACTCCCCAAGTTGAACTCTCATCTAAGCTGTGGAAGCAACGCCTCAGAGACCAACCCCTGCACTGCTCAGCCCGAGGCCGGAGACTGGGCCCACCCAGAGGCCTCCTGGAAGAGAGACCTGGTGGTCCGCCTCGGACAATCCCCGGCCTCCACTTCCCCAGAGCAGCTCAATGTGCACCAAAAAACCACTCAACACATCTGGCTTTGGGTGGTGCAAACAATTAAGTGCTTGACTACTACCCCAAAGGCCATCTGGTCCAAACCCACCCAGAGGCAGCACCTGCTTCTAATAGGTCCCAGCCTGAAGCCCATGCAATAGTTCACATTGCACAGGCTGGGTAGGTCCCCCTTCTCTGAGCCATCCTCCACGGCTCTCCTGGGCATGCCCACCCACCCCTTTCCCCACCCCCCGCCAGCACCTGACCATCCTCACGTGAATGACCATGCAGCTGCCTTCACATCATAAGCTCCTGCTCACCAACGGGGCCCCCAGGAGGCCCTCCCATTCAGCTCCAGTACCCAGAAACTAGACCAAGCTGTGAGCCGCCCAAGGACAATCGTGGCGTGAACGGAGAGGGCTTGTCCGTGCCGTCCCGCAGAGCAGCCACACCACCTCCCAGTCCAAAGAGGTCCCTGGATCGCAGGCGGCTCCACATGCCCTTTGGACTGGGAGGTGCCAGCGTTCTTGTAGGCGGAGGGGGCAGCACGGCCACCTGCCTCTCATGATACATGATCCAACGGCATTCTCTGGGTTCCACATTCCCCTGGGTTCCACATGTCTGGTGTCACATGTGCCACGTTCCCAGCAGCACCACCCCCCTTCCAAAAATCAGCCCCAACCCCTGCCCAGGTGCTATGGTGGGCATGAGGGGTCTGCCCAGGGTGGGATTCAGCACACACCAGCAGCAGAGACACCTTGAAGCCAGGACGCGCAGAACCAAGGTCTAGGATCAGAGTGTATATGTTCAGCCCCAGCTCCAACCAAGCACGTCACCTGGTCCATGCGCTGGCCTGGCCCCTCTTTCCGGGGCAGAGGGCCAGCAGTACCAATGCTGCGGGGACAGCCCAGAGCGTGCCACTTGACATGTGGCAGGAGCTCAAGGTCTGAGGGCCCGTGGGGAAGCAATGCCATTCGGCCCAAGTTCTGAGCCATAGTGCCTGCCCACCCCCCACTGCCTGCTTCAGATACAAATAGACATATGTGAGCAGACAGGACAGGGCTCTAAACCTTCCCTCAATTCTGGGTGAGGAAATCGGTGTGCTGCCTCAAATCACAGGTCACCTCTCTCCTGCCTCTAACTGAACTTCCTGTATGGAATCATGAAACCCTGTATCCTGGGCTTGCTGACATGTGGCTACCAGGGCCAGGTCAGAAATGAAAGCACACAGCTCCCCCTCTCCACCTTGGAGCACAAGGAGGACGACTGGCTGCTCTCCCTTCTCCACTGCAGGGCCCAGGAAAGATGGCTATTCCCCTCTCCACCTCGGGCCCAGGGAGGGCAGGGAGCTCCCTGTCTCTGCCTTGGGATGGGAGGGACAAGAGCCATGGAGTTAAACACAAGCCCACGGGCCCACTCCTGCCCAGACCCCAGCTGGTCATCTGTGTGGTGGGGAGGGTCACACATGTGCAACGTGGGCAACTGTCCCCCCACAAGGCCCCCACGGCTACTGCACTTTCTAACTTAATGTGCGCCTCGCCTCAGAGCGCACAGTCTGGAACGGAGCCCGCAATCCCACGGTCACAGCATGGGAAAGCTCAGGCAGGCCCCCACAGGGAAGAAGAGCGTGCACTCGCCACCAAGCACAAAGGATACGCCATTCCGCGGATGCGCTTGATTTTCCCGGGGTCTGTGAGGAGAATGGGCTTCAGGACTCTCCTGATGGGGCAGGAGAAGAGCACTTCACCGCCGCCTCCGGGGGGCATCCCTCGCCGCACAATCTGCGTGGGGCAGGGGGACAGGAGGTGAGGGCCAGGCAGAGCAGTGGCCCCAGACACCAAGGAGCAGCCCACAACCAGCCGGGACTTTCCCCCAACCTCAGGTGGATGCCTTCTGGGAAGGGCGCACCTGAGGTTTGTCAAGGAGGATGGGGCAGAGGACACAGCCCACACATCTGCGTCTAGGTCCTGAGCCTGCCATTTCTGGAAGGGCCCCTGCTGGAGTAGACGAGCAACCATAGGGCAACATTGCTCCATACAAATGAAGCGCTTCCCTGTGTAAAGCCATGAACTGAGGCAGCAGATGCTAACGGATGCCTTCCATGTCAGGAGTCACCACAGCGGATGGGCGCTAGCTTACCCCTCCCAGGCCTGGAAGCCCTGAGGCTCCTTCTCGGCATCCTGGCTGGGCGCCCCTGGGCGTGAACCAAGGGGATCTCCTGCAGCGAGCAGGCACAGCCAGGATCCTTCCTGCCTGTTAGCTCCGGGACACTGGCAGGTCAAGAAGGGTGAACTGTTCAGGCCAGGCAGGGGCCACCAAGGAAGATGCCTGAGCTCACTGCTGGCCACTGCGCCTTCCTAAGGGATCCTGGCAGCTCCAGCCTATGGTGCTGGGTCCTCAGTGTTATGGGCCTTCTCAAACGAGGGGGCTCCACAATGCTTGTGGAAAAAACAGAATTCAAAGACCATGGAGTTTTACCACAAACAGCTTGAAGCCCCCTCACACAAGAGGACCTTGAATGTCACAAACACATACCCGAGTCCCTACGAAAGTACCGTACCCAGGCGTTCAGCCTAAGTTCCCACAGCTTACCTTCAGCTCCAAGGATTCGCCATCGATCCCAAACTGTTTCAGGAGAGGGATGGCTGTTGCCTTAAGAACATCAACCTATGAGGTTATTTAGGGGGGAGAGTTTAATTAGACCGTGGAGTTGCAGTGGGCCGGCCCCCAATGGGGCATGCCCACAAATGACGGATCAGTGCTGCCTGGCCTGGCATGAGTCTCAGGATCTGCTGGGTCTGCACTAGCTGACGGTCAGCATCAAGCCACCAGCCTTCTCCTCCCAGTCTGGAAGCTCAGGTAGAACCTACACAGCACCACATGCCACCCCCGAGCAAGGGCTGCGTGGTGGTGGCTGGGAGTGAGCCCCTCTCCCATGCCTGCTCCTCCGCCCCCGAAGAGGAGGGAAGAAGAGAGAGTCCACAATGCAGATCAGGGCTCGGCCAGCAGCTCCAAGAGGCTGTCAGGTCAAGGAAAAGGCCACTGGATCCCACAGGGCCCTCAGCCCAGGCCTGCCTGGAAGTCCGTGGCTTTACAGGCCACTAGGCTTCTGCATCCCCCTGTCCTCGGTTTATGACATGGGGCCCTCACCCACCACACGGTCAGCCTAGGTACGAGGGGTTTCACACAAAATGCTGGGATCACCCGATGCCAGTGGGGGCCTCGGTGCTCGGAGTACAACCGTCAGGGAGTGGGGGGTGGGGGAGCGAACCGAGACAATGGCCGTCAGTCCTGGGGCTGTACCTGCCCCCAGTGCCCATCACTAACAGGCCTATAAGGGGAGCGGCCCCACAAGGGAGGTGCGCTCCCCAGATCCCCGGCCACTCGAGACCCTGGGGCCACAGCTGTCCAGGCACAAAGCTGGGAAGGCAGGATGGGAGGGCAGGCCCGGGAAGTGCAGGGAGGACTGAGATGTGTGAGTGACACGAAAGGGAGAGTAGGCTCGAGGTTGGGGTGGTGACAAGCGACGGGGAAGAGTGACATCAATCAGAGGCATGAAGGGAAGAAAGAGCGTGTCTGCGGGTGGTGACCAGAGACAAAACCTGAGTGAAGCCAGCCCCCGGCCTGGGTACTCACCGAGGGGTCCACCTGGTCATTGGTCACGCCCCGCAGCACCACTCGGAGAGGCCGCTTCATGAAGGGCGCCAGGCAGAGCAGGGGCTCCAAGTAATAGCCAATGCTGCGCAGGACGCTGCAGTCATGCTCCAGGGAGCCGCCATGCAGGAGGCCAGGCTGGTAGTACAAGGTCGTGCCTGCGGCCGGGGACACAGACACACGGCGCTCAGCAAGAGGAGCCACGTGCCCAAAGGCCACGGAGTCTGTGACCCCAGGGCAGGCCAGCAAGGACAGCCAAGAGCACTTGAAATGCCATTCCCAGGAGCCCACACCTCACTCCCAAGGCTGACACTGCTGCCAAAGCTGTCACAATAGTAAACCGTGAGCACGTGGCGGCCCAACCCAAGCCCCCTGAGCTATGGGTGTCAGGGCAGTGCCGCCATCGTTCCTCCCCACCCACCCCAGGGCACACTCCTAGACCGTGCCGAGTGGGAGGGAGGGCTTTAATAAGTCACAGGCGCCCCGGTGATGGCCGAGGGCACTGGGCAGCTAGCCAAGCGGTCAGCAGTGAGAAGCCACCAGCCGCTTCCCCAGTGAAGGATGAGGAAAGCTATGCCCCAGAGGTTCACAGCCTCAGACAGCCCATGGGACAGTGGTTGAGACAAGTCACCACCCTCCCTCACGGAGGGTGACACAGGGGTTAAGTGTGTGGCTACGAACCAAAGAGGCCAGCAGTTCGATCCCACCAGCCACCCCACAGGGGAATGAGTGGACGGTCTGTTTTGGTAACGATGTCAGGCTAGAGAACCCTACGGGGTAAGTCCACTCTGAGCTGTCGGGTTGCTACGAGTCGTGCTTCCTGAGGGTTTCTGAACAGAGGGTCATGCCACCCTCAACACTGTGTCTGCTCTGGCTTGTCCTGCCAGCAACTGCCCTGCCTGACACATCACATAACCTGTCTCTCTAGCAGCAGCTTCAGAGGCGGGTCTGCTATTTAAGGAGCCCGGTCTGTTTGGTTTTAGAGCTTTGTGCTTGGAGCAATAAGTCTCCCTGAAATGTAAAACTCAGGAAGAGCCGACACCCACGGCCATCTTGGCCCACGTGGCTGGGGACCTGTCTGGGCCCAAGTCAGCACCACCAGCCCTGGGAGAAGTGCAGCCCCTGAAACAATATTCTAATACTGGCAAACAGAAATATCTAAAACGAGAGCTAGAAACTCTGTTCCTAGCGTCATTTACTTTTCATGTAAGAACTTAAGTAAAAAGAAAAAAGCTAAGTCAAAAGTATTTCTACTAAAGCTCCAGAAACCTGTCTTATGAACCACAAACAGCAAGGTATGCAGCCACCATTCCCGGCATGCCCGCCCACCCCCCACCCGTCCCTCATCCTCCTCTGGAGAACACGGCACACTTTGGTTGGCACCACGTGAACATGGCAGCGTGGAAGCCTCGGGGGACTCGAGTCGTGTTCCTTGCAAACATCCTTTGAGTTCAGGGCTGCAGGGTCTGTGTGGTAACCTGTGCCCAGCCCTTGACGTTCCGTGGCTAACCCGACAGAAACAACCTTCCCGGCCTTCTCAACATCCTGGTGCTCCATTCTCTCCCAACATCTTCCCACTCAAGCCCCGTGGTGGTCCTGTGTCCTTCAGGAAAAATCCACCAACATGATCCCCATTTGGGAATTCTAAAAAGCAACTGGGGCAGGCTTCTGAGAGACCTGTCTTGAATTTAAGTGGCCCAGGGAATCCACTGGAATCCAGTTTGGACTGGACCTTTCTCTGAAGACAGCCTAGGAGTCTAAGAGAGGGGACTGCTGACAGACCGTGTCTGCAGCCATCCACTGGCCCCAGGGACACCCTCGAGCGTGTTCTGTTTGCAATCAGTGGCTGGTGGTTTTGAACCGCAGATTTTGTGACGTAGGTCACTGGGCCACCAGACTGTAGAGGGAAAGGAGCAGTTAAATGAAGGCTCTACCCAGCGGAGCGCTACTGAGGCCGGGCTGCACGAGGCACAGACAGTGGGGCTCTCAGGCCCGTGTGCTGGTGGGACATGTGAAGAGCGTGCTCCTGCTCACAGATGCCTTGCAACAGATCCGGCCCATCTTCGCCAACTGTGTGACAGACAGGAGTGCGCCCACGCAGTGGCGGTGGCCAGCCTCAGAAAAGGGATTTAAAGAACGAAGAGCGGAAGGGGTTCCCCATTTGTTTCTGCGTGTACTTTTGTAAAGCTGTTACAAAGAAAAAGCCAGCAGATGAAACTAGCCGTCTTGCAGTTCTGCGAAGATTGTAATGAGCTCGTCCGAGTAGATGGGCTTGGAAAGCGGCAGATAGATGCTGCAGCTGCAAAGTACCATCGAGTGGGCACAGAGAAGGAAGCGCTGAGCGGTCCTGTGCCATCCTCACCATGTCCGTAACAGTGAGCCCGCTGCCGCCTGGTCAGCCCCTCTTGCCGAAGGTCCTCCTCTGTATCGCTGCTCACCACCTCACCAAACGCGAGGTCCTTCTCCAAATGGTGGGCCTATTTGTATTGCTCAAAAAAGGGGGAGTTTCTGAAAGTTCTCCTCGTGTTCTAGCTTCCTTCATGGGAGTGTACCCCTCTTCATATGGGGTTTCTCAGACATCTCTCAGCAGCTGTATCACAGAGGAGAGGCTGAGCATCCCACCGGAACGCATCCCACCGGAACGCATTCAGACAGATAGGTGCACTATTCACGGTAGCAGGAAGACGGGAAAACCATCATTAAACACCCACCCAGTGGAGGAGTTCTGAAAGCTCTGTGGTGCACACACACACGCAACAGCAGGTCCGTAGCATTAAAGGACCCCGTGCGGGGCTGCGAAACACCTCCTAACAGGGATGTGCCTGCAGGGTACGGTGCTGGGTGAAATTTGCCCATCACAAGACGATAAATGTTGTATGAGACCTGCATTTTGAAGTTGAGAAAAGACGTTCATTCTAAAGGAAACATTCTTTGGTGACCAACAGGGGCAGAGGGAAGGCAGGGAGGGAGGAGGGAGCACAAGGGTTAATGTGGGTGAAGGGGAAGACAATATACAGTAAGGGGGTTGGCAAAAAATGACAGAGGTGGGGGGAAGACCCCGGCAGGTTTGCAAGAGTTAAAAGCAACTGAGGCAAACAAATGCTGCTCTAGACACAGTCCTATAATCGGAGGTGCTTGGGCAGGGACACAGGCTGCAGAGGGGTGGGAGTAGAGCGGCACACACCATGACACACACAGATTTGACAGGGGCTTTGTTGGCTGCAAATACACCCATGGATGCTGTAGCGCACACACAGGGAGTCAAGTGATACAAACGTCAGACACAGGCTCACATGTTCAGGGAATGAGTCCTGGACCTGGGAACTCAAAACGATAGCCTCAGGGGCACGAAGGCCAACTGGCCAGAGTTCACAAAGACTCTGGTAAGTAGGGACTGACCTCTTAAAAGCTGTAAGCAGCCACGGGTCTCCCCCCATCCAGAGGAACGAATGATACGGTGAAAATCAGAGGCAAGCATTGTCTACACCACCTTGAAATCAGAGCTGGATGGTACCCAGCCACTACAACCAGCAGCTCTGGAAAGGGCTGCAGGAGAAGGTCCTGGAGAGAACAGACCTGGAACTTGGAAGCAACCAGGTGCCGTGGTCACAGACACTGGTGGGACTAGGGCCCTTACCCTTCGGGTCTGGAGATGAGCTCGCTCCCACTTAGAATTCAACCACTGCAGAGCAAAAAGGGTTAGGACGGAGGGATGGACACAGGCAGGGCAGGGCGGAAGTGGAGGAGTGAGGCTACATGAAGTGTCAGCAACGGGTGAAAAAAAACGTTATGTCTAAACCGTTGAATGGAAAGCTGATGATCTACTCTATCATCTTCCCATAAATCCCAATAAAAAAAACTTTAAAAATAACCTGTACATAAAGAAAAGGATAAAGTGAGGTATGCAGGAAGGCTGAAGCAGTCTGGGCAGGTGCTTCCAGGAACGTTGGGAGGAGGAGCTTACCTGTTTGGTTTATTTCGATTCGAGAACCATTGGTTATCTTGTCCAACAGCCGGATGAAGCTGGCCTCGAAATCTGCGAGGAGAGAGGGGAGATTTGGCTTAAACTGCTCACCACTCCACATATGAGAGGGTGCCTCCCACCCAGCTTTCCTGAGGGGCCTGGCTGCCATCACCTGGAAGACGTTTAGAGACAGTTCAGCGTCATCATTCCACAGAGAAACAGCAACGTCACCAGCAACCAGCTGCCACTGAACGGGCTAACCCTGCGAGGGCAGCCCCACTGCGTGGACAAAAGCTGTGATCCAGGGGGTCCCAGCATCTGTCCTGCTGTTCACCAGAAGATTGGTGGTTTGGATCCACCAGCTACTCCAAGAGGACCCAGCCCGTGTCCTTGTGGCAAGTAGGAACTGGCCCCACAGCAGAGGGTGGTTCAGCAGCCCAAGCAGATCTTTCTGGGTTTTATTTCTGCTGCTGACTCAAACACCTCGTTAGACTGCTGGTCCAGTTCTGGGTGAACTCGGCTGCGGACTGACTAGTGGGAGTCCAGCCAGAAGTGCCTTGGGAGAAAGGCCTGGTGACCCTCCCCAGCCCCCTCAAAGCTAGACATCGGCTGGTGGATATGAACTAGTGATCTTTTGGTACTTCACCGTTGCACCACTGGGCTCCTATGGCCTCTGGTGGGTGTGCCACACAGGAAGAAATGGCAGAGGGCTGGGAGATGGGCTAGAGCCAAAATCACGCTCACATCTGAATTCCCAATGGAGGGTCACTCTTCAGCCCCAAAGAGCCCTCCCTCCTGCCACCACTCCGATCCTCAGCTGTGGAACAGCTCCGCCTTGACCCACTAAGAAGGCCCACGAGTGTGCAGAATCATCACCAGAAGAAACGGCTGGCAGAAAGCACGCCAAATGCTCATGCACAGCCTGTCCCCTGTGGTCTACTGTGCCCTGCACCTTCCCGCTGGCTCGGGAAAATAACTACCCAGGGCTCTGGCGCCATGGGTGACTTCTGCACTATAGCCCATCGTTCAGCATAGTGTGGGGATCTGCTTCTGCAGCTCCCCCTGACTATCCCGAGACTGCGCATTCCCCCACCCCCACCCTGAGGCCGGACTGTCCACAGTGGGAAACAGTGGATGGCAGAGAGGCTCTCATTCATTGCTCCGGACAGCCCCGGGCAGGTGGTGAGTGTGTCTAAAGCCTGCCCAACTGGCAGGGCCAGGACTGGAGCCCACACCTGTCCTCTGACCCACTGGGTCACACCACGTCCACTCAGCCTTGGTTCCCTTTATGCCCTCGAGCCGACTTCTCCCTGGAAAACCCGATCTCGTCTCAGCAGGGCCACTCACCTGCCTTCCTAAGGGTAGGAACCCCACCCCACAGTCCCCTTTAATGATCCTCACACAGAAGACAGGGCGCCAGAGGCCTCCGGGCGCTGCCCGTGCTCTGGACCAGTCTCACACATCTGTTGATATCCCAGGTTGTAGTGAAAATCCCGGCTTATGGGACCTGCAAGCAGCCCCACAACACCCGACAGAAGCCGAGCTATGGGGCGGAACAAGAGATGCCTCCGGGGCTTTCTGATGCACGACAGTCAGGGGTAAAAAAAAAAACATGCGCCTTGCACATTCTGCTCGTGATTGAGATCACAGTGGAAACAACTCCAAAGCTGGGAGGGAGGGCAGCCACAGGACGCAGACACACACGAGAGCAGTCGGGGAGGGGGGAGTTTCACTCGGGAAAGCAGGGGAGAGTGATTGCACACCTGGAAGAAGGCCCTGGGGCCAATGAACTGAAGGTTCGCGGACAAACTGCTGAACTGGCGAAAAAGTTCTGGGCCAGAGTCTCAACAACAAAACCATTTTTAAAATTGTAAATCTCGTCATAACACTTTCTGCTTCGCTTTGTGGCAAATGCAACAAAACTCTTGATTTGTTCACACTTTGCCAGGTGTTTGAGAGGGTGAGAAACAGGCCTCGTAAGTACAGCCCCAGATTAAACTCAGCAACTGCCACACACACAGACTTCAGTTGGCGCTGTGAGCCACAGGGGTTCTTACAGGTGGACCCGTCAGGAATGACAGCTAGGCACACCTGGGGGGACCTCCGAACACAGCACACAGGTGTCTCGGGTACAGTCCATCCAAGTGGACACACAGCTGCACCAGAGTCCTGCCAACAGTGAAACAAGAGCGCCATCACCTGGAACTAAAAAGCCCAGTTCACCTGCACACGGTGTGCCTGATCCTGAGCCCCAACAGATGTGCTGTACATCCTACCCTAATAGAGTCTCTTTGGTATATTAATAAAACAGTATTTGCACACAGCGTATCTTGAGTCAATCTCTTTGTGGTCCATGAAGATCACCCAGGAGCAAGTAGTCAACAGAGATAAAAGCCGTCTTCCAGAGTTAACAGAGGGAGCCTTTCCCAAGAGCAGGAATCCGAAATTTAAACTTCTAGTCTCCCATCTCTAAGTTAGCCATGTTACAGCAGCACCTGGGGACTAAGAGCACATGTGCACGCATGCACACGGGCGCACGCAAACACAAAATGACCCCACCCCTCCCACAGTCCTTGTGACTGTTCCTCTTCAAGACTGATCCTGGTGGCCCAAAAGCCTGGGAGGACGTACAGCCACAAAGCTCAGCAGAGATACCAAAACCCATGTGCGCTGGTTGGGTTTGTTACCAGAAGAGACCACTCACAGAGAAGGGATCGTGCTTGCCTCGGGAAGAAGCCGCGCGTTGGCGAATAGAGTAATTCCATCAAAGAGACGGACTGACACAGTGCTTACCAAGTGGGCACAAACATAAGAGTGTGAAGATGGCGCGCCAGGCAGGGGTTGTTCCGTTATACACAGGTCAACTACCAGTCGGAGTCAATTCCCCAATGGAGTGCCCAGAGGAACCCACTCCGCAAGCCAGCCCTCTGTACAAAAGCTCTCAGCTTCACTTGCTCCATGGGTGGGCAGTCCACCCCTCTGCCCATGCTCTGAGCCCTGGTCTGCGGCTGCTGCTCTGCTGGCACAGCTGTCGTCTGGAGGCGGGAGGCTCACCGCACAGGGAACTAACTCAGTGGGCCCAGAGGACAAGCTTCTCCAGCTTCTCAGAGGGCCCCTTTTATACACAGCAGGACGGCACGCCAGGGAATCCTGTGTCCGTAGCTCCCTATACATCTTGTCAGACCCGTGCAAGGAAAAGGCGTCTGGTGGGGGGTTAGACTTTGCCTAGAAGAACCACATGAAATCATTCACTGCCCCTGCACTGTCTTTTGAAATTTTGTGTTCAGCTCTTTCACGTCATTTCTTCCACTGCTTTCGCAATGCCCAGGAGCAAGTTTTGAGCTCTTCTGACATCCAATTTGATCTCTCTTACTTTCTTGTCTTTTAAATGTCTTCTGGTTCCTAAGGAGCCCTGGTGGTGTAGTGGTTATGTGTTGGGCTGTGAAGCATGCAGCCGGCAGTTCTCAACAGCCAACAGCTCCGAGGGAGGAAGACTGACACTCCTGTAAACAGTTGGAGTATCTGAAACTCACCGAGAGTCGCTATGAGTCGGCACTGACTTGATGGCAGTGAGTGGATTTTTCTGATTTCTAGCAATCCTGTGTAAAGTTTCTGAAACTAAGTCTTTAGAGGACCACAGGGCCTCAGGTTTCGCCCTTGGAGGGGCTGAACTGACAACGTTGGGCTTAGCAGGTCGAAACCACCAGCCCTGACGAAAGAGGCTTTCTACTACTGGAAATATTTATAGTCTCTGAAATACATTGGGGAAGTTCTACTCTCTCCTATAGGGTCGGATTCCACTATATGGCTGTAAGTTTGCCTTGTTGTTTTATATTTATGTATATTTGTCTTTAGGGGAGAGGAAAAGACCACAACACACAAGTAATAAAAGTGGGGGGGGGGCAAGGGAATATGACCAGACGGGTAATTTCAATTGCAAGCCTTCGTGTTCCCTTTGTGTTTCATGCCATGAGCACATTACTTTTAAGTATGCAGAATTTTTAAAATGCAGATAACAGTGTTATAACACAATTTTAATAGCCAACAAGACTCTTTTCATGAATTCAGAATGGTTCTTTATCATTCTATGCAGCCATTAAAAATTCTCTTAAAAGTATTTAATTAGATGAGGAAATGCTCACATTAAGGGGGAAATTTTTTAATTAAAAACATGTGATTTCCTGCCGGCATGGAGTAGGGAACCAGTGGAGAGGTCTGAGGGGCCAGCCCCATTCCCAACTACTACTTGGATACCTGGCCCTCCCCACAGAAGAATTTATTCCAGAGGACAGACCTGAATCTGCAGCTCCGGGAAAGGGACATGTCTGATCAGAGCACATGGGAGGAATGAAGCGGGAGGAAGAGAGAGTGGATCACATCTTGGCCCACCAAGCCTTAAGGACAATATTCCTGCTCAGAACAGCCAATCCACAGAGAAGACCACATGGCCGGCCCCACTATGAGACACGACATCTCTCACTGACCCATAGCCCTACAGGGGACAACACTGGAGACACAATGTGGGAATTCCACCCTATCTGATCCCACCACACCAAGGCAAAATACTAAGTGCATGGAACAGAACTGCTAGGGGAACAGAGCAACGAGGTCCCCAGAGAATACCAAAAATAGATTTTGGGGCCAGGGCTTGGCACCCCAACATACTGGACTGGAAAACATTCCTAAAGGCCAACAAATAGTCCTTGAACTACAAGCTTTTCTTTCTTGTGTTTTGATTTGATTTTTGTCATTGGCTTGTTTTATTTTGTTGCTTGGCTTTGCTCTGTCTTGTTTTTGTGCATGTTATTTATCTCCACAGGTCTGTCTAAATAAGATAGGCTGGATGAACAATCTGGAGGAGAAAACAATGGGACCAACAGTTCTGGGGGGGGCATAGGAGAGTGGGAGGTGGGGGGAAAGGAATTGGTGTTAACAAACCCAGGGACAAAAGAACAACAAGTGATCCAAATTGGTGGTGAGGAAGGTGTAGGAGGCCTGGTAGGATGTGACCAAGGGTAATGTAACAGAGAGGAATTACTGAAACCCTAATGAAGACTGAAAAATGATAGTGGAACAAGAGGAGAGTAAACGGAAATAGAGGAAAGAGCTAGGAGGCAAAGGGCATTTATAGAGGTCTAAATAAAGGCATGTACATATGTAAATATATTTATATATGAGGATGTGGAAACAGATCTATGTATATAGATGTACAGATTTAGTATTAAGGTAGCAGATGGACATTGGGCCTCCACTCAAGTACTCCCTCAATACAAGAATACTTTCTTGTATTAAACTGGCATTCCATGATGCTCGCCTTCCGGACACAATCGCTGAAGACAAAGCAGGTGCATAAGCAAATGTGGTGAAGAAAGCTGATGGTGCCCGGCTATCAAAAGATATAGCGTCTGGGGTCTCCAAGGCTTGAAGGTAAACAAGCGGCCATCTAGCTCAGAAGCAACAAGGCCCACACATGGAGGAAGCACACCAGCCTGTGTGAAGGGATCATATCACTGTGAATGAGGGGGAGTGCAGAGTAGGAACCCAAAGCCCATCTCTAGGCAATTGGACATCCCCTTACAGAAGGGTCTCAGGGAGAAGAGCCAGTCAGGGTGCAGGGTAGCAACAATGAAACATACAACTTTCCTCTAGGTCCTAAATGCTTCCTCCCCCCACTATCATGATCTGAATTCTACCTTACAAATCTGGCTAGATCAGAGGATGTACACGGGTACAGATAGGAACCGGAAACACAGGGAATCCAGGGCAGATGATCCCTTCAGGACCAGAAGTGAGAGTGGTGATACTGGGAGGGTGGAGGGAGGGTGGATGGAAAGGGGGAACAAATTACAAGGATCTACATATAACCTCCTCCCCGGGGGATGGACAACAGAAAGTAGGTGAAGGGAGACATCAGACAGTGTAAGATATAACAAAATAATAATTTATCAATTATCAAGGGTTCATGAGGGAGAGGGGAGCAGGGAAGGAGGGGGAAAATGAGCTGATGCCAGGGACTTAAGTGGAGAGCAAATGTTTTGAGGATGAGGGCAATGAATGTATAAATGTGCTTTATACAATTGATAAATTTATGGATTGTGATAAGAGTTGTATGAGCCCCTAATAAAATGATTAAAGAAATTAAAACATGTGATTTTCATTTTCTTAGAGACATGACTAGAAGATACGTCAGCAAACTGCTCAGAAGTGGAATCAGGTGTCATTATTTTCCTCCTTAAGCCAAAGAGGGGAAGGTCACAAACATGCACCCAACTCTCAGACCACAGGAGAAGATCTCCACGCACTCGGGTGTGATACATAAAATAACTGACATGCACTTCACAAATGTGCAAATCTACCATCACCAAGTCGATTCGGCTCACGACGTTATCGGGCAGAGTGGAACTGCCCCTGTGGGTTTCTGAGGCTGTAAATCTTCACAGGAGCAACAAAGACTCATCTTTCTCCCTTGAAGAGATTAGAGGTTTCAAACTGCTGACCTGTGGTTAGCAGCCAAACGCATAACCCACTACACCACCAGGGCTCCTTAAAAAACATACGTATACTTAAAATTAACACGTTATACTATACACAAATGTATAGCATTATCTAAACTAAAAACAAGCTAGGGGAAAATGGCTAAAAATGGTTAAAAAAAACAAAACAGATTGTTTCCAAAGTTATGTATTAAAATTTTTTTACAAAACCTTATCGTCTTCTATTACTCTCCATTATACTTAATACATTTGCCAAATCTGTGATTCCATTTTTGGAAACATTTTTCAAACCCATCTGTCCGGATGGCTAACAGCACCCTCCCTCTAGTTTCTTTACCTTGTCCATATTCTCAAATTGCTGTCTGTTCATGTCTGTCTTCATTCTCAGAAACAGTAAGTCACATGGCGAGAGGTCAGGTGAGTAAAGTGTGTGGGGCAAGGGAGGCATGCTGTTTTTTGCCCAAAACTGACACACTGTGATGGCTGCATGAGCAGGTACATTGTTGTGGTGGCAAAACCAGTTCCTCATCTGCCACAAATCAAGCCTTCTTTCTTTGTCCCACACTGTTATGCAATCATTTCAGAACCTCCAAATAGAAAGCCTGTTTAACAATCTGACCTGGTGGAATGAACTCCAAATGCACTATAAGTCAACATTTCTGTCCATTTGGGAAACTGAAAGATGTCCACAACAAGGTTTGTCATCATTCAGCACTTCATTTTTTTGAGATGAGAAAACCATTCATACACCTAAGTTTTTTTCCATAGCACTGTCCTTGCAAGCTGAGTTCAACATTACAAGTTTCTGCAGCATTTTTCCCAAGCAGGAAACAAAATTTCACAGGTGCAAGCTGTTCTCTTGAACCGGCCATCACAAGAAACAAGGTTCAAGCGAAACTGCCTTTACAAAAAATTCACTGTGGCCAGAGAGAACCTTCCCAGGTGATGCCACTGGTTGCACTAACTCAGAGCGAATTGTTTGAGGCCTGCATAGCAGGGGTTGGGGTGGGGGGATGCACACTACAAAAGCTCCATCTAGCGGAACTTTTCTCTGGGTGTTTTTTTTTTTGGTACCCTCCTCCATAGTTAAATATTTAAGCAAATATATATTTTATGAAAATATTAGAATAAAAAATCCACAAACATCTTAAGTACCTCAGGAATTAAGATAAAAAGCAAAATAAAATAAACCTGTATTGTGGAAATGAAATAAAATTACAAGTCAAAGAGAAAGTTTATGTCCCAGAAGAGATAAAGTAATATAAAGTCAATTAATTCCTTGGAAAAAAATAATCAATGGCCTCATTCTTTTGTAAAGTTAAAATAAAAATGTGAATTAGTAGAATCAAAAAGCCCAAGAGTAAGACAACCAGCACGAAGACACATTAAGAGATTCTGTGGCAAATTAATCTCTAATCATCTCTGTTGATACCAAAAATAATAAATCACAAATTAATTTCATCAAACTAGGAAAGAAAAAAAATCCCAAGATGAAAGTCTTAGAAAAGAGCCCACGCCACTGGTTTGAAGGGCTGTGGTTGTTGGGTACCAGCACGCCAGCTCTGACCCATCGTGACCCCATGCACAACAGAAGGAAACCCTGCCCGGTCCTGCGCCGTCCTCACAACTGTTCTGTGCCTGAGCCCACTAATGCAGACGTGTCCATCCATCTCCTTGAGGGCCTGCCTCTCTTTTGCTGCCCCTCCACTTTAGCAAACAGGTCTCTCCGGACGACATGTCCAAAGTATGCCAGACAAAGTCTCACGGCCCTTGTCTCTAAGGAGCCAGGCTGTACTTCTCCCAAGACGGATCAGGAATGTACCTCCCAGGAATGTTCTTTAACCAAGACCCGGATATTGTCTGTAGAGAAAACTCAAGGACCACCCGCCCACCCAACACAACTAAATACAAACACAGCTTATCAACCCAGGCAGGACAGAAGGAATGAGTTTTGTTTTGGGTTTTTTTCCTAAAAAGAAAAAACACTTTATTGGGAGCTAATACAGATAGCATATCACTCCTTAGTTCAATCACATCAAGCAGTATCGGACAATTGCTACCCCAATCAGTTTCAAAACATTCTCCTCCTTCTCGAAGTCCTTGAAGGCAGCTCCCTTTTACCCCCACCACCCCCCCACCACCACCAGAACCTTATTCTGCTCTCTGCCTCTAGAGGTTCATCAGTCCTGGGTTTCATATGATGAAAAACATGTAACAAAGGCTCAAGTGACCAAGTACATCTGAGAGAAACCCCAATATGAACAAACAAAAAGATACAGAAAACATGGGAAGCCAGATCAGGTCCAACGTGCATCGGAGGGGACATCAACTGACAAGGTAACTCTTCAACTCAGGTTTCTCGTTTTGATCTTCTACAGTCCTTCCTCCAACGCACTGTTTGGGAACCAGGTTCTTCTCCTCCCTGTTATGGATCAAGGAAGTCGCCGGAGGCTTATTTCCTACGGAGATCCCACAGATGTGTCTCGGGCTCCCGCTGTCAGCATAGCCTCTGCAAACCAGAATCTCACAGCTTAGGCCATGCTGCTATTCTTTCCTTCAGCTTACATGATTTACACTCCTTTGGTCCCTGATGATGGTGTGCTTCTTCCATGTGGACTTCATTGATATCTCACTTAGATGGCTGCTTGTTTGGACATAAATAAGCCTTTAAGACCCCAGGTGCTATTTTATCTGATAGCTGGGCACCATCTAATTTCTTCACCACACTTTGCAGTAGCACCGGTATCTCCTTTCCTGAGGGCCATGTTGATCATGTAAACCCAAACCAGGAATGAGGTGGGGATTTTTGTTTTAAAGTAATAAAGGATTTATACTTAAAAACAAGAGGCTTTAATTTTCAAGAACATCTCCAGGATTTGAGGGTCATGAAAATAACTTTTAGAGCGTCGTTTACAGATTACAGAAAGACCAACAGATCGGCTCCATTAAAATGAGGCACTAGTCGTCACCCCAAAACCCATTCCGAGGCCTAACCGGTGTGCGAATGACCAGCATGTGAGAGAAGCGAGCTGCTGGGGAACTGGTGCTGGCATTCTTGCTTGGCCTGGGGCTGGACAGGCGTTCACCTTGTTAAAGAGGAGAGGCGTGTGTGAGGGGCAACAGGGACGGGGCTTGCCTGGACTAATGTGGCAGGCAGATGATGCTCTACCTCAGTGCTCCCAGGAGGGGCCAGCCCCTGGAGAAGGGCAGCATACTTGGTAAAGTGGAGGGTCAGCAACAGACGCAGGGAGGGCCACAACTAGATGGACTGACACAGTGACTCCAAGTGCACTCAACCGTATGAACAACAGTGAAGACGGCGCAGGACCGGGCAGGGTTTGGAGCTGCTGTACACAGGTTGCTCACTTTAGTTGGAGCCCACTGGACGGCACCTAATAATCATTCCTCAAGAAACACCAGCACATGTGCCAAATCAGGCCCACGTCCCTCAGGAGCCAGAGTGTGGGCACCCTTTCAGGACAGGGCCACGTGAGCCTATTTTTCAGTGACAGGACATCAGACGTGTGAAGGAGAGCAGTGCTTATTAGTTTGCAGGCCACCCCTTCAGAGAGGAAACAGCATATCCCTGGGTGGTCTGCACTGTTGACAAATCATAAAGTTGGTGGGTAGACCACCCCTCTGCTGTGGTAGCTGGGAAGAAAAACCTGGCCCTCTGCCAGAAAGGTTACAGCCAAGAAAACTCCACGGAGCTCAGTTCTACTCAGTAAGACATGGGGTCACTATGAGTCCGAAGTGACATGATGACAACAAGGGACAGTAGAAGCAGTATCCTGTGTGACAGAAGCCCCAGCTCCTGAAGCTAACAGGCCTTTATCCATCTAACCCAGGAAAAGGTATGCCTGCGGTTCTCGGAGAGTCAAAGCTCACCATACCCAACTCACCGTAAGTTCTCTGGGTGACCTTGGTAACGAGGGGAGAGATGGCGGAAAACACCACAGGACGTCCACCAAGCAGTGGTTTGCCCAAAGGCCAAACTCAAAATAAGGTCAACAGACCAGATACAGAGGAGGGCAGCACTTGCCACAAACCAGCGGACCCTGCTCCCCCAAACCTGCGTGGGAGATTTTTGAGCTGTCGCAAGCAGACCAGAGCCACGTAGCCCTGCAAACGTTTCTTCCTGCCCTCCCTCTGTCTCCTCACCGTGAAACTGGGGAGCCCCTTGGGTTATCTCTTTCCTCATCTTTTCTCTCCATCCCTGACGTGGCATGAGGTTATCCAGTCACAGCCCAAGGGCAGCAGAATTGGAACTGTCCACAAGCATTCAGGCCAATGACTGCGATGGGCTGGTTGCTTAATACGAGAGCCTGTGCTAAATGGAACACACCCAGGCCACCAAATAAGCTGCAGGAGCGGCCACCAATGCTTGCCCTCAATTGGCAATGACTGGTTATGGGTTTGGTTTGGTTTTGTTATTATCGGAGTCTCCCAATTTGGAATTACCAGACAAGCTTTTTAAAGCAAGCGTCTTCCTCTCCGGGAACCCCAGCGAACACGGTGTTGTTTATCTGCACCCATCTGCCTGAAAGGGCAAAACGTGAGCTTGGGGACCTGTGGCTTGGCACCTGTCACCGACATTTTCCAAGTCCAGGAAACAGGCCCCAGATTGTGAATATCTGCCCCCCCCACCCCCAACTCCTGTCCTGAGCACATCAATCTCATCTCACAACAGGGGGAAAAAACGAAAACGCTGGACCTTAAAAGAGGTGGGGCTGCATATGACACCCACGGAGAGGAGTGGGGGGGCGGAGAAAGACGGTGGGCGGAGGGATGCCGAGTTCCAGGGGGGCCGGCAACAACCCCAAGGACTTTTCTCTCCCAGTCACTCCATTTTGATATCGGCCCCATCACCGCGGTTCGGGCCAAGAAACTGTTTTTCTCCTTAGAGAGGTTCACAGAGAGCAAGGCTGGGAGGGGCCGGGGGCGACGCCGGGCGTGTTGCAACACCCAGTGTTGGAAAGCGTGGGCGCTCCCCTTGGGGCCCAGCCCAGGTCCCTTCCGCCATGGGCACCACTGGAGCTGGTGGTGTCGTACCCCCCAGTCCTCGGGGAACGCTCAGGGCGCCCCCCTGACCCTCCAGTCCCTAGGACTCCCGCCCCGTCGATCGGATCCCGCAGCCGAGTCGTCTTGTCCCTTCAGCCCCAGGGTGCCCACCCGTCCCACTGCCCCCCACCCCGCCAGAGCACTCACCCCGCCCCTCAGCCCCCAGGGCGCCCGCCCCGACCCTTCACCCCAGGGAGCTTGCCCGGTCCCCTCGGATGTCCCGACGTATCCGTCTCGTCCCTTTGGTCCCCAGGGCGCGCGCCCCGTCCCCTCGGCTCCCAGGACTCCCGCCCTGACACCTCGGACCCCAGGGTCCCCGCCGCGTCCCCTGGGCCCCCGGGACGCCGCCCCGCGTTACCTCGGAGGCCCGGGCTGTCGTCCCTGGCCCGAATCTTGCGGATCTTGACGGGGCGCCCGCTCAGCGTGGCCAGGACCAGCCGCTGGCGCAAGAAGTTGCAGCCCGCGTAGGCGAGGCAGTGCGTGGGGTCGGCCATGTGCACGCCCTCCGCGGGCGCGGCGCGGGGAACGGGCGCGGGCTCGCGGGGCGGCGGCGGCGGCTTCGGCGGCGGGGCTCCCTCCGCACCCGCGGCCCCCGGAGCGTCCACGTGGTTTGGAACAGGAAGACGGAGCGACGAGACACGGGGTCAGAGGGGAGCGGGGCGGGGCGGCCGCCGGCCTCCGCCTCCCCGCCCGGCCGGGCCGCGCCACCATTGGTCCTTGAGGGATCGGGGCGGGGCCCGTGCCGCGCCGCTATTGGCTCGCGCTGGGGCTGGGCGGGGCCCCAAGCCCCGGCAACAGCGCGCGGCAGGAGGCAGCGCGGGAGGGTGGCCGGGAGCCCGGCCGACTCCGGAGCTGCTCTGCGGGCGGGCTGGGAGGTGGGCAGCCCCCGAGGGGAGGTGGATGTCACCTCCCTAGCTTTTCTTTATTCTTAAGGGCTGGCACGCTAGCCCTGTTACAGGCGCGGTCCTCAGCCCCCAATGTGCGCTGCAAGGGAGTACCCCCACCCACCCCGCAGAAGACTCCCGGAGCTTGTTATGCACTGGCGTTTGCACTGTGCTTTTGTTGTCACTTTGCCCCGTGCACTCAGCCCCGGCGTGTCCTGTCACTGTAGGTGCCTGGATGGCATGATTTGCACTTGGCTACGGCCGAAAGCCTAGTGGATCAACCCACCCGGCTGCACCGTGGAGCAAAGGCCGCGCCATCTGCTTTGGCAAAGATTGCTGTTGGCAGATGGCTTCAGCGTCAAACTTGTCTTGTAACGACCCCAGGTGACATGATAGAACTGTCCCGTCCGGTCTCCCCATATTTGCAGGGGCAAATCATCAGAGTTTTGTTGGGGTTTTTTTGTCACGAAGCCCCTGGGTGAGTTCAAGCAACCAACCTTCAATCGCTTTGGGCACTGGGCTTCTAACAGCCAAGAAGACCCGTTGGGCTCTGTTCTCCTCACACACCTGGGGTCCCCATGAGTCAGAATGATTATCGGGACGCTCTGGCCTCTGCTTCCCTGCAAGGCAGCTATCTGTCTCCAATACCTCAAAGCCCAGTGGTAATCATTTCACAGACGCTGGAATTGATTTGCCCGTCTTCCTCCACATGCCCCTGCTAACCCAAACACACACAAAGATGGGTCTTCATCAGTCGGCTCCCAAACCTCCGAAGATGCACCGCTAGCCAGCAAGTAACCTTATGCTTGTGTGTCCAGCATCATAGCACACCTTGACAGTCACTTTAGGGTCGTGCTGTCACTACAGGACCAGGGGCTCCGGGGAGCACAAGGGAGGGAGGAGCTTGAATCAGGTTAGGGGTGGAGCTAACCTGAGGGGCTGAGACTCCAATTCTTGCCTCCCTGTGGGTCTGATGCCCTACCAGTGACAAGGTGGTAGAGATGGAGGTAGAATTTGGCAGAAGCAATCCAAGAGTCCTTCTAGGGTGGTGCTAACCCAGGGACACTAATGCCCTTCTCCAGACAGCCATTTATAAAGTGGACGATGGTGTGGAGCGACTGGAAGGATCCAGAATCTCTTGAGATCCTCCGAGGTAGGAGTTTCGGGGCAAGGGGGAGCAGCGGGAGTGTGTTGCTTCAGGGTTTGCATTCTGTTATTTGCATCGGGCCTTCTCATGGCCACCCCCTGTGAGCTGCTGCCAGAGAAGACCTGTGGGCCACAGACTTTCAATGCTGAAAGTCAGAAGATCGTCAGAAGCAGATCAGGTGCCAAGCCTTTTTCTGTGGGCCTCCGGTGGACTTGAAACCTCAACTTTTGGGTGAAGACCTGAGTAGTTTTTACCTCTTACCACCCCCACCCCCCGGAGTCCTTGTTGGGCATGCTGTCTGACTTATTCACTCAACAGCCTCACTGGAATGATCATCCTCGTCAGTTCCCAATCCATATGCCCACAGCCAAGATTAGTTCAGCAGACCGACTTAGTTTTCCTCTGTCAACACCTACACCTCCTGGTCTGGGGCTAGGTGCATGGGACCCAACAGGCCAAGGTGTTGGAGAATTATTTCCCCCCCCCCACACCCCTCCACTCCCAAAGTGTTAACAATTAGGAATATCCCTTTGAAGGCTAAGGTGGCCCATGCCAAGTCGTGTGTGTGTGTGTGTGTGTGTGTGTGTGTGTGTGTGTGGAGGCTGGACAGTGAATCAGTTAGACAGGAGAAGAACTACTGCCTTTGAGTGATGGTGTTGGGGAAGAACATGGACAACCAGAAGAAGGACCAAGCGGGCCTTGGAAGAAATGCAGCCAGAGCGCTCCCTCGACGTGAGGATGTCAAAACTTCATCTCACATGTTTTGGACAGGTTATCGGCCAGACCGTTCCCTGAACAAGGACGTTGTGCTTGGTAAAGTCGAGGGTCAGCAAGCCAGAAGACCCGCACTGAGAGGGATGTACAGCGTGGCTACAACCACGGGTTCAAACACAGCAGTGACTGTGAGGATGGCGGGGAACCGAGAGCGTGGGTCCTGTGAGTTGTGTTGATACCACAGCACCTGACAACAACAGCCACGACAGATAGCCAGGCCTTTGTTCAGTGAAGCAACTCACTTGTGGGTTCATTAACCAGAGCTCATTTGGTTTGCCTCCAAGCACCTAACCATTGCGCCACCATTCCAGGCAGGAGACCTGCACTGACAGTTCTGCTACAGGATCTCATTCCAGGCAACCCCAAGAGGCGCGTGAGTCCTGCTTTTTCAATCTTGAGAAGTGTGGGTCAGAGAAATTAAGGGCCAGCTCAACATGACACACTAGTCAGTGGCAGAGCCAGAAATAGAAAGGCCATCTGTCGCTCTCTGTCTTGGGATCCCTGAACCTCCGGTAAGAACTTAGGCTACCATGAAGCGAAGCAGACAAAGCCAGATGTAAAAGGCTAACATTGCCCAGTTCCATTTACAGCCCATGTTCGGGAATGAAGAGAGCCCCGGGGGTGTGGTGGTTACTCATTGGGCTGCTAACCACAAGGTCTGCAGTTTGAAACCACCAGCTTCTCAAAGGGTGAGAGATTGAGGCTTCCTACTCCCAGAAAGATGTACAGTCTCGGAAACCCCTGGGGCAGGTCTACCCCGTCCTAGGGGTTGTCTATGAGTCAGCACCCACTCAGTGGCAGTGAGTTTCATTTTTTTACTTGAGTGCAGGATTGGGGGAACCACAGAGACACAAAGTAGGGTCACTGTTGCCAGGAGATGGGTGCTGGGACATTGGCAAGTTCTGAGCTGCTTTTGGTGGGCCATGGAAATGCTCCAGAATTCAGGAGACCATGACAGTCACAGGATGTCACGACATATTCTAAAAGCCACTGAGTTGTAGGCATACACTGAAAGATGTTCAAAGCAGTGACTTTTCTCTCACTCCAAACTAAAGGTCACTTGAAGGTTAAAAACATAAAATAAGACAATCCTGAGACCAATCCTCAACATGCACTAAATGCCAGGTCAGCATTTAATAAGGAATTCACATACACACACACACCGAGGAGTAAAGCATTACCTCAGGGGAAGCTGCTGCTCTATTGAAAAGCTGGCTTTCTACGTCCATACAGAGTTACAGTCTCGTAAATCCACCACGGCAGGCCTGCCCTGTCCTATAGGGTCACTGTGAGTCAGCAGTGACTTGATGGCAGGGAGTTCGGTGTTCTTTTGGGGGCCTTGGACCACGGTCACAGGCATCCTGAAGTCGACTTGCATTCTTGCATTTGTATGCCATTAAGTTATATATATATATATATATATATATATATATATATATATATATATATATATGAAATGATTTAAAAAGAGAAAGAAAAACAACTGTTAGATCCACGTTAGGCCAAGAAGTGCCAGGCTTGGCTACCAGGCTTGTCTGCTAGAATTCCTCTGTACAGCTGGTGACCTTAAAAATAGAATTTACCCCCTGTCACGGTAATAAATATGGATGGTGACTTGGGAAGATTTTTTTTTCTTTTCTCATTTCAGATTTCAGTATCCTACTGAGTCCTTTCCTGTATTGGAGTATGTTACTCTATTTAAAGGAACGCATGTGGACAGTCAGGGTGTCAAATACGGAAAACCGAGCATTGGTGTTCTTCATGGCACCCATCATATCCCCAGTCGCTTTAAGTATGGTGCTATTGTGGTTCTTTTTGTTGTTGAGTACTGTCAAGTTGATTGCAATGCATAGCAATCCTCTGGGACAGAGTGGAATTGCCCATCGAGTTTCTGAGACTAAATCTCTATGGGAACAGGCAGCCTCAGTTTTCTCCCAAGGAGTGGCTGATGGTTTTGAACTACCAGCACTATGATTGGCAGCTTAATTCTTAACCCACAGATCCACTAGGGCTCCTTGGACCCCTTATGGAAGGTAAGCATTCGACCCACTGAGCTGCCAATGTCTTCTTCCTGCAACAAGGCACACATAGCAGTAGACCAAGCATAAGCCATCAGAGTTGACACACTGGACGGCTTCTGCGTGGAAGGAAAACCAAGCAAAAGGAAGACAGTGCAGCAGCTTGCACTATTGCTCTGAATGGTTCATTCTCAAGCCTGCAGAACAAACATCCCCACCTGTGCTTCTATGGGAAGGACATACAACTCTACCTTGGGAGTAGGGAGGTTGGCACATGACTTGCTTTGACCAATGGTATGTGAGCCGACATGATGCTTGCCACTTCTCAGTGGAGATTTCTAGAGTCTTTGTATATTTCTAAGGAGCCCTGGTGGCACAATGGAACAAACAGTATGCTGCCAACACGGGGTTGGTGGTTCAAACCCACCAACTACTGTGCAGCAGAAAGACAGGTTGTCTGCCTCCATCTGGGAAGCCCTCAGGAGCAATCCCACTCTGTCCGTAGGGTCACTGTGACTACATGGGCTTGATGGCAGTGGGTGGAGAGGTTGTATGTCTCCACTAGTTCTCTGGCTCTGTGCCCTTTTATCATGAAAAGAGGTCTCGACACGTTCTACTCGGATCATCAATCAGCATCCATGGAAGCAGCCATCAAGAAATCCAAGGCGTTGCCTTGGGCAATTCTATTGAAAAGACAGCTTCAGAGTGTTAGCCAGTGAAGATGTCACTCTGATGTCTAAGGTGTATCTGACTCAACCCGGGGTCTTTTCAACTACCTCATAGGCACGAGATACCCGGATGATGAAAAAGGAACACATATGAATTGCGGTGTTGCCGATCAATATTGTACAGCTCATGGATTACATGAATAGACAAATCAAAGCTAGAAGAATTATGACCACCAAGAATGCGCCTTAGAAAAGAACGATGGTGAAACTTTGACTGTCTTCCTTTGGACATGTGAGGATATAGTGAGGTGAGGCACATGTCAGACCGCCTTTAGCTGCATACAGGGAAGAAGAATCTTGACTTGTGGGAGGGATGGTTGGCAAATTGCCACAAGGCAGAGGTCAGACATGCCTCCACCTTCCAATTTTACTTACCCTATTCTGACACCAACCGTCCTTCCCACAGCACCCTGCTCCTTGTCTGGGTTCGATATTCCATTGCAGTGGCCACACAGAATTCACAGACAATACTCAGGATGTGGGGGTTTCCTTGGGAAGTCAACTGGTTGTCACAAGTCAGGACCAGAAACCACAAGGGATGCAGTCCTTTCTCTGAAGAACATCATCCCAGCCAAACTGTCAGACATATCTCTAGTCCTTGGCATCTCCGCCAAGAAGCCCCTTGGCCTCTGTCCTGCTGGGGCAAGGGTTACAACACTCCTTCAGCACTGATAAATACCCAAAGGGCAAGCCAGCCTCCTGCGCCAAGACCCTCAGTTTTGCTCCTTCTGTGAGGGAGGGGCAACCACACTGTCTGATCATTCCAGTGCATGTGACTCCCCTGCTCTGTCTCATGGTCTTGGAGCTGCTGGTACGTCTGCTACCCGCCACTGCAGCCAGGGATCTTGCACATGTTCTGCTGGTGGCTCCACTTTCCTGATGATCGTGGGATTGTCTCTTTCTGAGACGGCTCATGTTTATACGCAGCGACATGGCAAAACTGACCAATGCCCGAGTTCGAGTCTTCTACCCCTTACTGACATCATGGCAGCAACAATGGGCTCCAACATAAGGGAAATTGTGAGGATGGCACAGGACCGAGGCATGTTTCTGCCGTCCGTAAGGTAGCTATGAGTCAGAACAGGCTCCACGACATCTGACTGCCACAACATCCCTTCTTGGTCTGCTTCCACCCTGTCACTGAGAGGGAGTTACAAAGATTATGGCCAGGAGAGCCACAGCACGGCATTTCACTTCACCACAGCATCTCATCGGAAAGGCCAATCTCTAGGAAACGACAGCCTCATTGGTAACGTCAGAAGGCCAACAAACACGAGGGAAACCCTCAACAGATGGACTAACCCAATCGCCACACCAATCACCTCAAACGTACCAACCAGGGTGGAGGTGGGGCAGGACAGGGCAATGTCGTGGTCGGTCCTATAGGGGGTCACCCAGGAATGGAACTGACTCACTGGCAGTAGTCACAGCCACAGCCAGGGCTGCTGCTTCAGCATGAAGCCTGACATAAAACATTCGTGGTCAGCCCACAACGCACTCAGCTAAGATGTCATCCGGGTGGAAAACACACGTGTGTTATTGCAATCCTCTGGAAATCTGGGACTGTCTGCACAGCCAAGTGTCCTAACAGGGCCAGTCCTGTCCTTCCCATCTTCCTGAGGTTTCTACCTTGTGGTCTGAAACAGCAGCTCCAGCTTCCACCATGATGACCCGTACGGTCCAGAGGAAAGGAGAAAGGGAAATAGCATATTCATTCATTCGTTTGCTCATATTCTCTCTCTCTCTCTCTCTCTCTCTCTCTTCACAGTCCAGAAATTGCACATGGATTTCTGCCACCACAGGCCAGAGCTCAGCCACATTGTCCTACGTAGCTGCTTGAGAAGCCAGAAACAGAATCTTGAGTTGGACCATCATAGACCCAATTCATACCCATTGCATTTTTCTGCCATCTTCAGGTCAACATGACCTGCAAGCTGTGTGTTGCCTAAGTTGGCTCCATTTCATGGCAGCCCTCTATGTTGCAGAATCAAGCTGCTCAGTAGGCTTTCTTTGGCTGAAATTCACGGCTGCAGATTGCCAGGCCTATCTACCAACCATCCTTCTGCTCCCACCCGCCCACCTCCACCAGCACGCTACTTCTCTGCTGGTTTTAGTAACCCATTGCAATGGATTATTGAACTCACAGACAATACTCACGGTGTGGGGTTTATTACGGAAGTTGACAGGTTACCACAAATCAGGATCAGAAAACATTAAGGATACAGTTCTTTCACCTGCAGAGCCTCCTCTCAGTCATACTGGAAGGCATGTCTCTCTAGTCCTCAGCCTCACTCTGGGCAAATTCAAACAGCCAACCTTTGGGCTTGTAATCAAGTGCTTAACTGTTTATGCCACCCAGGGGGCTTCTCAGGGCCAAAGGAGTAAAAAAAAAATTAATGTATGAACTCAGAGATGATCTGAAAAGGAGAGAAACTAACCTGTATCAAATTCCTACAGATGCCAGGTCCTGGTTTCAGAACAGAGGAGACAACAGATTTCTGGGCGGACACCGTCCTTACGCTCAGTTTCAGGGAGACGGTCAACAAGCAAGGAATCCAACAAGTCACATGGCGATGTCACGGTGGCTCCACCCTTAAGAGATGGGCAGAGGGTGGAAAGGACTAAGGCTAGCGGTCAGGGAGGGTCACGCTTAAGAGGTAGCACATGATCCAAGTGGTAAGAGCCTCCATTAGTAAGATCTAGAATAAGAACATTCCAAGCAAAAGAACAGCAAGTACCAAGGCCCTGAGGCAGCCATGAGATCCCACCAAGTCAAGGCAGACCCTCTGCCACTGAGTCCATTGTGACCGCGTGGCTAGGAAAGTACAGGCAAGAGGTTAGGGGGGAGGGGAGGGTCAGGGGAGGCAGCCTTGAAGGCCACCCATGGGCGTTTGGGTGGCATAACGGGCCTTTGGAGCAGACATTTAGCTGAACTCCTGCTATTTCTCAGACCCTGGTAAGACAGACATGGTTCATTTGATTTTACAAAATTAGAAACACCTCGCAACTCATCGGAACTCTGGTGGCATAGTCATTACACATTGGGCCGCGATCCACAAGGTCGGCAGTTTGAAACCACAGGCTGCTCCACAGGAGAAAGGCAGGGCTGGCTAATCTGGTTACATTTACAGTCCCAGGAACTCACGGGGGGCAGTTCCACCCTGTTCTGCATGTGTCGGCATCAACTCAACGGCAGGGAGTTTGCACCTCATCGGTCACGCAACAAGGTCTGCACCTGGGGGCAGACCTTCAGTGCTGGGTTTGACATCTCGTTGCAATGGCCACACAGAGCTCGCAGACGATACTCACAGGGAAGGGGGTTAGTAGGGAAGTTCGTGAGTTACCACAATAAAGATCAGCCAACTGCAAAGAAACGATCATTGGTTCACGGCAGCACCTCTCCTCAGCCAGCAGCCACAGCTCTCTCTCTGGTCCTCAGCCTCTCAGCCACATGGCCCCTTGGCCTCACCTCTGTGGACCAGGAAGCCTGCTTGTCACTCTGTCCCCCAGTCCCACTGCCGCAGCGCGGCTCCTCTTCCTCTGTCCCATCATCTCTGCGCCACCGTCTCTGGAGCCTCTGGTCTCCGCCTCAGCCACTGCAGCCAGAGATCTGGAGCGTGCTCTTCCCATGCTCCTGGGTTTTCTCCCTGTGTTACTCCGGGTTGACTAGAGAAACAAATCCAGAGTCATTCATATATGTGTGAAATAACTTTATATAAATGAGCATTTATGCATCAATAAAACAGCCCAGTCCAGATCACGTCCATCAGTTCAATATTAGCCCATAAGTCCAATATTAGCCCATGAATTTCTCTTTCTTTTCATGCAGCACATGCAATGACGCTGAATAAAAGACCACAGGCCAGTGGGTGGAAAGTCTTGTGGTTCCAGTGGCGGTGGAAGCATCTCAGCACTGGCACAGGTCTCCATGTGGCTCCTCCAGCCCCTGAGTGTGTCTTCTTGAAGGAAAAGACAGAGAGAGTGTGGGGTCAACCTCCAGTGAGCTATTTATCTCTGTCACACCTCCAAATGAGGTCATCAAGCTGCAACCGGATTAATAGGCTAAACTCCACCCCTTCACTTTGAATATCCTCAAATTGACACCAGATTATGTAATTTACCACACTCCCCCTGCTGTACCACACTCCCCCTGCTGCTGCTTCAAAGTGGGCTCATCCTTATAGCCTGGCTGGGGGGGGAGGGTGGTGTGTGGAGTGACTGAATCTGACTAATCTCCTCAATCAATGTTACACATGCCCTGTTTGCACAGTCCCACCCAAACGTTTGGGGGCAGTTACCGAGAGACACTGGGAAGAGCCCTGTTAAGAGAGTTCACTCCCCAACAAGGGCTTGACTATAAGTCAAAAGGTGCGCAGTTCAAACCCACCAAAAGTGCATAGGGAAGCAGGCCTGGCCCTCCACTTCTGAAACGTCCCAGCCTTGAAAGCCCCATGGGGCAGCTCTCCTCTGCACACAGGGTGTGGCCGTGAGCATTCGTAGGGTGCTAGCAACCACACCCCCCCCAGCCCTGCTCACACCCATCATGGAGAGGACACAGGGGTTTCCCCCGGTATCGAGGGTCCTCATGAGTCAGGACCTGTCCCACAGCGTCAAGACCGCCACAGCAGCAAGAGTTGGAAGGGATCTTGGAGATGAACCCGTCTTCAGCTCAGCCTCACACCCAGGACCCCTGTACACCATCCCCAGGGAAGGTCCTCTTGTCACCCCCCTGGAGAGGCAGCTGTTATCTCCCAGGCAACAGGCTTCGTTTCCCAATGACACTCGTTGCTTGAAAGTTCTTTATATAGTCCACCCTCCTTCCCCGCATTCTGCAGTCCTTTGACTGGGCAGCATTCAGTCTCTAACTCCCATCCCCTGGTGGCCCACGTGCCTCTCCTGGCAAAAGACATCCCTGATTTGCATGACTGCCCACTTGGCATTATCTCTGGGCCATTCTCTTCCCCAGTGGCCGTTTACCTCTGGATCATTCTGGACAGTGTATTTGGCATGCATTGTCTTCAGCTTTCCTGCTCACCACCACCTCCACCCACCCCCGGCCACACACACACCATGGCCCGAGCCAGTGCTAGCAAGTGGAGACCCTCTTAGAATAGGCAAGACTTGTTTTTGTGCATATTATAGTTTCTGCATATCTGTCTAGATAAGATAGGTGGGATAAACAATCCAGAGGAGAAAACAATGGGGGTGATAGTTTGGCTAGGGGGTGGGCACAGCAGAGGAGGAGGCAGGGGAAAGAAAGTAGGTGTTCATGGCCCTGCAGGGGACAGCACCTGAGACAGTATGGGAATTACCCCTGGTCTGATCCTGCCACACCAAGGCAAAGCACTGGGGGGAGTGCAGTGGAACAACAAGGGAATGAAGAAGCAAGGTCCCCAGGGAATGCTGAAGGTGGACTTTGGAGCCAGGGCATGGTGCCCCAACAGACTGGACTGGAAAGCACTCCTAAAGGCCAGCAAACAGTCCTTGAACTAACTACAAGCTCTTCTTTCTTGCGTTTTGTTTTGTTCTTTGTCAGTAGTTTATTGTTGTTGTTGTTGTTTTGTTGTATATAGTTGCTTGGTTTTGCTCTGTCTTGTTTTGTGCATGTTATTTTCTCCACAGGTCTGTCTAAATAAGATAGACTGGATGAACAATTGGAGGAGAAAACAATGGGACGAACAGTTCTGGGGGGACATGAGATAGAGGGAGGTGGGGGGAAAGGAAGTAGTGTTAACAAACCCAGGGACAAGGGAAAAACAAGTGATCCAAATTGGTGGTGAGGAGGGTGTAGGAGGCCTGGTAGGGTATGATCAAGGGTAATGTAACCAAGAGGAATTTCTGAAACCCAGGTGGGGACTGAGCATGATAGTGGGACAGGAGGAGAGTCAAGGGAAATAGAGGAAAGAGCTGGGAGACAAAGGGCATTTATAGAGGGCTAGATAAAAACATGTACATATGCAAATATATTTATATATGAGGATGGGGAAATAGATCTATGTGCCTATATTTATAGGTTTAGTATTAAGGTAGCAGATGGACATTGGGTCTCCACTCAAGTACTCCCTCAATGCAAAAATACTTTCTTCTATTACATTGGCATTCTATGATGCTCGCCTTCCCGACATAACCTCTGAAGACAAAGCGGGCGAATAAGCAAATGTGGTGAAGAAAGCTGATGTTGCCCGGCTATCAAAAGATATAGCATCTGGGGTCTTAAAAGCTTGAGGATCCACCACCACCACCACCACCAAAAAAAAAAAAAAAAAAAAAGCTTGAGGGTAAACAAGCAGCCATCTAGCCCAGAAACAACAAAGCCCACACCAGCCTGTGTGATCATGAAGTACCAAAGGGATCAGTTATCAGGCATCAAAGAACAAAAAAATCGTATCATTGGGTGCACACCTCCATGATAAGATCACTGAAGACAAAGCAGGTGAATAAGCAATTGTGGTAAAGAAAGCTGATGGGGTCCAGCTATCAAAAAGTATAGAGACTGGGGTCTTAAAGGCTTGAAGGTGAACAAGTGACCATCTAGCTCAGAAGCAACAATGCCCATATGGAAGAAGCACACCAGCCTGTGTGATCACGAGGTGTCAAAGGGAGCAAGTATAAGACATCATCAGAACAAAAAAATCTTACCATAGTGAATGAGGGGGCGAGTGCAGAGGGGAGACCCAAAGCCCATTTGTCAGCCACTGGAGAGCCCCTTGCAGAGGGGTCTAGGGGAGGAGACAAGCCATTCAAGGTGTGATATAACACCAATGAAAAATACAACTTTCCTCTAGTTCCTAAAAGCTTCCTCCCCCACCCCACCCCCAATTATCATGATCTGAATTCTACCTTGCAAGTCTAACTAGACCAGAGGATATACACTGGTACAGACAGGAACTGGAAACACAGGGAATCCAGGTCGGAGGATCCCTTCAGAACCAGGGGTGTGAGTGGTGATACTGGGAGGGTAGAACGAGAGTGGGTTGGAAAGAGGGAACTGATTACAAGGATCTACATGTGACCTCCTCCCTGGGGGACCGACAGCAGAAAAGTACGTGAAGGGAGACGTCGGACAGGGCAAGATATGACAAAATAATAATTTATAAATTATCAAGGGCTCAAGAGGGAGGGGGAGATGGGAGGGAGGGGAAAAATGAGGACCTGATGCCGGGGGCTTAAGTGGAGAGCAAATGTTTTGAGAATGATGAGGGCAGTGAATGTACAGATGTGCTTTACACAATTGATGTATGTATGGATTGTGGTAAGAGTTGTATGAGCCCTAATAAAACAATTAAATAAATAAATAAAGTGAGTGTTAACAAGCCCAGGGAAAGGGAACAAAAAGTGCTCTAAAATTAATGGTGAGGAGGGTGTAGGAAGCCTGGTGTGGCTTGATCAAGGGCAATGTAACCAAGAGGAATTGCTGAAAGCCAAATGAAAGCTGACCATGATAGTGGGACAAGAGGAAAGTAAAAGGAAAGAGAGGAAAGAACTAGGAAGCAAAGGACATTTCTAGAGGACTGAGATAGTTAAGGTTTATTGGACCAATTTTGCTGATAAACACATATGGGATTAATTGAAGGGCAAAGAGATAAATGGCTCCATGAGCCTGGCCTTTCTAGTCCTCGGGTCTCTTGCTTTGTGATGGTCGGGCCAGGGTGCAGCTGCCTTAGCCAGTTCCCTGCTTCAACTGGCAAGGCTCACTTCCTGCAAGACATCCCCAAGAAGAAGCCGCATAGACCTACCCTGATGCAGCCCTGGGTGCTGGAGCAGCCGCGTGGAGACCCCTGCCAATGCGGAGATGCTCACTGATTTGACTTTCCTCCTGCACTCGGCGTTATTGCATGTGTTTTGTGAGATTGAGGAGGATATTGTACATCTGTGTCAAAACATATGGGCTAATGTTGGACTTACGGGCTTGGGCAGCACTGGGTTGGGATGCTTTCTTAATGTACACGTATCCTTAATGTAAAACTCTTATACATATGGGTTTCTGTGGATTTGTTTCTCTAAGGTACCCAGACTAACACAAGGTCTAAAATACAGGCATGTACATATGTAAATATATTTATATATGATGATGGAAAAACAGGTCTATGTACATATATTCATAGGCTTAGTATTAAGATAGCAGATGGATATCGGGTCTCTACTCAAGTACTCCCTCAACACAAGAACACTTTGTTCTATTAACCTGGTATTCCATGATGCTTAACTTCCCAATATGATCGCTGAAGACAATGTGGGTGCATAAGCAAATGTGGTGAAGAAAGCAGTTGCCCGACTATCAAAAGATATAGCGTCTAGGGTAGTGGTTGTTAACTTTCTTAATGTCGTGACCCTTTAATACAGTTCCTCATGTTGTGGGGACCCCCCAACCATAAAATTATTCTCGTTGGTACTTCATAACTGTGATTTTGCTGCTGTTATGAATCAGGTGACTCCTGTGAAAGGGTCATTCGGCCACAAAGGGGTCGCAACCCACAGGTTGTGAACTGCAGGTCTAGGGTCTTAAAGGCTTGAAAATAAACAAGTAGCCATCTAGCTGGGAAGAAACAAAGCCCACATGGAAGAAGCACACCAGCCTGTGTGATCATGCGGTTTCTCTAGGATCAGGTATCAGGCATCAAAGATCCAGAACAAAAAAATCATATCAATGTGAATGAGGGGGAGTGCAGAGTGGAGACCCAAAGCCCATCTGTAGGCAACTGGACATCCCCTTACAGAAGGATAACAGGGAGGAGACGAGCCAGTCAGGGTGCATTATAGCACCAATGAAACATACATTTTTCTTCTAGTTCTTTAATCCTTCCTCCCCCCCAATGTCATGATCCCAATTCTACCTTACAAATTTGGCTAGACCAGAGGATGTATACTGGTACAGATTAGAGTTGGAAACACGGGGAATCCAGGACAGAAAACCCCCGTCAGGACCAATATTGAGAGTAGTCATACCAGGAGAGTAAGGGGAAGGTGGGGGAAAATAGGGGGAACCAATCACAATTATCTACATATAACCCCCTCCCTAGGTGATGAACAAGAGAAAAGTGGGTGAAGGGAGACATCAGTCAGTGTAAGACATGAACAAATAATAATTTATAAATGATCAAGGGTTCATGAGGGAGGGAGGGAGAGAGGGAGGAGAAAAAATTAGAAGCTGATACCAAGAGCTCAAGGAGAGAAAAAATGTTTTGAAAATGATGATGGCAACAAATGTACCAATGTGATTGACATAACGGATGGGCGTATGGATTGTGATGAGTTGTATGAGCCCCAGTAAAAGGATTTGAAGAAGAAGGCAAGACTAGCGCAGACGTCTGTGAGGCAATGGGGCTCTTTGCAACCACCCTAGGAAGATGGTTAGTTAGTCTGCGTCTGGGAGGCGAAGGAAAGGACAAGTCTGAGTTACGCCTTCCGGGAGAAGTGAAGAACAATGGCTGTCCTGTGACTTCCAGCTGAGTAGGGGTGGGGGGGGCCTGAAACCAGAGAAGGGAACCTAGCTGCAGGGAATTCCAAGAAACACCAACGTGTGTATTTCTTGGAGGGATATTTCCAGCGATTTCTGAGAACTCCAAGAAACTGCTGTGCTGACATATATTTAGTGAGGCCAAGGCAAAGGCTTAGCCCAGAGAGATTCATTCAAAAATCAGCACAATGAATCTTTACTTTTATCATTAGGCCTTTGAACTGGTTTAAACTGGTTCAGTGCAAGGCCGATGCAGCACATTTGGAAGAGACCCAAATTTGTAAAGTGTGGTGTGCCACGATCACTGGAATGGGAAAATTACAGACCTGAACTCTCCAAGGGGAGACGTGAGAGAAGCTTAGTGGACCCTTTCAGGAGCCTGATGCAGGAGACTGGATTACCCAGGCCCGTGGGGAGCAGGCAGCATGCCTTCAAAGTGGCGAGGCCAGCCACCCTCTCTGAGTAGGGCACTGATTCCGATCCTATGCCATAGGTACACTGCGCTGTTTTCCAAGGAGATTAAGTTTCTTGTAGGGTGTGGTAGCCCCTCATTTTCCCCATACAGGTATTGTGGTGCTCACCTAATCTGCTGTCAATGTGAGGATTACGAGTGTAGGGGTGAAGTCTAGCCTGTCAGTCAGAGACCTTTGTGTGGGCATAGCTTTCTGAGAATTCTGGGAACTGCTAAATTTCCTCCTTGGAGACGGGAAACAAAACATGGAATTACACTAGTGCCCTGAGCTGGAGAAGCCACATGGACCTACCCTGATGCAACCAGACCTCCAGAGCCGGAGCAGTCACAGAGTCTCCCTGCCAGCGCTGAGATGTTTACAACGTCACTGGATCCAAAGACTTTCTACCTCTGGTCTGTGACCGTCTTGCACTCAGCATCATTGTATGTGTTTCTTGAGTCTGAAGAGGAATTTATAGATTGGTATTGGACAGATGGGCTACTATGAGACTTATGCGTTAGATCTGGACTGGGCAGAGATTTTTTCTTAATGTACAATTATATATAACTCTGTCTTATACACATTTGAGTTTCTATGGATTTGTTTCTCCAGTCTACCCAGACTGACACAGTCATCATTCCAGGTAACTCATATTTCACAAATTCTGGTCTATCCCAGTTTCACTTCATCAGAGTGAACTGGGAATAATTGGCTTGACGCATTGATTTCCTTTTTCTTCTTAATAAAGCATGTTCAGTGGGATAGAGACCAGTGGGGCTCCTCACGCTATAGGCCTGAGTAGCCCTTCGGGCCTGGAACAGCCGTTTAGAAAGACGCAGCATTTTCCCGAGGACAAAGTCCAAGTTCGGAAGGAGGAGGAATGGAAGCAGGAAGCAGAGGGGGAAGAGAGAGAAGGGATGGACCATTAAGGGACGGCGTTGGGTGGAGTGAATCTGTGCCTGAATTGCCGAACGGAGAATTCGCATCTGTATCTAATTCAGAATTTTGAAAAGAAAAATTAATTAAGAGGAGAAAACAAAACTAAAAATAGTGCTAATTTTCCCCCTGGATTTATAAAAATAATATATGTGTTATAGAGCACTTGGAAACATCTGAGGGAACTTCAAAACGTTTGTGGGAAAATGATCATTTACAAAAAATCATCGTTTAAGTCCATTTTCCACACAAGCTTTTTGAAGGCCCCTCTGACAAGCCCTCTTCCGTTGAGAGACTCGCATATTCAGTAGTTGATGGTCATGCTTAATGTGATAAAATTAAGGCTCAAATATTTTGACTGTGAATATTTTACTTCAATTTTGTTTAGCAGAATCTAGGGTTCGGGCGCATTTGTGTTCTTGTTTGTGCAAGAAAACCAAACCTTCTGCCAGGAAGCCCACTCTGACGCAGAGTTCTACTGCACAGGACAGGGTAGAACCGCCCCGCGGGTATCCGAGACTGTATATCTTTACGGGGGCCGAACGCCTTGTCTTTCTGCTGAGGATCAGCCGATAGTTTCGAACGCCCAATGCATCACCACTATGCCACCAGAGCTCCTGTTCTGCTGGAATGAACGGATGTCTTGACTTTTCAGAGAAGAAACTCCAGAACAATTACCCTGATGGTGCTTCAGTGGCTGACCACAACTTTAAACAAGTTTCCCAGCCATAAGGATTGCTGATGCCCAAAGGAAACATTTACCAGGATACGTCACACTCGCATGGTGCATGGGTAGTTATTTCATATGCGGGTTCCCCATGAGTCAGGGTCCAACTGGATACCAGCTAACAACAACAGCAACCTGTATGCATTTGTCTCTGTGCGAGCCATGAGTCAAGGGCTGATTGGATAACAACAAACATGTGTGTGTGTGTACCATGAGTTCGCATTGAGAGTTCCAATTCCAACACAACGCGTGTTCCACATTCGTTTCCTTTGTCCATGAACTCGATTCCCCTTCCCCATGCCCGTTCTATGTGCATACATGTAGTTGCTCTGCCCCCTCGCCTGCTCCTTCCCAACAGTCCTTTCTCCACTTAAGGACCCCAGCACCCCATGCCACGCGGCCTATCTGCAGGGACAGGGGCCTTACCCCTTGCAGGGTGACCTGCAGGGCTGGCCTCTCCATCGGGGTCAAGATCTTGATGACCCGATCTCACCCCACCTCCATCTTAGTCCCCCATGTGCTTGCCTCCCCCCCCCCACCTATTGGACTTGGCTGTCCACAGATCCAGGTGGGAGGGGGACAATTCAGAGCACTGGAGTACAGTTCCGTTGAAAAGAACAGGGCAGCTCTTTCTACAGTGTGTTGTCCCTACGTTGAGTGGCGCCTGTAAGCTGTGCCTCCCCAGGGAGAGCAGCCCCTGTGGAGAGCGGGGCTTTAGCCTCTTCCATGTGTCTGCAGCTGGGTGGGGGCCCCTCCTTCTGGATCCCTCTGCAGGGCCTCTGAGCGGAAAGCCCTGCATTGGGAGGAGAGGGGCCTGCTGCTGGTTCTGGCTTTGCCTGATAGAGGGGCCCCAGGACCTCACAGCCTCGCTATCAGCCACTGCACACAGAGCCTGGGGTCCCCAGGGAAGTGGGGAGGAGGGGAGGAGGAGGCCTGACCTCCAACCTCCAGCGGACTCACAACACCCCAGCAGAATTAAGTCCTGGCCTGGGAGAAAGGGCGACCACTGGGCTTCCTGAGGAGCATTTTTTTGTAAGCGTCCCTAAAGAAAGTCAAGCAGGGCTAGCAGATATTACAGGACAGCCCCACCCTCCCCCTGAAATGACACGCTTTCCTGAATCCTCTGAGTCACTTCACCACACCCCAGGGATCCCAGCCTTCCTGGTTGCAGGAAGGAAACCTCCTCGTAGGTAAATGATCAATTTCCTTCCCATCTCTCAGCACCTGACTCCTCCCACTTTTGTCCTTGTTTTAGGATCAGCCTTTAAAAAACCAATTTATTCATGCTGTTGGGACAGTGGAGTCAAACTCGGGTAGGGGACAAAGAAAGTCAATGGGCAGCATTTGAAGTCCAGTGAAACAACAAAAGCTTCCCGTCCCTGGCGCTACCTGAAAGCAGTTGGCTTTGACTCAGTGCCATCTGCTGGCAGCAGGAGACACTGCAGCTGAATACACACCTGCCTGTGGGTGGTCTTTGAGTCCTGGGTGGGCTCTTAGACTTGGCACAGGTCAGAAACATGGCAAGAACATTTTAGAATGTCTTTAGAGAGTCTTCACTGGTGGCACGGGGTGGGTACCAGGAGCCTGCATATAAAGTAAATGGCCCAGGTGACGAGGAAGCGGGGAACCTGGGACTCACATTTGTCAAACTGCGGGTCTGACCAATGCTACATTCAGAGGATGGACAGGACTTGCTGGTGACGCTGAGTGGGGGCAGCAAATCGGACTCAGGGACGGGCTAGAGAAGGCTTCTGGGAGGGGGTGGCTTGTTGTAGCGTGTCACTGAGTCCGTTCTGACTCGTGACCCCGTGTGACAGAGGAATGACCTTAGTTAGGGTTGTCTAGACTCTCATCTTTACAGGAGAGGCTGGTCCCTGGAGAAGGTCACCGTGCTTGGTAACGTGGAGGGACAGCGAAAATGAGGAAGGCCCTCAACAAGATGGATTGGCCTGGTGGCTGCCACCAGGGAGCCAGGTGAGGTTGGCGCACACACAGGACTGCTTTGTTCTGTTGTGCATGGAGTGCGATGGGTCATCAGTGACTCGATGGCACCCAACAATGCAGTGTCTTTGCAGGAGTAGATGACCAGGCCTTTCCGTGCAAGGAGCCGCTGCCTGGGCTCCAACCACCAGCCTGATGTAAGCAGCATGCGCTTAGCACATACCTACCGTGCCCTCGGGGCTCCCGTCCCAGAAGTAAAGACCGCTGTGTGAGTCTGGGTACATTAAAGAGACAAACCCACAGAAACTCAGATGTATAAGAGAGTTTTATATAAAGGGTGAGTGCGCATCAAGAAAACATCTCAACCCAGTGCTGCCCAAGCCCACAAGTCCAATATAAATCCATATGTCCGACACCGATCCACAAAGTCCTCCTCCATCTCACAAAACACATGTTATGACACTGACTGCAAGAGGAAAACCGAGTCAGTGAATGTGTAAGCATCTCAGCACTGACAGCATCTCCAGCACCCAGGGCTGCATTGGAGTAGGTTCATGCGCTTCTCCTCAGGGATGTCTTACAGGAAGTGAGCCTTGCCAGCTGAAGCAGGAACTGGCTAAGGCAGCTGCACCCTGGTCTGACCATCACAAAGCAAGAGACCCGAGAACTCACAAGGCGAGGCTCACCGAGGTATTTCTCTCTCCGCCCTTCAATTAACCCCACATGTGTTTATCGGCCAGGTTGGCACAATAAACTTTAACTATATCAACTGCTGAGTGGCATTTGGAATTAGAGACTGGAGACCAATGAAAACGGGAGAAAGGAGTCCTGTCTCAGGGCATCAGCATGTTCAAAGGCCCTGGGGCAGGGAACTGCCAGGGTCCTGCAGCACTGAGAAAAGCTGGGGGGAAGGGCATGGGCAGAGTGTCACATCAGGGAGTGCTAGGGACACTGTCTGAGATCTCTAGTCCTGCTACAACAGAAATGCTACCAGTGGATGGCTTTAGCCCCCAAATGTGGTCTCTCGCAGCTGAGGGGACTAGAAGTCTGACTTCTGTTGGCTCACAGTTTAGGAGGAAGGTCCTTGTCTTCTTTCAGCATCGGTGGCCTGGTGTTCCGTGTCTGGGTATCAGTCTTCCCCCAGGTCTAGGAGGCTCCCAGCATAGGGGCCCCGGGTCCAAAGAATGAGCTCTGCTCCTGGATCCTCTTCCTTGGTAGAGGTGAGTCCTTCTGTCTGCGTCTCATCGCTTTTATAACTCGAGATAGAGCCTGATCCTCAAGATTGCATCCTGCCTCAGAACATAACGGACTCTAATCTTTGATGCGAGGATTGACACTGCATAGGATAGTTGCAGCCGATCACAAAATGGGCTCTTAAACTTGACACGGTCAGAAGTACCGCAAGAACCTTTTAGAAAGCACAGCCCTGGGCTCTGGCCTCTGGAGACTCTTAAAAGGTGGTATGGGGTGTACCAGGAGCTGTGTTGGTAATCTCTCACAGTGCTGAGCCTGTGATACTAAGAATCTTGACCCAGCCAAATCGACACAATTCAATCCACAACAGATACAAGCTCACTTTACCTAAGAGCTCCGAGGAAGATGGACACTTCTCTGGCAGGAGAACCACCTGAGCTGATGGCTGGGTGTTGCTGGCTGTTCCCTCTGGCAGCCAGGAGGGTGCAGACCGAAAGCCTGGGGCTTCTCTGGGAAGGAAGTGGATGCTCTAGGGGAGGCAATGGCCAAGAAAGAGGATGCTGAAGAGGAGCGACAGGGCAGGTGCTCCGAGACGCAAAGAATAGAACCTACTGACTGATACCTGAGGTGGAGGACCGGGGAGGGGGAGCAGGGACGGGGCAGGGCTCTGATCTCAGTGACTAGATGTTCTCATTTTCCAACATGGCGGGACAGGGATGCAAAAGGGAAAGGGGAGATGGAAGGGGCCCTGTTCTGATGTCACTGTCGCTGCCCTCTTCTGCCATTTTGGTGTGTTATGGGTTGAACTGAGCCCCCCACCCATGAAGATATGTTGAGCTCCTAACTCCTGACGCGGCGAGGAAAGAGGGTCTTTGAAGAGACCATCAGTTAGCTTGAGATGAGGCCATACTGGTGTGGGGTGGGTCTCAGTCCTTTAGGCACTGGTGCCCTACGAGGAGAGAAGAGGCAGTGACAGGGAGACAGTGTCGTCCCACAGAGTGGGAAGAGGACGGCTATTTAATTATGCAGCCTTGGAGGTTGGAATCTCAGTAAACCAGCTGCCTGCCTCCTCCAGCCTGCCTTTGCAAGCACTTCCTGAGGACACAGCGCCATCTGCCAGCACTTGTAGTGAGGCAGCTACAAGCCAGGGGGCTACTCACAGCTGGAGAGAGGCTCGCAAGGGGTTCTCCCCCAAAGCGTCAGAGGCACACCCACACTAACCACACCCTGATCTTGTGCTCCCGGCCTCCAGAACGGACCAAAACAAACCCACTGCCATCGAGGCCATTGCGACACATAGTGACCCCACGGGACAGGACAGAACTGTCCCTGTGGGTTTCTGTACATCCTTGCTGTTGTGAAGTGACATCGAGTCAGCTCTGAACCATAGAGACCCGGGCACAACAGAAGGAAACACTACCCAGTCCTGCGCCATCCTCACAATTGTCCCCATGCCTGAGTTCACAGTTGCAACCACTGTGTCCATCCATCTCCTTGAGGGCCTTCCTCTCGTTCACTGCCCTCTACCAAGCATGATGTCCTTCTCCGGGGACTGGTCTCTCCTGACATCATGTCCAAAGCTTATGAAATGAAGTATCACCATTGGGCACAGAAAGCCTCATCTTTCTCCCAAGGTAGCAGCTGGTGGTTTCAAACCGCCAACCTTGTGGTTAGCAACCCACATGTAACCACAATACCAGCAGGGCTCCTCCAGAGCTCAGAGGCATAGCTAGTGCCTAAATGAGGAGCCCTGGTGGTGTAATGGCTTATGCAAGGGGCTGCTAACTACAAGGTCAGCAGTTCAAAGCTATCGGCTACTCCTGGGGAAAGATGAAATTTTCTACTCTTGTAAAGAGTTACAGTCTTAGAAACTCACTGGGGCAGTTCTACCCTGTCGTAGAGGGTTCAGTGAGCCGAAGTTGACTCGATGGCAGTGAGTTTGGTTTTTTGTCACAGACAGAACGTGACTCAGTAGATGCTGTGAACCACCATCAAACCTGCTGCCACCAAGTCCCCTCCAACACGCAGGGACCCCGTGTGTGTCTCCGTAGAACTGTGCTCACAGGGTTTCCGGTGGCTGGTTTTCCAGAAGTAGATTGCCAGGCCTTTCTTCCTAGGCACTCTGTCTGAGTGAACTTGAATGCCTAACCTTGGGGTTTGCAATGTATTCTGCAGACCTTTGCATCACCCAGGACTCCCTTTGCTCACTGCCTTAACAAACTATGACCACTGGGGGGCTTTCAAAGACAGACACGGATTTCCTCAGTCTATGGAGGTTGACACCCTTCTATAGGCCCCTCTGCCAATTCCCAGCATCTGGAGCAACCATGGGTGCGCCGCTGCTGTTTGTGGGCAGATGTCCCCCCACTCCTGCATCTTCCCAGTGCATCTCTCTGTCCAGACTCCTAACCCGAGACGACATTCAGAAGTGAAGTGGGATAAACTATACCCTACTCTAGTGTGACTCAGTTTCCAAGCAGGGCCACAGTCACAGGGATTAGGGTTTCCACATAACTTTGTGAGGGGATCCAATTCGATCCATGACAGCCCTGAATATTCCAAGAGATTGTTATTGTTCTAAGAGAGCATTATTGCCTCATTGCTAACTAATAGGTTGAAATGAGATTTTTTTTTAAAAAACCTCTTGGGCCAAGCCTTTACGTTTGCGTGGATTCAGAAACTGGTGTCTTGACCCGGGGTCCTCTGCAGAGACCGTGTGGACATCCTAGATCTTCGATGACACGCAGGGCCCCTGGTCCTGAACAAGATCAAACTCCCCCCTCTGACCAAGAACACACCTTTTAGAGATTTTTCCAACTTTCTGCTCAGAGGCTCTTTGGGCGTTGAGCTATCGCCCCCCCCCCGCCCCCCTGCGCCTTCACTGAGCTCCACTCCCAGGGCAGACCGCAGAGACCCAACAAAGGTAAGTGGAATGACCTAGGGTCCACTCGAGCCCCAGGCCACCCATTGGCTGTGTCAGTGGGCATGTACTCTCTTTCTCTCCATCGTATTTTGGGGAGCCAAGTAGGGGGCACTGGGTCAGGCAACAGGGTGACACAATCACACACTCTACTACTAGTCGGAAGGTCAGCAGTTTGAAGCAGCCCAGAAGGCCTCCAAAGAAAGGCCTAGAGATTTGGAGCCTCGGAAACCTCTCCGAGCACAGTTTACGCTGCACACAGGGGGACGGGGTGGGGGGACGGGGTGGGGGGCTTCAAGAGAAGGCCGTCGGATGCCATCATCGACACAATCAATTTCAGAATGCTGTCTACATTCTTGTACCCGCTATGATTAGCTCCCCGATGCCCATCAACCTCCCTGCCATCACCCTAAGGAACCATTCATCTCATTTCTGTCTCTGGATTAGCTGGCCTGGATCTCATATAAGAAAGCCATACAAAGGAAACGCAGCAACAGACAAGCAAATAAAACACAGAAAAGCCTCAATACAAAGAAAGCAGTTGGCTAGGGGGTGAGGGGAGATAGGGAACTGGGTTCCACCTTGGTCTTCCCTATCTTTCCGCCCCTCCCAGGCTTCTTACCCTTTGTCCTCCCCTGGGTCTCCCTTAGGAATTCTGAGCCCCAGGGAGGAGGTGCACTTGATGGCCCCGCTGAGGCCATGGAGGTGACGTGAGCCCACGGTGGCCCCTGTGCGCAGTCAGCTGTGCTGTGCTGGGTGGTAGAGGCTGAGAACTTCTGGAAGGATCAACTGGGAAAGCAAGCTCCAAGCTAAAAGAGACTAAGTGAGCGGGTGAAGAAGTCGGAGCCTTGCCAGGGGCTTGGCGGGGGGTGGGACTGGGAGAATGAAGCTCAAAAACAGACCCAGGTGCAGGAGGGGCAGTCCCCGTGCAGGTGGGGCAGCGCCGCCCATCACCTGCCTTACCCTTTCCCTCCACATGGGCGCGTCATCTTCACAGCCAATGAAAATGCTCCCAGCCAGCCGCTGAGCCCAAACCCAAGTAGCAAAACACAGTTAGTACCCCTCAGGTGGAGCTGTGCCCCAGAGGCTGATTCAGGGCCAGTAGATACCAGGCCGTTCTTCCAAGGGCCTCCGTGTGGACTCGAACCGCCCACCACGTGTGCAGGGGAGGCTGCACATCACAGCCTCTCGTGAGCTGGAAAGGGGGCCAAAGTGCAATTGCTTGAAACACTTGGGGAGGTGGGGGATGGGTCCTTTCTCTTCAATTTGAATGGATCGCTAATGTTTAAAAGTCAGATTTCCCTGGAAACACGCAGCCTTGGGGCTTCTCGGAAAACCTGGCCAGCTGACAACACACGGGCTGCATTTCAGGGGCAAGGGTCACCAGGGCCTGTAGGTCCACCCCTTTGAGGAAGCCAAGGGCAGGAACAAACCTGCTTTCAGCTCTAGGGCCTCCCCTGCGGGTGAGTTCCGAGTTCACTGTGGGTTAAAGCAAGCAGAACTGAAACACAAACGAGGCCTGGGGCGTGTCTGAGCTCGCTCCTGGTTCGGTTCCCCCAGCCTCCTCCAGCCCTTACTCTGTCCCTGGAACGCCCTAGATCTGGGCCATTACAATTCTACTTTCGTTCAAGAGTAAGAAAACGGCTCGGAAGGCACATCTGACCTCCTCTGGCTTCACAGGGAGCAGGAGAATCCATTCCTCACCAGCCCAAGGCCTATGGCCGGGAAGTAGAGGTCACACGTGCCTCCTGGGGTACACGGGGGAGGAGGAGGTAGGAGAAAGTAGTGAGAGTAGAATGAAGGTCGGACATGATTGTGGGGCAGAAGGAAAGTAAAAAGAAATAGAAGAAAGACCTAGGAGGCAAAAGACATTTATTGAGGTATAAACATAGGCATGTAATATATTAATGTAACGATAGGGACATAGGTCTAGGTATATATATGTAAATGTTAAGTATTAAGGTAGCAGATAGGCATTGGGTCTCTACTCAAGTACTCCCTCAATGCAAAAACACTTTGTTCTAATAACCTAGCATTCTGTCATGCTCACCATCTGGACCGGATTGCTGAAGTCAAAATGGGTGCATAAGCAAATGTGGTGAAGAAAGCTATAGGGGCTCGGGTCTTAAAAGTTAAACAACTGACCATCTGGCAGGCAACAAAGCCCACATGGAAGAAGCACACCAACCCATGTGATCACGTGGTGTCGATGGGATCGGGTATCAGGCATCAGAAGACCCAAAACAAATATATCGATGCAAATGATGGGGGTCAGAGTAGAGACCCAAAGCCCATCTGTAGACAATTGGACATGCCCTCACAGAAGGGTCCCAGGGGAGGAATGAGCCAGCCAGGGTGCAGCACAGCACCGAAGGAACACACACCATGCCTCTAGTTCTTTAACGCTTCCTCCCCCACTATCATGACCCCAGTTCTACCTTACAAATCAGACTAGGTCAGAGCAGATAAGAGCTCTTGACACGCGGAATCCAGGACAGATAAATCCCTCAGGAACAATCATAGGAGTAGCAATACCAGGAGAGTAGGGGGAAGGTGGGAAGAGAAGGGGGAGAAATGAGGAACTGACAACAATGATCCAGGTCTACCCCGCCCCCCACGGGGAGGAACAACAGGCTGTAAGATATGAAAATAATCAGGGGTCTACAAGGATGGGAGGGTGGGAGAGGGAGTGAAAAGACAGGAGCTGATATCAAGGGCTCAAGTAGAAAGAAAATGTTTTGAAAATGATGATAGCAATGTAAGGTCTCTCTCTCCAGGCTAGATTCCAACCTCGGTCCTTGGCTCCGCACGAGAAAGATTTCACGCCGAAGCCAGGCTCGTGATCCAAGTGAATTTATGAGAGTTAAAAGAAGCTTCAGGTTTTAGCGACACCCATAGGATTCCTTTGACCATGCGGCCTGGCAGAGGCTGCTCAGGGTCACGCAAGGATCTCTCTCCACCCACGAAGACGACCAGACCAGCCAAACAAGACCCTCTCCAAGACGACCAGACCAGCCAAACAAGACCCTCTCCCTTTCGGTTCCTGCCTTCTTAAGGGTTCCCCTGGGGAGGCGTGGTGAAAGACCCCAGGTTGATCCCATTGGCTGAATTGCAGTCACCTGGCCCAGGTGGGCTGCTCCAGGTGTAACGCCCATCTGCGCCTCCGGCGGGAAAATACAGTTTTGTCCTTTGCTGGCTCTCCTGGGCATGCGTAAATGGACTTCCCAATTACCTAGGCTAAGCTACCTAACAGCAACATATGTACAAATGTGCTTAATGCAATTGATGTATGGATTGTTCTAAGAGCTATAAAAGCCCGCAATAAAATGATTAATTTTTTTTTAAAAAGATGGTCTCTAATTCAGGCAGGATATACAAAGGAGACCAAAAAGTTCATGGAAAGTGGAATTAAAAGATGGTAAAATTTTTACGTGAACTGTTTGGAGATTCCCTCAATGTAAGCTGAGGGCTGTGCTTCAGTTTTTGTAATTTTGCTTTCCTTTTGTTCAGCTTCAACCTGAATTTTCATATCAGCAATTGATAGTTTCTTCCGGAATTTGCCCACCCCTGGGGGTTGTTCTGACGGATGATAGTGAGCTCCCCTTGGTCTTTGTCCACACATGTAGTCCATTTCATTCCCTCTGTGTATTCATGTGGTGAGGTCCATGTTCATCAACTCCAAAACCAAACTCATTGCCGCTGAGTGGATGCTGACTCATAGTGACCCTCTAGGACAGGGTAGAACTGCCCCTGTGGGTTGCCGAGCCTGGAAACCTTCACAGAAGGGAAAGCCTCTCCTGCAGAGCGACTGATGGTTTGAATCACTGGCCTTGTGGCTAGAAGTCCAACAAGTGACCTGCTGTGCCACCGTGGTGCCACATGTAGAGGGACTGCTTACTCTGTTGACAAAAGGTGCTTTCAATGAACAGGTCCTGACTCTGCAAAATGTTGTCATATGCCTCCGATGCCACTTCTGTCACCAAGGCCATATTTGCCAATGAATGATACTTGTTTCCAACTTCCTTATTCAAATCATCAGTAATTACTCATGCATCTCACTAGTAGATTTGATCAGTTTCAGAGTACAGAAATTGGTAAAACTCTTCAATGTTTTCCAAGTTGGTCTTAGTGAGTGGTACATAAAACTTAATAATGTTAAAAGTGTGGTTGACTCAGTTGACAAGAAACAAATCCAGGGACACTCATAAGAAAGAACTTTATATCAAAGAGTCATTGTACATTGAGAAAACATCCCAGCCCAGTCCAGATCAAGTCCATAAGTTCGATATTAGCCCATCAGTCTGATATTAGCCCATGAATTTCTCTTCAGAATCACACAGCACATGCAATGATGCCGAATGCAGGAAGATCACAGGCTTGAGGGTGGAAAGGCCTGTGGATCCAATGGCAGTGGGAGCATCTCCAGGGCTCGGGCTGCTGTCAGTGTGGCTCCACATGCCTTGTCAACGGGAATTTGAAGCTGAGAGAGTTGGCCGCCTCTTCTGATGGCGGAATCAAGAGAAGGAAAGTTCCCAGAATCCTCCTGAGAAGGCCCCACCCAAAGTGACCTGATTGACAGGCTAGAATCCACCCCTTCATTCTTTTATCAAGTTAACATGAAAATTGTGTAACTACTACATATATTAACTGGTCTTCCTGTAGGCATAGGAAGGCTATCTCATCGTTGATTCTTGTACTTTTGTACTTCAGGGTAGAACTTGGCTTCTGTTTTTGCCGATGTTGTTCTTGGCAGAGCAGGTCCGTATGTCCACTTCAGAATGGCCATTCTGTCTAGGAAGTAGGAAATCTTTATGTGCTCCATTTCATTTTGATGGCTTCCAATCTGCCTATGTAGATTCATAATTTGTACATTCTACCTTCTGATTATTAATGGGTGTTTTGGAGCTTATTTGCTCTCATTAGGAAACATGTCAGATCAGAAAAGGATGGTTCTGTGTAGTTAGATTTTACACCAAGTTGACAGTCTCAGTAGAAGTGGGGGGTGGAGCCCTACCTGTCAATCTGCTGGCAGCCTGGTGATGCCTCCTTTGGGGTGTGGCCTTTTAAAGAAGAGAAACAGTGAGAACCTCTCTCTTCTTGGTAGGATTTTGTCTACCCCATGTGGGAGGCTGACCCAGTCTGTGTTGCTGTTGGCATGTTTCTGCACCCGCTGGCCTGAACCCACTCAGCCACTACATGATTCCCATGAAATGGATCAGCACATGGTTATTCTGAGAGGGTGGAGGTTAAAGACCTCCCAAATGCCCAGTTTTCCCAAACAACCCTCTCGCTCCACCATCTCTAGTATCTACCTCCCCCTTCTCCTCTCGGCCTTCTCCCTCCTATCTCTGAGTTCTGGGATTCAGGCAACATCTCACTGAGCTCAGGTTTATCAAGACAGTGACTCATGCCGTTGTGATGCTGGGAGCATAGTTCACTGATATTTGAAACACTTGCTAGACAGGTGCACAGGTTTCAGGGGAGCTTCCAGACTCAGACAGGGTAGGAAGAAAGGACTGGCGACCTCTATCGGACTATTAGTCCATGGAAACTCTACGAATCGCATCAGAATATTGCCTGATACAACACACACACACACACACACACACACACCACCACCACCCCATCAGCTGGACTCTTAAGTTCCCAAGACTCTAAGTCTTTAGAGCAAGTCTTGGACTCAAAATGCAGAGTGGTGATGACAGTAGGCTCAAGCTGACTGATGACCCTAAAGAGGGAGTTGCTGAAAGGACAGCAATCAACAACTATGCTTTCTTGGGGCTTGATGGGATTCAAATTTGCCTGTATAGACACTTTGTACCCCCTGCTGGGTACAAATTAAACTGGAATCTGTTTTGGGACACCTTGGGGCAACTTTTTTTTTTTTTAAGGAAAGTGTGAAAACTTTCTATATATATTTAAATCATTTTATGGGGGTCATGCAGCTCTTAATCACAATACATACCTACAAGCAGCGACCACGCCCACAGAAATGCCTGAGTGTGGCCAAATGACTCCTCCAGGCAGAAGTGCCAGGAAATTCCCCACAGCTTGGCAGTTCTTACTCATCCATCATCAACAGCCCAGCGAAGCCCCAGTGAGTTGGCATTTGGTGTGGCTACAACACCCAGTCATTCATCTCCTTGATAAGGGTGTTAGGTTTCTGGGGTGGTTTCCCCCTCGTTCTTGCTTCTCCATGCTGAAAGGATTTACGCATACTGGAACAGGAGCATGGAGCCAGTGTGCAGAGCCAAGAGCAGGATATCCCAAGACAGTGAGCAGGCTGAGAGTGGGCAAGCAGGCCGGCACCTGGGAGGAATCTCACCCTCCCCTTGTGGCAAGACAAGAGACAAAGGGGTCTGTGGCCTGCTCTTATTCCCTCCCATCCCCACTGGCTGGGAAGCCGTGGTTGAGGGGACTTGGCCAGTGGTTCTCAACCTTCCTAATGCTGGGACCCTTTCATACAGTTCCTCAGGTTGTGGTGACACCCCCCCCCCCACCATAACATTATTTTCGTTGCTACTTCATAACTGTAATTTTGCTACTGTTATGAATCATAATGAAAATATCTAATATGCAGGATATATTTTCATTGTTAGAAATTGAACACGATTAAAGTATAGGGATGAATCGTAAAACAATATGTAATTATATATTGTGAAATATTTATTTCTAATTACAAATAAATGAAATTTTGTCGTGTAGCATGGGTAACAGTCTTCATGATGGGTACTCATATGTGGGTGTATCTCCATGTGGGTGGACCCGCTGAAAGGGTTGTTTGACCTCCAAAGGGGTCATGACCCACAGGTTGAGAATCTCTGTTATTGGCTGAGTTTAAGTGTACTTGTGTAATGCCAGGTCGCTAATGTCTAGTAAATGCACCCAGGTAGGCTACCCAACGGGGCCTAGATTACTTGGGACTGAGCGTGTTTCATTTTGGATTTTCCCTTAGGTATCTAATTAGTGTGCCTGATTTCTCTCCAACCCATTTATTGTGGCATGGACAGCTGATTTGTGTGTGGTGTAGGCATTTAGGGGAGACAACCCCCCTTTGTCCCTATCTAGCTACCTTTCAAGAGGATGTAGTTTGTCATATTGGAATGTTGGTTGGAATGTTTTCTTCCAAACCCAAACTTCCCCGGTTGTTGCTTTCCTTGAAATTCCGCCTCTCCATTGGGCTAAGCAGGGCTGACACCTCACACACTCTACCTTCAGAGAAGACGAGTTCCTTCTGCACACCCCCAGCCACTCTGTCGTTTCAGAACTTAGACGTGTCCAGAACTTTTTTTTCTTTCGTCAGCTCTGGTTCTTATTTTCTAGTCCTTTTAGTTATTGGTTTTGGACTCTGAAAAAAACAACAACAACAACAGAATCCCTTCTTTTGTCTTCCTGGGCTTATGTTCATTCCAAAATGCATCCGATTCCCTCTTGCTCAGTGGTGAGCATGTATTGCCGGTATTGCTGAGCCACGAGTCTGACTCCGTGACTGCGCGAGTCAGAGCAGAGCAGCCTCAGCGTTCTAGGCTGTCAGCCGTGTTATGCTGTCTGACTGACACTTAGGTACGTGTCACAAGTGTAGCCAAGTCAGATTCACGTCTACTTTTCCTCCTTCCGTTTCAGACCAATGCTCAGGTCTGCCGGGTAAGGAAGCTGGAGAGGCTTATTATTATTATTTTAGGCTGTGACCCTGCTTGCTCTCTCTTCCATTTTAATTTTGTTTCTATTTATTTATATACTAGTTTCCGCCCCCCCTTTTTATTTGTGGAATACATACCAAGAAAAACACATTCTATGGAGCTGCACCTCCCACCTCCTGGATCCAATGACTGTCTCATTATAAACCCTCCCACATCTATGGATCTTTGCTTTCCAGCCCCATTCCTTTCCGGCTCGCCACGCCCCACCCCCATCCTGGCCTCCCCGTGGGTGGTCTTTACAGTCTTAGCCTTTGGTGCGGAACCAGGCTTCCTTTTCCTTCCTTCCTAATCATTGTCATAAAATCTGATTGACGAGCCTGCCGTGCATAGTTTTCTCTCGAGTTTTGTGCCCGTCTTGAGGATTCTGACTGCCCATCGTTGTTTTGAAGGGTGCGTAATATTCCACTGTGGAATATGGCAGAGCTTGTTTATCCGTTCCGCCACAGACAGGGTGTTTGATTGTTTCCATCTCGGTGCGGTCATAGAGCTTTCTGCAATCCACATGGATGTGCACATGTCTGTCCTGTGTTGTTCTCTCTGTCTCTTCAGGGTAGAGAGCAGGGAGAGAGATGGCAGGATCCTCAAGTTTTTGTCTTTGCATTTGGCTCAGGAAGTGTCGTTCCGACTTCCAGAGTGGCTGTACACGTCCGCCATCCCAGGGGCAAAGATGAAAGGTCCAATCTCTCCACATCACATCCTCTCTCGCCTCCTCTGTTATCTATCTATCTACCTACCTATCTATCTACTCTATTATCTATCTATCATCTACTCTATTATCTATCTACTTTATTATCTATCACTTTGCTAAGAGTATCAGTGTGAGCGTCCCATTGCTGTTTTAATTTGCATTTCTCTTATGGCTGATGGGCGAGAACATTTCTTCATCTGCTTGTTGGCTACCTGGGTGTCATCGTTCGGGAACTGTCTGTCCGTGTCTCGTTAGGCAGCAGGCCTTATCAGGCCCTTCTCCCACAGAGCCTCGCTGCGGGCTCAAACCGGCAATCTTAGGTTAGCACTTGAGCCCTAAACTGTTGTGCAACCAGCGCTCCCGTTGCCAATGTGTAGGAGCCAGTCATTGTGTAACCTAGTGAAATCCACTCTTCTCAAATTCAGTCTTGGAGCAGGCTTCCCTCACCATCCATCCCTCTCTTAAATGACATCTATTTCCTCTGCAGTGGAAGCCGATTTTGAACTGACCCTTTGAGAACCTATGTGGAGGATGGCCCTGTTTGTTTTCCGTGTGTGCTTTGCGCCTTCGCACAGAGCAGTCCTCTTAAAGCCCTTTATTGAACGCTCGCTGGCCTGACTTTGCGCACTGTCGTTTTCCTCCACGCACATTGTACAGATGACACAGGCACACAATTAGCTGGTGAGCAGTTCTAGTCCTGGGCCCTGCCTTTCTCCCTCCTTTAAGTCGGCATGTAGGCAAATGTCACCTCTTCAAAGACACACTTCACCTCTCTCACACCCCCTCGAAAAGTTGCCAGTTCTAACTTCAGGAGGCCCCACATGTTAGGGAGGGGAGCTGACACAGCTGGGTGGTCTCCCTTGCTGTGGTCGTCATGAATGCTGATGGCAGCCTCTGTCTTCTGTTTCTCCTCCGTGGAGCAGAAGAAATTTTGTCTTGATCCTGACAGAACTCCCCCCCCCCCCCTACCACTGGATGAATATTTAAGGGATGGGGAATTTCCCCAGGGAAAACAGTGGGGTCTGAGGAGCAGCTGGTACCTTTTGGCTCTTCGGGGCAGAAGCAACACTTCCTCAGGGTCTGGAAGTGCGGCCCTGGAGGTGGGACGTTGCAGCCCCTGTGGAATGAGGAGGCCGGTTCAGCCCGGAGTGAAAGCCAGCGGGGAAGGGTGGCCCTGCGCCAACAGAGGGTGAGTGTGGGGGTCAAGGGAGAAAGAAGGGCGCGGGAGGGTGGGGAGGACCAAGGCGGAGGTCACCAGTTGGGTGGGGGGCAGGGTGCCTAGGGATGTAGGCAGGGAGGGTGGCGTCTGAATGGGGTGGCTAGGAAGGGGCGCCCAGCGCGCTGGGGGAGTCGAGGAACAGCCAGTGTAGGGGTGGTCAAGAGACCCAGAGGGCCTCTCCGGCTGGGCCGTTCGGCAAGGCCATTTGGGGTCTGGGGGCGTGGAGGGCGGAGCCAGGGTAGACAGGAACGACTAGCAGGGGACTTGGGGGGCGCCCCCAGCACCCCGAAGAAACAGAGGGGCACGAGTGAGCGGGCAGGGGGACGTAGAACGGCCGGGGCCCGGGCGGGCCGGAGGGAGCGGGTGGGTGACGGTTGGGTGGGGTGCGCGCAGGGGGCGGGGTGCGCGCAGGGGGCGGGGTAACAAGCGACGGGGCGGGGCCGAGTGGGGGGGGCGGGGGCGCGGTGACGTGACGGGGCGGGGCCTGGAGGGCCGCGCGGGGACTGTGTGGCCCAGGGCTGGTTCCGACGGGCGCAGGCTTGGGGGCGGGGGGCACATGCGGGCGGGCGGGGCGATCGCGTGCCGGACCGGGCGGGGCCTGGCGGGGACGCGCACCCGGACTGGGTGGCGGGGGGCCGGTCGGGCGCCGGCGAGCTTGGGGGCGGGGGCGCCCGTGCGGGCGGGGTGACCGCGACTCACTTCCGGGCGCGCGGGGTTGGGCGCACAGGCCGGCGCCGGAGCCGGACCCAGACCCAGCTGCGCGGCGGCTTCTTCTCTGCGGCCATGGGGGCGTCGGCGAAGCTGCTCCGCGCCGCGATCATGGGGGCCCCCGGCTCGGGCAAGGGCACCGTGTCTTCGCGCATCATCAAGCACTTCGAGCTGAAGCACCTCTCCAGCGGGGACCTGCTCCGGGACAACATGCTACGGGGCACAGGTGGGGTGCCGGGCCCCCGGCTGGGGGTGGTGGGCGGGGGCCCTGCGGGCCGGGGAGTTGGGGCCGGGGGTGCGAGCGCACTCCTTTTCGCCTGCTGCGGCATCTGTGGAGTGAGCGGCTGCGCCCCGAAACTCGGGCCTCGGGAGTCAGCTTTGGACGGGTCATTGGGGTCAGGCACTGGGGTGACGGACAGGCTCGAAGTTCAAAGGCTAAAGGAAGGAAACCCAGCCAAAGAATAGAGGAAGCACACCCAGCCCTGGTCGCGGCTGCGCCCGAGAATCCTTGGGGCTGCGGCCTGGGCTCCACGTGACCCCGCACCGGGACATTGTCATTACTCTTGCTCAGAGAAACAAGAACTCAGCCATCGAGTAGATTTTGACACCTGGCCACCCAATAGACCGGGTAGAACTGCCCCTGTGAGCTTGCGAGCCTCCAACTCCCTACTAGTGTAGGAGGACTCACCTTTCTCCAGAGAGCCGGCGGTTTGCAGCCGGATGCGGAACCCCCGTGCCACCAGGGCTCCGCTGGAATCTGCTGTTTTTCACTGATTTGGGCGTCTTGTTTAAAGTGTAGTACATCTTTAGTTCTGAAGTCTCCACCACAGTCCAAAGAGCAAGTGTTATCCCCATTGCCGTCCTCAGTGACTGCTAGAATTAGCATTGGCACTTTTATTTCAAAACCAAACCAAACCAGAAACCAGACCCATGCCCCGCAGTCATCCTACTCATGGCGATCCTACTGGACAGAGCATAACCGCCCCGTGGGGTTTTCCAGGTTGTAAACCTTGTGGACATGACTGCCACATCTTTCTCCCTCTCTGCCGGCCGGAATAACCACCTTGCACTGAGGGCCCCTTTGATCATTTTATTTTCGTGACCCCGAGGTTCCTGGGGCACAGAAGCTATTCTTGTGCATAGTTGGTCATCTGAAGATTTTTTTCTTATTTCGCATAAATTCTTAATAGCTCAGCACAAAATTCAGCCAACAAACTGCATTTCACAATGGTGAGCTTTGTGTATGTAAATTATGTCAGAAGTCTGTTTATAAAAAAAGCCAACAGTGAGTGAATTTTTGTTCCGTTTTTCTTTCCAAAGGATTGCCTTTCCCCCCAACAGAACCCATTTTGAAGCTACTTTTGACAACAACAAAATTGTAGACGCAGTGGTGAAAGCTTTAGAAACGCGAGCAGAGCGCGTACACAGCAAAAGAAATCCCTCCTTCGTCTTCTGCTTTTTCTCATTAAAATGTTGATTTCTGCGCAAGCACGTCCATTTTCTGCCTGCCTGTTAGGGTCGCTATGAGTGGCGTGGAGTAGGTGGGTGTGGTTTGTTGTTTGCTTTTATTTCATGCGCCATGCCATCACATACAGGTCGGTAACTAGCCCCTGGGTGGCACCCTGTTTGCACACCCCGTTGCCAACTGAAAGGTTAATGGCTCAAACCTGTCCAGAGGCATCTCAGAAGGAAGGCCCAGCAGTCAAATTCCAAAAGGTCACAACCCCTGAAGACTGTTCTCTGCACACACGGGGTCACGACTGGAGGCCTTGGTTTGGGTTTTGTATCCCCTCCCTCCCATGGCTGGTTTGTTTCTTTTTAAATCATTTTATTTGGGGCTCGTACAACTCTTATCACAATCCATCCATCCATCCATCCATCCATTGTATCAAGCACATCTGTACATTTGCTGCCATCATCATTCTCAAAACATTTGCTTTCTACTTTATTTGTATTCTGTCCCAGCCTGTTTTCGCTTTCTCTGTAGTGTCTTTCGGCAAGACAGCATCGAAATCCACTTCATCCTGTCTGATGAATCTGCGCGGCTTCGTTGGCAATTTTTCGTGCCGCTTTGTCTGCTAGCATTGATCTGGAAAATATGGTCGTATTTTCATGAAATGCTGTCTGAGGGCTAAGTCGTTTGGCTCGCTTGCTTAATGGTCTTGTTGCAACAAGCTGAAGTAGTTTGGTAACTTCCAGCTGCGTGGGTTGGGAGTGAGCTTACCCAGAGTGGGTGGGGCAAAGCATCCTGGGATTCTTTAAGGAAAAACATTGCAAGGAGGCGAGTCTTAGCCGGGTGGGTGAGAGCCTACGGTCCGTTAACTTTTAAGACGCAGAACATGTGAACAAAAATAAAAGACAATGGCATCAACTTTTTAAGAAATCCAGAAGCAGTGGGTGGTTGGGTTTTTGATTCTGAGCCCTCCATCCTTGTCTTCTCCAACCAGTTCCCAAACAAGGAAACGGGGAGGAGCAAGCTCGGCTGGCCCCGGGGTGCCTGTGGGTTCTGGAATCCTTGCAGCAGCTCTTTAGCAAGGAAAACAAGTCTCCCAGCTTGGGGAGATGTTATTACAGATGCGCTCTCCTCCTCAACAAATATTTGTCAGTGGGTTGGGTGTCCCCCCCATCCCCCAACAGGATCAGGGCCAAAAGGAAGGTGTAATCTCTAAGTGGAAGAATATACTTACCACATTCTGGGTGAAGTAGAGTCACGAAACCCAGAGAAACACAGGTCACGAGAATACTCGAAAAGAAAACGAGGCCCCTGCTACTGGGGACCCAGGAGATAGGACACGGTTTCCCATTTTCTTGAGGGTCTCCAGCGGCTTGTCCACGCTGTGCATGGAGTGCGCACAGACCGACCTGTTGGGCAGGTCGATGCCAGTCTGAACTCCTGCCCCATCAGGGCAGCCCTCACAGGTCACGTCCACCGAGCACTGCTTCGGCCCGACGGAGGGTGCTGACGGCCATAGGGGCCGAGACGCACTCCTATGGGAGCAGACAGCCTCGTCTTTGCCGGAGGAGCGGCTGTGGGTTTGAACGGCGGACGTTGCGTTTACGGGGATCTTCATAGTGACCCCAGATGAAGTGGCTCGTCTTTTCCCATCTCTTTGGTTCTTTTTTAAAATAATCTTTTATTGGGGGGCTTTTATAGCTCTTACATCAATCGTATCAAGCACAGTTGCATATATGTTGCCATCATTTTCTTTCTACTTGAGCCCTTGGTATCAGCTCCTCTTTTTATATCCCCCCCCCATCCCATCTCTTTGGTTCTTGTCTTTAAGTTAAACCCCCTAAGCACCTGGCTGTCGAGTTGATACAGGTTCATAGTTGTGGGAAACAGAACAGGAAGAGAATGTTTGTGGATAAATCCTTTAATCTCATACCTTTTTTTCCCCCCTTTAATACACCATGAATATAGTTCATTGATCTAGATCAATGTTTCTCAACCTTCCCAATGCTGCGACCCTTTCATACAGTTCCTCATGTTGTGACTGCCCCCCCAACCATAAAATTGTTTTTGTTGCTACTTCAACACTGTCATTTTGCTACTGTTATGAATTGGGCGACCCCTGTGAAAGGGTCGTTCGACCCCCAAAGGGTCGTCACCCACAGGTTGAGAACTACTGATCTAGATCAAGCCTTTGTATTCTCACATCTAAAGAAGCCTGGCAGGCTGGGTTTCTGGAGTGGAGGGAGGCCTTCACCCTTGTGAGTTGGAGGTGAGTCCCAATCACATTCTCATAATTAATATTGTTCCCCACTATATCCTCCCATCATATTGCTGCCTTAACGTTACCTCGTACAAGCAGCCGGCTGATTGCCGTCTGTGTGCTATTGCTCCCTAGGCTCTGCGGACAGTCGCTCCCCTCACCTGCCCCAGCACTGGCATTAGCTTACTCCCCAATGAACTCAGGCACCTTTAGGGTGAGGGTACAGCCCACTTTGTTGCGTGTGGTTCCCTGTACTTAGTGGGGCTTGCACGCCCAAGAGTGTGTGTGTGTGTGCGCGTGTGCAACTCTTGGCGCAGACCCGGCCCCTGCAGTCATGGTGGGTCGTGGAGCCGTCACATGCTTTGTCTTGTCCGATGATGCCTCTGTCCCCTTCGGTGGTGGGTGCTGGTACCACACACATAGTGACCCTACAGGACAGTAGAGCTGCCTCATATGTTTTCCATGGGTGTACATTTTACGGGGGAGAGAAACATAACGAGTTACAGTCTGGGAAACGCACAGGGGCAGCAGTTCTGCCCCATCCTGTCGGTTGCTGTGAGTGTCGGACAGCAGCGAGCTTGTTTCCCGTGCCCTTGCCCATCTTTCCAGGAGCAGACCGCCACAGCTTTCTCAGACGGGGCGGTGACCCTCCAGTCAGCGAGCGGCCAGTGCTTAGGCTCACAGCAGTCACGCCCAGCTAGGACCGTGGTGCCGGTGGGGATTCCTGGTTGCCACCCGCCGATTGTGACTCATGGAGCTGACATGCCTGCTGTTCCACACAGGTCTTAACAATCCTGCTGTCGGCAGGGAGTGCCCCACTTAGTTTCCTGGGAGCTTTATTGGTGTGTGACATGCCTTACAAATACACAAGTCCGCCCATGACAATGTGCAACTGGATTTGACGATCTTCATAGTTGTGCAGCCATCCCCACGGGCAGCTTTACAACAGCCCATCAGCACCCATAAAGGAACCCCAGTGGTGCTGTGGGTTCGGTGTGGGGCTGCTCACCGCAAAGTCGGAGGTTCAAACCCACCAGCCACTCTAACGGAGAAAGGTGAAGTGGTCTGCTCTCTTAAAGATGCCCTGCCTCGTAAACCCCAGATGGGGGCGGTGTGAGTTCGGATGGACTCACTGGCAGTGGGTCTATCGCTCCTAACCAGCTAGCTGTAAAGCATGCATCTTCTGGTTAGCAAGCAAGGAAGGCCTTGAACCACCACTCTACCACCCAGCCTCCTGGCTGGTGATGCCCTGCTTCTGAGAGCAGCTGCTGCAGGAACTAGGAGCCCCGACTGGCTCAAGCCCTCTGCTGGGTGTGGGAGCCGCTCAGACGGGCATCCAAGCCTGTTTGTGGCGAGGTCTCACTGGTTGAGGTCATGTAAGCCCTCTGGGCTTTCAGGAAAGGACACAGAAATAGCAATGGCTTTTTGTGGAATGAAAACACCTCTTAGACCATTTCTTGGAAGGATTTCCAATGATTACCATCCAAGTGGGATCTGACTTCCCTGATTTTTTCCCCCTAACCTTTGCCCTCTCTGTTTATTCGTGAATTGCTCTGTAGAAAATTAACTTATCACAAATCATTGCCTGCCTTTGAAGCTAGCTTTTTTGGGGTGATGGGGGTAGGTGTGGAAGCTCCCAAACAAGCTGTTTTGCATTGAGAAGAAAATAAGCTTTTTAAAAAGCAGAATTCTCTTTAGAAATAATTCAAATTATTGGGAGCCAAGCCAGTGTGTATGTACCAAAATCCAAGAGCATCCTGGACTAGAAGCCCTTGCATATCATGTGGGGAGCTGGGAAGGCAAAGCTTAGAGCTGTAGATCACAAACTGCCGAAAAGTAAATAAAAGATGCAAAAATGCCTCTGACGCTGCGATTTTCAGCACCTACTGATAACACAGTGGTCCATAAACCCGTTGCCATCATGTCGACCCTGATCCAGGGCACCCCCTGGGCCTGAGTGGAGCTCCCCGCAGTCTCAGCGCTTCTTTATTGATCGGTAGCTTCCCCTGTTGCTGTGTGTTTTGTCTGAGACCTGGGCATCGTGGTTGCATGTTGGGGTGCTGACTGCAAAGCCAGCAGTTCAAACCCACCATCCGCTCAGTAGGAGAAAGATAAGACTGTACTCCGATTAACCGTTTCAATCTTGGAAACCCATGGGGGCTGCTGCACCTGCCCTTTGTGTCGCTGCGTCAGCTTTGACTGGACGGCCGTGAGTTTGGTGGTGGTGGTGGTTAATTACAGGCACCTGTGCCCACATGATCGCAATCATGTTGATTATTTTATCACCTCTGTGCGTCACAAATGTTGGCGGCAGACATTTTCAGCCACGCGGAGGGGCCCTGGTGGCGTAGTGGGTTAATCATGGGCTGATGGCTGTAGCCATGCAGAGCCATGCATTGCTCTGCATAGAAGAACGAGGCAGTCTGTTTCAGGAAAGACTGACAGGCCCAGGGACCGACCGTAGGGAGCAGCTCTTCCCTTCTTGCAGGGTCCCTCGGAATCTCCTCGGGGGCAGTGGTTTGGGGGCATTGATGGCACCTGGGGCGTCTCGTCGGGTGAGCAGTTCTTAGCTCCTGGGCTGGGGTCCAACAGATGCCCTTGCTGACCGGCTCCCTGCCGCCCCTCCCCTGCAGAGATAGGCGTTCTGGCCAAGACTTTCATTGACCAAGGGAAGCTCATCCCCGATGACGTCATGACCCGGCTGGTCCTGCACGAGCTGAAACAGGCGGCCCGGAGCAGCTGGCTGCTGGACGGTGAGTGGAGAGGCCGTCGGCTGGTTCGGATTCGGAGTGACCCCATCAGAGGTCCTAGTCTGGGGCCTGTGGGAGCAGATCACCAGGGCTTCCGTCCGTGGAGCTGGCAGGGATTTGAGGCACCACCACTCCTGTTGGCCATGGAGAGCTTCACCCCTGCACCACCAACGTTTCTTTTTAGCTGCTCAGGGTGCTGAGCACCGCTGCTGGAGAGAGCACATGGGTGGGCAGGAGCTGGCCAGCTGGGTGCGGCCAAGGGGGCCTGGGTGCTGCTTCTAGCCCCTTGAGGCCTTGGGTTCTAGGTGCACAAGGGTTCCTGTTAGACCCCACCCCCCCCAAAAAACCCACAAACAACAACCCACTGCATCAGAGTGGATGCCAACCTGTAGTGATTCTCAGGACAAAAACAGTTGGCGGTTGGGCAGCACACTCGACTTTGGCTCATCCTCCCCCCGCCCCGCCCCTCACCCCCATGAGCGTCTGGTGTCTTCTGGCGGGCAGAGGGCCAGGAGGCTGAGGAGGAGAGAGGTGAGCTGGGAGGGAGAGTGTGTCCTAAGACCCTTGGCTTCCCACAAGGAAGGTTCTGAAAGGTGAGAATCAGCTGGAAGGTGGCTGAGTGAACTCCCGGTGGAAGAGCTGAGGGAGGCTGCTGGGTATGCCATGCAGAACGTGCTCTGGGAGGACATCATCCCCAGGACAGAGTGTGCAGGGACTCTGTCTGGTGTCCCCGTCCCCTAGCTGTAAGTGACAGAGCCCGACCTGGAAAGATGTGCCCCTCCTAGGCCTGGAGCTGAGCAATCGGGCGAGGGTGGGGGAGAGGGATGCTGGGGAGACTGGAGCCTCAGAGGTAGCCAGTCACAACGTCACTCAGAACTGTGGCCTCTGAGCCAGGTCTGTGCCAGGGTGGAAGAGTAACAGACCAGAGGACCTGGGGACACCCAGTTCCTGTTCCCCCAGGAGGAGCCAGGGCTCCGCCTGCTCTGGCCTGGCTGACGGGGCAGCTTGTGGGGGCCGCCCTAAGTCCTCTCTCAGGGTCTCAGCACACACACATGATCGCCCAGGCCCGAGTCTTCCTCCACAGGAATGGTTTCTTCAGAATGGTGTGCGAAGACATGGAAGGAAAGGGCCAGGGAGGAGGCAGGAGGGGAAATGACGTGGCAGGGGCGAGAGGTCCGGTCCTGCGCCATCCGTTTGCAGCCACGGTGCCTGCCCATCCAGTGGAGGGTCTTCCTACCCTTTGCCGACCCTGTACTGTGTGCTCCCTCTCGAGGGACTGGCCCCTCCCGCCGACCTGTCCAAGGGCCATGAGATCAAGTCTTGCCAGCCTTGCTTCTAAGGAGCATTCTGGCTAGACTGCTCCCAGGCAGATGTGTGTGTTCTTCCAGAAGCCCAGGGGCGTGCGCAGTCTGTGGTCTGTTGTTCACCAGCCCCCTAGGGGAGCTGTACCGATTGTTCTGCGGCCTTCCTTACTCGTGGTCCAGCGCTTGTGTGCAGCTGAGCTCAATGGAAATCCTGTGGCCTGGGTCAGCTGCCCTTTCGCACTCAAGGGGATGTGTGGGGTGAGGCAAGACAGCGTGGCCTGGGGCTGTAGTGACAGATGGCTAGGCCTCCTCCTGCCCCCAGCCGCCCTGCAGGGACCGAGGGTGCGCCCTGAGTATGGTCCCAGCAGCAGCTTCCACACAACTGTGGGCGGCCAGCCTGGTGCGTTTTTCCTTTGTGTGGTTGTTGTCCTTAGTCTTTGTGTGGCCTCTCAACAATGGGTGATGTCGCGCACAGGGAACGGATGCAGCGAAGCGCTTCCCGAGTCAGCCCCGTAATCTGCTATGGACTGCTGGGCTCTCCTGGTCCAGGAGTGTTGCCTCAGCTCTCTCGCCGGGGGTAGATGGAGTCTACACTGCTCAACACTCACTTGATTTTTTTTCTTCCCCTGCCCCCTCCCTTTTAAAATGGTCTCTTTAAAAGGTTTTCCAAGGACCGTGCCACAGGCTGAGGCCCTGGACAGACTGTATCAGCTGGACACGGTGATCAACCTGAACGTGCCCTTCGAGGTCATTAAGCAGCGTCTCACTGCTCGCTGGATCCACCCAGCCAGTGGTCGTGTCTACAACATCGAGTTCAACCCTCCCAAGACAGTGGTGAGCGGTGGTGGTGGGGCAACGGGGCCTGCCACCGAGCACACTGTCTCCTAGCGGTCAGCGGTGGTGGTGGATGGGTGCAGCTTTCTCTGTAGCACCTGCCTCCAGCCCTCTTGCCCTGACAGGGCTGCAGGTGTAGGCTTTGAGAACTTGGAAACCCCGCTCCTGACTGGAGCTCTTGAGGTATATTCTCGGCCTCCTGGGGGTGGTCAGCTGCCCGGTGGCAAAGGCTTTCCCAGAGCAGCAGGCGGGGAACTCGTTCTCCCTGAGCAGACTGACTCACTGCTTAGAACCGTGTACCACTGGGTTCTAAGTGGCCCATACTTTGGGAGCAGACAGCCAGGCCTTTCTTGTGATGCACCTGAGTGCACTGGGACCTACTACTTTTCGGGTGGCAGCCGAGCACATTCACCATCTGGACTCCCCAGGACCTCCACCCAGCAGAAGCAGGGCTCTGTTGTTCCTTCTGAAGCCTTTAATATTGCCCCTCTCTCTGCAGAGCCAGGGAAGGCCCGAGGGGGTGTGCCAGGGCTAGCGACACCTTGGTTTCTTGAGCTGTCCTGTCGGAAAGGGAATCTTGCTGTATGCATGTCAACTTAGTCTGGAGGCTCCTTTCCCAACCTCCGAGGGGCCTGCGGCTGCCACCCGCGTCTCCCGGCTCGCTGTCCCCAGGATGGCCCGATGTCCAAGCCTGTGGATTCAACCCCAGGGCACTGCACTTCACCGTGGGGCTTGCTGCTTGTGTAGGGAGGGGATGTTGGTTTCACAGCCCCCTGCAGGAATGTCAGACTGGCTTTGCCTCCCCTGTAGGGCGTGGACGACCTGACGGGCGAGCCTCTGGTCCAGCGCGAGGATGACAGGCCAGAGACAGTCCTCAAGAGGTTGAAGGCGTACGAGGCCCAGACGGAGCCAGTGCTGGAGTTCTACCAGTGAGTGCTTGCTTTCCAGACCTCTCTGGTGTGGGGAGCAGCCCTCCCAGGAGCCTGCGTTCCATCTTCCAGTGGGAACAGGAGACCCCGTGCAAATGGGCTGTAGCCATGAGGGGACTTGCTCTTCCAAGGCAGGCTGAAGGTCAGCTCGCTGGCTGGTGTGGCTGGTTCCGAGCGTGTGCTGTTCTCTCCGCCCTGCTGCCTTGTGTGCGGTGCCTGACCCTAGGCCAGCTCTTCTTTCATGAAGGTGGCTGGGCCGCACCTGCCACCAGGCGTGCAGGCTTGCCCATTGCCAGGAGCATACCTGGCGCTGCCTGGCAGTGAGTCCATTCTGCCCTCAGCGCCCCCAGGTGTGCGTCAGATTAGAACTGGGCTCCGCTGTCGTGTGTTCAGACTCATCAGAAGTTGACTGCCAGTCCTTGCTTCCAAGGTGCCACCGAGCAGCTGAGCGGGTTGACGGTACCGCCTGGGGCCCATCACAGCAATTAATCACAGGGATGGTACAGATTAACTGGTGGGTCCGCACCTGGAGGGCGGTGGGCCAGGGTCACCCCAACTGCTGACGTGAGAGCGTGCCAGGCCAGCACCTCCCACACCCAGGGGTTGGGAACCGACCTGACAGACACTGCTGTTTCCTTTTGGTCCATGTGCCAGGAGGGGACGCTGTGGCACAGAGGGGCCAAGGCAGTCCATTGCCCCCCACCCCCACCCCAGTCTTTGACTGGAGGCCCGGGAGTGTCGGTCGGTCACAAGTTGGGCTGTGATCCGTGAGGTCGGCAGTTTGAAACCACCAGCAGCTCCTCGGGAAAGATTGGGCTTGCTACTCCCATCCACACTGACCATCTGGGAAGCCACATGGGCGCTGTGGGTCAGCACTGACCCGGTGGCGGCGCGAGTTTCCACCTGATGGGGTGCAGGTGTGCCTGCTCTCTGAAGAAAGCAACACTTCCCCCTGCACCAAGCACCAGCAGAGCCCCCGAGAGACGTGGGAAGACATTTTCGAGGGTCCTCAGACCCAAGCAGTGACCTACTGCATTGTATAGCAAGTCACCCAGGACCCCTAGGCCAGCGCTAGCATGCTGTGTTCACGGAGCCAGGCGGGGGGTGGGGGGGCCGGGTGTCCCCCCCAGGCGGGAGCTTGGGCTCCTCCTGCAGGTGTGCTGCAAAACCATCGCTTTGTAAAGCAAACTAACGCCTCAGGGCTCTCTCCGCGAGTGAGAACGGACACAGGAGCCCTGGTGGTGCGGTGGGTTGAACGAGGGGCCTGCTAACCACCAGGTCAGCAGTTTGAGCCTACCGGTGGCTCTAACAGAGACGGAGGAGGCTGTCTGTCCCCATGAAGATTGACAGCCTTAGAACACCCTCCTCCCGGGCAGTTTTGGGCCCTGCAGGTAGGTCTCTGTGAGTCAGACCTGACAGCCAGGGATGGTGGGAGGCAGGAGGCAGTGAGTCATTCCAGGTGAGTCACCGGCGTTAATGACTCTTCTTCACTCCTGACAAGGCCCTTGGCCCACGATAATCAGCGCAGCCCAGCCAGGCCCTTTTGTGCCGGGGTCAGGCGGGCATGCTAGGAGAGCTGGGCGGACAAACTGATGGCAGCGTGCTATGTGCATCTGACTCGGTAGCGTGCTAAATTCTCACCTGCCTGAGGCAAAAGGGGAGGTTATGCTTTGGGCTGCGGATCCACAAGGTCAGTAGTTCAAAACCACCAGCAGCTCTGTGGGAGCTGTAAATAGTTAGTCTTGGAAACTCCTCCCAGGGGCAGTTCTACCCTGCCCTATAGGGCTGCTATGAAAGGGGAAGGTGCTGGTTCCACGCCTTGAACACCAAAGGCTGGTCTATGTGCTCAGAGATCCTCACCAGGCCTCCTCTTCTCAGCTTCAAAGATTCCCTGTGCTGGTTCCCATCCTGAGGGGGTGTGGCGGGGGGGCTCTGAGGGCAGCCTGTCCCCGGCACTCCAGCTGACGTCCTACCGTCCTACCAGTTCAGCCACTGGCTCAGCATGTCCTGCCAGCAGAGGTCCCAAGGTCAGCACGGCTCAGCTCTTCCCCTATCCTTCTGTCCTTAGAGCTGGGCAATGGAGGCCGCATGGTCAAGGCCTTGCCCAGAAGTCAGCAGAGAAAGGGGGGAGGCCTCCAGACTGGACGGATGAAAAACGACCCACAGTGCTGTTAGGTGAGGGAACTAAAGCATTGCTTAGGGGCTTGCGTGCTTCACACGGTTTCCAAGGGCGGTTTTGTTTGTAAATGGAAGCCGGTGGCCAGGCCTTTCTTCCAGGTGCCTTTGCCTGGGTGCCTGCCTCCAACCACAGCTGTGTACCTTAACCCTTCACCCTGGGAAGGGTTTAGTTCCTTCAAGGTGTGTTGAAGGACATTGGGGAATGCTGCCCAGATACATGGATGACACGGGTCTGTCTTAGAGGTAATTCTAGCTGGTGCTGCCTCCTGCCATTAATTCAGGCTTTCCCCTCTCGCTCCTGCATGCATGGCGAGGGCTGCACGTCACCCGGTGTGTGGCACAGCCTGTCTGCGGAATCATTGTAACATGCCAGCAGCTGCACTGTTTAAAAAACCCTCAGCTCTCCTTGGCCCTGGGGCAAGGTCTGTGTGGACCAGCGCTCTCCAGAGCCGACGAGCAGGAAGCCAGTTCCATTTGATTTCGTGGCCGCTAACCCGCCACACCAGTGTCTCGTTACAAGCGTTGGCAGCCAGGTAGGCTTCTAATATGCCGTATTTACATACCGGAGCCAGGGTGGCACGCAGGTTAAGCGTTGGTTGGCAGTTCAAACCCATGAGCTGCTTCAAAGGAGAACGATGCAGTGGTGTGCTTCCATAAAGAGTCACAGCCTCGGAGGCCCTCAGGGCAGTCCTGTCCTGTCCTGTCCTATCCTGTGGGGTCGCCGTGAGTCAGCATGGACTTGAAGGCCAGTGGGCTTCTGCATCGTTTCTTTTCTTTGGTGTTGCTTACCCAGAAAGCAGGCAGAATACTCATTTACCTGAACTGCGGTGAGCGTTAGGCGTCCAGAGAGGGATCCTTTTGTCTCCGGGGAGTCCTGGGAAAACCTTGCTGGAACTGCAGTGGTCTGGCTGACCGGGTGCCGCTGGGCCCTCTCGGGTTCTCGGGGCCTGACATTTCAGAAGCAGATTGCCAGGCCTCTACTCCGAGGCCCGTCTGGGGGGGCCCAGTTTGTGCCGCTTGGGGTCTCTACAGCTCTGGCTAAGCAGTCACCATCAGCACAGCACGTGTGTCGCAGAACAGGGTGTTCAAGGCTGTGACCTTCCACAAAGAGAGTGCCAGGCCTTTCTTCCACACCTCTGGGTGGACTGGAACTGCGTACACCCCTCCACCCCCCCCCCCATACTACACATACCGGGACTCCATGCAACCTTTAGGCTGTGTCACGCGCGCCCACATGGGCGCACCCTGCCAGGCAGGTGAGGATGTATGTGTACTTTGCGAGGCAGCCGTGTTCTGATCCTCACGTCTCACCCTACCCCACCCCCAGGAGCTGCAGTAGACAGACTGACTGGTGGCCTGCCTGTGACAAGCTGGGGCCAACCCTCCTGGATGGGAGAAGCCCACGAGGGAAGAAAAAATAAGTAAATAAAAGCAACAGGTTCTCCTCCAGTTTCCCCTAAAAGTCAGAAGGGGAGAATGGAGTGGGGAAAGCAATCCAGTGAAAAGCAAGGGTTAAATATTAGCCAGCTCCTTTTTGCACCCGGGTAAGTGAGCGTGAGAAACCAAACAGCCCGAGTTCCCAACCAAACAGTGGGTGGGCCGGACTGTCATTTTACTTCCCAGCTTGTGCCCTAAGGAAAGCTGGGCTTTGACTGAATCCACTGAAGTAGCGTCAGAGTGCACTTAGCCTGCGGGAGGGGGGGCTTCAGAAAGATGGCGGAAGGATGGGCTGCAGAGGGAATGGAATTTCCCCACGCACTTTCTGAAAGCCCCTCCACAAGGGGCCAGTGCTGCACCGTCCTTTCACGGAGTGACCGCTGCTGTAAACTCCAGGGCACAGGTGAGACCTGGCTCGGTGTCAGGTGCCAGCCAGAGCCTTTCTCCCGCGATCGCAAACCTGCACTCAACTCAGACCCGGACTCCACTGTCGTCTTTGTTGACAGAAGCTTGTTAAGGAGACTCAGGCCTGTGTTCTTCTCCACCCCCCTGCCCCCTCTTTTAGGAGAAAGGGGGTGTTGGAGACCTTCTCCGGAACCGAAACCAACAAGATCTGGCCCCACGTGTATGCATTCCTCCAAACCAAAGTGCCACAGACCAGCCAGAGCGCCTCCGTCACTCCGTGAGGAGCACCGCCGGGCGGACCCTCCACGGCCCGGACACCGCCCACCCGCGTGCACCCTGGACCCAGGTCCCTTTCATTGCCGCTGGCTTTCTGAGATCCTGAAGGCCCGCCGACGGCGTCCTGCCCACGCACGCCCTTCCAAATTGTCCTGTATGTCCTTCGGCCTGTGGGCATGCCTGCCTAGCCCGTCCGTGTGATGGCTGTGCAGACCCAGAAAGTTCTTTTTAGCTCCACATTAAAAGAGCATTTGGTAGCCAGCTGCCTTTTCATTCAGTGAGTGGCTGATCGAGGTGTCCATCCTTTGCTGGGAAAGCTGAGTAAACGGGGCCTACTGAGCTAGTCTCTCCTGAGGCAGCGTGCACACAGATGTCCAGAGCTTCCTCGCACCGGGAGAATGGTGAGGTGATTGTCTCTCCCACACTCCAAGTGGATTCACAAATGGCTCCGTGGCAGGATGCAGTTACTGCTGGTCTTTAAGAAACCCAACACGCTGGCCAAGTGTACTGTTTCCTTTGTGGCCTGTCACACCTGCTGTTTGCTCGAGTTTTCAATGCCCTTTGACGTGTGTACCCATCACCGCAGTTAGGCTAATAGTATTGTAGCACCTGGCTTTCTTTTCGTGAAGTAGCATGTAGACCGAGAGGGGAGGACTTAGGTAGAATCGGATAGTGTAACTTCTTGGAGAAGCGGCAGAGTGGACTGAACTTTCTCTTCTGTGGAGAATGTGACGTAGTGCGTCTTAGAGGTGACTCAGGTTCAGAAATGTGTGTGAGGATGCCCGTGTTTCTTGGTGGCCAGTGTCTGATATGCTTCAATGCTTTAGGAAAGGAGGGAGAGAGGGAAGGAAGGGAGAGACCAGCGCAGTCGTATTTTGTGAGCAGCAGTACTGCAATGGCTTCACGTGAGTTACAAACGCACTCACTGCCATCGAGTTGATTCTGACTCAGCCACCCTACAGTCTCGGGCTTCCAAGACTTTGCATCTTTGCAGGCAGAGACAGCCTCGACAGTCTCCCTCTGGCTGGTGGGTCTGAACCACTGACCTTGTGGTTAACAACTGATACATAAACCCTCCAGAGCCCCCATGCTGTATAAAATGACCCAGAAACTCCAAACCCACTGCCGTCTAGTCAGTTTGGGCTCAGAGCCACTCTTGTGGGCTTCCAGTTTCTCCCTCGGACTGGCTGGTGGTTTCAAACCGCCCACCTCACGGTTAGCAGCCCAGCACAGAACCCACTGCCACCCCAGCTCCTTTTGCTGAGCCAGGGCTGAGCTCCTGCTCGAGGAAGTGGCTGTGGCTGCAGAACTGCATGGCTCACACTTCACACATGCTCCGTTAGGACTGGCCCTGGAGGAGGACAGATGGCATGCTTTGGTAGAGGGTCACTGGAGGGTCCAGTAATGGGCTCCAACACAGCCATGTTGTGAGGATGGCCCGGGGCCCAGCCGAGTTTCTCTCTGCTGTACATACGGGTCGTGATGAGCCAGAGCCCACTCGCTGGCACTTAGCCAGAAGATTCCATGGCCATCCCTGCAAGTGCCGCAGGAACAGCCCTGGTGGTGTGATCCATCCGAGCGGCACATTCCTTCCCTGGGCCTCGAGGACACGAGGACAGCCTGTGGGCTTCACACCCAGTGGAGGAGAGCACACCACTACACCAAAGTGGCCTAATGTTTTTAAAAACAAAACCCCATTGCTGCCAGTCTCACCCATAGCCCCTCGGAAGGACAGTGTAGAAACACTCACCCCCCACAGGGTTTCCACAGCAATAGTCTTACTGGCAGGTGTGAACGCCTGCCTTCCCGTTAGCCCACAGGTGCTACCACCACCAGGAGGCCCACATCCAAACAAGGCCTGGCCTCTGCTCTTTTCAACGGTTGAACCACTTTGTGTACAATTGGTTCTTGTTTGGGTGGGGAAATTGATTTTCTGATTATTCATTCCTTGTTGATCTTTCAAAGCGACCAACGCTTTTTCAAAACAGTGCATGTTGCATTCTTTACAAAATTGTTTCTAATGCCTTACTTAAATGTTGTGTACTTTACCAAACTGTTTTGACTTGCTAAACTCATGAACTACCACTGCACCCCAAGGCTATGCGACCTAAACTCATCTTTATAATAAAATGGAGTCTTCAAACTGTGGGTGTGACTGTCTGTGGCCCCTGCAGAGCCCTCTGCACCCCACCTGTCCCTGCCACCAAAATCTCCGCTGGGGCCACACGTACCTCCCTGACACCTGTCAAAAGAAGAATGTTCATTCTCTGTCTGGGATTGGGGTAGTGTCTTAGTGAACAGTGTCTATGCTGGGGGAGTGGACATGGTCCCACGAATGCCGTGGCGGAGTAGTCTGTACTGCCTGAGAAGCCTGTGGGCTCACGTGCCACTTGGAAGGTTGGCAGGAGCCGAGACTCTCACTCAGAGCCTCTCCTGCTATCTCTGCCTGGTAGGTGGGGACCAGGCCGCTCTCCCCTTTGGAGAATCCACCAGTTGTGTGGGCCCAGCCCTTGGGGTCGAATGCAGTGTGCTGTGGGAAACACACCGCTGGTGGCCATTCGCCCCCGCCCGAGATCTCTGCTCAGTTCCACTGGTTATGTGTTGGGCTGCGATCCGTGTGGTTGGCAGTTTGAAACCAGCAGCAGCTCAGGAGAGACTGGGCTTTCTACTCCCGTGAACACTGGTCTCGGAAACCCATAGGGGCATCACTATGAGTCAGCACTGGTTTGACTTGCCCAACAGTGGGCCGAGGTACTTTGCTAGTGCCACCTCCGGTGATATCCCGCAGAATAAAATGCGTGCCAAGCTGACCTGTACCAGACTGTAATTTTAGACTACTCTCGACACCCAGATTCTACTGGGTTCCTGTCCTTGCATCCACAGCAAGAATAAATTGAGTTGTAAACCGGCAGGCGTCTTCTCAGACGCTATAAATCCAAAGGCCTGCTCTCCCCAGCTCTACATTTGCAGTGAGAGGTATGCTCCCTGGAGTTTTAAAGTGGGCCGTGGGCACTGCAGTGAGTGCAGCACAGGATGCTTGCTCTGCAGTGTCCATCCCCGCCCTGCCTGTGCCTCAGCCCACGGGCCGCTCATTGCCCTTTAAGGATTTTCCCAAAGTGTCATCCATGTGACGATGTCTTGTTGCTGAAAGGGCTCAAAAGCGTGTGCTTGAAGGATACACAGCACAAGGAATTAAAGAAACTAAGGTATGACATTTGGGGGAAATCGCTAAAAAAAAAAAACAAAAAAAACCCCTTTTTCCTAATTTAAAAAATGCCCAACTTTTAAGGTTCTATTCTTTCAGCTTTACTCAACCTGTATCCACTGTTCTCTCTCCCCCCACACGTACAATCTACTATATAGCAAAGGAACCTGGACTAGACAAATCAGCCTCAGGACAATCAGGAAATCTGCGTGCCCACAGATGGGAAATGAATGCCGACGAGTGTCTACTCCTTCCAGACCAGCGCCCTTTCACACACACCTGTCAAGAACTGAAATGAGATGTCTTTAAAAGCCCAAGACTGAGACTTGGAAGATGACTTCCTTTTTCATTTTCCACTTCTGAACATGGCCTAATCAGCCCCCAGTCATTTTCCTGCGGGACCAAGTACACATCCGTCCGCCTTTCGAGGAGAATGCCCTGGTTTTCATAGGAAACCTTAGAGCAGGGGGCGAGTCATCAGGTAATAGCTGAATTCAACAGGGGAGATGGTTCACATGGAATAAATGCAGACTTTATTTTTAAAAAATCCTTTATTCGAAAATAAGTTCAATCAAGTGAAAGAAGAAACTTTGATGGGCACGCTCGAGGTCAAAGGGGTCATCCGCCTGGACTTCCCGAGGCCTGGTGTGCTCTGCCCCCCTCCTTTTAGACAAGGCAGACATGACCCTCTCAGCACTCACACAGGGGAAGGGGACCACTCCAGGATGCCGTCTTACTGCCGGGAAGACCCGCGTCCTGCTCAGCCTGCAGAAGGCCAAGTCCTCCAAGTCCTTCCCCGCCAGCCCCGTTGCTTTCACCGGCGTTCCCCTTCAGAGCAAGCACGTTTGAAAGACTCGCTCCTTCGACGATTCCCAGTTTGAGAGAGAGATGCCCTGCACAAATTGGGTTTTCAGTGTGGGCGCTCGTCTCCTCCTCACAGTCGTGTCATGAGTACCCCTCCCCTGTAGAGGCAAAATGACACGCACTGCATCTGGGTGCTTCCCTGGGAGAGCTCAGGCTGACAGAACACTGCGGTCCAGCTACGGCGTGCGCTCATCGCAAGGGCTTCTTCCGGAAGCGGGGCAGAGCGGAGACTTGGGACACACACTTCTCCAGCCGGGTCACTGGACAGATAACAAGTACAGGCTGGCGGAGGGTGCGTATAAATTAGTCAGATATTTTATTATTTATTATATCTTTCTTATCAAAAGCAGAGACTTTTATTCTGAAAACCAGGGAGAGGTGCTACAGATGAGGCGGAGCCCATCCATCGGGCCGTCCCTGTGGACACTGAGGTACCGCAGGACCCAGGTCTGACCGCCTAGGGCTCCTGGGTCTGACTTCTTAGCCTGGAGCACAAACCCCACTGCTCACCATCTTCCACACGAGGCCACGGGGCCAAACAATGACCCGGTCCAAGCTCGAGGCTCCCCTTCCTGTGGGTTAGGAGCGGACCCCTCAAGTCAAAAGGATCGCATAATTAGCATGTCATCTAATGCCACGTCCAGTGGGTCATCAAGCATCCTGACATCCTTGAAGTGAGCGACATGGAGGCCGAGCCAGGGTGAGGAGAGCCAAACAAAAAGCGTTGCAAGTGTTGGCAGCTCCCGGCACTTAGTGCTGCCAGATTCCCCTGCGGTTGGAAAAATCCTTGGCTTCCATCAGACTCAAATAAACAAGCCGCCACCCTAGTTCTTCAGATCAGCTTCTTCCTGTTGGTCTACCAGCTCCTTCAGACCCCTATAAAACCTGCTCCCTGAGAGATGGACCCCCCACCCCCGGCCATGCCAAGTCAAGAGATTCAGTATGAGCTTCAAATGACTATCTAGCGATTTCCATGCCCAGCTTTTGCAGATGAGGCGTCAAATCCCAGCTGTGCGGCTTCTTGTGCCACTAGAACCCTTGCTCTTCCAAAGCCAACAGGGAGCCGCCACCACTAGGGAACACAGTTGAGTGACAATTCAGGGTGTGAGTGTGCCAATTTAGGATGCTGTCAACTGGTCGACTACCGTGCTGGATTTAGCTGATGGGGCGGCCAATGCAAGTGCAGTTAGCGCTGTTTTTAGGGCAATTGTGTGGTTCCCATTGGTACCATCCAGTTGAGTACAGTAGGTTGCCAACTACTGATTTATTGCTTTGCCCACGGGAAACAGCAGATGCGACAGCTACTCGGAAGGTACAAGCTCCTCACTTTGATCTTCGGTCTTTTCGGAGAGCAGGGCCGCGTCTGCAGGCATCTGGCCACAGAGCAGCGGACTTTTAGGACTTGTAGGATCCACCGGTTCTTGTAAACACTGGATTTGTGCAGATTTCCAGAACTCTGATTCCAAAGATGGGGAACAATAAGACCAAAGGCAGATTTAGTAGCCAAAGGAAGGAAAAGCAAAGCAAACCTAGAGTCCAGTTGACTTCCCGCAGATTCTGATACCACTCCTCTCAAGAAGGCAGAACAAAACAAACTAGCAGCACGTAAAAAAAACAACCAAACGTTTCAGTACTCTTCTGCCCCGCCCATCAAACCCCGACAAAAATAAAGTGCAGCGCCCGTGCAAGTGTCCAGACAATGGCCACGCGCCTCCCCCCGCCACACGGCGGCTTGGCCTCAGCAGTCTTAGCCACATCACACCGTGTCCATCATCTTGGGGTCATCGTCGTCTTTGTGGACCACGGAGTCGAAGCTGCAGGGAGAGGCGTTGACGGAATACTGAAGCGGGCCCGGGTTCTGGGAGACAAGGGCAGGAGAAAAGCACATGTGATGGCCAGCGCCAGGCAAGGACAAGCACCCCTGCACCCCACTTCCTCTCGTCTGCTGTCAGGGTGATGCAGGAAGGAGACCCGAGTCCTCACCACGAGTCCCCGGGCCGGGGCACAGACGAGACACCTGAGAGCAGCCCCAGAGGACGGCCCCTTGCTTCTGCCCAGCAACACTGGTGGGCAGGGATGCCTCGCCAGGCGGCCGCACCTTCCACAGCACTCTGGCTAGAGCCAGCAAGGGATCGTGAGGATTACGATCTTAGACCCTTCAGTCAATTGAGGATAAAGGCACAGTTTCGTGTAGGTTTGTTGAATAAAATGGTAGGAATGTTCTGTTTGGCAAGGTCTAAACTGGAAGCAGCAAACCATCACTTCCTTCGATAAAGGAAAAATAAACCTAGACTGTGTTAACACCTCATGAACCACCCTCTCAGACCCAAACTCACAGCCATAGAGTCGATCGAAGCTGACCCATAGAGAACCTGGAAGGACATTCCAGAACGGCTCCCGTAGGACTGTTAACTATTTAAAAATCACACCTTGAATTATGATTTCCATCCTGGAGTGCAATATTCTAGTCTTGAGTTGAATATGACCAATTACATTCTATAAATTATCCCTCTGACTTATAATGGCTTGGTGAAATTATAGCGTCATGAGGTCAGAATACTGAGAACCTATCTAGTCCCACGACTTGATGAGGCCTAAGAATGCACTGAGGACGCTTCTCCCATTGTCCTCTCACAACGACATGTCCCTTTCCATCCTGCGAAGGGGACAGATGAAGCTGGCTTCCCATGGCATGAGTGTCTCAGACCCACAAGCGAAACGTGGCTCAACTCTCATGAGGACCCAGGACGGTGGTGTGAGGCAGGCTCTTCTGCTATCCTCCTGGTGCTGGTGACACTGCTTTCACCCTGTGAAGAGGCTCAACCTGCTGGCAGCTTGACACGAAGTGCACCAAGTCTGGCCGTCAATACAAGCATTGAAGGGGATAATTACAAACTCGTGCAATAAGGGACCTAGCCTGCCACTCACCATGAGAAGCCCTCAGAAGCCACCTTCTGGAGTCGACATTGGAGATGGACCCTAGGTAACACATGACCTGAGAAAGACTCCAGGCTCACTGCTGTCAAGTGCACAGCAGCACACGGCAACCCCACAGGACAGAGCAGAGCTGCCGAGCAGTTCTGAGCCGGTCACTCTTTGGGGAGTAGGAAACTCCCAGAGCGCCTGGGAGTTTCAAGCTACTGAAGGTGTGGTTAGCAGCCCAATTTGCAACCACCATGCCACCAGGGCTCCTTCGTTTAACTGGAACCTGGGGTCGCTAAGTAGCCAGGAGACGGAAGCGATTCAATGCTGGAACATGGCATGGAATGATGCTCAGGGCTACCTTCGGGGTCACACATATGTAAGAGGGAACAGTCCAACAGGAGGCAAATTGTGCGCACTGATACATTTATAATACAGATTATTTCCTTTTCCAACGTACCTGTGGGAAGGATTCTAATACACCTATAGATCCAGCTCCAGAATGGAGAACATGATTCTGAACCATCATAGGCTGAAAACTTTGTGACTGAGAATAAAGTCTTACTCTTGACTTGAAAGCTTCAAGTTCATTTTTGAATGCTTCAAAATAGCCTTCTTCCTCCGCCTAGAGAAAACACAAAAAAACAGAGAGGGTTTTCAAGACGTCAGGACCAACGCAAGCTTGTCAAGAGCAGGTCAGGCTGCAGTGGCAGGAGCGGATGGAGCACGCGGTTCAAGTGTGGATGTGGCCTGCGGGCCACGTCCATCAATGGCCGGCTTGTTCCGGTTCCTGCTGCGTCTGCAAACCAGTAAGGAGCCCCTCTCGCAGACACAGAGTGGTCTTGCTTTCTCTCTTCCCCGCCATTCATGCAGATCTTTGCCAGCACCTACAACAGTCCTCACCGAGCCTCTCACACCTGTACTAGCCATCCATTTCCTTACTGCCAGCAACGACCAAGGGGTCTTCTTGGACGACTTTAATTTTCTGTCAACGAGTGAGGGGCACCATTACCCATCCACAATCTTCTCTCGCTCACAACGCCTTACACAGTATGCAACCACAGCACGGAGATGCCTCTGTGCTCCAGTTTAGCAAGTACCTCATCCCAACATCATGGAGACAGGATAGGGGCGAGGGTCTATGTTAAAGGAGACGCTTGGCCATCCAAGGATCTAAAGCTGTGGTTGTTCTCAACCTGGGGGTTGAATGACCCTTTCATAGGGTCGCCCGATTCAGAACTAGCAAAATTACTGATGAAGTAGCAACAAAAATAATTTTATGGTTGGAGGGTCACCACAACATGAGGAACTGTATTAAAGGGTTGTGGCATTAGGAAGGTTGAGAACCACTGATCTAAAGTATCAGCAAAATTGTCGATCCCAATCTCCCTATACTGACAGGGGCCTCATCTAGGTTTCTTGGCAGCTCCTGAGGTGACAGTGCACATCCAAGGTTAAGGAAGGTTAAGTTCCTGTGGTGACTAAGACCTCTGAAACACGCCTTTCTGTGATCTCCATGGGAACATTTGAGATGCCATTTCTCTTCAATGTGGCTGCGGTCATGTAACCAGACAGAAACCTGTGGGTTACTGACTAGTGTCAGTACGTAGGCAAATCATTGCGTGTGGCCATCTTACTCTTCAGGGATTTAGGAATAACGTCCTTAATTATGTTTCTAGCCCACACATGAAGCACTATTCTCAATACATGGTGCTCATGTGAATATACAGGCAGTCTCTTTAGATCCCAAACCAATCCTGAAACGGCTGTGCGACTCGCTGGGGAAGGTGGGAGTGACATCCCGATGCCCAGGCCTGGGCTTTAGACCCAGAGGGGCTTGACTGGCCCTTTTCTGCTCTAACTCAGGGGAGAGCGGGTTAATTTCTCAGCACCAATTTTCTCACCTGAAAACAGATTCTCATCTCCCTAAAATGCTCTCAGGAGTTAATCCCTGTAGCGAGTTTAAAACAGTGCTTGACACAAAGTACCCAATAAAAGTGATTGATGCTGTCAGAGAGCCCATAGGGAAACTCCACTGGACTCTCTGTCAGACAGACACACTGTAACCTGCGGACGGCAGCCAGGAAACGCACCTGTGTCTGAGGAAGCAGAGGCCAGCTTTGCCAGGACTGAGGAACTGCTGGCAGGCTGACAAACAACCATAACAGTGCCAGCAAACCTGTGAGGGACATTCTGTTTTACTTTGTTCATATTGGGGTGTATATCTCAGAGATGTTATGTCATTGGGGGGGGTCACCTCTTGAAATGGTGTGTTTTTGTCTTTTTCAGTAAATGAGACCCAGAATTAAGCTATAGGGACAGCAAGGAGAATAAAAGGATTTTTTTGGTGGGGGGGGGGTGTGAGTAGGGGGTGGTGGTGGTAAAAGGGAAATGTCAAGGAATCCAGAAAGAAAAAGAATTTTTGGAAACTGACTGCGGAGGGAATTGTACAATTCTGCTTGTCATGACTGAACCATGGGATGAAGTGACATTAACCCTCAAATAATAATATATTAAAAGGGAAGGAAAACAACTCCGTAGATCCAGGAATGCGTTTGGGGCTCACACTAATCCTAGCTCCAACTTAAGGACAACTAGTTCTGACATCAGGGCCCTGGCTCAATACTTGCCCTCGGGAAGGGAGCACAGATGACATGGGTGCTGTAGCAAACTGTGACAAGAATTTAGATGGTGCCCACTTATTAGATAAAATAGTGTCTGGGCCTTAAAAGCTTGTCTCCAAACAAGCAGCCATCTAAGCGAGATATCAACTAAGTCCACATGGAAGAAGCACACCATCATCAGGGACCAAAGGACTGTACATCATACGATCGGAAATCGAAGGAGGAATTAGTATCAGAGCCTCTGGTCTGCAGAAGACCATGGATATCAGAGGGAGCCCAAGATTCCTTTGTGGGAACCACAGAGGAGACAAGCCTCTGGTGCACTCCCTGGATCCACAACTGAGGGACGGGAGGGAAGGAGTCAGTAAACGGCGGGCAGTGGAGAAGAGCAGAGACGATCAAAGGCAAAAACCTGACTTGAACAGTAAACACTCGGCCAGTTGACCCCGTCTCTGATGCATGCTGGCCCGGATCTGGTTTTCAACATTTTCTCTATTTTTGTTTTGTTTCGTTCACAGCAGGGTGTATCTCAGAGGCCTTACGTCACCGGAGGCCAGCCTCTTGAAGTTGTGTTGTATGCTTTTCTGGTCTGGGGATCTGAAACTCCGGGCTGACGAGCCCACAGGGACAGCAAGTGGACTAAGGTTTCAGGGGTAAGGAGTGAAAAGGAGACAATGCTAAGGAGTTGAGGAAGAAAAAAAGAACACTGACTATTAGAGCAAAACTGATCAGACCCATAACGAGGACTTGAAGCCATGAAGTTCAATAATCGTATTTTCAAGTAAAACATCATTCTGACATTGGCCATGGAAAAGAGAGCACATAGTAAAAAACAAGGTGTGGTTATGAATTATGAAGAATAATTTTAAAAGGCAAGTACAATTACTACTTAGTTTAACAGTGTTTTCAGTAGCAAATAACTTTTTTCACTATAATTAAGTGCGATTGATGCTGAATTTTTAAAAATCACCAAGAGCACGATGCTAGGAGCCAAGACCTCGTGTCTTTGTTTGATCTGACCAAAGGACACCGCTACACAGCCACACACGCACAATCCTCCTAATCTGACCAAAGGACATCGCTACACAGCCACACACGCACAATCCTCCTACACAGCCACACACGCACAATCCTCCTACACAGCCACACACGCACAATCCTCCTACACAGCCACACAAGCACAATCCTCCTACATAGCCACACACGCACAATCCTCCTAAAGACGAGTCCCACCACATCACAGAGGGCGAATCTCACGTCCCCATGTCAAGTGCAGATGCGCACCAGCCACTGGAGTCTGACGCACTCGCGAGGCATCACGACTACTGCTTCCGGAACATGTCCTATGGCAGCAGCGCTTCAGATGCGTTTAGGGCATTTAAAAGGAGACGACTGCCCTGCTGGCATTTTCAATTTAAAAAGAGAATTCTTTCCCCTTCTTTATAAAGGAAAACATGTTCAACTGAGGACCTGAAGATGGAAATCAGGTACCATTCTCCCACCTGAGCATGGCCTCTGTTTCCTCCTAGTCTTCCTGTGGACACTAGAATGCACCGTCTGTGTGCAGATGTGCATGAAAAGCACAGACAGCAGATCGCGGGGAAACCCACTGTGTCCCCAGATGAGGAAAGGGGCCAGGCCCAGCGGCCAAGGAAACCACTCACACCAGCGTCCCCGTCCCCTCCTGAGTGACCAGTGTGATGACCACAGACTTCAATGCTCCTTTGTCTTTTCAACTTGACCGCTTATACAGGGGGGTTCAAAAAGTTCGTGGAGAAAGGGAGTTTTCCCATGAACTTTTGGAAGTCCCCTTGTGGATGGATTCCTAAATTAGCTATTGCCAAGTTCTGCCAGATCTTGCGCTTCATGAAGAGGACTGGCCGAGTCTGTGACCTGCTTTGCTCACAACCTTGTTAGGGGGGGTCCATGCTGGGGTGGGGGCTGGGATTTGACGGACTGAACAGACCACTACTTCACTCTGCTGTTGACAGACATGGAGGGCTGGCCCCCAGCACGGCAGCCCGTGCACCTGGGACAGGGCTTCTCAAAGGCGGCAACGGCTCTCAAGCTCTGGGGTCTCAACGTTTAAGATGACCCAAGAGCCCAAGTAGCTCGTCTTCATGTGGGTTATCTTACTCCCTGCCATCGAGTCGGCTCCAACTCACAGTGACCCTCGAGGACAGGGCAGAGCTGCCCTGTGGGCTTCCCAGTTTGTCACTCTTGGGGAGTGAAAGGCTCCATCTTTCTCCGCAGAGCATCTGCATGAGAAACTGAAGCAGAGGAATCAGAAAACGTCTCGCTGTCAAGTAACATTTGCAAACTTAATATAACACTAATAGTGTATTTGTGTAAATAACTATCTGCCAAAGCAAGAGTAACACCAGCAAGCGGAGCAACAGCATGCTCCAGTTTTGACAATTTTGTTAATCTCTGGCTTAATTCAATCTCAACTGTACGCTCAGGAAAGAACGCGAGTGAGAAAGATGAATACGATCCTAATGTGAGTATTCTTAGTCTTAGACATCACTGGAGCAAAACAAGGGAGCACTGCCTGGTTTTAAAATCAGGAAAAGACGTGCATCAGGGCTGTACACCTTTTCACCATACTGATTCATTCTGTGTGCAGAGCAAATAGCCCACAAAGCTGGACTGTATAAAGAAGAGTGGGAACTCATTCACAACCTTCGGTATGTTGATGATACAATCCTGTTTGCCGAAAGCATAGAGGACTTCAAGCACTCACTGATGAAGATCGACTAGAACCTTAAAAATGATTATACCTCAACATAACATTGTTTTGACATTCTCCCAACTGGACCAGAAGACAAAACATCATCACGATACATGAAGAGTTGATTGAAGAGGTCCAGGGTTCCATTTGACCTGGACCCACAATCAGTGCCCATGGGAGCAGCAGACCAGAGATCAAACATATCACAAGACCTATCTGACGTGCAGGAAAGCCAGGGTGTTACCTTGAGGCTACAGTGCGCCTGACTGAAGCCCAGGTACTTTCCATCAACTCACATGCAAGGGAAAGCTGGGCCAAAAGTAAGGAAGACAAGAGAATTGATTGCAGGGAGGCGTCAAGATGGAGCCCAGAATCCGGAGTGTGCATACAGACCCCACCACAGAGCACCAAAGCAGGAGGGCAATATAACCACTTGGAGGATTGTGTGAAAAGACTGGGCTACAGGGCCAGCCCCAACCAATCTGACCCTTGCCCTAGAAGTATGTGACAGAGAATAACACTAAGCCTTCAGGTGGGGGTAAGGCACAGACTTACCACGCCCATACAGAAGCAAACCAAGTAGGAAAAGGGACAGTCAGCCTACACTGCATATGGGCACTTCAAGCCTGGGAGATAATGTCCCTCCACGGAGCTGCTAAGGCACAGAGGACTGCAGGACCACCAACTACTCGAGACATGTCCCCTGACAGGAACATAAAGCGACAAAGGCACTAGTGGGGACACACGGTGGGGAGATAGTGTGGCCTGAATCCCCTGCAGTGGGGCGAACCAATGAGGGAGCATAAGAGATCAGCAACTGGTGCAAAGCCAATCCACAAAGCCCCTAAATAGCCCCCAAAATACACTTTCAGCTAGGAAAGGCAGCCCCAGAAACCCCCAGGACCAGGGGGAAGAGATCCATAAAGGCCAGGGACAGACCTGGAGCTATGTATGGTTTGGGTTTTTTTTCCCCTTTTTTTCCCTTATTGTTTGGACGAGGACTCTGCTGGCTTGCCTACTTATATAAAACATACATGGGAAGCAAGCTCGGGGAGAAAGCAATGGCCCCGGAGGGTCTTGTGGGGAGAAGGTGGGATGGGGGATGGTGAGCAAACAACACCAAAGACAGAGGAATAATTAGGGAATTAAAACCAACAACTAGGAGGTTGCAGAGATCCTGTGGGTATTAGAACAATACCAATCTAGCTGAGAGGAAGTACTAAGAGGTGGAAGAAGGGGAAACATGATGGTGGGGCAGGAGGAGGCAAAAGGAAACAGACAAAGGCTCTAGGAAGCAAAGCTACAGATAGAAGTATTAACAGAGGTGTGTACTTATGTACATACATTAATCCATAAAAATAGAGGTATTAGCCTATGTACATATATTTATAAGGTAATACACTGAGGCTGCAGATGGGCCTTAGTTCATACGCTCCCTCAATACAAGTACAGTCTTCTAACAGAATGGCATTTTCTGATGCTCAACCTACCCCCACCATCCCCCCACCCACACAGTCACTGAAGATAAAATGGGTACATGAGCAAATGTGGTAAAGAGAGTGGATGGTGGCCGGTTATTAAAAGATATAGTGTCTGGGGTCTTCAAGGCTTGAAATTACACAAGCGGCCGTTCAACAGTGAAGCAGTGAGCCCACATGGGACCAGCACAACAACTTGTGCAATCATACACTATCACTGGGACCGGACAACAGACATCAAAGATTCACAATGAGGGGGGTCGGAGTGGAGACCCCAATTTCATATTTGGAAAATGGAACATCCCCCTACAGAGGGGTCGTAAGGAGTGGATGAGTCTATCAGGATGCAGTAGAGCATCGATGAATCAAGCAATATACCTCCGATCCCTGAGACCTCCTCACCTCCCACTATCATGACCCGTGCTGCTTCCCACTCTGGACTAGACGGGGACATGTGCACATCAAGACACATGGAACCCAGGAACAGGAATGGGAATTGTGATACCCAAAGAATAGGGCGATGAATGGGACACAACCACACTCACCTTTCCAGGGGGAAGAACAACAGAAACCAGAGGGGAAGGGAGACAGCAGTCTGTGTGAGGTATGAGAATAAGAACAATCTATAGGTTCCTGAGGAGCCACAGGGGGCTGGGGAGGGAACAAAAGAGGAGCCAATCCCAAGGGCTCAATAGAAAGTCTAAAAAGAATGATGCCAATATATGTACAAATATGTCTGATACAACTGATGTATGGACTGTAAAAGGGAGTTAGTTGTAAGGGCCCCTAATAAAGGATCTTAAAAGCAAAAAATTCAAAGAAACAAACAAAAAATAATTGAATGCGGAAACTTCCGGGAAGATAGCAACAGGGTAACACATACCAGAGGGACTCCGCAGAAATCAGCCAGAGTTGCATAGAGAGAAATTCAACACTGCTGGATCTCAGGAGGAAGATCATAAAGATAAGTAGGCACAGACTCAGTTTTGAGGGGCTAGGGCTTGACCTTGGGCTGGGATCAGGGCTCAGCTACATTGTTACTTTTGTTTCCCTCTCTTCTCTCTATCCAGCCAGTCTCAGCAGCGGATGCGCAGGAACATTTTCTCAACATAGCCACAGCTTGATTGCTGCCTCAGGGCAGGGACTAAACCCCTGCCTTGCAGCCCCAAGGGCAGGGATCAGGATTCAGCTACAGTTACTTTTGTTTACCTCTCTTCTCTATATCCCTGCACAGTCTCAGTGGGTTTACTTTTTCATGTTTTTTTAGTCTTTTTTTAGACTTTTTCTTTTTTTTTTCTCCTTTGTTTCTTTCCTGTTCTCTCACACTCCACTGCTGACCTCCAGACAACTCCTGGAGCCTAGGGCATTTACCTCTGCGCCACACCCAGAAGTAAATGCTTGGTGAGCGCCACCCTGTGTAGCTAGCCTGAGGCTGGGGAAAAGTTCATGGACCACCAAGTTGGACCATCCAACTTCTTATAAGGGCAATTCCTATCTGTGTGCCTGGGAGCCTAAGGCAGCTCAGCCAACACTCCTCAACTCTAAGCTGCTGCAGGAACCTCTGCCCAACCACAACACCAAAGCAGGCAACCCACCAGTCTTCGGGGGCAACTCCCTTGAGAGGAAAGCAACAGATAAAGTGGTAGGTTAATTCCATAGTGAAATTAGCTGTAGGCAGTTCGAAGAACATTCCTACAAGTCTCCCAGAGAGAGCCAGTGCTTTTGGACTCCCTGGAAAATGGCACCTGGCTCCTCTAAAACAACACAATACAAACAGCCATCAACCACAGCGACCTCAATGAAAAAACAGGAGAAACAAAAGGCAATGGCAGATGATGTCCTGAACATAACGACATGCATAGAAGCAGCAGACATTGAGCTGCCACAGAAAGAAATTTTCAGACTGCTCCTTGGAGTCATACAGGATTTGAAGAAAACAATACAGAAAGAGGATGAAATGGTAGAGGGGATAAAGTCAATACACCAAAGGGAAATACAAGAGCTTAGGGAGGAGATGACAAAAACCAGTAGCAGATACACGGACCTCCAGAACCGACTGGAGGAAGCAGAGAACTGCATCAGTGACTTGGAGGACAGCCAAGCAGACTTTAACAAATGCAAAGAGAAATCTAATAAGATCATCAGAGAAGCTGAAGGAAACCTAAGAGCAATGTCTGATGCTATGAAGTGGAACATTAGAATTATTGGCTTGCCGGAGGAAAACACAACAAAGAAGTCATCTACAACAATAGTGAGAGAATTCTTGGAGGAAAACCTCCCCAGCTTAATGAATGAAAACCAGGCAGCCATTCAGGAGGCTGAAAGAACACCAGCTAGACTGAATCCCAAGAAGTCACCAAGGCAATAATAGTTAAACTATCCAACTTTGAGGAAAAGGAGAAAATCATGAGAGCAGCTAGGGAAAGACAAGCAATCACATATAAAGGTTCCCAAATAAGAATATGCTCAGACTTATCAGCAGAAACTATGAAGAAGAGGCGAGAGTAGAGTAACATATTCGAAAAATTGAAGGAAAACAACGCAGACCCAAGAATACTCTACCCACCCAAATTATCTATCTAGATGGAGAAGTAAGAGTCTTTCCTGACAAGGAAAAACTCAAAGAATATGTTAGAAGAAACCCAGTCCTACAAAAGATCCTTGCTGACACAGTATGAGCAGAAGAACAACACTTAACAAGCATAAATAAGAGACCGCAACATAGAACAACTTCACCCAGAGGGCAACAAAGAGAAAACAGACCCCAAGATAGGATTGGCTTAAGGATGGAAAGAAGTCAAGAATGATACACACACATACACAACACACTAATGAGAAAGGAAGGTAGGACAACACCCAACACAAAAGGTGCAAGATGACATCACAGAGTCTGCAGATGGAGATAATAACCTTGAATATCAATGACCTAAACTCAGGCATTAAAAGACTGAGACTACAGACTGGCTTAGAAAACACAACCCATCAATCTGTTGCCTACAGGAGGTACATCTCAAGTCTACAGACAAAAATAGGCTGAGAATCAAAGGCTGGAGAAAGGCATATCAAGCAAACAGCAATTCAAAAAAAACCAGGGGTTGCAATCCTAATCTCGGATAAAATTGACCTCAAAGTGAAAACCATAAAGAGATAAGGAGGGTCGCTATACAATGCTCAAGGGAATGGTAGACAAACAACCACTACGCATTGTAAACATATATTCCCCAAATGGGAGACCCGCTAAATACATCAACCAAACACTCCAAAAGATGAAAAAAGAAATCACAGCCTCAATAATTATACTGGGTGACTTCAATACACCACTCTCTGAGAAAGACAGTTCACAGGGAAAGAAACTCAACAAGGAAGCTAGAGATCTAAGCACTACAATTAGACAATTTGACCTGATATTTACAGAGCTTTTCATCCAAATACAAAAAAATGCATATTCTTTTCAAGCACACATGGTACATATTCGAAGATAGACCACATGCTGGGGCATAAAGCGGATCTACATAAATTTAATCACATTGATATACAGAACTCTCTCTCTGACCACTGTGCCACAGGATCCAGTGGAAATCAACAAAGGGAAGACAAAGAAAACAAGCGCAAACAAGTGGAGGATGAATAACTCTCTACCCCAGAAGGCATGCATACTGGCACAGATCAGATATGAAATTAGGAAATTTTTAGAAATCAATGAGAATGCAAACATGACGTATCAAAACTTATGGGACACAGCAAAGGCAGTTATCAGAGGACGTTTCATAGCAATACATGCACACCTGAGAAAGGAAGAGAGACTCATGATTGATATGCTGGCACAAAATTTACAACAACTAGAGCAGAGTCAACAATCCTACTAATAGCAAAAGAAAAGAAATAATAAAAATCAGGGTTGAGATTAAGGAGAGGGAAAATAAGAAAGCTATGGAAAAAATTAATGCTGTTAAAAGTTGGTTCTTTGAAAGGATAAACCGAATCAACAGACCACTGGAAAACCTAACCAAAGAAAGGAGGGAACAAATTTCAATAGCAAAAATAAGGGATGCAAGAGAGGACATTACAACAGAGCCTAATGAAATCAAAAGGATAATTACATAGTACTATGAAGGACTGTACTCCAATGAATTCAACAACTTGATAGACATGGACAAATTCTTGGCAAACCAATCCCTCCCTAGACTATCCTCAATGGACGTCAAGAATCTCAACAGACCGATAGCAATAAAAGAAATAGACAAGGTTATCAAGGGATTACCAATAAAAAAAAGTCCCCTGGACCAGATGGCTACACTGGAGAATTTTACCAAGCATTTAGGGAAGAACTAACACCAATCCCACACAAGCTCTTCCAGAACATAGAAAAAGACAGCAAACTCCCGAACTCCCTCTATCAAGCTAGTATAACTGATACAAAAACTGGGCAAAGATCCCACAAGAATCAACAACTACAGACCAATATCCCTAATGAACATCGATGCAAAAATCCTTAACAAAATATTGGCCAATAGAATACAAAAATATATAAAACAAATAATTCACCATGACCAAGTGGGATTCATACTAGGGATGCAGGGATGGTTCAACATATAAAAGATCATTAGTATTATTCATCACATCAACATGAAAAACTATTTAAGAACCACATGATAATATCAATAGATGAAGAAAAAGCATTCGACAACATCCAACACCAACTCCTGTTTAAGACACTCGAGAAGATAGGAATGGAAGGAAAATTCCTCCAGAAAACAAAAACTACATATGGAAACGAACACCCACAGTGGTAGTTAAAGGAGAAAAGACGAACACAATCCCACTGAAAAAGGGGACCAGACAAGGATGCCCCTTTTCCCCACTCTTATTCAATATTGTGCTGGAGATTTCAGCTAACAGCGTAAGGCAAAAAAACAAAACATCACAGGTATTTGTCCGGGGAAGGAAGAGGTGAAATTATTATTATTTGCAGATAATATGATTTTATATATGGAAAATCCCAAAAAAGCTCCACGGGAGTCCTGGGACCAATAGAGGGGTTTCTCAGAGTGGCAGGATACAAGATCAACAAACAGAAGTCATGGACCTGCAGTACACATCAGATAAGACCACAGAAGAGGAGATCAAAAAAGTGGTACTCTTCACAATAGCCAAACACTAATTGAAATATCTATGGATATACTTCACTAAAAGAACAAAAGATCTACATAAGGGAAACTACAGAACACTATTACAAGAAACCAATAGTGAACTCAACAATGGAAGAATATCCTATGCTTGTAGGTTGGAAGACTCAATATAGTCAAGATGTCAGTTCTGCCAAAAGCACTATATAAGTTTAATACCATCCCGATACAATTACCCTCATCTTTCTTCAAAGAAATGGAAAAACTGATTACCAACTTAATATGGAGAGGGAAGAAGCCCAGAATTAGCAAAGAACTCCTCAAGAAGAAGGACACAGTGGGAGGGCTTGCTTTAACTGACTTTACCAAATACTATACAGTCACAGTTGTCAAGACTGCAAGGTACTGTTGGTACACTGACAGACAGACCAATAGAAAATAACTGAAAACCTGGAAATAAGATCATCAGCATACAGACAACTGATCTTTGAAAAGGGCCCAAAGAAACATCCAATGGGAAGCAGATGCCCTCTTTAACAAGTGGTGCTAGAAAAAATGGATATTTACCTGCAGAAAAATAAAGCAAGACCCTTATCTCACTCCATGCACAAGAAGAAACTCAAGGTGGATCACAGACCTTGAAGTTAAACCCCAAACTATTAGAGCCATCAAGGAGGGAACCAGTGGAGAAGTCTGGGGAGCTGGCCCCAATCCCAACTACTATGTAGACAGCTGCACCTCCCCCCAGAATAATTTATTTCAATGGACAGCACTGAATCTGCAGCTCCGGGGGAGAGACATATCTGATCGGAGCACACAGAAGGAGATGAAGGGGGATGAGGAGAGAGTGGAGAACACCCTGGTCCACCAGGCCTTGAGGACGATGTTCCCGATTAGAGCAGCCAATCCACAGAGGACCACATGGCCGGTCCCACTATGAGACATGACGTCCCTCACTGACCAATAGCCCTACAGAGGACAAAACCTGAGACACAGGGTGGGAATTGTGCCTGATCTGATCCTGCCACAACGAGGCAAAACACTAAGGGCATGCAACAACAGCAAGGGAACGGAGTGGCGAGGTCCTTGGGCCAGGGCGTGGTACCCCAACAGACCGGACTGGAAAACACTCCCAAAGTCCAACAAACAGTCCTTGAACTAACTACAAGTTTTTCTTTCTTGTTGTGTTTACTTTTGGATTTTTTTGTCATTGGTTTGTTGTTGTTTTGTTTTATGTTGTTGCTCAGTTTTGCTGGTTTGGTTTTGTGCATGTTATCATCTCTGCAGGTCTATCAAAATAAGATAGGCTGAATGAAGAATCTGGAGGAGAAAACAACGGGACCAATAGTTCCGAGGGGACATGGGAGAGGGGGAGGTGGGGGTAAGGAAGTGGTGTTAACAAACCCAAGGACAAGGGAACAACAAGTGATCCAAATTGGTGGTCAAGAGGGTGTAGGAGGCCTGGTAGGGAGTGATCAAGGGTAATGTAACCAAGAGGAAATACTGAAACCCAAATGAAGGCTGAGCATGATCCTGGGACAAGAGAATAGTCAAAGGAAATAGAGAAAAGAGATAGGAGGCAAAGGACATTTATAGTGGTCTAAATAAAGGAATGTACATAAGCAAATATATTTATATATGAGGATGGGGAAATAGACCTATGTGCACATATGTATGGGTTTAGCATTAAGGTAGCAGATGGACATTGGGCCTCCACTAAAGTACTCCCTCAATGCTAGAATACTTTCTTCTATTATACTGGCAGCCTATGATGCTCACCTTCCTGACACAACTGCTGAAGCCAAAGTGGGTACATAAGCAAATGTGGTGAAGAAAGCTAATGGTGCTCGGCTATCAAAAGAGATAGTGTCTGGGGTCTTAAAGGTAAACAAGTGGCCATCTAGCTCAGAAGCAACAAAGCCCACATGGAAGAAGCACATCAGCCTGTGTGAACACGAGATGCCGAAGGGATCACTTATCAGGCATCAAAGAACAAAAAAATCGTATCATTGTGTGATCTCCTCCCTGATACGATCGCTGAAGACAAATGGGTGCATAAGCAAATGTGGTAAAGAAAGCTGATGGTGCCCAGCTATCGAAAGAGATAGAGCCTTGGGTCTTAAAAGCTTGAAGGTAAACAAGTGGCCATCTAGCTAAGAAGCAACAAAGCCCACATGGAAGAAGCAAACCAGCCTGTGAGATCACGAGGTGTCAAAGGGAGCAGGTATAAGGTATCATCAGAACAAAAAATCTTATCATAGTGAATGACAGGGGGAGTGCGGAGTGGAGATCCAAAGCCCATTTGTCGGCCACTGGAGATCCCCTTGCAGACGGGTCTAGGTGAGGAGATGAGTCAGTCAAGGTGCGATATAGCACTGATGAAAAATACAACTTTCCTCTAGTTCCTAAATGCTTCCTCCCGCCCCCCTCCCCCCCCATTCTATCATGATCCAAATTCTACCTTGCCAGTCTGGCTAGACCAGAGGATGTACACTGGTACAGACAGGAACTGAAAACACAGGGAATCCAAGGTAGATGATACCTTTAGGACCAGGGGTGTGAGTGGCGATACTGGGAGGGAAGAGGGAGAGTGGGTTGGAAGGAGGGAACCGATTACAAGGATCTACATGTGACCTCCTCCCTGGGGGATGGACAACAGAAAAGTGCGTGAAGGGAGATGTCGGACAGGGCAAGATATGACAAAATAATAATTTATAAATTATCAAGGGCTCGTGAGGAAGGGGGAAAAAAAGAGGACCTGATGCCAAGGGTTTAAGTGGAGAGCAAATGTTTTGAAAATGATGAGGGCAATGAATGTACAAATGTGCTTTACACAATTGATATACGTATGGATTGTGATAAGAGTTGTATAAGCCCCAATAAAATGATTTTTTAAAAAAGAACTGATTGCTTTGATGGGCAGTGCTGGCGAAGAAGAAAGAATACAGCACGGACTGCCAGAAAAACGGACAAAGCTGTCTTGGAAGAAGCACAGCCAAGATGCTCCCCAGAAATGAAGCTGGAGAGCCTCTGGCTCATTTCCTGTGCACGGGCTCTCAGGGGAGGCCAGGCCCTGGAAAGACCTCATACTCGGAGAAGGCCATCCACCCACACTGAGACCCTTCGAGGAGAGAGAACAATGGGCTCAAATGCAGCGATGTCCGTGAAGATGGCAGTGGACCAGGCAGTGTTTCACTCTATTGTGCAAAGGGCCACTCTCAGCCAGTGTCAACCTCACCCTACCAGCATCTAATAAGGCCACCACTTTCTAATGAAATGAAATCTGGCCCAGTGCACCATGAAAGGGTCTTTGAAAACCTCCTCTCTGGGGTGCTTTCCTAGCAGACTTTCTGGGGTTAGCATAGGTACCGGTAATTCCCCTAAGTCTCTCTACTTGTTTGTGTCTGTCTGTTCCCGCTGCCATCAGCGGTGGGGGAAAGTACACCTGCGCATCTCCCTGTGCAGGTGCTGGACTGCTACTCCGCTGAGTGCGCACAGCACGCAGCCTTCGTCTCCAAGCAGATCAACGTTACACTTGCCTAGCATCACCCTGCCGAACCAAGGACATTTTAAGAGTTTGTAGGACAATTCCAGTATCTTCGCTTGCTTTCTTTGCCATGAACTTTCATAAATATCATTTCACTAGCAACAGAGTATTCTGTGAACCACAACTGTGAAAATCACTCTTGCGATCTTCAGTGTCCGGTGCATTTCCCCACCCATTCACTGTGTTTTCTACACCCAGGACCAACAGGGCGCCTCAGCACCTGACAGCTGTGGGCTTTCTCAGAAGACACTGAGAAGTGACTGTCCTGAAGACCCCCACCTTCCTGAATATACATGCACGCACCCCTCGTCTGAGCAGGTCTTGATGTCACTCTTTTATACTGCCCTTAAATCTAAGTCAGTGTGAAATCAGCGACTGGCCTTTCCTCCTGCTTGTCACGCCCACTTGGCTCAGTCTAGAGGAGGGGCTCCCCCGCCTGGGCCGGGGCTGAGGGGCTCGGCACAGGGGCCTCACCTTCCCTCTGGACCATACCATGTAGCTACTTACTTTGGCTTTCTGGAAAAATAAACGAAAACACCCTCTTGGATCCACATTACAGGTTTTGGCCATTTCCATAATAAACTGCATGACCACGGCTTGGTGTGCTATCTGCTCCATCAGAGCCCCTTTCTGAAAGCAAACAGAGAGGGTTAAAGAAATGCCTCTGGAAGGAGAGCGGCTGCAAGTCTGAACGGGGAGAGTACTCTTGGTGTTACAGTACGTGAAGTCCTCTACAACCACACACAACATGCTGGAGCTCTGACAAGCATACGGTTGCTATGTCGGCGACCAGGAAACGATGGCAGAGCGGGCTACCGGCTCCATTGCATAGTGTGCGAATACTGCTGGGGACTTAAAACAAGACTTTCTAAGTAGTTAACAGAGAAGGTTTATTCACTACACGGGATCATGAGAGATGTCCCTGGGAGAGGGAAAGGGAGGGGCCACATCAGGAAAAATTTCCACATTTGTTAATGAAAACAACTTAAAAATCAAAGAAAGCAAAAAAAACCCCAACGTATTAAGCTCAAGCACATTTGAAAAGCTCTGCTTTCATTTAAAGTAAACAATGCTAAACAAACAAACAAACAAAAACACCCAACAAAATTAAAACCAAAGGGAGGGGAAAAAAAGCAGTAAGAAGAAGTCGAACCCCACTACACTCCCCAGATGAAAAGCTGGGGCCCGTGATACCTGTTCGGCTTCTAGATGGAAACACCACAGACTAAGATACTGGGTGGTTTCTTCACAGACAAGGTAGGGGTGGTCAGACAAGAACCTCTGACTGTCACCCCAGCGGCTCAACATACCTGCGAAAAAACAAGAGTGACTGTCAAAGACTCTCTTCCTGTACGGATTCTCCAGGAGGCCCATGGCGGGTCCCAGCGCGCTGCCTCTGGGAAGCAGAGGGGGCGTGGGAGAACGCTCTGCTTGCGTGATCCACACAGCCTTCCTTTGCTGTCAGTTAAGTCGTCAGACTAATGTGCCTGCGGTTGTCTGGGGCTTTCCTGCTGAAGGCGGAAATAGTCCTGCATCCAGGGAAGCCCCCAACCCCAGCAAACAGGGCAGCTAGTCACCTGAGGTGAGAGAGGCAGAAATGAACGCAGGAATGAACGCAGTATGGCGGGACACTAACTGGGTGCCCCAGCAGAGCCTTGGAAAGGGTGCCTTGGCCTTTGAAGTTCTGAGAAACAGCGAGCAGTCAGAGGCGGCCGTCTGACCTAGCATGCTGAGCGCAGATGCCCTAAGCAGAGCCCGGAGGCTGTCGGGCCTTAGCTCTGTGACGCTTCAGGAATTTACTGCCTGCCACCCTTTCTGCCCCCCATGGAGCCCGCTTCTGTGGCTGACTTCCACAGGGCAGTGTCTGCCTGTGTGCTCCCAAGACCCCTCCGTTTGGGACAGCACGAGAGGGCCAGTGACACTTGCAGGGCGTCATTAACCATGAATGAACGCTGTTCAACTCTACCACTCCATCTAACACAACTCACGAAGTCACCACAAAAACGACCCCCTGAACGCCGACCATGGAGAGAAGTCAGACTGCAGGTAGCCAGAGAGCCCGCTGTGGGGAGAAAGGGAGTCTATGAAAGAAGCAGGGCAGTCAATGGCTGGGTGGAACAGAACATACTTCAAACGACTGAGGTTACCTTAGAATTGACTGGCAAACTCACAAACGGAGAGTAACACAATCTAGCAAGGTGCTGGCTCTGGAGACACAATGCCTGCATCAAACACGGAGCTCAGGGACTCTGGGCGAGTTCCTCTCTCTCCCTGGACCTCCATCTAGAAAACCAACGGCCATCACATCAATTCTGATTCCTCGTGACCCTAGAGGGCAACCTTGACCTGCTCCTTAGGGTCCCAAGGCTGTAAATCTTTACAGAAGGAGAAAGCCTTAGCTTCCTCCCAGGGAGCAGCTGAAAAGGTCAAACAGTTGACCTTGCGGTTAGCAGCCCAACCCCACATTAATCTAACTACAACCTGCAGGACTTCCCTCCAAAGAACTTCTCGCTGTGAGAGGTGGGCTACGCTTCAGAACACTGTTTTGCATTCAACAACTTAGACAAATGGCCAATCCTCTCCATGGCTTGCCCCCCCCCGCCCCCCATTTCCCTCATGTAGTACATTACCTCCCCTTCACCCGCAATGGCTGGGAGGTTTCAATGAGTTGGTGCCTTGGCACTGAGTAAAGGCCCTGGAGCATCGGTATCAGTAACAATGGGGAAACAACACACTCCCCTTCATGCAACCAACATACAGTCTGATAATCCTTCCATTAAGGACAAGCCATTGAACACAGCCAAACAATTTCCCTGAACGCTTGAAAAACCCCATCTGAGCAAATAAAATACAGTAACAATTATGTGCTTCCACCTGTACATTTTCTCTAGGGAACGTCCGAATCCCAATCAATCCTCTTTCAGTGTCCTACCAAATCACTAATCCCTACAATGGTCCTCAAAGACACATGTCCTCATCGGTTTTCCTCCCAGAGGCTTAAAATGAAACATTTTGACCCTGGGAATGACAAGACATTGATATTTCGCTTCAGCTGTGGAACTCCAAATTCTTGTTCAAACAAAAAATTCAAGAACCAAACATACTTTTCTCTTAAGAAATGGAAAACCAACCAAATGGTTCTGAAGCCCCAGAATTATACATATAAATTCATTTTTTTCCAGGACTTTAGCAAAAAGTTAACAGCCCTAGGTTGTGGAAATACCTGCTAAAATGTCTAAACACAGTAAGTACATTAAAACAGGAAATGAAAATCAACTTATTTTTCATTATGTTTCGTTGTTTAAAAACCCGTGGGTTTCCGGAACGGGCTTCACTTTAAAATCCCCACTAGGATTCCCATGCAACAACAGTGAGCCAGCCTGTCTTCCATCGGCTTATGGCCTGGCAATGCCTTGTCCTCTTCCGTCCTGAAGAGCCCACTGGGAATTTGTCATCAAACTCAGCCACGAATTCCACAGCCTCGCCTTTCCTTGCCCTCTCCCAGTCCCCAGGCCTCCCTACACTGAGGCCGCCTGTTCTCTTTCCGGGTCTATAACCTTCCAGGTCCCGCTTAGGGCTGTTTCAGCGCTCAGCCAAATGCAGTCAGCTGGGGATCTCACCCTCCCACACCATCTCCGGCTGGTTCCCACCACTCAGAGGGAGGGAGTGGTGAGCAGGCGTGCGTTATGGTGCGTCCCAGAGAGCTGGAGCCGCTCAGAGGTTGCTACCTTAGCAGCATGCTAGGATGGCTGTGCAAGGAGCACATCTCCTCCACGTACGGGCCCACTCAGCAGCATGGCTGGAAACTGGGCGTGCGCGAGGTCTCTGGTGAGGAGTCCAGGATGGGCACAGGGCACACAATGGCCTAACAGCCCCTTGCCAATCACGTGCCCTCCCCAACCAGCCACTCCGATGCCTGCTCAGCAGTTTATAGTCTAAGGGGCCCTTGGAGGCAATGAGGGAAATTGTACATGAACTCAGATCACACGGGCTCTCTCCACTAGGGATGCATGCATGAGTGACCATGGAAGGTCCAGTGCTAACTGCCTGCAACACACATACTGAGCTCTGGAGACCCTCACGCCACTGTCACTGCAGGAGCCACATGACCCATCACACCACTTACAGCCATGTGAGCGAGACACTAAGCACAGCGAGGGCACCTGGGTTTTGCTGACCCCCCCAGCAGCAGGGGTTACAGGAGGATGTCCCTTGTGAGGCTGGGACATTTTCCTGCACAACATTGCTGCAGATCCAGGGGCTCATTTTCCTGCAAAGCCTCTAGGCTGCCCATGGCCCCAAAGCAGCTGGCCAGAAGGCGGCCAGCTGGGTGACACTAAAGACAATACAAGCTCTGGACCAACACAGGGGCCTCTTATCTGAAGCAGAACACCAGGGCCCAGGAAGCCAGGCCTGGTGGTGAGAGGGCCACCTCACCACCACCAGTGACTCCCTGGCAAATGTTTGCTTTTTATCCTCAGGACTCTCTGCTCTACTGGTTTAAACATGTTAAGATCTATCCAAGGAACCGATAGTTGCCATTGTTTTTTTTCCTATTAGAGATAATGCCACAAGGATTCATATGTGTGAAAAGAAAATAAACAGCTTATGTTTGGGGGTTACTATTCTTGCATAAAACTCAACGCAAAGGGCCTTTTTTTTCCTCAGTGAAAAAACTGCACATAACTATTCTATGAAGGAGAAAAAATATCTACAATAATATCCAATGTGTTGATCAGACTGAAATTTTAATTACTTTGGGTCAAAAAAAATCAGTAGGAAAGAAGTTTTAAAATTCACACATTTGAGAGCTTATTCACATCTGCAGAGAAAAACCATGCTTACTACATGAATCTATTGCTCGGGACCAGAAAACTCGGCTTAGTGTCTTCATCCCCACCACCGCCGCTCATGGGCATGGCTACGCTGGCAGGACAGCGCACACCAGGCGCACCTGAGAATCTAGCTCAGAAAAGACCGCCTATGGGAAGCCCCGCCCCTTGTCTCCAAAAGAGAAGTTACTGCTTTAGTTCTCTGGACACTTGTCTACCAATGGACTTGGTCTCCCACACTTTGGTCATTAGTCAGGAGAGCAGTCCTTGGAGGAGGACATCGTGCTTGGTCAAGTGGAGGGGGGCGGTGGGAGAGACGCCTGTCCCCATGGGCTCGAGCATCGGAACAAGGGCAAGGCTGGCACAGCCCGGGCAGCGTTTGGTTCGGCTGTGCACGGGGTCCGAGTAGGGACAGCAGCAGCCACACTTGGGTGGTGGTGCACTGAGCTGCCCGGACCTCCAATCCAGAAGTGCCAGGACAAAACGGCAGTCTCGGGCGCGGAAGGTCACGGGACCCAAGAAGCAGAGGAGCAGCAGACTGGCTGGCAGGGAAGAAAGCAGCGCAAGGAGGTGCGGAGGCCGGTCATGCGGCAGCGACAGCAGGAGGGTGACACTGCTCACGCGGTGACGGCTGCAGCCACACTACACAACGGCTACAACAAGGTGTCATTTCGTTACAATTTAGAAAAGCATCTTGAACACGAAGTACTGATCCAGCTTTGAGCAGTGTGCACGGGGACAGCGGGGCGTGCAGGGGAGAAGCGTGTGCCCGCATCTCGCTAACGGCAGCTGGAGTGCACCTCTCCGTGTGCTACAGAAACAGAGCAAAGCCAGCGGGGAAACAAAGTCCACAACAAGCTGCACGGCCTGCCAGGCGTCGCTCAGCACCTGCAATTTGTCACTGAACTTCCTTTTGGTTCCCATTTTCTAAGTCCGTTTTTTAAAATACATCTCCACATGCCACCAAGGATTACAAAAGGAATTCAAGGAGATGACTTACCAAAATGTCTGATTTTTTGTTCATATTTCTGCATAAATGATTTTGTTTTATCTTCATCTTCTGTTTCTTTTCGTTTATCTTGATTAATGAAACTCTAAAAATGTACAAATGAAAATCAGATGATGCATCCTGACGGAATCTTTGTTCACAAATACTCAATGCCTACCACCTTTCTTTTTAAACACTAGAAGATGATGATTCGGTATTACGTTATTTAATTATGTTAAACTTTTGGAAGTTTAATTGACATTGTTTAAAATTATATACATGTGGGAAATCAGAGAGCTGTCTTTGGAACGACACAGAGAAACAATGGAAGCACCCTTTGTGCTAAACGAACTTTCTCCGTCAAATGTAGGCACAGAAAGTCCCTTCCACATACAATCCCCGAGTGGGTTACACATGGCTCATACATGCGTGCCAGAGGTGACTGCAGGAGTGTGCCCACCACAAACTCTGCTAAGACCAAAGGGAGAAGTCACCGGCAGCCCTTCAACAGGCTGCCTTTCTCAGGAGACGTCAATGACAAATTTCTGTTAGGAAACAGCTTATTTTCAGTTTAAAATGTCACTGCACCAGACCTAGCTGGAATCTTTATCTCCTCAGAAACACTATTGAGATAAAGAAGCGTCGCTCAGGACAGTCGGTGATCGCAGTGCGCCGTAGATCATCACTGCCAAAACGAAATTGCTAACTAGCCCTCAGCCAGTTTATAATCAGAAAGCACCCACAATTTATTTATTTAAAAATAAAGGTATTAAAAATATATATATTTTTTAATATAGGCATTTCCCCCTTATGGTCTTCCATCTAGATAAGGATCGTCCAACTGAAATACAGGCAGTTCCCGGTTACAAACATCCTTTCAGAAAATCCCTACATGCCTTTTCACCCCATGGCCACGGGTCCTCATCTGGCAGATTTCACCAAGGCCAGGCCACACACTCCTGATCACCAGCACCATGACCGTGACCTACTTCACGGGCAGCTTTTAAATCGTATGCACCAAAGCAGGCGTCCTCAAACTCCGGCCCGCCGAGGACAGTTACCCGGCCCGCCAGGAGTTTTTGCCCCGTTTTGTTTTTTACTTCAAAATAAGATATGTGCAGTGTGCATAGGAATTTGTTCATAGTTTTTTTAAAACTGTAGTCCAGCCCTCCAACGGGTCTGAGGGACAGTGAACTGGCACCCTGTTTAAAAAGCTTGAGGCCCCCTGCCCCAAAGGAAAGAAATATAGCTACAAATTCTTGAAAGTTAGGGGCTGGTCTCATTGGTACTCCAAGGACTGACGGCCTGTATAATCAGAAGTGCAAAAGGAATTTGAATTTTTCCATTAGCCCCAATTAAAAGTAAAAGCAAAACAGGGAACATTCATTTTAGTAACATATTTCATTTCAGCTCATTTAGTCAGCAATGCACACTGCAGCAAGGAGACAATACAAACAAACTGCGAATGACTACTTTACTCTGGGGTATTTACCTCTAAGAACCATCACCTGTTTGTCAATGTGTCATACTGTGTAGCTTGTATGCTACTGGGAGCTACGTCACTGGACGTGAGGGCTCCCAACAGCGTAACACGTCTCTGACGTGTACTTGACACTGGGAGCAGCGCTCAATCCTGACCGGCCCATTCAAGGGCTGGACAGCACGTGTGGCCGGTGGCTATGGGGTGGGCACAGCTAACCAGGTCTCGAGCTCTGAGGCAGAAACCAATGTGGGAGCCTGAGCTAATGTTGCTAAAAACAGGGTCTTCATGCCAGTCCTAGTGAGCTCATGTGTACACCGAAGCTATCTTGACTCTACTACAGTTAAAGGAAAAACCCAAAGCAGAGACACAAGGAAAAGATTTGCATCAGGATCACTGCAGTAAAGCAGGTCAGCACATTTTATCGAATAGAGCAGCACTGTTCAGATAAATGATCTGGCTGTGAGGGAAAAATACATAAACATACGTCTGTGCAGGCACAGAAGAGGCTTAGAAAGATTGGACTCTATTGGAAACAGTGCTGAACTTGTATGTCAGTTTGTCGAACTGTAGTGCTTGTGTGTAGCTGGACGCTGTGTCACTGTTACAGGGAAATGAATGGTTTAATGTGGCTCCTCCAGGCCGAGTCTCAGCTTTTCCCTGCATGGGTCAGGTGAGAAGGTGGGAAAGACACTGATGGGATTCACCTGTGAGTGACTGCGAATAGGTTTCCCTGGAGTGCCGTCCTGCTGTGGATAAAATGAACCCTGTGAGGAGGAGGAGGAGGGTCTATGAGCAAAGGCCAGTAGTGGAGCTGGTCCTCTGGACCTGAGATCCCTGGGCAGCAAACTTCCTGGATCGAGACGACTGCTGTTCCGTCAGAGGAGCAGCAGCAGAACCGGAGCATGCGACAGCGTGATGGACCTCCCAGCCCACGGAGCAAGGAAAGCCGAGTGGTTTTGTGTAGGAGGCTGGCTTACGGAGCGGGGTGCCTCTGGTGACCCACGGAATGGAGTACTGAGCACTTAATTCAGGGAGCTGGGTTTGCTGACCCACGGAGCTCACGCTGAAATGTCTTCTGGTTACGGCCAATGAGAGTTGAAAGAACTTTGTAACACATCCTGATAAACAACTTAACATGCACATTTCTCATAGCATTTTGACTTTAATGAATCACTAATTCTGTCTGTTCTGTGTAGCCATCATAATGGATATTAGAAACCAGAAAGATCAAGTAGAGAAGTAGAATTGAGAACACTAATTAAGACCACACAACTGGTGTCAGGAGTGGGCTTCATTGTGATGGGTCCAGACCTGGAGTACCATGGGTCTCGTGTGTGTGTGTGTGTGTGTGTGTGTGTGTGTGTGTGTGTGTTTCAGAGACAGAGCTAAAAGGCATGGGAAGTAAGCATTTGATTCCTAGACTGGCTATTTTGATAAGTGCTATTTCAAAAACCAGCAGTTCACCCAAAGAGCACAGGTTCCGGCAGCGCTCTCGGAGAACAGAATATGATGGAGGAGGAGTAGGCTGTCCGTTTTGGAGGAATTAGTCCCTGGAAACCGGGCTCACACATAACACTGGTGCAGGTGAGGCAGGAGCGGCCACCGTGCGTGGGAACCGACTCGATGGCACAGCCTGGGGCAATGGAAGCAGTGGCCCCTCACGTTCAATCTCACACACATAGCATAGTGCTAGCGTTCCTTAACACTGAAGAGGCAGCAAGTACTGGTCTGGTGGGCAGTGCTGGGTCTTTGCATGACTGACTGCTGTTACTGATGCAACGCAGCGGCTGGAGAGACGCTTCCAGAGGGGGCTGGGAGTGGCTGTAAAGGGAGCAGACACCAGGGCAGACGGACCTCGGAGAAGGACCCCAACAAAAAGACTCTCACACTATCGCGAGTCACACAGACTCGGGTCTCCCAGTGCATACACAGTGATGCTGAGCCTCTCCTGTGTCTGGGCTGTGAGGCGGCACCATGGAAACACTGGAACCACGAGACCGACCAACATGTGACCCTGAGAGACGCAGCGAACGTGGAAAACGGTGCAGGCAAGCTGGTGCGAAGCAGGCTAGCTACACACTGTTGGTACAAAGCCCTCTCTGCCCAGAACCCAAGTGGAGTGTGAGAAAGCGAGGCGCGCCTGTCCCAGACCAGGTGGAAAAGTCTCAGAGGAACAAAGGGGAGGGTGAGGGTGGGCTCTGGTAAGAAGGATGAGCTTCGTCCAAAAGGTTCAGCATCAGCTGTGTACACATAAAAAGAAACCCTACTCTACAAACCTGGAGGAAGTGGATGGCTCGAGGGTCCTGGCTGACTGAAGATTTGAAAAAAGTTCTGCCTTACTTATCTGGACAGGCACGTGAGTCTCAACTGTACCTGGGAGATCTGGTCAGGTCACAGCCTGGGAATCTTAGTGACACACGATGAAAAGTCCTGCTCCAAGCGGACTGGGCAGCCAGGGAAGGAACAGCTGGGCACAGATGGCAGAATGATGACCAGTGTGGACAGGGACACGGGCTTCCATGAGCTATTCCACGGACTTTGTCAGCAGGGGCTTCAGAAAGTCCGGGGCAAGTGCCAGCTCTGGCCTGGTTAGTTAGGAGAAACGGTGCTGCTGCTGCTGCCGCCGCCGCCGCCGCCGCATAGGCACGCGGCATCTCCCCTGCCACAGGCCCATGGGCCAGTGATGGTGGATCACACACAAAAGCCACAGGTTTGCTTCCATGACATATGTCCTTCAGCTAATCTGGCACACTGGAAAAAGGCCCGAGCCGTACAAAAACGGTACCCATGGGCACGTGCTTAGACTGAATTATATCCGGTGCTCCAAAATACCAACAAACACCGATTACTGCAGCGTCCAATAGACAACGACATCATTTGTTCCACATTAAAGCACTGGTCCATGAAATGATCAAGCTCAGCAGTTTGTTCCCCTCTTCCTGCATTTTGAAATCCACAGCCAGGAACACAAGCCTTCACACAAAGAAGGCAAGGAAGGATTGAGACTCCAGCAGTCTGAGACACAGTGGGTTTTACAAGCCCACTCAGGACTCTCTCCTCCATCAATAATGGACACCAGCCTTCTTCTCAGAAGTAGCAGAAATGGCAATGCACTGTGAGGTGAAATCGACTCGATGGCAGGGGCTTTTCCTGAGTCTGGTAAAAACGAGTTTCAACAACTTCACTGCACCTTAGTCTCACCAAAGCCACAGCCAGGAACATCCTCTTCACCATTTCATTGTGGATCACTGTATCCTCATGTCACTCTACATATTTGCCCAGCTTCTTAAGTTACCTCTGGTGGCAGAATGGTTTACACATTGGGCTGCTAAGCACAAGGTCAGCAGTTCAAACCCACCAGTCATTCTCAGTCAGGAAGATAGGATTCTCGGCTCCTGTAAAGACTGACAACCAAAAGGGGCCCTTCTGGTTTGTCTGACAGCCACTGTGAGGTGGAATGGACTGGAGGACAATGGATGGGTCAGCAAGTCTTTTAGCAGACAGGGGTGTGTATGTACCTGATCTCTGTCCAGCAGTCCAAGTACTACATAAACACACACTGAGGACAGGATCATTGAAACTCTCTCGTGCCTGCAGCTTAGAGCAGGGGTTCCCACGCTTCAACAGGCACTTTTAACCTTGTGGCCTACTGTAAAAGGACTTGAACCAGCTCATTCCAGTTCAGCTCCACCGAGAAGTTGCCTTCCCACCTGAGTCAGACAAGACTCCTATTTCAGTTTTTGATACGCACAGAATTCCCTGGGGGAGCCTGTTCAACTGTGGATTCTGAAAGGCCTCCTGGCAGCAGGGTCCTCAAGACCACTGTCCTAAGACATAACCTGTCCCCACACATGAGCGCCACAGTACCATGTCGACCTTTTCAAAGGGGGACGCACTTTTACTCAAATGCTGCAAAAGCAACTTGGAAAACTGCAGATGGTTTCAGCCACGCCGGGTCAGGGCACCCGGTTTGGAGACACTGAGCTCCATACATGTCCAGCCACTGGGTTCAGAGGGTTGGTGGTTTTGAACTGCTCACCTTTTGGTTAGCAGCCCAATTTGTAACCCACGATGCTCCTAGAGACAAAAGAGATTAAGTAATTTCTGAAGCCTTTTTAGCGCTAACTCGTGCACCACTAGGTCCAGTACTACCTGAGGGTCCTGCTAACACAACTGTCTGTGCGCTGCCAGCACAGGACGTCAGCCAGCGCGCTGGAGCCACAGCCAGCCCCACCCCACATGCTTTCCCAACATTCACCAATCCAATCTTCACACCCAGCCTGTGGCACAGGGACGGATAATGACTTCTGATTTATCCAGGCGGTTTCGAGATGTCAATGACTTGCCCAAGGTCACAAAGCCAGAGGATGAGGAAGCCCAGTCTTGAGTAAGGCTGTCGCCACAAGCACCCACTCCTCACTTATCATCGACACCATCAGGTTCCAAAAGCCAGGTTCTTGTGGGAAATGAAGGATTTGTTTCCCTTGTTTTCAAAGCACACGCGTCTGCTTTTCCCTGAAACCGGGTCCACAGGGACAACCACTGCTGAGAGTTCCGGCATGCTCACCATCGTGGCAAATCCAACCCACCCACCGCCTGCCTGCCATCAAGAAGACCCAACTCAGCAAGAGTACCGTTCTTCATGGGTGGCCAGTGGATTTGAAGGGTCAGCAGGGCTCCCAGGACAAGTCCACTTGTGGACCGTGTGCCTGTGGAAGCATGGCTAGGTGGAGACTTGGCTGGACAAAGCTGGGCTGTGTGCCCGGAGGGCCCTCAGTTACCTGCTTCAGTTTCAAGGGCACTGCCTTCCCCTCTGCATTCACTCTCCAGGCAGCGAGCTCAGGGCTTCCTGGGAGGTGTTAAAGACAGGGGGTCTGGCTGAGCCCCGGTCTGCTAAGGATGAGGCTCCAGGACTGTCCAGCACCACTAAATCCACACTAACCGCTTCCCAGCACCCTCTCCGATGCCACCCAGCAATTGTGGGTCCCCATTGGCACAGGTGGCCCGCTTGTCTGCTGGGAGACCACGGTCCCAGGAGGCCAGTTTCATGTGGCAGCTGGGTAGGAGGGAGCCAGTGCACAGGGCAATGTGGCCCAGCTTCCTATGGCTACCAGGCCCACCACCTCACTACCGCACAAGCAGAGGTTTCGCTGCTGTCAGTAGTGAGACAGTTGACCAGTGAGGGGAAGAGGTCTACTTGGATGAAGTACTAGCCACATTGGAGCCCCCAGCGACACCGGTCTCCATAACAAGCACTCTTCAGAACACCCCACCAAGACCTGCTGCCTGCCACAAAGAGAGGATCCTGCCACTCTGCTGGGTGTGCACGCCAGCTCTGCATAGAGTGCCAAGTGTCCCCTGCCTCACCCCACGTCCACTGTGGCGTGACAAAAGGCCATACCTTATTAAAAACATCCTTGCTGATGGCGTCCGTGTTCCACAGACACATGCGCTCTCCCTGAACAAGCGCCGCCTCCTTCTGCCGCCACTCCTCCTCCCGCTGCCTCAGTTCCGAGACTGCTGTCTGCACGCGGGCATGCTCCTGGTCCAAGGACTCCGAGTTATGCAGTGCTAAGCTCCCCAGTTTCTGCTGTGCTTCCGCCAGGTTCCACTTGCACGCCACAGAACTCTTCACGAACTCTTTCTGCTTTTGGCAAGCCAGCTCAATGCCGCGGCTGTACATCTAGGGACAAACAGGGCTCTGTGTCAGAAAAGGCAGGACCACAGCATGCAGTTTTGACCCACAAGCCCTCGCAGGCCTTGTCTTCTGAGCCACTCAGTGCATCGGCGTCCCTCCCTCTGAAGAAAGGCCTGGCAGGCAGCACAATGCCATGCATAGGGCGGTGCTAACGCTCACTTGACTGGCAGAGGTCAGAACCCTCAAACCAAGGCAACAACAACAAAGCTTGCATTCACAGTAATGCTCACCTCCCGACCTGCAGAGAAGCAGGCCTTGAAAACTGGGGGAGGAAGTCTTGGCCGCAAAGAACCTTTGATTCAAACGTAACCACTTTGTTGGCTTCTGGGCCATCCTGAGCCCCTGTGATTTCCAAACATTTTTGCTGAAAATTTCTATTGAAACGGATCATAGAAAACCAAAACCAAACCAAAGGAGCCCACCTTTGTGTGCGTGCCCCTCCCCGTGTGCGTGCTCCCTGGACAGCAGCAGGTATTCAATGAGGACAGACATCCACAGCACCAAGGCCACCACACAGCAGGTGTCTTTGCTGCCGTTTTCCGCTCGAGGAAACAAAACCTGAAGGCGTGTTCTTGGTGATTTCTTAGCCAAATGTCACCAATGTCAAGATACTTCTTCCACATCCTCTCTCCATTCTGTTCCCCTACCTGCTCCACCACAGCCGCTGCTAGAACTCAAACCCTTTCCATGCCACACCTCGAGGACGCATCCTGGGCCTGCTGGTCTCAAGCGCTCCCAGGACATTCTCCACTCGGCTCGACGAGCAATTGGCAACCTATGTCTGACATTCCACCCACAACCCGGTTCCACACCACCTCACTTCCTGCGACCCCTCTAGACTAATCCCAGGGGCACTTTGGTGCTTGCTTGTCCCTCAGCCCTCCGGGATCATCACAAGCCCTCCCCATCTCCTGGGCAACCCTGGCAGGGGTCCATCTTCCTGGCTCCTGGTCTCGCCCCCCTAAACGGCCTCTTAGGCCTTCCCTTGCCATTCACAGTGGCAGGCTTCCAGCATGCCACCTGCACTTGGCCTGGCATCTATGTGTGTTAACCAAACTACCAGTCTCTTGAAGGGGTTGAATTCCATAAGAACTGGATGAATAAAAGCATCTCCATTCTGGGGACAGAGACCAGGTGGTGGTGATGAATGCTGAGGTGGGTGGCTCTAAGACCATTACTCCTGCGCCCCCCCCCCTTACTGAGCTCTCTGACTTCCCAGGTGAGTTTTCAAGTAAACAGAGGTTGCTATGGGGACAAATGTGGGTAGTGCTGCCCTTTAGATGCTATCATTACCCACTCAGCCCAGGGACCTGGGGCCTAACCACCACACTGCCCTGTCCCTGTTCCCCACCCACCCCCCAAATCTGTGTGGTACATCCATTTGGGAGTGGGCTGGCTGTCTACGGTAACAAGACAGGATGAGGGGAGGGTGGGTCTTAAAGTCCCTCTTTTGAGATGTTGCTAAGTGCCATTCAGTCAGCTCCAACCCAGTGACCACCTCCACCCCCACCCCCACCCCATGCACAACGGAACAAAACCCTGCCTGTCCCGCACTGTCCTCACAATGGTTCCTGTGCTCGAGCCCAGTGTTGCTGCCACGGAGTCCATCCACCTCCTTGAGGGCCTTCTCTCCCTCTTTGAGACAGAAGAGATTAAATACACATCAATCTAGAGGAGCAGAGATGATCAGACACATGGGCGTCTGCAAGCAGTCAGGAGGCAGAAGCTAAAGAGACAAAGACCCTCCTCCAGCGTGCACAAAGGGAGCTGACACCCCCCCAGCCCTCCCCACTGAAGAAATTAATGAGTTGCTTACAGACACGCATTTGTTACAGCAGTGTGAGGTAACGAAGCCAGAACCTGGTACCAACAAGTGGGGATGCTGCTGGAGCGCACACCTATAACGTGGACCAGGTTGTGGGTACTGGGTAGAGACTGGGAGAGTGTTATGGTGCCTGACAATAAACGCCTAACTTGCCTTGATGAGACTGTTAGTAGAACCATGGGTGTCAAAGGTGATTCTGGTAAGGGCTCCAGAGAAACTGAGGCGAACCAAAGAGCAAGTCCTTACAGTCTGAAGAGCATGCACTGGATGCCAACAACAGAAGGCTACTAGGCACAGATGCTGGAAGTGCTCAGGTGCAGACTGGAAAGATGATGAACATGTGCTTGGACAATGGCTGAACGGTGTTTTATGCCGTCGCAAGGACCCTATCTGAATTAGCGTCAGATGTTTGGTGGAAGGTAGGACTTCTATAAGTGATGAACTTGGAGAGGGAGCGGAGATTTCTAAGCAGTATCTTAAAGAGGCCACAAGGTTTCTCCTGAGGCTGATCATAAAAAACTCAAAGCTGAACTTAACAATTAACAGTGCACAATGAAAACTAAATCTAAGAACGAGGAGACGCAACCTAGGCAGGCTGGAGCTGCTGCCGTCACCATGAGCCGCGGTAACCAACGTGAGCTTGACCGCTAGAAGAATATGAAAAAGCAGAGCAACTCGGTTAAGGGAAAGTGCCAGGGAAAGCGCGGAGATGACGGGCTTTCTGCTGCTGCCCGCAAGCAGAGGGACTTGGAGATCATGCAGCAGAAGCAGAAAAAGGCAAACGAGAAGGAGGAACCCAAGTAGCTTGTGGCTTCCTGCCCTCGGCCTGTGTGCCTGGAGCCAGTCCTACCAGGCTTGCGTTCCTCCTATAGTGCTCGCAGGTCCCAGCACGGATGGCATTCCCTTTGCCCCGAGTCTGCAGTGGGTCCCTGTTGTGCTTCCTTCCCCTCAGGTAGCCCCTCTCCCCCTGGGCCACACCTGGGGGGTGAAGGGGTTACCCTTTCCCAGTGTTTTTTATTCCTGTGGGGCTCACCCCAAAGTGTTAAACAAAGTGTAGCTTTGTAATTAAAAAAAAAAAAAAAGAAAGAAAACTAAATCTAAATCTGTGGAACATTCACCAAGGGTGTGGCTACACCATCTTTTGTTATAAGGACTAAGGCTGTCACTGCGGGAGCAAACCAACTACAGGGCAGCAGAAAAAACCTTCAGCTCCGCCTAGACAGTGTCTTGGGACTACAGGGACGGGAACCGGCCAAAGCAGCTGCATGCGCTGTTCTCCCAGAAGAGGGTCCCCCCTGGAGCAGCCTGGGCATCCGCAGAGCTTTTAGAGGGAATACCCAAAGCAGGGCAGAACCCCATCTGCTGAGCGCCAATGGCTGGAGCCATCGCTTCCTACTTAAGAGTCAGATCTTCAGCGGCTCAGTTCAAGAGCGCTGGCTGCCTTGCCAAGGCACCAGCCAGGCCCACAGGTGTAGTTCGCCACTCAGATGGACTAGGAGAGCTGGGCCACCCCAGTGGACCTCGAAGGCAGAGCCCAAGCCCACTCTTTAAGAGCCTACAACCAGAAACAAGAGAGTATGGCCACCACACAGTCTGGCTCACAGAAACAAAATAGAGGGAACCTTTCCAAACCTTGAGGGAGAATACAATTGTTCTTCTGGGCTTTGAACTTGCTTGGTGCCTGCTTATCTGTTCTTTCCTCCATTCCTCCCACTTATCATGGAAATGTGTCTACCTTGAACACAAGTTCTACCAGTGTACTCTGGAAGCAGATAGCTTGTATTCTAGAGTCTGTAGATGAAGACCATATTTGCTTGACAAGATGTAGGAGATGAGATTTGAAGTTGGAGTTAAGACGTTTGGAGTAAGGTGATGAAATTTGGGGGGGCCGGAGGGTGCAACTTTAGAGACTGAACTATATCACCCCCAAATTCTTACGTATACCTAAGAGTTCCTTAAGGATTTTGTTGAAATGTAGGTTCCACGTCAGTCTATCTGGGCTAGAAAGGCAAATTCTCAGCAGGAAATCAAACTGGAATGAACTGGTTCCAAGCCAGTGAATCCTAACCTCTATGGTCTGTGGATGGACACAGTGACTATGTCATCTGGCTCAACCAGGACATTGTGAGGCTCACTTAGGACCAGCAGTGTTTGTTTCTGCTGGGCAGAGGGTCACTGTGAGTCAGAACTCATTTGGTGGGCACAGAAAACCTTAACGATCATAGCACCTAACAACAAAAACAGCAGCGTTAAGGAGCCCTGGCGGTGGCACAACGGGCTGCTGTTGGCATGAATACGGCTGACCCATGCATCATTACAACAGCTGCCAAGCAAGATCTCTACATTCTAGTCTGCCTTGACATTAGCAAGTAAAGTTGCTTTGCTTGTTTAAAAATTAATATTATAAAGTGAATATAAACTACTTCCCCAAATATCCAAGCCAAAAACACAGCCTAAAATGGCAGGGGTGGTGGTGGGAGCAGGTCTGTTATAAACACATGAACTAAGAATTACTAAATAGTTACTTTGCAAGTCTGACCACTTAAGTTCTGGCCAAATCAAGTTTTACTGCGCTTCACGGTGAGGACAACACTGGACTAGGTAGCAGAAGTTCTAGCTAACTAGCTGCCCCGCCTCTTCAAGGTGCGAACCCCTACACGCCCCTGAAGCGGCCTTGCATCTATGCGGACGTGATGACTCTACGTGCCTGATGCCTGAGTGCACAAGCACAGAAACTACACACCTATTTTACAGCCGGTGTTTCTCAGGTTCCGATTGTGGTTCTGCTACGAAGCCCTGAAATTTGTCAGATTCCCCCCACCCCACCCCAAACGGGGGAGGGGAGAGCAGCTGCTGGGCATTCTTTCCTGAGGCCCTGTAACCTGGTATGCGCTGTTTTTTGTAGACACTCCTGATCCATAATTAGTGGGTGACGACTGACCCCGTCAGGTCTCAGGCGGTCCTGAAAAAATGTCCTGCATGATCCCGGCGGCAGGCTGGCTCGCGAGCGAATGGAGTCTGCGATGATGAAGCCAACTAACCCGTTAGCTGAACGCTGAACGGCCGGCCCTACCTGGTCGGGCCGGTCTTCAGGAAACCGCGGCGAGCGAACCGCGGCTCTCCATTCGGGTTGCGCTCGTCCGAATGCCACCGGCCTGAAGTCAGGCAAACGTAGCAGCCCGAAAACTGGTGGCAGTGCCCATTCTGTAACCCGGGGCACGTGCGTAAAACACCCTCCGGTCCAGAGGTTAGAAACCAGGACACGCGGACCCACAACGACCCTCAAAGGCTGGATCTCGTCTGGGCGGGACCCGGAGGGCGGAGCGGCCCGCGGGCAGGTCAGCGTGCAGCTTGGGTTTGCTCGAGATTGGGGGTGGCCAGAAGCAGAACGAGTAACAACCACGCTCGCTTTTGTTGTTGCTGTTGCTTTTATTTTTAGAGAGCGATGGTCACGCGAGTGGGAGACGTACGCCAGCATCTAGAGCGGGGCTCCTGGAATTCGCTCACATGTCAGCATGGAGGGGGGGCGGGGCGGAGGAAAAAGATGGGAAACTACTTCTACCTCAGGAACTCGGCGAGTTGTTCAATTACAACCACTCAGTGCCCCCGGCTGCGTCCCAGCGCACGCACCTGAAACCGGGTAGGGCGCACGGCGAAGCCGGGAGCAGGAGGACAAAGGGTCAGGGGGGTAGCCCGAGCCGCTCCAAATGTGGGTGCTGTCGGCAGGGCGAGGAGGAGGGGAGCCTTCCAAGGGTGGGGAATCAGCCAAGGGGATAGGAGAGAGGTGCGGGGAGGACCCACGGCCCCGCACGGCCCGCTCCGAAGATGCTACAAGAGCGGGGGCGCAGGCAGAGCTCGCGGGGTGGGGGGGGGCCCGGAGCCCGCACTTCCAGTAGAACGCGCCCCTCTCCTCACCTGGGCGCCGCCGTCCGGCAGCTGCGGGCAGCAGGGGACCCCGGGGGACGCGTCCAAGTCACTCTCCGGCTCAGCCTCGCCCTCGGCGCGGGGCAGGCTCCAGGGTCCCGGCGGCGGCCAAGGCTGCTCCATGTCCCGCTGTCTGCAGCCCCACAACCGCCACGGCCAACTGCCTCGGCTGCACTGGACCCGGCCGAGCGGACACCGCCGCGCCGGAGGCCGAGGCCGTTACCCACAATCCCCGCGCGGGCCGCGGACGCCGACGCAGACCCCGTGCCGGACTCGGCCGCGCCGGCGGCGGACGGCGGAAGAGGACGGACGCGGGTTTGCGTCACTTCCGGTCGGCGGCCCGAGGGGCGGGGCCTGCGGCCTCCGCGCGGAGGGTGGGCCTGGAGCTGGGCTTTTTTTCTCGGCGGTGCCCGTCGTGTGGCGTCCTGTTTGGGAAGGTGGGCGCGGTGCCGAGAGCGCTCGCTGAAGACTTGACTCTCTCGCGCCCCTCAGCGCTGCCTGCGCGCCCCTAACGGAGCCGGCGTGGGGAGACGTGTGGAGGTGGCGCGTCGCTTAGCGTCCTCCCGAGGCTGTCGGTTGTGGCCTCCGGCGAGCGAGGACGTCGTGTCCGCTTTGCGTGCGGCGTGGAAAAAAACGGCAGCTCATTGCTCCTGTGCATGGGATGCGAAGGCCGCCTTTCTGGGTGGCAGTGGGGAGCTGCGAGTTGAATGTCAGACCCCACTTTTCTCTTTACGAACAGGTTTCTTTGGCACTGGGCTGGGCGCAGGACGCCCACGACGGACTGGGGCGAGCAGAGGCTTAAGAAACCGAGCGGAGTACAGCGAACAGCCAACCAGGGGGTCCCTGCCTGCCTTCTTCGCTCGCTGAATCCGAAATACATCCTGCTGGCCCGAGGTCGCACACCTTGTTCAAGGGGGAAAGAGGCAGATCTGGCTCGGGAGTGATTTCAAAACGTGCACAGTAAACAGGTCTTGGCGCTCCACCCACCATCAAGGAATTCCAAGTCAAAAAGCACACACTAGTTTGTTTTTTAATCGACCGGATTGGCCAGGATTTTTGAGTTTGCTAATCCCGGATGTTGACCAGGTGTGGGGAAATGCTGCCATCCAGAATGTCATTTGTAATGGTTTAGGAAGGTTAATTCGGTGTTATAATAAAGTTTAAATGCTTCCACCCTTTAATTCAGCAATTTCACTACCAGGAAGTTATGCAAAGGTTGTTGTTTTGCACCAAACGTCAAAGATTTATCTGGTTGCAGCACAATGCCCTGGGGGGTGAAAAGAAAAAGGAACAGGAAACAATGTAATTACCTGTAAATAGCTCACTGCCTCCTGGCAGCAGCCACTGACTTTTGGCGACCTTAGGCACCACAACAAAAAAGAGCATATTCTATGATGCTCAACATATTCTGTGTTCATAGTGGATTCTGGCTCTAAGCAGTGAGGTCCATGGGCATTTTTTAAATTGCTGTAATCATGGGAAGTTGATCTTTTTTTCAGTGACACTGCTGGATGAAGTCCATTCACCAACCTTCTGGGTTAGCTGAGCTCAGGCCACTTTCGCCACTCAGGGACCTGGTCTGTCCATTGGATTGTGAATAAATTACAGTAAAACCTGTGGAAGCTGGAACCCTATCAGGCAGAAACCTGTCAGGGAAGGAAAACATGAATATTTTCCAGGTTAAAAAAAATGATTAACACCCTGCCCAAGACATAAACCTTGTGAGACCTAGGAAAATAAGACAATACTGTTGAGTTCGGTACTTACACGTTTCACTGTGTTTGTTCACGAGTTAACAGTTTTAAATTCTGACCATTCTTAAATGCACAGAAGGACAGGGCAGTACAATGACTGCATAAATCCAGCACCCAGATGCAACAGTGACTCAGATGTTTCTTATTTGATTCTTCTCTGTCTTTTGCTGATTTCCTGGAACATTTGGAAGCAAAATTTCAAACCCCGTATCATTTACCACTACATACTTGAGCACTGTCCAGCTTCATCTTGTATCATCACAGACCATGGTCCTAACTGTCAAAATCACATGGCGCTGTCATGCCCAAATGATCACGGTATCTCCAATGGCCTCCATTATTTAGGTTGCTTGGTTTGAACTGGCAGCCTAAAAGGCTGACCTTTTGCTTTGTATGATGGATTTGGTTACATGTTACCAGGGGAGAAAGGGCTTTCTACTCCCTGTAAACCGTTACAGTCTCAGACACTCCAAGTGGCAGTTCCACCCTGTCCTACGGGGTCACTGAGTCCGAATCAACTTGATGGCAGTGTGCTTTTATGTGTACCAGAGAAGTCCACGGGGTTGCTACGAGTCAGCATGGACAGTGAATTTGGTTTGGAGTTGGGAGAAGAGTCGTGCTGCTGTAGTGAGTTACGTGTTGAAACCACCAGCTGCTCCTTAGGAGAAAGATGAGGCTGTCTGCCCACCCCATCCTATAGGGTCACTATGTGTCGGGATGAGCTAGATGGCGTGAGTTTGGTTTCTGGGTACGTCCCAGTAAACTCTGCTGGTAAGATCTTAACACAAATATCAAAGGAAACATATCCTTACCCAAAAGCCATTCCCATGACTCCTCTCGGCTGTACCACCTCTGACAACAACCTCTCGGCATAAAATCTTTGATGCCAAGTCCCTGCCACGATGGGCCCTATTCTCAGTGGCATGGAGGCACATCAACAAACAGATGGCATCCTGAAGCAGGTCCACATTCCACACCTGTCTGCTCACTCTATGCTGTCATAGTGCCATGATGAATGAAGTTAGGGAACAGAGTACCAAGGAGCCCTGGTGATGCAGTGTGTTAAGTGCAGGGCCACTAAGGCTCTGAGGGAGGAAGATATGGCAGTCTGCTCCCCTTGTGCGATCTACAGACTTGGAATCCCTGTGGAGCAATCCTCTGTCCTATAGCCTCGCTCTGGCTGGGTATCAACTCGGCAGGAAGTGGAGTTCGGGGAGCATTCAGTAGAGCACAGGTGTCCAACAGAGCCTTGTGTGTGATGGAAATAGTCTTCCGTCACCATCCCCTACTGTAGCCACTAGCCACATGTGACCACTAAGCACTTTAAAGGTGACTAGGCTGGTCCCAGTGAGGAACTGAATTTACATCTATTTCATTTGAAAGGAATTACATAGCCTCATGAGGCTACCATATTGGACAACACAGTTGTAGTGACTTGATTATATTCCACTTCAACTTGTTGGGCCCCAACCCACTGCCATTTGAGTTGGTTCTGACTCATGTCGTTGCTGTTCGGCAGCATCGAGTCAGTTCTGACTCTTGGCGACCCCATGCGCAACAGAATAAAGTACTGCCCGGTCCTGGGCCATCCTTACAATTGTTGCTATACTTGAGCCCATTGTTGCAACCACGGTCTCAATCCATTTCGTTGAGGGCTTTCCTCTTTTTCACTGTCCCTCTACCAAGCACGATGTCCTTCTCCAGGGACTGGTCTCTCCTGACTTCGTGTCTAACATATGCAAGACAAAGTCTTGTCATCCTTGCTACTTTTTCTAAGACAGATCTGTTTGTTCACTTGGCAGTCCATGATCCTTTCGACATTCTTCACCACCCCCACAGTTCAAATGCATGGATTCTCCTTTGATCTTCCTTATTCAATGTCCAACTTCCACATGCAACTGAAAATACTATGGCTTGGGTTAAGTGCACCTTAGTGCTCAGAGTAATATTCTTGCTCTTCAACACTTTGAAGAGGTCTTGTGCAGCAGATTTGCCTAAGGCAGTGGTTCTCAACCTTCCTAATGCCGCAACCCTTTCATACAGTTCCTCGTGTTGTGGTGAATCCCCAACCATAAAATTATTTTCATTGCTACTTCATAACTGTAATTTTGCTACTGTTATGAATCAGGCGGCCCCTGTGAAAGGGTCATTCAACCCCCAAAGGGATCTCTACTCACAGGTTAAGAATCGCTGGCGTAAGGCATCATTTGAACTCTTGACTGCTGCTTCCATGAGCATTGGTTGTGGATCCAAGCAAAACCAAATCCCTGACAACTTCGATCTTTTCTCCATGTCTCATGATGTTACCTACTGGTCCAGTTGTGAGTGGTTTTCGTTGAAATGAGTTGTTATCCACACAGAAGGCTGCAGTCTTTGCTCTTCATCAGCAAGTACTTCGAGTGCTCCTCACTTCCAGCAAACAAGGCGTGTCAACCGCATACTGCGGGTTGTTCATGAGCCTTCCTCCAGTCCTGATGCTGACTCATAAAGTGCTTCATAAGCCAAACCCTCTGCTATGGGTCCAATTCTGGCCCACTGACATCTCATAGACAGTAGAACTGCCCGACTGGGTTTCCAAGACTAATCCTCACTGCAGCAGACTAAGTCTTTGTCTCTTAAGAGAGGCTGGTGGACTTGAACCATCCACCTTTGGATTGGCAGCCTAGTACCTAACCACTGTGCTATCAGGACTTATCAAGGACTTAATATCCCTAAATCAAACCCACTGTCATTAAGTCAATTCTAACTCACAGTGACCCTCTATAGCAGCGGTTCGCAACCTGTGGGTCTCAAGCCCTTGGGGGTCCAACGACCCTTTCACAGGGGCCACCTAAGACCATCAAGCAACAGCTATTTCTGATGGTTTTAGGAACTGAAACGTCGCTCCTCTATCCATCTCCAGGCAGGTTCACCCACATGCAGATATATCCACCTACTGAGTACCCCACGTGAAAACTGTTACCCATGCTACACCATGCTTCAAGACAAAATTTCATTTATTTGTCATTAGAAATAAATATTTCACAATATAATTACATCTTGTCTTTATGATGGATCACTATGCTTTAATTATGTTCAATTTGTAACAACGGAAATACATCCTGCATAGCAGATATTTTACATTACAATTCCTAAACAGTAGCAAAATGACAGTTATAAAGTAGCAATGAAAATCATTTTATGGTTGGGGGTCGCCACATGAGGAGCTGTATGAAAGGGCTGGGGCACAGCATTAGGAAGGTTGAGAACCACTTCTCTATAGGGTTTCTGTGGCTACAGACTGCCTCACCTGGTCCCCTTGGAATGGCTGCTGAGGTTGAACCACTGGCCTTGCAGTTAGCAGTCCCACACATACCCAATAGGGGCACCAGGATGCTTACTCGGCATCTAAGGCCTGTGATGTCCCCTACAGTGATGGTAGGATTGATTAGCTGGTTCATAGGGTAATAACTTACTCCTCTATTGTACAGTTTCCCCCAAAGGATGTAATTTTAACATCAAAGTGACTCCCCGCCCCCCGCCCACCAAACAAGGCTTCCATAAAGTTCAGGACCAGAGAAGCTTCCATGTGGATGCTTTGAACACTCCTGTTACAATCACAGCTTTTGTTCCTTCCCTGCTCAGTAACTCTGGGAAATTCCCACTTGGCACCTGCCAGTTTCCTTGGATAGGGTCAGGATGCCAGCAGGATGTGCTGATGTGCCAGTCCTGCACCACCGACATCCGTACTGGCAGAGACACTGGGGGTAATAGGTATTTGTCGAGATCTGTTTCCTGCCACTGAGAAGGCCCAGTGCAGGTGATTAAGTCAACCTCTTAAAGCTGTGGTCATTTGACTGGCTTGATGTAGCCACTTGCGAAGGTGGGAGCATCTCACTTCTTTGCAGAATGGCCCAGAGGTAACAGGTACATAGCAACTTCTGCTCTCTGTGGCAGCTGGCAACCTCCAGTGGCCATGCTGGGGGTCTGGAGTGAGGGGGAAGATGCCCTGCCAGTTCATTTTTCACCCCAAGGGCAGATGAGCAGAAGTTGCTGTGCCCAACACCTTCTCATTCTGTGAGCATAGCTCTGCCCCTTACCCATGAGCTCCTAGACATTGGCTGGCTCCCTTCTGCATTTAGTTCCACTCAAACATGTTCACTGAGTGTCTGTTCTGCTAGCTGTGTAAGGAGCCGTGGTGGCACCGTGGTTACACACTTAGTTGCAAGACACAAGTCCACCGGCAGCTTTGAGGGAGGAAGATGTGTTGGTCTGCTTCCATAAAGATTTACAGCCTTGGCACCCTGTGGGGGCAGTTCTACCCTGTCCTCTAGGGTCACTAGGAATCGTAATGGATTTGATGGCAGTGGGGTAAGCTATCTGCAAACCAGGTGCTCAGAATTTTAGCTCTAATATAATTCCCTCCTTTGATCATGGATTTTATTATTTACAATCCTTGGATCACACAGGCTTGTGTGCTTCTTCTATGCAGACTTAGGTGACTCACTTAGATGTGTGCTTATTTTAAGACAAGATTTTATGACCCCAGATGCTATTTTTTCCCCCGGATAGCTGGGCAGCCTAACATAACCCACTATGCCACTAGGGTTCTAACTCAATGACAGTCTCTGAATTAAACCCCTCACGTATGTCATTCACCCCCCTTACTTTTCTGTCCTATTTCTGCCCCCACCCCTTGTCAGAGTCTTCAAAGTCTTACCTTTAGTGTGAAAATCATCTACCTTTCCTTTATAATAATGGTGTCATAAAACATTTATCTCTGAGATTGACTAACTTTGCTGAGCATAATGTTCTCTGATTTTGTCTGTCTTAAAATGTTTGACAGATGCACCATTATTTCTTTTTCCCCCACCATTCTTAAGGGTGTATAATATTCCATTATAGGAAAGTTCCAGAGTTTATCCATTCCTCTGGAATTGTGGTTTTAAAATTTCTCATCTTTTTTCTATTATAGAAATTGTTGGAATAAACATAGGGTGCATATGTCTATTCCTATTTTGTTCTATTTTTTTTACCCAGTAGAGAGATGGCTGGATCATAAGGTGTGTGCGTTTACATTTGTTTAAGGAAGCACTATACTGTGATTTCCATAGTGGTTGTACAATTCTACAACCACATCAGCAATCTAAAAGCATTCTAATCTTTCCACATCCTCACCAGCATTTATTGTTTTGTTATTTTTTTTTATTTTGCTCAGAGTGAAGTGGTATTTCACTGTTGTTTTAATTTGTATTTCTCTTATGGTTAATGAACAAGCACATTATTTTCCCCCTTGATACTTAAATTTTATTGTATTTATTTTTAAAACATTTTGTTGGCACCTAATCCACATATCATACAATTCAATCATTCAATTGTTCAATCATACCAAGAATTGAACAATCATTATTGCAATTAATGTTAGAACATTTCCCCCCATAGTTAAATTGCCTTTAAAATGAGATGTGTAATCACAATCAGTTCTAGTGCTCCCTCCTTCTCCCACCTGCATTGTTTACTCCCTAAATCCCCTCACCCTCCTTATCTCCCGCCTCCACCCCTATATTTCCTATACACCCTCGTATCAGTTACTATCTCTATGCAGACACTCCTTCTGTGCTTCACAAATTGGGAAACCCAATAGAAAAAATTTAAAAAAAAACCAAGATAAAGTGGTAAGGATAAAATAATAATACTGTCAAGATAAAAATAAAAATAATGAGTAAGAAAGAGAAGACCACCCTACGTAATTACAAAGCAAGGGAAGAAATTTTTGTCATCGGACATGCAAGAGATACTTGCACCTAGAACAAATCCAGGTTGGGTCAATAGGGAGGTCAGCCGACCACGTTTCAAATTCGATCCAGTATAATCAAGGTTACAATGACCTTTGTCTGCTAGTAAGGCTGTTTGAGACGCTTGGCTGTAGCTAGTGGGGGGTCTGCCAGTGGCTTAATCGAACTAGTTACTCCACAGATGAGTTTTGGGTTCCCAGTGCCTTCCATAGCCTTCTACCAATTGGGTGCTCATGATTTTAGCTCTGATACTTTCCCATCATCATATTTGAATTTTGTTATTGTCATCGTTGAATCACACAAGCTGGTGTGTTGTTCCATGTGGACTTAGTTGGCTCCTAGCTTAGATGACTTCTTGTTTGGATACAGTCCTTTAAGACTCCAGCCACTGTTCTTATCGATTGCGGGCACCATTTGCTTTCTTTACCACTTCACTGTAGCACCTTATCTTACTGATCATTCCATGTAGGTGAGTATTCCACGCAGGGTCATGTTATCAGAACTAACTGTTCTTGTATTGGGGTTGGAATGAAGTAGGATCAAGAATCCATCTGCATGTCCATGGGATATGCACGACTCAGGTATTCTTAGGCAGCCATAATATGACAAAATCAAAACCCCAGAAAACCAACTACACCAATAAAAGCAACAAACCAACCAGCAAGCAAACAGCAAAACAAACAAAACAAACTAAAAGCAAGAAAACAAAAATCCAAGAAACAAAAAAGTACAACATTGTCAATCATCACCCTGGGCATAAGAGGATGGCACTGATAACATTGCCAATGTTCTCACGACACAGCCCTCTGGACACTGGTTGGAATGAGGAGTCTAAGTGAGTATGTTTCCACCTTGAGCTGCAACCTATGAGTTGTTGTCCTACACAGTTCAATCTCCCATTGATTGAGCTCTGCTGACTCTAAGCATGGGGATTGGTGCCAGGGGGGACCTTCCTGAGCCAATTCTTCCAAGTGCGGATCCCTGCCCAGCCGATCAAAACCGGCCATGTTATTGTGATGAGGGGAACAAGGTACTAAATACATGGTGATTCTGGGTCCCTTTCCATTGGACACCCACCAAACCAGGGGTTCCCCCAAGGTTCAATGACTGCCATTTCCACTGTCCCGGGTCAGCCACTCTCTGCTTCTTCTCCCATCCAAGTACCCCCAATCCTTAGTGTGCAAGGATGCAGGCAATTTGGAGGCAGGGTTCAGTTCACTCAGCCAGGCCTCTAGGTTAAGTCCTTCCGGGGTAGCCCCTGTGTTATGCCATGCTGCCTGCCAGGTCAGCTTCCACCATCATCATGGTGCTTAGTCTATGTTGTGGCTCCCTGGAGGGTGAGGAAAATGTTTTCATAACCCCAGGAACCCCTGGGAACATAAAGTCTGGCCCATTGTGCCCCTAGGTTCCCTGCAGTCATTGTTTAGCTTCCCTTCCCGAGGTGAGGTTGCTTCCATACTCACCAACAGAACTATCAATGTCTCTTCCAAAATGTAGATGGTCCCCTCCCCTGCTCTTTGCTTGATTTTCCAGCCAAGCTTCTCCTTCCATTCGTGTGGGAGGGGGCCACTGATTTGCCCCAGCCTTGTCTCGATGTTGTACAGCTTCCAGCGGATGGTCATCTCCCATTCCCCGCTCTTGAAGGGGTAACCATGTGGGGTACCAGCCTCCACAATTGAACGGGCCCAAGGGGCAGTTGTGTAATTGAGGGGTAAAATTAAAGAGACATCAGACAAGATAAAGCCTGCAAGTGCTCACTTTCGGGATGGCCATGACCTCAGCAGCCAGGTCTGTGCAGAGAGCGTGAGTAATATCCAATCAAGGCTTATATACACGTAGGGGACGTGCAAGCCCCTAATTACAGCTAATGACATACGTAACAGGAAGGGGTTGTACAATCGGCATAGGTGCACCAGGAGGGAGATGAGCTAGGGGCATACACGCAATAGGAAGGGAAGCACTAGAGCTCTGTATGTGACAAGATGGGCGGGCTCTAGGTTCAAGAGGGCAGTCTAACTTTGGTCCTCCCTGAGTCTCATGACCGCCAAGTGTATGGTCATTGACTATGGGTTAGCAAGAAACACCTTAGGTTTGGCATATAATATCAGGGGACAACCTGGGAAATAACCTTTCTGTTTCCCTCATGACCCCAGGCAATGTGAGGTCTCCTCTTTCAAGTTGGTTCTTGTGATGTAAGCAAAAGGGAGGTGATATGTGGTTAATGGCTGGTAAGGTAGCCTTCTTGACCTTTGTTCAGAAATTGGTTTATAAGATTTATTTAATTGGTATTTCTTCTTGTAGTAGTGGACTCATACAATACTTGTCCTTCTGTGATTGACGTACTTCACTCAGCAGAATGGTTTCCAGGTCCTTTTGTGTCATGTGGTGCTTCATGCTTTCATCACTGTTTTTAGGGATGCATACCATAGTTTCTTTATCCATTCTTCCATTGTTGGGTGTTTGGCTGCTTCGTTTCTTGCTATTGTGAACTGCGCTGCTATGAACTTGGGAGAGCAGATATCAACTCGTGTTGTGTCTCAAATTTCTTTAGGCTATATGCCTAATAGTGGTATTTTGGGTCATATGGGATTTCAATTCCCAGTTGCTTTAAGCATTGCTATATCAATTTCCATAGTGGCTGTATGTATTTTCAAGGCCACCAACAGTGTGGATGAGTTCCAATCTCTCCACATCCTCTCCAGCATTTGTTGGTTTCTTTTTTGTTTTTAATTTGGGCTAGCATGGGTGTAAAGTGGTATCTCCTGGTGGCTTTAGTTTCCATTTCCCGGATGGCTATTGATCGTGTACATTTTTTTATGTCTTTGTTAGCCATTTGTACTTAATTTTTTTGGTGAACTGTCTGTTCATATCTTTTTCCCTTTTAAGTGAGTCTCTTGATATTTTCTTATTGAGCTGTTGTAGAGTTCTGTGTATTTTGGTAAATTAGCCCTTTGTCCCATGTGTCATTAGTAAAAAAAACCTCAAACATCCCCCCACCCCCCGTGGGCTCTCGTTTCATTCTCCAGATGAAGTCTTTTGATGTGCAGAAGTGATGTAATTTCAGCATGTCCCAGTCACCGATCTTGTCTTCTGCTGTGTGTGCCTCTTTCTGTATACTGGTAGTCATGTATGCCCTGCAATAGGGCCCTTGAGTTTGCTCTAGCCTTCACCTTGATGATCCGGAGCGCTTCGGGGTTGACATTTAGGTCTTAGAACATCTCTTCACGTGCTTGTTGGCCACCTGGATGCCATCTTTAGTAAATTTCCTCCGTCTTGTGCCCATTTTTAATTGGGCTATTTGTAATTTTCTTATTAAGATGTTGCAGCTTTCAATAGGTTATTGTGATTAGCCCTTTATCTATCATTGCTAAATTCCCCAGACCAGCAACACCCCATCCCAAGCTCAGGGTTCTGTGTTTACTAAGTCTGTAAATCATTAGGGAAGCTGACTGCTTCCCCTTTCTAGCACGAAAGGCTTGGCGGGTTTGAATCACATACCTTTTAGTTAGCAGCCCAGTGCTTGACCCACGGCGCCACCAAGGCTCCCTGATATGAAGCTAGAGCCCTAGGAAGTGGATATGTAGTCATTGAGTTCTCCCATTCCCGGGACAGGAATTCTGATAATCAATTATCAATCAATCCTATACCCTGGTCTCAAGAGGTTTTTCTGCAGTGTCTTTAAGTGCATACATCTCCAATGCCAACTATTAGTAATAAATGACGCACCACACCCCATCTCCCCTCGCCCCCCTCTACCAAACCTCATTGGCCCTTCCATGTTTTCTTTCAGATTGGCTAGGGGAAGGCCCTCCCGGGCCCCCTAGCATCCTGGGCCATTTTTGAAAAGAAACGTGTTCTGTCCGGGGGTCAGGCACACAGAGCCACCAGTCACTGGGTGACACCGCGTTTCCAACTGCCCTCCCGCAAGAGAAGCCCAGACACCACTGGACAAAGCCACGGAGAGAAATGCCGGCCGGTCTCTCCTCCGTTGCCACCTCCATAGGGCTGTCTCGGACGGTGACGGATGGCCCCGGCGTTTCTCAATGGCGCGCACGTTCCATTTCCTACTGACGGGGCCACAGTTGCCCACCCAAACAGAAGGTCGTCAAATTCGACGGGCCGGGCCATCGGCAGAAATCGGAACGGTCCGGGAACTCCCAGGGCGGGAGCAAAAGGGGTGCAGAAATGGACAACATGGACAGCACGTTTAGGATGGAAACGGTCAGCATTCTGAGCTACTGAGTGGGGTCAGAGTCCATGGGAGGGGTGGGTGCACCGGGCCGGCCCAGCGGGGCAAGCCTGCGCGCGCGCGCGTTCCCAGGCCAGCACCTGCGCGCGCCGCTGCGTTCCAGGTGGAAGGTGAGCCTTTGAGCGTCCATGGCAACGCGACGCTTCCGCCTTCTGGAAGCCGAGACTCGGCGGCGGCCGAGTGAGCCCCGCGCCGGCGGGAGGGACCGGGCAGGGCGGGGGACGGATGGGGCAGCGAGGGGCGGGGGCGCTGGGGACACTGCCGGGAACCGATAGCCCCAGGGGTTGAGCGAAACAGGACGCGGCACCCGGCTCATCCCCAAAAGCGCTTTCAATCAGGTCTTTTCGCCCGCGCAGGAGGATGCCTCTGGAGGTGGTGGTGGAATTGCAGCTCCGGGCAGTAAGTGATCGACGGATATCCCCTTCCCATGGTCCCTGTCTCCCCACATAACCCTCCTCCGCCCACTCCAGCGCCCCAGACTTCTCCTACCTTTAGTCCCTAACTAGGTCTTCCCCACTGCCAAGCCTTTCGTTCAAGTTAACCTGTTACAACGCGTCCCCCCCGCCCTCCCCATAAACTTTGTTTCTTTAGCTTTATCCTGATTTTTTTCCTGTTCTTTTAAAATAATCCAGTACGATGTTGATTTCTTTTCCAGGTTTTTTTTAATCGTTAAGGTTAAAATAATACATTTTAAAATAACTAGGGAATCATTTAACTTTTAAGAAGCCCCATCACTTCCTGATAATTTCCCACTTCTGTGAACCACTCTAAGTATCTTCTAAACTTTTGCTCGTAGAAGGCTCTGGCTTAATTCCAAAACGATCAATTGATCAAGCAAGAAAATGTAAATTATCCAACAGGATGCCCTTAAGTGTGGTGCTGTGGCTTGGCCCCATCATTCCTGTTTGGAGTCAGTCTTTCCTGCCCTCAGCTTCCATTTTCCAGACCTTTCCGACTGTGCGGGAGATTGGATTCTAGGCCATGAGGAGCCTCTCTCTGTCATGAGAACAAGCATAGCGTTACCGTGTGTTCTGCCATGGGAAACTTGTCGCCACAAGAAAGCAGTCAACTCGAGTGTTTTAGAGCAGAATTGTGCTTCACCGTGTGTGCAAGGGCTGATTTTCCGGAAGCAGACACCCAGGCCTTTCTCCCAAGGTGCCTCTGGGTGGACCCAAACCTCCCACCTTTCAGTTAGCACAAACCCACATACAGTCAGCCTCCATCCAAGAGTGAAAATGCATCAGACGTGCAGCCCTGAAGGAAAGCGGATCGTTGCTCCCGGCTTGGTCTCCCTGCAAGTAGGGCCAGACTCATACCCTTGTGTGGCACTGACTCTTGGCTCTCAAATTGCTGCCACAGATCTTGGAGCACTCGAGTAGCCCTGCGCTAAACTAGGCTGCCCCCCTCAGCACAGCAGAAAGGAAGCAAGGTGTCATCCCACGTAGTTCAACACTGTTGGCTCATTTTATTTTTATTTTTCAAAGGCATCCATTCTTCAGCAGGCAGTTCACAAACATTTCCTATTCTACAGTACTCAGGATGGTCCAGCCATCATCAGGTGAATTGACCTGCGGTGGCCTAGGGGTTACCCATTGGGCTGCTTACTGCAAGGTTAGCAGTTCAAAACCGCCAACTGTTCCCTGGGAGAGAGGGGAGGCTCTCTACTTTCATACATTGTTCCAGGTATGGAAACCCACAGGGGCAGTTCTACCCTGTCTTACAGGGTTGCTGTGAGTTGGAGTTGACTGAGTTTGGTTTTGTTTTGAATGGTGGCAAACCCAGACCCAGGCAACTAAGACGAGGGGAATCTGAAAATAATCATCTCAAACCAGAGGGGAAGCCTAATTCTGAGCGCCCAGCAGCTGGGCTTGTGAACCATGCGAGAGGGAGCGTCAGTGCTTCCAGATGAACTGGCTTGAACATTGCTGTGATAAAGAGAACAGATCCTTGCATGGTTCAACCACAACCCAAACACTTGGCAAGTCATACTGGGGCTAATACTGCAGGGAAAGAGGTAGTGGGTGTTTGGGGTGTGGCCAGAATGCAAAAGGCCTTTTGTTTAGAAGCCTTGCTGTTTGTCCTCCTGCCTCTCATTCTCCCAAAGTTCACTCTTCCACTCTGTCCTGTCCCCTGCCCTCCCTGCACCCCAGCAGAGCATCAGAACCTGCTTATCACAGTCATTCACCAATTCCACCAGCACTTCTGTAGGACAAAGTCCACGATCCTGTTTACAAGCCTCCCAAACTCCCTAACGCGTGGCCATTGAGTTGAATTCAACTTAGCGACCCTTGTAAGACAGGACCGAACTGCCCCTGTGGGTTTGGAGACTAGCTCTTGGAAGGTAGCTGTGCTCACCATAATACCACTGATGTGAGACTGTAACTCTTGACAGGAGTAGAAAGCTTTGTCTTTCTCCTGAGGTTTTTGAACCGCAGATCACGTGGTTAGCAGCCTAATGCATGACCCACCTGCCACCTGGGCTTCCTGGGTCTAAACAAGTACCATATTTTCACACAAATAACTCGCGCAAGATTTGGTTTAGGCAAACAATGAAATCCCATTAGTTTGCTATGTGCTATGTGCACTATATGCACATACATATCATGTGCTTTGACAGGTGACAGGTGAAAAATATGGTAATCTCAAAACCAGTCCTATAGGTGATTCTAAGTTTCTTTTTTTAAAGATAGAGCAGCACTCGTTGCCTTCCGTGCTCAAGGAACAATAGCAGCACCCATCTTGCGTTTGGCCATCCTGTCTTTGGTCTTGTGATTCTGGGAGGCACTAAAGATTATGGTCCCTGCAGATGGGACTTTAGGAACTGGTAGAGCAGCAGGCTCCTCCCGAAGAATTTCAAGTTAAATACTGTACACAAATGTGCTGAATTCAGGGAAACAGAATTCCATGGGAAGAAACTAGCATCCTGGGCCATTCATGTAAATATGAGAAAACTTATACTCTTGCATTAAACAGACAAACCTCCAGAAAACTAGTTGTTGTCCAGTCGACTCTGACTTGTGGCACCCCCATGTGGGTCACAGTAGAACTGTGCTCCAGGTGGTTTCTGATGGCCAATTTTTTTTACCCAGAAGTAAACCACCAGGCCTTTCTTCTGAGGCTCCTCTGGGTGAATTCAAACCTCTAGCCTCACAGCACTGAGTGTTAAGAACCCATACACTCTCATTACCCCTAAATCCAAACAAGAAAAAAACAGACTCAACTACAACAAAAAAACCAACCACCACAAAAAATGTGTTGTCAAGGGAGAACTGTGTTCCCAAGCGTTTTCAATGGCTGATATTTAGGAAGTTGCTCATTCAATGTCCCCGGCTGAGAAGCATTGCTATTTGTTTCGTAGAAGGCCCATCCCTGCTGTACAGGTTCATTGGCCATAATTATGGGGTCAGCCTTCTGCCAAACTCTCAACTCTTTTAACTTCCCAACCCTTAGCTTCTCTGCTTGTCATATCTGCTTCCTGCTGTGCACAGGTCTAAGCATGGGGACTCGTGCCCTCCTCCTTTCCTCCGGGCACCTAACATGAGCTTACTTCTTCTCCAGCCTCACTTGTCCGCTGAGTGACAAAACATTGCATTAGAGAGTTGTGCAAATATCTAGCTATGTAAAGCTCCTTTGGGGGTTAGAGGGGAAGGAGAGGAAGACAAGGATTATTCCCTTTGTTCTCAGCACCCAATCAGCAAAGATGGAAAATCAGATTATAACTGCGAGAAACAAACGAACCCCTTACCAAGAAAATTAGGATTAAGAACAACTCTCCAAATCTGGCAACAGACCTTCAAGGAATAATCTAGAAAAACCTATGTCTGAAGCTCTTAAGATACTGTTTTAGGCTGAGCGTGAAGGGTAATTCAAGACTCAGCTACGTGTCTGTTTACTGGATGAAGATCGTGTTACTTTTTCGAAGTTCACTTGTTAAAAGGGACCTGTTTTATCTATGGACTTATTAGGGAACACCTATTTTACTACTGTCAACTTAAAGAAACAACAGGAAAACAATGACAGAATCACCCCAGCCTGGTTTCTCACCACCACCACCCCCCCAGTTGTCCTGGAGACAGTTGTTGAATACATACGATAGAATTTTTTTTCCTTTCCCTAATATAGCTGTGATTAATAATGGCCACCCACGCTCCAGCCTAGCCAAACACACCACATCCCCGCAAGTCCCAAAGGCAAAGAACAATTCTAACAGGGTCAAGAGGAATGGCTGGGGCTTCTGCCGGCATGGCACTGACTGGCGTGGGAACCCTCGGGTCTCCCGCCGCAGTCCACGCGCTGCCATCACTGTGGGCCCCACAGCGCAAAGAGGACGGGCGCGTTGTGGGGCGAGAGCCAGCAGTAGTCCACGATGCTGTACTGCAGGTAGCCCAGGAGAAAGCCGAAAGCCACGTCGGTGACATTGTGGCGCCCCAGCAACACCCTGGAGAGGCCCACGACGAAGGCCCACAGGACCGCCAGCACCCTCAGTGGAATGGCCAGCACCAGGTGGTTCAGGATGAAGCGCGACACCAAGGCGGCCCTCGTGGCGTGGCCCGAGGGGAAGGAGTACTTGTCCACCGACAGGGTGAAGAACATGTCCATCTGGTTGTGCGCCGGGCGGCGCCTGCGGACCAGTCCTTTGATGACCGACACGAGCAGCAAGTCCAGCAGCAGGGTGAAGAGCAGGTTCATGAGCACCTCGCGGCCGGCCCAGCTGTCGCTGCGGGCCAGGCAGTAGACGGTGCCCAGCAGCCAAGGGATGCCGTGGCCCGAGACCTCCAGCAGCAGCATCAGGGGCCGCACGCTGCCCCAGGCCGAGCCCTCGGCGGCGCAGACGCCCAGCTTCTTGGACAGCCACAGGTCGATGGCCAGCAGGGAGCGCAGGGCGATGCCCAGGAAGGACGGGTTCAAGTCCATGCGGGCCTCGTCCGGCGCCGGGCCCGGGGGCGGCGGCGCGGGGCCCGGCCCGGCCAGCGGGAAGGAGCCGCGGCGATGCACCGGGCTCTCGGAGGCGCGGAGCCGCGCGCAGGTGGGGTCCGCGCCGGGCGCGCGGCTGCCGAGCAGGGACTGGAACTCGAACCGGCCGCCGCCGTGCGCCGGGGTCCCCGGGCTGCTGCCGCTGCCGCTGCCGCTGCCACAGCCGGCGGCCGGGCCGCCCAGCCCGCGGCCCTCGGCGCTCCTCCTCGGGCTCGGCATCGCTGCGCCGCGGCCGCGCGGCGGGCTCTAGAACGGCCTCCTAGCCCGGCCGCCGCTTCCGCTTCCGCACGGCCGGCTCGGAGGCGCGGGGAGGCACCGCCGGCGCGGCACCTGCGGAGACGGGGCGGGGCCGGCTCGGGGGGCGGGGCCTGTGTCGGCTCGGGGGCGGGGCCTGTGTCGGCGCTGGGGGCGGAGGCGGGGCCGGTGTCGGCGCTGGGGGCGGGCGGAGGCGGGGCCTGCGTCGGCGCTGGGGGCGGGGGCGGCGCGATGGTTTCCAAACTGCGCGTGATCGATCTCCTCGGGAGCTGCCCTTCGAGAGGCTGCTGGGCGTTGACCTGCAAACCTCTGTTAAGGTCGGCGGTTCAGACCCAGTAGCCCACCGCTGGGAGGAAGACCGGGCTGTTGGCAGTTCGAAAGCTTCAGCCACTGCCTGACAGAAAGAAGAGGCTTTCAGTTCCCCTAAAGAGTTCTCGTCTCTGAAGGCCACAGGGGCAGTGCTGCCCGCCCTGTAGAATCGCTGGCAATGGGCATTGACGCGATGGCAGAGGATTTGCGCCTGTGAAGATGTCCCCGAAAAAGCACTGCCGTCCAGTCGATTCTGATCCAAGTCTTAGAGGCCCTACAGGGCGAGGTAGAAGTGTCTCTGGGTTTGCGAGATTGTAACTCCTTATGGGTGTGGAGAGGCTTGTCTTCCACGTGAAGAACGGCCGCTGATGGTTTCAAACTGCTGACCTCGTGGTTAGCAGCCCAACGGGTAACCACTGTGGCACCCGTGAAGATTGGCCACCTCAGAAACCTTGGGGGGGGGGCACTGGGAAACCCACAGGGGCAGTCCTACCCTGCCCTGTAGGAGCGGAATGTTTCTCAATGTGCCCTGTTGTGCATTTTGCAGTACAGTACTCTAAATTCCCGGGCCCCTATCAGGCTCGGGAGCACTTATGGAGAGCCTTGACTTTCTAATTTTTGTAACTCTGTTGTTTTTCCTTTTTGTGGAGAAACCCCCACATGTATTGTGGTGAAAATAGACACACTGAATGCTTGCCACACTGCCCCGTCACCCTCACAGTTTTTAGTTACACTGACTACATTTTTCACATGGCGACACCTTCTTGTCAACCCTTCTCCCAAAATGTCCCACTCCTCCAAACATCAACAGGAACCTTGTTTAAGCTCACCTTGGCTGCTCGCCGAGAGGTCAGTGGTTTGAACCCATTGACCGATTGCAAGAGAAAGACGTGGCCAATCCACTTCCATACAGGTTGACACCCGTGGAAGCACGATGGGACAGCTCTGCGCTGCCCTTCAGGGTCCCGATGCGTTAGAATAGACTGGGTGGTAAGAGGGTGGCATTTGATGTTAAAACATTTCCAGGGACTCCTCCAAAGAAAAGCTCCCTCTCCCTTCTGTCCCACCCTTCAAAAAAATTCACTGCTGCCAAGTCAATTGCAACTCGAGAGCGTCTGCCTCTGTGAGTTTCGAGACTAACTCTACCGGAGTAGAAAGCCTCATCTTTCCCATGGAAAAGCAGGTGGTGTCTTTGAACTGCTCGACTTGTGGTTAACAGCTCAACAGGTAACCCACTCTGCCACCAGAGCATCCCATCTCTAGTCATGGGAATAAGTGTGGGTTGCTTACAACATGGGTTTTTTTGCAACCACAGCATGGCCTTCTAAAGTAATTTTATTGTTCAGAGCATAGTTCCTCCTTGTCCAGCCTTTCCTGTCGTTAACCTCTTGTGACAAGAGTCAAACTCATATGGATCAATTATTAGGAACCATATTCCATGGTTGACAGAAGGGCTCACTGGGTATGGAATGGTCTTCTGTGTTTGGCAAATGCATAGTGCAGAGTGTGCTTGACAATCAGGCCAAACATCAAACTTACTGCTATCAAGTCAATGCACAACCCACAGTGACCCTATAGGACAGGGTAGAACTGCCCCCTGTGAGTTTCTGAGACTGTAACTCTTTACAGGAGTAGGAAGCCTCATCTCTCTCTGTTGGTGGTTTCGAACTGCTGACCTTGCAGTTAGCAGCCCAACAGGAAACCACTACACCACCAGGGCTTCTGAGTGTGATGAGAAGGGTCATCTAAAAGAGTTTTGCTGCCCTAAAGACTCCCTGGCCTCTACCTACCCATACCCCTTCCCCCATCGCCTCAGTCCTTAACAACCTTTGAGTATTCACTGTTTCCATAGCTTTGCCCTCCAGATGATTGTAGGAGGCTCTTATGCCATGTTGGGCTAACCACTGCTAATTGTTAGCTAAAACACCGAATATTGAGTTTAATGATAAATCCAAAACAACCAAGCAGTTCCTTGAGAGAAAGACAGGGCCTCCACTCTTGTTAACAGGTACCGTCTTGGAAACTCACAGGGGCAGCTTTGTGCTATATCTGTGCTATAGGGTTGACTCGATGGCAGTGAGTCAGGTGTGGAACTGATTGTGTGGTTGGAATCAGGGGAGCTTAGGGTGGAGATGGCTTCACATTGGCTTCCTCGTGTAGCAAGACACATCTAGGTCTTCCTCTTTTATTTTTCTAAGGTGTCTTGCCCTGGGGTGTTCCTGCCAAACAAGCAAGATGTGTACCTGGGAGTCTACTTCCTGAACCAGTACCTGGAGACGGACTGCTTCCCACCTCTGTTCCCTGTGGTGATTCATCAGACCATGCGATTTGAAAAGGTGGGTGTGCTATTCTAAGGAGGTCCGGCCGCCTGAAGACTGCCTGCCTCCAGAGATCTTGGGGCCAATAGAATGCTCATTTCGTTAGCCTCTGCCGTCCAGCCCTGGTTTTGAGTAGGGCTTCTAACTCTGAGATTAGCAGTTTGAAACCACCAGCTGCTCCACAGAGGAGAGAGAGAGGAGGCTTTCTACTCTCGCAAAGACTCATCGTCTCGTAACCTGCAGGGGCAATTCTCCCCTGGCTTAGAGGGTCACTATGGGTCAGAGTTGATGAGGTGGCAGTGAGGCTGAGTTTTTGAGCCATCAAGTCGAATCTGACTCATAGCAACCCTGGAGTGGGGGGACGGGGCAGAGCTGCTCGGTGGGTTTCTGAGACTAACTCTTGACTGGAGCAGAAAGCCTCATCTTTGTCCCGAGGAGTGGCTGGTGGTTTTGAATTGCTGACCCCCTAGGCCACCAGGGCTCCCAATCTTGTTTTATTACATATATATATATTCCCTTCAAAGCACTTTTTAAAAGCACTGTGTAGAAACTCAGGTTGCCTGTTGGGTTACGCCATTTAGGATCGCAGGCCTGAGCCAAGTGTTGTCAGCCTAGAGCTAACCTCCTGGGCTGGGCCTGGACTATTTTTGGAATTCCCCTGGCCTTCTCGAACTGGAGCAGAGAGCATATCTTAATGTTCCTGCAGGTGCTGGAGGCAGCTGCATGGCCTTGATAGGAGACTTTATCAATATGTCAGCCGACCTGCCAAACAAACCTTCTAGACCCTGGGGGGGGGGGGTCTCTTACCAAATGAGTGCTTAGACTCGGGACACTTGCCAGGATGGCAAGACTTTGTTTTACATACTTTGGACATGTTGTCAGAAGAGACTAGACCCTAGCGAGTGACACCATTCTTGGTAAAGGACAAGGACAACGAAAAAAGGAAGGACCTTTAACAGACGGATGGACACAGGGGCTGCATCCACAGGCTCTGGCATAGGAGCAAATGTGAGGAGGGCACAGGACCACGCATTGTTTTCTTCTCTCGTGCACGGGGTCCCTCTGGGTCAGAGTTGACTCGATGGCACCTAACAACCACAGCCCCATAAAGTGGAAATCCTGTCACAGGATCCGAAGGCTGCCAGATGTACCAACTGCCCTCCTCTGGGCCAGGCCTGGTTGCCTGAGCTACAGGCTCAAGGGTAGATTGCATTTCAGTGATGCAGATCTTTGAGGCTATGGTCATCCTCTAGCCACATTGTTCATGGCTGTGCCACCGATGAATGCCCCTTTGAGGTGTTGCTTTGGGCGTGGAAGATGGGATCAAATTCCCCCTTGATAATTCTAATGATCCCCTCCCGCAGTACCCCCGTGGTGGTTCTTTTGGGGCAGAACGTGGCTTGGGGAGGCTCCAGGGCAGAGCACATTCCTTTTACAGATCTGGGAAATGATACCCAGGGAGTGAGCTGTTGTCATGCCTACACGAGCCGCAGCCTCTTAGGTAAATAAAGAGGGTAACCCCGCCGGCCTGCTACACTGGCACATAGCACTGCAGTGGAAGGGAACGGACTGTTCCCCTTGAGACGTTGGTAGTGGCGAGAACGCCTGGTGAACGGCTGCAGTCTTCCTGCCAGAGTTCTTTTTAGTTTCATCAGTTTTGAATCTGCTTCTACTCCCAGTGTCATGGAGCCGATGCCAACTCATCGTGACCTTTAATAGAGTTTCTGAAACTGTAGGAGGAGGCCTGGTGATGATGTGCCTACGGGTTGGGCTGCTGACCACAAGGTTAGCAGTTTGAACCCTGCAGCCACTTCTCTGGAGAAAAATGAAGCGTTCTGCTCCTCTAGAGAGTTACCGCCTCGGAAACCCACCCGGCCAGGTCTACCCTGTGCTATCGGGCTGAATGAGTCGGAATTGATTCAATGGCAGTGTGTGAGAGGCCGCAGATCTTGAAGGGAGCAGATAGGTAGGTTCGTCGTCTGCCCAGGGAGCAGCTGGATCATTTGAACCACTAGGCCAGCGCTTACCTGATGCCACCACCAGGGCTCCTAGTTTCTAGAGACGATGTCAAACATTGAACAAATAAACGTCCGGTGACGCAGAACCCTGAAAACATAGAATGCTACAACCGTGACCAACCTTGGGGGTCATCTCGTCTTCCTCCTTGACTTGTAGAAGCGAGGAAACATCAGGCTCGGGGGCCCCATCTGCCAGGGTGGCCACAGTGTCCATTTGAGATGCTGAACCATTGCCATCAAGTTGGCCCCATACTCAGGTTTTGTGAGACTGTAACCTTCCGGGAGCAGGCGGCCTCAGCTTCCTCCCTTGGAGCAGCCGGTGAGTTTGAGCAGCTGACCTGGCAGTTAGCACAGCAGTGCACAGCCCACAGAGCTGCCGGGGCAAACATGACAAGCCCGCTGCTGTTTGGTCACTTCCAGCACACAGGGAAGCTGCTCCTTTGGCTTTCCAGGGCTGCAAATTTCTATGGAAGTAAAACGCTTCCTGTTTCTTCTGAGGAGTGGCTGGTGGATTTGAACAGGAACCCCACTGCGCCACCAGGGCACCCCACCACGGGAGGTGACACACTAGTGTCAGAAACAAAGAAACAGGAGTAGCGGAATCTACCACCTGATAGAAAACTTCATCAGCGGACCTTGCCGCCAACATGGTAACTTTTTAACTTCCCACCTGTGATAGGTGCTCCTGTTGAATCCTAAAAATACGATCTGGGGGACTTTTCCATGGATGAATTATTCAGAAGAATAAAATGTATAGTTTCTATGTGTACCCATGGGTAAAATATTTAAACTGCATCGCCCCATTTTTCTCTGTAGGTTTTCGAAAAAGCAGTCGATCCTGGCGCTGTGGCAGACATTTTAGAAGGTAGAGACCCCCTAATTGAATTCATGAGCTGATAGACGATCTCAGCGGGACTCTAAATTCTAGACCAGCTGCTAGTGTTGTGATAAGTACTATTAGAATTATTCAAGGTCCCGTGGAGGTCATTTAGAGTAACCCTCAAAATGCAGTTAATGTTGCCACTGAAGTGTAACAGGCACACATGTAAACTGTGAGGTTCGCCCTCGCCACCTGTGTGAGTCGGGGTAGGCTAGAGAAACAAATTCAGACCCTCATGTGTATAAGAAAGAGCCTTATATAAAGAGTAATTGCATATTAAGAAAACATCCCAGCCCAGATCAAGTCCATAAGTCCACAGATTAGCCCCTATGTCCGATACCAGTCTCTAAATTTCTCTTCAGACTCACACAGCACATGCAATGACGCCGAATGCAGGAAGCTCAAAGGCCAGTGGGTGGAGAAGATTGTGGCTCCGGTGGCAGTGGCAGCATCTCGGCGCTGGCGTGGGTCTCCATTGGCGCCTCCAGCTCCAAGGCTGTTGTTCCATTAGTGTAGCTCCCTGTGGCTTGTCAAAAGGAATGTCTCCCAGGGGGAGTGTGTCTGGCCTCCGGGGAGCTATTTAACTCTGTCGCATCCAAGTAGTCATCAGATGGCCACCTGATCAACAGGCCAGGCCCCACCCCTGCCTCAAAGTGACAGTAGGCTATATAGTTGCCACTCCACCAAAAGGGTCCTGAGGACTGGCCGTGCAATTGAGGGGAAATAAAGAGACAGACAACGCGTGGAGGGTGCTACATTTCCAGAAGTCAGCAGGAGAAAGGGGTGAATGTATTCACCAACAGGCTTATGTAGTCTTAGTGCCTGCAGGCCTTGTCACACTTGTAACAAGGTGGGCAGTGTCTTAACCTTAGATGTCCCTGAATCCTCGGGGAGTAACCCTAGACCAGGATTGGGGCAGGCAGAGGGGAATTGACTGCCCTTGGAGTGGAGAGGACCATAGAACTTATTTGTTCCGAGAGATGGGTAGCCTTCGGAGCAGAGTGAGCAACCATGTGCTTGTAAGAGGCATCTTTCAAGGAGCATCATTATGGGGGTTTATTGTGGGGTTGATTTTTCGTATGGAGAATGTGACTGGGAGTCATCTCTAACTCACACATGTGAAGGCCTTCCTCCACCAGGCTCGGCCTTCCACACCCTTAATTGTGAGCATAGAGTTTGGCCGCATGTATTCTCTTCCTGGTCCTCAGTTTCCCACAGTACACCTTGGATACATGGATGGATTTTGAATTTGCACTCCACTGTAATCTCGAACCTAAGAATAATCAGTTCTTATAATGCAGGCCCGCTCAGTACTTACCCTCATGAAGGGATCACCGATAAGGGTTTATAGCAAAATGTGGTGAAGAAATCCAATGGTGCGTGCCTAGCTATCAGAAAAAAATAGCACCTGGGGTTTTACAAAAATTTGCCTTAAAATAAGTAGCCATCTAAGTGAGAGGACAGCCAAGCCCACATGGAAGAAGCCATTCAGCCTGGGTGACCCAAGGACTATAAACACAAAATCCAAGCTCAGAGAAGGGAAATGTACTCGAGCTTAAATTCTGAGTGCTCAGCTTGCAGAAGGCCATGGGTAATGGCGAAAGCCCACAATCCATGTGCAGGGGTCCTACAGGGAATAAGCCTCCGCTGAACACGTTCAGACCATTGACCACGAATGTGGAAAACCCTGCCCACAGGCAGAGAACGCCAGGTCAGAAAGCAAATTACTGCAGCTAAAACTAGCTTGAATTTAACACGGTAACCATCCCCCCTTTTAGTCCATTCTTAATGGGCTATTATAGTATTTTTATTTTATTGAAAAAATGTGACTAATGTTATTGAACAGGTTGTATAGAAATTATTAAATGAAAACCTGTGTGAACTTTCATAGAAAACACACTATTTTATTTAGGGGAAAAATGACATTCACACTAGCTATTCGATTGTATTTAAGCGACAGCTATAAAATGCTGATCTTATATTTCCACGTTTGATGCGGTAATTATGTTCAGGATCCTGGACTCGTGGCTTTTTGTGCTCTATTACCGTTTTTCTCTGGGTACGGATGGCCTTGCTGGACATCCGATTCCACTTGTTTCTTTATTATAGTGCGTGGGGATTTCCTGTGTTCATAGTTGCTTTCCTTGTCACCCCTCCCCTCTCCCTTCCGCTCCACTGGCGACCTCTGATAGCTCCCCTAATTTCTATTGGTTTGCATTCTCCGGAATGACCAAGAGTTAGAACCATCCACTGGATAGTCTTTTAAAACTGGCCCTTTCCTTTTCTTTTCATCTTTACATAAAAAAAATTTATTTTGTGTTTGAAAAGACTAAACAACATTAAGTCAAGACACATTTGAGGCCAGGCTATACACACAAGAAAGGGCTCCGGGCTGGTGTTCTGGCTCTGGGAACCTGAGCTCAGCTGGGGGGTCTTCTGTAGAAGGACATTGTCATGCTGTTGCCACTGACTTGTTCTCTCCATGGTTGCACGGTTATATCCATGGGTTGTGGCAGAGTCCACAAGGGCAAGTCTGCAGCCGTCATTTATGTGGCAGTTACGTCTTCTCCTGTCAACTTGGTGAAAGGGGTGGAGTCTAGCCTGTCAGTCAGGTCACAGCCAATAATGCCTGTGTGTGGGCGTGGTCTTCTGAGGATTTGGGGAACTACTTCTTCCCTGGAGGCCGGACACACTCTCTGTCTCACATTCTGTTGACAAGCCACAAGGAGCTATCCTGATGGCAGCCAGAAGCCTGGGGCTGGAGGAGCCACGTGGAGACCCACACCAGTACTGAGATGCTTCCACTGCCACTGGATCCACAAGACTTTCCACCCACTGGCCTGTGATCTTCCTGCATTCGGCATCATTGCCTGTGTTGTGTGAGTCTAAAGAATTTATAGACTGGTTTCGGACATATGGGCTAATACCGGACTTAGGGCTTGATCTGGACTGGGCTGGGATGTTTTCTTAATATACAATTACTCTTTGATCTACAGCTCTCTCTTACACAAAACGTGAGTGTCCCTCGATTTGTTTCTCTGGTCAACCCAGACGAACACAATTGACAAAGGCATTTCCAGAGTAAACATGGAATATTCTAACATGAGGACAACATTGAGTTTCATGGGCTGAGTCCATGTACTCTGCCCTTTGTCATCGGTAGGATGGTCCTTCACGTGTAGAACACGAGGATCCTGTCCCTGATGGATTCTTGAGGAGAGTGGTGGTGAGAGTCCATCCAGAGGCATCTTGGAAGAAAGGCTTGGCGATCTCCTTCCCAAAGCTCAACTCCCAAACCAAACTCCCTGCCATCGCCGAGCTCATCCATACTCCAGCACTGAGTAGAACTGCCCTGTAGGTCTCCGAGAGTGTACATTTTAATGGGAGAACACCTCATTTTGCTTCCTCAGCGGCTGGTGTTTCTGAACTGCTGGCCTTGTGGTTAGCGGCCCAGTGACACCATCAGGGAGGTGCCATGGAAAATTCTAGATGCAGTTCAGGGAGAAAAGGGACTTTCCCAGCAAGGATCAAGAAACAGTTTCAAAAGCAAGTGTGCAATGATAAAAGCAATACCTAAGCAGCGAACTTGGAGGTGTTTCAAGAACCTGAAGATACACCCTTTACCCGTCACAGGCCCCCTCCCTGCCCCCTTGGTCCCCTGATGATCTCTGATGCCGTCCTGTCTCTACAGTTTCCCTTCCCCAGAAAGTCACAGGGCTGAAATCTGGCAAGTAGGCTTCTTTCACTCGGCACTATGTATTTAAAGTCCCTCCTTGTGTGGCTTAAAGGCTCATTTGTTTTTATCATAAAGACTAATACCACTGTCACAATCCATTTGGGGGGAAAATAGACTTTAGGTTTATAGAACAGCATGGTGCAGGAAGTGCAAAGAGTTCCCATAAACCATTCCGCTGCCTGCAAGAAACCCAAACAAAAAGCCCAAGCCCATTGCCACGGAGTGGATGCTAACTCATAGCCACACGGTAAGAGAGGGTGGAGCTACCCCAGAGGGTCTCTGAGACTGGGAGCCATTATGGAAGCCAACAGCCACGTCTGATTTTGCCGAAGGGCAGCTGGGGTCCTAACTGCGGATCCTTTTTTGTCGTTAACTGCTGAGCACTTCAACAGATGACCACTAAGTTTCCTTCCAATGTGATGCTTTCTCCTATTGGTGGTCATTATGGGTCAGAAGCGACTCAGTGGCACCTGAAAACAACCACCCATGGGTGAAGCAGGAAGGGTGTGCTGAGGGGTCATTGAGTTCAAGTTGGTGCTGGAACAATTTGGAGAGGGGTACCAATAATGGTTTCACAACATGAGGAGTGTGATCAGTGGCCCTGAATTACACATGTAGATGTTGAATTGGTGAGTGTTCTGTTGTATATATTTTGCTACAATTAACAAAAATAATTACACAAATTAGAGGAGTAGGGAGAGAAAGAAAACATTCTAAAGTTGATTGTGTTAAAGATTGGACAACTCTTCTTGATATGGTTGGATTATTGACTTGTATGATGTGGATGAAGTGCCCATGAGACTGTTTAAAACAACAACAACATGCTTTCTCCCTTAGTAGCAGTTTCCATTTGTGTGGTTGTGTTGGGGGAGCCCTGATGGGTGTGCTGATTATGAATTGGGCTGCTAACCACCAAGTCCACAGTTCGAAACCACCGTCGGCTCCTTGGTAGAAAGATGGGGCCCTCTACTCCCTTCAAGAACGACCGACTCGGAAACCCTCAGGGGCAGTTCTACCCTGTCCTGTAGGGCCGCTGTGAGTCCGCATCGACTCGATGGCAGAGAGTTTGGTTGTTGGGTAAACACTGGGTTGCTAACCACAAGGCCAGTGGTTCAATCCCACCAACATTTCCACGGAGAAAGATAAGACTGTCTGTTCCACAGGATTACAGCCTTAGAAACCCAATAGAGGGGTTGCTATGAGTTACCATCAACTCTGATAGGGGCTTGGTTTGGGGTTTTGTGTGGGTGGCATGTGTTACAAGTGGTAGCGATACATTGTTAACTGGAGTCCCCTGGAAAGGGGGTGCTGTGTGTTTCCCCTTGGGGGGTCTTGTACAGCCTGTGCTTTCGACAAATGCTTGGCATATGTGTGAGTGTGGGTGGACTAGAGAAACAAATCCAGGGAGAGACCTGTGTGTATTAGAAAGAGCTTTATATACAAGAGCAGCTGTACATTGAGAAAGCAGCCCAGCCGGTTCATAAGTCTGATATTAGCCCATATGTCCAGTACTAGTCTATAAATTCTTCAGATTCATGAAACATGCAATGATGCCGAATGCAGGAAGATCACAGGCCAGTGGGTGGGAAGTCTTATGGGTCCAGGAGTGTTGTAAACATAGTGCTGACAGGAATCTCCACATGGCTTCTCCAGCTCAGGGCACTAGTGTAGTTCCATGTGTCTTGTCAGCTGTAATGTCTCCCAGGGAGTGAGCAGAGAAAGAGAGAGAGAGAGAGAGAGAGAGACAGAGACTGACTCCTGACTCTAAGGAGGAAGACAAGGGTTCCCAGAATCCTCAGGAGAAGGCCATGCCGACACAGAGGCCTCACTGGCTATGACCTGATTAACAAGCTAGACTCTACCCCTTCTCTCCTAAGCCTCTCAAATTGACAAAGATGATGTAACTACCGCAGCCTGTAACCACCATTCCAGGTGGTTAGCAGCCTGAGCCTGAGCCACGGTGCCACCACTGGTCCTCTCAGTGTCCCAGTTACTTCTCAACCAACTAGGAGGTAGAACTGAAGCTCTACCCACACTATCAGACCAGCTAGTGATGTCCTGGGAGCCTCAGTGGCACAGTGCCTGCGCATTGGACAGCAGTTCAAAACCACCAGCAGCTCCAAGGGAGAAAGACAAGGCTTTCTACTCCAGTAAAGACTTATAGTCTCAGGGACCCACAGGGATCTCTTCCTAGAGTGTCTTTGGGCGTCGGCATCGAGTCGATGGCAGTGAGTCTTAAGGATGTCCTAGGAAACCAATACCTTAAACTTCCAAAACCAGGAGCCAGATTCCATGAGGCGTTTGGTTATGCATAAGCAGCCTCATCTGTGTTTTCTTTTCATCATCGCAAACATATAGTGACACCACTTCTGCCTGATCTGTGCTTTTGCAGGTGAACAACGTACTGACAGCGATGATAGTCACGAGCTGTGACGTTCCCCTTCCCCTCCTGGTATCAATATTGGTTCTGAGGGGTTTATCTGTCCTGGAGTCCTGGAGTCCCTGTGTTTCCAACTCTTATCTGGTCTAGCCAGATTTATAAAGTAGAATTGGGGTCATGATAGCGGGGAGTGGCAGAAGCGTTAAAGAGCTAGAGGAAAATCTTATGTTTCATCGGTGCTATGCTGCACCCTGACTGACTCGTCTCTTCCTTGTGACCCTTCTTTAAGGGGATGTCCAATTGTCTACCAATGAGCTTTGGGTTTCTACTCCATGCTCCCCTTCATTCACATTGATATGATTTTTTTGTTCTGGGTCGTTGATGCCTGATCCCATGTTTCTTTTGGTGAAAAAAATCACTTCTTTTTACAATAGTGAGCTCATACAATATCTGTTCTTTCTGATGGGCTCATTCCACTCAGCATAATGAGGTGTTTCACAGAGTTACTATTACTCTTTTATGCTACATCGTAGTCTGTTGTGCATTTGTACCTAGCTGGCTTATCCATTCTTCCAGTGATGGGCATTTAGGCTGTTGCCATCTTCTTGCTACTATGAACAGAGCTGGGGGGTGAACATAGGTGTGCATCCATCTATTTGTGTCATGGTCGCTGTTTCTCTAGGATATAAACCAAGGAAAAGAATTGCTGGGTCATATGGCTCTTCTATTAACAGCCTTTTAAGGATGTGTCCTATTGTGAAAGATTTATTGTGCCAACCTGCCCGATAAACACATGTGGGAGTAATTGAAGGCAGAGAGATAAATGGCTCAGTAGTTGTTCTAGTTCTCGGGTCTCTTGCTTTCTGATGGTCGGACCAGTGTAGCTGCCTTAGCCAGTTCCCTACTTTAGCTGGCAAGGCTCACTTCCTGCAAGGCATCCCTGAGGAGAACCCATATGGACCTACCTCGATGCAGCCCTGGGTGCTGGAGCAACGGTGTGGAGACCCCTGCCAGCGCTGAGGTGCTTACATGCTCATTGATTTGGTTTTCCTCCTGAGTCGGCGTCATTGCATGTGTTTTGTGAGATGGAGGAGGACTTTGTGGATTGGTGGCGGACATATGGGCTTGTGGGCTTGGGCAGCACTGGGTTGGGATGCTTTCTGAATATACACTTATGCTTTATATAAAACTATCTCTTACATATGAGTTTCTGTTGGATTTGTTTTCCTAGTTTATCGAAACTGCCACATAAGGGTGGGGGAGGGGTGGTAAAGATATGTGGGTGATCCATGGGGAATGGTCAGCACACAGCTTTGCCCAAACAAGCACCAAACCTCGAACCAAACCCACCATCCCTGTCAGGTCTGGCTCATGGGGGACCCTGTGTGTGTGCTGAGCAGAACTCGGCCCAGAGATCGCCAGGCCTTGTCTCCGAGGCACCTCTGGGTGGTCTCGAAGCACCAACCTTCAGGTTTGTATTTGGTTTTTCACCACCTCTGCCTCGGGGACGCCAAACAAGCTGCCACCCAGAAACACACGAATGACTGTGGACATGGTACTTATTAATTATAATAACTATCACTATTATTATTCACAAAGTGTCCACATGGGAGATGACGGAAGTTTTAAACTTGGTGAAAACTTGTGGTGACTTTCAAGAAGTATTAAAATCTCACTCTTTTTTCTTTTTCAGGCTTCTTAACCAGGTTTGAGTTGGTTCAGCTAGTGCCTCCAGGTAACATGCCCAGAATTGCCTTTCTTTCACATACATTACTTGAATTGTAAAAGGTTCCCGGCATTAAACGATGGGAGGTAGGATTGGAAGCTGTGTCTTCGATAACACACACATCTTTATGAGGAGGATTTTGCCGAATCTATTGGATTTTGTGTAATTTCACACAAAAACTCAGACTCTCTCCCATTAAGATGACCTGAGACTGTCACTCTTTAAGGGCGTGGACAGCCTCCTCTTTCTGCCTCAGAGTGGGGAGTGGTTTCAAACTGCTGACCTTGCGGTGAGCAGCCCAGCCCGTCACCAGGACACCAACAGGGCCCCTCTGCCTTCACTGGAGTCGTTTTCGTGTTGGTGGCCATGTGAATGACATTGTTAGGCTCCTGCCTTCCCATGGGAGAGATCACTGTATCTATGGGGGCCAAGCTAGGTTCCCCTTGAACAATTCCTACACAAGCTGCTCGGCAGCCTTGGTGACATTTCCCACAACATGTCAGCCTTCTTGCTCCTTCTATTCAGTGGCTCCATTTCTAGTCATTTCATTTTCCAACCCCCTTAACCACAACTCCACGCACTGCTTAACCCTCAGTGCCACCAGAGCATCTGCCGGCTTCCCTGTGACTGCATTTATTGGCTGAAGAGCGATGGCTGGCCGTTTGGTCTCGTCTAGATTATTTGGGAAAGCAGTACAGTGCAGTCATTTTCTTTATTTTGTTATTTAGGCTAAAAGGTCATCCCCAGGGCCATGTTGGTTCAAGGTTTAAAGAGGATCCCTGCAGGATTCGAGGAGTCCGGGCGGCATAGTGGTTCCATGCTGGACTGCTAACCACCAGGGTCAGTGGTTTGAAGCCACCAGCCGCCCTGAGGGAGAAAGATGAGGCTCTCTCCTCCTGTGGAGAGTGACTGTCTGGGACACACACAGGGGCAGTTCTGCCCTGCCCTACGGGGTTGCCGTGCGTCGGCATCGACTCGATGGCAGTGGGTTTGGATTTGGTTTTCAGGGAAAATATTTTAGTGTGCCCTCTAGTCTCAGCCCAGCCAGTCTGGACTTCCCAGGAACTAGGATTCTGTGCCCCATTCCCCCCGCCCCCAGACTCTATTGTTTCTTCTGCCTCTCGGTTCCTTGTCAGCTGCATCCCTGGAAATTGACAAGAACCTCATCTCTGGGTCTAGGTTGGAAAACACACACACACACACACACACACACACACACGACACGAGATGCCTCCTGCTAGACACACACACACACACACATACACACACACGACACGAGATGCCTCCTGCTGGACACACACACACACACACACACACACACACACACACACACACACACACACACACACGAGATGCCTCCAGCCGGCTTCTCTGGAAATTGCGCGGGCTGTTTTCCAGCTTTGAAGCAGCCGCCAAAACCAGGGCACTGAGCTTTTCTTATCAGAGTCTTTTTTTCTTTTCCCTTTTTCTTAGTTGACCTAATTTAAAAAATCATTTTATTGAGGGCTCATACAACTCTTACCACAATCCATACATACATCAATTGTATGAAGCACATTTGTGCTTCCGTTACCCACATCATTCTCAAAACACTTGCTCTCCACTTAAGCCCCTGAGTTGACCTAATTTTATGTCCAAACATGTACCATGATTAATATATCTTTTTATATATATAAAAAGATATATTTTAACACGGGAATAAAATAAGACAAGCTCAATTTGGTCTTATTTCATTTTACATTAAAAAATTTAGAAATTACCCAATACCTAATATTCTAAAACCTCAAGCCATCCTCTGTGCCAGGTTCTAGAACAGGGACCACTGTAAAAATTTCAATGTAACTAGACTATCTGGAATAAGCAATCAAAGACCTCAATCCTCCTCACTCCCCACAGACACAATCACCAGTAGTAAGTTTTTGTGTATCGTTGTAGACCCTCTACAATAGATTGTGTGTGTCTGTGTGTGTGTGTCCCTTTAGAATACACAGGAGCCCTCATGGTGTAGTGGTTACTCGTTGGGCTGCCAACTGAAAGGTTAGCAGTTTGAAACCTCCAGCTGCTCCTCAGGAGGAAGATGAGGTTTTCTGCTCCTGTGAAGATTTCCAAAAAACTCACTGCCACTGAGTCCATTTTGACCCCCAATGACCCTATAGGACAGGGAGGAACTGGCCCTGTGGGCTGCGAACCACAAGGCCAGCAGTTTGAAACACCAGACACCCTGCAGGAGAGAGACGAGGTTCTCTACGCCGTATACAGTTACCTTACCGTGACTGGAGCGAGGAGCTCAGGACTTCAACATGCAACATGCCTTTTGAGGGGCTGGGGAGGGGGGCGGGGGAAAAACTCAACCCACAGAGGACCCCTCTGGTTCTTGAGTAGGAGTGGGTGGAGACAGGGGTCACGTGGTCCTGTTTGACGGTGAGCCTGGTGCTTGCTTCTTAATCACCTCCAGTTTGGAGTAAATGGTACATTCAGTCCTGCTGCCAGATGTTATGTTAGCCAGCCCTCTTTAGGCCGGTGGGATGTTTCCCAGGCACGAAGACATCAGGACAGAGGGCTGGCCCCGGCGATGTGGTTGGAGCCTCCACCAGCACACTCCTTAGCTGCGTGCTGTTCTTTCTTGGCTCCGAGCAGATTCCACTCCGTGGTGACCCTTTGCACAGCGTAACAGAGCACTGCCTGGTCCCGCACCGCGGGGGTTCCCGTGTCTGAGCCCATGGTTGCAGCCTCTGTGTCACCCCATCTCGTTGAGGGCCTCTTCTCTCTCACTGCCCCTCCACTTTACCGAGCACCCCACCAGACCAATGCCACAGCCTCACATCCCCCCTCTTTAACAGGTGGAACCCCATGCGATCCCGTATCTGGAAGCACATTGTCAGGGTTGAGATGCTTTGTACTTGTTGTGTATAGGTCTGTACCCAGTATTCTTGAAATCACCATTTCTCTTGGAGTCTTACTTGTTTCACTTGGGCAAGAGGAACAAAGATGCCATCGATGGTGTCCCTGTTGGGGCCATGAGGCTCCTTCAAGACCTGCTCCGCCACGCTGCTGGTGTGCACTTTGCTTGAGCTTGAGGCTCGTAGATCCTGTCACCTTGCACTGCATGAGTTTGGTATCCCAATGGCGTCTTCTTCCCTAAGCTCCCGAGCTACTGACTGTTGCTGACCCACACTGCTTTTTGCTGCTCATGGCCAGGCTCTACCTGCCTTACCCAAGGGAGGACTCTGTTCTCTCCTTCCTTGACCTTGATCCCGGCAGCCCACGAGAGTGGAAGGACTTCCTGTATATTAACTGTTCCCTCTGTACTGCTCTGTGGACTAATTAGCTGTTATACTCCTTCTAACTGTATAAACCTATCTATCCATCTGTATATATAAAATCATGAGTATCCTGGTTTTGTTTCTCTAGAGAATCCTGCCTAACACAGAGTGTCAACAAAGCCAGGTGATAGGAGGGGCGGGAAAGGATGCTCCCTCAGGTGGAAATACCACCTTTCTGGCAAGCTGACATTTAAACCAGGGTCTGTCACTCAGAAGGAGGGACAGCCTGCAAGGAGCAGTACAGGAAGGAGAGTGGGGTTGAACTACAAGGCTGCTGCTACTGTGGTCTGCTGGAGGGACTGACTGCAGGAGGGGTCAAAGCCGGAGAGGTAGAATCCATGAGATGACAGGTAGTTAGTTGCCTGGTTCTTTAGTCTTGGAGGCTTGGATGCTTCGATTTATTTTAAGATGCTGGGAACCCCACAGGTTTTAAGCAGCTCTCATGGATTGAATTGAGTACCCTTAAAAGTATGCATTGAATTCCTGCCCCTGCACTTGTGGGCGCTACCCTGCTTGGAAACAGGATCTTTCTTTTGTACAGTAATGAGGTGTTACCAGAGTAGGGTGGGTCTTAAACCTAATCACTTCCAAGTCCTTGAAAGAGCAGACCAGACAGAGATCACCCTGAGAGAAGATGGGTACTGTGTGCCCACAGAGACATGCAGCTTCACGCCCGAATGCCAAGGACTTCCAGCAGCACCAGAAGCAATGAGAGAAAGAGCTAGAAGCAATAAACACAGCTGGGACCCTGATAGAGACATCTAACCCGCCCCCCCCCCACGGTGAGGATGAACCATCTGATCTCTAGAACGGCCCCCGCGTGGTTTGTCTGTTCCAGCAGCTCTAGGTCACTAAGGCAGCGGGTGAAAGGTGCACTCCGATGTACTGAGGACACCTCGGTGTGTGGAGAAGAGGTTTTCCTGCAGGAAGAAGGGAAGCAGGGTGATGGTTAGGCCACTCTGGTGACCAGAACGGGGACAGGTCTTAGGGGACAGATCTTTTGGGAGAGGCTGTCAACAGTATGTGTTCAGGGCTTGATGTAAGAAGTGAGAGAAAGAGTGAAATTAAGGACGAATCCTAGGTGTTGGGCTTGAGGCACCAGTCCAATGATGGCGTTTGCTCTTCTAATGGGAGGACAAGGGAGAGCTGATTTTTGGGAAATACCAGGTGTCCTGTTCTGTTGCCGATGCTAGAAGACATCTGACATGAAACCTGAAGGGTGACGAAGATCTCAACAGGGTGAGAAGGAAGAACAGACATATTGGCATGGACAGTTTAAACTGTGAGCACTGCCATCGCGTTGGTTCCGACCCACAGGGACACGGTGAGTCTTGTGGTTCCTGTGTATCCTGAGCTCCTCCTAACCTAGGGGCTCACCTTCCAGCAGTATATTAGACAATATTCTGCCGCGATCCATAGTTGTCCTTGTTGTTGTTTCACGCTTGATTGTGAATGAGGTATAAGTGGACAGGGCAGGCCACCATTTTCCACTCAATAGGCCACACGCATTCGGATTCAACTCACCATTGCAATCCAGTTAATGCACGATCACATGTGACCCATGGGGAGTCCGTGGACTAATGGCCAGCTGTCATTCACAGGTCTTTCTGCCTGGTCTGTAGCAATATTAAGTGGAACAAGTCGGAGAAAAATTATTCATCATATCATTCGCTGTAAGACCCATGATTTTCTCCAACTGGTGTGTCAAAAAACTCTCATTAGAATTCTCCTCCCAAATAAAGCAACCATCACTACCCAATGAAACGAACTCACTGGCTACAGATAGTTGTTGATTGTGGTCTGTCCAGTCCAGTCCACTTGTGCAGCACCTGCTGGGGACAGGGGATGGCTCAGGTGGCAACACTTGTGGCTTAGTGGTTCTCAATCCAATTAGACCAGTGTTTCCCAGGGGGTGCTATACCCCCCCCACACACACACCAAGTGGGTATGGGAACATGCAGGGAGGCAACAAAAGGAGATAACTTATACTTCATACCACAAAGATACTGTGTTTTCTTAACTATTCCACGGCATTCAGCTGTGTGGATCCGGACCAACTATGGAGAACCTTGAGCAGAAAGGGAAATCCAGAACACTTCCTTGGGCTCAGGTGGATTTTGTTCATGGCTCAAGAGGCAGTTGTGCAAACAGAACGAGGGAACGCTGCATGGTTTGAAATCAAGAAAGGTGCGCCAGCGTGGCCTCCTCTCACCACACGGATACAGTCTGCATGCTGAGCACATCATCAGAGAAGCTGCACTGTATGAAAAGTGCAGCATCGGGATTGGAGGAAGGCTTATTACCAACCTGTGGTACGCAGACATCCAGCCTTGCTGGCTGGAAGTGAGGAGGACGTGAGCGCTTGCTGGCGAAGTTCAAGGACTGCAGCCTTCAGTGTGGATGGCAGCTCACTGCAAAGGGAACCAGAATTCTCACAACTGGACCAGTAGGTTATATCGTGATAAATGGAGAAATGGATGAAGTTGTCAAGGATTTTGTCTTGCTTGCATCCACAATCAATGCTTATGGAAGCAGCAGTCAAGAAATCAAAAGACGTATTGCATGTGGAAAATTAACAGGGAGGGAAATATGACTAGGACTATATTCCCTAACTTATAACAGAGGGAATCTGGAAAGCCAGTATTCCACGACAGGAAAGCCACCACTTTGGTTAAGTTAGAGATAAAGTCCAAGTACATGATCCTGCTTTAAGTATTGCTCCCACAGATTCTCCCCTTACAGCTGTGCTGCCTTAAAGTGAGCACAGGGTTGATTCTGTCTCCCTATAGAAGCAGACATTCTGTAAGCTCAGGGACCTTACTGTGAATTCCACCCACCTTGTGAGGTATAAAACTACTGAATATGCATGTCTTATGACTACCTATAAATATCTCAAGATAGTAAAGACTCTCTTTTCTCCCACCTCCATGTGGACCACCAGGAGGGGCTGAGGTGAGCAGGCTACCCTAAAATGTGTCTGACTCCTTCATTTTATTCTCTCTCCTTTCTTTCCTACCCACTATGACTTTCCAATGGTCTTTATATATCAACTGTACAATTGCACCTACCAATCACTCAGATGTTAGAGGCTGGCTTCTGCTGACAATTGCATCAGGCAAATTTTCTGCACAAGCCCTCTGTAGAGTATTGAAGAGCAAGGCTGTCACCCCGAGGATTAAGGGGTGCCTGACCCACGCCACGGGATTCTCCATGGCATGGCATGCATATGAAAGCTGGACGTGGAATAAGGAAGACCGTCCAAGAACAGATGCATTTGAACTGTGGAGCTGGAGAAGAATATCGAAACCATCATGGACTGCTAAAAGGAGAAGCCAGTCTGTATTGGAAGAAGGCAGGCCAGGGGTTCCTTAGGGCCAGGAGGGCATGATTTCAAATGACATATTTTGGCTATCCTCGTATCGTCAGGAGAGACTAGTCTTGGGAGAAAGACATTGTGGGATCCAGCCTACCTCCAGATGGGTCCTAAGGGGATGGTTATGTAGTTGAAGGGAATAAATAAAGAGTCAGACAAAAGATTTTGGGTGCTCACCTCCTCTATAGCATCAGGAACCAGGTTCGAGTGGGGAGAGAGAGAGAGAGAGAGAGAGAGAGAGAGAGAGAGAGAGAGAGAATGCATTCTCTCACCAACTTCGTTTTGGGGTATGCAAGCCCCCCAACCTCAGACACGTACTTTGTAACAAGGTGAGCAGAATCTTACGTCTAGAGGTCCCTGAGGTCATTGGGGGAGGAACCTAACACCAGTGCTGGGGTCAGGTAAGGGGAGTGACTGTCCCCCCAGCAGGGAGAGCAATAGCAACATGTCTGCTTCCACAGATGAAGCTGCTGGCCAGAGAGCAGTCAGCCATGTGCTTGTAAGAGGTGACATGAAGGTAGCACTATGATGGGAGGATATTGTGGGGACGATTTTTAATTAGGAGAGCATGACTGGGACTCCAACAAATGTGAAGGCCTCCCTCCACCCACAATCCTTGCCTCCCAGGCTTCTGACCTATGAGAAGAAAGCGTTTGTCCGCATACATTCTTCCCAGGTCTCAGTTTCCCACAGGACATCGTGTTTGGGAAGGTGGCGGGGCGGCGGAAAAGAGGGTTGGCACCGTGGCCCCATCAGTGGGCTCCGGCACAGGGGCAGTTGAGAGGATGGCGCAGGACCCTGCAGTGTTTCGTTCTCTTGTGCTTTGGGTCCTCATGGGTCGGAGCCAACTCAGTGGCACTTAACAACAACAGCAGCTGTGTGTAAGCTATTTACCCATCACTATGTACGTGCTGGGTGCAGTTACCCAGAGACATAATGAAGTCATTAGATGTGATATGACTTAAAATACAGAGTAGCCCTTGATAAAGAAGTGAGGGTACAGCTGTTCCTGGGTTTATAGGGACCTGTGTTCCTGGGCTCCCCTGCCCTCTCCAAACCAGTCGCCCCGACTTCTAGTCATTTGACTCATAGCAACTGGAAAACCCAGTGTTTTTATTATTTCATTTTATTTATTTAAAATATTAAATAATGGACTCTTACAACTCTTGTTACAATCCATACATCGATTGCATAAAAAACCAGGCAGATAGATTTTCTTCTTGGTTAAGGTTCACAGAGTCGCCTTTGCCACAGAGTCGGTGCCGTGTAGGGCGGGGTAGCTGCCCCTGTGGGTTTCTAAGACGGTAACTCTATACGGGAGGGAGTAGAAACCCTCGTCTTTCCCCCGTGGGAGTAGCCTTTTAGTAATCCCCTCCACCCCCACCACCTCAGGTCTGGGGTCCACATTTAAAACATGTCCAGGAGAGAAAAAGAAGTCACTTTCCACTGGACCGACCAGGACCAGGGCCCGAGCGTCTGCTCACACCTGCCCGGTCTCTGCCCCACCTCCCTGTTCCCTGGCCGTGTGTCATGTGTGTCTCTTCCCTTCCTAGGGTGGGAGAAATTGGCCTACTATGAAGAAAACACACGGGAGTTTCTCTTCCCGGAGCCCAAGCTGACCCCCTCGCATCCTGGCATGTGTCGGGAGGTGCTCATGAAGACAGCGATCGGCTTTCCAGTAAGTGACCTGGGCCCAGCTGGATGTCTTTTGGGGAGAGAAATTCTTGGGACCTGGACATTTATCCATTGGTGTGGCGTGGACTTGGGCGGATCTCACGTGCTGGTTCCGTGTGAGGACCCAAGTTCTTTTCTGCTCAGGAGCAGCCCTGTCGTGCTGAGTCCATCGTGCAACTGGTTGACCTGATCATCTATTTCCAAACTATCAGCCCAGTGGTACCCTGACACACGTGGGCTCCCCACTTCGGTTGGGCAAGTCGAACTCCCTGTGTCTTAGTTTACACATCTGCAAAATGGGGACACAGTTAACACTTCCCACAGGTAATAGATGCCGCGGTTTAGGATAGGCCCCATCTCTAGTGCTACACATGAATATTCAGGCCAAAGAAAATAAGCAGACTGCCCGGGAGTCAATGCTGACTCATAGCAACCCCCGGTGGGTTTCCGACACGGTCACTGTTTCTAAGGAAAGCCTGGTCGCTCTCCCAAGGAGCTGCTGGTGGTTTTGAACTGCTGATCATGTGGATTGCAGCCCAACTCATAACCATGGCACCACCAGGGCTCCTTATTAGAGATTTTAAAAAAATCCTTTTATTGGAGGCTCTTAGGGCTCTTATAATAACACATACATCAACTGTATCAAGCACATCTGTACATGTGTTGCCAAAAGCATTTTCAAAAGTGAATCTTGTCATAGCAATTCTTAGTATGTGTGTATCTCAGAGACCAGTGTGTGCGCTTTGCCAGGCAAAGAGAAAAGCAGTTGAGTCCCTGCAGGACTTCAGAGGAGCAGGGGGTGGACATGGAGCCTGCCCCCAGCACTTCCCCTCGCTCCTTCAATGCTGTTTTGTTCTCAGGGCATTGCTCCCAAACTGGAGTTTTCTACAAGGACGGCCATCCGAGAACGAGTGTGTCTGCACTGGAACAGATTTCTCGTAAGTGCCGCAGAGAAGCCAGAGGGAGAAATGACAGACGTTTATCTGCCAACTCAGACGTCCCACCCACACTCAGTTTACCAGATGTGGAAGCCACGGGGCACGGGGAGCCCCGGAGACCTCGTGCTGCAGTTGGACTTCCTTAACTCAAAGGCTTTGCTCCGGCAGCCGTCCGGCCGCCAGAGAAGGCGTGCTTACCACTCTCAGCACAGTGTGGTTGGGGAGCAGCGGGGCCCAGGGGTTCAGGTCCCAAGTCCGGCTGTGTAGGCCAGCTCCACGGTGTCAGCTGCCAGTCAGGCAGACACGCGGGTTTCCTTCTGCCTTCGGCTGAAGTTCAAAGTAGTTGTGGGTTGCCCTTTGTTGAAGCCTCTCCTTCGGTGCTCTGTCAATTCCTGGAGCCGTGTTTTCTCTGTGCCTTCCTTGCTGCGAGCACGTCTTCCTTCAGTACCATTGGCTCATGATCACATGCTCGTCCCTGAACTGGGGGCCATCCACCCATCCTTTTTGTGACAGCGATCCTGTGTATTCTTCCTCCCTCTTCTTCTGAGGGCTCTTCTGCCACCCGCACTTCACCCGTGGACCTTCAGTGCTGTCACTCGAGGCCTGGCAGTTTGCCTCGGTTCTCGCAGCAGTTGTCCATCCCCCTCTGCTTTCTGGAGCTGCAGCTTGGCACATGGTATTGTATTATTGTCCTTGGCTGCCTTGAGACGCCCTTTGACACCTTCTGTTCAGGTCCTTTCCCTCAGCATGTCTTCCATTCACTTAACTTACTCTGGGTGGCAAAAGCAAGTTTCAGAATCTCTTTTGACATCCACTTTCCATTAAAAATATCATTTTATTGGGGGTGCTTACAGCTTTTATAACAATCCATACATCAATGGTATCCGGTACATTTGTACATATGTTGTCATCATCATTTCCAAAACATTTCCTGTCTACTTGAGCCCTTGGTATCGACTCCTCTTTTTTCTTTTCTTTAAAAAAAAATCATTTTATTAGGGACACATACAACTCTTATCACAATCCACACATACATCAATTATATAAAGCACATTGTACATTCTTTGCCCTCATCATTCTCAAAACATTTTCTCTCCACTTAAGCCCCGGCATCAGCTCCTCGTTTTTCCCCTCCCTCCCTGCTCCCCCCTCCCTCATGAGCCCTTGATAATTTATAAATTATTATTTTGTCATATCTTACACTATCTGACTTTTCTGTTGTCCGTCACCCACTTTTCTGTTGTCCGTCCCCCAGGGAGGAGGTTATATGTAGATCCTTGTAATCGGTTCCTCCTTTCTACCCCACCTTCCCTCTATCCTCCCTGTATCGCCACTCTCATCACTGGCCCTGATGGGATCATCCATCCTGGATTTTCTGTTTCCAGAGCCTATCTGTACCCGTATACAGCCTCTGGTCTAGCCAGATTTATAAGGTAGAATTGGGATCATGATAGTGGGGGGGGGGGTAGGGGAAGGAAGTATTCAGAAACTAGAGGAAAGTTGTATGTTTCATCTTTGCTACACTGCACCCTGACTGGCTTGTCTCCTCCCAGTGACCCTTCTGTAAGGGATGTCCAGTTGCCTACATATGGGCATTGGGTCCCCACTCCATGCAACCCCCTCATTTACACTGATATGATTTTTTGTTTTTTGATGCCTGATAATCTCATACCTTCAACACCTCGTGATCACACAGGCTGGTGTGCTTCTTCCATGCGGGTTTTGTTGCTTCTCAGCTAGATGACTGCTTGTTTACCTTCAAGCCTTTAAGACCCCAGACGCTATATCTTTTGATAGCCAGGCACCATCAGTTTTCTTCACCACATTTGCTTATGCACCCACTTTGTCTTCATTGATTATGTTGGGAAGGTGAGCATCATTGAATGCTAGTTTAATAGAACAAAGTGTTCTTGCATTGAGGGAGTACTTAAGTGGAGGCCCAATGTCCATCTGCTACCTTAATACTAAACCTATACATATATGCCCATAGATCTACTTTCCCATCCTCATATATAAATATATTTGCATATGTACATGCCTTTATTTAGACCTCTGTAAATACCCTTTGCCTCCTAGCTCTTTAAGGGAGTAGAAAGCCTTATCTTTCCTAAGGAGTGGCTCGTGGTTTTCAACTGCTGACCTTGTGGTTAGCAGCCCAACACATAACCACTTGAGAATATGCCAGAGTATCTTCCTTCCTGCGCTTCTCTTTCTTCCCCTCCCTTCCTTCCTTCATCCCTCCTTTCAGGGAGCCTGCTTGTTTATTATGGCACAGGGAAGCATCTGAGACTTTCCGACGCTCCTGCAATCCAGGTAGATATCGGTGTCATGAAACATGTTTTTCCAGCAAGTTACAGATACTAGCAAGCAGTGTTCAACCGGCCCAGAGAACCCAGAGAACAATGCTTGTCTTTGTGTTTGTAAACACAAAGGTGCCTGGTCTTTTGCCTTCATTCAGCAGTTTGGATTAAACGTGGCTGCATTGTGATGGAATTCTATTCACGGTTGAAATATCTGTGTTAAGGGTGTTCTTTTTTCTTGGTCTCAGGAAGACAGAGCGAAGCCACAAAAGCCCTTACTGACATCACCTGGACCAATACTCCCCACAAGCAGCAAAAAGACCAAGTCCAAGGGAAATCATCTGGACAGGGCATCCCGGGGTGCCCAGTCCCGGTCACCCTCTCCACTTCCTGCCAGGCGTCACTTCCAGGACCAGCCAGTGCACGCAAACAATGGACATAGTGCCAGCATCGCCCGAGACATGAAACCTCCCTTTGTAGTCAGACACGTGAGCCTAAAACCATTGTTGAGTCTCTGGGATTGGGGTGGGACGTGTAGATGAACTTGGGGCAAGCTCACATCACCTGACCAATAGGACTGGATTAATCACAGTGTGGTCTGACCTATGCCCCGCCCATCACGCCACTGTCCTTGTAACTCTTGCATCACCATGTGGTTGTTGTTGTTTGGTGCCAACAAACTGGTCCTGACTCACAGCGGGCATGTAGAGCCAAGCCCCGCCTGGCCCGGCGCCATGTTCACAGTGGTTCTTAGGCTCGGGCCCGCTACTGGAGCCTCTGGGTCCATTCCTCAGGTTGATGGGCCTTCTCTTCTCGGCTGAGATGTCCACCACGAGGTCAGATAGAGAAGATGTGCTCAACAGCCACCTCTGGCTTTAATTTTTGAAAATCACAAGTCGAACGTGCTGTCCCCACCTAGGCTGCTGTGGGCGGTGGCTGTCCAGTTACCCTCTGGACACATGGCGACTCCACAGACATAGCAGGACACACCCCCACGGCGACCGGTAGGACTAGCTCAGGTGCGCTCACGTCTGACTTCTTTCGTTGTCCTCCAGGTGGACAGTGCAAAGCCCTTCGGCGAGACTTTTTCCGAGCTGCGTTCCCGAAAGTCGCGAAGAAAGTGCAAGTTGTCAAACTTCCCATTCCCCATGCGAAGAGGTACTTAAGTTCCTTCCGTACATTAGCCCATGGAAGCTTCCGTGTCCGTCTCCTTTCATCCGGAGGAATCACAAGGTGCTTTGGAAACTGTGGGCCTAATCCTCAGGTAGTCCCCAGCTGTGGAGTAGGCAGGGCGGCGCGCCCACAGAGCAGTCTCCCCCCGGTGTGGAAGGAGTGTTCTGAGCCACGTTGCTGACCAAGTGTGCTGAGCCTGTGTCGATCTGCTCCCTGGCTGGGCCGGAAAAGCAGAGAGGAGCTTCATGCCGGGGCGAAATCTTAGCAAAGGTACCCACACCCACCCATAGCCCCCCTTTTTTTGCATGGGAAAGAGCTGGGGGTAGAGTGGAGATCAGTAGCCACACAGTTGTTCTAGAAGACTCCCTGTCAGCCAGGAGCAGTGAGGCTAAGGCAGCGGATCTCCACCTGTCTGGCCTCAGTACCCTTGAACATCGTATCTTGACACGAGCACAGGTTACCTTTCGATGAAGAGTTTTGTCATAACTGCCCCTGGGGACCATACCGGAAATTAAAACGGGGGCATTTGAAGCACACGGTCTAGTAGCCATCAGAATGAGACGTCATTACACGTGGTGTAGCTTCTGGAAGGCTCCACTGTTACACACCAGAGAGAACAGGCATGACGAAGGCAAATTATGTCCTCCCAGTGTCATGAGGAAGACCGTTCTGACCCTGGGGGATCCCCTGGCAGTGTCTTGGGGACTCCAGCGAAGTCCCTGGGCCACATTCGGAAAGGTGCTGGGTTAGGGCATCCCGTGGTGATAGAGGAGCCAGGTCAACAGGCAATCCCTGCACTTACTAAGAAGTCTTAGAGAAGAGGGCATCATGGTGCCTCCCAGGAGGGCTGGACCTTGATAGCAGGGGTCCCACCTTAGCTGGGCAGGCTTTGAGGGACTTTGAAGGGGCTGTACGGCCACCCATGGCCATGCAAGCAGTGTTCTTGGCTAGTGCTGACATTGGACAGCAGCCAACCAAGGACGGCTGCCTTCTCATAGCCTTGTCGAGACTCTCCAAAAATTATTCCCAATCTGGAAACTTCCCATTTAGAGTTGGCTTTGTCTGCTTGTATTTTGACTCCACTCCCTAGTGATGGTTCCCATTCCCCAACATCAGGTCTACTTCCTAATTATGATGAACTAGGGTAACCTGGGAGCCCCGGTGACCCAGTGGTCATGAGTTGGGCTGCTAACCATAAGGTCAGCAGTTCAAAACCACCAGCCACTCCTCGGAGAAAGATGAGGCTCTCCATTCCCTTAAAGGGTTTTAGTCTGGGAAAGCTCGGGGGTGGTTCTACCCTGTCCTGTAGGGTCAGGCCGAGTCAGACTGGGCTCAATGGCAGTGAATGTTGAATGATTCCCATCTGCGATGCCGTATGTCCATTTCCCACGTGTGTTCGCCGTGGGCAACACTCTCACGTCCGTGTGTACGCAGACTTCCAAGGAAATGGGAAACCAAGGGAACAGCACAGGAGGAGGCAGCGCCTGTGCATTTTCTCAGGCTCACACTTTCTTCTCGGCTCTGGGCCCCCGGGAAAATACTAGTTTTCCGGGCTTAGGGAACTGATTATTTCACCTTTATCCTGCCCATTTCCTGCCCCACATTCATGTGCTGCCCATTGGTGACCTCAAAGAGAAGGGAGACCCCCTAGTCATCTATAGACCTCATTGCGTTTCAAGGGAGACGTCCATTGCCAGGGAGCATTAAGTTCTTTGCAAATCCACTCGTTGCCTAATACGCCTGTGCTGCCGTGGAGTCATGACTGCGATTGTAGGAGCAGCTGGTGATGCCGAGTCACCGAGACACCTGTCCCTCCCTCTCTTCCAGCTTCTCTCGACAGCCTGGCAATTGATGTCAAGGTAATTTTACAAGTAGCATTTGTAAAACCCTTTATTTCCACCGCTCTTATGTCAACTTTTTAGGCACCCTAGTGGCGTAGTGAATTCTGCGCTGGGCTGCTAACCGCCAGGGTCAGCAGTTTGAACCCACCAGCTGCTCCTTAGGAGAAAGATGAGGCTCTCTTCTCTTGATAAGAGTGACCGCCTCAGAAGCCCACAGGGGCGGCTACTCTGTCCCGTAGGGCTATGCAATGAGTCAGAATTGACTCGATGGCAGTGAGTTTGTCTTTTTATGTCAGTTATGATGCTTCTTTGCCAGTTGGTGGTGAAAAGAGCCGTCGCTGGTTAGGGCTGCTTGTGAAATGGCGTGGTTTAACGAGTGTCAACGTGAAGAGGGGTCTGGGTTCCACTCTGTAGTTTGCTTTGGGGTCCGTTGGGTTGTTCCCTGGGCCTAAGCGCTTGGCATCATTAGTGTGGGCACCTGGAGGCCCAGTCCCTCCTGTGTGGTTTGTCGACACCAGCTTCCTGCCATCACACGTAGAATGAAATGCTGCCCACCTACGTCATCCCCAAACTGGCCGGCACGTTTGAGACCAGTGTCGCAGCGCTTGTGGCCCGTCCATCTCGTTGGGCCCCCCATGTCCCTGAACACACAGTCCCCCTGGGACGTGTCCAGAGAAGTGTCCAGAGAAGCCAGTTGGACAATATTCTGTTGTCACCCACAAGTTCTTTTTTTTTTAATGGGTGAATTTTCAGAATTAGGTCATCAAAACTTTCTTCCTGGTCTGGTCTTAGTCTGGAAGTTCCGCTGAAACCTGTCTGCATGGGGTAACGTTGCTGGTGTTTGCAATCCTGCTGGCACAGCTTCCAGCATTGTAGCGACACGTGTGGGGGTAAGACATGCTGACGGACAGGTGGTGGACCAGCTGACTGACGAGGAGTGGTTGCCAGTGCTTTCTCTAGAATCAAATATCTTCCGTGCTGGAGGTGGTAAATTACTTGTCCTCAAAGGCTTTGTCAAGATCCAGGTTCGAACCTAAGTGTTACAACACACGCAGATCGGTGTGCAAGGAAACCTGAGTCTACTACGCTTCTATGCCACGCAGCCTTGAACTGTTTTGCTAAAACACAAGCTCTCCTAAACCAAATCACCCCCAAACCTCAAAAATGAAAGTTCAGAGTATAGATCTCTTTGACTTATTAATAGAAAAGAGGTCTCAGGAAGTTCATAGGAAATGGGATTCGAGGATAATGGGATTTTCCCACAAGCCTTTTAACGCTCCCTTGTCTAGACTGAGCATCTGAATTTTGTTTGTTGTATATGACATGGTTTCTCTTCCCTGGCGTTTAATTCCAAATGGGTTCTTTCTCTGGTCTTCTTTCATTTGCAGAAGACCCCTGGGGGACATACAGTCTGCCATTTTGACCCTGATCTCTGTCTAGTCCCACCCACCCCTCAGCTTTAACAAACCCAAACAAAGCTGCACCCCCAGAAAAATACATGTTGTCCTGCAGGTTATCAAAGAGCCAGACGAGCGGATTGTCCTCAGGAATAACTCACCGACATCGCCTTTAGGTGCAAGTCAGCTTGGAAAGGCCTGGCCCAGTTACAGTAACGGAGGGGATGCCGACTTCCACCAGGAAGCTCCGTTGGTCACTTCCCAGCATCTCAGGCCGTCCAGCCCGCTTCTGCGAGAAAGGTTAGTGAGCTGGGTCTCTGCCTGCCGAGCACGCAGTGGTCTGGCTGAGGTGCAGCCAGGGCACCTCTTACATGTACTTTCTTTGGGATAGTCAGCCTGGGACACCTTAGCACGGAAACACACTAGTGCCTCTGTAAGCTACCTTACAGCCAGCCCGACCCAATTCTTTTTCCTTGCCTCTGGGAGGCTTAGGTCAGCCTCTGTTGGTTGGAAATAAGACAGACAGTGAACTTGGCCCTGAAAAGCTGGTTGCGTCAAGTTCACGCTGACTCCTGGTGGCTCCTGTGGGTCAGAGGGGAACTGGGCTCCACGGGGTTCTCGGTGGCTGGTTTCTGTGGTTTCAGCAAGATGCAATCCGTGACAACTTCAGTCTCCCCCTGCTTATTCTGATACTACCTCTTGGTCCAGATGTGAGGATTTTGATTGGCTTTGCCCTGCATTTTAGTCCGTACTGAAGACTCCGTGGTAGCAGGCACTAACTGGACCTACCTCCTTCTACAGCTGTGTGAGCCATTTCTCAAGAGCAATGCCTTTCTCTGTACAAACACACACACAGGCATCGATGACATTGCTTCTCTCGAGAACCCAGCCTACCACACCTGGGACCTCAAGGGAACAGGTGCTTACTCCCCCTGGGCCCTGACCTCATGAAAGTTGCAGTTTAGGACCAAGAGATATGAACCAAGGAAGGAGACAGCGTCCCGGCGAGGGGAGCCCTCCCCAGAAGAGGTGACGAGAGCACTACCCGTAGATGACAGGACAGGGGCCACGGAGGGCTTTCCTGGGGGATCAGGCTGAACTGCCACTTGATGGGTGGGAAGGAGTTTCCAGGAGTAGGGATGGGCGTGGGGGCTGGAGGTGGCAGCCATGTCCACGGGGCAGGGGTAGCAGAATCCTTCTTTAGAAAGAACAAGTAAGTAGCTGTCCTGGGGACCCCATGCGTGCTACAGCAGCACCGACCGCCAAGGTGAGAGCGGCTTTCTTGGGAGCGAGAGCACCTTTAAGAAAGGAGCATGTGCGCCGTGGGTGAAGAACGGCCCGGAAGGCAGGCCCAAGGTTGGGTCAGGACTGGGTTGCCTAAAACACAGGCAACCTACAATGGCTTCCCCGCCGTGGAACACCATTGGGTTTGTATTCTGTATGACATTTTTTGAAATCAAAGATGAAAGTTCACAAAGTAATTGTTGGTGAGAGAGATGAGAAACATGGAGAGCACCCTTAAAGGGAGGGGAAAAATCAAAAGAGAAAGAAACACAAGGTCAGCAGATAAAAAAGGAAAGAAAAAACAAATCATTCACAGGCAGACCCTCAATGAAACCATTCCACCATCTCGGTTGACTTTAGTTCCTATCTGAGTATTGTTCCTCTGTGTGTGTGTCAGAACGACATTGCAATCATACTGCGTGTGGAACGGACGGACGTGCTAAGTCGTCAATTCCAGCACGTAACAGCACCTCCCTCCCTCCCGTTGGCTCTGTGGGCAGGTTCCACTCCGGCTTCGAGTCGACGTGGAAGAAGATCCACGAGAGAATATGCAATATCCTGACATCCCACCGGGCTGAGCAGCCAAGCCCAACCCAGGTAAGGGCTTCTGATGAAGCACCAGCTAACTTAACTACTAACAGAGAGCGGGAGTTAGAGGCTGGTGGGCAAGACAGCCATCCCTCGGGACCTCCCAGAAATCACTGTAAAATCGTGCTAGCGCAGATGGTGGTGTGTGGTGTCCCGCAGGTGTCTGCTAAAGGTATTTGACCTGGTAGGGAGTCGGGGAAGGGCTTTCTTGGGGAAGAGACGATGGAATGGGGCCCTGAAGATGAGGAGCAGCTGACTTGGAGCAGAGGAATGAGAAAGAGAGAGAGAGAGACTGGCAGAGGGAGGGAACATGGTTTCTTTGATTACTTAGTGATGTCCCAGTCAGGTGACTTTGAAGAACATAAATGTATTTTCTCATAGTCTGGCAGTGTCAAGTCCAAGCAGTCTCCCCACGCCGTTGTCTTCTGGGAACCGCTCCCCTGGTTTTGTTGTTGCTGGAGATCCTGGGTGTTGTTTCGCTTGCATACAAGTCTGACAAAGCGCCTTTCTCCCGTGCGTGTCTCCGTGTCTACGCTTGTTCTTTGTATAATAACTCCGAGCTCCTGGGGCTTCGGATCCACTCTGCTCTGTGGTGACGTTACTTACAAACCCGAGTTAGCTCTTATTCTCAAACAGGACTACATTCACTGGCACAGAGGACAGGTTTTAAATATGTATTTTAGGGGGGACACAATCCAATCTCTAATGACAGTGTTCACAGGGGAGGCCTCACTGGCCCTGGTTTGCCGCTTCCCTCCCACTACCCACAGGCATTCTGTCCAGGAAGGGCTCAGCTGGGCCTGGTGCAACATGGAGGAACGGTTTTCTAGACATTCGAAGTGTTTTTAGCTGTTTGACTTTTATAGGGGTGGGAATGTTCTTAATTCAGAGATAGGGTTACTCAGTACCGATGATGTACAGCAATGAACCAAGTCACCTTTAGTGAATGGTGACGTCACTAAAGAATTCATAGGAAGGGTCAACAAACAGTGCTTGTAGGAATGGCCAGCTTCAGACCTACCATGTAGGTAAACCAGTCACCTTGACCTGTTTAAAGATTGACATAGTCTCAATTTATAGAGTGACACAAACGATATATCGGTTACCCTACTTATGGGGCACTTTGAGGACTAAGGTACACCTGCCCAAGCCATGGTGTTTGTGTTCAGTTGCCTCATACACATGCAAAAGTTAGACAATGAACACATAAGACTGAAGAAGAATCGAAGCCTTTGAATGATGGGGCGGGAGAAGGATATCGAATGTACCATGAGCTGTTAGAAGAATGAGCAAATCTTAGACCAGAGGATGGACACTGGTGCAGATAGGAACTGGAAACAGGGAACCCAGGACAGATGATCCCTTCAGGACCAGTGAGTGGCGATACTGGGAGGGTGGAAGGAGGGTGGGTTGGAAAGGGGGAACTGATTATAAGGATCTACATGTAAGCTCCTCCCTGGGAGACGAACAGAAAAGTGGGTAAGGGGAGACATCGGACAGGGCAAGATATGACAAAATAATAATTAATGAATTATCAAGGGTTCATGAGGGAGGGGGGAGCAGGGAGGGAGGGGAAAATGAGGAGCGGAGGTCAGGGGCTTAGGTGGAGAACAAATGTTTTGAGAATGATGATGGCAACAAATGTACAAATGTGCTCTACACAATGGATGTATGTATGTATTGTGATAAGAGTTGTATGAGCCCCTAATAAAATGATTTAAAAAAAAGAGAAAGAATCAGTAGAGCCAGAAGGATCCTTAGGAGCAAGAATGGCAGCCTTGGTCTCTTGTCCTTTGACCATGTTGCCCCTGATCGTGCTTGCTAAAGTAGAGGGTCAGGGGGGAAAGGAAGTCTTCCAATGAAATGGATGAATTCAGTAATGGCCCCAAAGGTAGCAACAATTGTGAGGCTGGCTCACGACCGGAAGTGCTTGACTCTGTTGGACCTGGAGTTCCAGTGAGTCAGAATGGACCCAACCACAACCACCACCGCCGCCGCCACCGCCGCTACCGCCGCCACCACCACCACCGCCGCCACCGCCACCGCCGCCCACCATGGCAGTGGGGTTTTATTTTACTTCCTCTTTTCAAAGCCACTAGCTGTGCCTGGTTACTTCTTGCTCTTTCCAAGTAACGGGACCCCCTAGAAATGCTTAGAAAAGAGTGTCTAGACGCAGGCACACAGCGTGAACGCCACCCCTATAGTACATCCGAGCCTCCTGCATCCAAACGCTCTCAGGGCACCACGGCTCTACAGTGCATCATCCGTAATGTAATCGTGGGATCTATTTTTGTTATAGGAAGACGCTACTTCTGCAGTCAGTTTCCACCTTGACAGGCAAGGCCATTCGCTGAAGAAATACCCACTGCATGGGCAGAGCTATTTGTAAGTATGTTTCTTCTTATCATGATTGGCTAAGATACTTTCATGTGCGGTAGTCAGAAAGCGTGGTGACTGGGAGACGGGGCGGAGACAGAAGCACATGTTCTCCTTCACGCTGCAGAACGAGGGTGCTTGGGTGACTGGCTCTCCTGCCTCCTCTTTCTTCTTCCTTATGGGACAGTTTCTCGGGCTTCTTGAACACTCTTTCATGCCGTGGACCCTTTGACTATATTGCTCTCTGTCTAATACTTGGTGATTCTGCCTGGGGAACTGCTACTTAGCCTCAGGATGCATGATCTTCCATGACACTGGGCCCTCCCCTGTATTTCCTCTTAGCACCCTGCACTTTTACAAAGTATGTTGCAATTTATTATATTTTCACTTGGACTGACTCTTTGAAGGTGGCTTGTTCTACCCTAATGAGCCTTCCTGAGGCCATGGAGCCAGTCTGCACTGTCAACTGCTTTATACCTGCATCCAGCACCACAGAGTGGAATCACGCTAAACTCAAAACTCACTGCCATCGAGTCGATGCTGACTCATAGCAACCCTGTAGGACAGTGTAGAACTGCCCCAGTGGATTTCCAAGACTCATTTTTTTTTTTTTAGAGTATGGATCCTCATCTTTTTCCAGTGGAGTGACTGGTGGTTTCAAACCACGGACCTTTTGATTATCAACCCAACTCATTAACCCACCATCCCACCAAGGCTCCTTAGAATCACATTAAATGGAAGGAAATCCAACCACACACACTAGGCTCATGCCCTGACTCAAGAACCTGCCTTCCCACCTCCAGGCAGCTGCTGTCCTTGCCCAGAAAGTAGTTTGAACAAGGTCATTGGGTAACTCACGTTGTGGTGACTCAAGCCATTGCCACAGGGACCAGGCTGTGCCCAGGGAACAGCAAGGGACAATACTTTCTGAGCGTGTGTGTGCTCCAGCTAGTTCCTCTTCCCTTTTCTGGTATTTAATGACCTAGGTGGAGGAATTATTCAAAAAATACTTTGCATAGATGCATATGTTGTAGTTGTTTGGTGCTGTTGGGTTGGCGCCGACTCGGCCAAACACTGCCCAGTTCTACGCCATCCTCAAAATCGTCCCTATGTTTGGGCTCATGGTTGCCACAATTGCCACTGGTCAATCCATGTCATTGAGGGGCTTCCTCTCTGTCGCTGACTCTCCCTTACCAAGCATGATGTTCACGAAGGTCCTCCTCGGTAACATGTCTAACGTATGTGAGCTGACGTCTTAGCATCCTCACTTCTAAAGAGAACTCGTCTGGCTTTACTTCTTCCAAGGCAGATTGGTTCTTTCTTCTGGTAGCCCAGGGTATCTTCAATATTACTCAGTATTATTACTCATAGCTCAAAGGCATCCATTCCTCATTAGCCCAGGTCCAGTTTTCACGTGCAGGTGAGACGACTGAAACCACCGAGGAGACTTGGGTCGGGAGCATTCTTAGCTCTCAAAGTGGCATCTTTACTCTGCGACGCGTTCAAGTGATCGCGTGCTGCAGTGGATTTGCCCATGCACTGCATCATTTGCTTTCTTGATGGTGCTTCTGGCGATTGCTGTAGGTCCAAGAGAAATGGAATGCTTGATAACATCAATATTTTCTCCATTTATTGTGTCGTTGACTTTTGGACCAGTTTTAGGGTTTCTGTTGCCCCTGGGTTGTCATAATCCACATTGAATGCTGTGGTCTTTGTTGTTCATCAATAGTTGCTTCAAGTCCTCTTTGCTTCAGCAAACAAGCAAGGCTGTGTCCTTGGTGTTAATGAGTCTATGAGTTAATGAGTGTACTACAAAAGCTCTGCCCAGCTGAGCTTTTTCCGTTTGTTTTTTGTACCCCTTCCTACATATCTCCTGTATGCACGAGACTGATTTTCTCTCCTATTCTGGGTAATCTTAAAAAAAAAAAAGTTTACTAGTTTTAAGCAAACAGGGCATTTATTAGGAAGACGCTGAGAAACTTTCTTAACCTGTCAGCCACTCCAAGGGTGAAAAGATTTACTGCTCCCATGAAGAGTTACAGCCTCGGGAATCCACAGGGGGCAGTTCTGCTCTGTCCTGCAGGGTGGCCGTGAATCAGGCTCGACTTGCACACCAGGGATTTGGTTGGGGTTTGGATTGGATTCAAAAAGTCCCATGACTTACCAAGGCCCTCGAGCTGCTTTGCCCTGGCAGCTTAGTGAGCACTGCCCCTTCTGCACCGGGAACCAAGGAGGCCACAGCCACAGCAGCCCAGGGTAGAAGCCACTTGGTGAGGTGACTTCTCGCCTCTAAGCACTTGGTCCTGTTGATTGACTGCCTGTTTTCTCAGCGCCCCAGTAAGCACGTGCCGTTTCAAACTTGGCAGGGCAAACGAAAGGACACTGAAGGAGGATCATGGAGAACTCACGATGGAAAGAACTCACCCTTAGAGACAAGAACAGCCATTGTTGTCTGTGTGATACCGCTGGCGACAAATTCCTTCTAAATCAGACCCTGTACCCGGTCTTTGTAGCCAGGTAAGAGGTGTGGATTAAAGTATGTGCTGTTTAGGCCTCATGTCTGTTGTCCAGTGGCAACGTTTATTTTCATTCTTGTTTTAGTGTGTGTGTGTGTGTGTGTGTGTGTGTGTGTGTGTGTGCGCGCGTGTTTTTAAGCATGAAACTGAGAATAAGAAGTGGTGGGTAGATTACCTTTTCATCTTAGAATGTTAACGAAGATGTCAAGATCCTGTTTCAGGTGTTCCTCATTCAGGGGTTTTTCTTTAAAAAAAAAACAACATAGGAGAGGAGATGGGTTAATTAGGGTGGCAAGGTAGTACCGATGAAGAACACAGCTTTCCCCCAGATCCTGGATGCTTCCTCCCCCCAACTACCATGATCCGAATTCTACCTTGCAGGCCTGGATAGGACAGAGGCTGTACACTGGTACATATGAGGGCTGGAGGTACAGGGAATCCAGGGTGGATGATACCTTCAGGACCAAGGGTGTGAGGGACGATGCTGGGAGAGTGGAGGGTGAGTGGGTTGGAAAGGGGGAACTGATTACAAGGATCCACATGTGACCTCTTCCCTGGGAGAGGGACAGCAGAGAAGGGGGGAAGGGAGACTCCGGATAGGGCAAGATATGACAAAATAACGATGTATAAATTACCAAGGGCACATGAGGGAAGGGGGAAAGGGGAGGGAGGGGCAAAAAAAAAGAGGACCTGATGCGAGGGGCTTAAGTGGAGAGCAAATGCCTTGAGAATGATTGGGGCAGGGAATGTATGGATGTGCTTTATACAATTGATGTATGTATATGTATGGATGGTGATAAGAGTTGTATGGGTCCCTAATAAAATGTAAAAAAAGAAAAGAGGAGAAAAAAATGATTAGGGTAAAGACTGTACAGATGTGCTTTATACAATTGATGTATGTATATGTATGAACTGTGATAAGAATTGTATGAGCCCCAATAAATTGTTTAAAAAAAACTAGATGGCAATCCTAGCTGCTGAGTAAAATAGATTTATTAAGTTTTAACAAGTTGAACTACACTTAAGACGGGTAAATTTTACGGTATATAAGTTATTCCACAATAAAACTCCTGATTAAAAAATAACAACAACAACAACAAAAAACGTCAACTTACCTCTTTCCCAAGATGGAAGAAGCTGCTATTTAACGAAATGCCTTGATGAGCCCCTCAGGAATGGCTATGGTCCCCCTGAGACTCTCTGGTGCCTCCCGGATACTCCCAACAGTTACAAAAAAACCAAACTGAAGCGAGCGTTTTCTTCAGAGCACCGGGCAGCTTGGGTCTCCCGGCACAGGGCATCTGTGTGAGTCTGGGTAGACTAGAGAAACAAATCCACAGAAACTCATATGTGTATAAGAGAGTTTTTTTTTATGGTTTTAAAATTTATAGTTCCAGATTTCAAGAGAGTTTTATATAAAGGGTAAGTGTACATTAAGCAACCCAGTCCAATCCAAGCCCACAGGTCCGTCAGTATGTCTGACACCAATCTACAAAGTCCTCCTCCATCTCACAAAACCACGCGATGATGCCGAATCAGTGAGCATGTACGTATCTAAGCACTGGTCTCCACACAGGTGCTCCAGCACCCAGGGCTGCATCAGGGTAGGTCCATGTGGCTTCTCTTCAGGGATGTCTCTCAGGCAGTGAACTTTGCCAGCTGAAGCAGGGAACTGGCTAAGGCAGCTGCACCCTGGTCTGGCCATCAGAGAGCAAGAGACCCGAGAACTAGAAAGGTGAGACTCACTGAGCCATTTATCCCTCTGCCCTTCAGTTAACCCCACATATGTTTATTGGCCAGGTTGGCACAATAAACCTTAACTATCTCAACATCCCTTCCTATTCAAGGTCAACAAGCAACTTGGTTTGCTCGGTTCTCTTGTGCCGAAGGAACCGTGTCTGTGAATGGCATTTTGGGGAAGCTCTTCTCACACCTCCAAATAAACAACCTCCCCTCCCTCTTCCTCCGTGAACTGATACTTGAATGGGTGACTGGAACCCAGGTAAAACACCATACCTGTTTTAAAAGGGGTGACATCCAGGGATGTGGCTGGAAGTGCCGGGCGACCTTGTGGGAGTCACTGGGTGTTTTGTAAGGATGGGCAGCACAGGTGGATGTCCACCTCTTCTGTTTATTGAGTCACGTGGCATCCTAGCCCTGGCCGTTAGCCAAATCAATGCTGTAGTCAAAACCCCTTCGGCATCTGTTCGATTTACACTCGGTTCTCATCCAGGGGAGGGAGGCCGACGCAGATGCTGGTGTTCTGCACACGGAGTGGGTATCGCTGTTCAGCTAGGAGCAGGCTGACTCCAGCCTTGACCTTGGGAGTCACACAGGCAGGCACTGTTCTTGCTCCCACGAGGAGCCCTGGCGGCTGGCGCTGGGAGTTAGGTGGTGAGCTACTAACCACAAAGTCGGCCAGGCCTTCAAACCCACCAGCTTCCCTCTCCAGGGCCAAGATGAGACTGTGCGCTCCAAGAGCCCTGGTGGCATAGTGGGTTACACACTGGGCTGCCCATCACAAGGCCAGCAGTTCAAAACCACCAGCCGCTGTGCTTGAGAAAGGTGAGGATTTCTACTCCTGTAAAGAGGTACAGTCTGGGACAGTTCTTCCCTGTCCTATTGGGTCGCTAAGAGTCAGAATTGACTCAGTGGCAGTGAGTGTGTAAACTCCTATGGAGATTGACAGCCCAGGACCCCTAGGGGGCCTCTAGGGGTCAGCATGGCCACGGTGGCAATGGGTTTGTTTGGTGTTTATGTACCTAAACTCAGGTGGTACCCTGGTGAAGCTCTCAATTGCTAATGGAAAGGTTAATGACTCGAACACTCCGGTGGTTCTGTGGGCGATAAGCCTAGAACGCATCCTAGGGCAGATGTGTGCAATCCACTCAGCAGCAGGCACTCCACCGGAGTCCCTGGGTTCCATGCTCGACTCTTAGCAGAAAGGTTGGCAGTTAAAGCCCACCCAGAGTGGCATGGAAGAAAGGCCTGGTAATCTGTGTTTGACATACCAGGCATTGGATCACACGCGGTGTCATCCCAGCCGACTCGGAGGCAACGGGGTATTTCACTATTGTGTGAGTGCTCAGTACTGGGCTGGGCCCTGCGGGGTGGCAACCTCTGACCTCTCCCCACCTGCCCATCCAGGTTTCACGGGACAATGAGATGTTTCCCAGGTGCATGCTTCCAAACTCAAATGCCTACCGGCCAGGCAGGATTTATGATGGTCAGGAGCAGAGGAGTCTGACATCATGCTGAGTGGGGACTGGGGTGACATGGAGGGTGTGACCCCCACCGCCTCAATTTCCACAGGCAGCTGAATCCCCAGTGCAAATCCCACACAGCGAGAGGCTAAGTGGCCCATGTCAAGCTGCCCTGATGCTGTCTTGATCATTGTTGCTCGTGGGTGCAGTCGGGTTGGTTCCGACTCATCTCGACCCTACGTCCAAGAGGACAAAGCACTGGCCACACCTGGCCATCCTCACCGTGGGGGTGATGTTTGAGCCCATGACTATAGCCACGGTGTCCATCCGTCTCATGGGGGCCTTCCTCTTTTTCGCTGCCAGATGTCCTCAAGCCTGATGCCCTTCTCCAGAGACCGATGGCTCCTGACATCTTGACCATAGCCACTGGGTTTTGGACTCCTGAACAGCATAGCACGAATGGGTTAGTCTGGGTTGACTAGAGGACCCATCAGGCCTCTTCCCTGACCATGCGGGTGGGTGGGTGGGGTTGGAGTTCCCAACGGGCTCCTCTCCATCGATTGCTGCTTGCTTCCCACTCCCTTCCTGTCCCAGCCTGGCCCATCCCGGGTGTCCCCCACACAAGCAACCTCTAGTTAGGGTCAAAGTCCAAACTCAGATCAACAACAGAATAAAAAAACCAAACCAGTTGCCCTGACGACAATGGTGGCTCTCTAGCCAGAGACCAGAATATTGAGATGCTAAAAGAGCCGGCTTCTTAGTTAATCAAGCCCCGACCTTCCTTCAGAACCTTTCAGGTGTTTCCTCCTTCTCAAGCCCTCTGAACTTCGTCCTTGGGAAAATGCTGCTTTTTAAAATCTTTAAAAAAATCATTTTATTGGGGGCTTGTACAACTCTTATCACAATCCATCCATCCATTCATCCATTGTGTCAAGCACATTTGTACATTTGTTGCCATCATCATCCTCAAAACATTTTCTTTTTACTTGAGCCCTTCATATCAGCTCCTCTTTTCCACCCTCCCTCATGAACCCTTGATAATTTAAAAATTATTATTATTTGTTCATGTCTTACACTGACCGATGTCTCTCTTCACCCACTTTTCTGTTGTCCATCCCCCAGGGAGGGGGTTATATGTAGATCATTGTGATTGGTTCCCCCTATCTTCCTCCCCTACCCCCATCTTCCCCTTACTCTCCTGGTATAGCTACTCTCAATATTGGTCCTGAGGGGTTTATCTGTCTTGGATTCCCTGTCTTTCCAGCTCTTATCTGTGCCCGTGTACATGCTCTGGTCTAGCTCGATTTGTAAGGTAGAATTGGGATCATGATCATGGGGTTGGGGGAAGCATTAAGGAACTAGAGGTAAATTGTTTGTTTCAATCGCTGCTATACTGCACCCTGACTGGCTTGTCTCCTTCCTGCCACCCTTCTGTAAGGGGATGCTCAATTGCCTATAGATGGGCTTTAGGTCCCCCCTCCACACACTCCCCATTAACATTGATATGATTTTTTGTTCTGGTGCCTGAGGATCAGATGCCTGATATCTGATCCTATAGACACCTTGTGATCACACAGGCTGGTGTGTTTCTTCCATGTGAGCATTGTTGCTTCTGAGCTAGACGGCCACTTATCTTCAGGCCTTTAAGACTCCAGATGCTATATCTTTTGATAGCCAGGCACCATCAGCTTTTTTCATCACTTTTGCTAATGCACCCATTTTGTCTTTAGCGATCATGTCGGGAAGGTGAACATCGTGGGATGTCAGGTTAATAGGATAAAGTGTTCTTTCATTGAGGGAGTACTTGAGTAGAGGTCCAATGTCCATCTGCTACCTTAATACTAAACTATAAATATATGTACATAGATCTAGCTCCCCAACGTCATAAATATATTTCCATATATACGTGCCTGTATTTAGATCTCTATAAATTCCCTTTGCCTCCTAGTTCTTTCCTCTATTTCCTTTTACTTTCTTCTTGTCCCACTCTCATGTTCAGCCTTCATGTGGGTTTCTTTAATTCCGCTCGGCTACATTGCCCTAGACTGGGCATTAAGGCAAAGCTGAGTTAAACTTGACTGTCCTGACATCTAGTGGCTAGTACTTGTCAGCACCGCTGAGCTCCTCTCTCCGTGTGCTGATTAAGGGAATAAGCAGCCTGCTGTGCAGTAAGAAACACGTGTTGGTGCTTAGCAAGATGAGGAATGCCAGCTCTCAAGATCATGCTCGCTCTCCTGCGAGTACTCCACCATGGACCTACGCAACTAACGTGGCCCCGCTGCTGTTTCAATGGACCTACGCAACTAACGTGGCCCCGCTGCTGTTTCAATGGACCTACGCAACTAACGTGGCCCCGCTGCTGTTTCAACGGACCTACGCAACTAACGTGGCCCCGCTGTTGTTTCAATGGACCTACGCAACTAACGTGGCCCCGCTGCTGTTTCGATGGACCTACGCAACTAACGTGGCCCCGCTGCTGTTTCAACGGACCTACGCAACTAACGTGGCCCGCTGCTGTTTCAATGGACCTACGCAACTAACGTGGCCCGCTGCTGTTTCAATGGACCTACGTAACTAACGTGGTCCGCTGCTGTTTCATACAGGGAACATTGGCAGGGGATTACCAAAGACTCTTTAAAATATCTGTGGCCACATTGTGGTAATTTTGACCTAGGTAAACTCACGTTTTTTTCCCCACAGAAAATTGCATGCTAAGGGCTCCTAATGTTAAGCAGTCCCTCAGGAAGGCGTTTCATGTTTAATATTCTAAGGCTTCCAACGAATCCAGAAGCAGGCTAGCCTGCTAACAGGATACCATGACCAAGCCAGCTGACCAGGTCGAGGAACCGGGATGCCAGGACTCTGAACATCTAAATGGTTGACTCTCTAACTGCCGCTGACCCCTGGTATTGGCCCCTTTCTTTTCAGCCTGTCTGCAGGGCATCCGGGGACAGTTGTGCTAGGGTGGGCTGTCCTGACCTCTAGCGGCCAATTGTCAGTACAGCCGAACGTTTCCTCTTTTCTCTCTGGTCCCCTCCGGCCACTGCTTCCCTTAACCCACCTTTAATGTTTTATTCTCAAGCTACCTGCCCCAAACTGCCCCGTTACCCTGCTGCTGATGTTGTTAGATGTGACCAGGTCAGTTCCGATGTACAAGCGAATGCACCACTGCCTCGTCCTGCTCCCTGCTCACAAAGACGATTACGTTTGATAACAACAATGTTGAGACCACGGTTTCGATCTGCCTCCTAGACAGGCTTCCTCTTTCCGCCGCCCCTTCACGCTACCAAGCAGGAGGTCCTTCCCCAGGGCCTGGTCTCTCCTGACAACGCGCCCAAAGTACACTGGGAGACGGAGTCTTGCCATCCTCGCTTCTAAGAAGCATTCTGGCTGGGCTTTTTCCCAGACAGATTTGTCTGTTTTTTGGCAGTTCGTAGTATTTTCAGTATTCCTTGCCAGCACTGTCATTCCAATGCACTGGCTCTTTTCTGGCCTTCCCTGTCCAGTGTCCAACTCTCACATGCATATGAAGTGATACAAAATACCCTGGCTTGAGTCAGGTGCACCTTAGTCCTCAAAATTACTTTTTAACACTTTAAAGGGGTCTGGTGCAGCTGACTGACCAATGCACTGCACCACATGATCTGACTGCTGCCACCCGGAGCATTGATTTTGGATCTGGGCAAGATGAAATTCTTGACAACTTCTACCTTCTGTCCTTTTTTCATGCTTTTATCCATGGGTCCAGTTGTGAGGATTTTTTTTTCCATTGAGTTGCCCATACTGGAATTGGTGGCAAAGGGATGGAGTCTAGCCTGTCAATCAGGTCATAGCAATGATGCCTCTGTGTGGGCATGGCCTTCTCTGAGGATTCTGGGAACTCCTGTCTTCCTGCCTGGAGGCAGGACACACACTTTTTTAAAGTTTATCGTTTTATTAGGGGCTCATACAACTCTTAAAACAATCCATACATGCATCAATTGTGTAAAGCATGCACCTGACTTCAGCAATAGTCTTTGATAAACAATAATAGTCTTTGATAAACATTATTAGTCATAGAAGCAAGCATGCCAATGCCCGGGTGATGCCTGTCGCCCTGCCATCCAAATCGCAGCTCAGGCTGTGCCTTTCCAAACTTACGCTTCATGTTCAGAGATGACGTGTTGATGGGTAACAGACTAGCTGCAGCTCTGTCCAGAGGCGAAGCCCATCACCTATGCCATCATCAGGCAAGAGCGTCTTCCCCTCTCCGGCCAACGAAGCGCGGTGGAAATGGTCGCGAGCATGGGAGAGGTGGTCACTTTGGTAGCTGGGTTGGCCAAGGGGCTTCCTTGAATGTCCCCAGTTGAGGGACACCTTTCTGTTAATGATCCTGGACTCTCATCATCGCAATCGCAGAGGGAAGAAGCTTCAAGACAGATTTTATCAACTGGGCCACAGGGTGTGCAGGAACCTATGGTCCCACGCCATCTAATCGCCGTGACTGAATCAGTGTGAAGGTTTTCTGATGGTCCAGAGCCAGAGGACCACCTGACCTCACATTACTGACCAGCCAAGTGTCCCCTCCTTTGACATTTTCAGCTGGCTATCAAAAGTATAGGTCTTGCATTAGATCAGTTTGGTCAACTGTCCTTAGGATACTGATGGTTACTATAATTAGAATAACTGAATGTTGTAAAGAAGTGTCTTCAAATGATATGACCCAGAAACCAGCACAGGACTAATGTGACTCCGTATGTTAAGGACACATTTCCTGCTGTCCATGACGCTAAGGGGATGCAGTGGCTACTCACCGGGCTGCCCACCCCAAAGGTTGGCAGTTCAAAACCACCAGCTGCTCCTCGGGAGAGCGATGAGGATTTCTACTCCTGTAACCAGTTAGTCTCAGAAACTCACAGGGGCAGTTCTACTCTGCCCTACAGTGTTGTTATGACTCAGTATTGACTCGATGGCAGTGAGGTTTTTTTTTAATTCTGCCGATGGGTCTTTGGAGCCCCTGCCTGGACGGCTAATTACATAACCACCAGAGATCCTCAAACGTGGCCCCACTCCACTCGAACCTCTCCCAGAAAGATTGCTGGGGGCAGAGTGCTCACGCTCAGCACCGGAAGGCAGAGGATGAGGTCCAACCATCCAAAGCAGTATCTGGGATCTTCGAGACTTACACGAAGGCCAGTGGCCACCAGAGAACTGAAATGGAGACATCCAGGCTGAAGGAAGTGCACCATCCTGTGTCTTCAAGAAGTTTATAGAACTCCTTGATCAAAAGGAAGGGCAATGCATGGGTCTAAAGCCAGAGGCCCTTGGTGTGTGTAAGCAGAACAGCCTACCAGTGAAGACTCATATTTTAAGTTTAAAGCCTCAACACGAGCTGAGGATCCAGGTTGACTTTTAAAGTTGTCTTCTCTAATAGTTCTATATTGAGCCTTTGGGCTGACCTCACCATACACCTGAAAGGTAAGGTTTTTCCACTGTGGTCTGGCAGATGCAGGATGTCACAATCTATTCCCAGGGGGTTCTTTCCTCTATGACCAAACAGCTTCAGGATGCAAAAGCCTTTACCCGAAGGGTCTAGACTCACAGCATTATTGATAAATCTTCTTTTCAGTGGACCAGGACAGCCCCCCCCACCCCGGAACAGACATGCTTGAGCACTTTTAATAGGTTTCAGACCCATTAACTGAAGGGTGTGTGTTCTCAGTTACCTTACTCTGACCAAGCATATCATCCCACATACATGTTACCCACCAGTCCACACCAAGTCCCAGTTCTCAGCAAAGCTGCTTTCAGTGCCTCTGATAGTCTTTCGGCCAATCCTAATTCAACCACACAGAACGCAAGTCGCTCTGGACTGTCCGGTTGAGCAGCCATCCCCACTCTCTGAATCAGACCTTGTCACAGTCCAGACCACCTCTGGATTTTGGCGAAATCTCTTCCGGTGCTCGCGTAGACTCTGTGCTCACTGGAGGACAACGGATACGTCACCAATTGTGCCAAGGGGTACATTGGTGTTTGAGCCCCTACTTTCTAGCCTCCAGAGTATCCACTTAGGCGTGGTGGTCTCTCTTATTTTAACTAAATGAGTCAATGAGGAGGGAGGGGGGAGGAAAGAATACACACACCCAAATGAGGGTAAGTCAAAATGTGTTGCTACCAACAGCGGCACCTCAAGTCAACAAAAATATCTAAGTGCAAGACAATTGTTTCTCAACCGGCCTCCCCTCCCCCCACCCCCATCAAGCTACAGATATTTTGGAAGTGGTCTTTGCAACTCTCTAACCTTTCCCTAAAGGATTTGCCTTGTGGAAACGGCAGTGTGACCGTCCTTCTGGGGACACAGGATCTTGGAAATGTTAAAACAAAGCCCGAAGGGGCAGGAGCAGGGTTGTAGGGCGAAGCTCCCCTGACAGCCCCTGCTAGCCTCAGACAGCGAGCAGCGCAGGGCTGTGCTAGATCCCTTGGTACAATTTCCCAGACCTTTTCTCATCCATGTAGTTTTAACTTCCTTAAAACTTCTTTCAAACGAGCCCCTGCAGTCCTCCTGTGTCCTTTGAGAAAAATCTGTCCAGATAACCCCTTGAGAATCCTAAAATACAGTGGCTATACTCTTCAGAGCTAACCTCTCTGCCTTGAACTGAACTGGCTCACCAGTTCCCTGGTGGCATTGGGGTTACAAGTTTGCCTACAAACCACAAGATCAGCAGTTTGAAAGCACCATGAGAGCTTTCTACTCCCATGAATATTCGCAGTCTCAGAAGCCCACAGGGGCAGTGTCCTCTGTCCTACAGCCACTGAATTGGCATCCACTCGATGGCAGTGTTTTTAGTGAGAGCAGATCACTTGGACGCCACCGTCCTGACCACTTTGTTTTCTGAATGCGCCTCAAGGAGACTGAGACGAGTGTCTTCTAAGTATCTCACCGAGAGCACTTGGGTGCAGCCTCTCGCTGACCAGAGAACGCCGAACGCATTCTGCTTGGTGCTCTGGCAGCAGTGCTCGGCTTACCCTCATACCAGGGCTCACCAAATCAGAGCTGACTCGATGGCCCAGTGACAACAACATGCCTGGCTGCCATGACAACCAGGGAAGATAGCAGGGGCACACCCCAAAAACCAACCAACCAGAATTGCACTAGGCAGAGCAGAGCTTCTGTAGTATGCATTTTCCCCACTAGGCAAACACTGAGCAACTCGCTCTGAGTTAGTGCACCCAGTGGTGTCACCTGGGAAAGCTCTCTGGTCAGTGAATTTCTTTGTAAAACCAGTTTCGCTTAGATCTCGAGTTTTGTGATGGCTGATTTCAGAGAACAGCATGTGGCTGTGAAACTGTTTCCTGCTCAGGAAAAATGCCACAGAAACGGTTGTGCTGTGGGATACAGGTTAGACAGCGCTGTGGGGAAACCGCCAGTGTACGAGTGGTTTTGTTTCGTAAAAGGTGAAATGTCGATTGATGACAAACCTTGTTCTGTCAACTTCCCGAAGGGACAAAAATGTCCACTCGTAGTGCATTTGGAGTTCATTCCAACAGTCAGACTGTTAATCAACCTTTGTATTTAGAGGTTCTGAAGAGATAGCTGAACAGTGTGAGACAAAGAGGCCTGATTTGTGGCAGACGGGGCTGGTTTTGCCAAGACAGCGCACCTGCTCCCGCAGCCATCTCAGTGCGCCAGGTTTTGGCAAAAACAGCATGCCTCCTTGCCCCACACCCGACTCTCCTGACCCCACTCCATGAGACTTTGTTTCTGAGAACGAAGAGGGACACGAGAGGACGGTGATTTGAGGATGTAGAAGAGGTGAAGGAAAAAAATGAGGGAGTTGCTGTCAGCCATCCAAACGGATGAGTTTGAAAATGTTTCCGAGAATCGAATCGCAGATTTGTCAGGTGTATTAAGCGTAATGGAGAGTACTTTGAAGGTGATAAGGTTGTTTTATTAAAAATTTTAAATACATAGCTTTGGGGTAAAAACATGGGCTTGTGGTGCCTTCGTGTGTACTTCATTTCCATACTGCGCCTCTCTCTCTCTCTCTCGCTCAGATCACAGGAAAACTACTTGGGGGCACTTTATTGAGAGAAAGCATTCTGGACCTGGCTCTGTGGAGGAAAAGGCGGGGCTTCCTCTTTAGGGGACCAAGCACTTGAGTCTCACTAGGGGGCCTCTATCGTTACCTCTCCCCCAGGGGTGACGTGCCTGCGCCATGTTGCAAAGCCAGGTAACAATTCTTCGTTTTGCTGACAGCACCTTCGTGACGTGCTCCTTTACTCCTCTCTCTGCGGGACGTCAAAACCAAACCAATTCTGAGTCGGGGCCACCGTCGCGATTCAGAGAACTGCTCCGTGGGAGCTTTGAGGCTTGGACCTTTTGGGAAAAGGTCACCAAGTCTGTCTTCCCAGGTGGAACCACGGGGCTTGGAACCACGTATATTTGCCTACTAGTCAACCACGTAACCACCTGGCACACCCACGAGCCGCCTAGGCTATTCACGATAGTGCTGTGGTTTTGGCCTTGTAACCCCCCGAGGGTAACGGTAAGAGGCAGATCCCCAAGCCTGGGTGCTTCTCATTCTTGGGGGTATAAGCGGTTTTGGAATAGCTATCGCTGTATCATCTGCCCCAGAGGACTGCTGCCTTCCCACACCTATCCAAGGAAGATAAAGGAGCAGATAAGAGGGCAGGGGAACCACAGGAAATATCCCAGAAGACAGATGTGGGACATGGCCCCTTTGATGGTCCCAGGCAGACTCCCCCAGAAAGGTGACCGCAGTCTGCCAACTTGTGCCCCAACGACCTGCTGTGGGTGGGGGTGGGTGGAACCAGTCAGCCAGAGACAAAGCACGGATCCAGCTTCGTTTGTGGGTTAGATTTATTTCCTATAAACATTAATATTTGCGCTTAAAAATCCCACGTGGAATCGCCATCGGCGGGTAGAGACTCCGTCTGTTACAATGCAGCGTCATCCTCGGGGGCATCGGAGGTACAAGGGGCTGAGACTGAGCACGGACATGTCTGGTGTCTTTGGCACGACTCCTGTTTGTTGGTTTGGGTATGAAAGCACAGGTTGGATCTCAGGGCTTAAGCTCTCACCGAGCCGGGCTGAGACCACTGCAGGCGGGCACTGCACTGCTCAGAGGGCAAACAAGCCCCCGTCCTTCAGTGGAATTTGCACACAGGCGGGAGCAGTAGAGTGCCATTCGGATCCAAGACACATGCTTGTCTGTCCTGCAGGGTGTCCATGCTGTCAGTCTTCACAGGAGCAGAAAGCGGGCTGGTGGTTTCAAACTGCTGACCCTGGGCTTAGCAGCCAAGACACCACCACGTGTCTCTCGGTGTACGGCACACAGAGCGTTCTCGGTAATGTTCAGGAGGAGGTCTTTGATGAGTTGCAATGCAGGGCCCTTTGCTGCTACAAACCACTGTCCGTGCCTGGACATTTCAGTGGGGTTGGCGTGTAGCGACAGGCTGTGTGTCTGTCATATTTGTAAAGCGAGGGCGGCCTGTCGTGAGGACACCCACCCACCCTGCCCCTGGAGGAGAGAGGGGACGAGCGTACCCTGGAAACCTTTTCTTCAGATCTCCGACACCACTGCTTCCTGGCGTGAGATTGAGGCTGCGAATCCCGGGGATCTGAAGGCTCAACCTTAAACCACAGCTTAGCTGGAGACTGGCCGGGATGTCCTGGGGGTCCCTAAAGTGCAGGGGGAGTGGCATCCGGGCATCGACGGTCCTGGGGAGAGTGAAGTCTTCCTGCTATTTAAAAAGCGTCAGGTGCGCGCCCTGTGTTGTATTTGATCTTGCACGCAGCCCGTGTGGGTGCCCCCTGGGTGTGAGGGTACGGACACTGTACAGGGACCACCAGGGCACGGCTGACAGTCAACTTGCGTGGCTTCCGGTTCCTGTGCTCCTGAGAGGATTTCTGACGAGGCCCAGGGCCGGTCAAAGTTGGAATTGATGTGGTTACTCAAGTACAAGGAGGAATTGTAGATTTCACATTGACGGTGCAAGTCTGATTTCTGTCTGGCAAAGTTCATGAAAACACCCGCACACACACACATATACATATAAACAGATATATGTATATACACACACACACATATATACATATATACATACATAGGTACACACACACAACCACTCTGACTCTACACTGAACACGGGCTCTCAGTGGCCCACAGATTCATACTGTACATTGAAAAAGCCCCCTGCTTTCCCCCATCCCTACGCCCGTCTTCAGACTGTCACTGCCGAACTGTAAGCGGGGCCGTTTCCTTCCTGAGCAGTGTCACTGGCGGGGGATGGACTCAGGGTGGACCTTTTGGCACATGAGCCGGCGCCTGTGGAGCTGCGTCATCGTCATCTATAAAAACGTTAAAAGGAAGTCATGCCAGTATAAAGCCTGAGTACAAATTTGTCATCAATGATAGAATATTTAGAAAAAAACCCAAACAGACCCCCTCCCCCAACACTGGATTGCACGGGACAAAACCACGTCCTTTCCACATCCACGACCTGCCCCCGACAGCTGTTAGTTCACGCCAAACGCTGCTTTACAGCAGGGGGCAAAGGACCCCGGTGACCTAAGGGTCCTTGTCTCTACTCCTTCCCACCCCCACCCCCTGCAGCCCCCTTCCTGCAGAGAGGAAAAGGCGCGAGTCCCAGCAGAGAGAACAATCAGGGCGTCTGCATATCAAATCAAGTGTACAGCTGGCCACTGGTGTGCCGCCCCCCCACCCCCCCGAGGTTTCCGTTGGCTAAGCGTCCACTCTGGTGAAGATGTCCACCCCACGCGTGGTCGTCGGAAGCCAGGGTGCTAGAACTGTGAGGTCTGGGTGAAGGAGATGGAGTCGGACTTGTCTACCGCGAAGCCCCCGTTCACATAGGACTTCTTGACCTCCGAGCCATCAGCGTCGGGCGCAGGGGGCTCCAAAGCGAAGGGGTTGGCGACGTTGGCTTCGGAGGACACGTCCATCTGCAGCAGCTCCTTCCTGGAGAGCTTCTCCACGATGCCCGTCCCAAACGCGTCGCCCAGCACGTTCACCATGGTCCGGAACCGGTCTCTGCGGGGAGGGCGGCCGTCAGACAGGCGGAGAGGACCCCGAGGCTCCAGAGGGGAGCCCCTCGCGCCTCACCAACAGGGGAGGGGAAGGACCTCGGACCCTGACGGTGGATCTCCACCTTCCTGATGCCGCGACCCTTTCAGACAGTCCCTCAGGTGGTGGGGACCCCCAACCATACATTACATTCGTTGCTACTTCACCACTGCCATTTTGCTACTGTTAGGAATCGGGCGACCCCTGTGAAAGGGTCGTTCGACCCCCAAAGGGGTCTCGACCCACAGGTTGAGAACGAAGCAAATTGGGGAAACACCCTCCTCGTGACCCAACCCAAAGGTCCTCTCAGGTCTGGGGCGGAAGGTTAGACTGAGCACACAGGACCGTATATTCTTCCTTCCCCAACAGAGAACTATGGCTCCCCAAGCCAGCAAGACAGACTCGTGTCCCCTCTATGTCTTGACACCTCCATAGCCACAATGCAAGAAGAGGGGTTCATGGGGGGAAATATGTGATCTTTCATTCTCTTTTTCCATGAACTCTTTGAAGCCCTCCCCACTCCCATGGCGGTATGACCCTGTTTGGCAACAGGGAGTCTTGTTATGTGAGTGGACCACACGGGGTGGCGTGGGTCATCAACCCGCTGAGGAGCACAAGACTACTGACCGGGAAGCGACCGGTCGCAACTCCGACTTGGACTTCCGTCTCTAGCGTGCTGAGGAAATGCAGTCTGTTGTTAAAGCGAGGCACCCAGACATGTGGGCTCCAGCAGCCCCGGGTAACTGAGGCACCTCCTCGCAGAGGAGGGAACGAGCCCCACAGACAAGCTAGGACCTGAGGCATGGTGAACAGTCAGTCAGCCTTTCCCTCCTGACCTGTCTGCCCTGTGGCTTTTCCAGATTCAACGAGATTCCGTGCACTGGGGGTTGTCTGTGTCTGAGAGAACGTGGGTGTGTTTCGTGATAGTGTGTGTGTAAGACGGGGTGAGCATGTCCGCAGTGCCCACAGGTTTGCAGGCACGCCTGCGGACTGGTTTCGTTACGGACTCGCCCACTTTGTTGATGCACCGGCCAGCAGAGCAAGGGCAGAGCATGGGTTGGGGGTCACAGGCCAGGGAGGAGTAGGTTTCTGCTGGCGGGCAGCCTGGGGAAGCGGCAGGCAGACGGCAGGGAGGGACTGTGGCAGGGGGAGGCTGTTCGGACCGTGGTGGGCAGCTGGGTCAACTGTGTGTGTGAAGACGCGTGATGATGAATGACAGACACCTGCTGGCCAAGAGCGGTCAGCAATGCTGATGCGTGTCCAGTCTGGACGCCCCTCAGGTGTGTACTGCAAGGTCATGGGACTGGACTGGCCCCTGGCATGGGTGTGTGTAGGTGTGCTTTGGGCATGTTGTCAGGAGAGACCAGTCCCTGGAGGACACCATGCTTGGTAATGTCGAGGGGCGGCAAAGAAGAGCATGACCTTCCAGGAGATGGATGGAGACCGTGGCTGCGGCCGTGGGCTCACACAGAAGCACCCCCGCGAGGCTGGCGCAGGACCGGCGGTGCTTTGTTGCATCACACGCAGGGTGGCAGCGTGTCGGCACCGACTCCACTGTACAACAACGTGGGTGGCCCTTAGACTCTGACCTCACCGAGGTCTCCGGCTCCTCTGGGTGGCCGGGCAACGGAGACCCTGGGCTCCCTTCCCAAGAGCAGGGAAAAGAGATGAGCAAGTCCCCCCTCACCGCCACAAGACAGCGAAGCCACAGGGTCTGTCCTCCCAGTCAGCTGGGGGAGGGCTCAAAGGCATGGCCTCCGAGGCCCGGCGGGGGGGGGGGGAGGGGGCTCATGCTTTCTGCCTGTGACTCTGGCTCTTCAAGTCCACTCAGGAGGCTGCTGTGACCCTCCCCTTGGAAAGAACGCAGCATGGGGGTCCCCGGGATGTCCGGGAGAGGGTTCTGCTGCTCCATTTCTCCCTGAGAGCACGGGAGGGGACAGACCCAGGAGCTACAGCCCAGCACACAGAGTGGGGGTCACAGACCAGGGTGGTTCTGACCCTAAACCGGGCAGTCACTGAGGCATATTCTCACCTCTGTGTTCTTTAGCTGCGCACGCACGTGTGTGTGTGTGTGTGTGTGAGAGAGAGAGAGAGAGAGAGAGAGAGAGAGAGAGAGAGAGAGGAGAAGCCTGGCTGGAGTCAGGATGCAGTATAGCACTGATGAAACATACAACTTTCCTCTGGTTCTTTAATGCTTCCTGCCCCCCACTATCATGATCCCAAATCTACCTTACAGATTTGGCTAGACTAGAGCATGTACACGGGTACAGATACGAGCTGGAAATATAGGGAATCCAGGACAGATAAACCGCTCAGGACCAATATTGAGAGTAGCCACACCAGAAGGGTAAGGGGAAGGTAGGGGAGAAAGGGGGAACCGATCACAATAATCTACCTACAATCCCCTCCCAGGGGTATGGACAACAGAAAGGTGGGTGAAGGGAGACACTGGTCAGTGTAAGACATGAATAAACACTAATTTATACATAATCAAGAGTTCATGAAGGAGGGTGGGGGAGGGAGGGGGAAAATGAGAAGCCGATACCAAGGGCTCAAGTAGAAAGAAAATGTTTTAAGACAAGTTTCTACAAAAAAAAGAAAAAATGTTTTGAAAATGATGATGGCAACAAATGTACAAATGTGCTTGACACGATGGATGGATGGATGGATGGAATGTGATGATGCGAGCCCTCAATAAAATGATTTAAAAAAGAAAGAGAGAGAACAACATGGCTGGCCCTACTATGAGACATGATGCCCCTCAGTGACTAAGGGCGATACAGGGGCCAGCACCGGAGACACAGTGTGGGAATTGCACCTGACCTGATCCCACCACACCGAGGCAAAGCACTGGGGGAGTGCAGCGGAACAGCAAGGGAATGGAGTGGCAAGGCACCCAGGGAATGCTGAAAGTGGACTCTGGGGCCAGGGCGTGGTGCCCCAACAGACTGGACTGGAAAACGCTCCTAAGGGCCAGCAAACGATCCCTGAACTAACTACAAGCTTTTCTCTTGTGAACTGTTTTGTTCTGTTCTTTTTCAGTGGTTTGTTTTTGTTGTTTTGTTGTCTGGTTGTATACTGTTGCTTTGTGTTCCTCTGTCTAGTTTTCGTGCATGTTAGTGACTCCACAGGTCTGTCTGAATAGGACAGGCTGGATGAACTATCTGGATGAAAAACAACGGGACCGACAGTTCTGGGGGGACTTGGGGTGGGGGGGTAGGGAGGGTAAGGAAGTGGTGTTAACAAACCCAGGGACAAGGGAAAAACATGGGACCCCAAATGGTAGAGAAGGGGGAGTGGCAGGCCTGGTGGGAAATGATCAAGGGTAAGGTTGCTTAGAGAAGAGGTATACTCTAGCCCAGGTGGCGATGAAGCATGGTAGTAGGGCAGGAGGAAGGTCAAGGGAGATGGAGGAAAGAGCTAGGAGTCAAAGGGCATTCATGGAGGTCTAGACAAAGACATGTACATGCAAATATATATAGGAGGATGGGGAAATAGATCTATGTGTCTATATTTATAGGTTAAGTATTAAGGTGGCGGAAGGACCTTGGGCCTCTACTCAAACACTCCCTCAATGCATGAATACCTTCTCTTATTAAATTGGAACTCTATGATGCTCACTCTCCCGACACAACGGCTGGAGCCAAAGTGGGTGAACAAGTAAATGTGGTGAAGAAAGCTGATGGTGCCCGGCTATCAAAAGAGATAGTGACTGGGGTCTTAAAGGCTTGAAGAGAAACAAGCGGCCATCTAGCTCAGAAGCAACAAAGTCCACATGGAAGAACACACCAGCCTGTGTGATCGAGTGGTCCCAAAGGGATCAGTTACCAGGCATCAAAGAACAAAAAATCATATCATTGACTGCACACCTCCATGATAGGATCGCTGAAGACAAATGGGTGCATAAGCAAATGTGGTGAAGAAAGCTGATGGTGCCCGGCTATCAAAAGAGATAGTGTCTGGGGTCTTAAAGGCTTGAAGGTGAACAAGTGGCCATCTAGCTCAGAAGCAAATAAGCCCACATGGAAGAAGCACACCGGCCAGTGCGATCATGAGGTGCCCAAGGGACCAGATATAAGGTATCATGCAAAAAAAAAAGATATAAGTGTGTGTATTTTTGTGTATATATGTGTATATGTATATATGTATGTGTATATATGTATATATATCATATTAAATAAAGGGGGAAGTGCAGAGTGGAGACCCAAGGCCCAAGTGTCGGCCAATGGAGATCCCCTCATAGAGGGGTTTAGGAGAGGAGATGAGTTAATTAGGGTGTGAGGTAGTATCGATGAAGAACACAGCTTTTCCCCAGATCCTGGATGCTTCCTCCCCCCAACTACCATGATCCGAATTCTACCTTGCAGGGCTGGATAGGACAGAGGCTGTACACTGGTACATATGAGGGTTGGAGGTACAGGGAATCCAGGGTGGATGATACCTTCAGGACCAAGGGTGTGAGGGACGATGCTGGGAGAGTGGAGGGTGAGTGGGTTGGAAAGGGGGAACTGATTACAAGGATCCACATGTGACCTCTTCCCTGGGAGAGGGACAGCAGAGAAGGGGGGAAGGGCGACTCCGGATAGGGCAAGATATGACAAAATAACGAGGTATAAATTACCAAGGGCATATGAGGGAGGGGGAAATGGGGAGGGAGGGGGGGAAAAAAAAGAGGACCTGATGCAAGGGGCTTAAGTGGAGAGCAAATGCCTTGAGAATGATTGGGGCAGGGAATGTATGGATGTGCTTTATACAATTGATGTATGTATATGTATGGATTGTGGTAAGAGTTGTTTGAGTCCCTAATAAAATGTAAAAGAAGAAAAGAGAAAAAAATGATTAGGGCAAAGACTGTACAGATGTGCTTTATACAATTGATGTATGTATATGTATGAACTGTGAAAAGAATTGTATCAGCTCCAATAAATTGTTAAAATAAAAAAATAAATAAAATAGAAATAAACTCAAAAAAAAAAAAAAAGAGACTGGCTGGCGGACCCAACTCACTGTAGCCTTGACACTGACACCTGCCACTGAAGGACACTGGCGCCTGCCAGCAACAGTTCTGAAGGTGCCGCACAGTGGCTCTCCTAGTCCTTAAGCCACCGGCTCTCGGCCCATGGGTCGAGACCCCTTTGGGGGACTGAACGACCCTCTCACAGGGGTCATCTGATTCATCACAGTAGCAACATTGCAGTGATGAAGTGGCAATGCAAATAATCTTATGGTTGGGGTCACCAGCACATGAGGGCTAGTGTTAGGGTACGACAGGGCTGCAGCAATAGGAAGGTTGAAAACTGCTGCCTGAAGCAAACCCAGCGAGGCCAACGGATCATTCCTGTCTCGGATCGTGCAACCGAGCTCCCAAGAGGTTCCGGAACTCACACCCAAGTTTGTACTTGTTTACACACCACTGCCCCGGGCAGTTCTGAAGGTGCTGGGGAGGGGTGCTGATTAGCAACAGGGGTCGGAACCAGGGCTGGGCTGGCCTGTGGGGTTTAGAGTGCTTGGAACCTTGCCCAGCTACGGATTCTGTTTACCCCAGGCCTCACCCAGCACCCCACAACCTTGGGCGCTGCCAGCTACCAAGAGTGGATGGAAATTTCTGGCTTTTAAAGCCGTGGCTCAGAGTTCCGGACATTAATGTTTAAGCGCGTTATCAGATGGCCGGGGCAGAGGGGCGCGGCTCGCGAGGCTCTCGGGGCGAGGAGATGACAGACTGCACACCCAGGAAGCCCACTGTCCCGTTCCAACTCACAGGAGCCAGTCGACAGCGATGATGAGGGTGACGTCCTGGGCGGGCAGCCCCACAGCACTCAGCACGATCACCATGGTCACCAGGCCGGCCTGGGGCACGCCAGCAGCACCAATGCTGGCGGCTGTGGCCGTGACACTGTGGGGAAAGCAGACAGCAAGCCAGGAGTCAGACACCCGGGTTTGCTCCCTTCACGGAGCCCTGCATCGTCCCAGCAGCTGGGACTGCTCTGTCCTCGCACACTGGCCGCTCAGAACTGGCCTCTGGGGCATCGAGGACGGCGGGGACCGGAAGGAGTGGGAGGTCCTCTCCTGCTGGGGAGGAGGGGCAAGTCACCACAAAGCAAGGGCGGGGGGGGGGGCGGGGGCAACAGACAATGAACAAAAGACTTGAGAGGCAGGCAAGAGTTTTCCAGCTTCATCTTCCTACCCACCCATCGATCTATCTTTCCGCCCCTCCAGCTGTCCAGCCTGCCTCCCTCCTTCCCTCCTGTCCATCCTTCTATCCACACACAAGTCTATACACCCATTCATCCATCCCTTTTCAGCTCTCTCTCATCTATCCATCCACCCGTCTATCTACACACCCTCCATCCATCCATCTACTCATCAGGAGTACGTGCCAGGTATCTATCAGCCTGGTTTCTTCCTCCTGTCTTTATCTGCTCCCCCCACCCCACCCCCAGGCACTTCCTGAGCACCCAAACACGCCGTCAGGAATTGAGTGACGGGTAGAGGGAGAGTGGTGGCAGCCCCTGGGGGGTGCAGTGGCTAACTCATTTATCTGCTGACCCAAAGGCCGGAGGCTCACGTCCACTCAGGGCATCTTGGCACAACAGCCTGGCGATCTACAGCCAAGCCTGCGGCCACTGGGCACCGTTCCACTCTGACCCCCAGGGTCATCCAAGCCCGAGCCCGAGCCACTGGTCTGCTACTTTCAGAGGGAGCAAGGCCGGGGTGGGTGGGCAAGGGGATTTCAGGTGACCTATAAAAGGCAGAGAGACCTTTCCGGCATCAGCCTCTCTCAGGTAGCGCCAGAGAGAAGTTGCCCCAGGTTAATGGTAACTCTGGGTCTCCTAGTTGAGCCAGTGGTGATGATGTCGACCGTGGAGGTGATTTGGCCACCTGGGGCCTCCACTGGATAGAGCAGAAATACCTTATAGGGTTTCTGAGGTTGTAAACCGTTCTGGGAGCACCAAGGTAGCGACCGCAGAGGATTCCAGTTACTAGAGGCCTGAACATCGCCTGCTCGAGTAGATGGTGAAAACCTGCCCTTTGTGAATTCCGATGCAGCTCAGTTCTCTGGCCCAGCACCACCCCAGTGGGGCCACTGCCAGTCCCTTAAGCGAGCAATCCACTCCCTCAGTGCCCTCCTCCCGGGGCTGGGTTATCTAGCGCCGCTTATAGAGTTGTTGGAGTCTGTGCTGACTCATCGCGACCCTGCGTCGGACAGGAGGAAAGCAGCCCTGCCCATCCTGCGCCAGCCTCACACTCGTTCTGTTTGGGGTAACGCGCTCAGCGGCTCACCACAAGGCCGCTCACATTCACCAGCTGCCCCGCGGAAGAGGAAACCCCATGGGGGCCGTTCTACTCGGGTCACTAGGCGATGGAATAAGATTGAGGGCAATGCTGTTTGTGGGTTTTAATCTTCAGAAGTCTTCCCATGATCCTTGAAAGCAAGACTGGTCCATCCTTAGTCAACCCCACTCGGTGTTTAGCACCTACTGGGTGCACTGCATTGGGGACCCGAGCCATGCCTCTGGTTGGCTAGAAGCTGAGGCAGCAACCTTGAGGGCCATGATCCCAATTCTTCTAACCAGCCTGTTTCATCTCAGGGAGGGACTCCGCTGGCCAAGACAAACCACCCACCACTGGACCGTTCTCGGCCCCTGCGGCAGTTACATCATCTCTTGTCAATGTGCGCGAAGGGGTGGGGGCGAGCCTGTCATTCAGGTCACAGCCAATCATGCCTGTGTGTGGGTAAGGCCTTTTTTTTTTGAGGATTCTGGGAGCTCCTGTCTTCCTTTCTGGAGGCGGGACACAATCTCTCCCTGCTTGACATTCCTGTTGACAAGCCACATGAGCTATGCTGATGGAGACAGAGCCCTGGAGCTGGAGGAGCCACATGGAGACCCACGCCAGAGCTGAGATGCTTCCACTGCCACTGGATCCACAAGACCTTCCACCCACTGGCCTGTGATCTTCCTGCATTCGGTGGCATTGCATGTGTTGTATGAGTCTGGAAGAGGAATTTACAGACTGGAATTGTGCATATGGGCTGATATCGGGCTCATGGACTTGATCTGCACTATATAAAGCTCTCTCTTTCACACATGAGGGTCCCTGGAGTTGTTTCTCTAGTCTACCCGGACGAACACTGCCTCCTTTTGCACAAGACAACCCTACGGCAGTGACAAAGCAAGTGGGACACCCCCTCGCCCTCCTCTCACCTTATAGTGATGATCTGCCCGATGCCCAGCTCCATGTCATTCAGCTGGGCGATGAACACGGCTGCCACCGCCTCGTAGAGCGCCGTCCCGTCCATGTTGATGGTGGCCCCGACAGGCAGCACGAATCGAGTGATCCTCTTGTCCACCCGGTTCTTCTCCTCAGCACAGCGGAAGGTGACAGGCAGGGTCGCTGAGCTGCACAGTAAAAGGAGAGAGGGATTATGGGGCCAGTCCTCTTCCAGAAACCACACCTGGAGCCCCACGAGCCGTGCCAGAAATGAGGGCCACATTCAAGGGCGAAGGACAGAGAGTATGGAGGAGGTCATGCCTCGCGCCAGCTCCCAGGACCAGAAGCTACAGGGGGGCTTCCCAGACAGAGGTGAGGGAGGCTGCTGCAGAAACTTCTCTCCTTCTTACCTGGAAGAGATCATGAGAGCCGTCAGGAGCGCTTGGGCCATCCCCATGGCGAAGCGGAAAGGGTTCTTCCGCACGATGATGAAGTAGATCAGCGGGAGGATGATGATGGAGTGGATTGCGAGCCTGCAGGGCGGGAGAGGACTCGTTCACGCACAGGGCCCCCTCCTCACCCTCCTGTCAACCTGCATCATGACCCAGGGAGAACGGGGCAGGCGTTCGTGCCCCCTTCAGGGAGGGGGGAGCTCAGCGGCTGAAGCCTTTGTCACAGGCCCCTCTGAACTCAGCCACGGGCTGCTGCCAACCCGTGTGTGCTCTTGTCTGTGACCCCAGCACTCCCCACTTCCTCCTGCTGACCCCCTCAATACAAGGGAGCGCTCGGCCACCCACCAAGACGGTGACACTGCAGAGAAAGACCAGCGATGACCTGCTTCCACAAGCCTGGAGAGGCCATGATCCTTCTCAGACAGGACGGCACCCAGCAACTACCACACCCTATAAGGCTCACTGACGGCCCCCTCCTCCAGACCTCAGCCCCTCGGGAGCTCACCCTGTCCTCCTTGAGGCCTTCTCGGGCCCCACAGGGACCCAATGACACCCATTACCCCAGTGCCAGGACGCCCTGTCCTCTGTCACTCCAGAGGACACAGTTTCAGGACAAAAGTCCCTGGTTTCCGCAGACTTTGGGCCTCTCTTTCATCTCTGTCTTCCCATAGCCTTAAAACCCGAAACCCAACTCCCTGCCATCCGGGTGGTACCGACTCACAGTGGCCCTACAGGACAGGTGTGAGTTTCGGACATTATAACTCTTTACGGGGGCAGAAAGCTCCATCTTTCTCCCACGGAGTGCCAGATGGATTTGAACTGCTGACCTTGCGGTTAGCAGCCAAATACATATTCACCACACCCCTAGGGGTCCTCGTTGGGTGGGAGTGGATATGCAAATGACCCACCCTCGGCCCCTCCTCCCACTTCTTGTTAGCCTAAAGCAGCCTCTCGGATACAGTGATGATGCGTTCGGGGGCTGGCAGTTCAAGTCCACCCAAGGCGTCTCAGAAGCAAAACTGGGTGTCCTGCTTATGGGAAAGCCAGCCGTGGAGCACCCCGGGGGCACAGTTCTCTTAGAACACATGTGGGGTGTGCAGAGCTCAGTGTCCACTTGACAACTGGCTTCCCGGTTCCTTCCAGGCTCTGGGTCCCCAGGGGCCGTGCTTACATGCCAGGGGAGGAACCACCACGGAGTTTGAAGGCGACCTGTAGAGACGGCGACCGTCTTGCTCAGGCTGCTCTACCGAGAGCTGGTGGCGCGCACAGCGGCCCCTCCCACATGCGCTGCCCGCCCCCCCCCCCTCCGGCCCCTTTGGACGGCTGAGGTCAGCTCAGCGCACTGCGTCCCGTGCCCGGCGGCAGTGTCCGGTCTACGGCTCACCCACTCATCACTGTGGCCATGTACAAGCCCAGCTTCCGGAAGATTTCCCAGTTCTCCACCTCGATGATCTTGCCGGCGATCAGGAAGAGGATCCCGATGGGCATGTAGCTAGAGGGATGCAAGCACAGCTTCGATGCAGCGCCGTGAGAGGGTCCCCTTTCTCCCGGGCACGGCCACATTAGGGAAGCCAGGTTCAGAGCTGCTGGCTCGGACCCAGGCCCTGCGAGTCCCATCACTTCAGCAGTCCAGCCTGCTGAGCAGGGGCAAGCCAGGTCACATCGTGGGGCCAACAGGTTCTCACGATGCCCCACCTCCCATGGACGGTGACTGCAAAATCTCTCTCTAGCTTGACCAGCACCTCCCAACGCGCACCCTCAGCTCCCACTAGCCCTGCCTTCTTTTTGCCAGGCTGTTGTGCCCACAAGCATCCCTGGGGGCCTGTGGAGGCCAGTTCTGCTCTGCCACACACAAGGGCGGGGGTGCCACGAGCCAGAACCAGCTCTAGGCTAACTGGTGATGGCCGTGGTCAGTGTCCTTGACAGGCAGATGAGCATCACGACCAGGTGTGGTTGTAGCGGCTGTTTGTGGTGTGTTGAGCGTATGCTCCGGCTCTGCTCGGGGCTAAGCCCTGGAGCACGCCTTGCGGGCCTCAACCCTGCCCTTCTCCCAGGCCTGGAGTAGACCGCAAAGGTCCCTTTGACATGCTGGCTCCCAGGGAGGGTGAGATGGAGCAACTGCCGTATCCCTGTCGGTAGGTACGCACTCCATAATAGCGTTGAGCAGATTCGGTGTGAGATAAGTGGCCCGTGGTGTCTAGGAAAGGTGGCTCTCCTGGCATCTCTGGGGACAGATGGGGGGGGGGGGGCGTGCCACTGGGGTGTGTCCACCCCTTACAGTTTCTGGGCAGATAAGCTCCAGCCCTAAGCTGCCGGGAAGTACATTTTTTGCATGTCACTCCTTCCTGGGACCTCGTAAGGCACTCACTGTGCGTTTTGAGAAATCATCCCTTGCTTGTTGGGGGTGGGATGAGCTCCTAGAGCTGCGGGGCAGGGCCACAGCTGACGTTTGTGAGCGAGCGCCTGCGGAGGTAGTACCTGGAGCTAGTTTCCCATCTAGGGCCTGGATGGAGGCCCGGTCATGCTCCCCAGAGCTCGAGGTCTGTGCTCACCCAGAGATGGCTGGGAAAGGGCATGGCCACCTCCCAGAGGGGAAAAAAAAGCCAGCCAGTGAAAATCCCATGAAGCCCAGTTCTCGAGTGACACACCCTGCGTGGAAGGTGACTGGACGGCACCTGGCTGATACTGAATGGCCGCCTCTCTGGAGCGAGGTCAGTGGGGAAACCCAGGGGTCTTATCGACTTCTGAGGGTACAGAGTGCTCGCTCACCACATGATGATCTGCACGATTTTCATGGTGGCCTCACTCAGGGCGTTGAAGAAATCCACCAGAACCTGCCCCTTCTCTCCCATTTTCCCGATGATGATTCCAAAGACGAGGCAGAAGACGATCAGGCCCAGGACGTTGATGCCGTCTGTGTACATGCCCACGACCTTGTAGTCCTTGGTTTCGTTCTGGGGACCGAAGCCGAGGGGAGAAAACACACACAGCCGTGTGACTGGACTTCTGTTAGATGGCACAGGCCCCGAAATGGCAGGGCGTGAGCACCAGGCATCACCAGCAGGGACGGACGGGCCACGCTGCCCACGATCCTTTTGGAAACACTTGACTCCAAGAAAAGCGGCGCTGGAAGCAATGCCTGCCCCCGCGGCTTCCTGGCCCCAACAGAGACTCTGAGTTAAAAACATTTTGAGCCCTTTTGCATATTTCTTTTGGAGACCTCCCCCTCTGGAGCTCTTGGGACTTTCAACAAGCCTTTCATAATCAAGGCGCTTTTTGGGGTGATTTTAACTATGAGCTGCCTTTGGCCTCGGCTTCAGGAAAATAGAAAAAAACCCACCACCAACAACGAACAAAAACCCCCAACAACTCAGGAAGGACAAGATCTTTATGCGGTGGAGCATTTTGTGAGGAAGGGGCAGGCCTGGGCAGTGTTTCATTCTATTATACAGCGGGTCACTCTGAATCGGAACCAACTCACCAGCACCTAGCACAACACCACCACCTGTGTTAGCCAAGCCTGGAACACCAGACTTAATGGACAAGCGGCTATGAAGAATTTTAGACAAATGAACATCAACCATGGGTTTTCGTCTAAGATACAAAGAGATTCAGGAGTTACAGACACCCATCAACTAGGGTAAGGGTCCTCAAATTATGGCCTGCGAGCCACATGCGGCCCACCGAGGACATTTATCCGGCCCGCCGGGTGTTTTTACTGCTGCTGCCTGTCCTGCATAGCAGCCAACTTATCCAGTGTGCATAGGAATTTTTTCATAGTTTTTTTTTTAAAACTACAGTCCAGCCCTCCAACGGTCTGAGGAGCAGTGAACTGGCCGCTGTTGGAAAAGTTTGAGGAGCCCTGGACTAGGGGGATTCAGCCTTCAGTCCAGGAGGTAAAGGGTGGTGGCTCCTGCAGGTGAGTTTGAGGTAAAGCCCGTTACGCAGTGAGCTTTCCACCCCAGAGCCTCCGGATACGGGCTCTGAAGGACGTACATGCCTTGGAAACACAAGGTCTAAAGTCCTCTGAGTCTACAGCACATGGACTTGGCCACCAAAGGTACATCCCAAGGGTCCAGTTAGGAACACAGGACCGGGCGTCTTCTCCCTTTGGCTCTATGTCCGCGCTGGGGGAGTGTTTATTCCTGATGGGCGCGTGCTCCACCTGGTTTACTAACCGGCAGAAATGGAATCACCTCCTGTGAGACATGCGTGTGCCCCTGCCCACAGCTTGACGGGAATTTCCACTAAGGTTCACATTAGCACTCTGGTCGGAGTGCCCGCTGGTTTTGGGGTGACCTTTGTGCAACGTTGTGTGGGAGCAACTGAATGGCCTTCCCCCTCTCCCCTCAGCCTGAGACACTGAGCCCTCCTGAGGTAAGGGCCCCTCTAAGGGGCTTTCAGAGGCACCTTCAAGGGGGTGATGACGGCTCACGGGCACCAGGCAGCCTCTCTACCTCGTTGCTTGGGAGATGGAGCAACCGGTCACGTGGCCCGAGGGCAGAAGCCGCCTTGTCTTGTGTCCATCCCTCTGGTAGTGTACTCATACAATAGCTGCCCTTTTGTGATTGACGGATCCCAGGTCCCCCCATGGCATGAGGTGTCTCGTGGCCTCATCACCGCCTTTTCAGGGATGCATACTACTCCACAGTGTGCACGCACCAGTTTCTTTATTCATTCTTCTGCTGATGGCCATTTGGGCTGTCTCCAGATTCCTGCGGTTATGAACTATGCTGCACTGAACTCGGAGGAGCATGCGTCCGCCTGTGGCCTGTCTCTTGCTTCTTTGGGGTCTATGCCCAGCAAAGTTGTATTGCTGGGTCATCTGGTGTCTCTATCCCTGTTCTTTTTGACAGAACAAGGCTGTGACTCTTTCGAGGAGTAGAAAGCCTCATCTTTCGCCTGTGCAGTGGCTGCTGGGTTTAAATCTCTGGCGTGTGCTTCGCAGTCAAAGGTGTAAACTACTTCACCCCCAGAGAGGCTAGACCAACCTTCCCAATGCTGCGACCCTTTAATACACTTCCTCATGTTGTGGTGACCATAAAATTATTTTCACTGCTACTTCAGAACTGCCATTTTGCTACTGTTATAAATCGGGCGACCATTGTGAAAGGGTTGTTGGATCCCCAAAGGGGTCGCCACCCACAGGTTGAGAACTGTTGGCCTAGACTCTAGGCCCTAGAGTATGCACAAACCTCTCTCTCTGCCATCGAGTCAGTGCTGATTCATAGGGACCCTCTGTGGGTCTCTGAAACTGTAACTGTTTATGGGAGTGGAAAGCCCCCCAGGCTTTCTCCCGGGGAGCTGCTGGTGGTTTCAAACTGCCGACCATGGGGATCGCAGCCCAGCATGTAACCGCTACACCACCAGGGCTCAGCACAAAGCACTAGCAATAGTGTAAGGTCTTAAGTAAGATTCAGCTGGCAAGACGAGTCTAGTCACAAGAAGCACAAACTCAGGACAACAAAGAGCCCAGAGACCAAGGCCGCTGCCACCGAGCCAGCGTCAACTCACATGGGAGCAGACAGCCTCCCCTTGCCACGGAGCAGCTGGCGGGTTTGAACTAACCCGCCGACCTTGCACTAGCCACCTCGCCTGCTGACCCTGTGGTTAGCAGCGCAGTGCCGGAGCCACAGAACCACCAGGCTGCTCCACGACCAGAAGACGGAGTGGAATGAACTGTAAGCAGGACACCACTGTCGTATGAAAACAGGAGATGCGAGCAAGGGCTCCCAGGCCGGGGAAGAAGAAAGTTCCAGAAGCAATGGCTGGAGGTCCCTGGTGGTGCAGCACTTAAGCATCTGGCCGAGAACGGAAAGGTTGGTTTGAACCGTCCCAGGGGCTTCATGGGAGAGAGCCCTGTGCCCTGCGAAGTTGGCGGCCCAGGACGCCCCGGGGGGCAGTTCTGTGACTCAGGAGTCACTGAGAGTCAGGAATGACTTGGTGACATGGCACTCAGTCACACAAAGGCCAAGGTGAGAAGTGCGTCTTTTAGGGGCTGACGGCGTGTGGCCACCCTGAGCCGGGCAAGCCGCCCAGCGCTGTTTTTCCAACAGCGTGTGTTTCACTTCCTGTCTGTGTCCCATTTGGGTCATTCTCACAATAGACCCGAAACGACACTCGCGGCCATCGGTTCGGTTCTGTTCAGTGACTCAGGGTTTCCGAGGCTGGAAATCTCTACGGGAGAACACCTCCTCTCTCTACCTCGGCGCTGGTGGTGGATTTGAACAGCTGACCTTGAAATCCCCCCTACGCCATCAGCGTCGTTCAAATGTTCCCACTCTGCTAGCGAACATCTCGCAGTTCCCAGGAGAGCGTCCACCACTCTTACAGGGCACGGTGGGAAACCAAGCCGAAGCCCTGGGGGCAGAGTGGGCTCCCTGCTGCTGTAAGAGCCACAGGCTCGGAAGCCCATGGGGGCAGATCTACCTGTCCTTCGGGTGCCTGAGAGTTGACAGTGAGTGGGAAGCTAGAGTCCATGCTGCTCCATCACCTGCACGGTCTTTACAGAGCACACCCTTCTGAAGTCTGGCCCACACCTAGCCAGAGAGTTCTGGGTAAGGCACTGTGGGGGCCTGCACCCCACGCTTACGCAGCCTTACGAGCCTAGGGACACGGCAGTCTGCAGAACCGAGAGGCGCTCTGGCAGTTACCTGTCTCAGGCTGCTGGCCCTGGGAAGGAGAGTGGGGAGGGGGCCCCAGGAGGCAAGCATACCTTGGAAATGGCGGTTGTCATGGTCACTGTGACGGCCTCAGCTGTACTGTTCCTCCCTGGCTCACCAGTGGGCTTGACTTCTTCCCGCTTGGTCTTGTACTGCACGTTGGGGGAGAACAGACACACCCCAGCCATCAGACGGAGAGCACTTTCGAAACCTCCGAGGGCAAGACCACAGGAAAGAGCGATTCGGGGTGGGGTGTGTTTTTCTACTTCTGTCACCTCTGTGGGACTCCCTGTTGGACAGCAGGAATCTGGAGGTTTGGGAACCGAAGGCAGAGCCTGGCCAGCCTCACCGTGAAACCCCCACAGCCACCATCCAGCGAAGCCAGAATGTTCTCTGACTCTTGTTAAGAAGGGATGAGCTGGTGGGGCAGTCACACTGAGGACAGTGGAGGCTTTACTTGCAGGTGCGCTGAGAAACCCCGAGTCCGTGCCAACGGCCGACTCTGCAGAGCAGCTCCCCTCCAATGCCCAGGGCGCTACGAGGCGTGGCCGTCCAGACAGCCTCTGGTTCGCTGTGTGGCCACGCCTCCGCTGATTTCTCTGATCACATCCCTGATCCACATCGTGCCCTGAAGCCTGGGCGTGGTGAACAAAACACCCATGGTCACCACTCTGCACTTCCAGTGGCTGTATCACCTTTAACCCAAACCCTGCCTCCGCCACCCCCCCAGGAAAGACCCCTCCCCACTTACAAGTGTGGGGCCACCAAGCCTTTCATAAATGCCAAGGAAGATCCGCCTTGTCTGCCTTGGGCGCTGTGCTCTTTCTCTTTCTCTCAGGGGTTAAGGTGACCATGGAAACTCGTTGGACAGGAAACTCGGGCACGAGCTCAGGTCAGTGGGGGAGGAACAGCTTGGAAAAGGTGGGTGCGGTTGGCCGGTCAACGTGCAGAGCGCCATCCAGTGGCATCGCTAAATGACACACATACTAAACAGCCACACGGGGCCCGTTCTCCCGTTGTCTGCTTTCCACAGTGCCCACAACAGAAGAAATGGTTTGCAAAAGGAAGATTGGATTCTCCGGCAACTGCAGAACCAATGTTTCAGTTTTCCACTTTTTGGTGGACGATTCAACGGGTGGGATTTCTGTTCAAGCCCCCTCCTGCAGCTGCCTGGCTCTGCAGAGCTTCGGCAGGGACGTCGAAGAAAGAGCCAGTCTCTGGAGACATCAGGTGTGCATGCCGCCCCTCTCGGGTTTTGCTAGCCCCCAGGTCCTCACAAATGCCCACTGTGGCTGACTGCAAAGGGGCCCCCAGGACAGAGGCGGGTCTGTGCCCCCTGGCACCCAGCAGGGAGCCAGTGAATTGCTGTGTTTGTGCGTCCACACTGAGGCCCCTGTTCGCGCTCTTTATGGAATGAACACAGCTGCTGGTGACAGCGCCAGCTGTCCTGCAGCGTTGAGACAGCGAGGAGGCAGCGGCGGCGGCGGGAGGTAAACGGAGAGAAGCGAGGGTCCCACACTCCTGGAGGAACCAAACACCCTGCCTTCCTTAGAGGAGTTCTGTGGGGCCCCGACCAGCGGCTATGCATTCAGGGTGGCCCCGGTCATGGGGACCAAACGCTGCCAGGATGGAATCACACTGGACCGTTGGGATCCACAGGTTCTTACTAGCTGATAGCGCATGAAGCTGAGGCTTTTCCTCATCTGCCATAGTCGGGAAGCTGCCGAAACCTGAACGTCCAGCTTCCCGGCCACAGGCTCCCCTCTGCTGACGACGGCGGGGATGTGCAGGAGGCTCGCTGGCAGGGGGCAGAAGCCGCGTCTTCTGCACAGGTGAGAACTCTGCCAGGGTCTCATGACTGCTCCCAGCCAGGGGAACAGGATGAATGAGAAGACTGGGTCCCAGGCAAAGGGTAGGTACCCATCCCCCAACACCAGCAGAGAAGACAGCGAATGGAAGTGTCTCCATGAACACAACACACTTCTCAGCCACGGGGACCGGGCGCCACAGTGAACACACGCCTGACGGGGGCTCCTGCCCCTGCTCCATCTGAGCACCGGGGTGTGGGGGGGGGGGATGAGCACACAGACAGGGGAGTGGCATGCAGGGCAGATCAGGGGTTCTGGATAGGAGGTCCCCTGAAAACCGCCATCCGTGGGCTCGCTTCCTGTGGCCCTCTGGGACAGGCCGGTCCATTTCTGGGGTCACAGCCAGTGGGGGGATTCGGCTGGTTGGCACCTAGAGTTGTGTTGTGTTGGCGGGAGGGCTGTGACGGCGGCCCTTGTCATCGGTTCTCTCCAAGGTGGGAATCACAGGTTGGCACTCCCGGTTCTGGAACCTTCATCTGTGGAACAGTGTTTTCCAAGCACCTGCGGTGCAGGTCATTCCGTCCACAGGTGTGAAAAACCAGGCAGAACGATGCTTGTCGTACTTACTCAGGCATTTCTTAAAAGTCAGTATGCTTTCAGTGAGATACTGCGTCTTCCTTCCCTTGGCCTTTTGTTTACGTCAGTAAACAAACATAACAGAAAGAGCACCAGACGAGCAGAGTTGACGGGCTGTCCTTTGTTTTGTCTTTTTGTCCACAGGATGACGAGTGAATTACACAATTCCTGAAAATGTTCAAAGAGCTAAAAATACCGTCCTAACAATCGCAGTTGAGTTCAGCAGACGCAGAACGGGGCTTTCCAAAGATGAACACCATGTTTTCAGGAGTCGCCTGCTTGTAACCTATCCAACACAATGGCGGTGGTCTCGTTGGCCTGCCTCTAACGGAGTGGGACCCTCCGGCGACGGTGACAAGATGGTTACGGATAAACCACACAGGCCAGGGTGCTCGGATGGAAGCAAGGACTACTGCAAGTGAGGTCGCCGGCCCAGCGCACAATGGAACTATCTTAGAGAACAGTTGTATGGTTTTGGGTCAGGTAGTATTTAGCATTTTTCATTCATATTTGAAAGCTCTTATAACAATCTGCTTTTTGTGCCTCTTAAATGTTCCCATGTAAGTGTCAGCTGTTTGAAACAGTTAACTATGGTTTGGGACACGTTTTCATCCTTGGAGAGGGTCATCAGGGCAGCGAACCGGTGGTTAAATTGTTGGAATCCCACCACTGGTCACAACGTTAAAAACAACGGAAACCACTCGGATCTGGCGATGGGAAGAGGGGAGTGACTGGGGATCAAAGTCTGAGCCTTACCTGCTGGAAGCAGGCTTGCACGAGGTTCTCCGGGAACATGTTCCTGAGGGAGACAGGAGAGGCTGCATCAGGTCAGGCTAGCAGGGGTTTGCCCTCACAGCCAGGACACCGATGGACCGGTGTACAACTCAGAAGTGGGAGTCTGCGCTTTCTCCCAGCGTCTCCACGGCACAACCCTTGCCTGGGTGAAGATTTCATTGTTCCTGCCGGACGTCAATCCCGGGCAAGAAGCCCCCCATGAGCCAGCCCTCGCGGAACCGTCTCACAGAGACCTGGAACACCGATGGCTTTCTTGGCGAGTCAACTCGCTCTCAGCTGGGAGCCAGCGCTTCCAGCTCTCACGCCTCTGTCTTCGTCCATGAGGACGTGTTTTTACCGAGACCCAGGCGTTCCGTATGACTGTGGGACACACCTATGACATACAGGTGCAAGCATGGGAAGACTTCGTCCCACGGGTTGTCAGGAGAGATGGGTCCCTGGAGAAGGGCATCCTGCTTGGTAAAGCAGCGGGCAGTGAGGAAGCTGGGCGGACACGGCAGCTGCATCAACGGGCTCAAACACAAGCCCAGTTGTGAGGCTAGCAGAGTGGGGCAGGGTTTTGTTCTGTCGCACACAGGTCGCCATGAGTCAGGGTCGACTTGATGGCACCTGACAACAACAACATGAAATCCGAGTGTGCAGAGGAAACCGGGTCACCGATGAGACCTAGGCTGGGAGCCCAGAGACCCTTCCATGAAGACAAGCAACGCGTATCTGTGCCATGCAGTAAAGTCTGGGGAGACGACTGAAACCAAAACCAACCACCCCAAATTGGCAGGTGGTGGCACGTGGATCGTTTTGTGGTTTCTGAGAGTTTTCCTGGCTCCCCTCTATGGGAACAGCATCTGTGTACTGTTGAGAATGATCTACAAGGGCTGTCTATGCAAGGAAAATGATGGAACATTCTTTATCAATTGCCCTATCCCAGAACCAAAAAACAATCCCGCTGCAAACGAGCTGATTCCCAGTCATCGTCACCCTACCATTCATTACGGGAATCGTTACAGGAACAGCCAGCCTCATTTCCCTCCCAAAGATTGGCTGGTGGTCTTGAACCACCAACCTTGTGGTTAGCAGTCAAACGCCAAGCTGGCAGCGCCACCAGGACCCCCGTCAACTGAATAAAAACCAAACCAAACCTGAGTCTGATTCACAGCCGCTCTGCTCAGGTCACTCACCTGATCAGGTCCAACATGGCGTCTACCGTGCTGACTTCGGGGGTGCTGCCCACCCTGTCAATTTCATCCACTTTCTGGGTGACACCGGGCTTGATGGTCACCACCAGCACAATTCCTGTGGACAGAGGAGCCCGAAGGGCGTTCAGAACCTTCCAGAGCCCCGGCACCTGGCCCCTCCCCGTCAGATACAGCAGGCATGGAAGGACCAGGTGCACTGAAGCAGGAAGCTGTGGCCCAGCTAGACCTCAGCGGTGGTCTGAATCATTTCTGGCATTTTTAAAAAGGAATTATTTGTGGTTTTAAGTGAAGGCCTGCATCCCAGAATCACTTCCAGAAGCACCTGATAACCTGCTCGTCTAGTCTCTCCTCCAGCTGATGAGACCAGCCTAGGCAGGTGTTGGGATAACAGATTCACTTTCCTACCCAGGGAACTAGTTCAGTGTGGAATATTTACCCACCACACCACAAACAAACAAACGAAAAACCATCACCCCAAACTCACTGCCACGCAGGCCATCTGAAGCCACACCCAGGGCGACCCTCAAACTTATCGAGTTTGACCACCAGGATCATCTGAGGGAGGTTTCCTCCCTCCTCCCTCGTCCTGGGCCCCCTTCAAAGGCCCCAAAGGCTGGGACAAGCAGGTCACAAAGGAGTGCCACAGGGTCAAGAAGGGCGCTCTCCTCTGCCTGGAACGCTCTCCCGTCCCCACGTGGCAGAGGTTCTGCTGACTGCCGGGAACATGTGAAGCGTCAGTGACACAAACATGCTGGGAGACACGTTCCCACAAGACACAGGCTCCACGGCTACGGGTCGAAGATCTAGCTCAGTGCTCCTCGAGTAAGCTCTGGGCATCGCTGCCTTCCACCCTCTGCCCCTGATGAGGCGAGAGGTGTCACCCCCTTCCTGTGTCTTACCAGGATGGGGACAACTTCAGCCAGGATGCCAGAGTGCTGCGTGCCCATCAAGCTGAACAGCTGCGTGCTGCTTCATGATCAACCCCTGCGTTCCAAGGCCCCACGAGTGTTTGAGCGCCAGGTCACAGGGGCGGGAGGTGGTGGTGGTGAGGGGGTGGGGATTACCTAGGATGACGGCGATGAGGGTGGTGCTGAAGTAATACACGACGGCCCGCAGGCCAATCTTCCCAGAGACGCTGGAGTCCAGGGCCGCAACGCCTGAAGGGAAAGGGGCGAAAGGGGTTCATTTCCAGATGACCCATCCGCGTGACCCGGGGCTTGCTCCCCAAGGCACGACGGGGACAGCTGGGAGCCGTTGGCAGTGCCCACGAGGAGGTCCCCGTCTCTTGGGGTTTGGGAGGGTGAGAGGGAAGGAGCGAGATGGAAAACGGTGTGGTGTATCCTTGCACACATGCAAACACAAATACCTTATGACCCTGCCACGAACAGACATGCTCACACCCATCAGAAACTCCATCTGCACAGAAAGGACACACAGACACACACACACACACACACACACACACACACACACACACAAACACACAGGATTATGCACCCGTAAAAATAAAACAAACAAAACCCAAAACAAGGATGAGTCTGGCAAACACCCAATGAGACAGACGAAATCAGAGGACATTACACTAAGTAAAGTTAGTCTCATAAAGATAAATCTTTCATGACACCACTGTCATAAAGGAAGAGCAAACAATGGTTTCCACACCAGAGGAAAAGACTCTGAAGACTGTGAGGAGGCCAGGGGAGGGGGCAAGGGGAGAGAGAAGGGGCAAGGAGGTGACCTGGGAGGGTGGGTGGGGAGGGGGAGGAGGAAGAGCCACCAGGTGTTCACTGGGACACTGTCCTTGAGTCGATGAGATGGACTGCCTGATTGCATCTTTCTCAGCATGCGTCTAGTGCACACATCAAAGGAAACCATACGGACACCTAAGTGAAGCTCCTCACTGCCGACTCACAGCCACCCTGTGGTGCAGAGCACCGCCCCTGTGAGGTTCTGAGACTCACTCTTCATCGGAGCAGAAGCCTCTTTCCTCATCTCTTGGAGCAGGTGGTGGTTTTGAACTGCTGACCTTGCAGTTAGCAGTCTAGCTTGTAACCACTATGCTACCAGGGCTCCTCAAAACAACATCAACAAATTAGACACAAAAGACAAGAGAAGCCTCACAGCCTTCCATACCCTGCAGGCTCCTTGCCCATCAGATCTAAACACTGGTCCAGGTGGTTGTGTTAGGAGGAAAAGCAAAATGGATACGGACTTAAGTTCTTTTGTGACTCGCAGAGAGACCACGGGAGACGCAAGCACTTGAGATTCCCAAGCGCAGACTCTGGAGAGAGCAGTTGGGGGGTGGGGGTGTTCTGGGGCCCGTGGTTTTCTCAGGGGTGACGGAGAGACAAACACCTGCCCCTTTTGCAGCTGCTCTCCAAACATCACTCAGCACCCCGCAGGAGAACCCCACCTGGAACTCGGCATGAAGTTTACCTCAAGGAGCTAAGGTGACATAATGAGAACCATGTGCCCCCAGATGGTTCCCCTTTTTGCGTTTTCTGCCAGGAAGCTCAGGAACCAAGCCCCCTGCCACTGAGTCAATTCAGACCCCCTGGGACCCTGCAAGGCGGAGCAGAACCAACTGCTCCAAGGCTGTACAGCTTTGTGGCAGCCGCTGGCCTCGTCTCGATCCCTCTGGGCGCTGGCTGGTAGATCTGAAAGGGCAAAATCCACTACAGACAACTCTTACTTGCCCTTGAATGTGCTATGAATGGACCCCCCCCCCAACTTTGGATCAAGCCATCGGGCCACAAATGCTCCATTACAATCACCTGCACTTGCTCAAGACCACGGGTCTGCATCATTGAAAAGGCCTGGCACCCTCTCTTGCACCACAGTGAGGGGAGACTAGCACCCCGGGCACCTGTCCCCTTGGGCCTACAAATCCAAGTTAGAGGCGCTCCTGTGGCTGGATCCTGTGTCGACATGGCTGCTTGCTCTTTCTTTCGGAGCTGCTAAGTCTCTAAATAGGAAAGGCCCCCCTTGGATGCTGTGGCTCTTGTCCTTGCATGATGGTTAGTTCTTAACTCGTCGCCACGGAGGTAGGAAAGTTGTCTCAGCGCACACAATGGCATCTTTTCCCAAAGCAAGAGACCAGACTTATCAGCAAGGCTGTCACAGCACGCCCATCAACTGGCCATCGCCGGCCTTGTCTGGAGGTCGGGGAACTGTCTTGACCACATCCGGGGGTCGCTGTTAAGGAGACCAGAGCTCCGTGTCTGGAAACAACAGCTTTCACCGGAGCGATCAGCAGACGGAGGGCGGGAGTGGCTGGAGTGAGAGGAGACTGGGCCGATCATCATGACATCATAGCTTCCTCTGGAACGTCTCCCGGGGCTCACGTGGGAACAATCCAAGGTGAGGGCCGTGATCCCCCCCGTTGCTTTTGTGGGTGATGTAGCCGCTGCCTGCACCTGCGCATGGCAGGCCTCTGGGCATGGAAGGCTTGCTACCTACTGCAGGCCGTGGGGCTGTCCCGCATCCTGCCCTGTAATCAGGCCTTACCAACAGTGCTGGGTCGACCGCCTCGGCCACTACCATCATATCACCGTGGACCAGAACGAGGGACTGCATTCTCACACTGGAGTTCGACTCAAAAGGACAGTCTCTTCCTGGAGATCAGACCGCTCGCTGACAGGTGGCGTGGCTGCCTCACTTTTGCCCTGGCCTGGTGGTTGGGTGCCATCAGGTCAGTTCCAGCGCACAGTGACCCCATGTGCAAGAGCGAAACCCTGCCAGCCCTGTGTCATCCTCACGCTTGTTCCGTCTCAGCCTATCGTTGCAGGCACTGGGTCCACCCGCCTCGTGAAGGGCCTCCTCGTCTTCGCTGCCCCTCCACTTGACCAAGCATGTCCTCATCCAAGGACTGGCCTCTCCGGACATCATGTCTGAAGCACGAGACGAAGGTTTGCCATCCTGGCCTCTGGGCACGCTGGCCGGACTTCTGCCAAGGAGCAGTCCATGGTACTGCCAATATTCTTCCCCAGCACCCTGGCCCAGGAGGAGCCAGCCCGTCAGAGAGCAGCCTCGTTCAACCCAGCTATGGGAAGGGCTGTGTTGGGGTGAGGATTTTCACCAAGGAGGAACCTGTACCTCTCACCTCTGACTCAACTCTGGCTTTCCAGAGAACCCTGCCAAGTCCAGACAACACCTGGCTATTTTATCAGCAGCAATGGAAGCAAGACCTATCCAGGTGGCCATTGTTGCAGTCTCCAGACCCAGACTCCTAGCAACTCCAGCCCAAGGGGATCTCACCCCGGCTGCTCCATAGATCACATTGGCTGGTTTTCAGAAGCAGATCCCCCGGCTTCCCTTCCTGGTCTGCCTTTGTCAGGAAGCTCCACTGAAACCTGCTTAGCATCACAGAAACCTTAGCCTCCCCACTGACAGACAGGTATCTATGATCGAGGTGCATCAGCCCAGAATCGGAACCAGGTCACTCACATGCAAGGTGGGGTTCTACCCCTGGACCGCTACAGCCGTCCCACGTGTCTGCAGAGGTGACTCAGAGCCCCCTTTGCACGCCAGTCTTAGGTGTCCTCAGCAGAAGCCGCAGGCAATGATGCTGTTCACAAGAACTGGGAAGCCATGAGCAGAGGAAGGAAATGATGCTGGCCAGGACGGGTAGTGCAATTAGTGTGATTGACCACTGAACTTGGCCCCGAGACTCGTTAGAGATCCAGCCATAAGTGAACGATTAAAGACACCGTGGTACAGCCACAAGGCCGGAGATTATGGAGCCGTTCAATTTATCCTCCAGGTGAATTTCCAATGATGAGAAACATGCTTATAAGACGGTAACGCGAAGAGCGAGCCAAGATGATCTTAGCTGTGTTGACAAAGGGGGGGGAGAAAAGTCTTAGAGGAAGCCCAGCTGACGAAGAGCAGCTGACAGATGCAGCGGTTTACGCTCGTCTTCACAGGCCCTCGCTCTCCGCAGCTATCGTGAAGAGCATGCACTGCTTTTGTAAACCCACACGAGGGCCTTAAACATGTTATTTTCAGTTGTTCTCCGTAGGCGAAGCACTGAACTGCAAGGCCTGTGGGACTTGATGTCCCTAACATGTCTCGCTGTGCCACCAAATTGGTTCCAGCCCACAGCGACCGTCTGCGCAACGGGAGGAAACTGCGCCTGGTCCCGCACAATTGTTCCAGGCGTCAGCCCCTGTGCAGCCACTGTGTCCGTCCATCTCGTTGGAGACCTTCCTCTCTTTTGCTGCCCCTCCACTTTACCAAACACGGTGTTCTTCTATGCGGATCGGTCTCTTCTGATAACACGTCCCAGGACGCGGAGGAAGTCTTGCCATCCTTGCCTCTAAGGAGCACTCTGGCTGGACTTCTTCCACGGGTCCTATGTGGTTATAAATGAGCTTATTCCATTCCATCCATCCATCCATCCATCCTTCCATCCATCCATCGCCCAGGACATTGTCGGCGCGCAATGGTAACAGCTCGTAGTAACAGCAATAACGGTGTCAGCTAGCAGTAGACAGATTCAAAGTCATGGTGGGTGACCTCACGTACCACAGGACAACACACTGCCCGGGCCTGTGTCACTGCTGGCGCGTCCCAGGCCACCATCATGCCTATGGTCTCGATCCATCTCACTGGCGACCTCTTAGCCCTGGCTAGCTAGCTACGTCAACCTCGATTGGCTTCCTATAGACACCAACCCTTGTGGATGAAGCGTCTAAAGCAAATGCGCCCGCCAACGCTCGGCTGTGATCCAAACAGTCTGCACTGGCTAATATAGACCACCAGGCCTTTCTTCCTGGTTTTAGCCTAAGAGCTTCACGGTAACCCGTGGGTGACCCTACTGGCAGACGAGGTACCGGTGGCTTGACGTCCAGCTTCATAGTCACATGCAAGCCTCTGTCACCGGGGTGGTGTGTCATAATGGCAGGTGAAAACAAACGAACAAGTAAACAAAAACAGGACCAAAAAAATCACCAATTTGGCAGAGTTCTGAGTAACAGGTGCAGCACCTGCAGCCCTAACCTAACGGTGACTGCCCAGAGGTGTCTTTCCGCAGTTGATGTCCGTCACGAGCAGGTCCCACCCTCTGGGCAGCCAGGCGCCAGGCTCACGGCTGGCCAAAGAACTGGTCTCGCGGTGCAGTTCCACACGGCTCAGAATTTCCTTCCATAGGTGAAGCTAACTAAAGCTAGGTGGGGAACTGTTTCCAGAATATGTGAATACGCCTTAGTTTGTCTTCACGGTTTGGCCAGGGGCTGCTAGCTCTGCAGTTACTCCAGGACCCAGCTGGCTACAAAATGCTTCACCGTAACGAGATTCTTGGAGGAAATTTCTTTGACAAATATGCTGCAGCCAGCTCCTTCCGGCTCGCGGGCAGGGGGTTGATGTGGAAGCTCTGCTCTGTCCCACGGGATTCCTGGAGATAGCACAAGCTGATTCATCCCAGTAACGGCGCTTCTTCACACACCCACAGCCTCGAGGACAGCGGTTCTCAACCTGGGGGGTCACAACCCCTTTGGGGGACAAACAACCCTTTCACAGGTGTCACCCGATTCCTAACAGTAGCAAAATGACAGTGATGAAGGAGCAACAAAAATAATGTTATGGTTGGGGGAGGGTCCCCACCACATGAGGAACTGTAAGGGTCGCGGCATGAGGAAGGTTGAGAACCACTGTTCTAGGACTACATTGAGCACTTTGTGGGGGCAGGGGTGTTGCATGGTAACAGGACAGGAGGAGCCGGGTCCTGGGTGGCACGTGAGGTTTGCGTTCCACCACTAATCCAGAGGGTTGGCTGTTCGAATCCATCTTGCAGGACCTTGGAAGCAAAGCCTGGCAACCTGCTTCCTTAAAGGATGGAAACCCAACCCACATCCGATTCCGACTCACAGTTCTACAGTGGAGTTCCTTGAGTCGGCCAGGAGCTGCTAGCCTCAATGTCAGTCGTTCAAACCCACCAGCTGTTCCTCATGCAAAAGGTGAGGCGGTCTACTCCTGCCAAGGTGTGAAGGCACAGACCCCCAAAGGGGCGGTTCCACTCTGTCCTGCGACGGTCACAATGAGTCCCAGCCTCCAGCTTTACAGAAGTAGACGGGCACATCTCTCGCCTGGGGGGCGGCTGGGGGGCTGAACGGCCAGCCTTTCAGGGAGCAGCTGAGATGAAATCACCGTGCTACCAAGATAACTCTGCTGGGTGACACGTGTGTGTGTGTGTGTGTGTGTGTGTGTGTATGTGTGTGTGATGAGTCAGGACAGACTCACAGCAGTGGGCCTGGTTTGGGTTTCCCATGGTAACGTCACAGACAGAACTCAGCATGACTCAGAAAGGGAAGATTTGAAGGCTCCGCTTCCTGACAGCAGCTGCGATTGCTCTCTCTCTAGAAATGACGGTGGTGATGACGGCCATAGCCCTCCCTGTGAGGTGGTGACCACCCCTGCTGCTGCTCGGTGCCACGGAGGCAATCCCGGCTCGGGGCGAGCAGCACCACGCTCTGTAGGGCTTTCAGTCGCTGTGGCCTCTTGGAAACTGATCGGCAGACCTTTCTTCCGCGGCGCTTCTGGGTGGGCTGGAACTGCCAACCCCTCGGCGAGTAGTCAAGTGCTTCACTGGACCCCACAACTGGACGCAGGAGAATTCTACAGGGAAGCTTCTCCGCGTGGCTGCAGGTGTCCTGGAGCCAGACGCTGGCAACAGAGTGAGCGTCCGGACTGTCCTTTCAAACCAGGGGCAGTTCCGAGGCCGGGCCGTGGACCAGAAACAGACGAGCAGTCTGACTGACGCTGTCCCTGGAGAGCTCAGCCTCGGCGTGCTCCCCTTTGGGCTGGGGGCTGGGCCCTGTGGTAACAAACTCCATCTTTCAGAAAAGCTCCACACAGGAGGCAGTTGCCCGGGCTAAACAAGAGCCTACTTTAAAAATAAACACTGCCGAGCCAAAAACCTCCAGGAGCACACGCCGATCCATCCGGCCGCCCCCGGAGGAAGGCTGCTTTGAGACCGCCTCTCCGCCCGCCCTGCTGGGAGGAAGGGGTCCCCGAGCTCTGTCGGCAGCGTGGTGGCTTTTCTGGTCTGGCTTTGATGGTGCCTGGAATGAACATGACATCCCCGCCCCCCGGCGCTGCTCATCTGGCTGACGTCCCTCCCTCAGACACGCTCAAGGGCTCCGGACACAGTTTCCCTACAAAATGGAGCTTTTAAGGGCCTTGAGGGGGTCAGAACGTCATCTGATCTTGCCAAGGGTCTTCTCCGGTCGCCGTCACCCACAGTCCACCTCAAGGTGACCCTCAGGGGTCGGGGCAGGATGGGGCTCCGCAGGGTTTGCAGTGGCTGCAGGCTGCTCACGAGAAAGAACCCACTCAGACCACAGTTCCCGCGCCAGGGCCCTCCCCACAGCCTCCTCTTGCCCCCCAGGTTCTTCAGGACCTCCTCCGGTTCTGATGCGTCCATGGTAGGCAGTGTCTGAAGGACACGACCTCCCCCTGCCGCCCCCCCCCCCCCCCCGGTGCAGGGGCAAAGAACCACCTCCTGCAGGTGGCTGCTGTCGGGGCGTCCGCCACCAGGGGAGAGCTAGTCAGGCAACGCTGCTCTCAGGTGCTAGGTCAACTCAGGGGACGCACCGTTTCCCTGGGATCAGGTGGCGCTGAGCTGGCAGGGGCAGAGCTGGGGCCCAGGGAACCCCCCTGAGGCAAAGCGAGGGGCACTGATCGGAATCCATCCCACGCCCCCTTCTTTTCCAACCAACCAAACGAGTAGACCACCCCTCCCCCCATCCTTCTTATTGATTCTTAAAATAATGTGTTTACTCCAAAAATGAGAAGTGGGAAGGCTCGGGTTATCTTACCATCAGGCACGGCCACTGTTGACCCGAGTGTCAATACGGTGTACACTTATTCATAAAGCCAGGGCTGGGCACACCCCTGGGTGTGTGTGACGTTACCTGTAGTGTCAACTGCGTTCCATGCTCACTCGATGCTGGTTCTTACACAACACACACACACACACACACACACCAGGGGAAAGAGGAAAGCGAGCAGAAAGAGGGGGAGGGAGAGGGAGTGGATGGTGGATGGTGTGGGAGAGGAAGAGATCAGCGCATTTACATTTTCTGCCACACTGAGACAGGCACACTGTATGCAAAGGCCCCTGGCATAGTCTTAGGAGAACATCAGTTTTCTCCGGATACCTGTAATCATGCTGGATATAATTAACGGCAAGATGACGAGTTTCAGCATCCTCATGAGAATTTCCCCAGGAAAAGCGAAGTAGAATTTCTCCAGGTTCGAGAGCTGGCTGTACTCGCGCACCAAGACTCCCACGGTAATCCCTAAGGGAGACGGGTGGGGGGGAGAGAACAGGCTGAGTCTGTCGGAAACCGCACACGCAGCGTGCTTCACCAACCAGGAAGAGGCTCGAGACCACTTCCAAGAGCACAGCATTCAGACTGAGACACCCCCAGCCTCATATGGGGGTGACTAGTAAGGACGAGTGATTGTAAGAATCTGTTGCTTGTTTTCTAATTCAGCGCAGTTTCTGTTGGTTCTCTGCGCTCCCTTCAATGGCGTCTATCATCGGACGGGACGACGAGGAACCCATCGTCGATACCAAACTCTCTGCCATGGAGGAGATGCAGAGCACAGCAAGGCTGCAGGGCAGGGCGGAACTGCTCCCGGGACTCCTTGTGGGAGCAGAGCCCGTCTTCCTCCCCCAGAGCACCTGGTGGTTTCAAGTGCTTGCAGTCAGCAGCCCGACATGTAACCACCGGGACTCCCCACACACATACGTGTACGAAAAACAGGAGACACACACACCTGCACATACAAATACATATGAGTGTCCACTGGAGCGCTGTTCACCATACCTAGCTAAGAGGTGGGAGCGGCTTAAATGTCCAACAGAGGAATGGGCAAATGAGCGTGATACCAGGCCGCAAACGTGGTTGCCGCTGAGTGGACTCAGACTGATAGCCACCCTGCAGGCCAGGCCAGAACTGTCCCACGGGGTTTCCACGGCTGCACGGCTGTTTAAACACACTGCCACATCTTTCTCCTGGGGAGTGGCAGCTGGGCTTGAACTGACCACCTTTTAGCCAGCTGTCAAGCACTTAAACCACCGTGCCACCGGGGGGTCTTAAAGCACGGCACGTATGTCCGATGTTACTCAGCCATCAAGAGAAACGTGGGCTGGATACACACTACCACATGAGTCTTGGAAACAGGACACGAAGGAAAACTAAACCGCAAAGGGAGAGAAACGGTGTGGTCCCACTTCTCTGAAACAGCACGCAGAAGACAGAGGTCAAAGCTCTTTCGAAATCAGCAGGAGTAGGGGACGGAGCAAGAGGAGGCTTTGCTGAAGGGCACTCAAACTCACTGTCACTGAGTTGATTCCGCCCCATAGCCAGCCTCGAAGGGCAGGGGAGAACTGGCTCTTTGGATTTCTGAGACTGTAAGTCTTGAAGGGAGCAGACAGCCTCCTCTTCTCCTGCGAAGCGGAAGGTGTTTCAAACTGCTGACGCTGCAACGGGTAACCCGACTCATCCCCACTGGGCTTGCTCTTGAAGCCTGGCGGCAGAGCGGGCTGGGCACTGACCTGCTCGAACCCAGTCACTCCTCGGGAGCGGGACGAGGCTGCCTCCTCCTGAGAAGAGCTACAGTGTCAGATCCACAAGGGCAGCTCTACAGATGGACTCTACTCATGTCCTCCCACAACACAGGAATACGTTGTTCTCATTACCTGGCCTTCCATGGTGCTCACCTTCCCAACACGATGGCTGGAGACAAACTGGGTGCATAAGCAAATGTGGTGAAGAAAGCTGATGGTGCCAGGCATAAAGCTCCTGGGGTCTTAAAGGCTTGAAGATAAACAAGCAGCCATCTAGCAGGGAAGTAACAAAGCCCACAGGGAAGAAGCATACCAGCCTGTGTGATCATGAGGTGTCAACAGGATGCAGGTAGCAAAAGATCCCAAACAAACAATTATATGGATGCAAATGAAAGGGGCTGTGGAGACCCAAAGCCCATCTGTAAACAATTGGACATCCCTCACAAAAAGGTCACAAGGAAGAGATGAGTCAGAGTGCAGTATAGCACAGATGAAACTCAACATTCCTCTAGTTCTTGAATGCTTCCTCCCACCCCCCACTACATGACCTCAGTTCTACCTCATGAATCCTGCTAGACCAGAGTACGTACACTGGTACAGGTAAGAGCTCTAGACACATAGAATCCAGGACAGATAAACCCCTCAGAGGCAGTGGTGGGAGTAGTGATAACATGAGGGAAGGGGGAGGGTTGGGGGGGGGAACTGATCACAATGATGGGGGGATGAATAACAGAAATGCAGGTGAAGGGAGACAGTAGATGGTGCGAGATACTAAAATAACAACCATAATATATAATTGATCAAGGGGGGGAGGGCAGAGCAGGGAGGGGACAAAAGAAGAGGTGATACCAAGGGCCCAAGTAGAAAGAAAATGTTTTGAAAATGATGATGTCAACAAAAGTACAAGTGCACTTGATATAATTGACTCATGGATTGTTATGAGACCTGCAAGAGCCCCCGAAAGAATGATTAATATAAACAAATACCAAAGCCCCCCATACACACACACCCCCCAAAGGGCAACTCTGCTCTGTACTGCAGGGGTCTGTGAGCCAGTGTGACCCATCGCGGTGCGTCTGTGCCGGTTTTCACTGGGCGACGGGCAGGGGCAACGGCCGCACAGAAGGAAACCGGAATCCATGGCCCTGATTGCTCATGGGAACTGATGTAGAATCAACAAGTGTGTTTGGCGTGGCAATATTTTACCACAACAAACACACACACTCATCACTCACCCGTGGTTTTCACCGTTACAGAATGCACTCAGGGCATCTTGCTGAAGAGCAGTAGACTCGGGTTTTGTGCGGACAGCATTGCTCCCGTGTGGAAGTATTTGCAAAAGAGAAAAGAACCCATCGTTTTCAGTGGTTTGTAATGAAAAGCCCATGTTCACTAGGAACTAATCTGGATGTCTGATGGCTGGAGAAGACAGGGCGTGGTGTGAACAGAGAGCCACTGCCCCTGAGCAGACACCACTAAGTGGGGAGGACAGCCCAGCTGTCCCCTTCACTCCAGGGCAATCTCTTGGCCCCCTTTCCCCATCCTTTTCCCCTGTCGCACCCCAAGAAGTGAGTCAATCCACTGTTGCCAGTCTTCCCCTGAACTGTGGCTTAAACACCCAGATGCCTCGGGATCCGCCAAGTCCTTCACAGCAGTGCTTCTCAGCCTGTGGGTCGAACGGCCCTTTCACAGGGGTTGCCTAAGACCATCAGAAAACACATAAGTATTTCACAATATATAATTACATACTGCTTTGTTTTAATCACTATGCTTTGTTTAACTATGTTCAATTTGTAACAGTGAAAATATATCCTGCATACCAGATATTTACATTACGATTCATAACAGAAGCAACATGACAGAGGTGAAGTAGCCACGAAAACCATGTTATGGTTGGGGGTCACCACAACATGAGGAACTGTGTGAAAGGGTCACGGCATCCGGAAGGTTGAGAACCACTGCTTTGCACCAAGGAAAACGGTATCTACAGCCCAACAATGTGGCCACAGCTCCACTGGAAGCAAAAACACAGGCCCGACGAAGCTGTTCTCGCTCTGACCACGTATCACCCCAGGGAGCCCTGACATGCAAGTGAAGCACACATATGTGTAAACATAGAGACAGGTCTATGCTCCACTGATGTGAGGGGGACAGTGCATTTGGAGTTCATTTCTCCAGGTCAGACTGTTAATCATGCTTTCTATTTAGAGGTTCTAAAAAGATTACATAACACTGTGTAACAAAAAAGGTCTGATCTGTGGCAGACGGGGGACTGGTTTTGCCACCACAACAATGCACCTGCTCACACAGCCATCTCAGGCACCACTTTTGCCCCACGTACCTGATTCACCTGACTTCGCTCCATTTGACTTTTGTTTCCATGAATGAAGTGGGACACGAAAGGACAACGATTTGAAGACGTAGAAGAGGTGAAAAAAAACAACGATGGAGGTGCTGTCAGACATCCAAACAGATGAGTTTGAAAAATGTTTCCAAGAATGGAATCGCAGATTTGACAAATGGATTAAGCGTAATGGAAAATACTTTGAAGGGGAGAAGTTTTGTAAAAAAAATTTAAATACGAAGCTTTGAAAACAAATCCATTTTTGGTGGGTGGGGTGGGGGCATATCCCCTCTGATATGTCAAGGAAATGGCGCACATCATTACAGAGGAGGGCACTAGGTCCACGGGTCAGGTGCCAGACGTCTGTCTGCAGAGGCAAATAGTCCACAGCCGCCGGTCACATGGCAGGATGCTGATGGCTCCCAGAAGGGCAGACCTTACACAGAAGGCTGCTGGCTCAAGTCCCCCAAACCAGAGAAGGACAGGCTGGATGCAGAGTCCAGTCCCATCAAAAGGCAAGCAAACTTTCCTACTGAATCTACTTATATTGGAAGTACACCACACCTCCAAGAAGAGCTCGCCAAGTGGGATTAGCAGGGCTTAACTCCCAAACCACACCAAGCCTTAACTACTACACCTAACAGAGCAGCTGGGTTATCCCATGGTACAATGCCAGGAAGGAGAAGAGCGTTTGGATCCCTGATACTTAAATTTTTTCCACATTAACCAGGGCCCCACGAGGAGATAAGCCATGTGTGAAACTAGCAAATCATCTCCGAAGATTAGCTATTCGTGGAGATAATGAACAGCCACTGCACGTGGCTAAGGCGGGTCTAGGGTAGAGAAAAGCCTGATCCAGGTATGCAGCTCGGGTTAGGGGAGGAAGATGGAGGCTCTGCAGGCACGGGAAGGTAGCCACAGACAGACCAGGAGTACCAACGGGCGAGGGAGAGACGAGAGGCAGGAGGAGCCTGGAGAGACCCCATCTGGGACAGGGGTTGGGGAATGGTTTGGCAAGATGATGTTGCGGCTGTCAGCTCATGGTGACCCGTATACAAGAGAACGAAATGCTGCCTAATCCCGTGCTGTCCCCACAATTTGCTCACTGAGTCTCCACTGGCTGATTTCGGGAAGGAGGTTGCTAGGCCTTTCTTTCTAGTTCATCTTGTCCGACACCAATCTATAAAGTCCTCTTCAGACTCACGAAACACATGCAATGACGCCGAATGTAGAAGATCAGAGGCCAGGGGGTAGAAAGTCTTTGGATCCAGTGGCATTGGAAACATCTCAGCGCTGCAGGGGTCTCTGCATGGCTTCTCCAGCACCCAGGGCTGCATCAGGGTAGGTCCATGTGTCTTGTCAGCTGCTATGTCTCCCAGGGTGTGACAGAGGGAGAAGTGTCTCCTGCCTCCAAGGAGGAAGTAACAGATTTCCCAGAATTCTCAGGAGAAGCCCATGTCCACAGGGAAGTCTCATGGGCTATGATCCAATTGAGACTAGACTCCACCCCCTTCACTTGTAATCCTCTCAAATCGACAATTATATAACTGCCAGAGTGAGATTGAGCAACTCTTGCCCCTTTACTCTATCAATATCATTAGGGCCCTCCGTGGCTAGTTTTCAGAAGGTGGTCACCATGCCAACTTGGTCCTCCTAGCCTGTCTGGGTTGTGTGCTCTGCTGAAACCCACCATGGGTGACCCCGGTATCTGAACTGACCGTGGCCCACCTTCCAGCATCACTGCGACATGCTGGCCACCACGCTAGGACACGCTAACAGACAGGTGGTCTCAGAAGACACACCAGGATAGGACGCATCTCACTTTCTCCAGACGTGTCCTCAGAAAGACCAACCGCTGGAAAAGGGCCTCCTGTTCTGGTAGCGGGGCGACAAAACAAGAGAAACTCGTGAGATGGAGTGGCCCGGCAGCCACCGCCACGGGCTCTAGCGCCACGGGCTCCAGCGGACCAGCACAGGAGATGGTGCAGGACCAGACAGTGCTGTCCTCCCCGATGTCGGGCCACCGTGGTTCAGAGCCCACACGGTGCTGGCTGACCGCAGCAACATCCCTTTAGCGGATTTCCGCCCGGGTCTTCTCTCCAAACGTACTTCCACACCCTGTCCAAATTCCTCCCGTTTCGTTCCCGGTCTGTGACTGGAAGCTGATTCGCCTGCCCTTCTTCTACCTGTGAGGGACCTCTTGTGGCATTACACATGACTCATCACTGCCATCAAGCCAACGTTGACTCAGAGCACCCCTGCAGGACAGGGTGGGACTGCCCGTTGTTGATTTCTGAGACTGTAACTCTTTATTGGAGTTGAAAGCCTTGTCTTTCTCACTTGGAGTGGCTAGTGGTTTCGAACTGCCAGCCTTGCAGTTAGCAGCCCATTGCATAACCCCTACGCCGCCAGGACTCTGAACCCCAGAGTAGTCAGCCGTTTGAAACCACCAGTGCCTCCCTGGGAGTCAGATGAGGCTGTTGGCCTCCGTGAGATTCACAGCCTCAGAAACCCAGAGGCAGGCAGTTCTCCTGTGTCAGAATTGACTCAATGGCAGTGAGCCTGGAGTTCTGGGTCGGCTACCTGCCGGGAGGCCCTGAGTAAGCAGTAGACTTGGCCCTTCTGAGTCCTGTTGTCCAAACTCAGTGACCACCAGAGCCCTTAATGGGCTTGCTCCGTGTCTGCCTCCCCAGGCACGCCCTTCTCACAGGCAAAGCCCAGCTGCCTGTGCTGGTGGCCAAGCCAGGCCCAAGCTGCGACCCAGAGGCCCGGCAGCCGCTGGGTGCCATCCAGCGACTGACGCGTGGCAACCTCGAGGGGGTGCCACGGGGCTTCCGGGGGCTCTAGCCTTTGTCAGGAGTAGATTGCCAGGCCTTTCTTCTGCGCTGCTTCTGGAAGCATTTGTCCTGCCAGCTTTCCAGTTTGTAGCTGAGCACAGAACGCTGCCTGGGCACTAGGGGCCCGGCAGTGACACTACGGTTCCCAGCCACGGCCAGCGTCTCTTAACCCCTTCTCCACCCCGCCGAACGCACCTAAGGCGGCACCTGGCCTTCTCAAGACTGCGCACAGAAACCTTCCCCGTCTCTTCACCCGGCTGCTCGTGCCACAGCCAGTCCGGGGAAGCGCGGGCTCCTTTTAGACATGATTATTTCTTTCTTTCCCCAAAGTTTATTAACACGGGATTCCTTTGTTCACTCTCTCTCTCTCTTCACCTTCTCCTGTGGCCACACGTCTGTCCCTCTGTCTCTTCCTCTCTCTAGCCTCCCTTTCTCCACTCCATCTTCCAATCTCCCCTCCCCCTGCCCCTTTACCCTCCTGCCATTCTACACACCCGGCAGGTTGTTCGCGCTAATGACACCTGTTCACTGAAACCCACGCTCTGGGTGTGCTTCCCTTTCCTTCCCCTTCCAACATTGGTTCTGTGTGCCGGGTATGAATCAGTTTGTCTTCCTGCACACAAATGTGTCCGTGTAGCTGGGCCGTCTCTGTTAGTGGGTTAGCAGTTGTGAGACTGATTGTCCGCTACAAAGCGCAGGTATTTCCAGTCACCTTCCATGCAGGTGAAAGGTGCATGTTGATTAAGGAAGACCGGAGAAGAGACACGTTTGGATGACGGTGCTGGCACAGAACATTTACAGCTCTCTGGACTTCCAAAAGAACCAACACACCGCCTCGGGAAGCATACAACCGGAGGAGGGGGCTTCTGAAAGGCAGAGATGGCTAGACTGCATCTCAGGGACCTTGGCCTTGTTGTCAGGAGAGCAGTCCCTGGAGAAGGCCATCATGCTTGGCAGAGCAGAGGGGCAGCAAAAAAAAGGGGAGGTCCTGAATAAGATGGATGGACCCCGTGGCCACAGTGGGCTCACAAAGCCGGGAGGACTTTCCAGGAGGAGAGGCAGCCCCTGGGGGACCATTCTGGAGAAGGTGGGAGCTGCTGTGGCCTGGAGGTGTAATGCGCCCTGTGAGCGTGAAGGCGGGGGGAGAGCAACTGCAGGTGGAGTCTACATGCCGCCGCCCTGCCCGGCGTCCAGTTGCAGGGTTTTCTTCACCCCTTGTCACTGAGCTTGTGCCAACTCATGAAAAGCTGTCAGACCGTGCACTCCCAAGCTTATTGACCTACCGCCCCCTTTTCAGAAAAAAACAAAAAACACACCCCAAAATATTACTCCGTGCCCCTCCTGGTCCTTAACCCTGCTGCCCTCAGCCCTGCATCCAGTATAAAGCCCAGGTGTCGATTTCTGCGGCCATCCCGTATCATTCCAACGCCGTCCAGGGCACTGCTACAGAGAGCCATCCTTTCAGGCCGCCTGGACCCTTTGGTACAGGTGTCCCTGGTGGTGTAGTGGTTATGCGTTGGGCTGCTAACTACAAGGTCAGCAGTTGAAAACCACCAGCCTCTCTGCGGGAGAAAGACTAGGCTCTCTACTCCTGTGAAGAGCTACAGTCTCAGAAACTCACAGGGCAGTTCTACCCTGTCTTAGAGGATCTCCATGAATCGTCATCGACTCACTGGCAGTGAGTTTGGTTGTTTTTGTTTGTTTTTTTAGACCCCTCTGTTGACCAGATGGAGAGTACTTGCCCATTCCTTCCCCGCCAGCTATGGATTCTTAGGGTCCCCCCTTCCCCTTAACCCTCCCTCGCCACAGGCTGTGAAATCTCCAGAGACCTCCAGGCTGTCCCTGCAGGGAGCAGAGAGCCCTGCCTGCTTCTCTGCTGTGCATTTTCCATGCAACACAAGGAATTCCGTTCCCTGAGCCTCTCCAGGGAGCCCCGGGTGGCACAAATAGCTCAGCTCTGGACACTTCAGACCCACCCAGCAGCCAAACACTTAACCAGCTGCACCACCAGGGCTCCTTAGAAACCACCCTTAGGCATAGAAAAAGGAACAGGATGGCTACAGTGTGGGGACACAGCTCAGAGGTGTGGAGGGCGAGGGGGCTCAGTGGTAAAATCCTCACCTTCCACAGGGGAGACTGGGGTTCACGTCCAGCCAAGGCACCTCACCGACAGCCACCACTGATCTGTCCGTGGAGGCTTGTATTATCCTGCTGGGTGTCAGCAGTTTCCAGGCTATGTGGGCTAGTATCGGACTTATGAACTTGATCTGGACTGGGTTGGGATGCTTTCTCAATGTTCAAATGCTCTGGTATATAAATCTTTCTTATACACATATGTATATCCATGGCTTTATTTCTCTAGTCTACCCAGACTAACACAACCACATCCCCAAAGGCTCTCCCACCTTGACGAATTAGGCTGTACACTTTGGCCCAGCCAATCCAACCCTCAGTAGCCAACGCTTTCTCAGGAGGGCAGGCTGGCTAGAGGCCCTCGGGTCAGGGAGCTTCAGGGCCCTGCTGCGCTCCTGGAGCAGTGGCATCAGGGTGTTCCACTGGAGACCTGCTCTTGTTCTGGGCCCTCTGGATGGCGCACGCCTGGGCAAGCCGTCCCGCAGTGTCTATACCCACAAACCCATGCAACTGAGTGGGATGGGCTCCCCCATGGGACTGACCGCCTTTCTTCTTCGGCAAGGAAGCTTTAGTCAGTCCCCGGTTAAGGCATTTGGGGGCCTCTCCCATGAGTGTGACAGACCCACGGAAGACAGGATTCTTATCCTCAGGAAGCTGAGGGGTGAAGAAGTGCAGAGATAAAACCCTGTGACTGGATGCTGGCCAGGGAGGCGGCATCTAGAGTCCACCTGCAGTTGCTCTCCCCGGCTCACAGGGAGCATTATACCTCCAGGCCACAGCAGCTCCCACCTTCTCCAGAATGGTCCCCCAGGGGGTGCCGCTCCTCCTGGAAAGCCCTCCCGGCTTTGTGGCTCCCTGCCAGCACCGCCCCCACTTTAGGGCCTGCACAACTGCTCCCCAAAGACGGAAGACAAGAAGCAGGGTTCAGTTCTGTGTCTCCTACCAGAGACCCATCTCTGCTGAGTTGGAGGCCCTACCTCCTCACGGGACTCTCACTGGGCACGGCTTCCCATGGTGCATGCGCGCGCTACTGGATGATCAGAGGCTGCCTGCACCAACGTTGTGAGGAGGCCGTGGCCCCTGCAGAGCTCAATGGGAAAGAGTGCAGCCACTGACTAGTGATGTCTGCCACTGGGCCCAAGCTGTCCACCACTGGAGAAGCAAAATCAGTGGTTCCCAACCTGGGGGTCGAACAGCCCTTTCACAGGGGTCACCCGATTCATAACAATAGCAAACTGACAGTGATGAAGTAGCAACAAAAATAATGTTATGGTTGGGGGTCACCACAACATGAGGAACTGTCTGAAAGGGTCACATAGGAAGATTGAGAACCACACTGATCTAAATGAAGAGTTAAAGGAGGCCCGGGGAAGGAGGCTGGGGGTGGGGAAGAGCTCAGCGCAGGCTGGCGTGATGAAAGTGGACATCGGATCCATTTCCAAGGAGGAGCAGGATAACAATGGTGGAATACAAGAGCAAAACGATCAGGGAAGGGAGATACAACACACCCCGGGCAGCAACTACCAGGCAGGGCCAACTGGGAGACAAACCCACCTGGAAGGCTTGTGTGGGAGAAGAGTGGGGGGCCCAGAGCACTCGCCGGAGCACTGGTTGCCAGAAGATTCTCACCGTCCATTAGGCAAGTGGAGGTCTGCTAGGAAGGACAATGTGTAGATCATAAAGTGCCCGAAGAACAGACAAGTCTGCCTCCTGAGAAGTGCAACCAGAAAGCTCTTTGGCGGAGGGATGGTGGGACGTGTTACCGGGAGGGGTCTGTCTCTGGAGAACATCATGCCTGGTCAAGCAGAAAAGAGAAAGACCCCCAGCCCCACGGCCCGCTGTGAGACAGACAGACACAGTGCTGCAACAACGGGTTCTAACACAGAAGAGACTGTGAGGCCGGCGCAGGGCCAGGCGGTGCCTCGTCCTGTTGCTCAGAGCGGGCCCCTGGGAGCTGGGAGCAAGAAGCGAGAGGCCCTGGGAGCCCAGGGGTTAAATCCTCAGCAGCAAGCACAGAGGTCGGAGCCGTGGTTTGAACCCACGGACCACTCGGCATGAAGATGATGTGGCAGCCTGCTTCCCTAAGGACCACAGCCTTGGGGACCCTCGGGGCAGTGCTTCTTGGTCCCTACAAGTGCTCTCTGAGTTGGAATCTTCTCCAGAAGCAATGGGTTTGGCCGGGTTTTCCACTGAGGAGGGACGTTGCATTGCTTAATGGTTAATAGACTAGGTGTTGAGTCAGATGGTCCTAGGTGCAAATTCCAGCCCCGCCGTTTTCATCACCGGCGTGTGCTGAAGCCCGGCAAGTTTCAGTTTCCTGCTTGGAAAGCTGGGGAGGCCCCTAACCCACAGAGGGAAATATCAACAAGCACCATGCCCGTAACTGCTGTTAGTTGCTACTGAGTCAGCTCTGATGCACAGCGACCAAGAGTAGAATGAAACATGCCACCTTCAAGATCATCAGAGGGCTTGGGGCCACTTTCACGGCCAGTGGACCCATCCATCTCATTGAGGAGGTCCCTCGTCTTCGTCTACCCTCTCTGTGACTGTACAAACTCATGGCCGGCCCTCAGGAAGTACTACTGCTTGGCCTTGGTTCCAGCGCTGTCAGTTGGCCGCACTTACTGTGGTGGCTTGCACGGGGTTGTGACACTGCAGATGACGTCAGTGGTATGTCAAATACCAGCGGGGTCACCCCACGGTGGGCAGGTCTCAGCAGAGCGTCCAAGATTAAGACGGACTGGGAAAGAAGACCCGGCACCTGCTTCTGAAGGAACTGGCCAGGGAAAAGCTTATAAACAGCAGCAGGATGTTGTCCGATATTCTGCCACAAGAGGAGCCCCCCATGGGTTGAAAGGAACTCAGATTACGACCAGGGAAGAGCTGTCTCCTCAAGGCAGAACGGGCCCTGATCACATGGAGGGAGCAACGCTGCAGGCCCTTCCTCCATCTGTCGATGGAGCAAGACTCAAAATGAGAAGAAACTTCTGCAAACATCTGTTCATAACCAGGACGTGGACCGAGTAGGAGCCTGGGAGAAATGGCTCGTATGTACCAGAGACTGTCAGGATGGTGCAGGGCAGAGCAGGGTCTTGTTCTGGCGCGTACCTGGCAACAACGGGTTTGGTTGGCTCCGAGAGACATCGGCCCTGCAAAGGACACGTTCTCTCACTGCCTTGCAATTTGAGAAATCTTATCCGAGACAAGAGACCAAGGCGCTCGCTCAGAAGGAAAGTATGTGAACATCCACAGGAATTGCTACATGAACAGTTTCTTTCTGCTCTGAGAGTGGAGAAAGGCTTGGGGAGGAGGGTCTCTCACTAGGTAGGCACGTCTGAAGATGCAGTGGGTTTGTTTGTTTTTCCCGTGGTGGGTTTAATTCCCGCCCCCCCATCCCCTCCCCCCCCCCCCCCCCCGACGATGAGCAGTCAACAGAAACCACAGTACAGTGGCAGAGAAAGAATGGAATCAGACAAATCCTTCCAGGGTTTCTTCCTACTGGCTGAGGAAGTTAACGTTGTCATCACAACCACCCAAGTGCACTGAACCCAAATAGCTGCCAGGGGAGGGGACGGTGTCAGACTAAACAGACCGTATGGACACACCCTCCAGTCATTTCTGAATTGCACTTCCAGTCCCAAAGGTCTCTTCCTGCAGACCAGGCAGAACACCACTGTGCTGCTGTCGAGGCTCAGATCGGCCGACACAGTCTGGGGGGCACAGGTGGGGACCCTGCGGCTCAGAAGGGCTCTGGGCACAGAGAGCCTGGTCTCTACTGCGAGCCCATCTGAGGATGGCAACGAAAAATCTCCTGCCATCTTGCTGCCCCCTGTGTCTAGGGGCGTAGCTCCCTGCCCAGGGCCATCTTGTGCTTGGTGCTGCCCCTGGACTAGAGGTGCTCCAGCCACCCATATCACCGTGATAACTCTTCTGTTTCATTATCAGTTATCGTTCCTGTCTCTCTGGATGAACGAAACAACCAGTCTGTACGCACAGGGCAAGACACAGCATCCAGACGGCTGCTAGGGGCCGTCAACCTGGTCCTGACTCACAGCGAGCCTATCTATGAGCAGCAGAAGGAAGCGCTGCATCTTGACCATCGTCCTGCGTGAGCTCATTGCTGCGGGCACCGTGTCAAACCACCGTGCGTTAGTCTGGGTGGACTAGAGAAACAAACCCAGGGAGACTCCTATGTGTATCAGGAAGAGCTTTATATACAAGAACTATTGAATACTGAGAAAACATCCCAGTCCAGATCAAGTTCCTAAGTCTGCTATTAGCCCCTATGTCCGATACCAAGCTATAAAGTCCTCTTCAGACTCATGCAACACATGCAATGACGCCAAATGCAGGAAGATCACAGGCTAGGGAGTGGCAAGTCTTGCGGGTCCAGTGGCGTTTTAAGCATCTCAGCGCTGGCAGGGGTCTTGGCGTGGCTCCTCAGCTCCAGGGTGCTAGCATAGCTCCATGTGTCTTCCCAACAGGAATGTCTCTTGGAGAGAGTGGTGTGTCCCTCTCCAGCGAGCTATTTATCAACTCAGTGCCTCTAACCAAGGCCATCAAGCTGCGACCTGATTGACAGGCGAAACTCTATGACAACAAATTATGTAACTACCACACACAGAGTTCAGTACTATCCTTGAGTTCAGGCTCCCACTGGGGATCTTGGAGCATATTGCTCCCTGCAGACAGGGGGTGGGGGTGGGGAAGTCTACTGTGTTTATTGGAAGGAGTCCCTATGTGTACAAATGCTTCATGTTCTGGGCTGCTACCCAAGTTTGGAGTCTTGAGTTCGACCTGCAGTGCTCTGGAAGAAAGGCCTGGCAAAATCCCAGCAAAGCAGCAATGGGAGGACCCCATGGAGCAGCTCCGCTCTGACACCTACGGGCAGCCTGAGTGAGCTAGAGGCAACCCGCAGGGGCTTGTTTGCTTCTCTGGCTTTATTTGCAGGAAGGGGAAGATTCAGCCTCTGAGGTGATGTTTTTCAAACATAGGGGAGTGACATTCCCGCATGGCGTGAGTCACTGGGACACTTCCTGTCTACCGTCAGAGGTGTTACTGTGGAGTCCGGCGCCTCACAACAGAGCTCTCTTTGTTTCACTTGGAGGGCTGTTCCTTAGCGAGGACAAGGCCTGAGCTCCTTCGCAATCCAATTGGAGCGAACCCAGGCGCTGGACTCACTGACCGACGTCATATGGAAGTCTTCGGTTACGCCCTCAGCGAGAAAGTGTATGTTGCACTTTATAGCAGCAGTTAGAACACATGCTATTTTGACAGACACTGCCCTGGGGGTCTTAAGTAGGCCACGTGATGTCATCGGAAGCGAGTGTATGGACTTTGAGAGTCCCCACCATAAACGTGACCCCAATATCCAACCACAGGGGACACACACAGCAGTGCCTCAGGCTTCCCTCCACGGGCCAGCGGCTGCTGGGCACCCGGCATGGTTATTTTTAGTCTCAGTATCTGTTGGAGGTAATCACAATTTCCCAAAAGTAATTAATGTGGAAAGCTTCTTCTCACAAGCAAGCCATGGCCACACGCGCGCACACACGTATGTGTACACACACGTGTGCATGCACACACAAGTACACACATACACCATCCCACCAGCTTGCTCTGATCTCAGCGATCAGCATTTATGCCAGGACCGACTTAACCCCTGAGCTCCAAGAACACAAAAACCAAACCTGCCCATGCCAGGTCGATTCCGACACGTGGCACCCCAGTGGAACCGTCCAACAGGCCGTAACCCTTTACAGATGCGGACTGTTGCCACTTCCTCCCGTGGAGCTGTTGGGGGGTTGGAACTGCTGACCTTTCTGTTATCAGCTGAGCTCTTATCCCGGGACCACCCAGCCCATGGCCATCACATTGATTCGACGCCGACTGACCCCGCGCAGCGGTGCTGGGAATTTAAATACTGGTGGGAGCAGACAGCCTCCTCGTTCTTCTGAGGAGTGACTGGTGGATTTGAACTGCTGGCCTCCTGGCTGACAGCTCAATGCACAGCCCACTCTGCCACCAGAGCCCCTTCCCTGAGCTCCGCCAGGCAGTAAACGGTCACCCACGATACTGTGCACTGTGCCTTCAGATGCATTGCTGTCCTTCTTACGCCTGCTGCTCAGATTCTTGATAAGCTACTTAAGCTTTAATTCTGTGGTCTTATTGTGTCGAATAGTGCCTATCTTCACACAATGCAGGCAAGTATATTGATGTTTTCATGCCCGAAGGTTGCCGACTTCACCGGATTTGCACTCACAGCAGTTTCTGCAGTCTAAGCCCCAAAGCAGTCTAGGTCTTTATAGGAGCTGGCTGCATGGGGTCGTTCTGGCCCGAAACAGCTGGTCAGCACCGTGCTAAACACAAGCGGCAGACGTCACATCTTCCATGCGGCTCCTCGAGTCCAATGGGTGCTGATTTGGTTTAAAAAACTCAAAGCAACCTGCACAGACATTCAGAGCCCATGCCACACCTGCATGTTCCATGTGTGGAACGTGGACCAAGACCGCAGAATGGCCCTTTCTCTAAGACCGTGGTTCTCAACCCGTGGGTCGCGACCCCTTTGGAGGGGGGTCAAATGACCCTTTCACAGGGGTCGCCAGATTGCTAAGAGCAGCAAAGTTACAGTGATGAAGTAGCAATGACAATAGTGTTATGGTTGGGGGTCACCCCCACATGAGGCACTGTATGAGAGGTTCACGGTGTGAGGAAGGGTGAGAACCACTGCCTTAGAGGCTGCATTAAGCAAGGTCCCTCAGGGAAGGCGTGAGGGGTAAAAGGATCTAAGCCTGGTGGCGTAGCAAGTCTGTATCTGTTGGGCTGCTCGTCACAGGGTCAGCAGTTCAAAACCACCAGCCACGCCATGGGAGAAAGACGGGGCTTTCTACTCCCATGGAGAGTAACAGTCTCAGAAACCTACAGGGGCAGCTCTACCCTGTCCTATGGGGTCACTACGAGTTGGAATTGACTCAATGGCAGTGAATGAGTGAGCTCTATCCATCCATCCATCCATCCACCAATCCATCCATCCATCCATCCATCCATCCATCCACCCATGTCTCCGTCCCTCTATCCGCTCATCATTATCTAACCACCTACCCACCCTTCATCCGCCATCCTCCTCCATCTACCCACCTCTACCCTCTTTCTGTCCGTCTGAGGTGCAGCGGTGGCTTGCGTGTTGCTGAGGCTGGACACGAAGCCACTAGTGGATCAGCTACCGGCAGGGTCAACGGCAGTGGACAGGTCACAGTGGCATTTTAGACGAAGCAGACGAGGAAGAAAACCCTGGCAATTCTGAACATTAGCCAAGAAATCCTGATGGACCGCCACAGGACATTTTCCTGATACAGTGCTACAAGGCGAAACCTCATCTTTTGCCCAGAGTGGCTAGTGGCTCTGAACTGCTGACCTTGTGGTTACCAGCCCAACACATAACCACTGTGCTACCAGGGCTCCTGAACAACAAATCAACATCTATCTATTTATACACATGTGCATATGTACAAAAATTTCAACCAAAAGCAACCCTCACAAATCCATTACTTCCCAAGTTCCTAGAAAGGCTCCTAGAATCCTTGCAGGAGTGTTAATTATTTTGCTAATGATATGGCCATATCTGTAGTGTGCTACCGTGTAAATGCACAAATCCAAGTCAGATAAATACATCTACATTAGAGGTTACTTTGAGAACTAAGGTGTGCCAGACCCAAGGCTGGTAGACTCAATCACCTCCGTGGAAGTTGGACACGGAATAGGAAAGACGGAGGAAGGATGGGTGCATTTGAATAACGGGCGGGTGGAAAACTCAAATTGTACAGACGCTCAAAGGACAATGAATCTGTTTTGGAAGGACAGCCAGAAGGCTCCCTAAAGGCAAGGGCCGTGGGACTGTGACCCTCATCCTCTGGGCACACTGTCGGGAGAGACCGTCCTTGGAGAAGGACAGCATGCTCAGTAGAGTGGACGGTCATCGAAAGAGAGGGAGGCCCTTGACACGATGGACACGGGGTGCAACAATGGGCTGCATCACAAACACAGCGGTGAGGAGGGTGCAGGCCTGGGCAGTGTGTCCGTCTGTTGTGTCCAGGGTCGCTGTGAGTCGGCACTGACTCAATGGCACCCAACAACAACAGCAGCAGCAGCAGCTCCCACATAGATTTCCACCTGCTTGCCAATAATACACATGCAAAACTATGTTTCTCTTTAAAAGCAGACATCCCGACTACAGCCCCTGGCTTATTCCTCCCCGGCCAAGGAAATGTTCCTCATGCGCTGTGGAGAAACGGATTTTTGAAGGTACAGGAGCGAGGCTATTCCATTACTTTAAATAAGAGTCTTTCAGAACACCACCACACCATTTTATTTTTCACTTAAAAAAAAATCACTTTGTGGGGGCTGTTAAAGCTCTTATAAGAAGCCCCACATCAGTTGTATCAAGGATATTTGTACGTCTGCTGCCACCATCATTTTCTAAACAATTTATTTTTCACTTTTTAAAAACAACTATTTTCTTCTACTTCTGTGTCTTCTATGCTTCCACGATCATTTTAGATGCACTAACTGCTGTGGAGTTAATTGGGACTCACAGCGAGCCCGGAAGACAGAATAGAGGACTTCTGTAGAGGGTTTCTAAGACTGCACATCGCTACGAGAGGACCCCTCCTCTTTCTTCAGGACAGCGTGGAGGGTTTTGAACTGTCGACCTTGAGCTCACCAGCCCTGCAGACAGCCTGCTAGGCCACCAGGGCTCCCCTTAAAGACCAAACTCACTCCCACTGCATGGATTCCAACTCCCGGGAACCCCTTCGAGAGGAGGGCACATCTAGTCCTCTCCTTTTGGAACATTCTGTGCTTCCCAAGCATTTAAAAAAACAGAACATTTTATTAGAGGCTCATACACCTCTTATCACAATCCATGCATACATCAATTGTGTCAAGCAGATTTGTACATTTGTTGCCATCATCATTCTCAAAACATTTGCTCTCCACTTAAGCCCCTGGCATCAGCTCCTCATTTTTCCCCTCCCTCTCCACTTCCCCTTCCTTCATTAATCTTTGATAATTTATAAATTATTATTTTGTCCTATCTTACACTGTCCAACGTCTCACTTGACCCACTTTTCTGTTGTCTATCCCCCAGGGAGGAGGTCATATTATGTAGATCCCTGTAATTGGTTCCCCCTTTCCAACTCACCCTCCTTCTACCCTCCCAGTAACGCCACTCTCACCACTGGTCCTGAAGGGATCATCCGTCCTGGATTCCCTGTGTTTCCAGTTCCTATCTGTACCAATGTACATTCTCAGGTCTAGCCAGATTTGTAAGGTAGAATTGGAATCATGATAGTGGGGGAAGGAAGCATTTAGGAACTAGAGGAAAGTTGTATGTTTTATCGTTGCTACATCGCACCCTGACTGGCTCATCTCCTCCCCACGGCCCTTCTGTAAGGGGATGTCCACTTGCCTACAGATGGGCTTTGGGTCCCCACTCTCCACCATTCACATTGATATGATTTTTTTGTTCTTTGATGCCTGAAACCTAATCCCTTCGACACCTCAAGATCACACAGGCTGGTGTGCTTCTTCCATGTGGCCTTTGTTGCTTCTCAGCTAGATGGCTGCTTGTTTACCTTCAATCCTTTAAGACCCCAGATGCTATATTTTCTGACAGCTGGGCACCATCACCTTACTTCACCACATTTGCTTATACACCTGCTTTGTCTTCAGCGATTGTTGGGAAGGTGAGCATCATGGAATGCCAATTTAATAGAACAAAGTATTTTTGCATTGAGGGAGTACTTGAGTGGAGGACAAATGTCTATCTGCTACCTTAATACTAAGCCTATAAATACATGCACAGAGATCTATTTCTCTATCCTCATATATAAATATATTTACATATGTACATGCCTTTATTTAGATCTCTATAAATGTCCTTTGCCGCTTAGCTCTTTCCTCTACTTCCTTTTAATTTCCTCTTGTCCCACTATCATGCTCAGCCTTCATTTGGGTTTCATTAATTCCTCTCGGTTACATTACCCTTGGTCACACCACACCAGGCCTCCTACACCCTTGTCACCACTGATTTGGATCACTTGTTGTTCCCTTGTCCCTGGGTTTGTTAACACCACTTCTTTTCCCCCCACCTCCCCCTCTCCCATGTCCCCCTGGAACTGTGGGTCTGGTTGTTTTCTCCTCCAGATTGTTCATCCAGCCTGTCTTATTTAGACAGACCTGCGGAGATAATAAAACAAGGCAGAGCAAAACAAAGCAACAAAAGAAAACAAAACAACAAAAAGCCAATGACAAAAAACAACACAACAACAACAAAGAAGGAAAGCTTGTAGTTAGTTCAAGGACTGTTTGTGTTTTCTGGTTGAGTCTGATGCTTCCCAAGCATTTTAAATGGAGATTTATGGAATCCCAAAGCAAATGTTTATCAGCCCTCTGTATTGCTATCATAAAACATTACTGTGGCAATAAACTTTCATTGCACACCCACTGGGCGTGTTTACCAGGAGGGATCAGCCCTGGAGACAGACATCATGTTTGGTAAAACAGAGGGTCATTCAAAAACCAAGAGGAAGCCCTCAAGGAGATGGGCTGACACCCAGCGACAATGGTGAGGACAGCTCAGGCCTGGGCAGGGTTTCGTTCCTTCATCGTCGTGACCAGGGTCGCTCTGAGTCGGAACAGCCTCTACTACCTACTGGCAACAATAAAGCAGTCCTGGCTCACTGACATGGCACGTGACCAGGGTCACAGCCCCATCTACCGTTTACATGGTCACGGCCAGGTTCCTATGCACACCCCCTGACTCCACAGCCAGGGCGAAGGGTGACCTTTAACCTTCCCGTAGTCCCCTAGAGGAGGCCTGGTAGCAGAGGGCCACATGCTGGGGACCAGCGAGGAGGCTTTCTGCTCTGACGTAAGGGTCCAGATCCCGAGCGCTACGGCTGAAGGCTAGGGATGACAGCCACAGCCCCACATCCATTTTGGGGTCTTCACATGGAGACGGCCCACAGGACCCCTCCACAGTGTGACAAAGCATGGATGTTTCTCTGAGGACTAAGAAGTGAAGCGCCTGACCCAAGCCAGCCACGGTCTTTACAGTCTCCTCCGCTGCCCGGGGAAGGAGGACACTGAACAAGGCAGACCGAGGAGTTTGAATTACGGGTCTCCGTGAGAGGAGACAGGGAAGATGTTGATCGGATTATGATTCCGGTGTGAGTGATTGTCACTGGGGTGAATTGTGATCCCCCAAAACCTTGTAAGTCTAAGCTAGGGGAGTGGCCCATTTTGCTATAAACTGGGTGTGAAATGATAGAAGAAACGAGGAGCCCTGTGACGTAGTGGTTACAGGTTGGGCTGCGATGCGAAACTTCGGCAGTTTGAAGCCACCAGCCGCTCCATGGGAGACAGACGAGGCTTTCTACTCCTGTAAAGCGTTACCCTCTTGGAAATACCAGGGCAGCTCTAATCTGTCTAAGAGGATTGCTGAGTCAGAATCGACTCTGTGCTAGTGTTTCTGTTTGTTTGTTTGTTTGTTTCCAGAAGCAACCAGGAAGGAGGGTGTCTCCCTGCCCTCAAGAAGGAAGAGCCAGGGACAGAGTATGTCTTTGGGGCCTTGAGATTCCTGTGCATAATCCTCCTCCATCTAGGGACTCTCGAGGAGCCTCAGAGGATGCAAGCAGCAGACCCAGGGCAGGTTTCCCGGCCCTCAGAGCAAGGTGGAGGGACCTCCAGGCACTGACATGGGGAGCTAGGTTTGCTGGCTTGTGGGGACAGAGCTGGGTGTCTCCAGGCTGAGCTATGAGTGTCCTTGGGCCTTTATCAGCAGTGCTAACGGGGTTCTGAAACAATCAAAGGCTTTAAGCTGGCCCATAGCCAACAAGTGCTATCATTGCCCAGGCGCAGAGGAGATCAGGCCCAGGGGCCCAATGAAGCCCCAGAAAGAGCCCAGCTTGGCAGGCATGGCGGAGAAGAGGCTGTCCTGAGTCAAGAACTGGATCCTGAAGATTTCTGGTTCGGGCATGGTAACGCATTAACGGCGTCCCTATTAAGCCCCACAGTCGTATCATCTGGGAGTTCTGTGTGGTCCTTTCAATGGATTATGGAATCCAGTTGAGAGGTAGGGAGTTCGTTGGGTGGGGAGGCTGGGGTCTGAGCTGGCAGAGGGGGAAGAGGCTGGGGGCCTGTGTGAGCCTGGGGCAGCTGCTGAAATGGGTGGCCTCCTTTGCCTGTGTAGTCAGAGGGTAAGAGGACCGCCCACACACACCTTCTCCCAAGGGCAGACACCGAATGATGAATGCGTTTCATTTCCTTTCATACAAAACCCGAGCAACATCATGGAGGCCGGCGTCTGCCTGGGCAGAGCGTGTCAACAAGACAGTCGTGGGCACCCTGCAGACACAGCCCCAGAGTCCTGGCCTCATGAGAGAAAGGTTGATTTTCTCGGAAGCCAATGACTCTGATTAACCTTAAAAATAAGACATCATGAGGGCCTATTACATGCCTGGCACCCTGCTGGGTGTTTCCACATTATCGTCATTAACCCTAAGAAAGCATGAAGGAATGACTAATATCCCTATTTTCCAGGTGTGAAAACAGAATCCCAGGGAATGAGAGAGTTGTCTAAGTGGCAGAGGAAGAATTCAAATCCAGCACCCTGAACTCCAGGCCCTGGGCTTGTTCTCTAAACCTGAGAGCGGAGACAAAGCCTGCAAGACGGCAATAAAAACCATGCAAATGGTTCCCCACTGTTATCTTCACAAAAGCTTCTCATAAGAACAGCCAAGGTATTTACAAGACCTTGTGGGGCAGCAGTTCACCTTCTTCAAGCGGCGATCCTTTCATACAGTTCCTCATGTGGTGGTGACCCCCCAACCATAACATTATTTTCGCCGCTAGTGCATCACCGTCATTTTGCTCCTGTTAGGAATCGGGCGTCCCCTGTGAAAGGGTTGTTCAACCCCCAAAGGGGTCACGACCCACAGGTTGAGAACCGCTGCTCTAGGGCTTGGGCATCCTGGTGGTTCTCCTGCAAGATCAGCAGTCTGAAACTACAGTTGCTCCACAAGAGAAAGACAGGGCTTTCTACTGCCACCAAGAGGTACAGTCTCGGGAACCCACAGGGGCAGTTCTACCCTGTCCCACAGGGTCGCCATGAGTTGGCATCAGGCTTACGGTTTTTGTTTAACAAAACTCAACCAAGCCTGCGCCCAACAAAGGGGGTCCCAGTGGGCGATGCTTCAAGCTTCTCGGTGGTCAGGCCAGCAGTTTGAGCCCACCAGCTGTTCCTTGGGAGGAAGGTGGGGCCCCTGCTCGGTAGACTTACAGCCCGGAAACCGTAGGGGAGCTGAGTCAGAATCAACTCAAAGGCAGTGAGTGGGCCTTAGTGACTATCTCTGGATCCAGAAAATCCGATGGAGCAGTTTGGCTGGGACACCCGGGGAATCGCCATTGAGTGGGAACCGGATGGCTGGCAGCCTGTTTGGCTGCTTGGTTTTGTCTGTGCAAAGTGAACCCTCACACCTAACACACCAAACTAGAAACCCCTGTCACCGCCATCGGCTCAGTCAATCCTGACTCATGGTGACCCCAAGTGGTACATTGCAGAATTGCCCCCAAAGGATGCTTTTGGCTGTAACAAAGAGGCAGTAATTAACAATCGCCATGCCCCCTTTGTGGGAACAGAATGCCAGGCCTCCTTCCGCACCCCTGCTGGGTAGGTCTGAACTGCTAACCTTTAGGTTGGTGGTCTAGCACAAATCATTTAGAGTTCACCTTTACTTACTGTTTCCCTGACTTGCTGGGTCTGAAAAAAATCAAAGGCTTTCAGGTGGTCCATAAGCATCTAGATCCCTTATTTCAATATGCAAAATATTTCCAAATGGAACCTTGTTGAATTAGATATTGGGAAGCAAACATTTTATGGGAGCAGAATGCTTCATCTTTCTCCCTTGGAGTGACCGGTAGCTTTGAACTGCTGACACTGCAGTTAGCAGCCCAACCTGGGATCCACTCCGTCACCAGGTCTCCCTCCTCTGGGTACAAACATTTTAGTGCCTGGAATCAGAAGAGGGCACTTTGACAGGGCAGGTCATACATTTAATGGGCTCTTGTGTTTTGTTTTTTTTTTCAGGCCCGCACACACCAACTGGTCTACAGTCGGGGCTGTGGAAGGCCCCTTTGTAATTTTCCTGAATTAAAGTAGCTATCAAAACTAACTCTTAATAGCATGTTCTAGTAAGACTTAACCTTAATAACTCTTAATAGCATGTTCTAGGAAGACTTGCTGTCCGGTAAGCAGCCTTGGACTGATAACATCAAGGCCAGTGGTTCAAACCCACATGCCACTCCTTGGGAGAAAGATGAGGCTCTCATAAAGATTTACAGCCTCGTAAACCTTATAGTGTCGCTAGGGACTAAAACAAACGTATAGGGCAGCTCAGTATCAGTGCTTTCAAGTCTGATGGGAAGTCACTTCTAGATCATTGTCACTAATTAACCAAAGCCCTTTGGTGGGGAAAATGGTTCCTGGGTTTGAATGCTCACCCAAAGGTGCCTTGGAAGAAAGTCCTGGCCATCTGCTTCCCCCAAACCGGGCACCGAAAACCCAGGGGGCACAGTTCTACTGACACGTGAGGTCGCTGTGAGTTGAAATCAACTCGATGGCAACTGGGGTTTAAAAAGTGAATAATTATTAATGAATTTTATTCTTGAAGTAACTGTTATCCAGGAGCCAGCACCGACTGCACAGACACCGGGTCTCATTTCCATCCGGGCCGAGCTCTGGGGAAAGCCTAAATGGGGCAGGATATGGGAGTTGATGGTGGGCGTGGTTTCAAGGTCAGCGGTTCAAATCTACCAGCTGCTCCTTGGGAGATGCTGTAGCACAGCCTTAGAAGCCTTTGCCACAGTTCTAATCTGTCCTCTGGGGTCACTCTGAGTCAGAATCAGCTCCATGACAAGGGCTGGCTTTTGTTTTACACTGCTGACCCTGAAGACATTTTTATGGAACTGCTTTAACCCTCCCCACACCAGTCTCTTGTGTCCTTACACAAGAAACACCTCAAGATGGCAAAGGCAGCCTTATTTCTCTTCCATGCCCCAGGGAACTGAGAGGGAGCCACAAGCCCAGGGCTATCCCCAACTTCCTTAAAGAATTCACCACGAATCCTGGCCAGACAAAGCCACCTCACTTGCACTTATCTGTGGGCTATGCGCCTTTAGCGGTGATGAATGGAAGGGACTGGGCTTCTTGCAGAAGTGGAATGAAGCAGCCAAGACTTGCATCTCTACTTCTCTCCTTCGCTCCCACCAAGGGCTGTGAGCAAGGCCATTCCAGGGTGTTATTGATTTACCAGGAGCCCGACTTTGCTGGGCAGAAGGTTCTGGAGAAAGGCATTGGACCCTGATGATCTCATTAACTCTCAAAGGCAATTTTCTTTTTGGGCGGGAGGAGATGGGAAGGAAAGGGAACAGGCAACATCAGGCATTCTAAGATGGGGAAGTGGCAGGTGGAAAGGAAGGCGGGAGAGATTAGGAAAGGGACAGGTGTGCCACCCCCCCCACCTGCCCATTCCATAAACCCAGCTCTTACTCCCAAAGGGCAAGGTGGAGACCACCTACTGCTGCCAGAAAGAAGGCGAAGAAACCTTCACCTGCTAGATGAACACATCTGTGTGACTCTCCAGAGGATGGCCGGATAGCGCCCTGCCCCAGACAAGTGCACCCCAGAGCCCCACCAGGCGGCAGAGAACATTGAGAACTGAAGTATGAGGATGTCTGCGCAAGGTTCCCGCAAGCACCCAGTCCCGTACCGGCAAGCTAGGGCTGAATCACCTAAAAATACAGCCTGGTTTCAAAACAAGCCTGCATGGCTTACAAGGTGCTTTCAACGGAGGCACAACCGGGGAGAACAAGAGTGCTCCGGAGGAGGAGCAGCGAGATCCGGGAAGGGGCCCTGGTGGGATCCCGCTTCTCTGGGCACCGTCCCGTGCCCTCGATGGGCCCACACTCCTAATTCAGGGGTCAAACTTGGCTCATCCCCAAATTCTGACACGCCACAGGCGGGCTTTCGGTGGCTCTGGGCGCTGGGGCGTGGGAAGGCACGTTCTCAGCGAGGGGGGGGGGGCAAGGCATGGCAGCAGCCTCAGCTTGCATCTCCCAGCCCAGCCATCCTGTGCCCAAGGCGTCTCTGCTAGACCAACCGCGGAGGACGCCGATCCACACGCAAGGGCTCGCTGGGGCCTCGGGGTTCAGGGGGAAGGTGCGGGCTGCAGTGGGGGCGGGGGGCGCGGGTAGAGCTTTCAAAAATTAAACCATGTCTGCTTCCAGAAAGGGAGCAACGAGCATTCTCTTCTCCCGCGAGCCCCCTGGATCGTGCCCCGACACCCGGTCCCGAGCAGCTGCGCTCTGCGCGCACAGACATCCACGCGCCCGGAGAGGAGCCCAGGCCGAGCTCGAGCCCCGGCTCCCCGCCGGGTCGCGTGCCCCAGCGCGGCGCCCAGCCTGGCGCGCGCCCACCCCCGTGCGCGCGCGGCCTGGGCTCCGGGCGCGTGTCCCCCAGGCGCCGCGCTCACCTAGCACCACCGCGGCCACGGTGGCGAGCAGCAGCCAGTTGTTGCGCACGAAGCGCCAGCAGTCGCAGCCCTTCCGGGCTGGCTTCCCCATGTCTGTTGCTGGGCGACCGGGCGCGGAGGGCCGGAGTGTCGCGGAGAGGGTGCGCGCGGACCGCCGTCGCCGCCGCCGACTGTCAGCGCCTGGCCCGCCGCGCCCGAGCCCGAGCCGCCGCCGGCTCCTTGCGTGCGGCGCGGGCTCCTCCCGCCGCCGCGGCCGCCGGCCAACCAGCGCGCAGGGCGGGGCGGGGCGGGCGCGGGGCCGGGGGCGCTGCCGCGGGGGGCTCGCGCCGGCGCCGCCCACGCCAGTGCTGCGGTTTCGGGTTTCCTGCTGGCCCTAACCCTGGGGGCGGGCCGCCGGCCTCCTCCCCTCCCCGCCCCCCACCACATCGCCGGCCCCCAGCGCCCTTGGATTTGGGGAGTGGGGGTACCTTCGAAGGAAGGGGGACAGTACTGCGCTGGGTCCCCATTACTCCCCCTGGAAGCCCGAAGCCTCCTGGAGGAAGGGCGCACTGTGCTGGGTGCAAATCCGGCCTCGTCCCCCCCAACCCCACAGACCTAGGTATTATTCAGAGTGGGCACCCCCGCCCCCCCATACACACGCCAAAGCACAGGTATCAGTGACTGCTTTTAGGAGTGGAGGGGGCGAGCGCCCCGCAGGACTCTTGGGTGCCGTGGGCCTGCACTCCGCGTCTAGACCGCATTCAGTGGGACCTCTTTGAATTTCACTTTTGTTCCGGGACACCTGCTCTGTGGCCATTGGGAGACTTGGCAAAGCATGGAAGGCTGAGAACCGGCCCAGGCTGTTCTGCGGACGGGATGGGCGGCCCTCAGCCGGTGCCAAACGCCTGGCTGGGCACACGCAGGAGTGGGGGAGACTGCGTTCGTCATGGCAGCCGGGTTTTCTCCTTCTCCGTGCTGCTTCGCGGTCTTCTCTTCGCACCCCCTTTTCACACCCTTTCACACCCTCAAGGGTACATAGTGGTGACCCTGGAGGTTGGTAAACCTCCTGCCTCTCTGGGGGCTGAAAGACCTGACTTTCTGCCCCTGTAAACAGTTAACAGTCTGGGAAGCCCGAGGGGCAGTTCCACCCTGTCCTGTAGGGTCATCTTGGTGACATTGACTCAGTGGCAGTGAATTTGTTTGGGAGGGGGGGCGGTCGTTCTCATCTTCCCATCTGCAGCTGTCAGCTGTCTTCGGATTCCCTTTTCCTACAGTTAAATGACCTTTTTCACCTGTGGAATCTCCATGCTGACTGGGGAAAAAAAATCTCCTCTACTGGCGCTTCTGGTAGCATATCATCCCATAAAACCAGAGCTTCCTTTTGGTTTAAATGTTTACAAGTATCCTTGAAGGGAGGGAGCCTATCAGTCGTGTCTAGTGGGTTAGGAATGCGTCCAGGATCTTCTTTCCAGAGAGAGGGGAGTGAAACAGAGGGCTCCCAGGTGACTGGATGCCCGAGGAAGAACTGGAGACATATCAGAATAGGGGAAGAGATCAAGAAAGAGAAGAGTAAACTTCATTCCACAGTTAACAAAGCAAACGAACAAAACTGGAAAAACCCCAGTGCCCACCGTGGGGGGCTTGGACCACATATTGTGTCGCACCCTGCGTGGGCTACGCAGCCTGTCTGAGGAAGTTCATGAAGTGTTTAGCAGCGCAGGCGAGCCCAGGTTCTAATATTATGAGGGGGAAGAGCAAGAGCCACGTTGTGCAGACATGAAGTAAAATTCTGTACAATACGCAGACAAAGCAAACACAAACGCACTGGGGAAACAATTGGAAGGAAGCACATCAGAATTTCAGCAACAGTCTTCTTCAGCTGTTCGTATCAGGGTATCAGGATTGGTTTATTTTATTTCTTTACAAAATTGGACAGTTTTATTGCTCTTCAAAGGGAACCCTGGTGGTGGGGTTACTGCAAGGTCAGCAGTTTGAAACCATCTGCGGAAGAAAGATGGGGCTTTCTACTCTTGCCAGCAGTTAGTCTGGGAACCTCATGGGGCAGCTCTACTCTGTCCTCCAGAGTCCCTGTGAGTCAGCATTGACTCGGTGGCAGGACGTTTTTAATTCACATAGAATTCATAGACTGTTTACTTCACTGACTTGTGTACATTTAAAATGTGCAATCATCACTGCAATCCATTTGGGAAACTTTCTGCACGTTTGTTCTCATGAGCTCCCCATTTCTTCCCAGCCTCCCCTGCCATCACCCTAAGAAACTATTCCTCTAGGCCCTGTCTCTATGGACAGACCTGTCCTGCATGTTCTTTAAAGAAAACCACACCAGACTCGCCGCGCCTACCCCCAACAACGAGAGGAAGGTGCAGGGCCTGCCTCTTTTTCACTGCCCCTGGACGATACTTTACCAATGAGCTGCTTCTCGTGCCTGGCATCGTGTAAGGAACGCCACTGATTCCTTCCATGTTACCGGCAGGTGACCGAGTACCCCCTGCTAGTTATGAAGGGAAAGAGAGGTGCATGCAGCCAGAGCACGTTCAGTTGGCAGAAGAGGTTGGGATATAAACGGGAAAAGGCGTTCGGAAACGCAAAGTGAGGTGTCAGCTTCTGCGGTCACCTAGAAATAGTTTGCTGGATGAGTCTGGCTGTCATAAAACAACCACAGTTGGTTGCTTTGCCCTCGTGCTGTGGGAGCCGGGAGAAAGGGCTCATGGGTAACAGCCTCCTTCAGTGCGTCCCGCAGCCTCTCCAGCCGACCAGTCTGTCCTGTCCACAGGACAGAAGCAGGTGAGGTCAGCATGTCTAGGCTTCCTCTCTCTCCCTTGGGATAAATTTAACGGTAAAAGGCCCCAAATCCACTGCCATTGAGTTGATCCTGGCTCGTAGGGACCCTTACAGGCCGGCTACGGTTTCTGAGACTGCGAATCTTTTGCAGGGAGAGACGGCTTCATCTTTCTCCCAGGGATTGGCTGGTGGTCTGTCCCACCGCACACCACCAAAACCCCAAACCAGACTCACCGCCCTGGAGTAGATTCTGACCCATAGCGACTCTGTAGGCCTCTGAGGCTGCCCCTCTTTCGGGGAGCAGAGAGCATTGTCTTTCTTCCACCGAGAGGCTGGTGGTGTCCAACTGCTGACCTTGTGGTTAACAGCCTAACACATAACCACTAAGCCACCAGGACGCCTTACAAAGTGAAAGCAAATGAACTGCAATTCATTGAGCCTTCGTAATACTCCTCCAAGTGATATAAAGATGATTTAGTACAGAGAGTCTTATGCATTGTTGAATGTCCCTGAACTCTGGGCTCCAACAGAACGTAGTCGTTTGGCTTTTATGAGTCCCTTCTGACACACCCAAGAGTGATTCCATTTCATTCTGGAACATGGAAAACGAGGGAGAAGAAAAAGTTCTCAATCTGCTTCACCCTCGCTGAGCTGTGTCCTTGAACACATCATTCAGCCTCTCCGCACCTGAACTTACCACGTGGAAGAAGAAATAGAAATATATCCCAATATAAATCCCTGTTGAAAAAGAGGTGTATGGAAAAAAATTCAACCTCACTTGTACCCAAAAGAAGTGCACATTTAAACTCGTCTGGATCAGCTTGACAATAATAGTTAACAAAAAATATTTTGCATTTACAAGGATAAAATTTATAATTTCAACATTCTGACTTGTATGTTCAGGGAGCTCTGGAGGCTGAGCCGGTTTGCTCTTTGAGCTGCTAAGCACAAAGTCAGCCATTCAAACCCACCAGCCGCTCCACGGAAGGATGAGGCTGTGGACTCCTGCAGTCCCCTAACCACAACTCTGTGTGTGTGTGCGTGTGTGTGTACGTGCGTGTGTGTGTGTGTGTGTGTGATAACAGGAACATTACTAAGGGACCGATTTCCTGTTGCCTTTCTGCACACATAGCCAAACTAAAACCTCACTGCCAGGGAGTTGATTCTGGCTCTTAGGGACCCCACCATCTCTCTACAGAGGAGGTCGCCCATGCTTCACCCTAGGAGTTTAGAAGCTTGGGCGATTCTGTTAACAGAAGGAATTTAAAGATAAAAAGCATTCCACTTCTGCTTGATCTATGGAGTCCTGCCTCAGGGAAGACTTATCTTGGCAAAGATGGTCCCGCTGTCCTTGGATCTTTATCTTCTGCTTATCTATCAAGTCCCAGGTCACTCTCACTGTCAGAGTCAGTAACAATGACCCTGCAGGACAAACTAGGACTGCCCTGTGGCTGTCACTCTGCATTCCCCAGAGACCCCCTTGTGCAGGGGTCTCTGGGACTTCATTCCTCAGGACCACCAGTTCCTGGGGACAGGGGTGCTGGAATGGGGTGCTGGGGCAGTGACCTTCTGCGGACCTGGGGAAATCAGGTGAAGGAGGTCGACATGCAGAGGCTGCCAGATTAGGCACTAGCAGGAGCTCAGGCAGGCTCCGGGGCTCAGGTAAATCCCAACCAACCAAGAAAAGGAACGAGACTGGCTTCCAAGACCCGGGGTTTCAGCTAAGAAGGCCCAGCCAGGGATTCGGAGGACAGTGTTGGGAGACAGCATCCAAATAAGCCCACACAACACACTGGGCTAATTGTTTGGATTCGTTCATTCTAGGAACCGCTTTCCTTCCTCTTATTTAGGGTTTGACCTGGTCACTCGTCCTCCAAAATAACCCACATTCTAGATCAGTGGTTCTCAACCTGTGGGTCGAAGAATCCTTTCACAGGGGCCACCCAATTCATCACAGTAGCAAAATGACAGTGATAAGGAGCAATGAAAATAATGTTATAGTTGGGGGTCACCACCACATGAGGACCTGTATGAAAGGAAGGGTCCAGGTATGAGGACGGTTGAGAAGCGCTGTTCTAGATCCTGCTTCTTCACGCTGTTGCATCCTGTTTCTCGGCGTGTTTCCTCACACTGGCAATGCATTTATTTCTGTAGCTGGAGTGCTCCATGCACGCTCCCTCTCCCTGCCACTGAGTCCACGCTGACGCACAGCCACCCTACAGGACAGGCTAGACCTGCCCCTGCGAGCTTCCAAGACTAACTCTTTCCAGGAGTAGAAAGCCCCTTTTTTCTCCCAAGGAGCGGCTGGTGGTTTCAAACTAGCTGCTGACTTTGCAGTTAGCTGCCCAATGAGTGATTGCTAGGTCGCCAGGGCTCCTTCACTACCCGCTGGTCATTTGATCTTTTCATTGTTGGTTGCCATGGAGTACAATGGGGGGGAGGGCGGGGGGAGGGAGCCATTGTCAAACAAAACGTTGTCCAGACCTGCGCTGCCTTCACGTCAAGTTTGCTATGGCCACTCAGTGTTGCGGGTACCTCCAACCCAGGGTGCTCAGCTTCCTGGATGACATCAGGGGCTATTCCGTTAGGAGCCATAGAGTTTTCTTTCACTGATTTAAAAAGAAATCATTTATTGGGGGTCTTACAAATCTTACAACAATCCATCACGCAATAGTATTAAGCACACGTGTACGTATGTTGCCATCAACAGCTCCAAAACCATTTCTACGCAAGCCCTTGGTATCGGCCCCTCCTTCCTTAACGATTTTCAAAAGTCGATCTCCAGGCCTTTCTTCTTAGTCTGTCTTACTCTGAAAGAGCTGCTGAAACCCACTCACCCTGGATGACTCTGCTGGTATTTAAAATGCTGCAGCAAAGCTTCCAGCAGGGTGACCCCATGCAAGGGACAACCCAGGGTGACAGAGGAGCACATGCATCTAGCTGTCCACACGTTCCTCTTCCTTATCTCTTCCATCATCGCTTCCTTCCTCCCGTTACACGCGGAAGACAATCTGGAGAAGGGGGAACGTCACATTTTATCTTGGCTGAAGGAGCTCCATTTGCAAACCTGGAAGGTGTCCATGACTGGAATTGGAAGTGCTGGTTTACTCTGGGGTCAGATCTCCTCTGTTCAGACACATGGCCAGCGTGCTTCTAGAAAGCAGGGGCCGTATCTTATTGACCAGTGATTCCTCAACACCTAGCACAGTTCTTGGACCATATGTTTGTGTCTACTAAAACTTTCCTGAGCACCACTAAGGCCGTTACCCATTAATAGTTCATCTAATTCTCCCATAAGGACTGCAGGCAGGGTGCACACTGTAAACCCGTAGCTACAGGCAACATCAGAATTAACCTGGCCCTAGTGAGGGAGTGGGCTAAGTGTTGGACTAAGAACTGCAAGGTCAGCATTTTGAGGTCACCTGCAGCCCCTTGGGAGACAGACGAAGCTTTCTACTCCCATAGGGGAGGAAGGGGGAACCAATCAAAATGATCGACACATAACCACCACCACCACCACCCAGGGGGATGAACAACAGAAATCGTGGGGGAAGGGAGACAGCGGTCCGTGTTAAGATAGGAAAATAGTAATTCATCATTTATCAGGAGATCATGAGCGGGGGAGAGGGGAGGGAGGGAAAAAAGAGGAACTGATCCCAAGGGCTCAAATAGAAAGTAAATGTTTAGAAAATATGATGGTAACACATGTACAAATATGCTTGACACAATTGATAATGGATTGTTATAAGAGTTGTAAGAGCCCCCAATAAAATGATCTTTTAATAATAGTAATGAAAGGTACAGTCGTGGAGACCCAGAGGCAGTTCTACTCTGCCTTATAGGGTGGCTGTGATTGCAATCCACTCAATGGAAGTGAGTTTGTCTTTTTAATCCTGCTTTATGAAGCCCTGGTAGCGCAGTGGGCTGTGCTTTGGGCTGCTAACCACAAGGTCAGCAGTTCAAACTCCTCAGCAGCTCCTCGGGAGAAAGATGAGGCTTTCTGCTCCTCTGAAGATTGACAGCCTCAGAAACCCAGCGGGGTAATTCTGCTGGGCCATGTCAGGTCCCTAGGAATGGGCCTTCATGACTCATCGGCAGTGAGGTTTTTTTCTTTTTACTTTTTCTATGCTGCATCGTTGTTTACGATCTTATGTCGACTCAAAGGTAGATAAGCCAGACGGTGTGTACAGTTCTTGTGTTACTATCACAGGATTATCCTCTTCCTGGTCACGGCACAGAACTGTGCGGAGGAGCTATGAAAGGTGGGGAATCCCCAAGGGCTGTCTCCCAGCAGGAAGAGGCAGCACGAATGCCCTGATTTTTGTAATGCTGTAGCTGGAGAGTGAGGACAGATTTCTAGGTGTGTCATTGAGGTTTATTAATCTCAATCCTGGGGCCACAGCCCCGTACACGGTTTATGCAAATAGGACTGATCTGAGTCATGAACCACGCTAGCTACCGGAGCCCTGGTGACTCGGGGGTTAAAGCGCTCCTCTGCAAACCAGCCATGGGAACACCCCCACCCCCCGTCCCTCCGTGGGAGAAAGACTGCTTCCATCACCATCTGCAACCTTGACGGGAGAACTGTTGGGGAGTTGGGCGCGTAGTTTAAACACTCGATGATCCAAAAGATGGCCTCCTACCTCATTTCCAAAGATACCGTTGTCAAAACTAAAAAGGGTCCCTGCTTGAGGTGGAATGGTGTCAGCGGCTGTTTTCTCACTGAGAAAGCAGGTCACTCCCTCCCTCTCTGCCACCCACCCTGTGGGACAGAGATCTGCTGCTCTGAGCTTCTGAGATGCCAACTTTTATGGGAGAGGCTGGTGGTTTCAAACTGCTGACCTTGGGCCCAAGGCTGCTCCCCTATTCAAAGTTCAAAGAGCGTCTGTGATCTTTACCGGGACCCTCTTTCCTCACCGCAAGTTAATTCCTTAACCTGGAGTAGTAGGGAATACGGCATGCCCTAGGACAAATGTTCCTTGAAGTCTCACAATCTAAAAGGAATTAAAAAAAAAAACAACAACAACAAAAACCCATCCATACAGGGAGGAGGGAGGAAATACATAAAATCTGAAAATAAACTAAACAAAATGGTGGATGAAGACAAGGCGATTCACAGGCTTGGAAGTCGTAAAATGACAATCAGTATCACTTGCCAAGATTACAGGGCAAATAAAAATGATTTTTATCGAATGCCATTAAAAAAAGACCATCGCTGATCAAGGACCCTGGGCCCCTCATCTGGTCTTTTGGTTACAATTAGCAAAGGCTAAGCCACTCTCCTTTATCGAATCAAAGACTCAATGAGGACTGGGGTAAGCTCATGGGGCGGGCCGGGGGTGGGGGGTGGGGGTGGGGGGTAAGTCATTTAAACTGTTGAATACAAAATTGAGGCACAGGAATGTAATTCACAATCAAAATTGCTTAAAAATATATAATATAGCTTTAAAAAAAAAGACCAAAGATGAAGAAAGAACCTCATGCACAGGGGTGGATAGGTGAGGGTGGGCATGGGGTGGAGTGCTGTGCAGGGAGTGTAACTGGGACATGGTCACTATTCTGATTCCATGGATGGGCTGTGCAGTTATATACACTATATGGTTCTTTGTCCATCTTACAATCCATAAATAAATGGGGAAAATAATAAAAGTCAATCATTTTCTTTTTGGAAAATTAGAGAGAGAAGGCTCACAGCCATAAAAGCTGTCCACACTCCTTACCCATCCGATCAAAACACTGGTCTGAGTGGGTGTCAAAGAGGAAAAGTAACATTCAAACGGATTTAAACTCTTTTGTGACATAAGAGATAGTTTTAAAACAGGCTAAGAGAGAGCTGACCAGGGGCCCATTTCCCAGCTGGGTGGCATCTTGCCCATCACCAGCGGTTCACACGCACAGGAGGGCATGCGGGGCGGGCAGCCTCTAAGGGCTTTCCTGGGGCTGGACGTCTTTTTCTCTTCCATGTTTTCAGACTTCCTCCCTCAGGGCTCAGTGTCAACCCAGTGTCTCTACTCATCACTCACAAGGGCCTGCTTCTTACAGGCGACTGCGCCCCTGCCCACCAACTCTCTGGAGTGCTGAATATCAACATGAGAAAACCCGCGGGGTGGGAGGCAGGGTTAGGTGGGAAGTGGAAAAAGAGGGAGGACAAGGAGCAGGGAGGAATTGGGAATCCTTAAGCTTCAGGACTGGAACCAAACTTACACCCCAACCCCAACCCACGACCAGCTCCATTTTCAGCCAGCTAACAGGGACACCTCTGAAGGGATCAATAGCACCCAGGACACACCTTAGAATAACCAGTCACCTGAGAGCTTAAGGGCAGTGTGTACAAAGGTCAGAGTTCAGAAGGGCTAGGAGAGGAGGAGGGATGGAAACAGGAAACTCGGGCAGGAGAAGGATAGACGGGAGTCCGTGGAAGGGAGCAATCACTGAGCCGGAAGAAAACATGTGTGAATTGTCCGGTGAATTATGCCCCGTAAGCCTTCACTCAAGTGACAATAAAAAGTAAAAAAAAAAAAAGTCTGTTTGCTTCCCTGATTTAGAATATTTTTTAAGAGAATTATTTCCCTTCTCCTTCCTTACACTTCCTGTTTGAGGTTGAGTTGGGGGGCAATTAGCATCTCCTTCCCAAAGCACAGCTGCTTCTAGGAGAATTAAGAGGTCAACACTCACTCACCATAGCCCACCCTGAAGGGAAAGAGATGAAAAACTTTTGATGCGTGGTCTATTTCCAGGAGAGGAGCTTTCATCATCCACTGCATTACTCGTTGGGCTGCTGACCTTGAGGTTAGCAGTTCAAATCACTAGCCACTCTGCAAGAGAAAGAAGAGGTTTTCTACTCCTATCAGAAGTTAGAGTCAGAAACCCATGGGGGCAGTTCTTCCCTGTCCTTTAGGGTCCCTGTGAGTCCCACCAGCTGGATGACAGTGAAGATGTTGTTGTTATATTTCAGGAGCTCTGCTGGTGTAGTGGTTACAAGTTGGGCTGCAATCCCGAGCGTCTGAAGTTCAAAACTACCAGCTGTTCCGTGGGAGAGAGACAGGGCTTTCTACTCCTGTAAGAAGTTACAGTCTTCAAGGGAACGGTTCTCCCTGTCCTGTAGGGTCGCTAGGACTTGGCATCTACTCACTGGCAAGGACAGTTTTTCCCTTTCTTACTTTGAGCGGCTCTGTCCCGGGGAGGGAACTGGGAAGCAGAAGAGCCCGGGGGCGAGTTGGGAAGGCAGCGAGAAATAGAACAGCCGGAGGAGAAGTGAGAGGGTCCCAGGAAACTTGAACAGGGTTTAGTGTTGCCTCTCTCCCTCCTCACTCTTTCATCTTTCAAGTTAGAGGCACTCAAGTCTGGCCACTTGAAAAATGTTGCCACCCAGTTATTTCCAGGATAAGGGCAACTTTTATGGCCCAGGGCTTCACCCACCACGTGTCAAATGCTCCCGAGGGAAGTGCATCCTAAGTGCATGCGAGTGCATTTATTTACCGAGTCGGCCACCTGCTTCCTGAGAGCCCAGGACTGCTTGAACACAATGGATCATCCAGGGTGTGAGCGGTCTCACCTGCCTTTATGAATCTCCAGTGGGTCAGAAAATGTGTTCAAGATCATAGGACAGATATGGGCTTCCCCAAGAGAGAGATTGGTGTATTTTTACACAAAGTGTTCCTTTTTAGGGGTTAGGGTTTTTTTTTAAAATATCTTCTATCCTGTTAAGTAAGGGCAATGGTTTCCACTAATGATGTTCGAGAAGTGTCTAAGTCAGTGCGTACCACATGCGATGCGGTCGTGTGGTGAAGGACCGTGCCTTTGTGGCTGGTGCGTTTGAACCTCCAGTCTGGCTGGCTCAATCCCAGAGTGCAGCTTCTGCCACTTGTGACTCAGTACAGAAGTCTGACAACACCCAAAACCACTTGGAACCTCCCTCGGAAGACGATCCCAGCCCTCCTGGGCTTTGTGGCAGTGCCAGCTTGCTGTCAGAGTTTCATGACACATCCTCCCTGTTTCTGGGTGTAGCTCCTTGCTGTCCCTCCTGTGAGGAGACTCCCCTAGTAGGTTTGCTCTGAGTTCCCCTGGGGAGTGACCTGATCCCTAGACACGTGGTGAATCCTTTCGTTGACCCAGAGTAGAAGTCGTCTCGCTGGGTGGGGCTCCGTGTACCAGAAGAAGCTGTGGATGACTGGTTAGCAACACACTTCCTTGGTGTAGTCCTGAGGCTGTTCTAACGCTTTTGAACTCCACCAGAAAGTTTGGTGCCTAGAGAGCTTTTTCATGAGTGCGCCCAAGGAGAGAGATGAGGTTTCCCACTCCCATAAATAGTTACCATTTCGGAAACCCGCAGAGGCCGTTCTTCCCCATCCTATAGGGCTTCTGTGAGCTGGAATTGACTCGGCAGCAGTGATTTTGGTTTGGGTAGATAGCTAGCCGTGGTGGCATAGCACTTAAGAGTGGAACTACTAACTGCCAGTTCAGCGGTTTGAAACCACCAGTCTGCAGGAGAATGTAATATGGACAAAGGATTATCAACATGATGTGTAAACTAGTTCGGGATGCACTTTCCAGCTCTCGGGTGCAGTTTTGTTGCAGTAACCAATGCCCCTACACACTCAGAGCTGTACAACAGCAGGTGTTTCTTGTTCGTGCTCGGTCCCTTGTGGGCCTGCTTCCGCTCAGTTTCACCTGGTGTTCTCGTTTTAGGGCCTGGGTTGCAGGAGCAGTCCTAGTGCTGGTCTTGGGATGGGGGATAAGGGATGTCAGCCAGGGGATGGCTCTTCATCTGCCCTCAAGTATGCATATCATACTCCTTCACACTTCATTGGCCTAAACAACTCTTGTGAGCCAAGCTGAAGTCAAGAAGCAGGGATGGAAGACCTTCCAGAGGCAGAACCCTGGGCAGGGTGGCAGCAAATCACTCAACTATGAGCAACTGCGCCACTCCCTGTGGGAGCAACGTGGGTGAGAGTTGAGGGATGGATAAAGAGGCATTTCAAAGTGGATAGGATCAACTTTGTCCCACCCCCCCACCCCCCACAAAGAAACAAACCTATGTCCACGCAAACCTTTCTGGCTCCTAAAGACACAATGGGTACAGTAGAACTGCCCCAGAGGGTTTCCAGTGCTGGAACAAACCAGTGTTGGAAGACGTGCAACCAGAGTGCTCCTTCGACGCAAAGATGCTAAGACTTTGTCTCACATACTTCGGAAAGGTCACCAAGAGGGGTCTGGCCACTGGAGCAGGATGTCGTGCTTGATACAGAGAGTAGAGAGTCAACAGACAAGAGGAAGACCCTGGAGGAAGTAAGATCCCCAGCAAATCATCTGGTGCTGGCGAAGAATATTGACGGGACCATGGACCACCAGAACAAACAAATCTGTCTTGGAAGAAGTACAGCCAGAATGCTCCTGAGACTGGACGATGGTGAGACTTCATCTCATGTACTGGGCACGTGTTGTCAGGAGGGACCAGTCGCTGGAGAAGGACATCATGCTTGGTAAAGTGTAGGGGCAGTGGCAAAGAGAAAGGCCATCAAGGAGATGGATTGACACAGGGGCTTCAACAAGAGGCTGCAACACAACTGATTGTGAGGATGACAAAGGGCCTAGCAGTGTTTTTTTTTTCCTTCGGCTCAGTATGTGCCTGGCAGTGTTTCATTCTGTTGTGTATTGTGTGACTATGAGTCAGAACCGATTCTATGGCCCCAAACCACCACCGCCCCCACCCCCACCCCCCCCCCACCTCCTCCTCCTCCACTTCCACCTCTACCACCTCCACCTCCACCTCCACCACCTCTACCTCCTCCACCTCCACCACCACCACCACCACCACCTCCACCTCCACCTCCACCACCACCTCCACCACCTCCACCTCCACCTCCACCTCCACCACCTCCACCACCTCCACCACCTCCACCTCCACCTCCACCTCCACCTCCACCTCCACCACCACCACCACCAGCACCACCTCCACCACCACCACCACCTCCACCTCCACCTCCACCTCTACTATCTCCACCTCCACCACCACCACCTCCACCTCCACCTCCATCATCACCACCACCACCACCTCCACCATCACCACCTCCACCACCATCACGACCACCTCCACCTCCACCTCCACCTCCACCTCCACCTCCACCTCTACCTCCTCCACCGAAGGGCCGCAGTGAGCGATGGCAGCAAACAGCAACACTCTTTATGGAAACGGCCTTCCTCATTGCTGTCCTGTGGCATGCACTGATGGTGGGTTTGAACCACTGAACGTTTGGTTTGCAGGCAAGCACTTTACCTGCCCTCTGTGCCACCAGGTTTACTTTTCCATAGCCTAGAAGGACAGAATTGCTTTATGGTTCAACACTCATTTCGCCCCATCTTAAAGACGCTGTGAGATGCTCTGAAAGCGTCCTAAGCAGAGTCCCTGATATGCAAAAGGGAAACTGCAGGGGATTGACCTGCTTCTCACTAGATCAGGTTGATACTCACACAGAGAAGAAAGCCCAATCTTGCACACACTCAATCGATGCCCCACCTTGCCAAACTGTACCACAGCCCCGTCGACCGTTATAAGTCTTTGTTCGACCTGGCCGGTTCATTTCCGATGAGTCCCTCCCAGACAAAGGGGTCACCATGAGTTCTGTTATGTGTCAGCAGAGTCCTCATTTAGCAAATCAATGCAGGACATCTCCACTTCCAGAGAGCACATCAGCCTGGTCTTCGAAGCTCCTAAGGAAGAACCCAATTCCCTGACTGCTTTCTTCACTCAGGACTCTTTGGGGCATCCAAGAACGGAAGGTCTTCTTTCAGAGAACCACGGAATCATTCGGCTCATTTGGGGCCCAAGCTCTTTCAGACTGCTCTTGTTGTTTTTTAATCATCTTATTGGGGGCTCATACAACTCTTATCACAATCCATGCATCCATCCACTGTGTCAAGCACATCTGTACATTTGTTGCCGTCATTCTCAAAACATTTGCTTTCTGCTTGAGCCCTTGGTATCAGCTCCTCATTTTTCCCCCTTCCTCCCCGCCTCCCCCTCAAGAACCCTTGATCATTTATAAACTATTATTATTTTGTCATGTCTTACACTGTCCGACGTCTCCCTTCACCCACTTTTCTGTTGTCCATCCCCCAGGGAGGGGGGTTATATGTTGACTGCTCTCATTTTGAAAGCACGGCAGATTCAGAATACTTTGTCAAGCCAGAAAGGAAGAGCTGGAACAGACCCATCGCTTGGAGACAAATGAAGGACGAAAGGAGATGGCTCTTTTTGCCTCTTTCCCTGCCCTCTCTGCCCGCAAGTCCCTGTGTGGTTTTGTGTGTGAGTGAGTGAGTGAGTGTGTGTGTGTGTGTGTCTGATCGCTGCTCCTTGACGCGCCTCCTGGGATGGGATTGCTTTGAGTGCTTTCTGGCGTGTGAGACAGTAACTGCGCAGTTTCCTAAGAGCCCTTGATAGTCCAACCTGGGGGAAAGAATGGTGAGGTCGCAGCCTTGATGGACACACCCTGCTACAACGATTAAGAATAGACTATGTGCCTGAGGCGTCTTCATGGGGGCACAGCCTGGCCAGGGAAGGTGCCTGGGCAGAGTCACGTGGGGCTCTGTCCAGGCAAAAACACGATGGTGGCTTTGTTGATGGTGGTGGCTGCCGTCACCCCCATTCAGATCATACAGTGGAACTGCCCCACAGGGATTTCAAGCCTATGAGATTCTGGAAGAAGATCACCAGGCCTGTCTTCCAAAGTGCCTCTGGGTGGGTTTGAACCACCATCCTTCCAGCTAGGAGTTGAATGCTCAAGCTTTTGTGCTGCTCAGGGACGCCCATGTTTGCATGATCATTCTTTATGCCTGTATAGAAGTTACTCTCTCTCAAAATCTCTCACTGCCCGCGAGTTGATTCGGATTCATAGTGACTTTATATAGGACAAAACAGATGCCCCTCTGTAGGTTTCTGGAAAAGTAACTTTTTATGGGAGTAGAAAGCCTCATCTCCCTCCCACCCACCCCCACCCCTGGAGCAGCTGGTAGCTTTGAACTGGTGGTGTAATGGTTACCAGTTGCACTTCTAACTGATAGGTCCACAGTTTGAAACCACCAGCCTCTCCGAGGGAGAAAGATGAGGCTTTCTACTCCTGTAAAGAGTTACAGTCTCGGCATCCACAACAGCTCAGTGAAACTTTAAGTTCCATTTCTAAATGGAAATGCAGTATCAGACCTAATGTAGGGGAGACCCATGGTGACCCGCTTCTTCCCCTCCTAGGAACAGTTTTAGGGAGCCCCACTTTATCTGGGCTCCCCTCCGACCTCACTGGCCATCACTTCTTCACTGCCTTTGTAGGTTTTCTTCATCTTCCCAATCTCTCAGTTTTGGGAGTGGGGGACGCACCGCTCAGTCCTTAGCCCTCTTCCCTCTCGACACACCTTCCCCAGGTAATCTCCTGCCGGCCTCAGAGCTGAAGGCATCGGGATATTCCTAACTCCAGGCTCTTCCTGAAACACTACTCCTCTTCTCCTGTCCTTCCCGGAGGTAAGAGCCACACAAAGGCCAGCGATCACCTGTCCATCAATAAATTGTACTTCATGCTATTGAGTTGTCTGCCAAGAAGTCCGGTGACACCTTTAAAGTGAACTCAGGACTCCTCAGGGCCATGCTATGCAAGGCAATCTCACATGAGTGGTGAATTAAAGAGAACTCAGTCCCAAGTCAGCAATTGATGGGCTCAGCCATGTGAAAGGTCAATAACTTTAGAACATGATGCAAAGGCACCTGCCAGGCTCATCGTGAGCAGACACTTTTATATTTCTATTTTACAAATTAAATTATTATCCTTGATCTAAATTCTACCCTTCAAAGACTCAGGACATCCAGGAGTGGAAAGGTTTGCGTTAGCTAGTGAAATGGAAAAATCCTGAACACGTCTTAATTCTTCATAGTTTTGGAGGCGGGTGGTTTAAAAATCTGAGAAAAGCTCTGCCCCAAATTAAGAAAAAGAAAATAAGGAACTTTTAATATTAACTATTGTATACACGCACAGTTCTAGATTGTATGATGAAATGAAAGTGTTTCTGTTTTTTGATTCGACATTTGGAAGAGCCGTTGGGGTGACTACTTTGGGCGGGGGGGGGGTGTATATAATGTTCAACTCTATGTCCTTTCTTGAATAATCCCACTCAATATTGAAAGTATTGGGGAGGGAACCTAATTGGCGCAGCCTGGCCCATGCCTCCCTCTCTGATCCGAGGACGGCAGGTGACTTTACCTGTAGTAGGAATGGGTAGCTCTGCCAAACAAATGGAGATGTGTTGACTCCCATAAGAGGAGATGGATAATGGACAATAAGGAAAAACAAGTGTCCTTCTGTCCCTCAACGTCCCCTCCACTGTCCCCCCACACTATCATAGCGTGTTGGGGAGACCCTCAGGCACACATCTGGACTTGGATTTGTTCTTCAGCTGTCTGCAACGTCTCCCTGAGAGTTCCTCCTGCTTCAGATGGCCAGCATCTGAGGGAGCAAACTCAGAGGCTGTCCATGGTCCTGCTTGCTCAAAGTGAAACCTGTAATTTGTGATTAAAGACTTTCTGCTGATAAAATCCCTCACATTAGAGCTTATCCTGGTTTGGCAGTAAAGCTCAGAAGGCTATTGGGTGACAGATGAGTGCCAGGGGCCGGAGACCAAGGATTAGGAGACGTCCATCTGGGTTTTGTCAGTCTGGTGCCCACTGATCTTTCTTCACTTAACAGCACCGTGATTTTCTTCTGGTCAACCTATCGTTCCCCATCAGTCCATGTGGCTCGGTAAGGGTTAACTTCACCTGCTCCTGCCCTTGTGCCTCACTGTTACAGCCAGGGATTGGAGGGCTCTACTATTTCCAAAGTGAGCTGACCAAAGTTAATGAGAGTCGGCTGGGGATTTTGGCTAGAACTATTTTCAGAGACTCGATTTCAATGGAGATGAATCAGTGGGTAGAATGTTATCCTAGCCTGCTTGGGGAGCGGCCTGGTGAGAATGTTGACAATGTAGATAGGGAAAATCAGATCTGAGAGATGGAAACTGACGGCATCATGCCCTGAACATCGGGTCAAGTCGGGCCGGAAATCCATCTCTAAATGTTTCTGTTTTAGGAACACACAATACTTTTCCTCTCCCCCACACCCTCTTAATGTTCTCCTTTTTTTTTAAATTTTAACAATTTATTGGGGCTCATACAATTCTTATCACAGTTCATACATATACATACATCAATTGTATAAAGCACATCTGTACAGTCTTTGCCCTAATCATTTTTTTCTCCTCTTTTTTTACATTTTATTAGGGACTCCAACAACTCTTACCACAATCCATACATATACATACATCAATTGTATAAAGCACATCCATACATTCCCTGCCCCAATCATTCTCAAGGCATTTGCTCTCCACTTAAGCCCCTTGCATCAGGTCCTTTTTTTTTTCCCCCTCCCTCCCCTTTCCCCCCTCCCTCATGTGCCCTTGGTAATTTATACCTCGTTATTTTGTCATATCTTGCCCTATCCGGAGTCTCCCTTCCCCCCTTCTCTGCTGTCCCTCTCCCAGGGAAGAGGTCACATGTGGATCCTTGTAATCAGTTCCCCCTTTCCAACCCACTCACCCTCCACTCTCCCAGCATCGTCCCTCACACCCTTGGTCCTGAAGGTATCATCCACCCTGGATTCCCTGTACCTCCAGCCCTCATATGCACCAGTGTACAGCCTCTGTCCTATCAAGGCCTGCAAGGTAGAATTCGGATCATGGTAGTTGGGGGGAGGAAGCATCTAGGATCTGGGGGAAAGCTGTGTTCTTCATCGGTACTACCTCGCACCCTAATTAACCCATCTCCTCTCCTAAACGCCTCTATGAGGGGATCTCCATTGGCCGACACTTGGGCCTTGGGTCTCCACTCTGCACTTCCCCCTTCATTTAACATGGTATATATATACATATACACATATATACACATATATGTGTAAGAAAGAGCTTTATTTCAAGAAGTGATTATATCTCAAGAAAACACCCAGCCCAGTTCAACCCAAGTCCATAAGTCCGAGACTCGTCCTTAGCACCTCTTCAGACTCACACAGTTATAAGCAATGATGCAGAACGCAGAGTATCACAGGATGGTGGGTGCATCATCATGTGGATCCAATGGCGGTGGTAACACCACAGGGCTTTGGCGCTTCTTTATTTTTCTTCCTCCTCCTCCTTTTATCTTCCACCACTGTAAATGTGTTGTTATCAAAATAGACACAATGGAAACAAAGTACATCTAGATGGTTGAATTGCATCCTGCCCCCAAAGGTAGCTAAAACCCTAAACCATGTGTGGTAGTTACATAATCTAATGTCATCTTGAGGGTCTTATGGGTGAAGGGGTGGAGCCTGTCAATCAGGTCAGAGCCAATGTTGCCTCCGCATGGGCGTGGCCTTACCATGAGGATTCTGGAAAGTCTCACTCTTGATTCTGGCATCAGAATATGCTGATCAATCTGTCTGTCTCTCTGCTTCACCTTCCTGTTGACAAGCCATGTGGAGCCACGCTGATGGCTGTCAGAGCCTTGGGGATCAGATCCACAGGGCTTCCCATCCTCTGGCCTGCGATCTTCCTACATCCGGTATCATTGCATATGATGCATGAGTCTGAAGAGGAATTCATGGACTAATATCAGACTCGTGGGTTAATATCGAACTTATGGACTTGCTCTGAACTGGGCTGGGATGTTTTATTGATGTATAATTACTTCTTGATACAAAGTTCTCTCTTATAGACATATGAGTGTCAATGAATTTGTCTCTCTAGTCCACTCAGACTCACACACCATTGCTGTTTGAAAAGAGAGTCTTTGTAGATGTTTTCCGTGAGATGCAATGAGGTCACACTGTGTCCTTATAGAAGAGGGGAAATATGCACACAGAGATGAAGAACTCCACAGAATACATGGAACACTAAAGCTGCCAGTGAAGAACTGCACGAGCCACCAGCAGCTGGGAGAGAGGTGTGAAGAAGTCTCTCTCCTGGCACTCTCAGAAGGCATCGAGCTGACCGATGGACAGATCTGAGCATCTAGCTTCTGGAATCACGAGGCAGTGCTTCCTGTTGTTTTATGTGGTTGTGTGTTGTTTTATGAGGGGCCATCGAGTTGGTTCCAACACCCCCAGCGACCCTGTGTGCAACAGAACAGAAGACCACCCAGCCCCGGGCCGTCCTCACGATGGCTCCATGCTCCCGCCCATTGTGGCGGCCACGGCATCCTTCCAGCTTGTCGAGGACCTTCCTCGTCTTGTGTTTGTATAAGCCTCCCCATTTGTGGCATTCTGTACGGCAGCCCCAAGACACCAATATCAGATCCAACCCAGCCAGTCCCGGGTCATTTACCTCTTCAGGGTTGGGAAACAAGTGGGATGCACGAAGCGATTCCACAGTTCTATAGCCAGTCCTACAGTTGTGAACTCTTGGGATTAACAGGGTCAAGATGGAACATGGTCAAAAGTCCTCTTTCAATAAACTCTATGTGTGTGCATGTGTGGAGTCATCCCCTTGACAGGTGAAGCCAGGTGCCCTTGGGGAGAATGGTGCAGAAGCCAATCACGGGGGACATTTTGGAGCCCACAAGAGTTCCAGTACGCGGGATTCAAAAAGCTCAGACAAGGTGAAATTTGGGGTTCTGGCTTCCTAGATGGGTGTGCCCTTCCACTGCCCTGAGCAGGCAGTTATGAATTCAGAGAGGAAAGATTGCTTCTCTCTGTGCAGAATCCCATATTTCTCCTTCTGGTACAGTGCTATGCTTTCTCTTTGAGAAACAATTTGCCAGGGGAATGGGGAGGGAGGGGGAATAATCTATTCTTTCATCCACACATCCATCTACTTACTCATCTGTCCATCCATCCATCCACCCATCCTTCTTCCCACCCACCCGTGTCTATCATTTATTATCTAGTTATCCTGAAAACCATTTGAAAATAAAGTGTGGATATAAAACAAATATGTTTATGTGTATGCCTTAAAAATAAGAGCTCATAGTGATCCCTAAGTACAACACAATGCACCTGGTCGCGTGTCAGCCTCACAACTGTCGCCATGTCGAACCCTTTGTCGCAGACAGTGTATCAGTCCATGTCCCTGAGAGGTCTCCTCTTCTTCATGAACCTTCTACTTGACGATGCATGCTGCCCCTTTCTAGGTACTAGTCTTTCTTGGTAACATGTCCCAAGTAGGTGAGACAAAGTCTCGTTGTCCTTGATTCCAAGGAGCATCCTGGCTGTATTTCTTTAAGACAGATGGTTGGCCTTTCTGGCCATGCACAGTGCTTTTAATATTCCTCACCGGCACCGTACTCCAAATGCACCGGCTCTTCTTGGTCTTCCTTATTCATTGTCGACCTCCCCATGCATATGAGAAAACGGAAACTTGCAAATATCATGGCGCAGGCCAGGCACATCTTAGTCCTCAAAGTGAGCCTTGCTCTTCAGTGTTTTAAAGAGGTTTTAGTACCACAGATGTGGCCACTGCACCGTGTTGGTTGATTTCTTGACTGCTGCTCCCATGACCATTGATAATGGACCCACGCCGAAAGAAATCCTTGACATCTTCAATCGCTTCTCGGCTTATCATCACGTTGTCTCTGAAGATCAAGGACTGCAGCCTGCAGTACAGATTGGAACACAATGTAAAGAAAGTCCAAATCCTCACAGCTGGACCAACAGGGACAACATCAAGTCACCAAATGCAACAGGCTGCCCTGTGAGATGTCAACGCAACCTCGGACGTTGTAGACTGGAAAAAGTAATCATGACTTGCCATCTTAAGACAGGAGATTAAGGAGTTGATGGTGACACAACACTGCGCAGCAAATCTTGCCCACACAGTCAGGGCCCCGCCAGCAGAGTCCCTTGGGTTGAAATTAGCTAGGGTTGTGTCTTGCTTCTCTTTTAAAGCGCCCTCAGTGTAGTGACTGCAACCAACCCCTGGTAGTTTCCTCACTGACGAGCCTCAGCCCACTCGAATCTATCCGTCAAGTTCTTTCCCCAACAGTTTTACTCGCACACAATTCACATGCCATGCAATTCAACATTCCAATCACGTCAGGAAGTTTCCCAGTCATCGCCGCAACCAGTTTCAGAGCTTTTTCTTCATTCTTGTACTCATCGTGATTGGCTCCCCACTTTCTCCCCAGCCTCCCTGCCAGGCCCCTAAGGAACCATTCATCCAGTTACTGTCGTTGTAGATTTACCAATCCCGGATTTCATCGACAGGAAAACATAAACACTAATGAGAATAACAAGGTAAAGCAGATGACAACCTCAACCACCGAGAGAACAGAAAATATGAAAAACTACAACAGCTTTAAATGGGTCAGCAGGGTGATCACACGATGGGGGCTGCATTTTAACCCAACGGCTCTGCAGCCATTCACTTTCGATGCATCCTGCACGACAGCAAGGCCGTCTGCATCCCTGGCCCATTAACCTACACATACAGCTCAGCGCCTGTGAGAGGAATATTACGTTTCTGTTTGAACAGATGAGTCGACTGAGGCCCCGAGAGATGACGAAACAAACGCCGTGCCCTTTCTTCCCGACCCCTCGCTGCCGACAAACTGAACTTCCCATCCCTTTTTCTGGGGCCTCCAGCGTTGTTGCCTAATGAGCAAGATAATGAAATGCAACCAATTAGCATGTATAGGATGCAATTTCCAGGCAACAGGGCAGATTCCACCCGACGTACAAAAATAGCCTTATTTTATTCTAGACCCTCCTGCTTCTTGTAAGGTGTTGACGCAGCTTCATCAGCAGGGAGCTGGATGGCGCCCAGAGGGGGGTTCGCTCACCCTTCAGCAGACCGCTTACCCGCACAGGAAGCCCGTGGAGCAGTTCTGTGATGGAGTCTAGAAATATTTCGTCATCCCCGGGTCCAGTGGAGCCTGGTGTCAATCGAGTGAGGGGGCATGTATGCAAAGAACGTACGTGTCACCGGTTCCATCACCACAGGGATCCTGCCTCTCACGCCAGCCTGCCCCACCCGCTGCGTATGTGCTCATCACACAGAGGGAGGGAGCCGCCTTGGCCTCCGTCACGTCACGCCACGCACACCCAGGAGGGACCAGGTACCAGACCAGAGAAGTCCTGTTTTGCTTCAAAGGTCAGCAGTTCCAGGCCTCTAGTTGCTCCGAGGGAGAAAGACGAGGTGGTCTGCTTCCGTAAAGATGACAGCTTTGGAAACACTCTGGGGGCCGTGGGGCTCCCTTCTGTAGGCCCACTGTGTGTTGGGGTTTATTTGACAGCTACAGGCTTGAGGGGGGTCTTTTTCGGGGGGAGGGATGGGTGGCGGGCTTCATGAGTTGCATATGACAGGCAGACCGGCGCTAGGTGTTCATCCCTCCAGTGAATTCAAGAACAGCGTGTGAAGCGGCAGGTCATTAACTACATGCTGCTCCCCGAGACGGGAAGGGCAGCAGAGACAAGGAGGCCAGCCTGTGGTTATGCATCACCCCGGCCGGGCCGGAGCTGTTTCTCAGGCATCTTCACGGCCTCACAGACAGGGGCATTCCCACGATGCTCCTGTGTCTTAGGGCCAGTGGCGGGCCTCAGTTGCCATGTCTGCGGAGCGGATTGGTAGAAGGGGCCTCTTGAGCTGAAAGGAAAACCCCAAGACCACACCTCAGACATGCTCTTCCCACCCCCCCCCCTCGTCGCCGTCACCCCAGACAAGGCACGTCTCTTTGCACTCTCAGCCTGTTCTTGCCCCTTTCCCAAGCTGCCCCCCATCCTCCTCTTCCTGGCACATCACACAGCTCTCAGAAGCCAGGTCACGGAGAGGCCCGAGACATAGTGACCACACACAGCCGAGTTCTGATTATCAACCCGGGACCCAACCCCACGGCCATGGCCATCGAGTGGGTGCTGACTCATTAGAGACCCGGGTAGGTTTCTGGGACTGCAGCTCTGTAGGGAAGCAGACAGCCTCATCATCCTCCCACGGAGCAGCGGGCGGATTTGGGTCACTGACCTTGCCGTTAGCAGCCCAAGGCCCAGCCCACAGGCCCACCATGGCTTCCTCAGCCTGGGGCAGATGAACATCACTTCATCAATGCCACCTCTTTGGCTGTCAACCAGCCAAGCCGGGGGAAACGGGGACCTTTCTGAGCGCGCAGGGCAATCTGGGTTTAGGCCAGAGCTGCTTTCTTGGCCATCACTTGATAGATAAGCGGCTTACTCCTTTGAGCCACAGCCAGGGCTCGGGCTGGTCTTCACAGCACTTTCTCAGTGGTTTCTCCAACAGCCTCCTCCAGATTCCCATCATCCTGTCTTGCCTCCTTGTCACCCCTGGCAGTTCCCCCTCCGTCATCACTTCCCCCAAGGAGCACTGGTGGTGTAGTGTTTACACATTGGGTTGCTAACCACAAGGTCAGAAGTTCGAAATTACCATCTGCTCCTAGGGGGAAAGAGAAAGGCTAAAACTCCATAAAGATTTATAGTCTCAGAAACCCACAGGGGCGATGTTACTCCGTCTCATGGGGTCCCGATGACTCAGAATCAGCTCATAACAGTCAGTTTTACTTTGGCCTGTTCCCTCTGCCCCCAGAGAGAAATGTGTCGATAAGATGTTTTAAAAAGAAAGCAAAATTAGGAACCCCGCCTTCTTTAAGTACAGTTTGTATAGCTCCACACCGGTGCATTCTGAGCATTTCATATGGCCCACGTTGAAACAAGTTCAGCGCCCTGCGTATCGGAAGTGGGGCGGGGCCACAGGCTTGCTGGGCTCTGGAGCTGGGAGCAGGCAGCAGCAGGCAGAAGTTCGGCTCTCTGAGGTACCCGCAGGCCAGCTGCGGGTGAGTGGATTCTGACTCATGGCGAGCGAGCCCCTGTGCGTCTGAGTAGGACTGGGCCCCTAGGGTGTTAGGTGGCTGATTTTTCTGAAGAAAATGCCCAGGCCTTTCTACCAGGTGTTACTTTTATAGAATAATCTGACAAAGATTTAGAAGTGTTCAGACTTCTCTTGGAGGTGTTGAAAAGAGATAGAGGCTTAAAAAAATCTGTGAAAGGTCAGAAATTGCAAACCATAAAGCAGCACTGTGTTAGGGGTGACTAGAGAAACAAATTCATAGACGCTCCTATGTGTATAGGAAAGAGCTTTATATACAAGAGCAATTGAATATTGAGAAAACATCCCTGCCCAGTCCAGATCAAGTCTGTAAGTCCGATATTCGTCCATATGTCCGATATTAGCCCAAAAGTTCCTCTTCAGTCTCATGAAACACATGCCACGACACCGAATGCAAGACGATCACAGGCCAGTGGGTGGAAAGTCTTGTGGATCCAGTGGCAGAGTTAGCATCTCATTGCTGGTGTGGGTCTCCATGTGGCTTCTCCAGCTCTGAGGTTCTGGCTGCCATCAGCGTGTCTCCATGTGGCTTGTCAACAAGAATGTGTTGCAGGGACTGAGCATGTGTCCTGCCTGCAGTGAGCTATTTATCTCCTGTGCGCCTCCAAATGAGGTCATCAAGCTATGATCTGATTGACAGCCTAAACTCCACCCCTTTACTCTTAAGCCTCAAATTGACAACAGATTATGTAACTACCACAGGCAGCCATGAATTTATGAGATGAAAAAGAATGAATTAAAAAAGCTGAACATCATTCATAAAATGATGGTTTTTAAAGTACAAAACTTCACGTGTCAAATACTCTAACACACTTTTGCCATCTAGTCGATCTAGGAGGATGGGGTGGAACTGCCCCTGTGGACTTCCCAGACTGTAAATTTTTATGGGAGTAGAATGCCTCATCTTTTCCCAACTATGGGCTGATAGTTTCAGGCCCTGTGGTTAGCAGCCCACTAAGCCACTAGACCAAGAACCCTGGCGGTGTAGTGTTACATGTTGGGCCACTGTGGCAGTTACATAATCGCCTGTCAACTTGAGTGAAAGGGTGGGTCACAGCCTGTCAATCAGGTCATAGCCAATGATTCCTCTGTGTGGGCGTGGCCTTCTGAGGATGCTAGGAGTTTTCCTCTCTTCCTTCCTGGAGGCAGGACACACACTCTCTGTTTCACCTTCCTGTTGACAAGCCACCTGGAGCCATGCTGATGGCAGCCAGAGGCCTGGAGATGCACCTACTGCCATTGGACCCACAGGACTTTGCACCCACCGACCTGTGGTCTTCCTGCATCTGGCATCATGGCATGTGCTGCTGCGAGAGTCTGAGGAGGAATTCATGGGCTGATATCGGACTTCTGCACTTGATCTTGATTGGGCTGGGATGTTTTACTGGTGCATCATTACTTCTTGATATACAGTTCTCTCTTACATATCTATGAGTGTCTCTGGATTTGTTTCTCTAGTCAACCCAGACTATTGCAGCTACGAACCACAAGATCAGCAGTTGCTTCGAGGGAGAAACATGAGGTGCAGGACAGTTCTCCCTGTCCTACAGGGTCGCCGTGCTTCAGAATAAGCCCCTGACAGAGAGTGGAGGAGATGCCAGGGGGGGCTCCTTTCACACGGGAACAAGTGGGCTGGAAGACAGCGCTGAAGAATTCACTCAGGGGTCAACCCTAACCCCAAACAAAAAAACCAGTAACATGAAACATGCCGAAGAGAAAAATGCATTGTATTTATGGGTTGATTTTAACTCTGTATTAAATGAAGGGGTTCAGAGCAAATCCGTTTTTCACTCCACACCCCATCCACCCCTTTTCACGTCATTAACTACAACCCCACAACGTAGCATTGCTCATCCCACCCCCAGTCCCATGCTTCCTCTCCCAAGCCTTCCTGCCTCCTGAAATGGCCTTGGGAACATGCCGCCCCTTTGATCTCAAGTGGTTGCAAAGTGTAAGGAATTTGGATCTCTCAGGTTTTATGGTACACCTGCCAGATCTGTCCATTGTTTGGATGAAAACTGAGCCTCCGGGCTGAAGGCTGACCAGGGATGGTAATCCCGGCGGTCGCCCCGGTCTGCATCTGCCCGGGAAGCCTGGTCTTTACTGGGCTCTGGAATTGGGTTCCTTTTTCTTTTTTCTCACACTCTATGTAGGACCTTCGAATGCCATCCTTGTCGGAGGAGCTGGCAGGAGCAGCGGGGTACAGTCTATCATCCTGAGGCTCTTCCTCATATGCTGAACCCTGAGTTGATCAAACATCACACCTGGTCCCTCCGGCTAATACAGCAGAGAAAATATGGGGACGTGTTGAAGCTTGATGGGCATTCGAGCATGTTAGTTTCATGATGATACTATTTTATAGATGGAAATATTTGATAATTCTGCGATCAAAGTTGATAATAAGCATTACTAAGGAGGCACATGGGAAAGGGTGGCACTGTGCATTACTTCACTGGGAGACATCGGAGCTCTTCTGGGGTGAGAGTTATGGCACTAGCTCAGGGCTATGCTGAGGCTGCCGGGTGAGAGCCTGACCGAGCCCTGAGTGAAACAAAGTTTCTGTGGACTCCAAGATGTGATGTACCCATGCAGTCATCTAAGAGTAAGAATCGGCTTCTATCACATAACTGCTACATAGCGTGAACACTGACGTCTACTTATTGTTGGCCCCAGTGGACTAGTGGGTTACAAGGAGAGCTGCTAAACACAAGGCCAGCAGTTTGAATCCACCAGCTGCTTCAAGGGAGAGAGGTGAGGCTCTGGTCAAGATGTAAAGTCTTGGACCCAAAGGGTCAGTTCTGCTCTGTCCTATGGGGTTACTATACGTCAGAACTGCCGTGGGGTTTTTTTGGTTTATCTATTTTTTCAAGGGGTCTGGTGGTGTTAGCCGGTAAGCATTGGACTGCTAAAGACGGCATTGATGGTTCAAATCCACCATCTGCTCTGTAAGAGAGAAATGAGGTCGCCTTCTCCAGTAAAGATCTACAGCGGTGGAAACCCTGTATAGGTCACTATGAGTTGGAATCGACCTGATGGCAGTGGGTTTGCTGCTGTGGTTTTCAGCTTTCCAATGAGCCCTGGTGGTGCTGTGGTTAAGCATTCAGCTACTAACCAGCCGGAGGCCACTGGCTGCTCCGTGGGAGAAAGATGAGGGGTCGGCTTCCCTAAAGATGCGAGCGTTGGGATCCCTGGCGGCAGGTCTACATTTTCCTAACATTCTTCCCAAGCCCTTCTGTGGTCGGATCAGAGCAAATAGAGAAAGTCAAAGAAGGAAACAGACTTCTTAAGGCCAGGCGCTGCAGATGACAGTGGTAAAGGCAGGGTGGAGCCCATGGCGGAGGCCACAGAAGTGACAGGAACCTGAGCGTTATTTTTGGGGTGGAGAGAGGAGGCATATAAACACCATAATGCTACCATTTTTATCGTATTTCCTATTCATGTGGGGTCATAGGTACCTGTTCTTTTTGAAAGTCACTTTTTTCTTTTTTTCAAAAATTATTTATGATTACCCAAATTACAGAAAGTAATATAAATATGTATTTTTGAACAAATGACCTCATTGTGTACATACCATTGGCACGTCACTCTTTTCTTTTTAAAAAAAATCATTTTATTGGGGCTCGTACACCTCTTATCACAATCCATACATACATCCATTGTGTCAAGCACATTTGTACATTCATTGCCCTCATTCTCAAAACATTTGCCTTCCACTTAAGCCATTGGCATCAGCTCCTCATTTTACCCCCTCCGTCCCAGCTCTCCCCTTCCTCATGAACCCTTGATAATTTATAAATTATTATTTTGTCATATCTTGCCCCGTCCGACGTCTCCCTTCACCCACTTTTCTGTTGTCCATCCCCCAGGGAGGAGGTCACATGTAGATCCTTGTAATCGGTTCCCCCTTCCACCCCACGCTCCCTCCACCCTCCAGTGAAACCCACTTTTCAACTGAATCTATTTTCCCTTGTCTTTCCTATTTCTCGATGACATCAGTTTCTTCGTGCAGTATTCCACAGACCAGATGTACCGTAACTCTGCGATCCTCCCTACATTCACGGAAAATGGACGGAAGGGTCCAAGGATCCGAGATGTCGGAAGCTTATTTCATGTTGTGTTTAGGTGCCATCGAGTCGGTTCCTGTGGGCAACCAATCGAAACACCGCCCGGTCCTGGGCCATCCTCCTAATTGTTGGAATGTGTGACTCTGTTGCAGCCAGCTAGTCGAGGGCTTTCCTCTTTTTTCCCTTTACCAAGCACGATGTCCTTCTCCAGGGCTGGTGTCTCCTGACAAAGTAAGGGAGAGGAAGGCTTGGTATCCTTGCTCTAAGGAGCATTGTGGCTGTACGTCTTTGGAGACAGATCTGCTTGTTCTTTTAGCAGTGCTGTCAATATTCTTCTCCAGCAGCACAGTTCACATGTAACAATGCTTCTTCGGTCTTCCTTATTCAATGTCAAACTTCCACACGCACACGAAAACATGGGAAGTAGCAAGACTTGGGTCAGGCATAGCTTCGTTCTCAAATAACATCCTTGTTTTTCAATACTCTAAAGAGGTCTTGTGCAGCCAATTTACCCAATGCAACTCAGTTTTGATCTCTTGGCTGCTTCTTCCATGAGCATTGATTGTCCTCCAAGCAAGACAAAATCCTCGACAACGTCAATCTTTCCTCCATTTATCATTATTTCATAATGCTTTAGAAATAATCCGGTGCTAGTGTTGTGAGTCATACACAGGCCTTCACAAGAATTCACAGTTCCATCTAATATCCTTAAATGGAACCCAGATGGCTAACCACAACATGGGAAGCTCAAGTCCACTAGACACCTGGAAGGAGAAATAAGAGGCTCTCTGTTCTCATAAAGATTCACAGCCTTGGGAATTCCAGAGAGCAGGTCCACTCTATCCTATAGGCCCCTGCGAGCAGGAATTGACTCATGGTATTGGGCTTGGGTGTGGATTTATCCTCCGATAGCTACAATCTACAGATAATTTGGTGGTGGAGGGGGGCAGTGAGGGAGTAAGAGGTGATGGTGAGATTTTTATTGCAGCCTATTGTTTCAGCTTTCTCAACAGAGAGTTAAATATGAGTCTTTCCCGTAGAATACTAAATCTGTTTAAACACCACGCAAATCCAGGATCAAACACAAGTACGATCACAGGACTTGTTGTAAGAGGATGCCTTCTAAGGGTCACGTGGCAAGGGTCAGGTAGCCCAGAGAAGGCAAAGGGACGTTGGTGGGCAGTCTGAGGAGTATGCCTCACGCCCGCGTGATCACAGGCAGCTCGATGGGGCTGCTAGACCCGGGCTCCCTGGATTGTCATTCTGGGAACCTCCCCAACCTCTTTTATGTCTGACTCTTAATTACCAAATTTCATAATCAGATTCATCCTGCGTGGTCAGCTTTAGTCCTGAACACAAACTGGACAAGGAGGAGAAGAGAGAGTGCTGGGTCAGGGAGCCATTCAATCAGAATCCCAGCTCACTGCTGTTGGGTTGATGCTGCCTCACAGAGACCCCGTAGGACAGGGTGGACTGGTCCTGTGGGTTTCGGGGGCTGTTCCTCTTTACTGGAGTAGAAAGCCTCGTCTTCTTCCTTCGGAGCTCCTGGCGGTTCCAAAATGCAGACCTTGTGGTTAGCGACCCATGTGTAACAACCATGCCACCAGGGCTCCTTTAGGGAGCTACAGAGCCACGGAGAAGAGGATGCTGGAGAGACCCTTCAGTTTGACGACCTGCAACCCTTCTCAAGGAAAGCCCAAGGACTCTTATTTCTACAGAGCGTTTCGAGCGCTAGCTGCAAGATGCAGAACTCTGCAGCTTGAGCTGTTTTGAGGGTTGTGAACAAGCATGAGGATAAATGAATGAACACGTTCCCATAAACAGTCCGTGTCAGAAGCTGGCACCGGACTTAGGGCCCATCCATTTGAGGCTTCACATACAATTGCAATGTAGGTAGACTATACTTGAAGGAGCATCGTGATGCAGTGGATTACGCATTGGGCCACTAACCTTGAGGCTAGCAGATTGAAACCACCAGCCACACCATGGGAGAAAGATGAGGCTTTCTACTTCCCTAAAGACTTACTCTTGGAAACCCATAGAGGTAATCCTACTCCATCCTACAGGGTTGCTGTGAATTAGGACTGACTCCTGGCAGAGAGTTTGGCTTGAGTCATACTTGAATATACTCCCGGCAGTACTGTAGAACAGAGTGGAATCGCCCCTTTGGGTTTCCAAGGCTGTTCCTCTTTACTGGAGCAGACAGCCTCGTCTTCCTTCTGTGGAGCAACTGGTAGTGTCGAACCGTCGACCTTGCAGTGAGCAGTCCGGTGCATAACCTAGGGTCACTATGAGTTGTAATCGACTCAATAAAAGTGAGTGAGTCCGTTCACTTATGTTTTTATATTTGGATAGAGGAGCCCTGATGATCCTGTCGGGTAAATAGTGGCCTACTAACCACAAGTGGGCAGTTCAAGAGGCAGTTGTGCCCACTGAACAAGGGAACACTGCATGGTTGAAAACATGGGAAGGCGTGCATCAGGGTTGTGTCCTCTCATCAGACTTGCTCAATCTGTATGCTGAAAAAAATCATCAGAGAAGCTGGCTTATATGAAGAAGACTGTGGCAACAAAATTGGAGGAAGGCTTATTAACAAGCTGCAGTATGCAAATGACACAACCTTGCTTTCTGAAAGTGAGGAGACGTGAAGAACTTCCTGAGGAAGATCAAGGGTGGTAGCGTTCAGCATGGATTACCACTCAATGGAAAGAAGATGCTGCTTTGGGGACTAAGGAGTGCCTGACCCAAGCCATGGAATTTCCCATTGTGTCATGTGCGTGTGAAAGCGGGACACTGAATAAGGAAGACGGGAGAAGAAGCGGTGCATGTGAATTGTGGCGCTGGAGAAGGACTCAGCGCTGCCCCATAGGGAGGTAGCACTTTCCCTGGAGTTTCCGAGGCTGTAAATCTTGGCGGGAGTAGCCGGCCTCATCTTTTTCCTTTGACGCAGCAGCTGGTGAGCTTAAAGACCTTTGACAGTACCATGGACTGCTAAAAGGACAAACCGGTCTGCCTTGGAAGAAGTATGGCCAGAGTGCTCCTTAGCGGCGAGTAAACGATTTCCTTTTACAGCCCTGGGACATGTCATTAGGAGGGACCATTCCCTGGCGAAGGACATCATGTTTGGTAGAGTAAGAGGCAGCAGGAATGAGGAAGGTCCTCAAGGAGATAGACGGACACCACGGACACAACAGTGGGCTCAGGCATAGGAGCAGTGGTGAGGAAGGAGCAGGACTGGGCAGTGTTTCATTCTGTTGTGCATAAAATTTCTATGGATGAAATCAACTTGATAGCACCCAACAGCATATACATAATTGATTTGATGGCACCTAAAATCTATCTCCCTATCTATCTATCTATCTATCTATCTATCTATCTATCTATCTATCTATCTATCTAATGCCCACTGCCATTGAGTTGATTCATAGTCAGAGTGACCAGAGTAGAACTGCCCGATTGGGTTCCCAAGGCTGTATATTTTTATGGAAACAAGACCACCATATCATTATCCCTGTCAGCAGATGGTGATTTTGAACCCTAGATATTCAGGAAGGAGTCTGCTTAACACAAATGTTTTACGATTGATTATTAGCCCAAAGGTTGGTGGTTTGAATCCATCCAATGGTTCTGTGAAACAGAAGTCATAGTGATCTGCTTCTGTCAACATGACACCCAAGGAAACCCTATGGGGCCAGTTCTATTCTGTAACACAGGAGGTTAACAACAACAACAATAACAAGGCATCCAGGATAACAATCAAATGATGCTCTCGCTGTGGACCAAGGATATGTGAAGGCTATTACTGCATTCTTCTCTATTGACTTCTGACGTCTCTTTTTGCTTACAGAGACGCCAAGCCTTCAAACCAGGAATTTACTCCACTCAATATTCTGCATGAAGCGTGTGTTGGGTAAATGCCATTGTCGCTCACTGCTGTGAGTCGACTCCGAATCAGAGCAACCGTCTAGGACAAGATCAAACTGCCTTCATGGGCTTCTGAGACTGTAACCCTTTAGAGGAGTTGAAAGCCTCTCTTTCTCCTGAGGAGTGGCTGGTGGCTTTGAACTGCTGATCTGTGGCTAGTAGCGCAAAATGTAATCATTTCACCCTCAGGGCTCCTCTGAATAAAGACCACAAGTGGGGGAAGAAGGTATCAACGATTTCGCAAACACATGCTTGGTCTTTTGGGAGAGGGGGGTGGGAGCAGTGATGTGGATGGAAAAGTTTAGAAAACTGGAGAACCTGATCTATACCCAATCCGCACTCCAGAGTGAAAGGACTTCTCTCGCAGTGACTGCTGTCGTAGAAGATCGGTCTGCGATAGCCTGATTCCTTCAGTGGCAGACAGGAGGGAAAGGAGCCCCAGAGGGTAACGATTAACTTTTTCGCCTTGTGTGCTCCATTGAAAAGAAAGACATTCTCAAAGCATTTGCTCTCCACTTAAGCCCTTTGCATCAGGTCCTCTTTTTTCCCCCTCCCTCCCCGCTCCCCCCTCCCTCATGTGCCCTTGGTAATTTATACATCGTTATTTTGTCATATCTTGCCCTATCTGGAGTCTCCCTTCCCCCCCTTCTCTGCCGTCCCTCTCCCAGGGAGGAGGTCACATGTGGATCCTTGTAATCAGTTCCCCCTTTCCAACCCACTCACCCTCCACTTTCCCAGCATCACCCCTCACACCCTTGGTCCTGAAGGTATCATCCACCCTGGATTCCCTGTGCCTCCAGCCCTCATATAGAATGATTGGGGCAGGGAATGTATGGATGTGCTTTATACAATTGATGCATGTATATGTATGGATTGTGATAAGAGTTGTATGAGCCCCTAATAAAATGTAAAAAAAGAAAAGAAAGACAATGTCCTTGTGGGCGTTTAGATGGCGCTAAGGGCTTGTCTCAGTTTATCTTTACACTATCTCCCTTTAGGAAGATGAGCAGACCACAGTCCATCCTTTCCCCAAGCCTGGCTTGCCTGCTCAATCTCTTCCTTGTCTGAGGATCAAGGAAAGAAAATGTTTACCCTCCAGCCAGCTGATGTTGCTTTGATTGAACAGAACATAGTGATCTTGGAACAATCAGGCAGTTACTGGTTAACTGCTGCTGGTTTCTCTGTGCCATGGTCTACCTGAGTTGGATAGCTATTGAAAATCCCTTATGAGGGACGCATCCAAGAACTCCCAGGTAACCACGGTGAGCATCTTTCCTGCCGATCTCAGACTCAGCTGCTGCAGGTTGCAGTGCCCTGGCAACAGCCCGCGTTGTGACTTGCCACAAACCAAACTAACGGTGGGCACACACAAAACGCCAGACCTGCTGCCAGCGAGTTGATTTTGACTCCTGGTGACCCCTGGACGTACAGAAAGCAACTCTGCCCGTGGGGTTTTCTTAACTGTGACGTTAAACAACCTGCAGTCGGCCGTCATTGAAGACACCAGGCTGAAACAACAGTGCTCGCTGAATGACTGAGGAAGCTTGTACCTCAACAGAAAGAAAGCGAAAATCCTCACAACTGGACCAATAAGCAACCTCGTAAACACGGGGCGGGGGGAGGGAAAGGGGGAGATTGAAGCTGGGAAGGGTTTCACCGCCCACGGAAGCAACAGCCCAGAAATCAAACAGGGACCGATCCAAGGACTCTGGGGCACCCGATCCAAGCCATGCCACTTCCAATGGCCTCCTGGTGGCCGAGGAGAGGGAGAGACTTGAGGTTTTGAAGCGTCTCCACGAGCACAGCACGCACAAGGCCTCCGGCCCGCGGCAGTCAAGTCGGCCTGGTTCATCCCCGCGCCATATGTACCACAGACCCGACGCGGCCTCGTCTTGCTCCCGCTGAAACGTGTGATGCTGAGCCCGGGGGTGAAGCCACTGTTGTCCACCTGTGTCATTTAGGGCCTTCCTCTTTCTCACAGGACGGAAAGGCCCATCTCACTGCTGACTTTGCAGTGAGCCAACTTGTAACCACGGCAGGCCTCCGTCCCTATCAGAGACGGGAGAGGTGCAAAGAGGCTTTGCTTCTGGAGGACGCCGTGCGTGGGGCCGGGCAAGACAGATGCCAGCCAGACCCATGTGCAATTGCCCACCGAAGATTAGTAAGCAAGCAAGAGTAAGCCTGCGCTTACCTCACTCACTGGGCCCTCTGCTACTAGCGAAAGCTACTTCTAGGAGGAAACTGGAAGACTTTAGTAGTTTAAACATCTGCTCGGAGGTTCTGGGGATCTGGAACCTAGAGACTCATGGGGGTATTTCTGTGCCATATAAGAAGCAGGTACTTATGTCTAGGGGGATGCTCTCAGGCTCTGAATCCCTGGGCATCGTACACAGTGAACGTGCTCGGCTGCTGACCTGAAGATGCGCCAACGCTGCCCCCAAACTCGCTGAAGTTTTGTGTCCGCCCAAAGGTGCCTAGGGAGAAAGGCCTGGCAACCGACTTTCAGGTGCAGTCTCAGCGGGACCTTCCTCGGAGACGGGGGCTGCAGCTGCAGTGCGAAGCATCGAGGGTCTGAGGTTCGGCAGAGGTCAGGCCCGAGAGGTGAAATCTCCAACTCGCAAGCAAATCATGTCTCTGACACATCGTCACCAAGTCTCAGCAGAGGACCCCGCCAGCTGCCTCCAGGCCGGCAGCGTCTGGGTTGGCAGCCTGCCAGGAGAAGGACGCGGTGAAAGCAACCCTCACGGTCAAAAGGCCAATAGGGACTGGCTCACTCTGGGGCCTTTGTTCCAGGTTCACCAGTGAGATAGGAAGCTCCCTGGAAGGATCTAGGGGCCATTGCATCGTTGCATTTTTAACCCAGCAGAGCCGACTCAGCAGCAGCAGCAATAACAGCAAAACAGGTTTGACAATGAGGCCGCTGTGGGCAAGGCCTTGAGAAAGCCCTTCATTTCCTCCTGCTGCTCATGTCTCACAGGCTGAGGTGGCCAAGGGAGGGGCGATGAGACTCCAGTGACGGACAGGAGACGTTCAGGCACCTCCTCGGTGGATCGGCAGAGGTGCGTATGGGGGAGGCTGGTCTGGACGTTGGTCATGTTTCGCTGAATGGGGCTCGCTCGTAAAGGCACATGGAGTCCTGTGTCTGTGGGTTCGGCCCAGCTGCATAAGACGGAAAAACGAGCCAACAGCAAGTGTCTTAAACGTGACAGAGATGGATCTTCCCAAATCCAGAGAGGGACAGGACCAGCGGGGACCAGGCCCCGTCCATCTCTTTTCTCCTCCAAATGAGGGGTGTCACTCCAAGACCCAGGATGGCTCTTCCCCTCCGTCACATAGCCGCCTGCAGGGAGGAGGAGGAGGGGAACAAGGGTGCCCTCTTCCTTCAAAACACTTCCTCCCAGTCTGGCAGAGGGAGACGTCCGGCTACACAGCACCGCCCAGAACACGCTCACACTGTGGTGAAGAAAAAGCCAGAATGAGAGGGTCTTCAAAAAGTTCCTGGGAAAATGGAATAAAGAGGAAATGGACATTCCCCACCACCATTTGAAGTGCCCGCATGTAGCCTTCAGTGTGGGCATCCACAGGTCCGGCCAAACAGCTACGGTTCTACACCAACACAGCGAGCACCAGGCAGCTCGCTGTCCGCCACGCTGTCCTCGGGAAAGCTGGTATGTGTCGATGATCATTTGGTGACTAGAGACCGGCCCACGCACACAGGTCATCCTCCGTTGAGGACCAGCCTCACCTCAACCGGCTCTTTGGTCACAGCTAGGCGGCGCGGTGGGGGTGCGCCGGGCTGGCTGATGGTCAGAGCTCAGCCTGACGAAGGTATTGAGCACAGGCAACACCGATGAAAAGCACAAAAATGGAAAGAAAGAAAAATCAAAGGAAAAGAAAAAGGAGGGAGAGAGCTGAGTGACATCAGACATGACTTAGGACGGAGCGCGGAGAGGGAGCTCATCTATGTCAGCAACCACTTGGAGTTAGTGAGTTGGCTTAGTGCATTCTTGCCTACCAGAGTGGGCACCTTATCTCACACCTTCTTGTTCTGTTAGGTAGAGATGGAGAAGCCAGTTTTAGTCATTCATATTTTATTGTATTTACTCATTGCCCCGCCCCCCTGGTGTCCAGTTTCTTTAGGGTCCTCGTCTCTGGCTGAAATGATTTCTAAAGAAACAGAATCATGAAAAAAAAAAACAGAACCAGTAAGATAAACACGTACATGTGTGCATGTATGTATACACACACACATAAACTATATTAAATGTATATATAAATATAAAATACATTAAAATATATATTTATTTGTTTGTGGACAAATTCCATTTTCTGTGAACTTTTTGAAGCTTCTTTGTACGTGTGTGTATCGTCTGCACACACACAGTTTTGTTGTTTCTTGGTGGGATCCATCTTCCTGTGTTGTCATCCTGATCCAATAGCAAACCTGCTCGGCGTTCCCCCTCCCTGCCCGAGTTGATGGACCTGCTTGGCCTGATACTACGTGGTAGCTTGGGACCCCTGCCTTGGATCACAGCACCTTACAGGGCATGGTTTGGGGAGAGAGAACGCTTGTCCTGTAGAGCAGTGGTTCTCCACCTTCCTCAGGCCGCGACCCTTTAATACAGTTCCTCATGTGGTGGTGACCCCCAACCATAACATTATTTTCATTGCTACTTCATCACTGTCATTTTGCTACTGCTATGAATTGGGGTGACCCCTGTGAAAGGGTTGTTGGACCCCCCAAAGGGGTCACGACCCTCAGGTTGCGAACCGCTGTGCTAGAGAATCACCTTGCCAACCTTCTCTTTAGGTTTGGGGGGTGTGCGTGCATCCTCAGACAAGACAGACCAGGTCCTGAGACACAGAGGAAGTGATGAACAGAAATGAATGACGCCTCTCTTCTTCTTTAACTCCATCGAACTCATGGTCCATTCTGCAAATGTGGTCTCCCTCGGACTAAGGAATATGGAATTCTTGGATTGCTTCTTCCCCTTCCATGGGGTGGGGCTGGGTTCAAAGGTCTCCTGCTCAGGGATCTCTCTAAATCCATCTGGTTGCCCATGAGAGTGTTCCTGTTTAACCACGATGCCTAGGTCCCCCCACCCCCCAAATCAGTTGTCATGAAACTGATTCCAGCTCATGATGGCCTTGGGTCGGGCTGATAGAGCTGTGCTCCACTGGGCCGCAGCAGCTGGGCTTTCAGAAATTAATCTCTAGGTCTTTCTTCCAAGGTGTCGCTGGGTGGACTTGAACTGCCAACCTGCACCACCCAGAGATGGCTGGGATCCATTCCAGGAGTTTATGAAAGCTCCCCAGGGGCTTCCACGGAACATTCAGGGTTCAGAACAACTGTTCTAAGAGCCCATCAATTAATTACTCCTGGTGATCTCTTCTGCTCAGAGTTCAGCGGATGGTCTTCAGCGGAGGTCCAGCCTCTGGTTTGTCCAGCAGCAGTTCCCACCAGATGATCAATCGCCTGACAGCTTTCCTCCCTGACAGAATCAGAAGGACACCAAATGGAGAAGAGAGGGTGAATATCAGGAGTCCCTATTTGAGGTCAGAAAACCATAGTCACGGGCTGACTCTTTCTAAGAGTCTTTTAAACTGCAGCCCTCAGCAGTGGTGAGAGTATTTTGCAATTTAGTAGATCATAGGTTAATTATTTAATAATAGATTGCAAGCAGGGGAGTATTCCCACAGATTTCAGCCATTCCACCTCTCCCTCCACCTCTAGCCTTGGTGTGGACTCTGACCTACATCTGGTTTTCCCACCATGCCAGGTGGCAACCTGAAGAAGTTCAGAATGTTTCCACCTCCTACCCTCCCTCACATTCCTCCTGCCTGGAGTGCCTTCTCCTTCCCGCCACCTCAAGTGGTACTTTCTCCATGAAGGCCTTCCCTCCAATGCTGGAATAGCATCTTTCTTCACTACGCCTTTTGTCCATCTTGTGTTCCCAGTCTAATTTCCTTCAAATTCCCATATAGCCCATGCCGAATAATGAGTTCAGAGGGTGTTTCAGGAAAACTCAATCCCGTGCAGTGCAGTGAATGACTTGATGGGGTCTCTAGCCATAGGCTTTGTAAACGCCGTCAAATGATTGGACCATACAGAGTGGGTGCATTTCCTCTTATCCACTGAAATGCATTATGGGAGCCAGCTGAGAAGTAGAGAGTGCTGAGGGGGGGAACGTCGGGTGTCAGCGTTGACAGGAGAAAAGAGGTTGGGGCACAGCTGATCTCTTTCCCATAGGAATCTGCATGAGGCCGGTGCTGATGAGTGAGTCTCCTCCCCACTCTCCTCTCTCTCTTTGTGAAGTTGCTTCTAATCCTCACTGTACTGAGTTGGCCTCGACTAGAGTGAACCTACAGAACAGGGTAGAATCGCCTCTGTGAGTTTTCCAAGATTGTAACTTTCTATGGGGGTAGAAAGCCTTGTCTTTTCCCCAAGGAAAGGCTGGTGCTTTTGAACTTGGTTCTCTGGCTGGTGCTGACCTTGAAAGTGCCATTGGCTTTGAGGGTATGAATCAGGTGTAACCACTATGCATCCATTCTGGTTTTCATCTCTTCCTTGGGGGCAGAGTTGTAACTTGTTATATTGGTTCTCCAGGGATGTTAAGAGGTTGGTGGTTTGAGCCCACCCAGAAATGCCTCAGTCAACAGGCGTGGCGATCTGAATGGGCACAGTCCTGGCAGCGCCATGGAACGGTGCTACGCTGTGTGCCTGGGCTCACCATGAGTCAGATCAGCACAACAGCAGCCACAGAACCCAAGTGACTGCCCAGAGTTCTGGAGGATGGAAGTCCAGACCAGGCGTTGACCCACCAGAGGTCTGAGCCTCTCTCCTACCTCCCGGTAGCTCCTGGCGTTCCTTACTTCTCGGCTAGAGCATCGCATGACCCCTCCCTCTGTCTTCCTGCATCTGTTTCCCTTTTCCTCTTTTATAAGGACATCAGTTGTATAGGATGAGGAACCACCTGACTCTGATAACCTCTTCAAAGACCTTATTTTCAAATAGGGCATAGGTCCAGGTGCGAGGACTTCACATTTATTTTGGGGGGTGGGTGGGTGGGGGAATGCTACAATTTAACCCATAAAACTTACTCAGATTACATTCTACATGCCTCGTTCCCTTATTGGAGAGCAATACCACATCTTCATATTTATAGCCCCCAGAGTTCAAGCCCAGTTCCCCCCATAAAACGGGGCCGTGCCAAGCATAGCCAGTGCTTCTGTTCAGGACACTTGAGAAGCGGCTGTTAACAGAAAGTGTCTTGGAGACATTTAACCCTTTAGTTCCCAGCTGGGAAACCCACCCCAGGAGGCTTTGGAAATGTGGACTGGCTTGAGTAATCAAAGAATTGAAGCGTCACTGGCTTTTAGAGGGTATGAGCCAGGGATGCTAAGTATTTGGCAATCCAAGCAGGGACCCCAGTGGGGTCGGTGGCTAAGTGTTTCTGTAAGTGAATTTGCAGGTAAGTGGGAACAGGTGTGTTCAGTTCTTAGTTAGCCTTACTTTAGTGGCTAGGAGCCCTGGCATACTGGTTACACGTTGGGCTGCTAACCAAAGGGTCAGCAGTTCAAAACCACCAGCAGGTCCCTGAGAGACAGATGGGGCTTTCAATTCCCACGAAGTTATAGTCTCAGAAACCCACAGGGCAGCTCTACCCTGCCCAACAGGGTTGCTTTGAGTCGGCATGGACTTGGTGGCAGGGAGAGCCTACTTACCCAAATATGGCCAATCGTTGGAATCAGAATTTCTAGGGAGCAGCTCAGGGGATCTGTAGTTTCACTCGATCCCCAGGGGATTCCAATGACAAGCAGAGTTTGGGAACCTAGGCTTTAGTGGAACAAAGGAGCCTGTGGTACAGTGGGTTAAGCATTGGGGTGACAAATGCAAGGTCAGCAGTTCAAACCCACCAGCCCCATTATGGCAGAAAGATGAGGTTGTCTGCTCCCATACAGATCTACAGTTTCCTCTCCCCCACGGAGCCATTCTACTCTATCCCATAGGGCTGCTATAAGAAGAATCAACTTGATGGCAGTTAACAGGTTAGGGCAAGACGAGCTAGCCCTGGTGGTGCAGTGGTTAAAGCACTTGGCTACTAACCACAAGGTTGGAGGTTTGAAGCCACCAACTTCTCTGCCACAGTCACTTCCACACAGGTTTACAATCTCAGAAACCTGCACCGGTCGACTCCGTCCGTCCTGTGAACTGGAACTAACTTGGTGGCAGGGTCTGTAGCCTTAGAACTGCACACGCAGCCCGTGGCGGTGACTGTGAAGGAGCGTTCATCAGGAGCAGGGTTGGCTTAGGAGCTGCGGTGACACAGATCTGCTAACTCCAAGGCCAGTGGTTCCAGGCCATCAGCCCCTCCAAGGGAGACAAGTGAGGCTGTCCGCTCCTGTAAAGACTCGGTCTCAGAAACCCAAAGGGGCAGCTCTGCTCTGTTGGGTGGGGTTTCTATGAGTCAGCATCGGCTTTCTGGCTGTGAGATTTATGCATTCGTTTATTTGGAGGGTTGGAGTCGATGGTTTTTAACATTCAGGAGAAGCTGACCTAATGGTGAAGGAAGAGTACACATTGTCCGTAAGTCTGACATTGGTAAGCCAGCGACTTACTGCAGTGGGTGTGCAGGGCCAGACCAGCCAGTCCTGCCAACCCACAAAGTAGTGCTGTTTTCCATTTCCCTCAGCCCTCGGGAGTCTGACCAACTCACGTCACAAAATACCTTTAAAAATGAAAACCGGCCTCCCACACCCCCTCCCACTCCTGCTGGTTCCCATCCCTGCCACCAACCTGGTCTGGAAGAAAGGATACAGCTACTAAAATTCATTCTGGAATCCTACGGACACTGTTTGGGGCAAGTTACCAGGTCGGCAAAGATAAGCAAGTCTGATAATTCCTGGGGAAGGAGAATTCTTACATAGGATAGGTGACAATGGCCCATGATATACCCGTTCTGAGAAGCAGAGTAGATGCCAATATTTGAAGCGCATGTGCCTTAGAACTAGGAATCTCACCGCTGGGATTATCGTGTAAGGTGTGCTCACACAAGGGCTCAAGGTTACAGGGGCAGGAATATTTACTGTTCATTCGTTACCCTCACAAGAAATGAGAAAGCAGAGAACAATCTATGTGCCTATTGATAGGGAATGGTCGAGTGATATGGCCACCCCAGGTGTATGGCCCCCCCGGCAAGAGAGCTGCTGCTCTTGTTAGGTGCCCTTGAGCTGGTTCAGGACGAGGCAGTGTTTCTGTCTGTGTTCTGCTCTGTGCTACAGAACCACTCTGGGCTGGAATCAACGTCTATAGCTACATACACATTTGTCATTATTAGATGCTATGGAGTCAGTTCAGAACTAGGCCGTGTTTCATTTTGCTGCTCTGCTCTGCCCTATACAATCCCTCTGTGGGGGAACTGACTCAGAGGTTGTGGGCTTGGCCACACACACACACACACACACACACACACACACACACACACACACACGGATTTGTTCAGCTTGACTCCTGTTTGACTTTTCCCCTTTAGGATATCTTACTTCTCAAGTATAGCTTAATGAAGAAAGAATGTGACATTAGTAAAGTAGTAGAACTGTTGTGTAGGTGAGTTCTAATTCCCCCACCCCCCTGAGAGGATGGAGAGCTGTCCTTGGAGGTTCAAAGGGACTCATGATACCAGAAGGATGGACACTCAGTACTACAAGGCCCCATGTGTGCTGTTGCCCATGAGAAGGATTTCAGAACTTTCTCCAGGCCCCTGCCTGGTCCGACGACTGATCGCCTCTCTCGGAGAGGAGGCCTGGCCTGAACACAGCCCAGCTGGCAGTCACGCTTGGGTGCCGTTTGCAGGCAGCTGCCCTGAATCGAAGGCCTTCTTGAGGGCTGGTGACTGAGCCCAGATCTGTCCAGAAGGCAGCAGGGTGGAAGCAGACACTTAACCTTTCTCCTGGCTGGTCATAATGCATAGCAGACACATGGCACGGACAGAGCACAGGGAGAGGTCCCGGGGACATCACCGGGTCCTGATCCTGCCGGCACTCAGGCACAGGTGGCCCTTGGAGATCTAGTGGGTTCGGTTCCAGACCTCCGCCGTCACCGATGGAGTATCACCATCCATATGAGTCTCAAGTGCTTGGCTTGCCCAGTGCGTGCAAAAGCCACGTTCACACTCGGGTGTGTGTGCACTCACCTGGTGGAAAAGCTGGAAAGTCTGAGGAGGAGCCTGAGGGGCCCGGCGGGCAGCACGCACTGACGGGAAAACAGCGCCAGGGGCCTTGCTCGGCTCAAGGTTGCCACAGACCTCCACCGTCTGAAAAACAGTATCCCCGAATCGCGATACAGTGAAGTGCGGCCAGCCAGGGTCTGCCTGTCCTCCGAGTGTGAAGGGCCTGGGGAGGGCGAGGATATCGGACACCACTAGCCGCTCCCTGGGGGAAAGACAGGCTTTCTCCTCCTGTCAAGCGTTCTGGTCTCCGAGGCCCTGTCCTGTAGGGTGGCCGCTGTGAGTCGGGATGGACCGCGTGGCAGTGAGTGACCCAAAAACGTAAGTTTGTTCCCCTCGGAGAAGCCTCTGAAAGCCCTGGAGGAGGGCAGGCATGCCTAGCAATCCACAATAGCCAAGATAAAAGCATGTTATTGGCAAGCACTTCAGGGACGCTATCTTCTAGACCCCCCTCTTATCCATCCTATGGTTATTTTAGGAACCCTGACGGCCTGGTGGGTGTGCACTGAGCTGCTAACCACAAGGTCAACCGTTTGAGACCACCCGCTGCTCTGCAAGACACAGATGAGGCTTCCTACTCCGCGAAGACAGTCTCAGAAACCCACAGGGGCCGTTCTAGCCTGTGCCATAGGGTTGCTATGGGTCAGCATGGACTCGATGGCGGGCGTTGGCTTTGTCTGGAGGATTATTCTGAACCGGTTGCCACCAACTCCATTCTGACTCATGGTGTGTCAGAGCCAAACTGTGTGGAGGGGTTTTCAGTGCTGCTTTATCGGGAAGTGGATCATCCCACCTTTTCCCCAGGCACCTCTGGGTGCACTGGACCCGACCAGCCTTTCAGTTTGCATGTCCCAGGAGCCCCATGGTAGCGTTACCACCCCCACATCCCGCGTAAGACCCCCGAGAGTCAATGGTGGTTCAGTGGGGTAAAGCAGTTTGGCCAGTGTCACAAACACAACGACAGGTAGAGCTGGCTCTTGACCTCTCTGTGTGACCTGCACACCTGTCCGCTGAGGCACAGGGTCTTTGAAGTGCTTGGAATGGGGTGGACACATGTGTTGAGCCTTCTAGGGATCAGCTATCTGGTTCCCTGCAGGCCGTCTAATCTGAAAGCAGCCCCGCCCGGCCATCCTGCCCGGCCCTGTACTGACCTGACACTCCCTGCTGGCCCTGGAGTTCACTCGTCCGTGTTTCTCTCACAGGGACTTGGTGACCAGGGTTCATCCTGGTGCAGAGAAAGTCTCGGGAGCCTTTCTTTCAGGGTCTGGGGACATCACCAGGGGTGTGACGCAATCCCTGCCCTGAGTCTAGAACGGAAATATCAAACCAAGCCAAGCCAAACTAGGAAAACCGAGCCTTTGCTATTGAGCCAATTCCAACTCATCCCAAACCTACAGGACAGAGTTGAACCGCTCAGTAGATCCCTAAGGCTTTAAACCTTCACCGGCACAGATGGCTTCCTCGGTCCTCTGCAGACTGGTCAGCTGATGGGCCGCCCTGCGCCCCTGAGGCTCCCAACTCACGGCCATTCTATTCCAACTGGCAGAGAAGCCTAGAGGACAGAGTGGAACTGTCCCGTGCGGTTGGAGACCCCCAACTCCTGGCGGGAGTCGAAGGCCTCACCTTTCCCCCGTGGGGCGGCGGGTCGGGTTGAACCGCTGACCTTGCCGTGAGTAGCCCAACTCATCACCCACTAATACGCCACCTGGAAACGCACACTTAGTCCCCCACGCGGTGGCCGTCCCACGTAGATAACTGCATAGGCCATTTGTTCCTGCACTGGCACTTTATCTGTGGGGACACTCTCTCTCTTCTGGCTCGGAATTCATGAGTTGGCTTCTTCTGAGTCCCTGTGATTATCTGTTGCCAGACGCAGATGAGGGAGAGCAGACTAAAACAGCTTTAATTTTAGTCCAACTGTGTCCCTATGACACCTTCACCTGCTCGGCAGGCCCTCCTGGTACGGTTGAGTTGGGACCCCCTCCTCCCGGTGGACAGAAACTGGTGGTCCTCTAAGTCCCCACGGAGCCTTTAGATCTCGTGCTGTCGCCTGGCTCACCGCGGGGTGGCCTGCAGTGAGGTCAGAATACAATCCCTACCTTTTCGGGCGCCCTCCCTTTGACTCATTGTCTATTTCGTTCCAGCCCGTGAGTATTTCCGGCTTTCTTTTCCATGAGGGCTTTTCTCTCGGTCTCGTTTCGACATTGTCCTTTTGTGCTTTTAATGTTTTGTTTGTTTCCTGATTTTGTTTTGTATGTGTTTTCTGTAGCTGAACTCCGGGCTAGGTAACTCGATAGAGACAGGGCCTGGATTAATAATTACCGAGGGGCATGGCAGGGAAGGTTGTGGGTGGGGTGGCAATGGGCAGCTAGCCTGTCATAACTACAGGAAAGGAGAAAATGTTCTAAAACCCGTGGTGGTGGTGATTGCATCACTCTTCCTAATGCGATCGAACGATTGGGCTGTCTGATTTGTGAATGACGCGCCAAGGAAACATTCTTCAAAAGAACTCGGAGTCCTGTCTGGATGAGCCAAGTGCGGGGAGGCCTCAGTCGATGGGTGGCGACCAGGGGCGGGTGGGAGGGAGGAGGTTGGGAGGACCCATTGACTAGGGGACACTGAGCTGCTCTTAAAGGTGAGGGACATTTTTGGAAATGATCAAGGTGATGGTTAAACCAGAAGGTGAACATGATTAATGTCACTTCATTGTGCTCAGATGTAAAAAGAATGTGGAAAACAACAAGCTTGTTCCACAACGCCCCCAAGAACGCCAATTGAAGGAGCCGCTCTGTAACTTGCAAGCGCAGAAGGCATGTGACCACCTCCCACGATTTACTTTCCTGTCCTTAGCACTGGAGCCAGCTGAGCCTCCCACCATCCTAGGCTTGAGGACGCGCCTTCTTGGAAAGAGGTTACCGACCTTGAAAAGCACACAACAGACTCATTCGGACCCGTAGCCACTCCACAGGACAGGGTAGAACTGCCCCCGTGAGTTTCCAGGACTGGAACTCTTTCTAGGAGTTGGAAGCCTCCGCTCTCTCTTCTGTGGAGCAGCTGGTAGTTTTGAACTGCTGACCTTGCAGCTAGCAGCCCAGTGCGTAACCCATTACGCCATGAGAGTGAGGCCCTGGCTGGGATGCCGGGCAAGTGTTGGGCAGCTCGCTGTAAAATCGTGTTTCAAACCCAGCAGCCCAGAGAAAGCCCAGGCCGTCTGCCCCCATAAGGAACAAGAGACGCTCAGAAACCTCCCCCGGGGTCGCTGTGAGCTGCCATCGACTCCGTGGCGGGGGTACAGGGTCGTCTGGGTGCATTCTCAGAAAGGGACAGGAGGTGAGGAGGGTGCTGTGGAGTGGGTGAGGCAGTTTTGTTAGAAGATGGGACTGCCTTGGTCATCGCAGAAAGAGGTTGTGCCATCTCTTAAACTCCAGAAGTCATCTGGTACCGGGCCAACTGGTTTTGTATCAAGCAGTAAAGATTAGAACAGAGCCAAGAAGTCAAATGGCTTTCTTTTAAAAAACAGAAAATATTTAAAGCACTTGTTTCATTAGCTTTCAGTGCCCTGGGGTGCCACTCTGATTCAGTGAGTGGAGGATCGCAGATAAGAGGGATGTATTTTTAGCACACGACTCTGGGTAATGATGGTTGAGGCTAATTGCTCACAGATTGTGTTTTTTGGGGACATGAGCTGTGTCTTCTTACGTGGCGCTGTGCTATGGATGATAATGTGCCTCCTCCCCTCCCCGCCCCCCGCCCCCCAACAAAAAGACCCCAAAACTATGTGCTGTGCCTTCCAACCTCTTGGCCGGTGATCATGGTCCCATTGGGGAAAGGGTTGTCTTTCTTCAGTTCCCGAGGCCATGATAGTGTGGGGGGTGGTTTGAGGCCATCAATTTTTGAAGTGTAAGTAGAAACAAAACAAGAACTAGGGAATAGAGGCGGGGCAAGACCGATGCCAAGACACGCGGAGATCTGAAGGAGCCAGGAAGCGGAAGTGGAAGAGACGAGGCCCTTCCCTCCGAGCCAACACAAAGGGAGAGCCTTCCCCGGGAGCCGGCGCTCTGACGTCCAGCCTCCTAAATCAGAGGAGATAAGCGTGTGTTCATTCAGCGCAGCCACCTGCGGCAGCACTAGGCAACTGAGACACCTGGCCCAGCGAGGAGGCAAGGTAGCACCGTACATAAAAGACACATTTTTTAAAAATACAAGGTCAACAAGAACAGGAAAATAGAACGGGAAGATGGGTTGAAAGGAATCAAGGTGAAACTGAGCCAGAAGCCATCGGTTCTCAGATAGGAACACACGGATATATTCTCAGAGGGATGTTGGCTTCCCACGAGAATGTAATGCTTCCGTGTTTGGGTTTTTATGGTAATCCACAAAGTCGTCTAAGGACACTCCAGGTCTTCTGTGACCACTTCTAAACCCGTATTCCCACGAGACGTCTGTCCCCTGGGATCGTGCTTGTGTTGAAAAGTACATGGATGAGAAGACCATAGGGGCGGGCCTCAAAACTAAAAGGTATGTTTGCACCAAACAAAGGCCCCAAGTCCTGACAGCAGGCCCTGGCGACAAAGGCCTCACTGTCATTTAGACGGAGGGAAGGCTAGAGAGAGCTGAGCCACCTCCTCCCACCATGACTTTACGGGAGCCATTCAGCAGAACGAGGAGTGGTGATTAGTTCTGACCATGGAGCATCACCCGCCATGCTTTCGAAGGCGATTAAAATGGACTGGATGATTGGTTTTCACGTAACTCAAAACCAAATTCACTGCCGTTGATTCAGTTCTGACTCCTACCTTTTTACAAGAGTAGAAAGTCTTGTCTCTCTCCTGCAGAGTGGCTGGTTGGTGGCTTTGAATCGCTCACCTTCTGTGGGCCCAGCCTTCTTTGGACAACTTCATGAGTCCCTGTCATCCGTTTGCCCCTGGGTCTAGGAGGTTCCTCCCAGGGGGACCCCTGGTCCATTCCTGGCTCTTCACTCTTGGTGGGACCAGGCCCCTCCCTCTGTTATAGCTCAGAAAAGAGGCAAAGGACCACCTTAGCACGTAGCTTGCACCCGGCTAGCCAGCATTGTGAGTTTGGGATTTGCAACACAGAGTGAATCTTCTGATGACAAAATAGAGGATGATTACATACTCCTGAGACTCACGGCCCAGCCCGGTGAGCCTCTCTCCTGGGGGCGGGCACACAGTTCAATCTAGAACATCCTCTTCATGTCTTAGGACCAGTTTCCTTTTTCACACGGAGAGGTTGTGGCTTTTCACTTGTTTCTCTGACCATCAGCCTGCATTTCACAATTTCCCAGCCAACTGACTGTTGGAACCTAGACCCAAGATTTGGTGGAAATGAAGCACCTTCACTCTTCCTTATCTGATGATCTCTGTTTATGACAGCGTGGTATGTCCTGTAATAATCTAATCTAGTTATGCAAGTCAGCCTGCTCCCCTGGTAGTAAATGGGTTAGGAGACGCCCTGCAATCACGGCCACTTGAAGCCCCAGTGTATCATTAGATAAAGTGGTGTTCCTATCTTAATAGAGATAATTTGGAGGGCTGCTTTTGATAGTTACCCCCAGGTGGATGCTACTGACATCTGCCCCAGTCTAAGCCAGAGGGGAGTTTGCTAACATGATGCTCATCTCTCTTACACTCCCATGCACCCGAGGTTGCTTGCAAACGTCAGCTCCACTGCTTGCTTCTTCATTCTTCTCGCCATTATCCAGCTTCAGGGGACCAGCACCTCGTGGCCCTCTAATTCTCCCTGCCGCTCGTCCCCTCCCTTCCTTCCACCCATCACACCTCTTCCTCAGACTCCAACCCCCTTAGAGGAGTCCACATCTCTTCTCCATCCGAATCCTGCCCCCCTCTGGACCCTTCCTGTTCCCAGGGGCCCTCTTCCCTGCTCCCCAGCCAACCCCAGCCTCTCACGCTCTGTTCTAGCTGGACTGGTTCCCTCAGCTACTGGCGCTGGTCAGGCGGTCTCTCACCTCTGACCTTTCCACTCCCGGTTTCTATTGCTCCAATGTTCTTTCCCTCCCTTGAGACTGGAGGACTCCACTTGAATGCCACACCTCCAAGCGAAGTTTCCCCCATTTGCCTGCACTGAGTTAGATGCCTGTCCCGCCACGATCAGTCTTACCCGTGGCCACTTTGCTGCATTTATCACACGATATCGACGACTTACTTGTCAGTAATCGCCTCCAAGGTAGACCATGTTGAGAAAAAGGAAAGGGCAAAACCTCTTTCCCATACCAGGGCTTAAAAAGGTTTGTAGAAAATTCCATTATCTTTTCATTCCATTTTCCCATGAACTTTGTGTGAGAGGGGAAATGGGCATGTATCTATATCTGTCCATGTGTCTATAACCATCTATGTGCATCTTCTATCTACAGCCCCTGGAGAAGTGCCTTGTGATTGATCAAGAAGAAAGTAGGCACAGGACCAGGCAGTGTTTTATTCTGCTGTCCAGAGAGTGGCTATGGGTTAGAACCAGTTCAACGGCACTAACAACAAGAGCAACAACTATATGTGTGTGTATTTATGTGTTATGTATGTATACACACACACATAGTCTCTCTCTGTGTTTGGAGCCCTGGTGGTACAGCGGTTACATGTTGGGCTGCTAATCGTAAGGTCAGCAGTTTGAAGCCACCAGCTCCTCCGTAGGAGAAAGACAAGGCTTCTCCTCCTGTAGAGCTGCAACCTCAGAAACCCACAGGGGCAGGTCTGCTGGTGCTAGAGGTCACTAGAAGTGGGAAAGGACTTGGTGGCAATGGAGTGCATCCATGTGTGTGTGTATTTATGTGTTTACATGTATATTTAGAGTCCCTGGAGAAGGGCTTCATGCTTGGTAACGTAGAAGGCTAGCAAAAACTTCAGGCAGGACAGCGTTTCATTCTGGTATAGGTATATGTATATATAGCCCCAGGGTGTTACAAACAGGTGCAGCTACTTTCAGAGCATTAGAGTCTACCCAGAGGCGTCTTAGAAGAAAGGCCTGGAAATCCAGTTCTGACTATCCATCGCTGAGAAGCAGAAAGAGCCCAGCTCTGCTCCGACACTCGTGGGGTCCCCGTGAGTCCGAGCTGACTTGACAAGAGGCGGCTCAGTAGAGGGGAAAAGGCCAGACCAGGGCTGGGTCCTGCCTCTGCCTCCTTCATAGTGATGAGAACAAGGACACGTCATGTACTCTTCATGAGCCTCAGCTTTCTCACCTGTCCAGCGGGAATAAGACTATCTCCTGGGTGGGGTTGTTGTAAGAGGTTCAATGAGATGATGTATGTAAAAGACCTTAAAAGAATGCCTAGAATCTATTCATCAATATGTTATATGCATTCAGAAAGTAACGCCTATAATTTATCTTGGAAAAGGTACAGCCAGAATACGTTTTCAAAGTGAGGATGGTGGGACGCTGTCACGTGTTTTTGACCAGTGTTGACCAGTCTGTGAAGAAGGACCCCCTGCTTAGAACAGCAGAGGGTCCCTGACAAAGAGGAAGCCCTTCAGCGAGATGAACTGACACCGTCTATGCCTATGCCTATGCCTATGCCTATGCCTATGCCTATGCCTATGCCTATGCCTATGTCTATGTCTATGTATATGCATATGTCTATGCAGGGAAGATTGTGAGACCAGGCGGGGTCCCATCCTGTTGTACATAGGATCGCTGACTCAATGGCACCTAACAACAACAACAACAAAAGCTGGTTGTGATTAAGAGTATTCTGATTCCTTCCCCTCACCTCCCCCAACTCCAAAGCACAGACCATAAGGAGGAAGAAAGAGAAGTCAATCAGAGGAACTGAAAAACTGGAACAACAGTTTCAGGGACCGTGGTGGGAAGTCTTGGATGGGACCCTCAGCAGTTGGGGGCTCAGGGCAGAAGAGGTAGGGGTTAGAGCCCTCGAGCACCCAGTGCAATGTCTAGGGTCCTGTGATAATCTGGAATTTTGTCAACAAGACAATCCTGGGTAAGGGTAGGAGTGGAGCTCAACATATCAATTGTGTATTAGTCTGATGACACCTCCTTAGCATCATAAGCCTTTTTGTATGAGACAGAGACAAACCGAGGAGAATCAAATCTTCTTTGCCCCTTCAGATCTTGGCTCTGATTCCTCTATCTCCTGTTAAGTTACCTGCTGGCCCCAGAGAACCATCTGCTGACTGCTGACAGTGGATTCATTGGGCCAACTTTGGACCTCTGTGTCCACCAGCCTGTGCCCCCGCTTTCTCTGCTTCATCATCTTGTTCTGATTCCTCCATCTCCTGTTTCATCGCCTGCCAATCCCAGGAGTCCTCAGCAGACTGCTCTTACTTGAACCAGGCTGGACTTAACTATTCTGACAGACGTCTCTTCCTTTAAAACACGCATTACTGGTTTTGTTTCTCTAGAGAACCCAACATAACCCAGATCCCACAGCACAACTCCCTGTGGGTGGTGGTAGTCGATGGGTGGGTGTGGGGGCATCACAGATCACAGGGGAGCGTGTTAAAATGTGGATTCTGATTCCGGATCTTGGGATGAAGCTGGAGAAGCCTGCATGTCTAGCTAGCCCCCACTGATGCTGATACTACTGGTCCACTGAGCAATCTCCGAGTGGCAAGGAGGAGCTAGACAATAGCCCTTCTGTGTAATTATGTGGGGGCAAACGTTCATGACTGGGCAGACAGCAGGGGAATTCCTCTGGGGAGAAATCCTCTGACGTCACTTGGGGTTGGATGAGGGATGACTCACCAAAGCACATGCTGAAATGATAAATGACGATCTTTAAGCTGCCTTCTCAGTAGGCAGGCCTCCTCCTTCCCCTGCCCGCCCCATTCAATGCCTCTCGCCAGGCTGCAGGGAGGACTCCTGGGTGCGAAGGCAAAGCAGAGTTGCTGCCTGGAAGGAAGAGGGCGGGGAGGGCAGAGAGCGCGCCTCTGGTGGGTGACCTGGAGAACGAGGGACTGACATAGGAGAGATGTCTGATGTAGATGCTTTAACGTTGTTTCTGTGACAACGTGCTCCCGTTCTTCCCTCCCATGGACTCCAGCGGATGCTCGCCCATGCCTTTGCGCATGCGGCTCCTCTCTTTCTGTGCAGAGGGAGTGGGCTTAAGGAGAAGGACGAGGGGCAGCTGAGGGCAGAGCTTCACTGAACTTGAAGGCCCCTGCTCCGCCGTCTTCAGGAGCTGCCGCTGGTGGGTAGGCAGGCGGGGAGGGTGGGACACCTCCCATCTTCCTTGTTGAGTAATAGGACTCTCTCACTGTCAAAATCAGTAATTACAGCAAAGAGGAATACTAGGTTGGCAGAAACCCAGAGGAAGACGAGGACAAAGGAAAGAAAATCCAATGCTTTAGTGGAAGGGAACCGTGCCTGGGGCATGTATCAGCCAGATCCAGGTGTACTTCAGTTGATAACCTGGTGACCAGCTCCCAAAGCTCTGCCTCTCAGTCCCTTTTGTTTTTGTATTTTTGTGTGTGCCCGTTTGCTTTTAAGTTCGCCTCGACAATTTTGTTTTCACCTCCTGTAAAACTTCTATCATGCTTAAAATAAAAACCCACAAAACACTTGCCAGCCCAACCGTTTCCATGTGTGTACTGAAGTGTCGCTGACTGTGCTCATGTGTTGTGGAGCCAGCTTGCCCAGAGCAGTCCACCACCACTAACACATGGCAAGGTCACCTCACAAGGACAGCCCTGGCTGGACTTTAAAAGCATTGTAATCTGGGGTCTAGGGAAGGGCTTGGAGAGCCGAATCTTTGCATTTCCTAATATTAAATGCAAAAATGTTGTCTACTTGCATGTGCATAGCTTTCTAGGGCAAGGCTGTCCAGCTTTCACGGAATTTGCCTATTGAATGGTCAGTCTGGGTTGACTAGAGAAACAAATTCAGAGAGATACATCTGTGTGTAAGGAAGAGATTTATATACAGGAGCTATTGAATATTGAGAAAACATCCTAGCCTAGTCCAGATCAAGTCCATAAGTCCAATATTAGTCCACATGTCTGATATCAATCTATAAATTTCTCTTCTGAGTCACAAAACACATGCAATGATGCCAAATGCAGGAAGATCGCAAGCCAGTGGGTGGGAAGTCTTGTGGATCCAGTGGTGTTGTAAGTATCTCAGCTCTGGCAGGGTTCTCCACATGGCTCCTTCAGCTCCAGGGCTCTAGTTTAGCTCCATGTGTCCTCTCAACAGGACTGTCTTGCAGAGTGAGCATGTGTCCCACCTCCAGTGAGCTATTTCTCTCCTTAGTGCCTCCAAACGAGGTCATCAAGCTGCCACCTGATTGACAGGCTAAACTTCACCCTCTCACTCTTGATCCTCTCAAATTGACAACAGATTATTTAACTCCCACAACTGGTGATAGGAAAATGGTTGAGAGCCATTGGTTTCAAAATGGAAAGGTGCCGGAAATCTAGCGGCTATGTTTTGGACACTCTTGATTTTGAATATAATAAAAGTGAACAACAACAACAACAAAAACCACACCAGCCCATTGCCGCCATCGAGTGGACGCTGACTCCTACTGACCCTAGAGCACAGGGGAGACCTGCCCCTGTGAGTTCAAGATTGTAACTCTTTACAGGAGTGGAAAGCCTCATCTTTCTCCTGTGGAAGGGTTAGTGGTTTAGACCTGCTGACCTTGTGATTAGAAGCCCAACAAGGAACCATTACCCCACAGGACTCCTAATGGAAGAGGAGAGGAAAGGCAATGAGATTTACCACTAAGGAATGGAAACCATGGGGCCAGAGTTCAGGATTCATGCCCTGGAGCAGGGGTGTGAGCAGCCTTGCTAGCATGCAGCGTGCACTGCAGAGTGGGTGACAGGAGATGTGGTTAGGTTACAGTGTAACACCTTTTGATCTATTTAAAACTAGTCCTAGTTTCTGGGGTTTTTTTCTACTTTCTTTTCAATTGAGGTTTTTCTTTGTTATTTTTTGTTTGTTGATAAGTTGTTGTGTATATGAAATCCAGGCTAGGTAAATCTAAGAGAAGTACCTGGATGCATGGCTTCCTGAGAGTGGGAGGTCGGTGGAAGTAGGGAGTTAATAACAGTGAATGCAGAAAGGAGAAAATGCTCTAAGATTGACTGTGGTGACGATCGTCCGACCCTTCTGCATAGGATGGGACTGTCGAATTGCATAAAGTATGGATTATGAGACAAAAAACCCACTTAAAATTTCATGTGAAAAATACTGAAATCCAGGCCCAGAATGATGGTGTTCATATTTCTATGTTGAAAACAAAAGGTGGTTTCTTTCATCTTCTTCCTGAGAAAGTGGTGTTGGGTGACTCCCAGAATCCATAGCAAATATGTAGCAGTACAAAATATGGCACCGGGCTGCCGGAGGGCCATTCAAGTCAGGTCAGTGGTTCTCCACTCGGGCTACATCTCACCCTCACCCTGGGAGCACACTTTGGGGCGTTGGGATACGACCAATTTCTTAGGATCGAGATTGGGGATGCTGCCAGGACCGCACACACGACAAAGACTTAGCCAGCCCCCAACACCTGCTGACCTCGTGCAGCGCTGAGTTCAGTTAAACGAGACGGTGGTGAATGAGGGAAACAGTCATCTTCTGACGGTGGTGGCTGTCGTTGCTAAGCTCTTATGACTCATGGCGCCCCTAGAGACCCTCCCCCACCGCGCTAGCCTGCATCAGCTTCCTGACCACCGATAGGTTTGCATCCATTGATCCAGCTATGGGGGTCACGCCATCTCGGGGGGACTTCCCCCATTTGCTCTGACCTTCCACTTTATGACAAGGGCACCCTTCTCTTGGGATTGGTCTCTCCTGATGGAACCCTGGTGGTATAGTGGTTACTCATTGGGCTGCTAACTGCTAACAGGTCCTGTCTTCAGTAGCTCAAAAGCATCAGCAGCTCTGAGGGAGAACGATGGGGCTGTGTCCTCCCATGAAGAGTGACGTCTGGGAAACCCACAGGGGCCGGTCTCCCCTGTCCTAGAGGGTCGCTGCGAGTCTGCATGGACTCGATGGCAGTGAGTGAGTGTTGGGCAATCCTAAGGCAGCCTTAGTTTCTGCCGAGGGAGGGAGAGTCCGCGGAGATGAACTTGCCACAAGAAAGGAGACATTAGCTTTTCTAGCTGCCCGTCCTCCCCATAGCTGGCCTGCAGAAGACGCCGAAAAAGCATACACAGAAAGAATACATGTCTCCACGGATTTTCCTACTAAAAAGTGACCTGTCGTTAATTCATCTGCATCAATGGACAAAGAACTTGTCTTCTAGAAGCCACGGGCACCCACCTGGATCCCCACTGAAGCTTAGCAACCCTACCTGTGCTTCCCGAGACTGTACATCTTTACAGAAGACAATCTTATCTTCCACCCCGGGAATGACTCATGGGTTTGAACCACTGACCTTGTGCTGAGCAGTCCCCTGCCTCACCCGCAAGGCCATCAGGGCTTCTTTGCTGATAACAAAGGGCAGCCCTGTGTTATCAGTTGGGAAATGTAGATAGGAGAGCAATGTCCCCAACTGGAATGTAGCTGGAAAATACTAGAGATATCACCTTCCCAGGCAGCCATCCCGAGGGGACATCAGGATGGTCTGGGCGGATCCTGCCCCGCCCGGCCTGAGCAACAGAAGTAGATACAGGCACTGGTGCCGTGGTGGGTTAGCTACGGCTGCTAACTGCCACCTTCCGGCTGTTCCTCGGGAGAAAGATGCGGCTGCCTGCTCCCCTGAAAATGTGTGGCCCTCATGGACCTTATCGCCATGGCTCGGAATCAACCATTGGCAGTGGGTTTGGTGGTATTGGAGGCATAAGTCCTGGGCTGCTAACCGCAAGGTCAGTGGTTAGATCCCGGCAAGTCACCTGGTGAGAGAAGCACGAGGCCGGATGTCTCTGAGTCAGAATCAACTCCGTGGCAGTGGGTGGTGCCCCTCCATGGTGCACGTGGTTTGCATTCAGCTACAAACCTCAAAGGTGGCAGTTCAAACCCATCCAGAGGTCCCACAGGAGAAAGGCCTGGTGATCAGGTCCCAATGAGGTTTAAGCCCAAACCAAGCCGATCACCATTGCTTCTGGCCCATGATGATGTGACTGAGCGGTCAAACCGCCCCATAGGGTTTCCCAGGCTATGAGTCTGGGTGGAGGCAGACTGCCACACCTTTCTCCTGCAGAGACGCTCGGGGGCTCCAGTGGCCCACCTTTCAGTTGACAGCTGAACGCTTTGACTACTGCGCCACCAGGCATCTTTTCCATCCAGTTTCCAAAACCAAACCACACTCATTACCATCAATTGATTCCAATGGCAGAGTCGCTCTTTTGGGCTTTCTGCTATTGCGCCTTTCACAGGAATAGAAAGCCTCGTCTTTCTCCTGCAGTGCCTCTGCTGGCTTCAAACTGCTGACGTTACGATTAGCAGCCCATTGCCTAACTTCTATGCTAGTGGGGTGGCTCCTCTCCCTAAAGGTTACAGCCAAGCCAAACCCGACAGAGCAGTTCCACGCCACACACTGGAGTCAGAATCGACGAGCTAAGTTTGGTTTTGGTTATTGGAGCCATGAGAAAACAGCAGAAAATCTCTCAATCTCTCAGGCAGCCACACGGTCGCCCCCAAACACCCTGAAACATTGGAGCAGGGGAGAAGGGGACATAGAAAGTCCCAGAAGCACCAAAGTAACCAGACCCCACCTGTAGCCCACCCTGGTAGCAGTCGCAGGTCAGTGGAGCCGGAGCCATGCACGTCCTACATGTACAAGGTGCCTTGAGAGAGAGGATGCTCTCTGAAAAGACCAGGATTTAAACTCACAGGTGCAAGAGGTCATTTGTGAACGAGGTCTGTGTAAGATCCTCCCTATGAACCCGCAGGGTGCCGGAGGCGGCATGGGTGCCCGTGCTATTCGGAATGAATCATCAGACTGCGCTTTGCACCCTTTGGCCTCTCCGACATCGTCAGGGTTCTGTTTTTTCTTAAATCAGCAATTAGTCATCTGCTGGCTCCTCGGTGCCAGAATAGGACTGATGGCGTGTTTTGCAGTGCTGGGCTGATTACACGGCTAATTATAGAGCCAGCTACTGCGGCTCCGGTCCTCAAGCTTCCACATATTCATAATAGTTAGACATGGTTATGTTCAATGGTGCTTTGCTATTGCCACAATATGGGGGGGGGGAGCAAGATTCCATCATCACCTCTCTCATGAGTGGCGAAAGGAATGAAAAGGGTGGGTGCCTGCACTGTGGGGTTACACAGGGTTCTCTATAGAAACAAACCAAGGACACTTACGATTTTACATATATATTTAAGATTATATATACACAACATGAAGAAATAACAGCTAATTAGTCTATAGAGCAGTAGAAATGGCTCGGTTCAACTCACTTCCATGAGATAGTTAATACACTGGTAGTCCTTCAACTCTCTAGGGCTGCCGGGTGCAAGTCAAGGAAGCAGACAGCTGAGTCTTCTGTAGAGCAATACAGGCAGTCCAGCCACAGACAACAAGCAGCAGGGCAGGTCACCAACAGTCAGTCAGATAACAGGGTCCAACAGTCCCCAGCTCAAGTGATGTATACACCAGCAATATGGTCAAGCAGTTCTCGAAGGCACCTGAAACGATAGCAACACGGGTCCATGGATTGGGTGTCCCACAGGTAGTGTAGCTTGCAAGTTGAGGCAGAGAACTAGCTAAGGCAGCCGCACACTGGTCTGATCATCAGAGAGCAAGAGACAGAAAGGTGAGGGCTCCCCAAGCCATTTATGTCTTTGCCTTTCAATTAAACTGCAACCTTATTAATCCCACATGCTCATTGGCCAGGTGAGCACAATAAGCCTACCTATCACAATTGTCCTTGGAGAAAACAAACCTGGGGTCTGTGGAGCAAAATCCGGTTTGCTTAAGGACATGCAAGTGGACCTACAATGCTGCCTTTTTCTGGAAAGCACTGACCTTGGACATGAAGAGGAGCTGGTTGAATGGCTGGAGAGTCTTTGCAGTTTGATTTCATCTGAATTAAAGGCAAATCGCCTTCCTTTCACCTTCCTGGGACCGGAACCCCCATCACTCACCCTGGTAAGTCAGAAGCTCTCCATATTGCTTTCCCTGATGCTCAAGCTCGATGAACAGTAGGGCTTGGCCTGCATTTGGCCTTAGGCTACTGTAGTGGGACAGTAGGGCCCTGGAGACATTGAGGGTTGAAAACGGCCCCAGGTTGCTCCCTGGGTCCTCAAGCAGTGGGCATGGCTTGTGCCGTTGAGTCCAGGTTGAGCTGTGGAGACGACACCGATTGTAAAACAAACCTTTGGTCACGCAGCAGAGCAACGTCTTTGTGTTTTGAGGTCTGCTCACGCCCATGGTAGTGGCCACTGTGCATTCTCAGTGTCTTCCAACCAGGGGCCCATCTCCCTGCACTCTCCTGAACAGCATGCTCTTGAGATCCATTGGGCTTTGGTCGGCTACATTTTTGGAAATTGATTTCCAGGCCTTTCTGTTGAGTCTGTCTTGGTCGGGAAGTACTGCTGACACCAATCCACCATGCATTACTCCACTGGCATTTGCAACACTTGTGCTGTTGCGTCGTCTAGCCACAGAGCAACACGCAGACCAGGACAGAACAACAGACGGCCAGTTGGATGTGGCTACTCCTTCTAGTCTTGCCAAGGTCACCATTGACCTTGACCATGTATCTGCAATCAACGCATCTTGGTAACCCTTCAGTTCTCTGTTCCCAGGGCTACAGTCAGCACTGTGGGGACGCTCTTCACGTGGTCTCGTTGCCGGTCTTCCAAGACAATGTTTCCCCCTTTCCAGACCGCCTTGGCCAATCCTTACCTTCATGAGCTACTTGAGGTTCTTTCCGTAGCCTACTCTCCTCCACGGCCCACAATATTCTCGGGGCCCTGGCCACACCTGGTTTCCTTGTTTCTGTTCCTGCTGCCTCTCCCCACCTGACACCAGCTAGAGCGAGAGCCGGGTCTGCTCTTACTTATTTTCATAGCCCAGTATCGGCCTGGGAGAAAGATGAGGCTACCAGCTCCCACCAAGAGTTCCAGCCTCCGAAGCCCACAGGGCCATTGCTACCCTGTTCTATAGGGTGGAGGTGAGTGGAATCGACTTGATGGTGGTGAGTTTGGATACCTGTGGTTCCAGTCTCATTTGGAAGTGGACTTCTTTGAAGGTTACTGAGGGCATATTCCTGTAAGGGGTGCTTTGTGCCATCACCCTTGAGACATAAGAGGAGCAGGCTAGGCGCCCCAGGTGAGTGGAGATGCGAGTAGACGCCCTCTAGTCTAGAATGAGGGTCGCCCAGAAGAAGCTGAAAAGAGACAAGGCGCATCCTCTCGTCCTGCCCTTGCTTTAGAGCTGCTCCCCTGAGTTCAATTCCTCATGTGTGCACGTGAAGGTGCGGCAGTGAAGAACGAAGACAGAGAAGAGGCCATGCCTTTGCAGGATGGTCGTAGGGAAGACTACTGGAAGTACCTTGGAGTGTTGTGTTCATGCCTAAAACCGAAGGCCAGGGTCCCGGTGCCATCCTAAACCGTGAAGCTGTCCCAGTGCCATCTTGAGCACTCTGACTCTCTGGGAAGGCAGAGGGGAGCAGTTGGTTTATGGGAAAGCCCGATAGATGAAGCTGACGCACGCACACAAAGTAAAGAAGATTGGCTTACAACATGTAGCTAGAGAAGCGATCATCCTTCGTCCTTCCCCATTAAAAACAACAAACAAAATAACCGCCTCTTGTTTGTCTCTACCACACAAACTTTTTACCAAAGGGCTTTAGAAAGCCTATCGTTAATGTTTAGGTCATCCACTGGAAGAATCAAACTGTCAATCACCTTGTACATTAGCAATGTTAACGGAGTTGTTCTTCAGACTCAGGCTGACATAGCCTTGATGCCTTCTGTTGATAATCAGTTTTCCCAAGAGCTTCCTCTTCGATGGCCCCTGAATGCACCCCCCTCATTCCCTTTCCGCAGGACGCCACCAGATGAACCAGCCGATCTGTCGTGGAGGACGGATGGCCAGAGAGTCCGTAGAAGTGAGGATGGCGAGACGCCGTCTCACCTGCTTTTTGCAACAAATGCTATTCTTCGCCTGGTGGTAATTAGAAGTAATTACTAACCATAATTACTAACCAGCTTCAGCTGGAGGAGAAGGGCTCTATTTACTTTCTCATGGGCATCGGGCATCGGGTCAATGCCAATTTGTGGTGACCCAAGACTGTAACTCTTTACAGGATTAGAATCTCTCCCAAAGAGTGGCTGGGGGTTTGGAACTACTGACCTTGCAGGGCTCCTTGGTGGTGCAGTGGTTACATGTTGGGCCTTTCCTTGGGAGAACGATGGCGTTTCCACTCCCATGAAGAGTGACAACATCCAGAACTCACAGCAGCAGGTGTCCCCTGCCCTACAGGGCTCCCATGAGTTGGCATCCACTTGATGGAAGGGGTTTTGTGTTACTGTAGACGTGACATCATAAATGTTGTTTGTTGTGTGCTAGGAGCCGGCTCCCTTTATGAACAGAAGGAAACCCAGCCCGGCCCAGCACCATCCTTACAGCTGTTGATGGGAGAGCCTGCCGCTGCAGCCACTGGTCCGACCACTCCGTCCAGCGCCGGCCTCATTTTCTCCGACCCTCTTTTAACCAAGCATGAGACCGCACGCGAAAGCTAGACGGGCTGGCTCATTCAGCCGTCAGAGAGCATTTACGTTCAGAAGGAGAAAGTAGTAGACATAAAAGGGAAATTAAATTCCCAAACAATCACTCCCAAGAGTATTAAAAGCTCATGGAATTGCAGAAGGTAAATACAAAGGCACCCTTGTTGGAATTGAATGGTTTTTTTTTCTTCTTATAATCGCGTTAAGCATTTGCATCTTAAGCTTGCTCTTTGGAATGCCACAGCCAAGAAACAACTGCGATGGAATCGGAGGACTTGGAGAAGTAGGAGCCTACCAGTCACCGCTGAGCGGATTCCCACTCCTGGGACCTCGTGTGTCCGAGGGGTAGTGCGCCCCTTCGGGTTCACTGGCTGCTTCGGGGGGAAGCAGACCACCTAGGCTTTCTTCCAGAGGGTCGCTGGTGGGCTAGAAACTCCAACCTTTGGGTCGGTAGTCAGACACAGTGACCATTTGCACAACCCAGGAACGCCAAGGAAGGGCTCCTTCTTCTCCGCGAGTTCTTGTTTGCTCACACAAAGCCTGGCTCCTCAACATACACCACCACCACCTTTCAGAGAGCCGGAGTGTGCGCACGGCGAGGTGTTGCTGGGCGCGTCCTTGTGGAGATGCACTCCACTCTCTCAGGAAGGCAGGCCCATAGTCTCCTTGACTTCAAGTGGAGTCAGCGAATCCGGAGGCGGCCACGTTTTGCTCCAGGGAAGGCGCTCCCTAGGCCAGAAATATTCATTAGGTGGTAGTGACACCACCTGGCATTCCGTGGAATCTTCACTCACTCACTCAGAAAAACGCACTGATGGCTGGTACGTCTGCTGGAGCTGTGGTAGGCACAAGGACTGTGGCAACGGAAATGAAAGGGGCTCTCCCAGCCCAACATTCCACACAGCAACTGCATTAAGCGTATTTGCACATAAGTTACCCTCATCATTGCTAAGACATTTTCTGCTTGAGTCCTTGACATAAGCTCCTCTTTCCCCCCTCCCTCCCTGGCCCTCTCACCCTCCTGTACCCTTGATCAATGATATATTGTTGTTGTTATTGCATCTCTTACACTACCATTTGTCCCCCTTCACCCACATTTCCATTATTCATCCCCTTCGTGTGGTGGTGGTGGTGGGGGCTATAATCCAATCTTGACCCACCAAGTCTATTCTGATTCACAGTGACCCTCTAGGACAGGGTGAAACTGCCCCGGTGCGTTTCTGAGACTGTCACTCTTTGCAGAGAGTAGAAAGACTCATCTTTCTCCCCGGACTGGTCCTTTTTGATAAGATGTCCAAAGTACGTGAGATAGAAGCTCACCATGCTCATTTCTAAGGAGCATTCTGGCTGTACTTCTTCCAAGATTGATGATTTGCCCTTTTGGCAGTCCACAGTACTTTTTAATATTCTTTACCAGCCCCCCAGTTCAAATTCAGCGACACTTCTATGCCTGTGTTAGTCCGGGTTGACTAGAAGGGATACTCATTCATATATGTATAAGGAAGAGCTTTCCATCAAAGAGTAATTGTATATTAAGTAATTGTATATTAAGAAAACATCCCAGCCAGTCCAGATCAAGTCCATAACTCCTACATTAGCCCATATGTCTGATACTAGTCCAAAAATTCCTCTTGAGACTCGCACAGCACATTCAATGGCACCGAATGCAGGAAGATCACAGGCCACAGGGTGGAAAGCCTTGTGGATCCAATGCCAGTGGAAGCATCCCAGTGCTGGGGCGGGTCTCCACGTGGCTCCTCCAGCTCTCTGAGTGTGGCTTCTCAATAGCAGGAGAGTGACGCAGAGAGTGTGGCCTGCCTCTAGGGAGAAAGAGAGGTTTCCAGAATCCACATGAGAAGGCCACGTCCACAAGGAGGCATCATCAGGCTGTGACCAGATTAACAAGCTAGACTCTACCCCTAGACTTCTTTATCAAGTTGACATGAAGTCATGTAAGGACCACAGCGCCCGTCCTTGTTCACTGTTGAGCTTTCACAGACATAAGAGGCCACTGAAAAGATTATGGCTTGGGTCAGGCACGCCTTATGCTCCATCCATCCTCAAAGTGACACACTTGCTCTTCAACACGTCACGGAGGTCCCGGACAACAGATCTGCTCAAGGCGATGCATTGATGTCTCGGCCGCAGCTTCCGGGAACAGTGCTTATGAATGATCTCCTTGTGAACTTCCATCCTCTCTCCGTGCATCATGTTTCGATTGGTCCAGTTGTGAGGATCTGTGTTTTCTAAGGGAGAAAGACCAGGCTGTCTCTCCTGTACAGATGTACGGTCTTAGACACCCGACGTGGGGATTTCTATGAGTCAGAATTGGGTTGATCACAGTGGGCTTGGTAGTTTGGTGCTTAGTTCGTCCGGAATTTTAGCAGATTTCAGTGTCCTGCTGCATATGTGATCTCAAGAAGCCTGCACAGTGCAGTCCAAGGCTCGGCTGCTCTCTCTGTGTTGGGCCGAGTTGCCTGGAGAAACAAATCCAGTGACAATCATCTGTGTACAAGAAAGAACTTTACATCAAGGGGCAACTTGACATCCAGAGGGAGCCCAGCCCAGTCCAACTCAAGTCCATGGAGCCGATGCCAGCTGGGGCCCCCTTCAGACTCACAGAGCTTCAGGCTGATGATGCAGCAAGGGGGAGCAGGAAGTGGGGAGATCACAGACTAGGGGTGGGGGTGGGGGTGCAGAGGCACATGGATCCCCCAAGGTTAGTGAAAGTATGGCAGGATACCAACAGCTGGCCGTGGGGGCGACCTCTGGAGGTAGACACAGAGGCCCAGTGACATCCCAGCGAGGAGGAAGGTGAAGCAGCAGAGAGAGAAAGAGAGAGAGAGCGCGCGAGTGCTCCGGGAGTCCCATTCTCTCATGTACAAGACCACACCCCCAAAGAGTTGTCATCAGACCAGGAGTGTCTAGTTGACATAAAATCACCCAACTCCCACATCTCCCCTCTGCAAAGGAAGAACCTGGGACCGAAGAGGGAAGTAGGCCAAGGTCCCCTAGAGCTCGTCACAGCCAGGTTGCTGTTAGGCTCTGACTGGGCCACTGAACAAAGTTTGGCTGGTCCTGCGCCACCACCCGACCATTGTCATGCCGAACTCAGTGTTGCAGCCACATGCCAAACCACTTCACAGAGGGTCTGGAACCTGGTTAGTCTGACCCCCAAACGTGTCATCTTTTCACTAACCCCACCCCCACCTCTAGTTCCTTAGGAGTCACATTGAGATAGTTAAGGTTTATTGTGCCAACCTGGCCGATAAACACAAATGGGGTTAATTGAAGAGATAAATGGCTGGGTGAGCCTTGCCTTTCTAGTTCTCGGGTCTCTTGCTTTCTGATGGTTGAACCAGAGTGCAGCTGCCTTAGCCAGTTCTGTGCTTCAGCTGGCAAGGCTCACTTCTTGAGAGACATCCCTGAGAGAAGCCGCATGGACCTGCCCTGATGCAGCCCTGAGTGCTGGAGCAGCCGTGTGGAGACCCCTGCCAGCACCGAGATGCTTTCACGCCCACTGATTCGGCTTTCCTCCTGCAGTCGGCGTCATTGGGTGTGTTTTGTGGGATGGAGGAGGACTTTGTAGATCAGTGTTGGACATATGGGCTAATGTTGGACTTGTGGGCTTGAGAAGCCCTGATACACTTACCCTTTATATAAGATGCTCTCTTATATACATGAGTCTCTGTGGATTTGCTTCCCTAGTTTACCGAGACTAACACACGCATGCTGTGGCAGCAGGGTTGCTGACGAGGGCGCGGGCACTGTCACGTGTCCTCTTCCAGGCCATGTTTTAGGTTTGGGATCTTTCCCACTCCCTCCAGATGGTTACCACTTGGGAGCAGAGAACCCAGACGGCACACTTGCTTTATGGCCAATTCTCAAAAGCCAGTCCCCTGCCATGCGCCGGTTTATTCTGAGTGTCACGGCAAACCCTCCCTTGAAGAGGGACCCGCTGTCCCACTGAGCGCGGTGTTGGATATCCTCATGCCCTGCAAAGCTGTGTCCTCCCAGCATCTCCGGCGTAGGCCACAAGATGGTGCCATTGCACAGGTTAGAGAGCGCTTCGCTGGAAGCGGGCTTTCAGAAAGATGATCTTGGCTGAAGTGTGCTTCCAACAGGGAGGAAGTCCAGTCCTTAGGCTCCACAGCAGCTATAAGTAGAGCTGGTTCAGACCTACAGGAGACTTGTCAGTGCCTGGATAGGCCTGACCCCCTCACCTCACTTCTGTGCCCCCACCCCGTCAGCCAAGGCTGTGTTCACCCTACAAGAACATTGCGGCGCCCACCATGTCCCCGGAAAGAGAACCAGTCACTTGTTGACAGTGGGGCTTGACTGAAATGCACCCCCCTGCTCTTCTCTTTAATCCAGGAGCTCACCTCTACCTGTGGAGAGGGCTCCCCCGTGGGGGTCCGGTGTTAGGGAAGAATTTGAAATTCAGTGTGCTCAGTGGGAATAATGCCGAGCAGCAGTGTGTTGTGTCCGGGAGGGAAGAGAGGGTTTGCATTTAAACTGGAACAGAAAGGGCAGTTGGCGTATCACGTGTAATAGCAAAAAGTGGGAACACCCACCCCCCCTGCCGCCAATGCTCAACAGTATCAATGCAATGAGGTTGGAGAAACAGAGCAAGACAGATACTGCTGCAGAAAGGAAACAGCAAGCGAGGGAGGAGCACTGCATTGCACAGGCAAATGCCCAAGACGGAGTGTTCACTTAAAAGTGGATGGGAAAGCAGATTATTCGTGTGTGTGTGTGTGTGTGTGTGTGTGTGTGTGTGTGAGAGAGAGAGAGAGAGAGAGAGAGAGAGAGAGAGAGAGAGAGAGAGAGAGAGAGAGAGAGAGAGAGAGAGAGAGAAGAGAGCGCGCTTATGTTGAGGACAGGGGCATGCCACCAATGAGTCCCAGTGTTGCTCTCTGAGACGTCTATGTATTATCGCTATTTTCTTGAATCAGACTGCCCTGTGTGGCTGATCACTCAGCCAGGAGGTAGGGAGGTGGACTCTGCCACCCTCTCAGGTCTCATCCTCTCCTTCTGGGGCCGGTGGGTGGAGAGAAGCAAGCCTGATGGGCACCACCGTCAGAATGGGATAGAGTATAGGAGGTCCGACACTTGTCCCGAGAAAGGGAAGTGAAGACAATAGACACCAGGAGGGAGAGCCCTCGGAACAGCCTTGGTCTTAAGGGCCTCAAGTAGCAGTTGCATAGAACACTCTTTTTTTCACACACCCCCAAAGTTTTATTGGCACTTAATTCAATTGATAATACAATTGAAGAGCTTAATTGTTCAATCACATTAAGGAGAGTTGTACAATCACCACCGCATCTATCTTAAGAACACTCTTTAACATCTGTAGACAAATGGACATCCCCTCACAGAAGAGTCACAAGGAAGGGATGAGCCAGCCAGGGTGCAGTACAGCATCAGTGAAACATACAATTATCCTCCAGTTCTTTAATGCTTCCTCCCCCCACCGCCCCACTGTCATGACTCTAATTCTCCCTTACAGATCTGGCTAGAACAGAGCATGTACACGGGTACAGATCAGAGCTTGCAACACAGGGAATCCAGGACAGATAAACCCCTCAGGACCAAGTGATACCAGGAGGGGAAAGGGAAGGTGGGAGGAGAAAGGGGTAATCGATCACAATGGTCTACATATAACCCCCTCCCAGGGGGATGGACAACAGAAAAGTGGGTGAAGGGAGACAGCGGTCAGTGTAAGACATGAACAAAACACTAAATTATAAATTATCAAGGGATCATGAGGGAGGGAAAAATGAGTAGAAACCTAGAGCTCAAGAAGAAAGAAAATGTTTTGAGACTGATGATGCAACATATGTACACATGGGCCTGATGCCATGGATGGATGGCTGGATGGACTGTGATAAGAGCTGTGCGAGCCCCATAAGATGGCTTAAAACAGCAACAGTCTGTAAGGAGCTGCCCCATCGTTGTCCTGTGCTGGTCCTGGCAGTTCTCCTTTGAAGCTGCTGTGCGCGGCCAAGCTGCCGCACGGGACCCTGCCCAAGGGTGGAGAGGCAAGGATGCTTCTCTGAGGACTAAGGTGTGCTTGAGCCGAGCCGTGGTGTTTCAGACGTGGTGTTTGGATGAGGAGCACAGAAGGACAAAGAAGGATGCAGGCCTGTGCATGATGGATGGCACAGGTGAAGGACAGGTGAAGGACATTGGAAGGACCATGGCCTGCCCAAAGAACCAGCATGTCTCCAGTGTTGTCCCCTGTAGGGCTAAGGGTCAGTGAGTGTCATTTAACTTCTTACAAGTTCATGATTGATTGCTATGTGGCCGGCAGCTTTAGCTAAAGGAGCAGACATGCTGCTATTGCTCTCCCTGCTTAGGGGACAGCCACTCCCCCTGACCCGCCCCCAGCACTGGTGTTAGCTTACTCCCCAGTGAACTCAGGGACCTCTAGGGTTAGGGTACAGCCCACTTTGTTACGTATGTGGTTACCTGTAACTAGTGGGGCTTGCATGCTCTGAGACTATATAAGTTGGTGTAAGAATGTTTTCTCTTTCTTCTGCTCAGACCTGGTTCCTGATGCCAGGGAGGAGATCAGCACCCTAAAACTTTGGTCTGCCTCCTCATTTCTTCCCTTCAACTACACGACCATTCCTTAGGACCCATCTAGATGTGGGCTGAGTCCCACAGCCGGAAAAGGACATCCATGACTGGTCAGGTAGAGGGGAAGTCCCTCGACAGGGGGATCGACAGAGGCTGCAACAGTGGGCTCAAGCAGGAGCAATGGTGACCGAGCGGCATGTCACTCTGTGGTCCATGGGTTCCCGACGAGTTGGAACTGACGAGGCAGCACCTGGCAACAACAATAACAGCAACGTGTGCTGGAGGTCTCAGGTCGTAAGCAACGCAGCGATGGGTCAAAGTTGGTCACCCACACTTGCATGATCTTTTCCTCTGGAAGGGTGGACAGACTAGAGAATGGGTCATAAAGGGTTTGGCTATTAACGGGCCATTGCTTCAAAGGCCTCATGCACTCTGTGACTTCCTGGAGCAGAAATACTTGGCAGGGTGACATCTGGTCAGAAGGCCAGTCCTGGTCTGCTCCTTGGAGACCACATTGAACCACAGCGAGCTCCAATTGGACAGAGGTTTCTTCTAATCACAGCAAACACCACCACAGCCTGTTTGGTCTGCTGAGAGATGTTCAATGTCTATCTAGAAGGCGCATGTGAACGGTATAGGTGGTCCCGTTGTCACCTTTGGAAAAGTTCACATGCTCGCCCCACGCCCAGATCTGGAGTCCTCCTAATTTCAGAGTGTTCGGGAGTCTTTTCAGATCCTCAAAGAGAAGGCAGGCAGGGGATTTGCATGCCGTTTTACATAATTCAAATGGACTCTTAATGTGAACTGTGTCCTTGGAGTGCAGCCTCCTATGGAGTCCCATAAAGGAAGCACCCCAGGTGAGGGCGGTGTTGAGGGAGGGGCTGAGAGAAGAGGGCGGTCCATCCCGGGGTGTCTCAGAGGGTGATGCTGTTCACAGACGGTCACTTGAGAAGTTTCTGCCCCACTTACTTGGTACCCCTTGTCAGGACGGAACCTTGTCAGGACGGACCAATCGCTGGAGAAGAACATCATGCTTGGTGAAGTAGAGGGAAGGCAAAAAGGATGAAGGCTCTCCGGGAGGCGGGTTGACGGAATCCAGGGGCTGCAGCGATGGGTGCAAAGGGAACACGAATGGAGAGGATGGTGCAGGACCAGGCAGTGTTCTGGCCTGTTTTCCGCAGGGTGGCTTTGGATCGGAACCAAGTTCACAGTACCAGGCCACACAACCACCTTTCTACCATACAAAGCCACAAAGACGTGGACTTTCTGTGCTTTTCCTGGCCTCCTTTCCATTTAATTTTTCTCCACTTTCTTGGGAACCAGGTGAAGGTTTACAGAGCAGATCATCAGGTTTCTGGTCAACAATTCTTTCGCACGTCGTTTCATCTCCTTTGCACTTCTTCCGTGTCAGCTCACTTGTTTTAACTCCTCCCTGCCTTTCCTGTTTCTATTCCACCCCTTTCCCGGACCTTCTGGATTTTGTCCTCCGGGTAATCCTGCCCTTTGATCCCCCGTGTGTGGTTACTCTCCTGGATGTGGCCCTCACGTCTCTATTGTCCGCTGGTAGCTCTGTTTATTGTTGGATGGAAACTTGAGTCCAGGGGTGAGTTCAGGCCCAGAGTGGAAGGGTAGTAAAGAGCCAGCGTCTTCCAGGTTCCATGCATCTCTATCCCACCAGGAAGTGTGAACTCCGTTAGTATTTTGAGTTCTGTCCCACATGTCTCTCCAGCTCTCTCTAGGCCTACTGTGATTTCTTTAAGAGCAGTGGGAGGTGTAAGCGCAGCACCACGTAGTTCTGCTTTCAAGGTCCTGGAAACGGATGCTGGCCAGTCCTTCGAACACTGGACTCATTGTTTCCACGCATCTTGGACTGGCCTCCTTCTTCTTTCTGGACAGGGAGAGACTAAGAGTGACACCTTAGATGGCCACACTTGAGCTTCTAGACCTGAACCGATACGCGCCAAAGTAGGATGCAGGGCACGGTCTTTGTGGAGCATGTTAAGCCAGGTGACGCTGGTGGCCCTCAACGCCACGGTCCTGAGCCCTCAGGCCCAGGAATTCACTCCTTCAAGGTGTTTGGTGCTGTCTATGACGTTTTCCTAGCTGGCTCCCCTGTGAGCTCCACCACGTTCATGGCTGTATTTGTAGCAAAAGTAAACGCCCACGTTCACATCTCCTCTGTCAAATTCATGCCGTCTTATGAGTTTATTTCATCCTCCCCCACCCACCAATGCATGCCAAGTGTCTGCTCATGCATCTACTCATCCAACTCAATAACTCACGGCTGACTCATGGCAATCCTGTAGGACAGGGGAGAGCTGCCCCTGTGGGTTTCGGAGACTGTAACTGTTTCATGCGGGTAGAAAACCCCAACTTTCTCCCAAGACTTTGAACTGCCGAACTTGAGGATTGTAGCCCAATGTGTAACCACACAATGACCTCTCCAGGTAGCTCTATGAGCTGTTAGCTTGTATTTCTAGGTTACAATCTCCCATCCTTTCACCATCTTCTTGTCCACATTCTCCAGCAGCTGCACGCTGCTTCATGATGACGGTCGCCTTTTGTTTCACGGCAAGAAAGCCAACCATCACCATGAAAGCAGCTGCAGGAGAATGTGGACAGAGACATGGCAGCCCCACGTTTCACCCGCCACATCATCAGGACTCCTCCATCGGAGAGCCAGCGGTATCCCTGAAACCAGACACTCGTCGGCTTAGTTTTAGAGAGGCACAAACCAAGACCGGCATGGCTTCGTCAAGTTCATAGGACAGCTTTGGGCCAGGGCTTGGCTTCGAATCTGGTGAGCTTTCTGTTCTCTGCTGGGGATCTCCATGAGTCACGACTTTCCAGAACAAGAGGGTTGTTTCCTCTGGAAATATTCAGAACATCAGAGGACTCCCTCTCAACCAGACCACCCATGTCTGTTAAATTTGGGATTCGAAGTGATTTCAGGGTTCTTCACGGGGTTCTTTGAAGGAGTCATGCTGTGTGATGCGCTCTGGGATCGTGTAAGCCAGGCTTGACTGTGGCGAACCTAGGCTGCCTAGGAGGAAGCCCTGGGCTTTGCACGCAGGCCTGGGCACGAAGTTTAGGTCTTCCCGATGTCCTTGACCAAGCGACCCGTTTCTCATTAAGAAGTTAAACGATAGTCATGCGTCCTTTGTTTTCATGAAATGAAACAGTAGTGGTGTGAGTATCTCCTCGGGTGCTTGGCCCAGAGTGGGCGTACAATCGATGTCCCTGTCCCATATGCATGCTGGAACTCGCTTCTTTTCCAAGCCCCTTTTCTCTGCATAAGCCCCTCCGGCCCCTGTGTCTGGTGAGGAAGGTGAAGAGGGGAGGACCAGGCCTAGGCTCTGCCCTCCTAGAGAACCGTGTCCAACGGGGAAGACAGACGTTACATAAGTAAATGCTGGGCGCACTCACCACCAGTGCTCCGGTGAGGAAGTTCGGGGTACCTTTCCCATCGCTGCCCATCGCCCAAGAAAGCTGGATGGACCTTAGGGCATCCTAAATCGCAGTCATGATCGAAGAAGTTAAGGGCATCGGAGAATCACGGGAGAGCTTCGTGCCTTTGACCGGCCTAACCCTTGTCATTGAAATAAGAGGGTCGCAGATACCGTCTTTCTGGGAAGGTGTGGCTAAAGGCTGTTCTTCGGAACGAGCTGCTAAGATTGCTTCAGGAGGCAATTCCGGGATTTCTCTTCATGGAATTCCGGGATTTCTTTCTGATAGAAAAATGAATTGATTTACAAGTAGTAGTGGGGCACCACCACAAGAGGGAGCTAGTAGCCTTCCGAAGCCAAATCGCCATTAGTTGATTCCACTCACAGACACCCTGTAAGGACTGGGGTAGAATTGCCGGGGCCGCATCGTCCTCCCAGAGAGTGCCTGCTGGGTTTGAACTGCTGACCTTTCGGTTAGCAGCTGAGCACTTAACCACCGCACCACCAGGACTCCGTTGGTGGCCTTCCACAGTGCTGTCACCTGCCGCTGGCCCGTTTGCTAATGACCACATGGTGCCACAGGCAGCTGGCTAACAGTTGGCCACTTTCCAGGGACCAGCCGCTGTGGCAGTTGGTGGTTGGTAATTTCAGTCTCTGCTCCCTGTGCCCAACCATATGTGCAGATCCAATTGGCAGTCCTGGCCTGGCAGACCCCAGCCGGCGTGAAACTGAGGCTTGGTCTTTGAAGGCCTCTTTCCGACAGCACCGTGAGGCGTGGAGCCCGGGCGGCTCACACAGCCCTCCCACTGGAAGATGTTTGTCGGCCTCCGGAGGAGATGGGAGGCCCATGGCTTTGAAAATTCATGAGCTGCATGGAATGGAACGTTTCTTCTCCGAGTACAGCGAAGAGACAGAGAGGCTGTGTCTTCCTGACACCCAAGCGGCGGCGGGTCATCTCACAGGGGGAAATGTCTCAACCAATGATTTGGCATGGTTTAGATAAGAGAGGGCTTTGAAGATGAGGCGGAAACATCCTGAGATCTTTTCCCATTCCTTTTGTCCGAGAATATATATATATATATATATATATATTTTTTTTAATTAGAAGATCATTTTATTGGGGGCTCTTACAACTCATAACCACCCACACATCGATTGTATCAGGCATATTTGTACATATGTTTCCATCATTCTTTTCTAGACATTTACTTTCTATTGAGCCCCGGTATCAGCCCCTTTTTTATCCCTGCCCCCTCCTCCCCTTGTGACCCCTTGATATATGATCATTATTAATATTTTCATATCTTACACTGACCGCTGTCTCCCTTCCCCCACGGTTTCTGTTGTTCGTCTCCCTGGGGGTGTAGTGGTTATGTGTCCATATTATGTGTCGATCATTGCGATCAGTTCCCCCTTCCTCCTCTCCTCTCCTCACCTTCCCCCTGGTATTGCTACTCCCATTCCTGTTCCTGGATTCCGTGTGTCGTGAGCTCTTATCTCTTACCTGCACCTGTGCGCATGCTCCAATCTAACCCGCAGTGAAATGCAGGACTGGGGTCATGATAGTGGGGCTGAGGAAGTCTCTGGAAACCAGAGGAATCTTGTGTGTTTCCTTGGTGCTTTACTGCCCTGGTTGACTCATCCCTTTCCTGTGACCCCTCTGTGCGGGGGGTGTCCCCTCATAGGCACCCTGCTGTTCCATCCAAGAGTGAGCCCTCCTCCCCTTCGCACCTCCCACTTCCCTGTGGACCCAGTGGGACTCATTTGTTTTCAGCCTCAGTTGGCAGGGCTTGCGCAGTGCGGCAAAGGGACTGAACATTTCTTTTATCTAGTACACGATTTGAAGAGAAGGGTCAGACTGAATCTATGAACAAAGCCGTACCCAGAAAAGGATTCAGGTGACTGGTTTGCTCTGGTGGGTCTCAACACACCCACACGATACGATCCAACCCACAAAACCAAACCCACTGCGATCGAGTAGAACAGAGCAGAACTTGCCCCAGAGGGCTTCCAATCATTACAGAAGCCACCGGCCACGTCTTCCTCCGGCGCGGCAGCCGTGAACGGGAGTCATTGAATGTTTAATTCGGTGCAGCACCACGGGCCCTTTCGGATATGAGCCGAACCAAAGCAGACTCACAGCCATTGAGTCAGTCCTGACCCGTACAGACTCTCTGCCTGGAGCAGAAGTGCCCTGTGATTTCCTGGACATGGACATTTTTGTGGGGCTGCCAGCTCCTTCAGAGGGGCTGGGGGGTTTGAACTGCTGACCTTGTGTTTAGCAGCCCCATGAGGGCTCCCTGAGGCTAGAAGGGTAGATCTTGGGACAGTGTGTGGTTCTGAAACCATCCCAATGACCTTTTACAGGATCTCTCCTGTTGTCCACCTGCCCAGGAGCCTCAGGTCTCTGATCCGATGTCTGCTCGGCACCATGGCCTCGCCAAAGACCCTGCCCTCCCTGCCAGCTTGCTCACCCACCATGGACTCAGACTCCCGGCTTACAACAGAAACCCTTGCTGACGAGGATTCACTGGACGATTTTAAGGGCCTCTAAGAGGTGAGAGAGGGGACTCCCACCACATTCTCTAGCACTTGACCTTTTGAAGGAGGGAGACAATTGGCCGTTTCTGTTTTTCTTTCTTTTGAAATTGTGTTGTAAATCCATCCAACAAAGCATCCACCCTTCTGATGGCTTCTGCACATAGAAGCCGGTGGAAGTGGTTGTACTGTGTGAGGCCAGTACCCCTGTTTGCTTCCAAATTATCCCCCTGTCAGTAACATAAGCTCAGTGGCCCCAAGCTAAGTAAAGACCCCTCTTTCCCCTTTCCCTCGCCCTCCAGTGATCGGTGATAGATTTTTTTTGGGGGGTGGGGGGGGTCTACGTATTGGCTGACGCCATTTTGCAGAATATGTGTTTAGTGTAATGATTTCCAGGTGCAGCTATATCGTAGTGGAATCACCTGTAGATTCACTCACCTGCTGGTGGGCATGCGGGTTGTGGCCATTTGTTGGCTGTTGTCTAAACAGTTGTCATGAACCTAGGGGTACAGCCTTCTGTCCCTGTGCCCGAGTACTCCAAACTATAAATTCAGGGGCATTGAGTCACTGCTGACTCACAGGGACCCTAATGGGCAGGGTGGAACTGCCCCCGTGAGTTTCTGAGACCTGGATGTTTCTGTAAAGAGGTACCCTGCTGGAACCTTCTGGGCAGCTCCATCGTGGAGGGTCGCTAGGGGCCAGTACCCACCTGGTGGCAGAGGGGTGGGGTGGGACAAATATTTGGCTATGACATGGTAGACCATCAGTAAGTGACATTCAGCAAGCTGTTTTTACTCCTTGTGTTTATTCTGTGGAAGGGAAGACCTAGGGGGTTGGTGGAGCAGAGTGAGGGGCCAGGGATTTGAGGGTGTCTGGAGGCTGTTTTGGGGAGTCTGAACATTTGCCCACTTGCGTGAAGGGGACTTTCCGTATGATTGACTTACTCCTTCTCACCCCAAAAGTGCTTAAAACAGAAGGAACCCCAAACAGTTCACTGTGGAGTCGACTAAGCCGCCAAGCGACCCTGTAGGGCAGGGTAGAGTTATGGGAGCAGGGAGCCTCATTGCACGGCTGCTGGTTTTGAACCGCAGACCCTGGGGTTAGCGGCCCAATGTGTAACCCACTACACCACCCCCAGGACTCCCCCTCCTATGTTTAAGCCACCCTCCTCCCAACATCCTTCTCTCTACACGTCAGTCGCACTTGAAGGCGCTTTGAAGACAGTGGCTGGTAGAGACTGCTGTCTGCCACAGAATTCTGCAAAAAGGGGAGAATTCCTCTCTTATAAGAAACCATTTTGAAAGAGCATGAGGTTTCCCCCCTCCTTAAGTTAAAAATATCCCATTTCTTTTCATTCCAAAATAGAAATCTCTTTATTGTTTTCTTTTAAAAGCTGTGCAAGCTGACAGCCTAAGATTTACACTATACACAAAGTATAATCGGAAGTATAGAGGAGAAAATAAAAAGTCACCCACAACCCTATCTTTAGAAAACCATCACTGGTCAGCCTTGGGCATTCTGGGGGCAGATCCCTGCAGACCCGCTCCTCCTGAGAGTCTATGGTTGAGGCTGCTAGCTTGTTGTCGTTGTCGGGAGGTGCTGTGGGGTCAGCTCTGACCCATAGCGACCCTGTGTACCACAGAAAAAAACCCTGCCCGGGCCGGGCTGCCCTCACCATCGTGGCTTTGTGTGAGCCCGTTGTAGCACGATTCCGCGTAGATAGGATTAAACCTAGCAGGAGCATCTTTCCACGAAACCAACAGACGTGAGTACGACCCGTTCCATCGCCGCCATTCAGTTCCATCAAGTCCATTCCATCTTCACATTGTGGTCAGTTGTGAGCCCAGGGTTGCAGCCTCTCGTTTACCAAACACGCGGTCCCTCTCCAGAGAACGTCTACTCCCATAAAGACCGACAGCTCTGGAAACCGTGTCCTTGCTGTGAGGAGCCACGCCATTGATTCCAACCCATGGCAACCTTCTGCATGACACAAGGAAACACTGCCCGTCCCGCGCCCTCCTCACCGCCAGTCCTGGGCTTGACCCCATGGTTGTAGCCACTGTGTGCATCCAGCTCCTCGAGGACCTGCTTCTGTTTCGCTGCCCTCCACATTACCAAGCTTGATGCCCTTTCCAGGGACTGATCTCTCCCGACAAGATGACCAAAGTCTGTGAGATGAAGTCTGGCCACGCTCGCCTCTCAGGAGCACTCTGGCCTTACTTCTTCCAGGACAGGTTGGCTTGTCCTTTCAGCAGTCCGTGGTACTTTCAACATTCTCCCCCATTCTTCCTTACTCAATGCCCCACGTTCACATGCCTAGGAGGCAACTGAACATACCACGGCTTGGGTCAGGTGCGCCTCGGTCCCCAAAGTACCATCTTTACATTTCCTCCCTCCAGAGAGGCCTTGTGCTCCATAGAGGCCTCTCCCATCAGCTCGCTGTGAGCTGGGATGGATCGGAAGGCGGTGGGTTGTTTGCTTTGAATGGGGATATTCACTGAGAGTCACAACGGACGAGAGGACGGGGAAACCAGGTTTTGGATTATCTACTGATGTGCGATCCTGCTTAGGGCTTCCCAGTGTCACCTGACCCTGGCCCAGCCACCCCCACTACCCTGGGCCCCGAGGCTGCAGACTGACGTGATGAGCCAGGTTCGCAGTCGCCAAGGCGCGCTGCTGAGGACTCAGAGGGTGCTTTGTGGTCACGATGATACCGGAGGTGGTTGACACATGACCGTGAGCAACGCCGAAGGAATTCATCCCGAAGAGCCTTTTTTTTGGCATGCAGTTTGAAAAATAAGCTGGCTGCCAGAGGAGGTGACTAAAACTGGCCCCAGGCCAGGCTCGGAAGGCATGTGGTCATCCACTGCAGAGGGAGAGCAGGCTTTAGCTGAGAGGGCTCATTTGAGGGATGAAATTCGTCTTCCTGTTTTCCTGCTACATCAACGATACAGCGATTCCTTTGATCATGTGCAGTGGTGTACAGGCCAGTCAGCAGAAAAAGCCGAGCTCCCTTGCCCCTCTCACTGAGTGAGTATTCTTTCAGAAGAAAGAAAGATGAAAAAGAAGGAAGGGACAGAGGGACATGAAATTTAAACACACTGGAGCCAAACCGTATTTCAGACAATCTACCCGCATGAGGTCAAGGCGGTCCCTTTGAGAGCCACCAAGAGCCTGGCTTTGGTCTCCTAAAGCCCCGCCTCTCTGGGCTCCTGGGGTTGGTAGGGACCCTGGTGCAATGTCCTGTGATCTCTAAGTTTACTGATCTCTTAGCTCTGCTGCAAGGGCAGCAGTTCAAAAACACCAGCTGCTCCTCAGGAGAAAGGTGGGATGTTCTACCCCTGTAAAGCGTTACAGCCTTGGAAACCCACAAGAGCAGGTCTACCCCGTCCTGTGGGGGCCCCATGGGTTGGCATTGGCTCGATGGCAGTGTATTTTAAAAAATGTCTGCTACCAGGGCCCTGGTGGTGGAGAGGGGTAAGCATTTGGATGGACAGCCCCAAAAGTCTCAAGCCCCCGTTCCCCCAGACTGCCCTCCTGCTCACTGCCATCAAGTGACCTCTGCGTCACAGGGCAGAGCGGCCTCTGTGAGTTGCTGAGGCCGGGTCTCTGGCCAGGAGGAGAAGGCCAGGGCGGCTGCAATGTGCTGAGCGCGATGGCGGTGGGCTTAGATCTGCTTCCTGGCCTGCGATGGGAGGGGCCCGGCTGACCACTGGGAGTCCACTGTGGTGTTCCTCATTAAGCGCCTCACACGTTGCTCTCCTTTTGGGTGGGGCGAAGAGAGACCACACGCTAAACGTGCCAAGCCAACGCTGTCAACCGATAACCAACCCTTCCCTTGACCGCCAGGCAGAGAGCTACACTCAGTGCCGAGACCTGGGCTTTACAGTGCAAGAGGATCGGCACCAGGTTACACGCAGGTCCAGAAATGTCTTCGGGAGCCTTGGCTGGCTTCTGGTGTCAAGTCCTCCCATTGCCTGTGTGTGGCAAGGTCATTCTGGGGCTGCTCAGGGAAGTGTCGGGATCGGAACCCATGACCCCTTTGGTTTGTCACTTTGTCATATGGTGGTGGCTTGCTTGTTGGTATTTTAAATACCAGTGAGGGTTCCCTGGATGGACAGGTTTCACGGAGCTGCTTGACCAAGGACTAGGAAGAAAGACTTGGCTATCTACTCCAGCAATCAGCCAATGAAAGCTGCCTGGGTTGCAAGAACATGCTGCCCAATAGAGTGCCGGAGGATGGGCATCCTGGCCCTGTGGGGGCAATGGACTCAAGTATGCCAGCCACCCTGAGCATGGCTGGTGGGGGAGGAGTTGGCTCTGTTGCACACGAGGCCACCCAGGATAGAAATGTGTGTCCTGGAATCAGAATCAGCTCAATGGCCACGCAGGATAGAAATGTGTGTCTGTTAGGTGTCACGGGGTCAAGAGGGTTTTTTTAGCTGCCATCTTTGTGGGAGCTGACAGGTCTTTGCCTGGTAGAGCTGTGGGTGGGTTAGAACTGCCAGCATGTGGTTAGCAGCCAAGTGCTTACCCATTGTTCCAGCTCGGCTTTTTGCCTCTCGGTTAAAGCTGAGCACAAGCCATTTGTGTCACACAAGAACCTTATCTGTGTGTCAATGGATAGAAAACATATGTGCACATATGTATCCATGTGCACATAGATATGAAATATATGTGCACACACTGTAACTCAAACGTATCCACACGTAGCGGCTATAAAATATATGTGCACTCCCTGAAACTCAAACTTATCTATATGTAGATGGACATAAAACATTTGTGCACACACCGTAACCCAAGCTTATCCATGTGTAGATGGATATAGAACATATGTGCACACCCCGTAACTCAAACTTATCCACGCGCAGCGGCTATAAAATATATGTGTACACACTGTAACCAAAACTCACTGCCTTTGGGACAATTCTGACTTATAGTGACCCTATAGAACAGGGAAGAACTGACTCTGTGGATTTCTGAGACTTTAACTCTGTAAAGGAGTAGAAAGCCTCATCTTTTTCTGAAGGAACAATTGGTGGTTTTGAACCTCTGACCTTGGGGAATGCAGCCCAACTTGTAACCACTATGACACCATGCCATTATACATGTATTCAAAATCCACCACCCAAAAGGAACGGGAAATACATGAACCTGGAGTGGGCTTTTACTTAACATCCAGATGGATTATTTTTTGATATAAATATTGACCAAGCTCAGGACCAGAGCAGTTCTCGGTTCAGTAATACTGGATGTTGACTTCAGCAGAAATCATTGTCTGCTGATTACACTCCCACAAGTCCAAACAGGCGACTCTGCCATGGGAAGACTTTACATTCTAAAGTGAAGTGAAAACCCAGGTCTTGGTGCCTGGCCAGCACCACAGGCTCCGAAGCTCTCTCTAAGAAATGTACAATCAGACATTGACTGGGTCCTCAGCTCCCACCCCCAATCAGAAGGCATGCTTGTCCTGCAGATGGGGGACCATTACAAGGTGGTGAAAGGTGAGCCCTCCTGCCCACAGGAGGCCAAGGAAGGCCTGCCAGGTGTGGTCTCAGGAGAGGAAGTCACTACAGGTAATCAGCCCGATCTCAGCCGTGGAGGAGGGCACGCGGCCCCTTCTGAATTACAGAGTTCACTAAGCTCAGCCCTGGCACGCCCAACCCGTAGGGAAAGGAGAGGGGCGAGGGTGGGGAGCCCCAGCTGCCCCAGCAATGGTGCCTGTAAGAGATAGGGAAGAAGGCGGTGCACAGTAGCTTCTCCCGTGTCCTCCCAGGCGTGCACCCGCAGTATGTGTGTACATCAATCTGAGCTGGCTTGCCTGTGTTTTCAGGGTACATGTTGCATGTGGACTTTGGTAGGCAGCCTGGTGACCTCTCTAAGATGGATCATGGGGAGACATCGGGCATTCCTCGACACTCCGGGTTCAGCATGTCCGAGAGCTGCAGCAATGGGCTTCGCTTGATGCAGCTTCTATATCCCGGTGACCGGGCTGGCACCCTCCTTCCCATAGAGCAAGGTAGTCAGTACCCTCTTTGGGGACATAGACCTCTGAGTGGCACAACAGCTGTGCCTCGGCTCTGAACCTGAAAGGCACCGTGGTCCTGATTTGGGCTGCCATCCCCAGGATCAGCAGTTCCAGCCATCAGCCCCTCTGAGGGAGAACAATGAGCCTTCTTACTTCCGCATGAAAGCCCAGAGGCAGATCTCCCCGACCCATAGGGTTGCCGTGGGTCAGAAACGACACAGTGGCAGTGAGTTTGGTTTATTAGACTGAAGGTTGACGGTTTGAACTCACTTATCGTCCCCGAGGAAGAACAACCAGTTCTAGTGTTCTGTTTCCACTGGGAGGCCAGCCAAGAAAACATGGGGAGGGGGTACAGTTCTATTCTGTGGCCCCCAGGGGCCCCCAGTGGATGGGAATCAGCCACAGCAATGGGGTAGGGTTTTGCGGGTTATTTTTTTGGTGAAATAGGCAAGCCTCTGCCTTGACTTGGGACCAGCGGGGAGGGCAGAGATGGAGCTCGTGAAGGCTTTTAGGGACCTAGCCATCTCCTAATGGAGCTCTGGTGGCGGGGTGGGCACGCAGTGCCATGATCCTGGAGGTCGGCAGTTCGACACCACCAGCCGCTCCTCAGGAGAAAGAGGAGGCTTTCTACTCCTGTACAGAGTTCCCATCTCAACCCTGTCCTATGAAGTCGCTATGAGTCGACATCGACTTCATGGCAGTGAGTTGGGTTTTCTGGCTGCTGGTGTAGCCCCTCTGCACCCAAGGCTTGGCGCTGGTGAGGTGACGGTCTGTGCGGGTCGGGGCCTCTCCAGGAGGGCGCCGTGTCCCCTGCGTAGGTGAAAATCAGCCGCCGCCACCGAGAGACAGCTGGCCTTCTCGTGAGAAGCAGCATTGTGGCCTGCCGTTTGGCAGGGCCCTGGCTTCCTCCGCTGTGTTAGCGGTCGGTCACCATCCCCACGGTCCAGGAAACACTCTCGTGGCTCTCCGGGGGAATCCTTATCTCTGCCTGCACCTTCTCTGGGCCCCCGCCACCCTCATCCTGTGCTTCCCTCGGATTGCCTGCCTGGATGCCCGTGGGACACCAGCTGTGCTGGACAGAGGGTGGCCTGGAGGTGAATGATGCGCTGAGAGGGCCAGGATCCTCCCCACAGACAATCACCCAGCCCAGCCCACAACGACCCCGTCGGACAGAGCAGAACCGCCCCAAAGGGTTCCCAGGCTGTCTGTCTTCCCTGAAACGTTGCTTTCCCTCACAGTGGCTGGCGGGCTTGAACCTCTGAGCTAGCAGTCAGTAGCCAGGTGCTTTCCCCACAACACCATCAAAGCTCCTGGATGACTGCCCAACCAAGGCACAAAAGCAAACCCACAGCCGCCAAGTTGATTCTGACTCACAGGGACCCTCTGCAGGGTTTCTGAGACTGCAAGTTTTTCCAGGAGCAAGTAATCTCATTTTTCTCCTGAGGAACAGCTGGTGGGTTTGAACTGCCAACCTCACAGTTATTAGCCTACCACCTAACCCACAGAGCCACCACTGTCAAGAATACACTGCCATCAAGTCAATGCTGACTCATAGCGAGCCCAGTGGACTGAGTAGAACTGCCCCTTTGGGTTTCTGAGGCTGTAAATCTTTATAGAGCAGACAGCCGCCTCTTTCTCCTGCGGTGCAGCTGCTGAGTTCAACATGTAACCACCACGCCACCAAGACTCCCCAGGGCATACAGGCCCCAGGGGGAGATGCTGAGAAGGTCCCACAGAGAGCTCTGTCTGCCCCTTGACGTCTCTAGGGGGAGCCTCATTTGGGGCCTCTCCTGACCTTGGGCCTGCTGAGGGGAAATCTTGGGCAGGGAATTCCAGATAGACGTGTCTGTTTTGGCCAGGGCCCTGAAGCATCCTGGGAATTACTTTCCTCATGTCTAAGCTAGGCTAGCCTGGAGACAGCCTCTGGCCCCTGGATTCTGGAGCTCAGTGGGCTTGGCTGGGTGGGTGCTGGCCACACCTAGACAGTCTCTGCCTTGGAAGAGAGCTGCTGCCTGAAGGTAGCACCACGGACAAATGCAGACCGTACAGCAAGCAAGGCGGAGCTGTACAACAAGGCAACAATGGAGGCTTTGAGCTCCTGCTGGGCGGCAGACGGCTGGCCCTAGCCTGTGATTTTTCCCAGCCAGTGGGGCCCAGAGGTCGTGTTGACCTGGCTGTCGTGGCATTAGCCTTTAAAGGCACAGGGCTGTCCCACAGATGCTTCCCAGAGTCTGCGTTTGGAGAAAAAGGAGGTTGAGGCAAGCCGTGCTTGTGGGACAGGGGCTGTGGGATCTGCGGGGTTTTCCTTGGCTAAGTTTCAGCAGTGGCTTGCCAGGTCTTTCGGACTGGTCTGTTCTGGTCTGGACTCACTGCCCTCAAGTCTATTCTGACTCCTAGCCACCCCACAGGGCAGCCTGGAACTGCCCCGGTGGGCTTCTGAGGTGGGCACTCTTGACGGTGCCTGGTCTGAATGCTGCGGAGGGGCGGGTGGTTTAGAACTGTCGACACTGAGCTTGTTAGCAGTCCTATGCGTAACCCACTAGGCCACCAGGGTTCCTGGAACCTGTTCACCGCGAGGGACGCAGCTGGTATTTGAAATGCCCAGGGCAGAGCTTCCAGCTCCATCACAATAGCACGCAAGCCACCGGTACAAGAAATGGTAGATTGTAACGTGTAGCGACTTAGATGACGGATGCTACTTCCCATAAGACCCTGTCAACCCACCCATACAGTTACCAAATGGTGGACCCTGCTTCTCCCCAGTGACAAGAGACATCATCGCCATGACGGTTAGGAAGAAGATGGGGATGGTTGACGGTGGTCTGGTTAGGGAAGAGAAAGCAAGGAGATGCATGGGGTAACGGTAGTATGCAGCGACAGCCAGGCCGAACCGAACCCATGGCCAGGGAGTCCATGCCGACGCGTTGCTAGCTAACCTTCAGTCCAGAGTTGAATTGCCCCGCGGGTGTCCAAGAGCGGGCATCTTTACAGGAGCAGAAAAGCAGAGGTCCCTTTCCAGCGACCCGCTCCAGTCCATTTATCATTCTCATTCAACACGGCTCACGAGCCAACACGACCAAGAACACTCTCTCGTCTGCACGCCGTATCTCATCCTTGGCTACGAAGACAAGGCTGGCTGCTCTTCCCTGACCGCCTCACTTCTAGAATCAGTTGGAATGGATTCTGGGACACCCCTCGCCTTTGAGTTTGAAGTGTGCGTTTCACAGGCCCAGCTCTGGCGTCGCCCTTCTTCTTGAGCCTTGCCCACTCCCACCCCTTACAGTATCACGCCCCCCTGCATACCCAGAGGGCACTGCCAGCGGGGGGCTGCCTGAACCACCCCCACTGTGGAGCACAGCTGGATCACACGACTCCCTTTCTCAGTTAACGTCGGAACACGGGGTGCGTGGCGCAATCACCCATACCTCTCGCAGCCCCGTCGGGAGCCAGGTGTGTGCGGGCCGGCTCAGGCTGCTGTGGAGCATCTGTTTCCAGAAAAGGAGCAGATTTCCCAAGATGAGCTCGACTTAATTTTTTTTTTTAACCAAGAAACATTATTAACCCTCTGGGGGGTGGGGGGTAAATCAGACAGTTAGCTCCCAAACACAGCTCAACTAGAGGCGCCACTTGGGTTATTTTCTTCCTCCAAATTCAGAATTCTGAATGCCCTCCCCAGCCCCCCCCCTTTTAAAAGAAAAATGTGCATTCATTTTCTCTGAAAATGACTTCTTTGTGCTCTGGCTTTCTAGCTCAGAGATAAAATTGGATTCTTTGAAGAGGCTCAGAAACTAATTTTAAAACTCTAAGGCCCATCAGTAAGTGACAGGGAGTTTTCCGGGGACCATTTTCAGCTCCCTGGTTCAAGAGAACACAGTATTTTGTTCTGGACGCAATCTTTCCTTATCACCCGATGGTCTTCATTAGGCAGTCCAAATGACAGACTGTGTTTTGCTCTTTTTGGTCATGAAAACTCTACTCATTTCGGACCAATTAGATGGAAAGGGTCATTTTCAATTAGTGTCGAATTGGGATGACGGGGAGTTCTTAGAGAAAAGATCTTCTTGGTTAAGTATAAATTCGAACATCTTTTAATAATGGAGCCACTGAACACATCATGAGATGCATAAAAGGCTTCCCTTAACCCTCAGATCTTGATTTGCTTTTTAATCCAATTTTTAAAATTTTGGAAATTTAAAAGCGTGTTAAGAACCAGCGAGCTATCCACCCACAGAGCAACCTATCCAACCATGCACAGCTTAGGATGTTTCCACGCCTCCTGCTTTAAATTGAAGAAATAAAACATTTCAGGTCAATGAAGCCCTCTTCGCCCCCCTTCCCCACACCGTCCCCGTCCCAGAGTCAGGGAATGCCTTGCGTTCCATGTGTGTTGTAGCCGTTTTAAAATGCTTGTTCCGCACGTGCTCAGAGATCAAAGGAACACGCGAGGATGTGCCTGGTTACATGTGTGTTTCATATACAGAAGGGGGGGTACTTGGGGTCCGCGCAACGTGCCTTCTTTCTTTCCACCTTGATTGATCCAGCGAGACCATCTGGACCCATGGATGAATTTATCCCCTGGCGTTCTTTGCGGTTCATGACGCAGGTGGCTGTGCGTGTCCCTCTTTGGTTCGGTTTGCTGAGTGCTTCCCTGTCCGTGGGTCGTCACTCCCCCTTTCCTTTCTCCCGGGGCCTGAATGGGTCAGGAGCCTCAACTTCCTCTCCTCTTCTTCGGTGAGTTTGAAAGGGGCACAGCCTGTGTTCAGCCCTTCAGCACAAACCTCTGTCGATCGCCTGTCCTCGAGAAGACCCTGCCTCCCCTTGGCCGAGGGGGCCTGTGTGCCACAGGTTTCCAGTGGCTGATATTTGGGAGTGGGGCACCAGGTCTTTCTTCTGCGGTGTCTCTGGGTGGACTTGGATCTCCAGCCTCTGGGTCAGCAGGAGCGCCTGAACCGTTTGTCCTACCAGGGACTCCAGGTGTCTGGGAGGGCGTAGCAGAGGCGGACGGCCTGGGGTCATTCACAGAGCATGGAACCTCCTGCTGGAGCCGTGATGCTGACCCTGCAGCTGTGGGACAACCCCCCCCTCTGTGAGACTCCCCCCTGGGCCTGGGCTGCCTCTCCATGCTGCTCCTGCTGTGTGCCCCCCAGGCTGGCCTCTCTCACGTGAATGTGAATTAGGGTCTTCTTATCTTTTTGCAGAGAAACAACTTTTCAATTGTAAACTAGGTGGGGGGGCTCTCTTACATTTCAGATCATCCAGTTTGTATAAAAACATTTAAACCAACCCCCACCAAGAGTCCACTCTCCCCCACCCCACTGCCCTTCTGGATTCCTCTTCTCCCCCTTGGGAACGGCTGTCTTCTGTTTCACCCGATGAGGGCACACCCATCCGCAGCCCAGGCTCTTGCTCTCTCTCTCCCCTTTGCCCTCCCCACCGCGCACCCTCCGAAGTCTGCTCCCTTTGGCATCGCGGTCCTCCTGGTCTTGCTTCTTCCCTCGCCCCCGACACCAGTGGTCTCAGGTGTGTCTTGCGACTGACTGACTTCACTCAGCATGATGGGCTCAGGGGGGCCCTCCTCCGCCAGCTTCTTCTCCCATGAAGCCGCCTGCTTACAGGATGCTTTCCGATGACAGAAGGGACGCCTGTTTATTGTGGGACGATGGGAATGAGAAGGAGGAATATAAAACACTGCTCATAACCCTCCTCCACAGAGCCATGGGGCCTGCTCCCAGTCCTTCCTTTCTATCCACCCCCGCCCCCCCCCCCCCGGGTCTAGGAGTGGTTTTGAAAAGAAAGTAAAGACCAGGAACCGATGAAGCACGTGGCTTTTCTCCATTACAATAAATTAGCGTGGTAACCACAGCCCATTTGCCAAACTGCCGTCTCCACCATCTGTAGGTGAACAACCCCGCCCCGTTGTCCAGCCATCACCAGACTCGTGGCTGGAAGCGGCTCCTCACTCCAGGCAGACACTTGATGTGCCCCGGAAGTGGTAACTCCCCATCTCCCTTCTTTTCTCTGGCCTCGGTGACCACTGGGGAATCTTGTCTCTCTGTATTTGGTTATTCTCCACACTGTGCATGTGCAGGGTCAGGCAGCATTTGTCCTTTTGCATCTGAATGCATATCTTTTTAATCTGCATTTTTCACAGAGTGAAGACGGGGCTTTCTACTCCCGTCCACAGCGACAGTCTCAGAAACCCACAGCGTGGACTCGATGGCAGTGAGTTTGGTTTGGTTTCCAGTCTCAGAAACCCACAGGGGCAGCTCTCCCCTGTCCTATAGGGTCGCTATGAGTCAGCAACTCATTGGCAGTGAGTTGGGTTTTTTTTTAATAAGTATGTTGGTTTTTTAATAAACACTCGCCTAAACCACAACTTCCAAAGACTTCATAATGGGGGTGAGCGTTAGGCACTACATGGCCACCTGCAAGGTCCGGAGCTCAAACACATCCTTCACTCCGTGGGGGAAGACAATGTTGTCTGCTCCTCTGAAGGTTTATAGTCTCAGAAAACCCACATGGGGTCGCCGTGAGTCAGAATCGACTCAGTGGCAGTGGGCTTGGTTGGAGTTTGGAATAGTCCTCTTATTTGCTTAATCAGTATCATAGTGTACAGGCTTTACAACAAATCTGATTGTTGAGTACATAATGCACATAAATATACAATTTATTAGTACAGTCACGTCAAGAAGAGTTGTACAATCATCCCCATCCCCATGGAAGAAGCACATCAGCCTATGTGATCCAAGGATTGTAAATAATATAATCCAAATCCGAAGGAGGGAATGGCATCAGAGCTTAAATCGTGAACACCTGGTTTGTAGAAGGCCATGGATGACAGTCTTAGCCCAAAATCCCTCTATAGGGTCCACACATGGATTAAGCCGCCCGTGAATCCCCTCCGATCATAGTTAAGGGATTTGAATGGCCCTGTCGTCAGAGAGAATTACAAGGTCAACTATGGTAGATGTAGTTGGTTAAAAGATAGTATTTTACCATTTGATCTCCCTTTGGGTCCATTTAAAGGTTACTCGTTAGAAAACCTGTGAAGGGGAACTACGCGTGGATTAAACCTCTGATGCATCCCCCTGACCACGGGCCAGGGATGTAAACAGCCTGATAGCATGCAGAATGCATTGCGGAGTGGGCTGTTGAGTTCTTATGGCTCATTCTCATCTTCTTCCTTACTGCAAGAGGCCTGGTTTTATTTGGGGGAGATATTATTTATCCGATTAATGATGACATATCCCAGCTTCCCTTACAGTAAGTGTGGCCATTATTCGAGTTCTGGTCAGAGAGCTGTCCATGTAAAGTTATCACCAAGTCAACCAAAGATTCCTTTGAAGATAGAGGCCTGACTCGGTTGAACGCGGTTCTCTTCTTGCCAGGCTCACACAGAGGCCTCCTTGGCCATGACCGGATTGACAGACTAGCTCCCACCCCTTCACTCTTAAGCCTCTCAAGTCCCAAATTGACACCAGATGGTGACACTACCACACCACCTGAGCTCCTTCAGCACACTTAAAACCCACTCACGGGCCCCTTTGAAGCGTGTCGATTTGGGGTCTCTGCCTCTGGGGTCTGGTTGTTGAGAGTTTATGGTTCATTATTTTCCATCTATCACGTTCAACTGGCCTGGGAGGATGGGACCCACCGTGACCACCACCAATGGCCATTGCGTTGACTCTAGGGCACGGCCACCTGAGGAGTACGGGGCAGACGCGTGCTCCAGAGTGTCCGGTGGCTGATTTCCTGGAAGGAGAGCTCTCGAACTTTCTTCCAAGGTGGCCTTGGCAGCAGATGGCATTAGCCGTGGGGACCCAGGAACCTGCGTTTTGATGGGTGCACCACTTGGAGAAGCATTGACTCAGACAGGGTGATGACGTATTCCCCCAACTGTTGCCTGGAATCCCATCCATCAGGAAGTCTTGTTGCTCACAGCTTGTTAGACAGTCCGGGGAAGGCGCGTAGGAGAGGCATGGAGGGGCAACGGGCTTGGGTAATTCCGGCTATTTTCCAGTGATTGATTGGCAGTTTGCAGCCCTGGATTCAAAGTCACGGGCACGTTGATGAATAATAGATAGGCTATTTGAGGAATTATTTAATGCATTTTTTATTCCTCTCAAATCAAGCTGCCATATGGCTCCCCATCCTTTTAATCAATGAATCGCAATGCCCCCAAGGCAGGGCAGTCACTGGCTAAAACACCAAAGCCAACACTCGGCTTTGACTGTCACATGTAGCTTTTTATGTCCATCTCCCCAGGGGGGAAAGTGCCGTGGAAAGCCAGGCTGCATCGAGAGAGAGAGAAAGCATCTCTAAATTCCCAGAGCCTCCTTCATCTTTCATTTATTTCTAATCTTCCTGAGTTCTTCTCAGTGAAGGAGGCCCAGCGGTCCCCTTCTTCCCCGGTATCTCAAGGTGCCCACTGCGACCTTGTCCACTGCCTGGTTCTTGGGATGTTTTTCCTTCAGCAGGTGTCAAGGTGCCCGGCTACGAAGACAAGTGAGTTCAATGTTGCATCCGGGCCCTCTGCGTGTCTTGTCTTTACTTTTGGCCTCCTAGATAGCACGGCTTTGGAAGAATCCTTGAATCGCCCACCGACCCTGGATTTTTATCCAGTGTCTCCTAACCCTCTTTTGGCCTGTAAGCGAGGCTGTTATCAAAGTCACAAGCTTTTGCAGTCACGTTGTCCTCTGATGCGTGAAACAAGGAATCAGAGTCCCCCGTTTCACTCCATCCCACGCCTGGGTCCCCACTCCTCGGAGGCAGCCAACTTCCAACTCTGACTTTTACCTTCTGGGGGTTGTCTTCCCACTCAAATGGTTGTAGCCCTGCTTTCCGCTGCCAAAAGGGTCTTGGGACTTTCTGCTTCAGCGATCACGTTTGGGGAGGGGTGGAGATAAACTCCTATCTCCTCCTATCTGTCACATTGAGTGCCCTCAAGGGGGACAATCCACGCGGAGCCAAGTCCGTGGCCATAGAATGGGTTCCGACACCTGGAAACCCTGTAGGTGACAGTGTAGACCCGCGCTACAGGGCCGCCTGGCTGTCATCTTTGCAGAAGCCTGCCTGCTAGACCCATGTACTGCGGTGGCACAGTGGTTATGCATTGGGCTATCAGTTCGAAACCACCAGCCACTCCGCAGGAGAACGACGGGGCTTTCTACTCCGGAAAAGAGTGGCAATCTCAGAAACCCACGGGGCAGTTCTGCCCTTTCCGATCGGGTCGCTATGAGTCAGCATCAACTCGATGGCAGCGAGCTTGCTTTTTTCACCTGAGAGTCAGCAGTCGGGCCCCCACCAAGGACCAAGCTAATTCTGAGAGTGGTGTACACCACACGCCGGCCAACATCCCGTGTACGCGCCGTCTGTCTCAGAGATGTGTGGGAGAAACACGAGGTGTTCAGATCGCACCCGAGTACACATTCTGGGGCCCCACCTCCTCCTTCTTTGGGGGCGAGCCAAGTCAATGTCTCTGGCCAAGACTTGCCTCCAGGCTCTGCTTCCCAAACTGGTTTAGTAATGTTGGTTTTGACTTTTATTCTAATAACATGAACGGTGGGGGGTGGATTGGCCATCTGCATCATTTCTAAGTGTACTGTCCAGTGACGTTAGCCACACTTGCCCCATTGGCCAACCCCAAACTCAACCCATTTCCAAATGCTCGTTACCAACCTCACAGACAGTCCGCTCCCATGAGCCGAGAAGGTAAGTGAATGATGCGACCTGGCGTTGAGCCATGCCACGGCGTGCTCCTGCACGTCAGGGTAAGCCCGGCTTCATGGGCTGCTCAGTGGCTGGTGTTTCAGAAGTAGATTGCCAGGTCTTTCTTCCTCGAAGCCTCTGGGTGATTCAAGTCACCAGCCTTTCAGTGAGCGGCCTTGTGTGTGAACTATTTGTCCCCTTCTAGTAAGAAGGAGACCCCTTCTTAATCGGGTGTGTGCTGACTTGGGGCGACTACAGAACAGATGAGAACAGACCCACTGGGTCTGCAAAGCAGTTCACCTTGATGGAAGCCGGCTGCTGCATTTTCTCCTGAGAGCTGCTGCTGGCTTTGAACCACCAACCTTCTGGCCAGCAGTCGGGGCCTCCCCATTGTACCATCAGGCTTCCAGTTTCCGCTGCTCTCCTCCTCGGTTCCTGGCAGCCACTAATAAACGTCAGTCTCTACCAAAACATGGCGTGTGAAGACAGTAGACGTTTCTTGGGTCGAAGGCTTCCTTGCCCCATGATCACATTGCCTGCAGGCTTTGCGCCATCCCTGTGGCCTCTCTGCCCTTGCTAAGCAAACTCTCCAGGGTAAGCCACACCCCCTCAAGCCACCTGTCACAGACTACTTGCCCTGCCTCCGAGGCCACAGGCAGGCCAGGCCTTCCCTGACAGCAACACAAACACTGCCCCTGTCCGGCCTCTAGGCGGCGCCAGCCATTCGAGACGAGGCCATCTATGGTCCTGCGATTGGCAAGTGGGAGCGGCTGTGTAAATGTCATGCTTTAAACACAAAGACCAGATTCTCATCGGCCAACTCAAACAGGGAGCAAATTAAAAAGTGGAGCGAGGCATCTCTTTTACGACCACAATCCGTCTGCTGTCTCGGGCGCGTCAACTTGATGACTCCGTCTGGCTTTGGTTTCCCAGTGGCAAAATAAATTGAGTTGCTGCCTTGGGTCAGGAAGACAATTCTAGTGAGTGAGTGAGTGAGTCAGGACAGCCTTCACCGCTCACGTCTGGATAACGCATCCCTCCCAGGCCACCAAGTAACTAAGCCACGTGGCGAAGATGAAGGACTGGGGTGCAGCGAGTACCCCACCCCGCTCCTTGACACGGACAGAGGAGGTTTAAGGTGGTGATGTCTTGATGGCTTCAGGGAGGGGCATTTTCTGTTCACAGACTCTCCAGGAAGGTCCTTAAAATGGCCATTTTCACCAGTTTGCTCAAACCCCACCCCAAATCACAGCCCCAATCCACACCCACCGTCATCCATTGGTTCCGACCCATGGCCACCCACGTGTGTCAGAGTACAGCTGTGTTCAGAGGGGCTTTCAGAGGCTGGTCCCCACTTCCCACCCCTACCCCTACCCCAAATTGCTTGCCAGACCTTTTGCCTGAGGTGTCTCCTGGGGGACTTGAACTGCCCATCTACTGGGTCGGTGGCTAGGGGTTTTCTAATTGCACGGCCCAGAGACTCCAGCTAAATGATTCCAAATCAAAACCCAATCCATGACCCGGACTCCCTGCCATTGAGTGGATGTCGACTCATAGCAAGCCTGTCCTGGGGCAGGGAAGCACCGCCTCTGTGAGTCTCTGAGATGGTAGGTACTTATAGGGGCAGGGCGTACCCTCTCTCTCATGTAGCTGCTGGTGATTTCTAACTGCTGACCTTGAAGTTAGCAGCCCGAGGCATGACCCCCACGCCACTGCCAATCCCCCACCCGGAATACAACTTCTTGGAATGAAATCTGTGTTTCCAGCATTCGGAGCACTTGGTGCGGAGCCTTCCTTTGTTGTTAGTCGTCGGTTGCCTTTGGGCTCATTCTGATGCCCTTTGCCTTTGGGCTCATTCTGACGCCCGGTGGGCCTGGGTGCCGTAGAGCAGGGCTAATGCGCAGGTGGGCGGACCATCAACCCTTAAGTTAGTGGTCAAGCACTGACCATTTGCACTCCCCACGGAATTTCAGCACGGTCGACGACACGCGAAGCCGCTCTGGCTTGGGGGCTTTGTGTCCTCGTGTGCTAAATGAAGAGTCTCAATCTTGGCTTTGAAAGACTTAAGAACCCCAAGGTTCATGCCTGTCCTCACCACCCCACCTAAACCAATGAGGCACGACTCCGGGACGGGTGCCGGGCCACGGGTTCTCTGGAGTTCTTCATGAGTTAGAGCGCTTGCAGCTGCCGGTGGGGCCTACCCTTTCTGTTCCAGCCTCTCTTCCCTGACGGTTCAGGCCCTCAACTTGGGCCAGCTCCTTTTTCTCCGTCGGTGGATGTTTGTTCTGCCTTAAACACCAGGCGGACGGAGCCCTCAGGGGGGGTCCTGCCAGTGTTCAATGCCACCATGCTCAGACCTACCGGAAACCCAGTGATGGCCGCATCTTCACCTCATGCTCATGACCTCAGGACACAGTCCCTGACCACTGCAGGGCACTTGGTAGACCATCTGTAAGGTGATTTCCAAAGGCCAGTCTAGAGACGAATGCTGATAGCTCAGGGAACTTAGAAAGAGAAGTGTTTGGGGACTCAGCCCCTAGATACCTCACTCAGTGGGTCTCAGGCAAATGACCTGGGTAGCCGTGTTTGAACCGGCTTTACGTGGGGGCAGCGGATTGAGTCCCACACCGACAATTCACAAATGTCCGAGTGGGGAGTCAAAGAGATGCCCAAACTCACTGACTTCGATTTCGACTCACAGTCTTCATGGAAGCAGACAGCCCCATCTTTCTCCCAGGATGCAGCTGGTGGGGTTGAACCACCAACCTTGTGGTTAGCAACCCAATATGTGTAGGACAGCACCTCTGGGGCTCCATCGAAGCGAGAGGATTAGGGTCCCACAGCCCTGGTGCCTGCGAGGAACAGCATGCTACAGACAAACACAAGGTCTGTATTTCAAAATGGAAGGAAGAAAAGTTACCTGATGATGTTTCTTTTCAACATCACCAAGGACAGAGCAACCAGAGAAGCAAACTCACTGCCGCCAAGTCGGTTCTGACGCACAGTGGCCCTCCAGGGCAGAGTAGAACTGCCTGGGTGGGTTTCTGAGAATGTCACCCTGTACAGGAGCAGACAGCCTCCTCTCTCTCCCACGGAGCGGCTAGTGGTTTCAAACTGCTGACCTTGCAGTTAGCAGAGCAATGAGTAACCCGCTAAACCACCTGGGCCCCTTCGGGAAAGAGCAAAGTGCTCTGGTAAGCCCTAGCTGTATACGAGCCCCCTCTTAGCCAAACATCATCAGTGTAGATTGGGGCAAGTATATATTCATCTTTCTGAGCCTCAGTTTCCTCATTTCAAATGGGTGACACTTGTCTGACAGGGTTTCCTGAGGAAGCGGTGGAACCTGGTACAAGCAGAAACAGATCTGGCTGCTCGCTTTTCTCTTATCACGATCCTGATCCACATTAGCCACTGGCTTTGTGATGTGGCGCCGTTGGGTAAGCACTGGGCCGCTAACCACGAGGTCAGCTGTCCAAAACCACCAGTGGCTCCACAGGAGAGAGGTGGGGCTTTCTACTCCTGTAAAGATTTGATGTCTCGGAAGCCCACGGGGGCAGTTCTGCTCGGTTCTGTAGGCTTGCTGTGGGTCCGCAAGCACTTAAGAGCAGTGGGTTTGGTTTTATGGTGACACCCCGGGCCTGGCAGTGTTCTGAGTGCTCTGTGCATCTTCATGTGCTCAGTTCATGCAAAACCCCATGTATGCCAGAGGCCTATTATCATCCCCAAGGAATAGACGAGGTCCAGACGCTTAAGAAGCCAATGCAAGGTCACTGGCAGAGCAAGATTCCAACGATGGCCGTGTCTTCCTTCAGGACTTCTCCCTTGCCGTGCTCCCTCTAGGAATGGGGTTCATTCCTTGGGCTCAGGGCTTGGCTCCTCTTGGCTTCCACCCTCATGAGTGGGCCCTGGTCCGCCAGTGGGCCATGGTTTGGAGAAGACTCCCTGTTCACTTGTGCTCACCGTGAGAAGGTGGGAGACACTGTGGCAGGGGGAAGCTCTCTGGAGGCCTGACCACCTCTGCCTGCCGCTCATTAGTGGGTAGACCAGGCCCCAACTGCATTGGCATGGGGAGCCCGGGCCATGTCATTCTTTAGGAACCATGACTCAATTCCCAGGGAGGCCCAGAGAGCTCCCTGTTCGCTTTGCCTTGCACTCTTCAGCTGCAAGGTGACTCAGTCTCCAGCTGCAGGGGCAGCTCTTCTTGAAGACTCTGGTGGGACACAACTTACTGGCACCGTTGTCTCCCGGAATAGCAGCATCCAAGGCTCTTCCCATCCGTGGCCTTCACAGCCAGAAGTCCTGCGTACCCTGGGGATGAGCAGAGTGTCGTGTTGACAAGAATGATGAATGAGGAGAGAGCACCAACCCTCAGACATCTGCTGACATGAGTCATGTGCATGCAGACACTTTGGCCGCCTGGCTTCCCTCGGTCTAGAATGGGTCCAGGTTCACGATGCAAATTCGGTAGATGTAAACCTGAGCGTCTCCTCAGGGAACACTCGGTTCTACTTGGCTTCAGGTACAAGATCATGGATCTCAGCCACAAAGATCCATCCAAAGGAAAGTGGTCACTAGGGAGCTCCATCGTGGCAGAGGACCCAATGCCTAGGGCACCGTTCCCACGGCCTACAAAGCACATGGCGCCCCCTGGAGTTGTGCGGTTAGGTGACACGGACTGATCTTACATTCAGCAAATCTGAAGGTCCCATCCATCCAACCTCACGAAGCAGAAAGCTAGGAGTTATCCGTCGTCATCCTTCCTCTCTCATTCTTTGTTACCATTTCATCTCTCTTTTTCACACACACACACGCACGTGCACACACAACAACATCAACAACAACAAACCAAACCCATGCCCATTGAGTCCATTCCAACTCAGGGAGCCTGCAGGACAGAGCAGAACTCCTCACAGGGTTTCTGAGTCTCTAAACCTTTTTAGGGACTGCTCCCCTCTGTCTTGCAAGGAGTGGCTAGTGAGTTTGAATTCCTCGCTTGGCCCCCTGTGCCACTGTGTTAGTCTGGGTAGACCAGAGAAACAAATCCATGGACACACATAGGTATATAAGGGAGAGGAATTGAACATTGAGAAAACATCCCAACCCAGTCCAGCCCAAGGCCATATGTCTGATATGAGCCCATATGTCCGATACCAATCTATAAAGTTCTCTTCAGACTCACAAAACACATGCAATGAAGCCAAATGCAGGATGATCACCAGCCAGTGGGTAAAAAGTCTTTGGATCCACTGGTGTTGTAAGCATCTCAGCACTGGCAGGGGTCTCTCTGTGGCTTCTCTGGCTTCTGAGGTCTGGTTGCATCCATGTGGCTTGTCTTCTGTAATGTCCTTCAGGGAGTAGCAGAGAGAGGGGTGTCTTCTGACTTCACAGAGGAAGTACCAGATTCCCCAGAATTCTCAGGCCATGCCCACACAGAAGTCTCATTGGCTATCTCCAGAATGACAGCCTAGACTCCACCCCTACACTCTCAATCCTTAAATTGACACCAGATTAGGTGACTGCCGCAGCCACCACAGCTCCTTGTTGATGGCATCGGTTCCTGTGAAGTCAACCCCGACTCCTGCCAACCCCATGTGTGGCAGACTAGCACCTGGCCCCAGAAGGCTACCAGTGACTGATGTTCTGGAAGTCAATCTCTGGGACTTTTTTTCCCTGAGGTGCCTCTTGGTGAACCCAAACTTTCAGTTAGCTGCTGGCATCCCCCTGGGGTTCCAGGTCATCTCAGCGTGCTGCCTTTTCACCCCAAGTCCCTTCTGAATCCTCCCAGCCTCTTGATCCCTGTCAGTCCTCAGTCTAGCCCCTGCCATCTTGGACTCCCGCCACAGCCTCCGACCTGGATTCACCACAAGTCTCTTGGCCTGTCTTGTCAAACTGCAAATCTGATCACAACCTTCCCTTACTCTCTCCACAAACGGGAGTCTAACGAGTCTCTGGCTCTAAGGGTAAAGGCCCTAGGTTGGAACCGGGTCTGTTGGTGGCCCACCGCATAGATTTATTGGGTTTTGTTTGCTGTTTCATCACCTTGGCCCTTTGGCCAGGTGAACCAGCAATTCCCCGGGCAAGGACATCCCTCCTGACCCACATGACCCTCCTGGCCCCATGGCCTGATCTATTCTCTAATGTTCTTCACTCACGCATGCTCACTTCTTCACCGGACCTTGGTGCTGTCTCTGGTTTACGTGATCTTTGTTTAAGCGCCTCTCTCCCCTACGTGCCTTTACCCACGCACAGACAAAGTTCACGCCCTCTGTTATAGAAGATGCCAAGGGTTAGCTTTATTGAGGCATTCTGCAACTCTGAGTGGGCAGCACAACGTGAAAGTATAGAGTTCTTTGGGCATAGTTTAAATTGAAGCATGGGACTTGAGTGGGGTGGCTTGATAATTTACAGGAATGCTCTAATTTAATATGCGTGATTTGTTTTTGTGATATTACTAGAATTAACAGCCGCCTTGGGCACAAAGCTGGTTTAATATGGGAGATGCTAACCGGTCTGAATTTGCATGTGTGGACCATGGGCAGGTGACAGAGAGCTACTAATCGGGCTAACCTCATGAATAAATTTTTCCCTCCGTGTACTGGAGGAAACCACTGGAGAAAAACAATGATACAACCCAAAATTGTCTTCACAGTGGATGAGATTACCTGTGAAAAGATGACCATAAAAGAACAATGTTGATGAGACAAGAATGGCGGTGCTTACTAAGCAAAGTCCACGGGATTCAGCATCGCCCACACAGTCTTGTTCTGTGACCTAGGGATTAGCTGTCTACCTCATATGTCATTTGCTTCATTTGAGGTGGTTTTCCGTGCTCTGGAGGGCTGACTACTCTGAAGAGGTGCCGTAGCTTTTTTAGAACGCCCTCAAGGTTGGAAGCCCTAAAAAAACCAAAGTTTGGAAGCCCACGGGGTTGGTGAGGAGAACGAAGTATGGAGATTTCAGCAAGCCTTTCAATTGATGTCTTTTCTAAGACGCACATTCTCTTGTGACAATGTCAGACAGGCATTGGAAGTCCATATTCTGTCCACGAAAGACTCCTTGTACCCATGAGTGATAATCTTTAGCATATTCAAGTAAAAATGAACAGCACTGTAGCAATTCAAGTTAAACAATGTTGGGGTCAGTCGACGAAGCCTAAGGGAGGGCCATGGGCCTTCCAGTAAGTGTCTCGTGTGGGGTGAGTTTATGAGATCCCCAGAGAATAGACCGTGGATTCAATAGGACCGAAGGAAGAACTTTGGTCCAAGATAAATTTAGGGTTTCATTAAGCTTGGTGATTGGCATTTTTATTATTCCAATTCTTTCCACTAAAGCAGAAGACCGAAGTCGATGAGGACAATGAAGTTTATGGGGAAAGTTGACACAGTGCTTGGAAGACTTGACTGGTGAAATGAGTTTCCCGATCACTCCAAAAGGTCTTCGGTGCGCCTAAAGAGGGCGTGATGTTTTCAAGGAGTCTCTTTGCTACACAGTTTATAACAGCACCTTGGTATGAAAAGTGCCCACGCAATGTGAAACCCCACAAACGGTTACTAATAAACACTTATAACCCTCGGAGGTGAGCGCTGAAGGAAATCTAGTTTCCTTTTAAGGAGAAGCCCAGAGAGCAGAGGTAGTATACTGTAGGGCTTAGAGTGTTTCCCAGGATTGTAGTGAGGGGAAATTTGGACGCTGGGAGTGAAATGTTAAGCAAATTTAAATAGCTTTCCTCACTAGTTTTAAAAAATATTCTATTATTTTATCTCATTCAATATGGGAACCTTTGTGCAAGGTATACATGCTAGGAATATATAAGACTGGCAGGATGGGTTTCTGATTAGGTCCCGTTCAGATTTTGGTGGTAGAAGTTCAATAATAGTTGCTCTGCCCCCTCTCGTTGAGGAAATAATAAAAACGACCCCTTTCCTGAAATAAAACACATTTCCTATCCTATATAGTAAGTTACTGAAAAAGTTTTGCTTTTAAGAGTCTTGCCTTAAAGGGTGACGTAAACATATAACCTTTGCCAGAATAAATTTATTTTAATTAATTTCTGGATATATTAGGACTATTTAATTTATATAAAACCAACAAATCAAACTCACTGCCATCAAGTCTATGCTGATTCACAGCGACCCCTGTGGGTTTCCGAGACTGTAACTGTTTACAGGAGTAGAAAGCTCAGTCTTCCTCCTGAGGAGCTGCCGGCGGTTTTGAACTGCCAACCCTGCAGCCCAATGTGTCACCACCACACCACCGGAGTGTGTCACCACCACACCACCGGGACTCTTGTAGTATAAGCACTTATTTCTCAATGGACCCACCAAAGTAAGTTTTTTGAAGAATAATTAAATAATTAGAACGAAATTTAGTAGTAGTATACAGATGTAGGAAATGATTACATTTTCCTAACCCTGTCTTTTGCATGCTTTAGAGGTGCAGTTTAGAATAATTTGTCCTTTATATAGTTTGTTATGTCAATTAAGTAACCAATGCACTTTTCTAATAGACTAATTTATATCCAAGTTTTTCAGAGTAACTCCTGGAAAGAGAGCAACTCCCAGCCATGGCCTTCCCCTTGATAAGAGACAGAAACTCAGACAACATGTTAGATGAGAGACACATTCTTGGGGCAAATTGAGAGAAAAATCACTCATTTGTCTATGAGGCAACTCAAGAATCAGGCTTGTACAACATAAAGCAAATAAGGAACCTAGTTTCTTATCATGTATATAGCAATTCTTTGGTGGGTTCAACCCAGATCAACGGAAACACATCACAGACAACACTTATTAACTCACTAGAGGCCCACATGGAGGGATACCACCAAGATCTCTGGAAAAACCTGCACATTAAGCTCTTCAGATGCAAAAAAAAGAGTGAAAAATGGGAACTGATTTCATGAAGTGATCACTGAAATTCTAAACAACTTTCAACATGCTAAGTGTACGGTGTTTCTGAACATGAATCCTAAACCAACATCTTGGCAGTGGGAGGAAATCCAAGCTAATCAATCAAGGATGTTAATAATAGATTGAAACATACATCCGTCAGAGTCAAGTATAATATCTAGCTGAGTGATTTAAAAGGGTTTTGCTTCTAAGCGTTTGCTTTGCAATGGGGTTTGGTCAGTGTTTTGTCTCACAGTGTGTCTCTGCTGCCTGACAGTTTTCTTTCAGCTATGAACCGCTTAGTCCTCTGGCTCATCTCATGTCCTCATGTCCCAGCTTCTCCTTTTAAGGGTGTCTGTCTGTCGGTAGTGAGCACTGGTCAGGACACCAATGATGCTGTGTTCTGGTTCACATAGTTTGTGGCTTAAAGGCTCTGGGGTTCCTCCATAATGACCACACAACACCTTACCTGGTCCCATTGTTTGTTGAAGCTAATTCATGCTGCTGGATAGAGACCTAGTTTCTTATTTAGATCTTAAACACACTCATCTCTTTGATGAGAAAGTATTCCCATAAGGCCACTGATTTCCCAAACTCCTTAGTGAGGTTCTGCCAACTAGACAAACACATACACACTAACAAATCAACTTGCTTGTTCATATAGAGGGCGGGAGTCCCACAGGGTGGTTTAGATTTACCTTAAACCTGGCATGTCCCCTCTGTCCAAAAGAATAGTAACACCAAAATGTCACGAACAAAAATCATATCTCATAATAAAACTCAAAGAGCTATCAATGCGGGGAGTGGAGCTTGGATTCGAGAGATTATTTACTTTGCACAACAGTGGAGAGGTCACGAGACAGAGAGCACACACAACTCTGCTGATGCCCAGACCCTCTTCCTGGGTGCCGTGCCAGGGTCATGGCAGGTCTTTCTGTGGACTCCCCCTTCTCACACCCCCAAGGTCAAAGAAGAGGACTCACGGATGCTGCAGCGGAAAGACAGAACCTTGATGGTATTGAGGGATGACGCCGCATGGGTTGGGTGCCACAGAGTGAAAGCACAGGACAGTCTGCTTTCCTGGGGGCACGGTAGCGTTTTTATATGCGCGAGAAAAGAAGCCAGTGAGACAGCAGCCTCATAATTTTACAAAAATATCTATTTATGACAAATACTTTCTGAGAACAATTGGTGCAAATGTATTTTTGTTCGTTTGTCCTCAGAAAACCACCATGTAAATATTCAGAACACACTTGCTGGAACGTTCTTTTTAATTTTTTTCTTGTTGGCTACTGTTTATTTGTTTTCTTTTAAAGATCATTTTGTTGGGGACTCTTACAGCTCTTATAACATCCGATACATTAATTGTATCAAGCATATGTGTACATGTGTTACCATCTTCAGTTCCAAAACGTTTTCTCTTTGAGCCCTTGGAGTCAGCTCCTCTTTCCCCCCACCCCCTCGTGAGTCCTTGATCAATTATAGATAGTTGTTTTTATTCCGTATCTCACACTGTCTGTTGTCTCCCTTGACCCACCGTTGGAGCAGTCTGGATATATACTTCCGAGAATAATCACTTCTCCTTCAGTTTCCCGAAGCACAGCCTGGATCCATCCTTCGCTGAGCGGTTGGCCTGAATGCCTCTATCACGCAGCTATTTGCTGATACAGCGCTATCCGCCATGCTGAACTCATGACTGCCAGGCCAGCACAGGGGGCTCTGTGAACGGTTGTGGCTCTTGAAGGCGGGGCGAAGGCAGAGCCTTGCTGCCCTTGGCAGACCGGTAATTGACACGCAGGGACTTTCTACACCCACTCCCGTGCCGGCAACCTTCCCACCAGAAGGAGAGCAAAAGGCCAGACAGTGGCCCTAGCGTTGCCTCAGGTTCATGGCGATCCAGCGCGTTCAGAGGAGGCCTGTGTTTTGTGCCAAGCCTGAGGCCTTTCCTCTGGGCGTGACTCGGTGGTTCCACATCTCCAGCCTTTCCCCGGGTAGCCGAGCGTGTGGGTGGTGCATGTCCCCGGGCCTCTTCTGGCTCCAGCGTGAAAAACCCAGTTGCTGCCATGTAGGTTCTGATGCCTGTCACCTCCTGTGGGTCAGCATAGGCTGTGATCCAAAGGGGTTTGGGATGGCTGGTTTTTCGAAGAAGACCACCAACAAACCTTGATTCGGAGGCGCCTCTGGGTGGATCGAAATTTCCATGAGCAGCTGAGTATGTTAACTGGTTTTACCACCCAAACCCCCATCTTTGAAGCAACTGCCCCTCCGAGTACTCTTCCTGTCTTTCTTCGTCATCCTCACGGTGGGGACTGGTCTCCCTGTGAATGACATGCAATGACTGTGAGATCACAGGGCCTTTGAAAACCGTCCTGGAAAAAAAAATCCATTATCTTTTCATTGTATTTTTCCACAAACTTTTTGAAGGCCCCTTGTGTCTCCTCCAGCTTCATCTACAGGAACCTTGACGTGAGTAGCCCATTCCTTCCAGCAAGCATCTTCCAAGTCGCCCACAGCGCCCCCTCGTGTTAGACGTCCTCTCACTGAGAAAGTCAACAAGCCCAGCAAAAGCCCGTGCCCCGAGATGCACACCGGAAGGAGGAAGCAGAATCCTCAGGGTGACCAGTGCTATGCTGGCCTTCTTCCCTTTTTAAAAACGTAGCCAACTTAATTCTCCCTGAACCACAGAACAGAATCTTTGATTGTTCAAATATCACCAATTATTGTCCCATCAGAGAGGTCCTGGCTGGGGGTGGGGGTGGAGAGGGGGTCTGGGGATGGCTAGTCAGAGGTCAATCCTGAGGGAACTGTTTAATATGCTAACATCCAGTCCAGGTGAAAAGTCTCGGGGCAAGGTGGGAGCTGGCTGGACCAACACCCCAAGTCAGGGAGGCCAGCCAGTGGAAAGGGAGGCTGGAGGCTCCCCCAGGAAGGGATGGGGCCCTGACCTGGCCAATTGGGGTGATGGCTACTACACAGCTTCATCTCTTGGAGCTGAAGGTGCCCGGTGAGGCCCTGCCCAGAGCCCCAGGGCCATTGCTCCGTCATCATCCTGCAGATAGGGGCTGAGACTTTTCCAGGGAACTCAGCTCCTCGGCAAAATCTGGGGACAGCTGTCGCTGCAGGGTGCTGGTCAGAAATGCCGAGTTCTTCCCAGACAGTGGGCGAGTGGATGAGGGAGCTTCTGCCAGCTGCTGCTGGGGCCCCACTGGCCTCAGCCCTTCTGGGACTTGCTGGGAACGATGTGTGGGAGCAGAATGTATTTGCTGCCTCAGGGACGTCACCCGGGCTGTCCCCGCAGCTGGGCTGTGCTTTGGAGCTGCATTCGAACCCAATAAGAAGGAGACCCATCTCAACTTGAGCTGTGAAAATGCGGATGAGTTTCTTTTTTAAAAATTATTTTATTGGAGGCTCAGACAACTATAAACACAATCCACACATACATATGTGTCAAGCACATTTGTACAGTTGCTGCCCCCATCGTTCTCAAAACATTGTTTTTCTGCTTGAGCCCTTGGTATCAGCTCCTCATTTTTTCCCCTCCGGGTCCTGAGGGGTTCATCTGTCCTGGATTCCCTGTGTGTCCAGTTCCTATCTGGATCAGTATACAGCAGATGGGTTTCTTATCGCTGAAAGAAAGAAAAAGAACCTGGTGTTGTCCCTCTGGAAACCAGCCATTGAACACTCTGTGGATCGCAGAGATCTGATCGCCACGCGTTGTGTCGCACCACGATCACCAGCCCACTCAATGCAGTCAACTACAATGGCCGTCCTTCAGCCGGCCACATAAGGCTTCCTGGAGAACTGGCTGCTCGCCCTAACACCTACAGGAGAGGCAGGAGTGCGAGACGTGCTAGGGAGGAGAGAGGTGTGTGTTGGGTAGTCTTTCCCCACTGCACAGTAGGCTTCACAAGATCCTCTTTAGCTTCCACCCGATTCCACGGACAAGTCCCCAAATCCCACGGGAGACCTGGACTCTGCTTGCACCTGTTTGGGTATTTGCTAGTCTGCAAATGCCCAAGAATGGTTTCTGGCCACTGGACAATGCCCTGATCCCGGGGAGCGGGGCATCAATGGAGAGCGCTGGCAGTGGTCTTGGGCTCCACAACGTGACCAGTCCATCGGCATTTGTCCAGACCTGCTGCGCCGGCCACCGTGCCAGGCTTTGTGCGCACCCATGCCAGTCCCCAGAGGCTCTTTTCTCTTCATTTCAAAGGCTTCCCCCCACGAGCAAGGTGACATTGCCCCAAACCAATCTTACTGCCAGTCAGACAACGCTGGCACATCGAGACCCTCCAGGACACACTAGGACTGCCCCTGTGAATCTCCGAGGCCAGCTCGTGGTTACCAACTGCTGGCTTTTCAATGAGCAGCCCGATGTGTCACCACTACGTCACCATGGCTCCTTTGAGGTGACGTTACGAGCTGAAGCACGAAGGAGCTAGCTGACTCCCATGAATTGTAGGTGGCGGTGAGACCCAGGCTCACCCGGTCTATTCCCAGCACCGAGGAGGGCCTCTTTCAGCTGGAGGTGATGAGCAGAAACATGGATGTGTGCAGAAGGGGAGGGACATTGGAATCATGGGGAGAGACTAGAAGGGGCAGTAGAGGTGAGGTGGGCGGGCTCTGAGTGAAATAAGCTTCCTAAGGGAATCTCTGGGTAGTGAAGTGGTTAACGCGGTCAGCTACGAATGGCAAGGTTGGCAGTGTGGCCCTTCCCCGAGACGCCATGGGGGACAGGCGCAGTGGACGTCCTGAGAGCTCATAGCCTCCCACACCGGGGACGGCTGTGCGGGTCTATGGGCGGCAGCACGGGCGGGGGTGGGGGGGGCGGGGCGGGGGAGGGGGTGGTCCACAGGTGTCAGCATGGATTAGTTTGGTTTGGATTAGTTTGGTTTGGGTTCAGGAAGCATTCTGGTGGCAAAAATTCTGCAAGTCCGTCACAAGCACGGGTCTGAGTGAGAACTGCGTGTTGTGTCCAGAACCTGTATTGATTCGTTTATTTTTCATGTTTGCCCGGATGTGGGCCCGCGCACATGTCTCAGCATTCCAGCCACTGCATTAGGGGTCCTCTCGTCTTTCAAGTGGTTTCCAGGGGAACCAGCTTCCCATCAAGAACAAACAAACAGCCTGAGAGGAGTTCCTGTGCTAGGCTCAAACAGTGAAACATCAGGGGACACTGGGACTGGCCCTGCAGGAACCCCAAGACATGCACTTAAAGGGAGAGGCAGCAGGGAGGGCTGACGTCATCCTGGTCGGCCCCAAGTTTCAGCTCCGGGTCTGACCAGGTATGTGGCTTGGGCGAGTCATCAAATTTCCTAACAATTCCATTGTTTCTGCTTCAAGAGGGGGATAAAGCGGTGTCCACAGCATGGGGGTGTCGCTGAGCATGACAGGGAAACTATCTACTGGTTGTCCTGCACAAAGTAAGTCCTCAAAGGCGACTGACATTCAGGGCCTACAGGTACCACATACGCTTGTAGGTGGGGAAAGCAGTTTTTGATCTGCAACCAACCTTAGGATTGGATTGGCCTCTCCCGTCAAGATTCCAGCCAAGAAGCCTGGCCCCGATCGGGTCTACTCTGTGGCATATGGGGTTCCTGAGTGACGGAGGGGCAGGGAAGCGGGGAGGCAGCACCCCAGTGGCTAACCACAAGGTTTCAGGGTACATCTTTGATTCTTTAAAGCAAGGTAAGAAGCCACCATGACCACAGCCGATCCTATTTTTAGAAACCTGCAACCACCCGCCCAAAACCAAAACAAATCCACCGACTTACAGAAAGCAGCACCAAACAAATCGAGTGATTTACAGAAAACGGTGCCGCTGAGTCACTGGCAGGCTTCCTGCTTCCTTGCATTTGCTGGAATATGTGCTTTCAGATTGACCTCAACCTCTTTATGAGAAGGCATTTCAGAATCCCTTGCTGCCGCCGCCAAGTTTCAGTGTGAAAGGAGGGCAGGGGGAGGGGAGGGGCACAGTCTGAAACCACCGAGGAAGAGAGTAGCCTTTATAAAGGCTCCTGTCCATCAGGAACGTTTGGCCCCTAACTTCCTATCTCGCAGGGCTCTGAAAATCTCACTGCCGGAGGCAGGCAAAGGCAGATAGGTATCATGATCCCCATTTGATTGATGAGAAGATGGAGGTGGAAAGAGGTTTAGTAACTGATGATGCATTTGATGAAAGGCTACAGTCCTGACTCCAGGAGAGTTTGCCAATCTACGTGATCAGCATCCCTGTGAAATGATTGAACACACACACACACACACACACACACACACACAGAGTTTCTGCCGCCAAATATGTATTGCCTTTTAAAGTGGTTACTTGTGGGAACTTTGTGCTATTTTGAAAACGCAGCTGTTGTGTAAACAGGGTTAGGATTTTCTCCAAGTGACGTGATGTGCATACACTCACGTGCGCACATGTGGACTTACGGGCATTTCCTTAGCTTTGCATCTCAGACCCTGGTCATTTACCAAACTTGCTCCCTAGTGATTTGTGGCTCCCTGTGGGACTCGACCCCGCCTTTTCCAGAAGAGGCTTGCGATTCACCAGGAGGTTAAGACACATCCTGCAGGTGGGAAGGAAACATCCAAAGGTTTCGACCAGAGTGAACGCATCAGAAGGTAAGGAAACATAGGTGCCACATCAGCTGAGGGGCCCTTTGGAAGGGGGTGCTTTGTTTGACTGTGAAAGTTGGGGGATATTTGTTTCGACATGAGGGTCATATGACTTTATGGTGGTGGTTTTAGGGGATCAATAAATAGCTTAGTTTCTCTGTCTCACCCCTCCCCACAGGTATCAGTTGAGAAACAAGACCCAGGGTATAGACAGACAGAGATCAAAGTGTAGCTTTATCACAAATAAACAGATGGGAGGACCAGTAAGAAAGCCTTCTTGGCCCACAGGCACAGCCGCCACCTGCCCGGCACCGGAGGCTTGAGACCACAGTAATGTTGGACAGATTTCAGTAGAGCTTCCAGACTACGCTGGCCTAGGAAGAAAGGCCTGGCAATCTACTTATGAAAAGTAGCCAGTTTAAACCCTAGGGATCCCAGTGGTCAGATTCTATTGTGTATGGGATTACCATGAGCAGGAGGCTAGGTGGACAGCACCAAATGACCGTCATAGGAATGTGGGACCACCACAAGCCTCATCCACCAAGCCTGGGCAGAACTAGTCTCACGAAGCTACACTGCAGCAGGGGTCAGAGCAGAAGGTCTAATGCCTGCAGGCAATAAATGAGAGCGGGTGACGGAGGGTGGTGGAGAAACAGAAAGAAGTTGAGCTCAGATGTTCATTTTACTCTTCCAGATTTACTAATCCCAACACTGTGATCACCCTCAACCATCCCCATCACCAGAAAATACACCTCTGTCACCATCACCAACGCCAGGAACACGACCTCGCTAACACCAAAACTATGATCACCATCAATAGCACGGTTCCCATCACCAACACCAGAAACCTCACCTCCATCACCATCATCACCACCATCGCTATCAATAATACCCACACTTTGACCACCGTTAGCATTGGCATCACCAAACCCAACACAAGAAACATCCCTTCTATCACCAGCATCAACATCAGAAACATCACCTCCATTTACCATCATCCGTACCCCACCACAAACTCTACTTCCATCACCACCATCACCACCACTAACACCATCCCTATGACTAGCACTCGGTAACTATTACCACCATTAAAAACAACACCTCAACCACGCCACCACTATCGTCACCATCATCAACACCAGAAACACCACCTTCGTTATCATCACCACCACCACCACCACCACCATCACCATTCTAAGACCAACACTGTGAACATCATCAACATGGCCATTACCACCGTCATCACCAATACTATCAACACTATCTCTAGCACCATCCTTACCATTACCATCAGCCTCACCACCACCACCATCACCACCACCACCACCTCCACCACCTCCACCACCTCCACCACCACCTCCACCTCCACCTCCACAACCACCACCACCACCACCACCACCACCACCATTACCACCTCCACCACCTTCACCTCCACCTCCACCTCCACCACCACCACCACCACCACCACCACCACCACCACCACCACCTCCACCTCCACCACCACCACCATCACCACCACCACCACCACCACCACCATCACCACCACCACCACCACCACCACCACCACCACCACCACCACCACCACCACCTCCATCACCACCACCATCACCACCACCACCACCACCACCACCACCACCACCACCACCACCACCACCATCACCACCACCACCACCACCACCACCACCACCACCACCATCACCACCACCACCACCATCACCACCACCACCACCTCCACCTCCACCACCACCACCATCACCACCACCACCACCACCACCACCATCACCACCACCACCACCACCACCACCACCACCACCACCACCACCACCACCTCCATCACCACCACCATCACCACCACCACCACCACCACCACCACCACCACCACCACCACCATCACCACCACCACCACCACCACCACCACCACCACCACCATCACCACCACCACCACCATCACCACCACCACCACCACCACCATCACCACCTCCACCACCACCTCCACCTCCACCACCACCACCACCACCATCACCACCACCACCACCACCACCATCACCACCACCACCACCATCACCACCTCCACCACCACCATCACCACCACCACCACCTCCACCTCCACCACCACCACCACCAGCAGCAGCAGCCCAATCTTTGGTAATCAGCACTGTCGCCATCACTGCCACCTCCTCCCGAGTCTAAGATCCGCCATGTTTGGGGCCTAAATAAAGCCCCGCCTCCAATCATTCTAACCGCTTTTCAAGCCAATCTCTGTAATGAAAACAGCACTTTTCCCCTCAAGTGGGCTGATACGAAACGCGATGTCTCTTCATGGAGAACTGGTGGGTACGAGGTGTTGGGAGAGAGGGAAGCCAAGGAACCCGAGGGGTTGTGGAGTCATGGCTTCCCTAGCACGTGCACATTTCCAAGAGAAAAATACCATGACCCCACACACAGAGGAAGGCTCTGGCTGTGGATAGCTTTCCAAGTTCAAAAACACCGAGAATTCTGATTGTGCACGGAAAGCCTAGAGTAAGGTAGTGTGAGATCATAGCCTAGCCACTGAGGGCATCATTCCTTCTGGGCTATCAGCCAAAGCTTGGGGGGCGATAGCAGGCGAGCCTTTGTGGTACAGTGACCAAGAATTGGCTGATAATGGAAAGGTTGATGGTTCAAACCCACCAGCTGCTCTGTGGGAGAAAAGACCTGCCAATCTACTCCCCTAAAGATATGTTTTTAAAATTATCAATCATCCCCTAAAGATTACAGCTTGGAAAACCCTATAGGACCATTTCATACTCTGTCGTGTAGGGTCATCGTGGACTTGAGAGCACCCAGTTAGAGCCACCGCATTTGAATTTGACTTTGAGAAGCACTGGTAGTGGTAGCAGCTTAGGTGACGGTGCTGTTGAAGTGTGGATGGTGGTGGTGGTGTGGGCAGTAGTGACGGTGCTGTTGGAGTGTGGATGGTGGTGGTGGTGTGGGCAGTACTGACGGTGCTGTTGAAGTGTGGATGGTGGTGGTGTGGGCAGTAGTGATGGTGCTGTTGGAGTGTGGATGGTGGTGGTGGTGTGTGCAGTAGCGACGGTGCTGTTGGAGTGTGGATGGTGGTGGTGGTGTGGGCAGTAGTGATGGTGCTGTTGGAGTGTGGATGGTGGTAGTGGTGTGGGCAGTAGTGATGGGACTGTTGGAGTGTGGATGGTGGTGGTGGTGTGGGCAGTAGTGATGGTGCTGTTGGAGTGTGGATGGTGGTGGTGGTGTGGGCAGTAAGGGTAGTGGTGTGGGCAGGGCTGGTGGCAGTGGGTGTGAGGGTGGTGGAGAAACTACTGGTGCTGGAGGAGATGGTGCTATGGGGTGAAAGTGGTGCTCACAGTGGTCGTGATCAAGGCAGAGTTGGGGATGTTGGGGATGCTGGGGATTTCAGTGTGACGCTAGAGACAAAGGGACAGGTCTGAGCCTATTCTGAGAATAAAATCAATAGGGTTCGGGGAAAGATTTCACGCATGTGTCCAGGAAGAGGAGGATGTCAAGGACACCCTCTAGGATGCTGGCCTGTCAGTAAAGTGAGGGCTGGCGACATGGTGCCTTTCCTCCTCGAATACAAATCTTCTCCCAGTCAGGCTCCCCTACTTTCCCGACTGCTTCCCAGAGAGGGCGACTTCTCCCTCGATGATTTACTGCACGTTTGGGAGGGAGCTCGCAAAATCCCAAACCAGGGCCCTGTGAGAAATAGTCTGGGTGAGGAGAGCATTGGGAAGAGTGGGCATGTTCATGACTTGGAGAAAACAGAGTTCATGGAGGAAGGGAGAGAGGGTGGGCGGTGACTCAGCTCGGGAAGTCCGGCATGGCCATTCTCCAGTTTTCACTGGTGCTAAAAGTCATGACTTTCACATTTATGAGTTAGCAACTAATTCAATCCCCAAACAAAGCACAACAAAAGCCTCCCCAAGCTATTATTAGAGCCAATCCTGTGGGCCAAGCACAAGGAGTCTGTGACCGAGCAGTAGGCAGGGTGGGGTCTTTTTTTGCTGTTTTGGGTCAAAATCATTCATTGGGGCTCGTTTACTCACCATTGATTGGATTTCAAAAGTAACCCATGAGGGCAGGGACTTTCTGCTAACACGACACCCAGGAGAGGCACTCACGCCAACATTTTGGCAAAACGTGCTCATTGGAATCAGGGTTTAATGCAGACTTGAACAACTTTAACTCGCATTTGGGAAATTTTCAAAGCTTCAGAAAAAAGTTGCAGGGATAGAAAAAGCGAGTTGTCATACACTTTTATCCAGAGTCATCGATTGTAAATATTTTGCGCACACACACACACACACACACACACACACACACACACACACACACACCGACACCCCAAGAGTAAGCTGCAGCCTCATGACTGCTGACATTTCAGCCACCACGATATTCCATTCCATCACCACAGCACGCGTCCAGGCACAGACGCAGCGTTGCTAGAATCCACTTCCTCCTACACAGTTTGCGTTCAGTGTTTGAGTTGTTTACTTTTCAGGTCCGAGATCCGGTCCAGATCATCGGTGGCATTTGCTATCATGCGTCTGGGGCGGCCGCTCAGCTTTGTCCCCCATGGCTCGCATTCTTGAAGAGCGCAGGTGCAGTTGCTGTACAGGGCGCCCCTCCATTTGAACCTGCCTGGTTTTGCCCGCATGATTGGACTCAGGCCTACGGTCCTGGCAGGAATATGAACAAGTGCTCTTGTGTCTTCAGCACATCGCACTGGGAGGTGCAGCATGTCACACCAGTCCCTCGGCTCGCTGGATCCAACAGATAGATTTCCCCCAGAGATCTCCCCTTGTCTGAATCGACGATGGCCACAGAGGCTGCACATTTCTGCTTATTGGAAACTAGCAGTTCTTTACCTTTCTTAGTATTCTGCTGTAAGCAGGAGTGTCCTCTCGCCTGTGGGCTTGTTTGTCTATTTGCGTGGACACACGGATGCGTTTTCTTTTAAATCCCTCTGATTATCATTTTGAGGCCAAAATTGTGTGTCACTCGCCGGTGGAAGCTCCTGCAAGCTTGCCCCTCTGCTCTTTTGATATGCTGCATCATTTTTTCCCTAAAGAACATCCGGGGGTATGTGCTCAATGGTGGTAAATGACTCTGATGGTGTTGTAGCTTTGGAACACCATATTCACCTTCTTCAAGGTGACGACGTCATTTAACCACCATCATGATCTGCCGCCACATTTTCACATCACCCTAACAGAAACTCAGTGTCTCCCCAACAAGGAATCCCGCCCCCAGTCCCCGCCCAGTCTCCCTCCTTAGTCCATTCCTGGTAACCAGTCACCAGCCTTGGCCTGTATAGACTTGGCTGTTCTAGATAATTCCCATACTCACTGCCATCAACTCAGAGAGACCTTATAGGGCAGGGCAGAACTGCCCCCTGTATGTTTCTGAGACTGTAACTCTCTGGGAGCAGAGAGCCTCGTCTTTCTCCTTTGGAGCAGCTGGTGATTTTGAACAGGTGACCTGGTGGTTAACAACCCAATGCATAACTACAACACTACAAGGGCTCCTAGACATTTCACATCAGTGGGATCATACAGTACTGGTCCTACTGTGGCTGGCCTATTTATCTCAGTGTAATTCCCAAAGTTCATCCATGTAATATCACGAGCCAGGGCTGCGGGCGATTAGACCAGCTATCCCACATCAAGCTGGGTCCGAAATGAGGCGTGCGGATGAAAGGAAAAGAGACAGATATGTACAAAGTATGGGATTGGGAGAACTGAAGTCCAGAGTATATTCAATGCTTGGCTTTTATACTCTTCTTACAAGGAATTGGTTACCATACAAACATCAAGGAACTTATGGAGGTCTAGACAAAGACATGTACATGCAAATATATATATATGAGGATGGGGACATAGATCTATGTATCTATATTTATAGGTTTAGTATTAAGGTGGCGGAAGGACCTTGGGCCTCTACTCAAGCACTCCTTCAATGCATGTATACTTTCTTTTATTAAATTGGCTCTCTACGATGCTCACCCTCCCGACACAACTGCTGAAGCCAAAGTGGGTGAACCAGTAAATGTGGTGAAGAAAGCTGATGGTGCCCGGCTATCAAAAGAGATAGTGACTGGGGTCTTAAAGGCTTGAAGGTGAACAAACGGCCAGAAGCAACAAAGCCCACATGGAAGAACACACCAGCCTGTGTGATCGAGTGGTCCCGAAGGGATCAGTTATCAGGCATCAAAGAACAAAAAATCATATCATTGGCTGCACACCTCCATGATACGATAACCGAAGACAAATGGGTGCATAAGCAAATGTGGCGAAGAAAGCTGATGGTGCCCGGCTATCAAAAGAGATAGTGTCTGGGGTCTTAAAGGCTTGAAGGTGAACAAGCGACCATCTAGTTCAGAAGCAACAAAGCCCCACATGGAAGAAGCACACCAGCTGGTGCGATCACGAGGTGCCAAAGGGACCAGGTATAAGGCATCATGCAAAAATATATATATTATGCAAAAAATAATATATATGTATGTATATATATACATATATATATACATATATATATACATATATACCATATTGAATGAAGGGGGAAGTGCAGAGTGGAGACCCAAGGCCCAAGTGTCGACCACTGGAGATCCCCTCATAGAGGGGTTTAGGAGAGGAGATGGGTCAGTCAGGGTGCAATGTAGTACTGATGAAGAACACAGCTTTCCCCCAGATCCTGGATGCTTCCTCCCCCCAACTACCATGATCCGAATTCTACCTTGCAGGACTGGATAGGGCAGAGGTTGTACACTGGTGCATATGGGAGCTGGAGGCACAGGGAATCCAGGGTGGATGATACCTTCAGGACCAGGGGTGTGAGGGGCAATGCTGGGAGAGTGGAGGGTGAGTGGGTTGGAGAGGGGGAACTGATTACAAGGATCCACATGTGACCTCTTCCCTGGGAGAGGGACGGCAGAGAAGGGGGTGGAAGGGAGACTCCAGATAGGGCAAGATATGACAAAATAACAATCTGTGGATTATCAAGGGCTCATGAGGGAGGGGGGAGCGGGGAGGGGAGGAGGAAGGGGGCAATAAAAAGAGGACCTGATACAAAGGGCTTAAGTGGAGAACAAATGCTTTGAAAATGATTAGGGCAAAGAATGTACGGATATGCTTTATACAATTGATGTATGTATATGTATGGATTGTGATAAGAGTTGTAGGAGCCCCTAATAAAATGTAAAAAACAAACATTCTTAAACTCTTATCTATGCAAATGTTACTTAACTAGTCACACCTTCTTAACATTTGAATAATAAAAGCACTATGTTCTAAGACAATCACACGGATATGCAAGATTCAAGACAGCCTTAAAGAAATGTAAATAACTGAGTTATCTCTCAATGTTTTTAGAGGCATGTTCACAAATAACAGTCATTTTGCAATTCTTTTGTCTGCAAAGACACAGAGGCACAGGGGATTAATTGGTCACCCATAAATAAATACCTTGATCAGCCAATGCCTCCTACACAGGGTTTTGAATCATTCATTCCAGTTTGATCTCTTGCTGAGAACTTGCCTTTCTACCCAGATAGACAGAATGGGGATCTACCCTTTAATCACCTCAAAAATGTAGACTCTGATTCTATTCGAGAGAAAAGGCAAAATATCAGCAGGAAATTGAACTGGTTTGAATCAGTTCAGAGGCAAGCTTATCACTGAATAGTATTCCATTATATGTATGCCCTAGATTTGCTAACTCATTTCTTGATGAACAATCAACTCCTATAACTTAACGACAAATGGCCCAACTGAAAAATGAACAAGGGGCTTGAATCAACAATTATCCATTCTCCTCCCCACGCCCCTTCTTATATTGTGAATTACCGTGTTTCCCTGAAAATAAGACACTGTCTTACCTTTTTCCTCAAGAAGACACATTATGGCTTATTTTCAGGCGATGTCTTATTTTCATTAAGTATGGTACAACAATCTACATTGATTCAAATATAGTGAAGTCGTCTTCTTTGGGAGCATCGACCCACAGTGCTGAGTCACAGGGCAGCCACAGGGTGACTTCTCCCTGAGGACACACAATACTTGAAGCAGAGCGTCCAGCTCCTCAATTCACACTTCATACTTCACACTTTAGGGAGGAGACTCTGACTTTCTTTTTGTTGCTGTTTGGTTTTTTAAATCATTTTATTAGGGGCTCATACAACTCATCACAATCCACACATACATCAATTGTATAAAGCACATTTGTATATTCATTGCCTTCATCATTCTCAAAACATTTGCTCTCCACCTAAGCCCCTGGCATCAGCTCTTCATTTGTTCCCCTCCCTTCCCGCCCCACCCCATGAACCCTTGATAATTTATAAATTTTGTCATCTCTTGCTCTGTCTGACATCTCCCTTCACCCACTTTTCTGTTGTCCATCCCTCAGGCAGGGGGTTATCAGTTTCCCCTTTCTACACCACCTTCCCTTCACCCTCACAGTACCGCCTTTCTCACCACTGGTCCCGAAGGGATCATCTGCCCTGGATTCCCTGTGTTTCCAGTTCCTATCTGTACCAATGTACATCTTCTGGTCTAGCCAGATTTCTAAGGCAGAATTGGGATCATGATAGTGGGGGAGGAGAAAACATTTAGGAACTAGAGGAAAGTTGTATGTTTCATCGTTGCTACATTGCACCCTGACTGGCTTGTCTCCTCCCTGTGACCCTTCTATAAGGGGGTGTCCAGTTGCCTACAGATGGGCTTTGGGTCTTCAAGAGACTTTAACTTTCACTGTCTATGTTTCCCTCTGGGCCTGAGCTTGCAGCATGCACAGAACGAACGGGACTTGACCTGGGGAGCTAACCATGTGCATGGGGCTGCCCGCATCTCTCCGGTCACCTCCGAGACAGCAGCTGCCACGATGGGGCAGATGAGAAGGGCTGCCCGTCTTTGTGACCGCTCCATGCAGGTATGCTGCAAAGCCACGCCTATCACTGTGTCTTATTTTATGGGTATGTCTTATTTTCAGGCAAACATGGTAGGTGAAGGTTTACAGAGCAGATAATCGTTTTTTTAAAGTTAAAAAAATCATTTTATCGGGCGCTCTTACACGTTCCACACATCAATTGTATCAAACACATTTGTACACATGTTGCCATCATCATTTTCTAAACACTGATTTGAGACCTTGGTATCAGCTTCTCTTTCCCCCCTCCCAGCCTTGTGACCTCTTGATAAGCTATTCTCATTTTCATATCTTACACTGACTGCTGTCTCCCTTCACCCTTGTGTCTGACCCTCATCCACCCATTGTTGTGATTGGTTCTCCCCGCCTCCCCTCCTCAACCAACCATCAAATGGTTGTCCAATGTCTTTCTTCTTTCCAGCACTTACCCAACTCACTCCTGGTGAGAACTGTCCTCTCCTAGTGTAGCATAGTGCATTACTCCTTGGGCTGGTAACCATGGGCTTAGCAGTTTGAAACCACCTGCCACTCCTAGAGGTAAGAGGAGGCTTTCAACTCCAGTAAAGAGTTACAATCTCAGGGATCCACAGGGACAGCTCAGCCCTATCCCAGAGGGTCTCCATAAGTCAGAATTGACTTGATGGCAGTGAGGTCTTTTTTTTTTTCTCTCCAATCCATGTTAACACCTGTCTACCCTCTAGCCTATGACTCCTCCCCTTTCTCTCCTCTACATTTTTTGAGTGCTCTTCCTTGGCACAAGAATCTACTTCAGGCTCACGTTATCCTCTCCCTGGAACCAGACATTTATCTGCTTCTTGTTAGTGAGCAATGGATGTAGAAACCACAATCTGAGCTCTAGGGTGCTCACGGCCAAGGGGATGCCTTGGCTCTGGGTGCTTTCAGTGGGGGGATAGCTAAGGGATTTTCATTTCTAAGTTCCTGCCTTCCTACGATGCATCTACTTCCAAGCCCCAGGTGGCTCTTCCTCACCTTGTGCAGTCCCACACCCGCCCTTCCCTTCTGTTGCCCACAGTGTCCTGCCCCCAGGAATGCCCCGCTGACACACGTGGAGACTCGCCCTCCAAGCAGGAGACTTCCCTTCTTTCTTCCTTTCCCAGCCACTGAGAAATTGGTTTTGACATTCCGTACATACTCTGCATTTTTTCCTAGTTCATTTTCTCACATTATAAGCCTGTCCAGAGTTCTTGAAGCATATCTTTTCAGGGATGTCACCATGTATAAGTGCTATATTAATGTTATTTATCATCAATCACATGGAAAGCAGTTCCTTCGCTCTGGGGGAGGGCAGAATGGTGGTTGTGCGTGATCACTTCCATCTGCTTGGCAGTTCACACTGGACACGTGCTGCGTTCTATGTCTTATTCCATCGGCTCGTCATGGCTTGAATTCTTTAGTCCTGGCCAAAGCGAGCACTAGATAGACCCAGAGCTCCAGGGGTGCCTCATGGAGTAGAGATTGCTCACCCTCAGCTCCTGCTGCTTTTTACGGGGGCTTGTAGAGGCTATGACTGTGGACGCAGGCATCGGAGAAAGGCATGGAGTCCTTAAGAGGAGCGATCTTCTGGGTGTTTCCCCCACCTCTGGATGGAATCCCACTTGGGAACGGGTTTTCTTTATTATGCTAATGGGGTCATCTCCATGCCGGGCGTGTCTGAAATGGAATCATTTTGGGTTATAGCTTGGACACAGAAGTAACACACAAGGGGGAGATGGACGACACCACATGAAGATGAGCAAGGCCCTGAGGCATGCTGGGACTATGGGAGTGCAGAGAGATGGGGCTGTCCCCCAGAGCTAGCCATGAGAAACAACCTTGCCCAAGAGCTGGGACCCGGAACTGTTAGAGAATACATAACTGTTCTGTTGTTGAATCTGCACACGGTGTTATTTCTGTTTCAGTAGCACCAGGAAGCTGGCGGGACAACCTGAGGGTTAACATTTATGACCAAATCTATATTCACATTGATTTTTTTTGGGGGTGGTGTGGATTGTTCTTTTGTAGGACTTTTGTGTCTTTTTTAGATTAATGTTAGAATAAATAGGCATCAGCTGACAGAAGGCCTTCGAAGCAGGGTGCCCCATGGAACTGCACACTGGATCTTTTGGGTGTGTTGTGAAGGGGGCCTGCACCCACAGGGATAAAATCAGCATCTCTAGGGCGGACGTCAGGCCTGATCCCAAGGGCTCAAACAGAATGTAAATGTTTAGAGAATGATGATGGGAACACATGTACAAACATGCTCAATACAACTGATGTATGGATTGTTATAAGAGCTGTAAGAGCTCCCCCCAAAACCCAATACAATGAAATCAATAAATGTCAGTGCTCACAGTGTGCTCCAACATAAGAAGCATTGCAAGGCTGGCCCAGGCCCGGGCAGTGGTTCTTCCTGTCACCCACAGGGCTGCTCTGAATCGGAACTGACTTGATGGCACCCAACAGCCATGTCAGCAACGTGTGCTTAATCTAGAGGCTCAAGGCACTGGGCCCACCCTTCCAAATACTGTGTGTTCTTAGTGCATAGACTCTCTTTGCTTGAAGACGTATAAGGTGACATCCAAACAACTGTAGGAGCCACACTAGATTCTCGGCATCGCCCAGGCACCCAGTAGCAGGTACGATCTGGCAAGACGCTCAACGGCTCAACATTCTGTGCCCACTGTGTCTCAGTAGTGTGTGCCATTGGTCTGAAACGAAACCACCCCTAATATGTTCCCTAAGGGGAAGGCACATTTAAGGTTCATGAGGGTCACTCTGAGGTCTTGGTCTCTGGGTGAGGGTCTGGACTGGCATCAGGGAGTCCTTTCAAGAAAACCTTTTGACTACTGTGCAGGACCAGTGTGAGAAAAGAAGGGTGTGTTGATTTCTCACAAGATGGATACGGACTCTCATAAGAATCAAGGAGAGAAAAAAGAGGACCTGATGCAAGGGGCTTAAGTGGAGAGCAAATGCCTTGAGAATGATTGGGGCAGGGAATGTATGGATGTGCTTTATACAATTGATGTATGTATATGTATGGATGGTGATAAGAGTTGTATGGGTCCCTAATAAAATGTAAAAAAAGAAAAGAGGAGAAAAAAATGATTAGGGTAAAGACTGTACAGATGTGCTTTATACAATTGATGTATGTATATGTATGAACTGTGATAAGAATTGTATGAGCCCCTAATAAATTGTTAAAATCAAAAAAAAAAAAGAATCAAGGAGAGGTCTGAGGGGTCAGCCCCAATCCCAACTACGTGGACAACCCTCTCTACCCCCAGAAGAATTCGCTTCACAGCACTGAAGCTGCAGCTCAGGGAGAGGGACATGTCTGATCAGAGCACCCAGGAGCAAATGAAGGGGGAAGGACAGAGAGTAGAACACACCTGGGCCCACCAAGCCCTAAGGATGATATTCCTGCTCAAGCAGCCGAAGCATGGAGAGGACCACATGGCCAGCCCCGCTATGAGACATGATATCTCTCACTGACCCACAACCCTATGGGGGACAACATTGGAGACACGGTGTGGGAATTATGCCCAATCTGACCCCACCACACCAAGGCAAAACACTAAGGGCATGCAACAGAACAGCAAGGGGAGCTGAGCAACGAAGTCCTGAGGGAATACCAAAAATAGACTTTGGGGTCAGGGTGTGGCACCCTGTCTGACTCGATCAGAAAGCACTCTTAAAGGGCAACAAACAACTTAAACTATTTCCAGGCATTCTTTTTCGTTGTTGTTGGTTTTTTGTTATTGTTGTTTTCTTCTGTTGCTCTGTTTTGCTCTGTCTTGTTTTTGTGCTTGTTATTATCTCTGCAGGTCTGTCTATATAAGATAGGCTGGATGAACAACCTGGAGGAGAAAACAATGGGACCAGGGGAACCAGGAGAAAGGAAGTGGATGTTAACAAACCCAGGGACAAGGGAACAACAAGTGATCCAAAATCAATGGTGAGGAGGGTGTGAGAGGCCTGGTAGGGTGTGATCAAGGGCAATGTAATTGAGAGGAATTACTGAAACCCAAATGAAGGCTGAGCATGATAGTGGGACAAGAGGAAAGTAAAAGGAAATAGAGGAAAGAGCTAGGAGGCAAAGGGCATTTATAGAGATCTAAATAGAGGCATGTACATATGTAAATATATTTATATATGATGATGGGGAAATAGATCTATGTGTATATATTAAATAGGTTTAGTATTAATAGCAGATGGACATTGATTCTCTACTCAAGTTCTCCCTCAATACAAGAAACTTTTCTCTATTAAACTGACATTTCATGATGTGGAAGACACAGGGGGTCCATAAGCAAATGTGGTGAAGAAAGCTGATGGTGCCTGGCTATCAAAAGATATAGCATCTGGGTCTTAAAGGCTTGAAGATAAACAAATGACAATCTAGCTGAGAAGCAACAAAGCTCACATGAAAGAAGCACACGAGTCTGTGTGATCATGAGCTGTCGATGGGATCAGGGACCAGGCATCAATGAACAAAAAAATCCTATCATTGTGAATGAGGGGAGTGTGGAGTGGGGACCCAAAGCCTGTCTGTAGGCAACTGGACACCCCCTTACAGAAGGGTTTCAGGGAGGAGACGAGCCAGTCAGTGTGCAGTGTAGCAATGATGAAACATAATTATTTAATGCTTCCTCCCCCTCCACTATTATGATCCCACTTCTACCTTAAAAAACAGGCTAGACCAGAGGATGTACACCGGTACAGATAGGAACTGGAAACACAGGGAACCCAGGACAGATGAATCCCTCAGGCCCAGTGGTGAGAGTGTTGATACCGGGAGGGTGAAGGGAAGGTGGCGTAGAAAGGGGAAACTGATCACAAGGATCTATATATAACCCCCTCCCTGGGGGATGGACAACAGAAAAGTGGGTGAAGGGTAACATTAGACAGTGTAAGACATGGCAAAATAATAGTAATTTATAAATTATCAAGGGTTAGTGAGGGAGATGGGATGGGGAGGGAGGGGAAAATGAGGAGCTGATGCCAAGGGCTCAAGTAGAAAGAAAGTGTTTTGAGAATGATGATGGCAACGAATGTACAAGTGTGCTTGACACAATGGGTGGATGTATGGATTGTGATAAGAGGTGTATGAACCCCAATAAAATGATTTAAAAAAATCTTTCTTCTGTGGGGGTGGGGGGTAGGAGGGAGTGCTAGGAAAAATTCCATTATCTTTTGATTCCATTTTCCTATGGCCTCATTTATCAATGATTTTCAAATTTTACTGTTTCTTTTTATTTAATTAAAAGATCACTTTATTGGGGGCTCTGACAACTCTTATTACAATCCATACATCAGTTGTATCAGGCACATTTGTACATACATATGCTGCCATGATTCTTTTCTAGACATTTACTTTCTACTGAGCCCTTGGTATCAGCTCTTTTTTCCCCCTCTCTCCTCCCCTCCACTCTTGTGGCCCCTTGATATATTATAAATTATTATATCTCACATCGACCACTGTCTCCCTTCCCCCATGGTTTCTGATGTTCTTCACCCTGGAGGAGGATGTGTGGTTATGTGCCGTTCATTGGGATGGGTACCCCCTTCCTCCCCTTCTCTCCCCTTCTTCCCCCTACCCTTTTGGTACCGCTGTTCCCATTCCTGTTCCTGGATTGCATGTGTCGTGAACTTTTACTTCTTATCTCTACCTATGTACATGTTCCAGTCCAGTCCAGAGTGAGAAGCAGCACTGGGGTCATGACAGTGGGGGGTGAGGAAGACTCAATGAATCAGAGATGCCCTGGCCCCAAATAAAATTGCTGTCCTCCCCAGCCCCCACTTTCCCCAAAGCGCATTTTATATTTAAATTTTTATTTTATTATTTGTCCAAGTTGATTTTGGAACAGAATCCTTCAACCTCAGTCTGTACCAGGTACCGGGGTTTTACAGTGGATCCCTGGTGGCCCACTGATGAAGCACCTGGCTGTTGATGAAAGGGTCGGTGATTCAAACGTAGCAGCCACTCTGGGTGAGAAGAGACTTGGTAATCTGCTCCTGCAAAGATTATGGCCCGCCCCCAACAACAAGTGTAACAAACACATTATCATCAAGCTGGCCTCGTGGTGGCCCTACAGGACAGGGGGAGCTGCCCCACTGGGTTCCAGAGTTGTCATCTCGGGAAAGCAGATGGCCATATCCTGCTCTCCAGGGGCAGCTGGTGGGTTAGAACTACTGACCTTGTGGTGAGTAGCCAAGTGCTGAGAAGGCTCCTGTGAATATGACAGACTAGGAAACCCTGTGAGAGTGCTCTCCTCTACTTGGTAGGCTTGTGATGAGTTGGGATGGATTAGAGGTTGATGAATTTTTGTTAGAGGTGTGGAATGCTGCCCTTCTGAAAGGGCCAAGGCAATAAACCCCCCCGGCAATTTTGACTTCCCAGGTCTAAGGCGTTGAGTACTGGTTTCCCAAAGTGTTCAACCCTCTCCTTCAGCAGTACCACCCGGGGAAAAATTACAAATGCTGATTCTCAGGCCCCACTCGGAATTTCCTGAATCTAAAACTCTCTCTCTCTCTCTCTCTCTCTCTGTGTGTGTGTGTGTCTAGGGAAGTGATGTGGCTGGAGTTGGCGTCACCCTCCCCACTGCCCTCCTCCCATGCCAGACCACACGGAATCCTTAAGAATGTGTATTATCCACCTTGGTGATAAAATATTACGTGACAAATAGAGTTGAAATTGTTTGAGTGTAACATTCCTTAAATTATATGTACATTATCAACAAAGTCATTTTCTAAAATCTCCCTGCATGGAGTTACATCATTATTCATGACATTACTAGTAACTGAGCAGAAGTATTTTTTTTTTACACTTTCTTTATTCTTTTATTTATTTATTTATTTTTATTTTAACAATTTATTGGGGCTGATACAATTCTTTTCACAGTTCATACATATACATACATCAATTGTATAAAGCACATCTGTACAGTCTTTGCCCTAATCATTTTTTTCTCTTTTCTTCTTTTACATTTTATTAGGGACTCAAACAACTCTTACCACAATCCATACATATACATACATCAATTGTATAAAGCACATCCATACATTCCCTGCCCCAATCATTCTCAAAGCATTTGCTCTCCACTTAAGCCCCTTGCATCAGGTCCTCTTTCCCCCCCCCCTCCCTCCCCATTCCCCCCTCCCTCATATGCCCTTGGTAATTTATACATCGTTATTTTGTCATATCTTGCCCTATCCGGAGTCTCCCTTCCCCCCTTCTCTGCTGTCCCTCTCCCAGGGAAGAGGTCACATGTGGATCCTTGTAATCAGTTCCCCCTTTCCAACGCACTCACCCTCCACTCTCCCAGCATCGTCCCTCACACCCTTGGTCCTGAAGGTATCATCCACCCTGGATTCCCTGTACCTCCAACCCTCATATGTACCAGTGTACAGCCTCTGTCCTATCTAGCCCTGCAAGGTAGAATTCGGATCATGGTAGTTGGGGGGAGGAAGCATCCAGGATCTGGGGGAAAGCTGTGTTCTTCATCGATACTACCTCACACCCTAATTAACCCATCTCCTCTCCTAAACCCCTCTATGAGGGGATCTCCATTGGCCGACAATTGGGCCTTGAGTCTCCACTCTGCACTTCCCCCTTCATTTAATATGATATATATATACATATATACACATACATATATACATATACACATATATACACATACATACACATATATACACACACTTATATCTATTTTTTTTGCATGATGGAGCAGAAGTATTTTTTTTAAATGTAGTTCTCCTTCATTTCCTTTCATGACTACTTCATTCTTGAAAAAAGTTATTGATAAAGTTGTACAAGAACTACTTACTGCAATATTGTAGCTCAACCGTGCCCCACGAGGACAACATCCGGGGCTCTGAAAACAAAGGCGGGTGACATTATGTGAGCCAAGGGGTCACTGTAGTAATGGGGTAATCATGACAGCTCTGAGCAGAGCTCATTAGAAGGTTCAGGGGAAATTAGAATAGACCTGGGGGCTCCGGAGCTCAGTGTCGAGGGATCCCAGGGTCAGTCGGCAGAGTGCACAAGGACGGAGCTCTACTTCCTGCTTTGGTGAGGAGCCACTGGGGGTTGAAAAGCTTGTGAGCAGCCAACGCAGGTGCCGGGATGGGTCTCTCCCATCTGGAGGAAAGCAGAGGGATGGGAGGACTATGGAAACCACCAGTCCTGGGCACTAGGGGACCCAGAGAACACCCGTGTCCATGGCCCGGAGACCAGAAGAGCTGGATGGTGCCCCGCCACGATCTCTAGCAACTGCCCTGGAAAGCATCACATCACAGGGTCTTGGACAGACAGAGAGAAATGTGGACAGAGCCTACAGTCAGAAAAGAAACCAGGCTTCTAGATCAGATAGTGACTGGAGTATCCCCCAAGGCTATGGCTCTTGGTCTTCCTCCTGACCTGGAGCTGCACTTACCCGTTAGAACTGTCACTATTTAAGGTCAAAAGGGTGGAGTTTACCCAAGGACTGAGCGCAGAGTACCAGGACCGGAGGAGGAGGGGATGCTGAGCATGCCTTGAGGGGACCGAAATGAACCGTGTAGCAGCTGCTGACTGTGAAACGAACGAGCTGCTCTGTGCACCTGCCCCTCATTCACAGGGAAAAGTAAAAAGAAAAGAACCTAGGGTGGAGTTTGGGCCTTGCGAGTCTATCCATACATGCAAGCTGGGCTCGCCAGAATATGTCTTTGGGGATATTCTGAGAAAAAAAGAACAAAGGCGTGCTGGGACCCCAAGTCATCTTGGCATTACCCCTCTGACGGGGTCACTCGGTGAGGCCCGCCTCCTCTGCCTCCCCCTCCTCTAGAGATGACACGGGCCCAACATGCTGACTCATAGAGCCCCCATAGGGCAGGTTAGAGCTGCCCCTGTGGGTTTCTGAGACAGCAACTCTTTACAGGAGTAGAAAGCCCCGATTTTCTCCCGGGGAGGAGCTGGTGGTTTCAAACTGTTGACCTTTCCGATCACAGGTCAATGTGCGGTAGAACCCTGGTACTCAACCGCATCAGAACTCAACATAATCTTATTTCGACGTGAAATGTGGAGAAAACTTTGCATTGGAGCTCGAACAAGACATCGGAATCCTACCCGATGCATGTGATTTTGGTAAACCAAAGCAGTTCGTGTTTTGGTCACTCGGCATTAGTTGGTGTTGTTAGTGCTCGTTGTTTAACCCTTTTGTGGCTGTGTTCCAAGCATTTTGCTTTAATTTTCTTAGTTTTTACTGCTTTTAGATTAAAAAACATGGGTCCTAAGAAAGAGTTTTTTGAAAAGAATCATCATGATAAGAAACTGGTTGACCGTGATATTGTTGATGAGAATTTAGCAACCCCTTTTAGAAAAGTGTGAAGGAAATGCCAATAGGAGGCCACATTAGATATATTTTTTAGAGAAAGCCAGCCAGGTCCTAGTGAAAAAAGGCAAAGCAGGGGAAAAACTCCTGAAAACAGCTACCAGTTGACTTTATGGAAGGGGAGTCCCCTTCCAAACAATGACTGTCTCTCCATTCTCTTCTCCACATCCGTGTCCACAGATCCAGATCCTCATCCATCTCAAGGCATGGGCCACACTGTAGTTGTTAAAAAATTTTTTAATGCTGTGTTTCTTATTTAAATTATATTATTTAACTCTGAAGTTACTTTGAAATTTCTGTCATGTTTCATATAAAAAGGCAAGGTTAGGGTAAAAACTTATGATGGGAACATATTGATCTGCTTTCAGTTATCACTCATGGGAAAAATGGATTCAGAACTCACCGCATCGCATCTCGAGTTCTTTCTAGAACGGACTCGCGTCGAGGTCCGGGGTTCTGCTGTGTAACCACTAGGTCACCAGGGCGCCGATTTCTTTCCCAAGCCCCCAGGAGTTCTGGTGCAGGGCAGGCTGGAGAACTCTGGGTTTTGAGAAGACTGCTGTAGCAGCCCCCCCATCACAGAGCCTCAGAATCACCTGGTGTACTTTTTAAAAGACAGGTTTCTCGGCCCCATCCCAGCCCTAATGAACGAGCACTTGCAAGGCTGAGAGTGGGTCATCTGGGTGGCAACACGCTCAGGTGATTCCTACCTACAGGCAAAATTGGGAAACCCTGGACTAGGAGTACAGGGGCCTTCTTCTTGGCCTCCTTACATTTTCTACTTTGGGTTCTCCCTTCTGCCTCAAAGGGGCCCTGGTGGTGCAGAGGTTAAGTGCTAGACCAAACCCATGGCCTCTGAGTCAATTTTGACACACAGGCACGCTCTAGGACAGAGTCGAGCGGCTCCGTGGACAGACAGCCCCATCCTTCACCACTACAAAGGCTCCACACAACGCCTTGGCCGTTAGCCAACACCACGCTCAACCCACGGCACCACCAAGGTCCTTCAATAGAGAATAGGGTGAGAAGATCTCTTTTTGGACAGGGGTGGGGGGGGTGCGGATAGGATGACAGTGACTTAGGAGAGGTGCTGGTGGAGGCGGGGTCTGTTCTTTAATATTTTAACATGACAACATTGAAGTGGCTTTAACATTTGACAAACATTCCATTGTGAACCTCGTTCCAGATGAGAATGTGTTTTCTTTTAAAAAAGACAACGGCAACGCCTTCTCTGGTTCCTTTCCAGCCGCCAGGGCAGGCAGCGTCTCGTGATTCAATGACTTCGTGTTTGGGGGCTGTAGCACTCTAAGAAGTTACAGGAGACATCTGGTCTGAGACGTCTCCATTTTCCAAGTGACTGGGAGCTTTGCACCTGCAAGGAAGGGCCAGGTACCACAGTGAGGGCCAATGTCGGGGCAAGGGCGCCACCTACCGACCAGCCATGGTCACACCGTCTCCTGGAAGAAGCACCTGCATGGTGCTTGGCCCCGGGCAGGTGTCAACGAGAAGTGGGCCCCAGAAGTCCGGACAGTTCTCTGCCTGCTCCAAGAAGGCTTGCCTTGTTCACGAGAATGCAGCCGCATCCTCATAGAGCATTCCGAGCGTAGGTCTCCTACCAGACTCTCAGGAAAAGAGTTCTTCCTGAAAGAGAAGCAAGCCAACAGAGTTCATATTTGCATTTGAATGATGGATCTGGGGCTGCCAAAAGAATGAATAAACAAACAGGTCTTGGACTCGGACGACCAGAATGCTATCCTAGGAGGAGGCTGAGATTTCATATCATGGACTCTGGACACATTCTCAGGACAGACCAGTCCCTGGACAAGGACATCATGCTTGGCAGACTAGAGAACCGAGGAACCGAACTCACCGCAGCCAGCCATCACCTTAGGGATGAGTGAATTCCGTGATTGGCCAGCATGGCCCATGAGTGGTGTCATAAATATCCAAATGGCCTTTGGCAGGAAAAAGGGTCCCAGCCTGTCTTGGAGGGAGGCACGCTAGTTGAGAGTGAGAGCCACCAGGAGGGAGGGTATGTTCTGCCTGAAGCCAGAGAGCACTAGGCAATCTGCGTCTTCACCAGTTGGCTTTTTGGGGTCTTCTTACTTTGACCCAGCTGTTGGTGGGTGGCAGCGCACATCCTGAGAGGGTCTGTAGGCTGTGCTCTTTCGGGGAGCAGATCCTAGGCCCTGCTTCTTTGGTGTCACGGGGCGAGTTTGAACTGTCAACCCTTCACTCCACCAGGACTCTCAGGAGCCCTCCACCCCTGGGACCACTGCTGCACCAAGACAAGCCCTCACCCTCCCTGGCGGTGTGCTCACCCTCTGGAGGGTGTTAGCTAAAGTAGAATGAAAGTCCTAAGGGCGATACAGACAGCGTCCACACTGGGAGCTGTGCTAGATGCCTGCCCCCTGCAGCTCCAGGACGCGGGAGCTTCGCAGGCTTGGGAGACGGAGGCTGAGGGGCTTGCCCGATGCCCCCTTGCCAGTGAGGGAGAGTTGAGGTCTGGGCCCAGTTCTGCCCAACTCTGGGCGCTCTCAGCGTTGGCAGCACAGAGATCGGACACATCCATCTCCAGGCCACAGCTGCAGCGCCGATGATGTTTTTAGACCAGCTCAGTCCTCATAGGCGCGTGGAGCGCCACATGCGTGGAGAACTTGGGTCAGCCATTTATTTATTTCCAGATGGGGCCGGCAGATTTCCTGTGCTGGTCATATCCTCAGAGTATTCCAAAACAAGAGACATTCTGTGGGGGACCAGAGGCAGCCCAGCCCGGGGGGTGGGGGTGGGGGAGTCCCATTCGGGGAGGTGCATGGGATGCTCACAGGCTCTGGAGCTCCGGATGAGCTTCCTCACGGGCTGAGTGTGCTCCTCCAGGGAGGGGCAGGGCAGATGAACCTGGGTGCGGAGACTGGCCCGTGTGTTTGGGCTTTGAGTTTTTATAGGAAATTGACAAAACCACCAGCGAGTCTCCTTGGGCCAGGTGGGGAGGAGGAAGTGGGACGACAGCAGGGTGGACCCAAGTAAACGAGAGAGGCACCTTGGGCTCCCAGACTAGACAGTGTCGCTGTGCTTTTCCACGTCCCCCATCCAGACAGACACTGTATTATAAACTTGCCTAAAGACCCCCTGCTGCCATCAAGCCAGCTTCAACTCCCAGAGACCCCACGGGTTGTAAAGCAGAACTGAGTGGGTTTGAACTACGAGCCTTCTGGCTGGCAGCTAATCGCAAACCACTGGGGCCACGCAGGGCCCCTTGAGCTTGCCTAAGGAGCCATTACTGATACAATATTAATAATGGAACATCACATCACACAGTCCCCTTCTGTGACATTTTCGAGGAGTCCTGGTGGTGTAGTGAGTAACATGTTGAGCTGCTCACCACAGGGTCAGTAGTTCAAAACCACCAGCTGCTCCGAAGGAGAAAGATGAGGCTTCCCATTCCCGTTAAGAGCAACAGTCTCGGAAACCCTCTGGGGAAGTTCTACCCCGTCCTCTAGGGTTACCGTGAGCAGCTAGAATGACCTCAATGGCAGAGAATGAATTACATTTTACATTCTGTCCTGGTCCAAATGAGGATGCCCACAGGAAATGCTCTCCCCAAACCATTTCACTGGAAACCCCACACCAAACCCATTGGAGCCCCGGCCATTCCCACTCCTGGGGATCCCATGCATAGCAGAAGGGTGCCGCCCCATCGGGGTCCTTGGTGGGACGCTGTCCCCGCAACCCCCCACCATTGGAACGTCTGTTTAGGGTTGGCTCTATGCCACGTGACATGAAGAGACAGGGATGGAGCCTCGCTCGTCCTGATATAGAAATGCAGACGCAAAGGAAACCAGTCTCTGATGCTGTAGGGTGGCAGGATCGATTGGTCATAGTTGTCAACAGCGTAGATCAAACCCAAATGCTCTTTGCGTTCAGACAGCGGTGATCCAGGGGGCGTGTCTGGCTTGGCTCCTTTGAACAGAGAGCACAGACATTTTTTTGTACCATCGAGAGAGAAAGCTTTCTGTCGTGGACGTCTAATCGTGACCGAAGACCAAGCTCTATGCCTCATTCCAACTGTCGCATCCTGAGGCGGAGGGGATGGTGGCAACCATGGTCTCCCGCTGTCACATGAAGAGAACGGTTTAAAAAGGTCCTTTCTGTTCCTTTGCCCGGACACAATGCTAGCACTCCTGCCCCTCGTCTTTCCCCACGTGCTCCCCTCCCTGTAGGTAGCTGCTGTTCAGCCCCCACGCACGGTGGCCCCATGGACACTGGAGTGGGATGCTGCCAAGTCCTGAGCCCTCCCCCAATGGCTCCTCAGAATGTTGGGATCCACCGGGCTCATTCGCAGTCCATCTTAATCTGGAAGCGCTGAAAACCTTTCAAGTTCCCACTTGGGTGCTGGTTCTGCGTGAGGTGCACAGGCTGGGCAGGACTGGAACTGGGCTGGGGCCCACCGTGTGGAAGGCAGGAGCCCGGCCATGGAACCACGCCTGCACTCTCACCTGGGCGCAGCAGAGTGCTCTGGATTCAGGACCCACTTTGGGATGCCTCCTGCCTCCTCCCACTGACCTTTACTTCCACTGTTCTAAGTCCCTTTTCCACGAGGCCACGGTGGTCGTGGAGGAGCTGCTGGGGACCCAGGTTCCCTGTTAGCACAGGCGCGTCGTGCTGGGCTGCTAACCCGGGGTGGGTGGTTCAAGGCTCTCCTGTGTTAGGTACCTTGGAAGAAGAGACTCGGCAATCTTTTCCAGTGAGGATTGCAGCCACGGCAACATATGTATAAATGTGCTTGATACAGTTGATGTATGGCTTGTTCTAAGAGCTGTAAGAGCCCCCATAAAAACAATTTATTTAAATAAAACCAAAAGATTACAGCCAAGGAAATGCTACTGGGCAGTTCTACTCTGTCACAGTGTCACTGGGGGTCAGAGTCCACTTGAAGGCCACTGACTCATAGCCACCCTGTGTACAGCAGGACAGCCTCACCACGGTGGTTACATTTGAGCCCACAGGTGCAGTCACTGTGTTCATCCAGCCCTCCTGTGCCTTCCTCTTGCTCACTGCCCCTCTCCTTACCAAGCACAGCGTCCTTCTCCAGGGACGGCTCTCTCCTGACAACATGCGCCTCCATCCTCGCCTCGAAGGAGCCCTCTGCCTGTGCTTTTTCCAAGACGGATGTGTCCGTTCTTTTGGCGGCCCCTGGGACTTCAACATTCTCCGTCGGCGCCATCGTCCAAAAATGAGTCTGCTCTTTTTCCGTCTTCCTTCTTCAGTGTCCAACTTGCACATGATAGGAGACGATTGGACCAGACGAGCCCCTTAATGCTGAAATGACATCCTTGCTTTTCAGCATGTTAAAGGGGTCTGGTGCAGCAGTTACCTGATGCAACGTGTCCTTCGATCTCTTGGTGTCTTTAAAAAATGTATGGACTCAGAGGCAAATGCTGATGCGGCTGTGGAGATTGCACGGTGTTTGGACAACTGCCTTTGCTCCCTGACAGATGAATGGGTGGCTCTGCAGACCATGATGGGCCTGCTGTCGTGGGGTTTACGGGAGAACACACCAGTGAGGCTGAGGGATGGAGGACGTGGACGGACACACACACACACACACACACACACACACACACACATACACACACACACACACACATACACACACACACACACACACAGTTAAACTGCCTGACAAGCCCCCCGGCACAATTTGGAAATGACGCAAGACGCTTCTACTTAATCTCCCTGACGCTCATGTTTGGAGCCCCTGTTCTAAGTGCTTAACAAATATTAACTCATTTAATCTCCCAGAGAACATTTGTAGGCAAATACCATCCCTACTCTCACATAATCATTTCCTTCCCGTAGATGAAGAGAGGCGGGCACACAGGGGTTAGGGGACTTGCCTAGGGCAGCCCAGCGGTTTGGTGGAAAGCCAGCCCAGAATCCGGGCTGCATGGCTTCTGAGTTGATGTCCTTGGGTTACCTGGACACAGACTCCCCGGCACTAGCAGGCGAATGTAGATGGAGGCACAGACTCTGAGTTGGATGGCTGGGGGCATTCTGGATAAGCATCAGGGGCCAGGCCACCATCACAGTGGGAGTCCTTGGCTCTGGCTGTCCATCAGTGTCCACTGAGCAGTCTCAGTGGGACACCCAGACCTGGCCGTGGCCATTAGCCTCCGTGCAGCCATGTGTGGGGTGCAGAACTGCGGCAATGAGGTTTCAAGTCTGTGACCTTCCGGAAGCAGATCTCCAGCCTCCTGATCAAGGTGCCACTCAGAACCAAAACCAGAACCAAACCCACTGCCATTGAGGCAGTGTGGACACCTAGCAACCGTATAGAACAGGGTAGAACTGCCCTTTTGGGTTTCTGAGTCTGTAACTCTTTACAGAGTCGAAAGCCTCGTCTTTGTCCCGAGGGGCAGCTGAGGGATTAGAACTGCTGACCTGTGGTTAGCAGCTCAGTACGCGACCCACTGAGCCACCAAGATTCCTTGCGTTCACCCCATCTGGAGCCTGTGAAGTTAGACCCTTTTGAGCGAGGTCGGGTTGGCTGATTAGGTGAGTAGATTCTTCAGAGATTCTAAGGAGCGGCTGCACTGGGACCACTGCAGGACAGGAGACCCGCAGGCTGGGGTGAAGGCAGGAGGGAGGGCGTGGGGGCTGCGAGGTCCAGGGAATCTCCCTTTTCCTTTTGTGTCTCCCTCTCACCCCTCCTTTTGCTTGGACTCACTTCCCTTTCTCCCCACCTTCCTCTTCGCCTCTGCCCCTCCTTCTTTCTTATCTTCTGCTCCTCTCCTCCTTCTCCGGCCTCACCACTCCCACTGCACCCGCCTTGCTGGTCCCCCAGCAGAAGCTGGGATGAGTGAGGGCTCTCTCTGTGTCACGGCCAGCACCAGGGCTGCTGGAGGAGTCAAGGGGAGGACTATCATGCACATAGGTGATCTAGCTGGTGTTCTAGTTGCCTTCGAGTTGATGTGATCTTGGAAAACCCCCTCTCCCCCCATTCAGAGAAGAACTGGGCTCCACAGGGTTTTCAGGAAGGTGACCACCAGTCCTTTCTTCAAAAGAACCTCTGGGTGGACCCACACCTTCCACCTTTCAGTGAGCGGTAGAGCACGTGGCCTTGTCTGAGATGATGCTCTGTAGACCCCTGGCACGGAGCGCAGGGAGTGGCGAGAACTGGAAAGTGCATGTACGTTCTGTGGTTTTGGCCCCACAGGACGCAGACATGGTGATTGGACGAGTGCCTGTCAGTTCCTCCACGTGCCTGCTGGTGGTCAGAATTGAGGTCGGGGGTTTCCTGGGCACAGTCAAGGGGTCAGTCAGGGTGTGTTCCTCTCTAGAGGTTTGAAGAATAAAGCTCATTTCTCTGAGCTTTATTCAGTCAACCCCGACTCACAGCCACCCTATAGGACAGGGTAGAAATGCCACTGTGGGTTTCCGAGACTGTAACTCATGATGGGAATCGAAAGCCTCCTCTTTCTCCCTCAGAGAAGCTGGTGGTTTCAAACTGCTGACCTTGCGGTTAGCAGCCCAATGAGTATCCCACCCTGCCACCAGGGCTCATTTTGTTTTAAGTAAATGTGCACAAGTCTCATCCAAACACCTCACCATACGCAGTGTTACATGGAAGCCACGTGGCAGGGGGCAAGGCGGTCAGCCAGGGTGTTTCTCTCCCAAATGTTATGATGGTGCAGTGGTTAGTGCTTAGTGGCAAAGTCAATGGTTGGCAGATGGAGCCCCCCGGCCCCTGCAGGCTGAGAGGAGGCCGTCTGCTGTCATAAGTGGTGGTTGTTAGGTGCCATCTTGTTGGTTCCAACTCATAGCGACCCTGCGAACAACAGAAAGAAAGACTCCCAGTCCTGTGCCAGCCTCACCAGTGCTCTTATGCCTGAGCCCATTGACGCAGCCACGGTGTCCCTCCCTCGAGATTACCGCGTGGAAACCCCGGGGCACTTCTAGCCTGTCCCTGAGGGATGGCATCACTAGGATCAGCTGGATGGCGGCAAGGGGTTTGGTTTTGGAAACGGAGGCCCTGCAGTATTTCAGCTAATGGTATGCGCACGGGCACCGGAGCCGCCCCAGCTCTGCCTTAGCCAGGTGCCTGGTGCGTGGCCGGTCATCTCACTGGGCTGTCCCCACTTCATCTGGACTGAGGGGGTGCTGGCAGTGGAGAGCAGTGGGTTTGGGCTTGGATGGGTCATCAGAGGGGAAGTATGCCCTTTGGGGCATTCAAGGCCGTGGTCTTCTGGAGGACTCCCTGGGTGAGGGCAATGGATACTGCTCGTGGATGGTACAGGAGAGGTTTGGGGTTTGAAGCCACTCAGAGGTGCCGCGTCAGAAAGTCCTGGCAATCCATTTCTGAGTGGCGTTAGCCACTGGAGACGCTAGGGGGCGCAGCTCTATGCCCATGCACAGGGGCTGCGTGAGTCAGGGACAGCCAGCTGGCAGACGGCGGTGGCAGGACGGGCTTTCTGATGCCAGGGTTTTCTTCTGAGAGGATGTGGCTCACCAACCTCCTGCTTAGGAACCCCCTGTTGGACTGTTTACAACGTGGCACACACCGCCAGGCCCCATAAGAGGAACTATGATCCCCACCATCGCTGGCTTGTGTTTTAGGTGGATGGGTCATACACCACTGTCCCCACTTGCCAGTGGAAGGCAGAAGCCAGCAGTGAGAGCGAGCATGCTCTGGCCTTCACGCCTGCTGGGGGATCAGCAGCTATCACGTTCAAGTCTGACTGCTGGGCCCCAATTCAAGCCAGACTCGAAGACCCCTGGCTCCTGCTGCATCTGCCAACGGGCCAGATGGTCTAGTGTTTTTTTTTTTCTTTTTTCTTTTTGGTCTAGTATTGGAAAGGGCATTTCGTGAGGGCACTGAGGACTGAAATGCCTGGGGGAGGGGATGTGGTCGTGGCCCAAGAGAAATGTTCTCAAACCAAACCTGTTGCCCTTGAGCCTCTTCCAACTCATGGCGGGCCATTGCCCGCACTACAGAGCTGTGCTCCAAACAGCATTCTTGGTTGTAATCTTGACAGCAGTGGATCTCCAGGCCTTTCTTACGTGGTACCCAAGAGCAACCTGTGTGTCCCATGCAGGACCTGAAACAATCTAAAACACAAGACCCAAACTCAACTGCCATAGAGTTGATGCCAATTCAGCAACCCCACAGGACAAGGTGGAAGGGCCTCTATGGGTTTTGGAGATAGTAACTATGGGAGTAGAAAGCTCATGGAGCTGCTAGTGGTTTTGAACTGCTGATCTTGTGGTTAGCAGCCCAACACATAACCATTTCGCCACCAGGGCTCCCTGAAATGATCTCAGGCAGGCTTAACCACCACCACCACCACCACCAGCAGCAGCAGCAGCAGCAGCAGCAGCAGCAGCAGCAAAAATGAATGGAACTCAGAGAAGGCTGGGCCAGCACTTCTGTCCAAGTCCTTATCTGCTTCTCACTGTCTTCCGGGAAAATCCCCACAGCTCTGCTTTATCTGGGAATGAGAACAATTTCAGTTTCCATAGGAAGCCGGGAATACATATTTTCCCTACGAGCCACTGGATTTTGGATCCACTAACTGAGGACACATAGAAATGGCCTGGCCTTCCCAGGAACGCGGGTGATGACCTAGTGGATGAGCAACTCCAGCTGACCCACAGGGGCTGGGGCCAGCTGCTCTCCACGGGGCCTGGTATAACTAATATGGGCAAGTGGCACAGCTCCTGCTTCATAGGACACTGGCCAACCGGTAGGAGGGCCCAGTCAAGAACATGAGCCATCACGTGACTTTTGAAAACATAAGTGGACTAAAATGATCTTCCAAAAATGTGGCTCTCTTGGCTCGGTGGTGAGCCCCTCTGAAGTGGCTGGTGTACCTTTGCATCCTCCATGGTATCTTGGACCCCTTGAAGCTGTTTTTAGTTGCTGCCAACTGGGCCTGACCCGTGGCATCCTGATGTATCATGGTTGTTGTTGTTAGGTGCCACCGAGTCGGTTCTGACCCACAGTGACCCCATGCACAGCAGAATGGAACACTGCCCGGTCTTGCACCACCTGCACAATGGTTCCCATGCCTGAGGCCAGTGCTGCAGCCACTGTGTCCATCCACCTCCTTGAGGGCCTGCCTCTCTTTCACTGCCCCTCCCCTTTATCCAGCACGCTGTCCCTCTCCGGGGTCTCGTCTCTTCTGATAACCTAGCCAAAGCATGTCAGATGAAGCCGCATCCCGGTGTATGGCAGAGTGAAATGTTTCCCGAGAGGGCTGCGGAGGCTTCTTGATGCCCGACCTGCAGGAGTCCCCTCTTGGGAGTGATGCCCGCACATGCGGGAGTTGGTGACGAACACCGAAAGGACCACAGACTGCTAGAAGAATGACCGACTCCGTCTTGGAAGAAGTGCAGCCAGGATGCTCCTTGGAAGCGAAGAAAGGTCTCAAGTGCCTTGGTCAGGTGCTCAGGAGGGGCCAGCGCTTGGAGAAGAACATCGTGCTTGGTGCAGCAGAAAGTGATCGAAAAAGAGCAAGGCCTCAGTGAGCTACATTGTGACCGTGGCTGCGACAGAGGGTTTCCACAGCAAGATTCCAAGGAGGTGCCAGGCCGGGCAGTACTTTTTCTGTCACACCCAATGTCACTAAGGCTATGCACCGACTCTATAGCACACAACAACACAAATAATAACAAGTTTTTCAGGGTTTCCCTTGTTTCCTTTGACCTTTTCTTTTTACCAACTATGATGTCTTTTCGGAGCGACTGGTCTTCCCTGCTGACCTATCCCAAGTAAGCTTTCGACATCTCAGCAGCTTTGCTTGCAAGGAGCATGCTGGGTGCTTTTCTATGAAAGCCGACTTCTTGGCTTGTTGGTTAGCTTTAGCAGGCCATAGTACATTGACTATTCAGCTTCACAGTTCCAACGCATCGACTCTTTTTTCCTGTCTTCCTTTTTCACATTGTCCAACTTTCACACCCATAGGTGAAACGCATATACTTATAGATGTAGCTTAGTAATGCATCAAGAAACTCCCCAGTCCACTTTGGTGGAATGTCAGTAACATCACCACCGACTACAAAATAGGGATAGAAAAACCAACACAGCAAATAAAAAAAAGACCGTATGCCACTTGTGGGCAGTAAAATCTTCCATCATTTGTTCAGTTGGGGTTTCACGGACCCTGTTTAGACTCTGCTTGGCAGTTTTGACCTTGGATGGGGAAAGAGGATGCTACGGATGAAATATACCCAAATCCCAAAACCAAAGTCATTACCGTCGAGTCCATGACGACTCATAGTGACCCTGTCGGACAGGGGAGAAAGGCCCCTGTGCGTTTCTGAGACTCACTCTTCACGGGACTAGAAAGTCCCACCATTCTCCCGAGAAGCGGCTGGGGGTTTCGAACTGTTGACCTCTGGTTATCAATCCCATGCCTAACTACTACGGCACCAGGGCTCCTAGAGAGGGATTAGCTGAGAATAGCCAATGTGCAGAACTTCACGATGTAAGCAGGAACGTCTGGGTTGACTGTACTTAGGGCAAAATTAGTAGAAAGCTCAGTCCTAGGGTTGTGTTAGGGCTTCACGTACCGATAACACAACGTGAGCCCCGCTGCTTTCCCTCTGCCCGCTTCTCTCTCAGAAGGTGAAGTGGAAAGTTTCCATCCTACCCGTTGGGTTCTCTCTTGACGTTGGCAAACACTGACTTTTTCCACGACATTTCTACAGAACTGGATTCTTGCTAGAGTGTGTGTATGTGTGTGAAGGGGGGCGTGTTTCCTAGCTTGTATCGCTGGTGCTGTTAGCTCAGCTTATCTGCCTCTTGGGGCGAAAGCATGTTCCTTTCAATGGGCACCGTACGGTGGTGGAGGCAGCTGATGGTAGTTTGTGTGTGTGTGTGTGTGTGTGTGTGTGTGTGTTTGTAACTGGTTTGCTGTCAGACCCTTCGCACGAGAAACAGTTTTTCTGGTGCTTCCCTATGAGGTGCGCTCCCCTGCCGTGGCGACTGGATTGCCAATGCTTCTGTTTTGCCTTGATGGGAGCAGACACCGTGTCTGTGTCACTTGGTACCCCTCTTGGTGCTGATTCCTCCACGTGGAATGGTTTCTTGGACTGATCAAGTCTCTACACACCCCTGGGATGTCTGCCTGCCTCTCTCTTCCCGGTGCCTTGCTGGTGCTTCGCTGGCACGGGTCTTGAGATGCCGTGTGGTTGGTGCACCTGCCCTGTGCTTTGCACTCACTCAGCGTGTGTGCAGTTAGTCTGTAGCCATGCCCAACGTTTCCGGGCTCCTAGTCCCGCAGGCTCGACCCAGTTTCCGACACCTGCTTTATTTTTCAAGTGTACCAATAAATGTTAGTGTTTAATCTCGAACTTGACGTTGGCCAAGGTGACACTGTTTTCAAGTGTCCAACTTACATTAATGATGTACAGCCACCTTCCCATCATCGCCACCAAACTCTCACCCCACGATCCAATTCTCTGAATGAACCTCCTCGCTGATTCATCGTGACCGTCTCCTGAACTGCTCTGGAAACGAGATGAGATATACCATGCAAATAGGCACCTCGTCCTTCGTTCTCCATCCTCCCTCCCTCCCTCCTCTCCTTCCTTGTGTCTTTCTTACAGCTTTTAAGTGTGAATTAGGTGGGGCTTTCATTTCAGATAATCATTTTTATATCCCACAGCTTAAAAATCCATGTCCAATCTCTCAACAGCTTGCCCTGCCCCCTGTTTTACTTCTCTCCCCTTTGTAGGATGGTCCCATCCCTCTCATCCAAAACAGCACCTGCTTTCTCTTCCCTCCCGTCCTGGTCACCAAAGCCTGTTTCTTTTGTGACGAGCACCTTTATCTTGATCTTTCAAAGTTCCAACAGCGGTGTCATACAAAACTTGTCTTTCTGTGATTAACTGCACTCAGCACGATGCTCCAAACCCGTGCATGCCATGAGGCGCGTCACAATTTCATCCTAGTATTCCACTGTGTGTAGGTAACAAAGTGTGCTGACGAATTCTCCCACAGATGAGCATTTAGGTGGCTTCCATCCTCCTCTTAAAAAAAAATCAATTCCTCGTCAGTTTTCTTTATTCATTATCCTCCAAGTTTGCATGGCCAGGACACAAATGCAAATGTCATGGCTTAGGCCGAGGGCAGCGTAGTCCTCAACGCAACTCGCTTGCTTTTCAACACTTCAAGGAGGCCTTGTTCAGCACATTCACCCCGTATGATTTATCACTTGATTTCGTGCTTTCTTTTCTTTTTCAAGACAGATTTGTTTATTGCTCTTTCAGCCCCTGGTACTTTGTTATGTATTAAAAGATCACTTTATTGGGGGCCCTTACAACTCATAACAATCCACACAGCAGTTGTAGCAGGCATATTTGTGTATAGGCTGCCATCCTTCCTTTCTAGACATTTACTTTCTATTGAGCCCTTGGTATCAGCGCCTCGTTTCCCTCCCCCACCCACCCCGTGACCCCTTGATAAATGATTATTATTTTCATATTTTATACCGATCGTGTCTCCTTTTCCCTATGGTTGGTTTGTCCCCCTGGAGGGTGTGTGTGTGGTTATGTGTTGATTTCTTGACCGCTGCTTGCACGAGCACTGATTGTGGACCCAAGCAAGAGGAAATCCCTGACACCTTCAGTTGCCTCTATTTCCATGGCCTTGCCCTTGTGAACAGGGCTGCGATAAACTTGGGTGTGGGTACACCTGTTGTGCTTTGCTCCTTACTGTGGTTGGGTGTACACCGAGTAGAAGGATTGCTGGGTCATGTGATAGTCTAAAGCGTCACACTGCCTTCCACAGGCATTGTACAGCTTTGTAGTTCCACCAGCCATGTGTGTGTGTGCTCCAACATCTCTGCACCCTCTCCAGCATTTGTTACTGTGTTGTTTTCTTAACTTAATAGCCACCATTTCTAGATGGCTGGCTACATCCCAGGTGCTGGGAACATTTCTCCCATGTACAATACCTATGCATGTCATTCACTTACTCCAGATCTTGGATAGAGTAGGTGGTGTTATTCATGACTCTTGAGTCAGCGCCACCTCATCAAACTGACCAAACCGAACCCAACCAAACCCCATGTCGTCCAGTCCCGAGCCACCTTCATGGTCGCTGGTGTGTTTGGGTCCATCGTTGTGTGGCCACGGTGTCCCTTCACTCAGGAAGGGCTGCCTTCATTTTCAACGACCTGCCTCTTTCCCAAACACGAGGTCCTGTTCTAGCCATCTGGCCTTCCTGGCCTCTAAGGAGCTTTCTGGTTGGAGCGCTTCTCAGACTGATTTGGAAAGAGCAGGTGCTGATGTTTCTGTTGCTAGGGGCCACCGAGCTGGTTCCGACTCCATGGCCCGACATATAACAGACCACACAGCACGTGACGCTGGGCCATGCTCACAATCAGGTCTAGGTTTGAGCCCAGGGTTGCAGCCACCGTGTGAGGCCACCTGTGGGGCCTCTTTCCTCATTCTCCACCGACCCTCTGCCGTACCCAGCACGATGCCCTTCTCCAGGGACTTGTGCCTGCTGCCGATGTGCCCGAGGGTCACGAGACAAAGTCTTTCCACTTGAACTTCTAAGGAGCATCCCGACTGTGCACCGTCCGAGAGTTGTCCGTTCGCTTGGTGGTCCGTGGCATACCCAGTATTCTCGGCCAACACTGGCGTCCCAAGGCAACCATTCTTCTCCCATCTTGCCTATCCATCGACCAGCTTTCCCATGGACTGGGAAGAGGAGGTAGTCCCTGAATAGCTCTCGAATGAGCACTGGACTTCAGTGGCAGTGGGGCTGTCTGCTGAGTCAGTGGCTGTGAGTCAGCGGCTGAAGCGAGTACAACGTAAGGTCTCCAGAGAGGCAGATACTGCCTGGGCTGCAGTTCCCACCTAACTGGCGACTGAAGGGCTGCCAGGCAATGATGCCACAGTGAGATGGGGGAGGGGAGGAGCACTTCCTTTCCCACCGTCTCTGCTCCCTCTATCCCACCCCTCCTGACCAGTTCAACCAAACAGAGATGGAGCCGCCATTGTGAGTCACTCCAGGGTCATATTGGTGGCACTTGTGTGTACTGTAACTTGTGGGACATAAGGTAAGGGCACGACAAACCCAACTTTTTGGCCAAGACCAATCCAACAAAAGCATGGCAGCCCGCTAGGGGCAGAGGTCTTAGGGGACTGGATATTTGAGACTCAAGACAAACCTGTCTCAATACAAGTGTGACCATCCCCTGACCCCCCCATGGTGGACTCATCAGTGATGCGTATTTGGGAGGTTCACACCACTGACGCATACCCTCCCCACTGTTTACTTCTTTGGGGCATGGATCAAAGGAGGGTGTAGCACGCCGTTCAGCTTGACCCACCAAGTGGAAAGTTTTGGGAGCTTCGGCAAGCCCCTAGGATACCACGGCATGCACCCGATCATTGTATTTGAAAGGATGCCTGACAAGTATTGGAAAGGTTTTCTTTTTTTAAGCCTATATCTATTTTGTGCATCCCCCGCCCCGTCTCCCATCCCCAATCTTGCTTTGTTTCAGGAAGCATTCCTGTACAGCATCCCCGATGGCCATGGTGGCAGTCTGGATGAACGGAATTTCCCATGATGCCTCGGATGGGGTTAGGGCTTCCATCCTGCTCTGCTCCCGACAGACGGCCGAGTTAATGAGGAACAGTGTTTATGTGATTGTTATGTCACGCACGTCATGTCGCAATCACTAGCCACAGTGGACTAGTCATGACAATTCCCACCCGCTGCTTTCTTGGTTTTTGTTTTTTTCCCTTGTCTTCTTCTTCTGTTTGTAATTTTGGTATGAACATGTTCCTCTATGTGGGTGAGCCCATCTCTTGCCACCTGGGACTTGGGCAGTGACATCTGGAGCTGATGTCACCCACTGTGGTAATTTGTGGTAGCCACCTCTTTCTGGGAACCCCGGGATCTTGCCTTGCCGCTGGCTCCCCTGGGCTCCTTCTCTCTCCCACTGGCCCTGTAGATGTGGTGCGGAGGGTCCCGGTAACGAGTGTGAGGGGTGACACCAACACTAACAACACCACAGCCGTGGCGGCCCCTCCCCTAATAACACTACTGCTGTGGCGGCCCTCCCTGTGCACTATTGACCTGCCAGCTGCTGCGAACTCTGGTGCCATTTTGATGTCACTTCTCTGACACTGTGGGGTCTGGTGCAGACTGCTAGGGCACCCCTTCTCCCCGTAACATTTCTAGACTTGAAACCTTGTCTTTGAAAGGAGATGAGGGAGAGATGAGGGCAAAGAGGCCAGGGAAAGGACAGAATGACGTCTTCTGAGTACTAACAACTGATGCCCCTCCCTGTTTCTCTGCTGACACACACTCTGGTGATTAATATTTGGATGAATCTGTGTTCTAAGGGGCCGGGGGTGGGGAGCGACCATCTCTAATGGGAGTCTCTGAAAGTGGTTTCAAGCCTCCTGTCAAGGATTGTGTAAATCGAACTCCCCGGTGGCACGAACACCATGGAGACAGACGGACTCCAGGAAGATTCCTTCCAAAATGAGACACGGGAGAAGTGCTGAAGTGCTCTGTGGTCTGGTTTCCTGGGGGTGAGTCGTTGGGGGTAGCTGAGAGCATCTCTCTTGGGCACGGGATCCACCCTCTTCGAGCTAAGTTACACGCGAGTGACGAGTCCTTAGGGACACCCACTTCCATCCAGTCAATTCCGACATGCAGAAGCCCTGTAGAACAGGGTAGAACTGCCCCGCGGAAGACTGAAGCTCTTTACGCGAGTAGAAAGCCGTGTCTTTCTCCGGTGAAGTAGCCCAAGGCGTAGCTGCTATGCCTCCAGGGCTGCTGGAACAGGCTGTAACCAATAGTTGGTTCTGACTCCTGCCGCCCCCCACCTGTCAGAGAAGAAGCTTGCTCCACAGCGTGTTCAATGGTGGCTCATCCACAAGTTTGCCAGGCTTTTCTTCCCGGGTGCACTCAGGTGGCCTTGAACCACTGATCTTTCTGTGACAGCCAAGCCCATTATTAGTTTGCACCATCTCCCAGAGACACAGACTTAAAAAGCAAGCAAGCAAACAAAAAAAGCCCACACTCACTGCCATGGAGTGGATGCTGACTCACAGCGCCCCACAGGACAGGGTAGAACTGCCCCTCTGTGAGTTTCCAAGACTGTAACCCTTTGCTGGAAGAGAATGCCCTGCCTGTCCCCAGAGGAGTGGCTGGTGGTTTTGAACTGCACATGTTGAGGGTCACAGCCTAACGGCTGCATGAATGTACCAGGCGGGGTTCTTAGTGTCTTTTGACATCTTAATTCACTTTTCTCAGTGAGCATCATTCTCTTCCTGACGAGGGGGCAAGCAGAAGCTTCTGGGTGCCTTGCATACCAGGAGGAGACTGGGTATCTCTCGCAGGACATATGGGGAATCACGAGCAGCAGGTCTGCTCTTGATGGCTCTGCCGATGGAAACAGGACAGAGGGCCTTAGCTTAGAGAGAGCTTCACTTATGGAGAGCAAGAAGCGGGGTGGGGGTGGGGGTGTTGCATTCCGAACCCACTAGAATAGTGGATGTGAGCACCCAGGCAATGCCCTTCCTCTCGCAGTAGCCTGGGCTCAGAATGTTACTTCTGTGCAATTTCTACCACCCGTCTCTCTCCCAGGCTTTTACCAGTTACCACCAAGCCCCCTTTGACTCCCAGTGGTTGTGTGTGTGTGTGTGTGTGTGAGAGAGAGAGAGAGAGAGAGAGAGAGAGAGAGAGAGAGAGAGAGAGAGAGAGAGAGAGAGAGAGAGAGAGAGAGAGAGAGGAATTGTGCGCCATAGGGTTTTCAGAGCTGATGCCAATTCCCTCTCCACAAGAAGTACAAGGCCAGGCCTTTCTTCTGAGGCACTTCTGAATGGCCTGGTCCTCCTACCTTTCCCACAGCAGCCCAGCCCCTTACACCATCCAAGTTCCTCCTCTTTACATTTTCTTTGAAGAACACGCCCTCAGGGCTCACCTATCAAGTTTCCTAAATAGTGGACCGGTGAATCCAATCAGCCACAGACCCCTGAAGAAGGACTCTCAGGCAATTTCCCTCTTTAGCTACCCGCCTCTTCCTCTTCGTGAGTTTCCCCTTTATCGCTGTGGACACACCGGCACTCTTTCACGTTCGAGAAGGAACCCACACCTCCACCTCGAGTAGGGCGGGTAGAAAGTGCGGGGTCTCCCTGGCCGACCCACCTCCCGAGCGAGCGCCCGGACCCGCGGCGCTGGGAAGGGGCGTGTGTGTATCCGAGCAGCGCGTGGAGAGGGACGCAGGCCAGCCCGCGGACTGGCCGGTCTGGTGACCTGCGAGCCCGCCTCCAGCCGGCACCCGCCCCCTGGGCGCTCACACTCAGGAAGCAGCTGGCTGCTGGCCGGCTCTGGGCCGCACACACATCCCCGCTGCGCCCTCCCCCTGCAGCCGCAGCCGCAGCCGCGCCGCCGGGCAGCCCAGAGCGCGGCGCGCACCGCCTCCAGCGCGGGGCCCGTCCCGCGACGCGACGCGACGCGACCCTCCCGACGGCGACCAGCTCGACACCCGGGCCGGCCGGCCGCGAGGAGGCTGAGCAGGGCGGGCGCGGCTCCGGGTGGGCACCCAACTTTCGGGAAGCGCTGTCGGCGGGTGCGCGGTGAGGGTCCCGCCGCGCGCCCCCGCCCGTGCCGCCGCCGCCGCCGCCCTGGTCCCCGCGCGCGCACCCCGGCTCGGGCGCTCGGCGTCCGCGGAGGGCTGCCCGGGGAAGGCGTCGCAGGCTGGAGCGCCGCCGCCGCTGTCACCCGGCAGGCTGGCCGGAGCAGGAGGGGACCCGCGCGCCGGCTTTGTTGTGGAAATCCTGGTTACCTGGTAAGTGGGGGCCGGAGGGACTTTGGTCGCTGGCGGAAGGGGGAGCGAAAGTGGGCGCTGGAGCGTGGAGGGGTGAAGGCGCCGAGGAGCAACTAAGAACCCGAGTTTGTCCGCGCGGACTTGGGGTGTGCGTTGGGGGGGGCGTTGGCGCTCCCGAAGGCTACGCGCTCCCCCCACGCCCAGTATTCTGGAAAAGTCCTCTGTTTATGCAGAGCGACTTCACCGCGGGGGGTCACTTGGGGTCAAGCTGCGTTCCTGCCGGTTGCAAAGGGAGCTGTGCCCGAAGGAAATCAACAAGCTTTTAAAGTTCCTCAGTAATTAGCCAGAGTTTCAGTTTAGGCTTTCTCTTTTTAACTGCGGGGACCGCATTGCTGACCCAGTCTGGCCCGGGGCTGGATGCTCCGGGTCGGCCACCCGCCCCTGCGCGTCCCCCTCCCCGCCCCACGGGGAACTCTGCAGAGGCAGGGAGGGATGCGGGCCTGGGGTCTGTCGCGCACACGCGGGGACAGTGGCCTTGTGACGTTCCATGTGTTTGAGGTGCCCCACGGCCGCGGCGGTGGCCGTCCACCTCGCCCCACGCCACGTCCCCACGTCTCAGGGAGGTCGTGGGCTTGGGGGACCCAGGGTCCGTCTCGTGGACCAAGCCCAACCCCATAGCCGCCGGGCAATGACCGTGACCCTCCCACGCCGCCGCGACGCGCTCGTCCCCCCACCCCCCGCCGAGTCCGTCACCGCCGTTTCCATTTTTATGGGGCTCGACAAAATGTCAGCGCTGTTTGGAAAGTGTCTGGTCGCGGGGACTTTGTCCCGCGCGCGGCCCCGACCCTACAAATGAGAGTGAGTGAGTGAATGTGTGTGTGTGTGAGTGTGTGTGTGTGTGAGTGTGTGTGTGTTGAAGTTGGCCACGGCTGGTGAGTGAGCGGCCGTTCTAGACCACGCACCTGGCCTGCCACCCCTCCCACCCCCCAGCGCCACTTCCACGTTACTCACTCGGGCCGACAAGTCACCTCGGGGGTGAGGAAGTCACCCAAGTGTCTGGGAAACTTGGACGCGAAGCATTTGTCATCTGTGGATGATTCAATTAGGTACCTGGCGGGGAAAACTGAGGGAAGGTCCTTTCTGGCTTCGCAGCGCCCTCCTCGGAATTCCTGGGGGCGGGTGGGCACAAAGCATGGGGGGGGGGGAGGTCCGCTGAGGGTCTGGAGCCCCGAGGGCCTGGGTCGGGGATCCCCGGGCCCTGGACTGGGTCTCGGTGGCTCACTGGAGCCGGATTGCACAACAGGAAGCCGCGCGAGTTTGTTTTTGTTTTGTTTTGTTTTTTCCACTCGCTGAACGGCTGCAGCTCCGTGCTGGGAGCTGCCTGGTCTGGAGGCCAGCCACTGCCCTGGGCCCGGCTGGAGGACAAGGGACCCATCAGGGCAGCGCTCTTCCGGCCGAGCCCCGCCCGCCTCTCCTCTAGCTCCCCTGTGATCCTGGGGCTCCCAGATTCTCCGGCCCCAGCGTCGATGCTGTCCGCGGTTGGTGGGGTGGGAGAGTTACTTCCGGATCGCGGATCGCGCAAGCAGTGGCCGCGGGCCACTGGGTTTGGGGATGGCAGCTCTCTGTAACAGACTAGGGTCTGCAAGCTCCTCCCCAAGGCTGCAGAGCCAGGGGGACCCCCTCTCCCTCTCTTGTCCCAGGATACCAGCACCTCTGTAACGTGGGGGTCATGTGGTCCTGGAGTTGGTGAGGAAAGGGGAATCCTGCAGCTGCCCCCCCAGTGGACTGGGTTATGGGAAGAAGAAATCTTAAGTAGGTTTGAACCAAAAGCTACGCAGGACTTTGTATCAGGACAGCCAGAGGAGACAACCGGAACCCTGAGACCCAGGGGCCTCCAGCCAGGTGTGCCCAGCCCAGGGTGAACGCTCAAGGCTCTGGGTCCCAGTTCAGAAAGCGTTTCTTGGCCTGGGGTTCAACCCAAGACTCAATGCCAAGTCTACTTTTTTTGGTCCCTGCTGGCAGGGCTGGTGAGTCAGGATTTCTGCCGGGATGTACTGAGCCCCGAGTTTGCCGCTGCTGCTCACCCCACAGGGACCCTCGCTCTTCAGTCTGAACCTGTGTGTGTGTGTGTGTGTGTGTGTGTGTGTGTGTTGGTACCAACTTGTGTTGGCTTTGATCTCCCCACTCATTACCACCCCCACCCCCAGTATGCTGCCAGTGGCCATGGCTGAAGCAGGTGGAAGCAATAAGCTTGCCTGGAAAGCAGCAACCACAAGGACTACTGTTCACGCATTTACCTGAGATGCAGAGACAGGGTTGTGTGCTGCTGTGTCAGGACCGTGGTTAACAGTTCTGCCCTCGTCACTAGTTGTCTGGCAGTACCCCTCTTGCAGGGAAGGATGGGGCATGCTCTTTAGTCATTTCTCCAATCCTTTTTACCTTCCTGGTAGGAGCCCTGGTGGCCATGGACTTTGAACTGAAAGTTGTCCAGTTCAAAGCCACTAGCTGCTCCTCTGGAGAAAGATGAGGTTTTCTATCCCAGTGAAGAGTTGCAGTCTTGGAACTCACAGGGGCAGCTCTTCCCTGTCCCACAGGGTCCCTAGGCAGTGAGGGAGGGAGTTACCAGGTTGGTGACTGTCACTTTATTGTGGTTGCTACTGCATCTTTTAGGGAATATCTCAATTCCTTTGCCTGGTCCCGAGAGGACGCCGAAAACATGCAAATGAATCCTTAATAATGGCCTGGTCGCCCAGCTCTTTCCCTAGGCCATTTTGGGAAGAACATCTCCCTGGTCACCCAATTGTGGCCAGTTCTTTAAACCCAATCGTCTCTGCTCAGGAATGGGATGTTTGTAGTAGTTACTTGTTCCCTTGGGAAGAAGTTACTTTCCCTCCAAGTAGGTGATTGGTGGAACCCAGCCTGGGTCCACCTGCTGTGAGGTGCCCTTGAGACCAACTTGACTGGCAGTGATCCTGAGTGAGTGCATCTGCCCCATAGGATTTCCTCACGGTGGTCCTTATGGGAGGAGACCACCGCCAAGCCTTTACTCCTCTGACTTTCGAATTGCCAACTGGGTTCCTATCCCCAACCTTTCAATTTGCAGTCCAGTGTCTAACCATTGAGGCACCAGGACTCACTCACATTACTTATTAGATGAAATGTCTACTGGACCCAAACGGGCAGGAACAAACTTAAAAAACAAACTCACTTCCATTAAGTCTATTCTGACACATAGACCCTATAGGACTGAATAGATCGACCCCTGTAGTTTTCCAAGGTGGCAACTTTTTAGGGGAATGGAAAGTCAAGTCTTTTTTCCTGAAGAGCAGCTGATGGGTTTGAACTGCTGAACTTGGGGTTGGCAACCCAAGGCATAACCACCACACCACCAGCTAACTCCACATCCCATTCTTGTCTGTACCAGCTGGCCCTAAGTAATCTGGCAGAAGACAGCCCAGTATTCCCAGTGTTTGTTCCTGGGGGTTTGTTGCTTCCTGCTAGCAAATTAAATATGGTTGCCCAGCTCATCGGGCTCCGGGATTGGGACGCAAGCTTGTTCCTTTCCCCGAGTGTAGAAGGAGCCCTTCTCCAAGGCGATCATTCAGGAAGCAGCGCCTCGTGTAAACTCTCCTCCCCTGGAGAAAACATTTCCTGGGTCACTCCCATTGTTCTCCGTGGAGGCAATGAGAAAGAAGGTGGAAACGCAGATCTGAACGTGGGGGGCTCACAGCCTCCGTCAGGACTGAAAGTAGGATAGTCAATAAGCCCGTGGCAGAGTTGAAAGAAATCCACACAATCAGAACACATTCCTCTTTTCATTTGAGAAGGAGTTACAGAGCAATGCTTTGAAGAGGACCTGAACCAGTAATTTCATGGAAAGACCCTTGTGTTAGTCTGGGTAGACTAGAGAAACAAATCCAGGGAAACTCATATTTGTGTAAGAAAGAGACGTATATATAAGAGCAATTGAATATTGAGAAAACATTCTAGCCCAGTCCAGATCAAGTCCATAAGTCCGGTATTAGCCCATAGGTCCGATACCAATCTATAAATTCCTCTTGAGACTCATGAAACACATGCAATGATGCTCAATGCAGGACGATCACAGGCCATTTGGTAGAAAGTCTTGTGGGTCCAATGGCGTTGTAAGTATCAGGGTAGATCCATGTGGCTTCTCCAGCTCAGGGTACTAGTGTAGTTCCATGTGTCTTATCAGTTGCAATGTCTCTCAGGGAGTGAGCAGAGAAAGAGAGTGTCACCCATCTCTAAGGAGGAAGACAGGAGCTCCTAGAACCCTCAGGAGAAGGCCGTGCCCACACAGAAGTCCCATTGGCATGACCTGATTGACAGGCTAGACTATCCCTTCTCTCTTTTTTAAAAAACATTTTATTAGGGGCTCATACAGCTCTTATAACACTCCATCCATCCATTGTGTCAAGCACATTTGGACATTTGTTGCCATCATCATTTTCAAAACATTTTCTTTATACATGAGCCCTTTGGTATCAGCTCCTCATTATTTCCATCCACCTCCCCTCCCAAACCCTCAACAATTTATAAATGATTATTTTCCCATGTCTTACACTGACTAATGTCTCATTTCACCCATTTTTCTCTTGTCCATCCCCCAGGGAGGGGGCTATATGTAGATCATTGTGGTTGGTTCCCCCATTCTTCCCCCACCTTCCCCTTACGCTCCTGGTGTCGCTACTTCCATTATGAGTCCCGAGGGGTTTATATGTCCTGGATTCCCTTTGTTTCCAGCTCTTATTTGAACCAATGTACATGCTCTGGTCTAGCCGGATTTGTACGGTAGAAGTGGGGTCATTCATGATAGTTGGGGGAGGAAGCATTAAAGAACTAGAGGAAAGCTGTATGTTTCAACAGTGCTATACTTCACCGTGACTGACCTGTCTCCTCCTTGTGACCCTTCTGTAACTGGATGTCCAATTGTCTCCACTCTGCACTCCCCCTTATTCACATTGATATGATTTTTTGTTTTGTGTCTTTGATGCCTGATACCTGATACCATCGACACCTCATGATCACACAGGTTGGTGTGCTTCGTCCATGTGAACTTTGTTGCTTCTCAGCTAGATGGCCAGTTGTTTGTCTTCAAGCCTTTAGGGCCCTAGATGCTATATCTTTTGATAGCTGGGCACCATCAGAGTTCTTGGCCACATTTGCTATGCACCCATTTTATCTTCAGCCATCATGTCGGGAAGGTGAGCATCACGGAATGCCAAGTTATTAGAACAAAGTGTTCTTACATTGAGGGAGGACTTAAGTAGATGCCCAATGTCTGTCTGCTACTTTGATACTTAACTTATAAATATATGTACATAGATCTCTTTTCCTATCATTATATATACATCATTCACTCTTAATCCTCTCAAACTGACAAACTATTATATAACTACCACAACCCCCAAGCCCCAAGCTTTCCTAGCTTCTCACTTACTGCAAGCAGAGTGGACCCAGAAGCCAAGCTTTTTAAAAATGGCAAAAAAGTGCACAGACCTCCAGGTTGGTCAATTCTCACAAATTGAATATAATTGGCTACCTGGGACCCAGATCAAGAAACAGAACATTGCCAACACCCCAGAAATTTCTCACATATTCATTCTTGTCACTACCTGTGCCCCCCACCCCAAGTTAGCTGTCCTCTTGACACCTTCAACATCTGTTCATGTTGTCTGTGAATTTTGTTTCTTTTTGAAAACTGTGCCTTCCGTAAGTGGCATCAGTCAAGATAGACTCTCGGGTTGGGCCTGGCTCTGTTCGTTTGACACAATATACTGTAGACTCCTCTTTAAAAGCGATTGGAAGAGTTTGACTTAGAGGAATTAGATGGTGGCCCAGCAGTACTTCATAGGATGAACCAAACCGGGAGTTGATTTCCCCTCCCGGCAGTGCCTGGGTTGTCTAGTGGGAATGAGCTCCATTGGGTTTTCTTGGCTGTTAGCTTTTCAGTGAGTGAGTAAATGAGAGCTACACGCACATATGCGAGGGGAAGCCAAAATATTGGAGGGAAGATGGGATGAAAAGATCATGGAATTTGTCCATGAACTTTCTGACACCTCTTCATATATCTCACTCCAGTCTGGTCCATGCCGACTCATAGTGACCGGATAGCACAGGATGGGCTACCCCACTGGGTTTCTTAGACTGTAACTGTTGACTGGATCGGAAAGCCCCAGCCAGCTTTCTCCCTCAGAGCTGCTAGCGGATTTGAACTTTGGACTTTGAAGATTGCAGCCCAGTTTGTGGCCTTAGTATAAGTATATTCAGTTGTGGCCTGGTATCTGAGGGGATTAGTTCCCAGGTTGCTTCCAAAAATGGAGGCCCAAACCCAAAGATGCTCCAGTTGCTTGTACAAAAGTTTCCTTTTGGTAGATAACCGATACTGGTCTTCCCTTCTATTTCAAGTCATCTCTTATACCAAACAAACCCATTGCCACCGAGTTTTTGCTGACTCATAGCGACCCTATAGGACAGGGTAGAACTGCCCCTGTGTGTTTATGAGACTGTAACTCTTTATGGGAGTAGAGAGCCTCATCTCCCATGGGGCGGCTGGTGCTTTAAACTGCTGACCTTGTGGTTAGCTGCCTTATGTGTAGTCCACTCTGCCACCAGGGCGCTTCATGTGATCTCTAAATTTCTTTCAATAACTAATACAATTTAAATGTTACGTAAATAGCACACTCCCTATACTGTAGTGGTCTTGCTACTGAATCAAACCAAACCAAACCCGCAGCTACCACCTCGATGCCAATTCACAGACGCCCTCTGGGACAGGGTGGATCTGCCCCAGTGAGCTTCCGAGGCTGGAACTCTGCAAGGGAGTAGAGGCCTCGTCTTTTCTCCCGAGGAATGAACGGCTGGTGGTTTTCAACTGCCGACCTTGCGGTTAGCAGCCCCACTTGTACCCCACGATGCCTTTCCCTGAAGCGTGTGCTGTAAACGACACGTATCACTATGTACTTCTCTGCTTCCTGTGTTTAATCGTGTCGTCGTGTCCACAGGCACAGCTGTCTGAATGCACACTGCCTGAGGGTACTTTTCAGAGGTTGCATTTTCACAAGTGAAGGTCAGTGGCCACTCTGTCTGGCGAGGCAGCCGCCACCCTTTTTTCCAATGGTGTGCTCGCTTGGTGTCCCTGGGCCCCAGGGTGGCCGTCTGCACACTAGCTGAGGAGGCCCTTGGGGCGAAGGTGCTCTGGGCTCAACCACTCACCCGAAGGTCGGCGTTTGGAACCCGACTAGCTGCGCTGAGAAGAAAGGCCTGGCTGTCCGCTTTGGCATGGATCACAGCCGGGAGGACCCGGTGGGCAGTTCTGCACTGTCATGTGGGGCCACCACGGGTCAGAGTAGACAGCGATCTCTTTCAAAACGCCACTGAGAGTCTCCTAGAGACCAAGAGCTCAGGTGGATCCATGAGAGTCAGACTGGATGCCTTTAAGGCCAGGACCGTGAGCGCTGGTGCATACACCCCCACCCCCAGCCAGTGAGGCCTGCTGAACTGCGGATGGGCAGAGAGGGCTCCCCTGGCTGAGATCAGCCCCTGCCCCAGGGCACCCCGATAGCCAGTGGAGACTTTCTGAAGTTCTGAGCCAGATTCACAATGGGATTTCCTCTGCAGACCGCTGCACACTGTGCACAGGGGGCCAGTTCGATGCCAGGCTGGGGCTGAATTCCCGAGACTCCTGTGTGTGAAGAAATGGATTCATGTTTTCCCAACCGTTCTAGCATGACCAGGAGATTCCATTTCTGTCTGTAACTCTGACTGAGTCACTCATGTAGCTTTAAAGAATAATAATAATAAAAATCACCATGTTGTCATGTTGCTTCAGGGCCTAGTCATTGCTGTGAACCTTCTCGAGGCCCCAGTGACGTCATGGGCGCAGTCTGACTTGTATCAAAGGTCTGCCGACCAGCAGCTAAAAATAGCAGTGTTGCTCATTTTTCAGCCATCGCCGCCTTGGGGGTGCTCGGTCACCCAGGTGATCGGGGCTCTGTCGTCAGCTTGAATGTTGGGTCTTGATGAGTGAGGAATGCTGCCTTGTTTCTAGAATTTTCCATGGGCACATACTTGGTCTTGCCCTTTGAAAAGAATGGTCCTTTTGAGTCTTGCAAATAGCTGCTCCTGCGTTCACGGGCGACAAGGCCCAGGATGCTCTTGGGGTTGGCCGGGTCCGACCACCTTATGCCCATCTTGGGGTAGAGGAGTGTTGTTGTGGTTTCTGTTGTTCGAATGAAAACAACTCTTTGACCAGTGACTCTCCTTGGAACGTTTCTGAATCAGAGGCCACCGTGGCTGTCTCCAGCTGTGGCCACGCGGCCTTTGCCGCGCTTCGAAATCCAGGTAATTAATTCAGTGGTGACGTCATGGGGAATGTGCTCATTTTTCCGTTTCAAATCCCCCCTTTTCAGCTTCTGATGGCTGGAGTCATACGAAGAACACAGTTTGGAAAACTCACAGTCTCAAAGACAGTTTTGTGTTCGTTTTATCCCCTGAACCCCTGGTTTTTAACCTCTGTATTCTGAGAAGGGGGTAGGGTGGGGAGTGGGGTGGGAGGCTCCTATGCAGAGAATGCCCCCCCCCTGCCCTCTGCAGCAGGGGGGACCCAGCCTTGTCCATGGTTTGATCTTGATTCAGTTAGTGGGTTGCTGAGCTGATATTTACCGACGACGGTGCAATTGACCAACTCATGAGGTCAGGCGTAGGATCCATTCGCAGTGTTTCGTTCTGCTGTACACCGGTCAGAGCCGACTCTGTGGCACCTAACAGCAACATCTCACTGCCATCGAGTGGATTCTGGCTCACAAGTCTAGAGGACAGGGCAGAACTGTGCCTATGTGTTTTTCCAAGGCTGTAACTTTGTAAAGGAGTAGAAGGCTTCTGCTTTCTCCCGAAGAGAAAGGTTAGCAGGCCCCACCAAATTGCTCCTGTGGGTTTCTGAGACTGTAACTCTGTGGGAGTAGAAAGCTTCAATTTTCTCCCAAGGACCAGCGGGTGGTTTTGAACTGCTGAACTTGTGGTTAGCAGCTCAACATGTAACCACTATGCTTTTGCAAGTAGTGCCATGTAGGGAGTCAGGAGGGTGGTAGAGTTATATAGGGTCAGTGGTGGGTTCTGGGAGGTTACTTGACTGTAGAATTGCCCTCTAGCAGAACTCTACCCCCCGCCCCGCCCCTTCAATCTTTGCAGTGTTCTGAATTGCTTCCAGCAGTCGGGACTCACCAACATCGTGTGGGCATTTCTTAAGGCTGCTCCTGATTCAGAATGGTCTAACCAGAGAACACGTTCCTGCTATGGATCCAGCCCTTGCTTCTCCTCCTCGTGTCCCCTCCTTCTCCCCTGCCTTTCTCCTGCCCCAGGTTAGGGTTCATATTCTGTGTTGGTCTAGGTGGCCAGAGAAATGAATGCACAGAAACTCGTATGTGTATAAGAGACAGTTTTATATAAAGCATCCCAACCCAGTGTTGTCCAAGTCCATAAGTCCAACATTAGCCCTATGTCCAACACCAATCCACAAAGTCCTCCTCCATCTCACAAAACACACACTATGACGCCGACTGCAGGAGGAAAGCCGAATCCGTGAGTATGTAAGCATCTCAGCGCTGGCAGGGGTCTCCACACGGGTGCTCCAGCACCCAGGGCTACATCGGGGTAGGTCCATGTGGCTTCTCCTCAGGGATGTCTCACAGGAAGTGAGCCTTGTCAGCTGAAGTAGGGAACCGGTAGGGCAACTGCACCCTGGTCCGACCATCAGAAAGCAACAGACCCCAGAATTAGAAAGGTGAGGCTCACCAAGCCATTTCTCTCTCCGCTCTTCAGTTAATCCCACATGTGTTTATCGGCCAGGCTGGTACAATAAACCTTAACTATCTCAATAACCATTGATGGGCCTTCAGAAAGACACCTGAGTCGATTTATTTCATATACATGGGAAGGGTTGCTTTCATTTTTAAGAAAAGTTTAGAATGTCCCAAACCAACGGACACTCCAAACTCAAGAATGATTCTGACTCAGCGATCCTATAGGACAAGGTAGAACTGTGCCTGTGGGTTACTGAGATGGCAACTTTTATTTTTAAAATAATTTTATTGGAGGCTTGTACAGCTCTTATAATCCCTACATCCATCCATTGTGTCCAAGCACATTTGTACATTTGTTGCCACCATCATTCTTAAAACATTATCTTTCTACTTGAGCCCTTGGCATCAGCTCCTCATTTTCCCCTCCCTCCCACCCCCACTCCTTCATGAATCCTTGATAATTTATTATTACTTTGTCATGTCTTACACTGTCCGATGTCTCCTTTAATCCACTTTTCTGGTGTCCGTCCCCCAGGGAGGGGGTTAAATGTAGATCCTTGTGATTGGTTCCCCCTTTTACCCCACCTTCCTTCCACCCTCCAGATAATGCCACTCTCCCCACTGGTCTTGAGGGGTCTGTCTGTCCTGGATTCCCAAGACTGTAACTTTTTAAGGGAGTAGAAAGCTTACTATTTCTCCCACGGAGCAGATGGTTGTTTTGAACTGTTGACCTTGTGGGTTTAACAGCCCTATGAGTAACCACTACACCACCAGGGCTCCAAGAAATGCAAACGATGTCGCTCTCTCATTAGATCGCCAAGGGTTTGATTGAGTCTACAGGTCAGACAAATCCAACTTTCTAATTAATTGATCATTGTGTTCATGGGACCTCATTTTTTCCCTCTTTTTTCTCTGCTGAGTTTTCCTCGGATGATTGGCCTGATGTCTCTGGAAGAAACCCACATGAGTCTCTATATTTGTAATTGCTATCACCCAGAACTAGGCTCCCTTGACTTCATCTTATTGGTGACTACATTGATTCACATCGTGGGGAACTTGGTGTTCAGGAGAAACCTGTCAGCGGTCTCAGAGTCGCCCAGATGAGACCTTGCTAAGTGCCATCCAGTAGGCGCAGACACAGGTGACCTTGTGTACCCTGCTCAGTCCTGGGCCACCGGCATGATGGTTGGCTTTCTGAATCCCTCAAGGTGGCTGTGGTCTCAGAGATTCTCATGTGTTTGCTGAATTTCAGTCTCGGGAGTATCAAGTGAACGCGAGCCCTCTGCGTACCTGTGTCTCCGTGATGGAGCATGCTCACACCTGTTACTCTCTAGCTTCTGATGTACATTCTGTGCCTGCCGGAGACACCGGTGAGACCGCCGCCGTGGAGGACTAGCCCTTGTTGTGGGCTGATTTATCATAATAGAGGCCCCTTCAAGTTCAATTTCGAGGAACGAGGCAGCCCACACCCTGTGCGTTTCCTCTGTAATATCTACGGCTTCCTAGGGTACATGTTTGCACTTCCCTCTGGTTAAAATTGCAGACAAGGATCGTTTTGATTTATTGGTGACATCTAATATAGCTGTGTTTATATTGTTGCCAATAAAACGACCGACCTGATTGGCTTTTGTTTATACAATTTTTTTCTGAGGGGCCAGTCACCTGCGCTCGGCCAAGGTACATGCTGCTTGGTGAAAACCAGCTCCTGGTACTTGAGAACATTCAGTTGTCACCGCCAGCCGAGATTAAATTGCAAAATGTACTCTCCGCTGCAGCCGAGCATGAGACTACCTCGCATTCTCGCTCAATAGCCTTGTCATTTCTGTTTTCTTCTGGTGACAAAAGCTTTCCCAAGGGAAGCCAGTTGGGAATGGCTCGGGCCTGGTAGAGGATCCAGGCAGAGCCATGCTGAACGAGCCAGCGTTAATGAAATGAAGCAATCATTAACTCCAAGGGAAGAATAAGAAGGGCCCCTAAGGCGCTTATTTGATTTAATTTTTTTAACAGTTTTATTGACATATAACTAACGTACCATACAATTCAATTCATGTAACATACGACTCCTTATAAATATAAGGAGTTGGGCAATGATTACCACAATCAGTTTAGATCATTTTCTTCCTTCTTGTATCCATGGTTAGTAACTCCCCATGGCACCCCCCTGCCCCCGAATCTCCCTTGCCCTCACCCTTTACCAAGCATGATGGACTGGTCTCTTCTGACACATGTCCAAAGTACATCCTTGCTTAGCCATCTATAAAAAATTCCAAACTCACTCCCATCAGATTAATTCTGACTCATGGTGACCCTATAGGACCCTATAGGACAGAGTAGAACTGCCCCCTTGGGATTCTGAGACTGTAAATCTTCACAGGAGCAGAAAATCTCATCCTTCCTCCTGCTGGTGGCTTTGAACCACTGACCATGTGGCTAGCAATCCAAGGCATGACCACTCTGCCACCAGGGCCCTTAGCCAACTATATGAGTACTTACTGAAAAGCCGACTTCAGGACCAGTTTGCTAAGCAGTCTTTTGTGCCCCCTTCTCAGTTTTGCTTTGCAGGGTAAGAAATGTGTGCAGAGTAAGGAATGGAAAATGTAACACAGGCTAAATGTAGCCTGAGGAAATGAAATGATGTATGAAAATTAATAATTAACTGGCTCATCAGATGAATTATGACTCTAGATGAGTCTATTAATGATATTTACCAAAAAAGGGCTTTTGACTGTAAGTGGGCATTATGGGAGTTTGTGCCCCCGGCATTTTCATGAATGGATGGATTCATATTATGTGTGTGTGTGTTTTCCATGTGTTTAATCTTTTAATCCTCCAATCCACACGGGGAAGTACCTGGAGCCCGGGTAGAAGGGAGAGTCATGATTTGATAGCTTGACACAAGGCCTCCTTCCAGAAAACTGGTGAAATGATTCCACGGTTGTGTGCCTTTGTTTCCCGAAGGGTTAAGTGATTCCTTCTCTGACCTGTCTTCCAGGGGGGTTGCGTTTAAAGAGTCTGACCAGAGTCCAAAGGAAAGCTGGCCCCCCTCCTGGGTTGCCTCGGATAGTGGCCCAATGAGCAGTTTCATGGTGTGGCCCACTGGTGTACCGAAAGTCAAAATGCATCAAGATCCCAGCTCCGAAAAACCCTTGAATGGTTACCTCTGGATTAAACCCTGAGAACCAAACTCGCTGGCACCGAGTTGATTCCGGCTCAGTGTTTTTCGTTCTTGGTGGTGGTAGTTTGGGGTTCTTGAGTGGAGCATGTGATTTGTGCTCAGCTGCTGCTCTTAAGGTTCTCAGTTCAAATCTGTCTAGTGACATCACGATAAAAGGGCCTGGTCACCTGCTTTCGTATCGATGACAGCCAAGAAAACCCTGCGGTCCTTGGGCTACTCTATAACATTTGGGGTCTGGTGGGATGGGTGAATAGAATTATTGGAAGACAAAAAAAAATCAATACTGCAGAGCTTGATCCAGTCTGAAATAGAAATTTTGGGGTTTTTTTTTTTGTCACTACATGTTTCTGATACTCTTTGGTTGTGAGTGGACTTCTTAGCAATGTGTTGAAATCTTCCATTCTAAAATTAGCTTTTCTGTGGTACTCGTTGGCCCCCAGCTTCTTGGCTGGCGTGAGCCTCTCTGTTTGGTAGGAGGTGGTATAATGGGTTATATGTTGAATTGCTACTCACAAGGTCAGCAGTTCAAAACCGCCAACATCTCTGAGGGACAAAGATGAGGCTTTCTACTCCTGTAAAGAGTCACAGTCTCAGAAGCCCGCTGCAGCAGTTTTACCGTGTCCTCCAGGGTGACTGGGAGTTCAAATGGACTCAATGGTGGCGAGTTTGTTTTTTTCAGACAGGTGGCTGTTACATTTTTTCCGTATCTACCAAGCTCCATTGGTTTCAATGCCACAGGGGTGCAATCAGCATATTCCTTTATCCTTGACCTTGACCAACAGGTATTTGTGATCATCTTCTGTACCTGAGTGGTCTGGAATAATAGACTTTCGAGAGAGTCTAGTGGTCACTACCAGCTTCTCCCTTTTACAAATGGGAAAATCTTCAAGTCCAGAGAAGTTAGAAATGATTTGCCGGACATGGGCCTTGGTATTCTGATTTCCAATCAAGAGCTCTTTCTTTACTCTTTGGACCCAATGAAGATGCATCTGTGTAAAAAGGGAACTATTTATTCATTTGGTGATGGTATTACCAAGTGGATTTATAGTTATAATTGAGCATACAACCTAGCTAAAAGTATTCAAAACCAGTAAGTTTATGGTCGGGCCTCATTTTCATAACTCTGTGGTCCGTTGGCTCCGATCTAAGTCACATACAGTTTGGAAAGAGCCCAGAGTTTCATCATGAATGCCCTTTATTATCTGTGTCTTTTCAAACCCAGCCTTCAAATGTTCGTCACTGAATGGCTGAGCACGATCACATCAGGAAACCATGCGCTGCAGTGCTGTAGACAGAATTGATGACTCACGATGAGATGGAAAGCAGCACCAACAGCCCCTGGGTTGTAAGTGCAGTTGGCGGTAACGCCAGGGCCAGTGTAAACCAGGGACTGCTTGTCGTTGGGCTAGACTACACTGACTGTAAAATGTGGCGTTGTGTCCTTGGAATTCCTTGGGTGGTGCAAACGGTCAGATGCTAGGTGCCTGATCACATGCTTGGAAACTTGCTCCCACCCAGAGGTGCCTCCGGTGCAAGGCCTGGAGATCTGCTTCTGAAGACCAGTCACTGGAAAGAAAGCCTGCCGGAGTCCAGTACACGCATAGGGTAACCACGAGTCAGCATTGGCGTAAGGGCCAACTGCTTGGTTGATTTTCACCTTGAAAAAAATCTGGTGACATAATTAATGTTGAAAATGGACTATTAGGCATAGTTTCACATGTAGTTTAAAAAAAAATTTGTCCTGAGACTGGCTTTTCTCAGCTCACATGCCATGTACCAATTGGTTTTTCTTTATGGTATGAGTTATTAATCACTTTACTTTCTGACTGCTGCTATGTCAGTAATAAAATTTAAGTGCTTGTGTATGTGTGTGTGTGTGTGTGTGTTTGTTGTTTCTACTTTCAACCCCTAGTGATTTCAAAGAGGAATGTAGGCTCAAAAAATAAAGAGAAAGCAAACCTCTCATTCAAGGCAGGCAGGTGTGAGTGTGTCTGATGGCTAATTAAGTTCTCAGCACTTTAATTATTTTTCCTTCGTGCAAACGCACCTCCTTAATGATCTAAGCTCATGCTAAGATGCCCACATATGTTTTTTTATCCGGCTTTTTGGATGAGAATTCCCACCTGTATATGGTCTTGCTGCCAGGAATGGTGCCCTCGTTCTTCAAAACCTGGAAATGGGTGCAGTCTGTAAATCTGCAGACACTTGTCATTTGGACCGCGGTCTTCGTGACTCATGGTTGCAGTCCCATTGCCAACACCGCATATTTCTTTCACAATTGTAAAAAATAAGTGGCGGGGGCCCCGCGGGGGTGGGTGGTTGTTGAAGAAAGTTCTCTTTTGCAGAGTTCAGAATTCCCAGATATTCCCATCCATGAATTGGGGAGCAGATGCCCGGGATTATCGATCGTTCTCCCCTGCGAAAACTAACTACAGCTAGAACACCCCTGAGGCTCGAGGATGAAGAGGACTTGGTCGGAAGCCTTTGGATGCGTTGTCAGCAGGGGGCTGTCCTGCAGAAGAGCATCATGCTTGCTGTACAGTAGACCCTCGAGCGAAGTGCTTCCGATGAGCTGGGTTGACTCCGGCTGCCACAGTTGGTTCAAACAGCAGCAGCTGTGCGCGTGATGTGAGACCAGGTGGTGTTCCATTTGGTTTTTCATGGGGTGACTCTGAGTCGAATCCACCCCAAAGCACCTACTGACAACAGTATCTGGGAACGGTAGTGCTGGTAGTGCAAGGGTGCAGCGCTTGGCCGCTCACCCAAAGATGGGTGGGTTCAACCCCTCCGGGATCTCCCCAGGAAGGCAGACTTGTCATCTGCTTCCGATGATGGCCGGGAACTTTCTATCTGCCACATGGAGTCTCTCAGCGTCTAAATCGATGATCCCCACCAACAGCGGTGACAGTGTCTATTTAGTAAGGCCTGGAGACAGCCCACAGAGTGACAGGGGGGCAGGTAACTTTCTAGGAGTCTCTTCACCGGAGCATCTGAAAATGCATTGGGATTTTTCCCGAGCCAAAATCTTACGATCAATCTGTTTCCTACTGTTCCACATACATACTTGAGTGATCCCAGAGTGGATAACCTGAATTTATTTGTTTGTTCAGCATGGACTGTCATGGAGTGGGGGTAGGGAGGGAAGGAGGGAGGCCTGGCTTAGATGAAAATCCTGGGGTTTTTCTTAGACACCATGCCTTGATGAAAAGTCCAAGGCTGATAGAACCTTTAGTAAAATGAAGAACTGATAAAAGTGATCCCCCCCCCTCCCAATTTTATATTGGAAGCAAGAGGAGGCAAGAGTGCTCCTTAGAGGCCAGAGTGCTCCTTGGAGGCAAGGATGGCAAGAATTCATCTTACGTGTTTTGGACATCTTGTCAGGAGAGACCATTCCCTGGAGAAGGGCATCATGTTTGGTAAAAGGGAGGGGCGGTGAGGGAGAGGCAGGCCCTCAACGAGATGGATGGACACAGTGGCTACAGCGGTGGGCTCAGGCACCGGAACCATTGTGAGGATGGTGCAGGGCCGTGCTGCAGGGATTCAATCTGTTGTGTGTAAGGTCGCTGGCTCAATAGCACCTCGCAAGAACAGTCACTACGGTGGAAGCCACAGTAAAATTTTTTCTGAAGGCTGAGCGAGCGCTTTGACTTGAAGATATTTTTGATGTTCTACAGTGATAAAGAACAAGAAGAAATTCCTCACAAGACGTTTGCCTTCAAGGACCTCTCTCTGCCTTTTCTCTGGTGATTTATAATGTCAGCGGTAAGGGGGGTGAGTTTAAAATATCTGCCTGAGGCATTGGGAGAATCAGGCAGAAAAAGATGATCCGATGGAGGCTTTCTGGCTTCTACTGAAGGAATCCTGGTGGCACAGTGGTTAAGCACCGGCTGCCAACTGCAAGGTGGGAAGTTCGAAACCACTAGTAGCTTCTCTGAAGGAAGACTGGCGGTCTGGGTCCATAAAGATGCCAGCCTTGGAAACCCCACGGACTGTTCTACTTCATCCTATCTGGTCACTCTGGGTCAGAGCTGGCTCCCTGGTAGTAGGGTGGGTTAGACTCCTCCTGGTTTGATCTCAGCCCTCTTTTCCTGTGTTTGCTGCACGGTGGCTTCCTTCCTTGTCTCTCATGTCCCCATGAATGAATAGAGGTTGTGGTTGCATCTGTCACTCATTGTCTAGTGGCACCACTGTGCTGTATAGCTAGCTTCTTGCTGTATTGTGGGGGATTACTGGTCAAGGTACTGTTTTGTTGTGATCCATAGGGCTTTCATGGGCTGATTTTTTTAAAATTAATAACTCATTTTATTGGGTGCTCTTACAGCTCTTATAACAATCCTTATATCAATTGTATCAAACACATCTGTATATATGTTGCCATCATTTTTCAAAACATTGTCTTTCTGCTTGAGCCCTTGGTATTAGCTCCTCTTTTTTCCCCTCCCTCCCCTCCCCTGCCACCTTCATAGACCCCTGATAAATTATAAATCATTATTTTCATGTTTTACACCATCGCTATCTTGTGGGCTGATTTTTGCAAGTAGGTCACTGGGTCTTTCTTCCTAGTCCATCTTATTCTGGAAGCTCTGCTACAACCTCTCCACCACGGTTACTCTACTTTCATTGGGAACACTGCGGAGTTAGGTAGAGGTTGGCAGGCATTCACAGCAACTGGAGAACCTTGGTTCCAGATTGAGCTGAGCTACCGGGCTTTCCAGCAGCAGGTGACCCCGCTGGTGTCAGACACCTTGTCTGCATAGTTTGATCCTGAAGGTGGTACAAGACCAGGTGTGTTTTGTTCTGTTACACATAAGGTTGCCATGCATTTGCGCTGACTCGATGGCTGAAGACACCATTGGCCAAGGCAGGGAAGGGTCTCCCATAGTGGTTGACAATAGTGGTTGACAGACAGGTGGACAGTATGTCCTGTGCTCATGCCAGTCGCTCCTCTCTGCCCCATGAAGCTCCCCAGGACTGTGGCCACTTTGCCTCATGTGGTCCATGGTGGGCATCCTGGAGAGAGCTCCACTCCAGAAGCACTGTCTTCCTTTCTGAGGAACCCTGGCAGCACAGTGGTGACGTGCTCAGCTGCCAGTGGAAAGGTTGGCTCTCTGAAGTCACCAGGAGCTCTCCAGGAGAAAGGCCGCGACCTGCTGCTGCCACGGAGAAAGTTCCAGCCCAGAGCAGCCCTGTATGCCCAACAGAACGAAACACGGCCTGGTCCTGCACCCCCTACAGGTTCCATACAAGCTGTGAAACCATGTGGGCTGGCTCTCATCTGCCCTTTGGGGTCTTTCCCTCTGGTTCCATGAGGTTATTTTCCCATAACCCTTTTACGTGTGTTGGATCTTCCTGGAACGACAGTCTTGTGGGATTACTTCTGTTTCCAGCACCATAGTCAAAGCAGGCTGGAAACAAGGTCCCAGTGCGGCTGGGAAGGCCCAGGTTTTTATCTTCAGTAAGTCGAGGCAGGAAACTAAGGCCACCGCAGCCGAGTCGATGACAATGCATGGGGATCTGCGTCCGTCTCCACGAGAGTGGTACATCTGAGGACCGTGCACCAGGTTGCTCTCGGAGTGCAGATCAGAAGTGGCATGTTCATTGTTGTTGATTGACGTCGAGTCGACTAGCGCCCGCTGACCTTGCATGTGGTAGAACGGCGCTCTTTTCGCGCCTGCTGGTATGTGGGAGCAGCTCTGCTCTGTGTGCTGTCGGGCTGTGAGCGTCAGAATCGACTTGCTGGCAGAGGGCATGGGTGTGTTGGCTTGGAAGCACTGGTCTCACAGCTCACATAGGCTGTGCCAATGGGGTTTCCCACACACACTTGGAGCAAAAGTCAGTGGAAGGGTCCGATCAGCTACACAGCAGTGAATTTCCTTTTCAAGCTGACCAGTAGACAGAAACAACACTCGTGTACTGTGCCAGTAGTCACCTAGAGCCGCTGTTATGACAGAAATGCCACGTATGTCCTGTCTCAGTCACCCAGTGCTTCTGTGATGGAAATACCACGCATGTCCTGTCTCAGGTCTCCGGTGTTGCTGCTGTGATAGGACCATGTCCTGCCTCAGTCCCCTAGTGTTGCTATGGCAGAAATAACGCCTGTGCCAGTCACCTAAAGCTGCTGCGGTGACAGAAATACCACACGAACTGTCGCCATTCACCAGGAGGGGGAAACAGAACTCCAAACAGAAAGTGCTGGAAGAGATGGACCCCACTCTCATACTGCCTCGTGACCATAACCAAACTCTCTTTCCAATAGGATTATCACGACAGGAGTAGACAGTTACTGATTCATAGACAGTGGATTCTGACTCATAGGGTAGGATAGACCTGTCCAGTAGAGTTTCCAAGTCTGCAACGCTTCCTGAAAACATTTTTCTCTCTTGCAGTGGCTGGTGGATTTGAACCGCTGACCTTTGGGTTAGCAGCTGAATACACTGAACCACAGTGCCACCGGGACTCCTTAAGCGCCGATGTGGGGATTAGGATTTGCCACACACCCTAGTTCGCATACCTCATGACTGCCTTGCAGGGAGTGGCGGGGAGGGGTGCCAGCCAGTGACCAGGCAAGCAAGGACCCTGCTCTGCACCCAGGCATCTTGTTTCAGAGGCTTCTTCCTTCTTGAAGTGCTTGCCGCACAGGTGGAAAACTCACTGGTACCAATGTTCATTTTTCCTTTACGAAACACCTCCCTTTATTTTTCTTAAACAGGCTCTGACCCACACCATGGATAACTTTCTGGACTTGGCCTGAGCGGAGAGGGTCGAGCCCTTGGAGACTGCCCATCCTGCTGGTCCCGGGCTGTTCAGAAATGACTGGAAGGGCATGTGGCATGAATCTGCACCGGACGGCAGGGCCCCCCCAGGGGCCCGGGATGGCCAGTGGCCCCCACATCCCTACTCTGCGTGCCCACGTGGGGACTCCCATCCCCTCGCCTTGTGGCACCTCCCCGAGCCCAGCTCTTGGAAGCTTCACCAACAGCCTCCATCTCAAGATGCCCACAGGAGGAGGGACGGCCTCCCAGGGCAGCATGGGCGAGAGTCCCCTCCACTTGCCTGCTCTGAGTCCCCGGAGACAAGCACTGACCAATGGCAAACCTCGGTTCCAGGCCACTCAGGCTGGGGGACTGGCCGGGCCACACCTTTTAAAGGCAAAGCAGCAGGAGTTTGGAAGGCCGTTTCCTCCAAATCTTGGGAAAGGTAGGACTATTTTGGGGGGATCGTTGGAAAGTGGAAATTATTCTTATTATTTTCTCTTCTCAGTCTTTCTCTGCCAGCAAAGTTTGTGGAAAATACCAGGCGCAGTGTCCAAGCCAGTGGTGTCCATGGCATTTTAATTTGTTCCCCAGGGTTTTGGGTGCATTTGTGTGCGTGCGTGCGCGCGCGCAGGGGCCGGCCATAGTGATCCGTAGCATCTGTACACAGATGACACCTTACGGGACCGGGAGTTGGAGTGGAAGGTAAAATAGCAAGATCAGAAATAGGAATGTCAAGTGTTAGCTAAGTCTACACATCAGCCCTTGTGATTTAAGAATTCTAAGTTAAAAAGTTAAAAAATCCAAGATTAGAGGAGGGAATTGTATTAGAGCTTAAATTCGGAGTCCCTGGTTTACAGGAAGCTATGGAGGACAGTGAACGCTCAAAATCCATTTGTAGACTTGGCCTTCATTGAATTATCTTGGTCCGTTGACCAAGAATGTGAATAATCTTGCTTTCAGACAGAGTGCATTGGAAAGTGGATTACGGCAGATATAGTAGGTTAAAACGTAACACATTATCCTTTGTTTTTAATTTGTCCCATTTTAAATTTATTCTGGTTTCGATTATCTTTTGACTTCTCTTGGGGGGAAATATCTTGGGCGATCAGGTGGCTGGGTGTGGTGGAAGGACAAGGTCAAGTTTGATGAGATACTGTCTTCTTGCTCCAAAGGGGCTGGATTCTAGCCCTTAGGGCTGCTTGGGTGCTGGAATGGTAATAAATAAATGAGTCAATAAATGAAAAAGGGTAGGGGATCATTTAAATAGCCATATGATGAGAAATGAGTGCACTTTGATGGGAAAATTATTTAAGACCAGAACCTATGACTTTTATGACATAGTAGCGAGAGGAAACCCGCCCAAGGAGAAGAATGACAAGATGTACTTAGAGCTTGTGCTGAGCCAGAAGACCTGGGTTCGTTGGAAAGGCAGAGAGATGATGTTTTTAACTCAAGAGTATTTGAGTTACCATGTACTTTTAATTAAAGAGTAATTGTTGGAGAGCAGCTGGCTATGTGAATGACACACTGTCTCTCGAGGCTGCTGTTGACTTCATGAGGTTATCTTGCAAGTGATATGTGTGCTTAGACTAGCAGAGAAAGGACATCGAAAGCTCAGCTTTATGAAGAGTGGTCACACAAGTAAGGTATTTCTAGCATTGAGCTTTGATATTCACACCACCAAATAAAACCACTAACATCCCTGTGAATACCCATTTGCCCAGGTAATTAATTATGGTGGATGATGATTTGTAACAAGCAAAGCGGTCAGTACGTCCTTTGTCTTGGTGCCTGCATATTTCTCTGTAGGGAGACAGTGGCTTCCCACACAGCCCAAATTCACAAGGCTAAAATATGCCTTTATGGACCTGCAAAGGGACATCAAAAGGTTTATGGGAAAATGGAATCTCAACGATAGCAGGCTTCCACGGAACTTTTGGAAGTCTCCTCGCATTTAATTTCCTATTCTCTCCTGTCTCCTTTCCGCTTCCGCTTTCCCTGCTCTCTCCTCCGTCTCACTCACTGCCCTTTTGCTTTGCTTCGGTTTGGGCTTGAGTTGTCTCATTTCTTCAGTGTAAGCATGGGACCGTGTCCCTGTGGCTCCGTCTACAGGAGCTCTGTCATTTCCCGGTTCCTGTGCCGTCAGTGTGGCCGGCTACGTGCCATGCTTAATGTTTGTTCGTGTGCTTGAATTTGGGGGGACAGAGTTCCAGTCAAATCTCGTGGCTCCTGCTTGACCAGTGGACCGTGGAATGCATGCTCTGCTACATGCGAATACTGGCCAACAAGAGAAAGGGACTCATGAGATCACCAGTAGGCTTGTGTTGGGTGCCATAGTAAATCCCAGCAGCCCCGGCAGCTTGTGCACTTATCGATTTAACCAATAAAGGGACCCAGGCCACCAGCCGGTAAAGTGTTTGGAAGTGAGTACTTTGATGGTAACCAGCGTGATTCCAAATTAGAATCGTGGTTACAAAGCAAAAAGCCAACAATATTCCCCCTCCCCCTTTTTTTGCACTGGCTGCTGGGTTTCAGCTGCTGTTCATTTGGTTAGCAACTAAACTCATACACACTGTGCCACCAAGGCTCCTTAACCTGGTCAAGGGGTTAGGATTTGGCACACACCCTTGTTCATGTGCCCCATGACTGCCAATGCAGGGAGTGGTGGGAGGGACCGGCCAGTGACCAGGCAATCCAGGACCCACGGCTGGCTTTCAGAGGCTTTTACCTCTTCCTGCCTGCTGGGCTTACTGTACAGGTTGAAAACTGGTACTGGCTTTCATTTTTTACCCAAACCAAATACGAACACCCAAACTAAACTTGGTTCCAACTCACCAGTGCCTCCATAGGACAGAATAGAAGTACCCCACAAGCATTTCCAAGGCCATCACCTCTGGGAGAGCAGACAGCCACCTCTATTGCCCTTGGAGCAGCAGGCAAAAAATAAAATTAAAATAGATGCTTGGATACTTAAGGCATAATGAGATCTCGGGGTCAGTGTGTCTTGGAACTTCTATGAAAGATTGGGCTGCTCGAGCCCTCGCCTTTTGACTTTCTGGTTACCTGCTCATCTCCCCAGCGTATAGGGCTTGCTCTGGATCTACCTGGTTGGGCCATGCTTGATGGATACAGGCCCAGGAGCCTGATCTTGGGGCCCACCAGTGGTCTGGTTGGTGTCAGAAGTAGCTGGATGCATCCTTTTCAGACCCCGTGAGCCAGGTTGTAAACCGAGCCAGTACTTGACTGGGAATGGTGTTCTGGGCTGTTTGAGCTTCCGCCAGCCAGCTACTCAATGATGAATGAGCACATGCTACGGGGCAAGACGCCGTTCTGCACGAGCCACCCTGCCTGGTAGAACGCAGTCCTTGTACTCACAGAATTGGCGGAGTCACACAATAAAAGGGCAGGTAAACCAACGCAGCAATAAGTAAGGTAGGGCTTCTTAGGGTAGTATTTGAGAGGGGTTCTTTGCCCAAGGTGAATGGGTGTGTCTAGGAAGAGTAGGGATTCTCAGCTGACACCTGTAGGCTAAGAGACTAACCTTGTAGACATGGAACAGGTTTGTCCTGTATGTGTGCGTGTGTGTGCGCATTTGTTCATGTGAAGAGGGTTGTCTGAAATTTACTCCAGGGAGGGTTATGGTAAAGATCAAAGCATCGAGTCTTCAAACCATGGCTTCATCCGTGGCCAACACAGCAAAATCAGAGCAGCCCTGAATGTATAAAAGAAGAGTCTTCCAGAGTGATAACCAGCATTGGAAAAATTACGGCTCCCAGTCTTGGAATGGTTGACTTGAAAGAGGTGGAGTGAGCCTTTCAGGAGCCTGAAGTGGGAGATTGGATTATTTCCAGGACTGTGGAGGGTGACTCACATTCTGAATGGTGTGGTTGGCCTCCATCTCTGAGCCGGGCACCATTGTTTCAGACTCTGCCAGTCAAGAGCTTTGGTTGCTATGCGATCGCCGGCTGCCCTTGATTTTTAAGAGGGAGATGAAGGTTTCTAGCAGGGCATCATCACCCTGTACGTCTCCCTATTCCAATAGGCTGGCACTTCACAACTTCGGATCCATTCGGGTTGGGCTTCGTCAGCCATAATGGAACGGGAAGAACTGGCTCAAAGCCCTGCAAAGCAAGAGCTGGAGAGGAGAGATCAAGGCCACGGACTCCTCCCTGGTTCCCCAGGGTTGGAAGTCTACATAGAGATGGAGCTGTAGGAGACTCGCCGGGCACCCGATGAAGGGTCACGGGTGACAGACTGAGGAGTTTTGGTTTATCTTGAGGACCCTGGTGAGCTGGTGAATGGCTTGCTTTCATCCCAGAGAGGATGCCTTAAGCTAGAGGCTGCCGCCACTGGGGGTACCACAGTGTGCTCTTGGAGAGCCACCGGATATCTGGAATTTGAAATGCAACGTCTCTTGACCACCAGACAAACTATGAGCCCGAGAAAGCTCACAGGTTACACAGGCGATGGCCCTATGTTCCCCTTGGTTATAGATCGTTATGCAGCTTCATTTTCCTTATTGCTGTTTATTGCATTGGGTTGGCTCCCAATCTTGGCTCCTGCGTGCACACCAGAGCAGCATGTCTCCAAGCCCTTGGCCATCCCAGGGGGCAGTTGTGGATCAGATTGCTTTGATCCACAGGGGTTTCCTGGCCTGCTTTTAGGAAGTAGATCACCAGGCCTTTCTTCTTAGTCTGCCTTAGACTGGAAGCTCCACTGAAGGGTGTTCTGCCTCCTAGCACCCCCTAAGGCTCTGCTGACAAAGGGGTGGGGGGTGCATGAGGTGCAGGGCTGGCCATCAAACCTGCTTTCCTGGGTGGCAGGTGAGTATTCCCCAGGAGCCGCGTCTGCCTACCTTTCCTGGGGTTGAGGCGATAAGAAACGAGTGCTGGATGCCAGTTAGTGTGGACCGGAGCAGAGGGCGGGGCTCCGGAGGGTGGGGCACTCCCCTGTCCTGCAGGGTTTGAGAAGCACACTCACCATTGGACCACCCAGCCTCTCAGTCTTGGCGGTTCTTTTTTTTTTTTAAACAATTTATTAGGGGCTCATACAACTCTTATCATAGTCCATACATATACATACATCAATTGTATAAAGCACATCTGTACATTCTTTGCCCTAATCATTTTCTTTTTTTTCCTCCTCTTTTCTTTTTTTACATTTTATTAGGGACTCATACAACTCTTATCACCATCCATACATATACATACATCAATTGTATAAAGCACATCCATACATTCCCTGCCCCAATCATTCTCAAAGCATTTGCTCTCCACTTAAGCCCTTTGCATCAGGTCCTATTTTTTTCCCCTCCCTCCCCGCTCCCCCCTCCCTCATGTGCCCTTGGTAATTTATACATCGTTATTTTGTCATATCTTTCCCTATCCGGAGTCTCCCTTCCCCCCCTTCCCTGCCGTCCCTCTCCCAGGAAGGAGGTCACATGTGGGTCCTTGTAATCAGTTCCCCCTTTCCAACCCACTCGCCCTCCACCCTCCCAGCATTGCCCCTCACACCCTTGGTCCTGAAGGTATCATCCACCCTAGATTCCCTGTGCCTCCAGCCCTCATATGTACCAGTGTACAACCTCTGCCCTATCCAGCCCTGCAAGGTAGAATTCGGATGATGGTAGTTCGGGGGAGGAAGCATCCAGGATCTGGGGGAAAGCTGTGTTCTTCATCGGTACTACCTTGCACCCTAATTGACCCATCTCCTCTCCTGAACCCCTCTGTGAGGGGATCTCCATTGCTTGGTTCTGTGTATGGAGGGGGGAGATGAATGGGAACTGACTGGCGGGCACCGATCACCACCACCACCACCACCACCACCACCCCGGGTGCTTGGCATTCTGTGGTGGGGTGTTGTTTCTTTTCTTTCAGCATTTGGCCACCTGTTCTTTGTTGTGTGTGTGTGTGTGTGTGTGTGTGTGCGTGCGTGTAACAGCTTATAAGTTCTTAGTACCTAAGTACTATTAAGCTGTTTACCCCGAACAACTTAATAAATGGAAATGCTAGGTGTTTCTTGGGGCCTCAGGGCACCGGGGCGTCATGCCTGGGCTGCTAAGAATGCTGTGAATAGGGCATTGGAGAGCCTTGGCCAGAGGGTTAGGGTTCCCTCTGCAGAGAGAAGTCAGGGGCGGAGCAGTGTTGCCCATGGGGGTCAGCTCAGTGGTGTCCAGACCACGGTCCCCAATTCTGTTAGTCTTGCCTTCGTGGTGGCTCGTGGCTGCCCTACTCCAGCTCCAGCTATGGGTTGATCTGCTGAGGAGAAGGACAGTGACAGCAAGAAGCCAGAAGCCACCAGGGTTGACCTCCCTCATCTGCCCCCTTGCAATGGCCTTCCTGGCCATCATATAGCTCTCCCACTTGACTGATGGAAGAAAGAGACCACAGGCTTGTTTTGGTTGAAAATGTACACCGCAGACCACATGCCCGTTCACCAGCTTCTCCTGCACCATCGGTGACCCTCACAGAAATGGGCTTCTTTTCTGAAACGGCCCTCCCATGGACCTGAACTCTCTGTCCCCACAGCACCCTCACCCCCCAGCGTCCCGTCTGACCTTTCAAGTGCTGTTTTCAACCTGATCCTGTGGAGATGGTTCTTGAAAGAGCTCAGTACTCAGACCTGAAGCTCTGTACCCACGGAAGTTCAGTCAGTCAGTCATTACCAAATAGAGCCCCGTGGACTGCTGAAGGTCAAGCCAAACTGCCTTGGAAGGAGTATGGCCAGAGTGCTCCTTAGAGGCGAAGATGGCCAGACTTCATCTCACAGACTTTGGACACTACGTTCTCAGAAGAGACTGGTCCCTGGGGAAGGACATCATGTTTGGTGAGGTAGAGGGGCAGCGAAAAAGAGGGAGGCGCTGGGCGAGATGGACGGACACTGTGGCTGTAAGAATGGGGGCAAGAGTAGGAACAACTGTGAGGATGTCACAGGACCGGGCAGTTTTGTTCTGTTGTTTGTAGGGACGCTGTGGGTTGGAATGACTTGATGTCACCCAACAACAACAGAGGCACGTTGGAAGAAAGGCCTGGTAACCTACTTGTAAGATGTCAGAGCGCAGTCCTACTCCGAGACACACGGGACCATCCTGAGTCCAAGTCACTCCAAGGACAACTGAGGATTTTCAGCCTCGGAAAGGAGTTATTTTTAGATTGACTTTGCTAAGGTACAGAAACCAGTTTTCAGATGGGTTGCTGCCTCTAGGTCGGAGCTGTTTTTCTGTTGACTGAACCAAGGAGGGCATGTGGGTGTGTCCCCACGGGTCACCATACCGTCCTGGCTAGAGTGTGTGCCTGTATGGTCCCCGCAGCCCCCGCCTTTGCCCCGGTCCCTGTTGCAGGAATACCACTCTGTAAGGAGGCTAGGCGGGACTCATTTTTCAGGGCGTTTAGGGAATCCGTTTTATGCAGCCCTGACACAACTATTTGACAATTGAAGGCAGCTCCACATTGGCAGTGTCCCGGGGTTTATGTCACTGGGAAGGTTTTCACGATAAAGTAGCTGCGCTCAGGCCCCTCTGGCGTCTCTTTTTGGTCTCCGCTGTCCTTGGAGACAAAGGAGGGAGTTAGTTACTCATTAGCGTTTGTGGGTTATTCATTCTTGTTGCTTTGAAAAACATCAACAAAGGACACCAAACTAAGTCAGATGAACAAAACGAAACAAAAATCCCCAACAACTTTTGCCACTCACGGCTGGTGACTCCTGGAAAGACCTGGGTTAAGAAAGATCCTGTGTTATGGGAACCTGGGTGGTCTGAATTGAATGTACCTCAAACAAATGTCTGTTTTATCTTTTTTTTTTTTTTACTGTTTGTGTCTGGCCAACTTGACTGGTTCTAAGTTGGAACTTGGGTGAAAGCTTGGTGCCTCAGTGGGCCCACTGGGTTTGTTTTCCCCCAGCATCACATTGTAAAATTCACCAATGTGCCACTGGCTTGGTCTGCTGCTTTTCTTTATCATCCTTTCACTTATGTTTACCCCCATAACAACGATAAACAATAAAAATATTCACCGATAACCAGTGATTGTGCCATGCTGAATGCAATCAAGGCAGAACAGGGGCAAGATTAGCAACTGGGGTCATACACTGGTGAAGAAAGGTAGTTGAATGGAAAGATGGATGAATGGGGGATGGGTGTGGGGGCTTGGATGGGTGGGTGGATAGACGTATGGATAAGTGGAGAGGTGAGTGGTAGATGGATGGATGGGTAGGCCAGTGCAAGGATGGGTGGGTAGATGGATGGATGGATGGGTGATTAGATGGGTGTATGAGTAGATGGATGGGTTGACAGGTAAATGGTGGATGGGTGGGTTGATGGATGGATGGACAGACGAGTGTAAGGATGGGTAGATGAGTGGGTAGATGTGTGAATGGGTAGATGGATGGGTGAGTACGTGGGTGGTGACAACATGCTGCTGCTTTGTCCTCATGTTTGCTGGCATGCTTGAGTCCATAACTGGGGCATGTGTGCCCGTCCACCTCACCGAGGGTCTCTCTCACCCTCACCGACCTCTTCCCCACACGTGATACCCTCCTTCAGCGATGACTTCTCCTCATGTATCCACAGCATGCGAGTGGGACCCTGTTCTGATGTGATCCCTAAGGTTTTCCATGGCTAATTTTCAGATCAATCCAGCTTATTCTGGAAGCTCCACTTAGAAACCCATCACCCTGGGTGACCCTGCTGGTACTTGAAGTGCCAATGCATAGCTTTCAGCCTGAAAGCAGCATGCAAGCCACTCTGGTATGTTGGCATGGCTAACTGACAGATGAGTTGCTAGCTTTTGTTGCTGTTTTTTAAGTGATGCAGTTTTTAGCTACAGATGGATTGATTAGCTAATACATTAGCCAGCGAAAGATGGGGCAGAACACTTGGTCACTCCCCCACCCTCCTTTTGCTTTTTAATCATTTCTGTTTCCTTGTACTTCCAGTGGGCTTCCCGTAGAATTAGAGCAAATAAAGCTAATCTTCCATAAGCAGTTCCAAACCTAACCCAAGCAGCCAGAGAGCACAGGCATTGTTCAGTTGAGGCCGCCAGAGTTTTCATTCTGCCGAGCCGAGGCAGGTGAAACACAATGTTTACTTTTGTTTACTCTCTGGCCGACGGAGAGCCCACTTTATGTGATTTATTGATGCTGGGGGTAAGTCAAATTGATGGGAATTTCCAAGTTTTACTGAATGGCGGGCCTGGTGTGTTCCAGTTATAGAAGCTGTTTGTCAGGCTCGGAGCGTGTCTCCTTTCAAGGACCTCTCTCTGTTTCTCCCTCCTTCCCAAGTACTGTGCGGGGGAACGTTCCCAGGTAGTGTGTATCAGCTCCCTGTTGGCTTCTCTAAAGCAGCGAAGCACAGCAGCCTGGAACATGAACATCTGTCATGTACTTCAGTATTGATCAGCTTATATTACTTGGCCAAAGCCACAGTCCTGTGAAGCAGGGTAAGGGGGACTGGCCCCATTTTAGGGACGAAGAGACTGAGGCTTAGTTCAGCAGGCCTCGTGCTTCACGTGCTCCACAGGGTTTGCCTCAAGTACTCCCTCACGCGCTCCTTCACTCCCTCCCCGACTGCCACTGAGTTAACTCTGATTCACAGTGACCTGATAGGACAATGTAGAACTGTCCCTGTGGGTTTCCAAGATGGTTACATTTATATAGGAGTAGAAAGCCTCCTCTTTCTCCTTCGGAGTAGCTGGATTTGAACTGCTAACCTTGTAGTTAGCAACCGAACAAGTCACCCCCTATGCCACCAGACTCCCTTGAACACTAATCACCACGGAGTGGATTCTGATTCCTGGTGCTCCTGTAAGTGACGGATTAGATGTGTGCTCCAGAGGTTCCAGCAACTGGTCTTTCTCTGAAGTGGCTCTCAGGGGGTGTGGATTGCCCCCCCCTTTCAGGTCCTAAAAACCCAGACTCAAACCCATGGCCTTGTAGTTGAGTCCAGCTGGTGGCTACACGATGGGTGCAGCGTGGAACTGGCTCCAGAGGCTTTTGGAAATCGATTGGCTGACCTTTCTGCCCAGGTGACTCGGGGGTGATTCCAACCACCAGCCTTTCAAGTCATCGTCAAGTGATCACCCATTTGGACCACCCAAAGGCTCTTATGTGGCCAGGGTGACTTCAGTCTCCTGACTTCGGACAGGCTCTCACGAAGGCCCAATCTTGGGGAAGAACATCCTGCTTGGTAGAAGGTCACAGAGGGAAAAAGAAAGATCCCCAAGGAGATGCGCCTACACAGTGGCTGTAGCAATCGGTGCAAACGATCGTGAGGAGGGGACAGGACCTGGGTCCTTTCCTTCAACTGTACATGGGGGTCCCTGTGGGTCGGGACTGACACGATGGCACTTAGCAACAACAACCTGACCATGTAATTCATTACTCAAGCCAAAATGCTTTCAGGAGTGAAAGGGGGCCTCTTAGGCTTTATAAGATCTTGGATGGGCTAAGATTCTTCCATGATAAACTCTAACATACCGTGGTCCAGTGCATGATGGGATCCAAAGAGAAGCAGCCAAGCAGTTAATCCGGTCACGGTCCTGATACAATAGAGGGACGTTTCATCCCAGGCGCAGCCTCCTCTTATACAGATGGCGTGTATGGAAGCTCCCTCGCTCCTGCTGGGGCTGGACCCTGCAGCCGGCTCGTTGACCTCTTGTTGGATCACCTGCCAATCTCAGGAGCCGTCAACAGACTGCCAACCATGGCTTCCTTCAGCAGCTCTCCCGATCCATTCAGCTGGGCATCCACCAGCCTGTGGCCTTCTTGTTTCAGTCCCCGCAGCTACGGGAGTCAGAAGAAGCCTCCAGCCGACATCTGACCTACGGACTCGAACCAGACTGGACTTACCTGCTTCTACAACTGTGGGGTCATTTCTTGAACCATCAACCTCTTCCTACACACAGATACATGTTTCGCTTCTCTTGAGAACCCAGCCTAACACATTTGGGACCGGGAGTGGTTCTAGAGAGACAAAATCATGAGGATGAATTCTCTAAACTCAGCCTACACAGGGCCCTTGAAATCATTATGCCTCCTTCTGGGGTAAAAAGAGGAATGGAGGCACATTCACCCTACATGTAGGGGAACGCTTGGTGGCACTGAGATTCAGATTCGTGTCCAAGTGTCTTAAGGTAAAGTACTCAACACAGGTCAGCACCATGTGAGCAAATAGGGGCCTTACCTCTCAGGCCCAATGGTAAATTTTAGTAGATGATTTTCTATAATGCGTACATTTCTGATTGATCTAACGTCGAGAATAAGCGAGTTGGTGATGATTTAGCCTTTCCTGTGTCCTAGTACTCTGCTTCATATCTTTGACCTTAATCCTCCCCAGCCCTGGGAGCCACATGGAAGACACAGGGCCGAGGGACTAAGAAAGATGGAGCCACTTGCCCGAGAGCACACAGAAGAGCCGAGGGTGTTCAACTTATCTCTCAGCCCCAGGTAAAGTTTGCCTTAAAAGACTCTAGGCTCTTTACAATCGAGGTATTTCCCTACGCTCCACATTCTCTGTAATGTAATTCCCCCTGTGTGTGGTGGTATACCAGAGAAACCAAGCTCACTGCCATTGAGTTGATTCATTAACAACCCCATGGACCAGCGTAGAACTGCCCCTGTGGGATTCTGTGTATCCTTGTGGGAGTAGAAAACCCCATCTTCCTCTCCTGGAACAGCGGGTGCTTTTGAATGGCTGACTTTAACCCCAAGTTATGATAGCATAGGGCCTGCTGTATGGGGAGGTGGGGGGCTTCAAAGGGTTCACTGAATAGTGGAATTCTCATAGGTACTTGGAACCTAACAGTGAACTGTAGCGGTCAAGTCCATGTCTAGTAAATTGTTGCAGGTCGTTTGCGTCAATTTGTGTTAAAAGGGACCCTCGTTAGTTCACAGTATTAATAATTGCTAGCAGTGGACCATCAGGAGGTCTGGGGGAACAACAAGCACTCTGCTACCAACTGAGAGGTCGGTGGTTTGAAACCAACACGCTCTCTGTAGGAGGAGGACCTGGTGACCTCGTCCTGTCAAGATCACAGCCTAGCGACCCCTATGGGGCCGTTGGACGCTGTCCTCAAGGGCTGGCCTCCCTTGCAGTCAACACACAGCGCACACCCATGACCATCAGCCCGGGAGGCACAATGGTTGGACACTGGTGTGGCTGCTAATCGAGAGGTTGCAGGAAGAAAGACCTGGCAAATCCATCTCTGTCAAGACTGTAGCCTCGCGAACCTCAGGGGCAGTTCGACTCTGTCCTGGAGGGTCACAGGGAGTTGGAATCAACTCAGTGACACACAACGGCACTGCTTATTGGTTCCCAGGATCTGCGGCTTTCTCCCCTGCCCCACACTTGAAATAGACTTACAACTTCTGAGCTGCAGAACAAGTGGGTAGGGCCGCCCCCCTTCCTCCCCCCCCCCCCCCCCCCCGCTACACACGATCTAGTTCATCTCCCTTCAGTCAGGTTCCCGCCTTCCAAATGCTGTAGGGGCAGAACCCCGTGACATAAACAATTCCCACCTGCTCAGGAAAGAAGACAGCTCAGGAGTGGCCGAGACTCGGTCTGTAAATACAGGTCATTGAGGAGGGGGCCTCGCTAGGAACCCTGGTGGCGTAGTGGTTGATAACCGCGAGTCAGCAGTTCACGACCACCAGTCTCTTTGCAGGAGAAAGACAAGGCTTTCTACTCCCCTGAAGAGTTGTCGTCTCCGGAAGCCACTGGAGCAGTTTTGCCCTGCCCTCGAGGGTCCCGTTGCTCAGAATGGACCCGCTGGCAGGGAGTTTGGGTTTGATTTTTGGTTAGCAGCTAGGCCTCCGATACACAGTGACATTTCCAGAGTGTCCACAGGGGTCCAGGCCCCTTTGCTCCGGGGATTGCAGTGTGAGGAGACGTCCCAGCCTTAGTGTGCTCATCGCAAAGTGACTGAGAAATGCTGGTTTCGGTCCTTCGACGGTCATCCACTGAGCTGTGCAGACTGTGGGGCTGGGGTAGTAGTGGAGTGGGAGTGACCCGATCCTCCTCCCCTCTCCCCCTTTTTGTTTTGATGGTCACCTTCATGTGGTGTGGGGATTAAGAAAAAGCATTTAATGGATGATCCAGTACCTTGTTAGGTTTATTTTGTGTTTAGGGTTTGGGGAGGGGGAGGGTATCAAGAGTTTGGGCTCACCGGCCTGTCGCTGCTCTTTGAAATCACCTTGAGAAGCACGCAGCACGCCGCCTTTATTGCTCTTCACCTTCCCGTGCTTCACAGGTACGGCGCCGGGTACCAAGGGAAGGCCGCTGGATTTGAACTGCCAGCTTTGTCGTTAGCAACCCAATGCTTGCTTGAGCTCACCACCAGGGATCCTGGGGGGTGAGGTGTGTGTATGTACCAGTGGTTCTCAACCTTCCTAATGTCTCCACCCTTTCATACAGTTCCTCTTGTTTTGGTGACCCCCAACCATCACATTATTTTTGTTGCTACTTCATCACTGTCATTTTGCTACTATTACGAATTGTCATGTACGTATCTGATATGCAGGTTGTATTTTCATTGTTACAAATTGAACATTAATTAAGGCATAGTGATTAATCACAAAACAATATGTAATTATATATTGTGAAATAGTTATGTGTTTTCCGATGGTCTTAGGTGAACCCCATGATGGGGTTTTCCAATGGTCTTAGTTCGACCCCTAAAGGGGTCACGAACCACAGGTTGAGAGCCACTGGTATATACCTATGTGTGGTAGTTACATAATCTGTTGTCAGTTTGAGACTTAAGAGTGAAGGGGTGGAGTCTAACCTGTCAATCAGGTTGCAGCTTGAGGACCTCATTTGGAGGTGCTAAGGAGATAAATAGCTTGCTGGAGGCAGGACACATGCTCAGTCCCTGCAAGATAGTCCTATGGAGAAGACACATGGAGCTAGGCTAGAGCCCTGGAGCTGAAGGAGCCATGTGGAGACCCACGCCAACACTGAGATGCTTCTACCACCACTCGATTCACAAGACTTTCCACCCACTGGCCTGTGGTCTTCCTGCATTCAGTGTCATTGCTTGTGTTGCGTGAGTCTGAAAAGGAGTTTATAGATTGGTATTGGACATCTGGGATCATATTGGACTTAGGGACTTGATCTGGGCTGGAATGTTTTCTCAATATTCAACTACTCTTGTATATAAAGCTCTTTCTTATACACATATGAGTGTCTCCAGATTTATTTCTCTAGTCTACCCAGACTAACACATTATGCATACATATTAATTCAATGCACCATCAGGGACCCTTAGCAAGTATATGTATATACCTATACATACATCTCACTGCCATTGAGTCAAGTCCAGCTCACAGTGATCAAGAGCAACAGAAGAGCATCTTACCATGTTTAGGTGAGGGATTAGAGATGTCTTCTCTGCTGACTGTACGAATCGAGAGAGACTTGTGGAGGCAGAGGAAGCGTGGACTAAGGCCGTCTCGTGGCATCTCAGCCCGGGAGCCTGGTCAGGGGAGGAGAAGGCACTCCAGTTCTTCTTAGGGAGTCAGATTCTCCTACTTTCACATGAACGACACAGGTTATCTCTGTACCTCATGCTGCGTAAGAGCACAGGTTTTATTATGTTAGATATGCTCTCATTTTTCAGGTATGATTTAATAACTTGCCCAAAGTTGCGCAACTAGTAGTGGACAAAGCTGGGAGAGGAACAAGTGTAATTGGCTGTAGACGACATGCTGGTCACCTCTCAGCTGTATTAGCCACATTGAAATACCCCCCAAATGAACATGGTTTTAGGTTTATCTCTGGGTGGATGGATAGATCATGAATCCATTCCTTTCTTGAGCAACTCTGTGGGGGGGTGGAAATGGCAGCTTGGGGGGCCAGAAGATCAAAGCTCAAAACTCAGATCTTCCACTCACTTGGTGACTGTATGCATCCTCTTGGCAATCCGGGCTCTTTGTAGAAGGAGGAAGTTGAATGAGATGGCTTTGGAGATTGCTTCCGACTACCATTGTTTTAGGGTATGGGAGGCTCATGGCCACTTTGTGGGAACGAAGGCAGACGATGAAATTTGACTTGTTGGAGAAGACAAGAGTCAAGGTCCACCGGACTGGGGCGAGCTGGTGCTGCTCCTGGTAGGTAAGTCACCAGGGCCTCATAAGGACAAAGAGATGATGGTCCACATTCTGTTCTGACACATGGGGCTGTGGGGCTGCCTGTTGTCTAATTTTTGTGCTACTTTTCCATTTTTTGTTTCTTGCACCATCCAGGAATTCATTTTTCCCGGAACTGGCACACAGAATACCTTGAAATTATCTCTTCATTAGGGATTTAGTCAAGAAAGACTGGCCCCTCCTGGCTCTGTGAGTTTCTAAGGAAGCTCTGTTCCTTGGTGGCGCTTGCCCTGAGTCCCTTCTGATGCATGGTGACTCCGTATGTGCAGAGTAGAAGTTGTTCCACAGAGATTCCAAGGTTGGGACCCTTTGCAAGCAGATCTCTAGCCCTCTCACTCAAAGTGCCTCTGCGTGGGTTTGAACAGCCTACCTGTTGGTTAGCAGCCGAGCTTGACCCAGGGAACCTGGGCACAGTCCACGAGCTTACAGACATGCCAGTGGTTGTTGGGTGCTGTCGAGTTGGTTCAGACTCACAGTCTCCCTGTGTACAACTGAACGGCACACTGCCTGGCCGGCACCCGCACAGTTGTTCCTATGTTTGAGCCCATTGTTGCACGACTGTGTTGACCCCTCTTATCAAGGGCCTTGCTCTTTTTCACTGCCCCTCCACTTTACCAAACATGGTACAGGACGTCGGTCTTCAGGGACTGGTCTCTCCTGACAAGGACCCTTCTGGTTATACTTCTCCCAAGACAGATCCGTTTGACCTGCTCCCAGACTACAGGAGGGGAGACAATAGGGTTGGCTTACAAAACCTCATCTTTGGGTGAAGGCAGGAACATGGGTTTGCGGATGGGTGTAGGTATGTGGGGGCACAGCTTTCTTTTATCCTTAAAGCAATGCCATTCTGCTTTACCAGCAGCCAATCTCTTTTCTTCTTGGCTCCTCCTCATCCTAATAACATTTTCCAAAGTCTTGTATTTTATGAAAGAATTGAGTCCCCAAAGCCTTTGAATAGCAGGGACATATCACAGCATGTAATGGTTATTAGTAGTTCTATAAAACACATGGATTTGTTTAGGAGTCGAAACGGGTTTCAGACTAGGTGTAGGATGTTGCCAAATGTCACAGTTGATTTGTCTTTTATTTTCTAAATGTTAGAACCCAAGCATCAATTTGTCTGGAGTTCAGGGTGAAGTAGGATGCCAAACCAGAAAACCAGCCCACTGCCACTGAGTCACTTCTGACTCATAGCACCCCTGTTCAGGCTCTCCAAGGCTGTGCATCTGTGCTGGAGCTGGTAGCCTGCCTCATCTTCCTCCCGCAAAGTAGGATAAATGTGCATAAATAATTCTTTGTACTCCTTGAATGGCACCAGGATGTTGTTTATCATTGCGACTATTTATGGGGAAGTGGAGATGCATTATTGTCATATAGAATGACACAGGCGTACACAGAGTCACGGACCACAGGGTAGATAAAGAGGATGTGTGTGTGTGTGTGTGTGTGTGTAAAGAGGAGGCTTTCTACTTCCATAAAGAGGTACAGTCTGGGAAACCCACAGGCGCAGTTCTACCCTGTCCTCTTAGGGTCACTGTGAGTTGGACTTGATGACAGTGAGTTGTGTGTGTGAAATGTTGGCCTTCATTCGTGCGTGGTGGCACAGTGATGGAGTGCTTGGCTGCAATCCGAAAGGCTGGCAGTTCGAACCCACCAGAGACTCAGTGAGAGAAAGCCCTGGTCGCTTACTCTTGTAAAGACAAGAGCTGAGGACACCCGACAGGGCAGCTCTGCTCTGTTCTGTGGGGCCCCTGGGAGTCGGAATCCACTCTGGCCATGCAACGAGGGCAGCAAGAACAAGGAGCACGGGCAGTAGAACCCCCGTAGGCCATGCCCTGAGAGGACCCTCAGAGCCTTGACACTGCATCCTTCCTCCTAGAGCTCATACTGCTCTAGATGGAATGTCCCAGAGAGTCGCAGAGCTTGTCGGATGATGCGGAGGCTAGCGAGGAACCCCGCCTGGCTCGGTGAGGGTCATGGGCTTTTTGAGGCAAGGGGTTGGTTCAGATCTTTCCGTAGACGCCAGCTGGCTGCTTTCCCTGGTGGCAGATGAAGTCCGAAGTCAGGGAGGATGGCCTTTTGCAAATGAATGGTTTTGTTTTGGTTGATGCCGGGCTGCAAACTTGTCACTCCTGGCCCTTTGCCTTTGAACGTATCATCCTCAGAGGGGTGATGGAGTGGCGTTTGAGGCATGCGCCAAACATGCACCCCAATATGGAGCATGGTTTCTGTACCCCCCCCTTTCACAGGGGCCACCTAAGACCGTCAGAAAACACATATTTCCAATGGTTCTTAGGAGCCGAGGCACCGCTCCTCTGTCTCTTGTAGCAGTGTCCGGTGGGCCCACCCACATGCAGATAGAAGCTATCTCAACCTTCGCACTGACGTTGGCTTTTTACCCATACTGTCGCAAAGCGTAGCAATGTAGTTTACTGTTGTTCTATTAAGACTGTTACCTAGGCTGCACCATGCATCAACACAAAGTTTCATTCATTTGTCATTAGAAATAAATATTTCACAATATATAATGACATATTGTTTTGTGATGAATCACCATGCTTTAATCATGTTCAATTTGCAACAGTGAAAATACATTCCTGTGTATCAGATATTTACATTATGATTCATAATAGTAGCAAAATGGCAGTCATGAAGCAGCAATGAAAATAATTTTGTGGTTGGGGGTCAGCACCACATGAGGAACTGCAGTAAAGGGTCACGGCATTAGGAAGGCTGAGAACCGCTGCTCTAACTCTTCATGGGAGTAGAAAGTCCCATGTGTCTCCTGTAGAGTGGCTGGTGGTTTCAAACTGCTGACCTGGCAGTGAGCAGTCCAACACATAACCCCTACGCCACCAGGGCTCCTTCCTATAAAGATGACAGCCTAGGAAATCCCACGACGCCGTCTGCTTTGTCACGGGGCCGCGAGGAGCTGAAAACCGACTCTGTGGCACCCAACCTTAATAGCGTCCGCAGGAGAGCTCAGTGATTAAGGCGGAGCAGCAGGAGCGCGACGGGCCTGCGATCACCTCCAGCTCTGCCCCCTGGCAGCTCTGGGACCCTGAGCGAGTGACTTACAGTTTCTGAGGGACTACCATGGTCTGCCTTCACAGATGCTTTTAAAGATTAAGGTTTAAAAGCAAAGCAAAACAAAACGCCGAAAAGAAGGGATGCATGTCAGGAAGGGCCTGTACCTGAGCTTTCTGGGAAGACGGGTGTTGCGGGGAAGGGGACCGGTTTCTACTCTGTACAGAGTGACAGCTTTGGAGCCCACGGGGCAGTTCTACTCTGTCCGACAGGGTCGCTGTGAGTCAGTGAGGCAGTGAGTGTGGCCCAGGCAGGGTTTGCACACTCCGTTTGGTTACCTCTGTGATGTGGCCAACCTTCTTTCTTGTGTTGTGATGGTGGTGAGCTAGGGCCCCAGCCCACGGCCACGCCCTGCATGATGGCACCCAGTGCCGCCTGACCCTGCTCTGATGCCGCACCAGGTGCCCAGGAGCTTCCTGGCCGGGAAGGACCAGGGAGAACTCCGCTTCTGGAAACCAGTCAGATGAACCCATTCGACCTCCATCCGCGATGGCTGCCTTGGCCTTGGTGGGTGGGCTTCCGGGGGAGCGGACACTTGGACACACCTGCACCCTTCCTCCCACAGACGGGGTGAGCAGCAAGGGAGCCATGAGCTGTGGCCTCATCTGTCCCCTGACTGTATCCAAGGGTGGGGGTCCCCTTAATGTTACGAAAGGGGGTCCTGGCATGTTTGGGGAGGAGGCGTGCAGGGGGCCCTGGAGGGTCTGTAGGTATGTTCTAGAACAAAGTTGGTTGCCTGAGGATCGTTGGGACTTTGCGATAGTAAGGTAAGAGAACTGGGTTTAGAAATAGGCTTGGAAAAGTCCCGAGGCTGGGTGATTGCTGAGTGCTCCGTAGGTTGAAGGTCGCTTGGAGCAAAGAGAGACAAGAGACACAAGAACACAGGTCACGCCACACGGGGCTAGCCGAGTTTTGTCGCCGAGTGCTTTTAAATCTTTTCCAGTACGTGTTGTTCTTACGATCGTCAGTGCAAATAAAGACGTCAACACATGACCCACAAATGAAAAGGCATCCCCCGTCTTGGCGACTTCAGGCCAGCTCTTTATGTTTGCTGCTTTTTCTGAGAATCCCAAGGGGTGAAGGACAGGCCACCACGGGGTCCCCAAAGGAGGGAAGGAGGCTGTCTTCCAAAGATGCTTGGTTTTTGGCTCACTGTGGGTCTCAGTTCTTGAAGTTAATGTTTTAGTTCACAGCAGTTTTAGTTTTATAGAGAAATTAAAAAAACAGCAGCGAGTTCTTTTTTTTTACTTGATTTTTTGTTTGTTTGTTTAATCATTTTATTGGGGGCTCATACAACTCTTACCACAATCCATCCATCCATCCATCCATCCATCCATCCATCCATCCATCTATCCATCCATGTGTCAAGCACATTTGTCCATTTGTTGCCATCATCATTCTCAAAACATTTGCTTCATACTTGAGCCCTTGCTATCAGTTCCTCATTTTTTCCCCTCTCCTGGCCTCCCTCCTTCATGAACCCTTGATAATTTATACATTATTATTATTTTGTCATGTCTTACACAGTCCAACGCCTCCCTTCACCCACTTTTCTATTGTCTGTCCCTCAGGGAGGAGGTTATATGTAGATCCTTGTCATCGGTTCCCCCTTTCAACCCTACCTTCCCTCTACCCTCTCAGTATCGCCACTCTCACCACTGGTCCTGAAGGGATCATCTGTGTTTCCACCACTGGTCCTGAAAGATTTCCCTGTGTTTCCAGTTCCTATCTGTACCAGTGTACATCCTCTGGTCTAGCCGGATTTGTAAGGTAGAATTTGGGATCATGATAGTGGGCGGAAGGGGGGGGGGCGGGAGAGAGGAAGCATTAAAGAACTAGAGGTAAGTTGTCTGTTTTGTCGTTGCTACACGGCACCCTGACGGGCTCGTCTCCTCCCCGAGAGCCTTCCGTAAGGGGATGTCCAGTAGTACAGTGAGTTCTTGTTGTTACCCCCTCCCTCTTCTCCTAAGGCTAACATCCCGAGTTTCTGAGAAAACAAAACCAAATAGTTGGCTGCCGTCGAGTCACTGCCAACTCACAGCGACCCTCCAGGACAGCGTGGAACTGCCCGTGTGGGTTCCCAAGACGGCGACTCTTCCCGGGAGCAGCAAGCCTGCTCTCTCCTCAGCAGCACTGGCGCTTTCTCACGACGGCCTCTTCGATGAGCAGCACTGGGCCTCCAGGGCCCCTTCTGCGTGGAGTCCTGCTAACCAGCCTCCTGCCTCTGCAGACTGACTCTCTGGCAGTTGGACTCAACTCCATGACAGTGGCTAGTGTAGATTGGTGATCTAGGAATTTATCCAAATTAAGTTTTAAAAATTGTATTGTCTGTGATTCTTCTTTTTCATAAGATGTGTTTCCTTTCTGAATACCCCACCCCCTCTCCACCACATACACACAGGGAGAGAGAGCGCCTTCAAACATTTGTGGAAGAATGGAATGAAGAGTTCATGGAAAATTTCCATGAACTCTTTGAAGCCCCCATGTATTTGTTTGTGTGTGTACAGGTATATATTTTCATTGTAGAATTTGGAAGTTACTTACTGACTCTTTGAAGCCCCCATGTATTTGTTTGTGTGTGTACAGGTATATATTTTCATTGTAGAATTTGGAAGTTACTTACTGAAAGTAGAAAGAATGAAATAGAATGGACAGTCCCCCCACCTCCAGTCTCCTTTTGTGCTGTGTGCCTTAGCTTGGCCAAGTCGAAAGGCGGCAGAGAAGAGGAAGGCCCCCATGAGTTGCTGGACAGTGTTCTGTTCTGTGCGCAGAGGGTCCCTGTGAGCCAGATGGGACTCGATGGCACCTAGCAGCAGCAGCAGCAACAACAGCAGCAACAACATGCATTAGTCCACCTCTACTGTATAGTTTTGAATTCTGTACCTTTCATCTCACACTGCCTCTGGAGAAGTTTGTTGTTAGGACCATGGTGCATATGAGGCCATGGGAAATAGCATGGCTTGGGTCAGCTGTCCCTTAGTCCTCCAAGTCACGCCTTTGATTTTCAACCACATAAGATGGTTTCGTGCGGCCTATTTGCCCAGCGTCCTGCACCATTTGCTGTCTTGACGGCCGTGTCCATGAGCATTGATTGTGCATGAAAGCAAGACGAGATCCTTGACAGCTCCGACCTCCATTTTCCATGACGTTGTCCATGTGGGAACCCTAGAAGGCGTCTCTCCTCTATAGGCTGTCTAGGGTCATCGGGAGTTGGCATGGACTCCTTGACGGTGGGTTTTAGTTTAGTTCTCACACTGAATTGTAATTGTTGATGTTGGCTGATTTGGGGGCCATTCACTTGTTTTGGTGAGTTCTTACTCTATCTTTGGGCAGTTCCAATATTTTAGATGTGGGACCCTTTCCAATGAAAGGAGACGCCCCTCAAAGAGATGAATTGATACAGTGGTTGCAGCAATGGGCTCAAATGTAACCACAGTGTGCGGATGGTGCCGGGCTGGGCAGTGCTCCCTTCTAAGTAGGGACCAGCTGATGGTACACAGCAGTAATTTCAACACAGCCTTGGGCAAGGGCGCTACTTTTTCTGGTTCCCCAAACGCCTTAGCTTGATTAGCCCTTTCAAACATGTTGTGAGTTTCTGTAGAGGCACAAGCTCCGTGGGGATTTTCATTGGCGCACTTTCACCACAGACCCTTTTCTCGTGGTAACATGCCGTGCCTCCAGTTGGTCTTTGACCCGAACTTTCTTCAGCTGGAGTGAGCATATTTCTTGATTCAGTTGCATGTTGGCTTCTTGTTGTGGTGGTTAGTTGTGCTGGTGTTGGTGTTGGGAGTGGTCTCTTCGTTTCCACATACCCTCAGGTGGGCTGACTGGCAGGTCTTAAGAGGGTGGGACCTTCTTTTCCTTGGTGCCCTTGACCTTGCATATGATCTGACACGTGAGAGTTGAGTACATGCTTGTTGAGCTCAATCATGGCTTCTTTTTCTTTTTTTTTGGGGGGGGGGGGGGCGGTTACTTTGTTAATTGATCCCAGTTGAATTCTCTTCCTTTATTCGGTTCGTATTTCAGCTGCTAATGTTGGGTTTTCTCAGTTGTCATCTTCTCGAAGCCGCATAGTTTTCTTTCCTTTTATGAACATTTGATGGTGTTTTAGGTGAGCCTGGATGTAGCAGATTAGATCCCCGTTTAGTAAACCATGTCCTGTGACAATGGGGCCAAATCCTGTATTGTGTCACCACTCTCCCCATTTCCACTCTGTCCATTCCATCCCCTCTAGTTTCCCTGCCCCCCCCCCCCCCCTTTGGGCCTTCTTTGAAAAAAAACAAGCAAACCAACAAACAAACCAAGTCAAACTTACTGCCATCAAGTCGATGCTGACTCTCAGCGACCCTCAGTGGGTTTCTGAGACTGTAGCTGGCTTTCTCCCACAGAGCTGCTGTTGGTTTTGAAAAACTGACCATGTGGAGCATAGCCCAATGTGTAACCACTACACCCCAGGGCTCTGGACCAGCACCCCATTAGGATGTTATTTCCTGGCACCTTGGGGTGGACTTGGCCCTGCAAACTTTCACTTAGCCATTGAAGGCATCCACTCTTTTGTTCCACGTGGGGACTCTGGTGGAATGGAAAAGGCATGGGCTTCTGAGCTCTTTGGGCAAGAGATGGATTTGAGAGGGTGTCCATTGCAGGTGGTTTGAGTGTGAGTCTGTGTGTATGTGTGTGTGTGTGATAGAGATTAGATAGATAGATAGATTGATAATGGCTACATATATTTCCAGCAAGAGAACGAAGACCAACCCCTTGATATTAAAAAAAAAAAGTTGGAAGCCAGATAAACTGGCCTCTCTAATTAAAAATCCTCTTCTAAGCTCTGCCTCAGGACAGACACTTCCAATATGAGCCAGGTTAGGTGAAGATTTTTGTTTATATGGTAAGATCATCATGTAAATGAATAACTTGACAGTCATGCTACCTCCCACTTTAAACGTGGACTACATCTGACCACCCCAACAGCCTATTATTCTAAGACAATTTCCAGGCAGGGATTCATGATTTCTCATAGTGATTCTTTATTTGTCCTGGCTCCCTGGAATCCTCCTTCATGTATCTGAAGATGATTTAAAAATCTTTATTTTTCCTTGCAGCGGCAAGCTTAGATTATCCCAAAGTGATGTAACCACCTATTTTACATAATCTGTATTCAGCATAGACCAAGTGTGTTAGGCTGGATTCTCTAGAGAAGCAAAGTAAGTTTATATATAGAAAACGAGATTTATATGTCAAGCAATGGCTCACACACTTGTAGAAGTAGATAAGTCCAGTTCAGTTCAAGTCAGTAGGTCAGATATATGCTGGAGGCTTCTCCTGACTTATGCGACTGCAGAAGCTGATGATTAGGAAGCAGGATGATGAAGCACAGACTGGTGAATGCAGAGGTAAATGAATCCGTGGTCAGCCCAATGAATCAGAGGTCAGCAGTCTACTGATGCCTCCTACTGGGTTGGATGGAATAGCCAGCCCAGGACAGGAGCCGAGTGCTTGGTCATGTTCTGCCTGCGGATCCAAGATAGTGAGATAGAGGCGTGGAAATCCACAGAGCCATTTGCCATCTGTCAAGATAAATTGGCCGTGGCGGGTTCTGGTTTATATTCTGTGTGTAAATCTGCTGCACGAGACCTCGTTAAAATGCTGAAGAACGAGGATGTCACTCTGAGGAGTAAGGTGCTCCTGACCCAAGCCACGGTATTTTTAAGTCACCTCCTGTGCACATGAAAGTTGGACAATGAACAAGGACGGCCACAGAAGAATGGATGCATTTGAATGACGGTGTTGGTGAGGAATACTGACCGGACCAGAGACCACCGGAAGAGCAAACACATCTGTCTTAGAAGAAGTACCGCCAGAATGCTTCTTCGAAGTGAGGATGGCTAGACTCCCGTCTCACAAAATTTGACCATGTTCCCAGGAGAAGCCAGATCCCGGAGAAAGACATCCTTCTGGGCCAAGCAGAATGGTCCCGAAAATGAGGAAGGCCCTCCAGGAGATGGATGGGTGCAGTGGCTGCAACACTGGGCTTCAGGATAACCACCATTGTGAGGCTGGGCCAGGAGCGGGCAGTACACGCTCTGTCCTTCTGTGGTACACAGGGTTGCTGTGAGTAGGAACTGACACGTGGGCACCTACTGACAACACTGTTATTACTGAACGTGAGTGTGTGCACACGTGCATAAACATAAAAACCTATATGATATATACACACACAAATGCACTCCCACGAACCGTCATTTTGGAAATCAGAATACAGACATCTAATCAGATACAGGCGCAGAGGGCAGTCTTGGGGGCTTAGCGCCAAATGTCAGAATGCTGGGTTCTGTCTATTGGGGACCCTGGGCAGCAGCAAAAGTGGCTGTTTGATGCCCTTTCACCTTCATCCCTTCTGGCTGGTCCTTTCTGGTCACTCCCTCCTCCTCCTTCCGGGGTTCGGTTGAAGGTTAAACAAGATCTGACCCTCATATCAGTTTGCTAAGCTCCCCCTAATTAGTGAGGGAGTTCACACCTAACAATGGATTAAGTTATTATTCTTCCTAGGGGGGTTGTTTCCTTGGGGTGGATTTTGGGGACAAGACCTTGCAGGCCCAAGGCTGGGGATATGTTCTGTGGGACCACGGCTTGCAGGGTACTTTGGGGCAGTTTGCCTGGGAAATGCCGCAGTGGCCTGGGCTGGATATCTCTGTGTCTGTGGTACTGTTAATCTGTCCAGGAAAAAGGGAACATGAGCCACATCAGACAGCAACATGGAACCCTGTGCCTGGGGCCCATTCCCACTTCTAGCCACCCTAGAGGGCAGAGTAGAGCTGCCCTCATGGGTTTCCCAGACTGTAAACCTCTATGGGAGCAGACAGCCTCATCTTTCTCCCAAGGAACAGCTGGTGGATTTGAACCGCCAACATTATGGTTAGCAGCACAATGTGTAACCCACTGTAAGCTACCCGGGCTCCTTATAAGCTATCACATAGGCAATTGAAACATTGAAGTAGCCACGTGCAGACACAAAAGTCAAAAGAAAGAAGAGGGATTCATTTTCATATTTAATTTAAGCCATTCTGTCCCAAGTATTATTTCAACATAGAAGCCAGTAGCTGCCGAGTTGACTCTTGGCTCATGGTGGACCCATCTGGGTTAGGGTACGCCGGTGCTCTGCAGAGTTTTCAACAGCTTAGGTTTCAGCAGCAGGCTTTGAACTCCTGTAAAGAGTCACAGACCTGTCTTCTGAGGTACCTCGGTGGATTGGAGTCTTCATCTTCGTGGTTAGTAGCTGAACACCCTGTTTGCACCAGCAGGCACTCTATTCCAGCACCAAACCAGTGGGAGCATTTCGAAGTGTGATCATTTGCACTCTTTTTAAAAATATTCAAATCATTTCAAGCTGATGTGTATGCTCCATAAGCAAACAGAAAAAGCCAACCTCCTTACCACCCAGCTAATTCTGGCACAGGCCACGCTCGCCCCAGTGACATAGTGGGTTACACTTCGGGCTGCTAATCGCAAGGTTGGCAGTTTGAAAACACCAGGCGCTTCTCGAGAGACAGGCGAGGCTTTATTTTCCTGTAAAGAGTTACAATCTCAGAAACCGGAAAGGAGCAGGTCTGCCCTGCCTTATGGGGTTGCTGTGAGTGAGTTTTCATTTACTTAGAGCATCTCCTAGGTTGTAATCTGTATGGGAGCAGATCTATAGGTCTTTTTCCTGGAGAGGACTGATGGGCTTGAACCACCAACGTTCCGGTGACTTTGCAGTGGAGTATTGGGCCATTGTAGTCACCTTTCATGTTGCTCAGTCGTCTCAAGTGGCTGGCGGCTGCCAAAGTGTCCAGTACAGGTCTCAGTGTTCCAGGTAAGGTTGGAAGGTGTGCTGTCTGGAAGTCGTGGAGCCTGCGGGGAGGCCACCTCCAGCTGTAGGTGCTTCCCTGGTATCTGCCCATTATGCCTGGCAACTGGCTAGAGTCAGAGAGGTCGATGGTGGGGAGAGCCCAGCCCGATTCCTAGGCAGCTAGGAGAAAGAGGCTCGTTCCAGAGAGTGGTTGAGTAACAAGTGCAGGGTTTCCTGGAGAATGGCCGAGTCTGGGCAGCTTCCTATTGGTGGGTTGCCACCTGCTTTCTCCCACTTCCTGGAGATGAACTTGAAGAAGAACAGCTGTGGATTCCACTGGGGAATGCCAAACACACCTGGATCCTGATGCGGGCAGGTGGAACTGTGTTGGCATCGTGAGAGAGGAGGAGGTGTCCTCTCTATCCCTTGCTGCTGTATTGTGCAGGTGAATAACCCGAAGTCACATGGTCATGTGCAGTTCGCCAAAATTTAGGAAAAGAACATCACTACTATTCCTTGTATTTTCTGAATTTTTAATTTGGTATATGATGGGGTACCCCCCCCCCAAAATCACACCTAGTCTTTTTTCCCCAAAGCTATGTATCTTGGGAACATTTTCAAACTCGTTTTTTTCTTCACCTCTTCTACGTTGTCAAATCGCTGTCCTTTTGTGTCCCTCTTCATTCAAGGAAACAAAAAGAAGTCACAAGGAGAGAGGTCAGGTGAGTAAGGTGTGGGAGGCAAGATTTTTACCCAAAATTGACACACTGAGATGGCTGTGTGAGCTGGTGCGTTGTCCTGGTGGCCAAACCAGTTCCCCATCTGCCACAAATCAGGCCTGTTTTGTCACACACTGTTACACATTCTTTTCAGAACTTCTAAATAGAAAGCTTGATTAACAGTCTGATCTGGCAGAACAAACTCCAAATGCACTACAAGTTGACATTTTCATCTGTTCCGGAAGTTGACGGATGTCCAGAACAAGGTTTGTCATCAATCAACGTTTCACCTTTTTTGAAATGTGAAAAACAACTCATACACTTGAGTTTATCTCACAGCACTGTCCTTGTAAGCTGTGTTCAACATCACAACAGTTTCTGTGGTGTTTTCCAGAGCAGGAAACAAAATTTCACAGCCTCACGTTGTTCTCTTAAATCGGCCATCACAAAAAAATGAGGTTCCAGTGAAACTGCTTTTACAAAAAAATCTACTGTGACCAGAGAGAACCTTCCCAGCTGACACCATTGGGCGCACTAATGCAGAGCAGGTTGCTTGGTGCTTGACAAGCAGGAAAAATGTGCACTATGAAAGGCCCCTTCTGCCCAGTGCAAATTCCATTTTTGGGGGTGTGTTAGTCTGGGTAGACTAGAGAAACAGATCCACAGACACTGATATGTATAAGAGAGAGTTTTATATAAAGGGCAAGTGTACATTAAGAAAGCATCCTAACCCAGTGCTGTCCAATCCCATAGTCCGACATTAGCCCATATGTCCAACACCAATCCACAAAGTCCTCCTCAATCTCACAAAACACAGGCCATGACGCCGACGGCAGGAGGAAAGCTGAATCTGTGAGTGTGTAAGCATCTCCGTGCTGGCAGGGGTCTCCACACAGGTGCTCCAGTACCCAGGGCTGCATCAGGGCAGGTCCATGTGGCTTCTCCTCTGGGATGTCCTGCAGGAAGTGAGCCTTGCCAGCTGAAGTAGGGAACCAGCTAAAGCAGCTGTATCCTGGTCCAACCATCGTAGAGCAAGAAACCTGAGAACTAGAAAGGTGAGGCTCACCGAGCCATTTATCCCCCCGCCCTTTAGTTAATCCCACATGTGTTTATCGCCCAAGTTGGCACAATAAACCTTAACTATTTCAGGGGTATCCCCTTGTGTTTGAGACTTCATCTCACATTCTTTGGACATGTCAGGAGAGACCAGTTCCTGGAGAAGGACATCATGCTGGTAAAGTGGAGGTGCAGTGAGAAAGAGGAAGGTCCCCGACAAGCTGGATTGACCCTGGGGCCACAACAGTGGACTTAAACACAAGAAGAACCATGACGAGGATGCAGGACTGGGCCGTGCTTGGCTTTGCTGTGGTTGGGGAGCCACTTGGCGGCCCCTCACAGCAGCAGTGGACCACTTGCCCATCACGCCTCCTTCCGTGACTGATGGCGTTCGCCATGTCCTGCAGCCATCACCGCTCTGCTTTTCCAAACGACTCCACTGCCATCAAGTGAAGTGTAGTGTCCCGTCGACATTGCCTCTCCTGTCCCCCCTCCCACCCACTCCGGAGAAGCACCCATCAACTTTGCTCTCCCTATTGTTGTTGTTCGGTGCCATCCGATCGGTTCTGAATCCTAGCAACCCTGTGCGTAAGAGAAGAAAACCCTGCCTGGTCCTGCACCATCCTCACCACGTTTCCTGTGCTTGGGCCCATTGTTCCAGCCTCTGGGTCAGCCCACCTCCCCGAGTGGCTTCCGCTTTTCCACTGGCATGATGTCCGTCTCCGGGGCTGGCATCCCCTGATTGTACGTCCAATGTACATGATAGGAAGTTTGGCCATCGTGGCCTCTAAGGATGCCCCTGGCTGGACTTCTTACAAGACCGATCTGTGTGTTCTTCTGGCAGCCCAGGATGCTTTCACTCCTCCTGCCAACGCCATAACTCAAAGGCATCGTTTCTTCTTCGGCCTTCCTTATTCCATGTCCAACTCTCACAGCCCCGTGAGATGATGGGAACTACCCTGGTGAGGGCCAAATGTCACCTCAGTCCTCCAAGTGACACCCCTGCCCGTCAACACTTTAGAGGTCTTGTGCAGCTGATTCATTATGAATTCATCACGAGGAAAATGAAACATATGCCTAGGATTGAAATGTTAAATGATGATTTTCCTTATGTGTTGCTCGCTATTGCTGTTGAAAAAGATCAGGTGAAGTAGTTGCAGAATAATTCAGCATGAAAAATACAACACAACAAGACCTAAGAATTACCCAAAAGGGACAGAGAGTATAACTGCCACCGTGCCTGAGGGCCTTTCAGACAGACGTGACCTCCAGGCACGAAGCGGGGAACCCATAGAGAGGGCTGAGAGGCAGCCTCCCCCCTCCCTCCCCCCAAGAATTGACTTCAGAGGACAGCACCGAAGCAACAGCTCTTGGAGAGGGACATGTTTGATCAGAGCACACAGGAGCAAAGGAAGGGGGGGGGGGAGGAAGCGAGAGTGGAGCCCACTAAGCCCTGAGGACGATGTCCCTGCTCAGAGCAGCCAGTGCATAGAGCCAGCCCCACTATGAGACACTACATCCCTCACTGACCTACAGAGGACAGCACTGGAGACACAGTGTGGGAATTGTACCCTATCTGACCCCACCACACTAAGGCGAAACACTAAGGGCATGGAACAGAACAGCAAGGGGAACAGAGCAAGGAAGTCCCGAGGGAGTACCAAAAATAGACTTTGCAGCCAGGGTGTGGCACCCCATCAGACTTATGGGAAAACACTCCTAAAGGTCAGCAAACAGACCTTGAACTATTTACAGGATTTTCTTTTTTATGTTTTTTGTTGTTGTTTTCTTTCTTTTTTTGTTTTGCTTTGTCTTATTATTTTTATTTTTTTTTACATTTCTGTAACTTAAAAAAAAACAATTTATTAGGGGCTCATACAACTCTTATCACAGTCCATACATATACATACATCAATTGTATAAAGCACATCTGTACATTATTTGCCCTCATCATTTTCTTTTTTTTTCTCCTCTTTTTTTACATTTTATTAGGGACTCATACAACTCTTATCACAATCCATACATATACATACATCAATTGTATAAAGCACATCCATACATTTCCTGCCCCAATCATTCTCAAAGCATTTGCTCTCCACTTAAGCCCTTTGCATCAGGTCCTCTTTTTTTTCCCCTCCCTCCCCGCTCCCCCCTCCCTCATGTGCCCTTGGTAATTTATACATCGTTATTTTGTCATATCTTGCCCTATCTGGAGTCTCCCTTCCACCCCTTCTCTGCCGTCCTTCTCCCAGGGAAGAGGTCACATGTGCATCCTTGTAATCAGTTCCCCCTTTCCAACCCACTCACCCTCCACTCTCCCAGCATCGCCTCTCACACCCTTGGTCCTGAAGGTATCATCCACCCTGGATTCCCTGTGCCTCCAGCCCTCATATGTACCAGTGTACAACCTCTGCCCTATCCAGCCCTGCAAGGTAGAATTCAGATCATGGTAGTTGGGGGGAGGAAGCATCCAGGATCTGGGGGAAAGCTGTGTTCTTCATCAGTACTACATTGCACCCTGACTGACCCATCTCCTCTCCTAAACCCCTCTATGAGGGGATCTCCATTGGCCGACACTTGGGTCTTGGGTCTCCACTCTGCACTTCCCCCTTCATTCAATATGGTGTGTGTGTGTGTGTGTGTGTATATACACATACATATATATATACATATATCTTTTTTTTTTTTTGCATGATGCCTTATACCTGGTCCCTTTCGCACCTCGTGATCGTACTGGCTGGTGTGCTTCTTCCATGTGGGCTTTTTTGCTTCTGAGCTAGATGGCCGCTTGTTCACCTTCAGGCCTTTAAGACCCCAGACACTATCTCTTTTGATAGCCGGGCACCATCAGCTTTCTTCACCAAATTTGCTTATGCACCCATTTGTCTTCAGCGATCCTATCATGGAGGTGTGTAGTCAATGATATGATTTTTTGTTCTTTGATGCCTGATAACTGATCCCTTCGGGACCACTCAATCACACAGGCTGGTGTGTTCTTCCATGTGGACTTTGTTGCTTCAGAGCTAGATGGCCGCTTGTTTATCTTCAAGCTTTTAAGACCCCAATCACTATCTCTTTTGTTAGCCGGGCACCATCAGCTTTCTTCACCACATTTGCTTGTTCACCCACTTTGGCTCCAGCAGTTGTGTCGGGAGAGTGAGCATCATAGAGTTCCAATTTAATAAAAGAAAGTATTCATGCATTGAGGGAGTGTTTGAGCAGAGGCCCAAGGTCCTTCCGCCACCTTAATACTTAACCTATAAATATAGACACATAGATCTATTTCCCCATCCTCCTATATATATTTGCATGTACATGTCTTTGTCTAGACCTCCATAAATGCCCTTTGACTCCTAACTCTTTCGTCCATCTCCCTTGACTTTCCTCCTGCCCTACTACCATGCTTCGTTGCCACCTGGGCTAGAGTATACCTCTTCTCTAAGCAACCTTACCCTTGATCATTTCCCACCAGGTCTGCCACTCCCCCCTCTCTACCATTTGGGGTCCCATGTTTTTCCCTTGTCCCTGTGTTTGTTAACACCACTTCCTTACCCTCCCTACCCCCCCACCCCAAGTCCCCCCGGAACTGTCGGTTCCGTTGTTTTTCCTCCAGATAGTTCATCCAGCCTGTCCTATTCAGACAGACCTGTGGAGACACTAACATGCACGAAAACAAGACAGAGGAAAACAAAGCAACAGTATACAACCAGACAACAAAACAACAAAAACAAAACACTTCACAAGAGAAAAGCTTGTAGTTAGTTCAGGGATTGTTTGCTGGCCCTTAGGAGCGTTTTCCAGTCCAGTCTGTTGGGGCACCACGCCCTGGCCCCAAAGTCCACTTTCAGCATTCCCTGGGGACCTTACCACTCCATTCCCTTGCTGTTCCGCTGCACTCCCTCAGTGCTTTGCTCGGTGTGGTGGGATCAGGTCAGGTGCAATTCCCACACTGTGTCTCTGGTGCTGTCCCCTGTATCGCCCTTAGTCACTGATTGGCATCATTTCTCATAGTGGGGCCAGCCATGTTGTTCTCTCTGTGGACTGGCTGCTCTACTCAGGAACATCATCCTCACGGCCTGGTGGATCAGGCTGTGTTCCACTCTCTCCTCCTGCCCCTTCATCTGCTCCCGTGTGCTCTGATCAGATATGTCCATCTCCCGGAGCTGCAGAATCAATGTTGTTGCATTGTTGTTGTTGCATTGTTGTTGCATATTATTATCCCTGCAGGTCTATCTAGATAAGATAGGCTGGATGAATAATCTGGAGGAGAAAACAATGGGAACAACGGTTCCAGGGGGACACGGGAGAGGGGGAGGTGAGGGAAAGGAAGTGAGTATTAAATCCAGGGACAAGGGAACAACAAGTAGATCCAAAATTGATGGCAAAAGAGTGTAGGAGGCCTGATAGGGCGTGATCAAGAGCAATGTAACTGAGAGGAATCACTGAAATCCAAGCGAAGGCTGAACATGATAGAGGGACAAGAGGAAAGTAAAAGGAAATAGATGAAAGAACTAGGAGGCAAAGGGCATTTATAGAGGTCTAAATACAGGCATGTCCATATGTAAATATATTAATATATGACGTTGGGGAAATAGAGCTACGCGCACATATTTATAGGTTTAGTGTTAAGGTGTCAGATGGACTCTATATTCCCTCAAGGCAAGAACACTTTGTTCTGTTAAATTGGCATTCCATGATGCACACCTTCCCAACACGATCACTGAAGACAGAGAAGGTACATAAGCAAATGTGGTGATGAACACTGATGGTGCCCGGCTATCAAAAGATTAAGCATCTGGGGTCTTAAAGGCTTGAAGGTAAACAAGCAGCCATCTAGCTGAGAAGCAACAAAGCCCACATGGAACAAACACACCAGCCTGTGTGACCACAAGGTGTTGATAGGATCAGGTATCAGGCATCAAAGAACAAAAAATCCTAATAATTGTGAATGAGGGGGAGTGTGGAGTGGAGACCCAAAGCCCATCTGTAGGCAATTGGACATCCCCTTACAAAAGGGTCTCAGGGAGGAGATAAACCCATCAGGGTGCAATATAGCCCTAATGAAACATACAACTTTCCTCTAGTTCTTTAATGCTCCCCCCCCCCACCCCACTATCATGGCCCAATACTACCTTACAATTCCGGCTAGACCAGATTTGTACACTGGTACAGATAAGAGCTGGAAACACAGGGAATCCAGGACAGAGAAATCTTTCAGGACCAATAATGAGAATAGCCACACCAGGAGGGGAAGGGGAAGGTGGGGGGAGAAAAGGGGAGCCGATCACAATGATGTACCTATAATCTCCTCCCTGGGGGATAGACAACAGAAAAGTTGGTGAAGGGGGACATTGGACAATGTAGGACATGAAAAAATAATTTATAAATTATCAAGGGTTCTTGAGGGAGGGGGTGTGGGGGAGGCAGTAGAAAGCAAATGTTTTGAGAATGATGATGGCAACAAATATATCAATGTGCTTGACCCAATGAGTAGATGGATGGATTGTGATAAGAGTTGTATGAGCCCCCAGTAAAGTGATTTAAAAAAAGAATGACAAAAAAAAAGACAGGAACTTAACAGGGAATGGAGTAACATGGGGATGAGAAACAACCATTACCTGCAGGACAGTAGGGATCGGATGATTCCCAGGGAAAGCATGCCTGGCGTAGTGCGATACCACTGCTGAACTGCAGCCATCCCGGCAGACATTACTTGCGGAAGGAAGATGAGCATGAGCCTCTTTAGAGAACCTGGGCAGAGCCTCATGACACATGGAACTCAACTATTGGTCTCTCCAGTGGACAGCCACCTGTCAGCCTGCATTTCATCTGGCAAGGGGAGCAGGTTGGCGATGAATGACCAGGAAACAAGTATTTAGATGACTTTTAATGTAATGCTTCACTGAAAAGGAAGCCATTGGATCTAAGGATCATTCAGACCCCCACCAGAACATCCCTGCCCGATGCCCTGGTGTCAGAGGGGTTTACATATTGGACTGCTCACCACAGGTTTGGCAGTTGAAACCCACTAGCCACTAATCACTGAGCAGAAGGATGAGGCTTTCGGTTCCTCTAAAGGTGTGCAGCCCTGGAAGCCTAACCTGCCGTGTTGCATAGGCTGGTTATGAATCCGATGGAGCCGATGGCAGGGAGTGAGAGAGTGCCCTGCTGCTGCTCCTAAAGATGGAAGGTTCGAGTCCGCGTGGACGGGCCACCGCAGAAAGGCCCAGTAACCTGCTTCCCCCCAAATCAGGGATGGAAAACCGTCAGGAGCACTGTCCCAGTCCCAAACACACAGGAGTTGCCATGAGCTGGACTTGATTGGATAGCCGCTGGCCATTAATGACTTCATGCGACGTCTCTTTATTGAGTGTGTCATATGGACCGCTGATAGCTAAGCATGCCCTTGGGAGCAGATGCACTCTGTCACTTCCTGGCTCGCCATGCGTTGGGGTTGGCTAGGTGGTAGCTGGCATGGCCATGGCTCCCCATGTGTCGGGTTTCTCTCATTGAATGTAAGGAACACACCGGTAGGGCAGTTCCAGCTTTGGCGTCGACATCTCCAGGCCTGCAGTTTGCCGGATGGTGTCACCATAGTCCATCCCTGGAGAGGAAGGGCTACAGCTTCCTCACAGGAATTCTTGAGGAATGCTGCAGGGCTTGTAGCTTCCAACCTCTCATCTGCCCGGGGTCCACGTCATCTCGCCAGACACAGAGGCAGAGAAACTGAGAGTTGCTGTCTGCACAAAGAACCCCTGGCAAATTCCTTGTTGTGAGCCGGCTTCCTCATGGTATAAGGAGCCTGCTGGGGCTGTCGGTTGGCAGTTCAAATCCACCTGTTGAGGCTGTCTGTTTCCATTAAGATTTGCCACCTTGGAAAGCCCACACGGGATCACTGAGTTGGAATTGACTTGATGGCAGTGGGTGGGATTTTTTTGGCTGACATTTATAGGGTTTATTAGGAAGTGAGCAGGTTACAGTTCTTTTGAGAAATGCTCAGGATCCAGTTGTTCAGTAAGGAGAGTTTTTTTCTCTGCTATTTCTGCAGCCAGGCCCTGAACCACTTATCCTGACCGTTGGCCTGGGTTGGGCAATGTTACAAAGCTCTTTTAGTACTGCCAATGAATGCCCAAAGGGCTTGGTCCTCTGCTGTAGTTTCAACCTGGACGCACTCAGGTCCACCCCACTCTTCCAGCAAAGCCAGCTCCTCAAATTAAGTGCCCTGAGGCACCCCACTCCACAAGCCACCCTTTTGCCCAGAGTACTCAGCTTTATTTGCTCTGTGGAGTGGGCAGCCCACTGTTCCTGGTTCTGCTGTTGCTGCTTTGCTGCTCCTCTGGTGACAAAACTGTTTCCTGGATCAAGGAGATTCATTCAAGGTGCGCGGACCTAGGAGTACCGAACGCATGCTCCATTCTTGACTCTTCCTTCTTGCTGGTAGTAAAATCTCCCTTTCTGCTGATACGGCTCCTTTGGCAATCACAATTAATTCTGTTCATAATCAAAGGTGAATCATATAACCCAACCAGTATCTTTCTCTACTTTCTCTTACCCAGAACCATCAGTCAAAGGCCATTTGGTGGGGCTGATGGAGCCTATGTCTGGAAGAGGCACAATCAATAACTAACTTCATCCAGGCAGTGCACTCACGTTATACAAATGATACTATAGCCACACATGCATGTTTAAATACTCGATTCACGTGTGCACAAAAATACACTCAATGAAACAGTATCACAGTTGATCGATCAGTTTATTATCCAAATTACATTTTTGTGTTAGGCTGGGTTGACTACAGAAACAAATCCAGAGACATTCATATATATATATATATATATATATATATATGAGAGAACTACATCAAGAAGTAATTATATATCAAGCAAACAATCCCAGCCCAGTCCAGATCACATCTTCAGTCCGATACTCGTCCCTAAGACCTCCTTCAGAGTCACGCAGCCACATGCAACGAGGCAGAAGGCAGGAAGATCACAGGCCAGTGGGCTTGGTTTTTAGTTTTGCTCATGCTGGAGAATTCCTGATGCCAGCAGGAGCTGCTACCATGGTTACAGCCATTAAGAGTCCATCTTTCCGCTGGCCAATCAAGATGCTGCATCCAGGGAAAGTCTGACGCAGCGAATGCTGTGGGTCAGAAGTGCCTACGGGTTTCCTTTGAGGAAGCCAGCTGTGGGGTACAGCTGTCGGCTGGGCAGACAACACCTCCCGTAAAAGGATGTTCACTTCCGTCGAGTTGAGGCCGACTCCTAGTGACCCTACAGGCAAGGTCGAACTGCTCTGTGAGTTTCCAAGACTGGAACTATTTATGGGAGTAGAAAGCCCCGTCTTTTTCCTGTGGAGCGGCTGGTGGTTTTGAACTTCTAAGCTTTCAGATCACAGCCCAACTCGTAACTTCTAGGCCTCCATCAAAGATGTCTAACTCTGAAGAAGGAGACGGAGGGAGAAGCTTTTTTGTTCTGACACCTGTTCTTTTTCATGTTGTCAAGAGCAGAGATAACATTTATGTAAATGGTAAAGGAATCCTAGTGACGCTGCCTGTTGGGTAATCACTGATCCCGCTAACCTGCAGAACAGCAGTTCAAACCTGCCCGTTGCTCTGTGCGAGAAAGATGAGGCTGTCTGCTCCTGTCAAAATGTCCAGCCATTGATGGAAGTGGGTTGGGTTGGGTTGAAATGGTGAAAGTTCCGGTTGCTTTGCAGAGTGCTGTGAGTTCAGATCAAGCCACAGTGGCCGTGGGGGAATGAATGCTTGGCTCTTGATTTCTTTGGGGATGATTAACATCTCCTCTCTTGCAGCTGCCAAGTTGGCATGAGGGATGGTGGCATGGTCCTGAGCCGTGTCCGTGCCTGGTTGCCTATGGCACTGGTGTGATCCATAGGGTTTTCATGGATGGCTCTTTGGAAGTCGATCGTCAGGCCTTTGCTCCTAGTCTGTCGGAGTCAGGAAGCTCTGCTGAAACCCGTCCAGTGTCATGGTAACACTCCAGCCTCCACCGACTGACAGGAGGTGGCTGTGCATGAGGTGGTCCGGTGGGGGAAGGCTCACCTTCCTTGCAGCAGACGCAGGTTTGAATCCCAGCCAGTGCACCTCTAATCTCAGTGGACACTTTCATTCTCAAAACCCAAAGGAGCAGATTCACATTCACATTGCAACAGCTCCGACTCCTTCTGTGTCAGTTCTGTCTCGGGCAACGTAGAGAGCTGGAGGAGCAGGAGAGGCCGCAGGTCCACTAGGAGATCACCTCTTTGCTCTCTGGGTTCCCGTGGTTTCACTGCCTCTGGAAGCTCTTTGGGATAGCTTGGTGTGAGGCGGGACAGGGGCCCACTAGTGGCCTGACACTGAGCTCACTGCACGGAGACAGCCTGAGTAGCTATAGGCCATTTCAGGGGAGGGTGTTTGTTCTAGAGCAGTGGTTCTCAACCTGTGGGTCGTGACCCCTTTGGGGAATTGAACGACCCTCTCACAGGGGTCATTTGATTCATAACAGTAGCAAAATGACAGGAAGTCACCACAAAAATAATTTCATGGTTGGGGGTCACCACAACATGAGGAACTGTATGAAAGGGTCGCGGCATTAGGAAGGATGAGAACCACTGTCCTAGAGCATCCTGATGTGTAAATTCCAAGGACAGGGTTCTGGACACTCTCATCAAAGGTGGACTAAAGGGCAGGTGAGGGGCTCGGCCTGACCCCCAGGAACCTGCTGGACTCGTGAAGGATCTACGGGAGGGAGTTTTGCTGAATGCCTTGCTCAACGGGACCCAGAGGGCTAGAAAAGCAAGACTATGGGCTTGGTGTTCCCAAAAACAGGAAGGGAGAAATGAACTTGTCAGGAGTTGTTCTCTTAATTTGAAGCAGGGAGTTGGGGGAGGAGTAGGAGGAAAGAATATTACTAAACAGATCTTTTTTTTAATTAAAAAAATATTGCAAACTGTTCGTTTCAAACAAGCAAAGCACTACATAAAAACATTGCCGAACAAATCATTGCTCACCGGGTCTTGACAGTCAGCAGGCTGAGGAGCCATGGGAAAAGCGAAGTGTGCTGGCAGGACTGGGGTGAGAGGTCCCTTAAAGGCAGTAGATGACACCCCTGCTCCCTCCCAACACCACGCCTTTCAGGTGCGAACAGGCCTGGGTCCCAGTTGCTAAAGATCCCGTTTCTGGGTGTTACGCCTCAGAGGTCACCGACGGAGCCAAGAGGCCATGTCTTCTTTCAGTAAAGCTCCTGCTTTTTTTTTTTTTTGCTTGTTTACTCAAAAATGTTTACCAGCTTCGCAGAGGCCTGATATGACGGACTGATGGTTATCATGTGTGTTTTGAGTTGCGTGAACTGCCATGGTGGCTAACCACTCCTCCGGGTGTCACCAGAATGACTGTGCAACATTCCCTCCTAGGTGTGCCAGTGGCATGATGAGTAAGCACTCGCTGCTAACTGGAAGGTTGTCAGTTCGAACCCAGCCAGGGCTCCACAGTAGAGAGCCCTGGCAATCTGGTCCCATGAGGATGACAGCCGAGGAGACTCACTGGGGCCACTGTGAGTTGAGATCAGCTCCACAGCACCTAGAAGCAACAACAACATCATCAACTACACAAGGTTCCAGATGCCAAATGTGCTTAGCTGTTTCTTAGATTGGATATTTGGATCATCACAAACCACGTGCTACACATATTTTATATCAGCTACTCTTCCCCCTTATTTTAGATACCAAACTAAAAACCAAACCAACAAGCAAAAACTCACTGCCATCGAATCGATTCTTACCGGTAGGACAGAGGAGCACAGCTCTGTGGGTTTCCGGGACGGCACATCCTATGGGAAGAGAGAGCCGCATCTTTCTCCTGCAGAGCAGCTGGTGGTTTCAAACTGCTGCCCTTGCAGTTAAGCAGCCCAACCTTAACATTCTTTTTGAAATAAGATGATAAAAGTGGATGAAGGGAATGGAACTCTTGCTGATCTTTGACCCTGGCTGTCATCAAAATCAGCCCTGGTGGCGCTGTGGGGGACATGCTGGGCCGCTCACCTCGAGTTCGGTCATTTGAAGTCTCATCCTCTCCGCGGGAGAATGCCGAGGCTGCCTGCTCCCGTGAAGGTCTGGGTCTCTAGGCCCCTGAGGAGCAGCTCTGCTCTGGCCTGCCGGTCTGCTATGTGTCAGAATCGACTCAGTGGCAGTGAATTTCCCATCAACTTCCTTTTTAAAACCCGTGCTGGATCAGACAGGAGCTGGCCAGTCATGCTTAATAAATGACGGAAGGATTGCCTACCTTTGGAGGGGCTTGGCAGGAGTGCTGAGTGGGGTGATAATAGCTCAGTTCCCAAGCTAAAGGTCGGACACTTCGTCTTCAGATACCGTTTTGAAAGGGCTTTAGCGAAAAGCCCACAGCATGTGTCCATCAGAAGAAATGTTTTCAACGATCTCCGAAGGAAGGGATCATTAAAAAAAAAAACACCCTCTCCCTCAGCTAGCGGTCTTGGGGCCTGATATCTATTTGGGGGGGAGGGGGCGGGTAAAGACAGTCTTTATACATTGAACCACAGGGCTAATACACTCTTGGCTGCTGCTGGACAGCTCGGAGGTGAGTCCACTTAGCGGTGCCTTGGAAGAAAGGCCTGGCAGTCTGCTTCGCAGAAATACACAGCAGCCGTTGAGGGCTCCAGAGCAGAGTTCGCAGGCGGCACACCACTCAGGCCTGCGTGAGTCATCAGGCACTCGCCGGCTGCTAGTTGTTTGGGTTTGGAAATGCTGCCTGCACAGTGAGGACTCAGTAAACGCGTGGCTCAGCCAGAGCCCGCGGGCTTGTCATTGAAAGTTAAACCCGAAGCGAACGTTGCCTGAGTCATGGGGTCACCATGCGTGGGACCGGTCTGCAGCTCACAGAAGTGGAAATTTCGGCTGTTTCCCCAAACCAAGTTTTCTGAAATTGAGGTCTGCTTCTCCTACCGGTCCCATCCCTGCCAATATTTGCAAAACACGGTCACTAAACACTGTTGGGCATCAAAGGGCGGGGGAGGAGGGAAACACACACACACACACACACACACGCACGCACACACACAAACAACCAAATGGCCGATCGCCACATCGCAGCCCATGTGGGAAAGGACAGCAGACTTCTTCACAGAGGGGCTACGTCATGGGGGAAACGGTGTGCGCGGAGCCAGAGACTTGTTAGAGACTCGCGGCTTAATAAGTGAAGGAGACATTTGATCTGAACCACAAACATGCCTCGAGCGTGAGGTCATTGAGACTCCACACCTTCAAAACAAAAGGTTTCTCTTCTTCAGCGTTTCTCTCTCTCTTGCGCGCGCGCTCTCTCTTTCTGGATAACCACGTCAGGTTTTCCTGGCTGCGTCGGGCGGGAGCCTGGCTGCAGCCATTAAGCTGTGTGAGAACAGTGAACAGCAAGGATCGTTTGTCTGCTCTTGTCAACAAAAGCCTGTTTTACTAGGAGCAGTGACTGCGCAGGTTTATGCAGAGGGGGGTGTGCAGTCCCGGGGAGCAGCAAGCTGCTGGAACCGTACACAGTGACTTGGCTCTTCTGGGGCCCCATGGTTGGTTCAGGGGACACCCTCCGTGTGTGGAGTTGTTCCTGCAGTGGGAGCCTGACTCTGCCCCGCCCTCCTCTTTCTTTGGGGTCGACACAGCCCCTGAGTGTCGAAGTGCCAGTGCAGGGCCTGATGAAATGACAGGCATGTTGCTTTCCATCCATCCTAGCAAGACTTGAGTCCCCCTGATGGAGGGCACGGATCCACGAGGGCACTCATACCTCGTTCATGCTCCCAATACTGGGATGCCAATAAGAATGAGTCCGGTGGGCCGTGGGACTGGGTGCGAGTCAGGAGCCCAGAGGAGGAGCTGGGGGTAAGTGCAGTCTTCTGCTGTTTGGCACTGCCTGGAAGGGCTGCCCGGCTGCATGAAGCATCCCGCTCACTTCCGGCATGGCTGCGGGCGCCAGTTAAGACGCTTGCTGCTGCTAAGAGTCTCACGTGAAGCTCTACGCAGTGGCCCACGTGGGATCTGGCCTGTGTTTTAGCAGATACTCCCCAGCGTTCCCTGTTCAGTGGCGGCCCCGCCGTGTTCTTGTTAAGTCCTAGGGGTGAGCCTTCCATGGCTGACGGAGGCAGGCCTGGCTGGTGCCATGGGGAATGTTGGTGATGGTCCCCTGTGAGATCGCCCCACTCTTTCCAAAGGGGACAAGCAGGACCTGGGCCGGCGGAGCCAGTGAGGGCTAACAGAGCTGTGCTGTGAGCACGACACAGTCTATTGCTAGCTGTGTGACCTTGAACAAGACACTCAACCTTCTAACCATTATTAAGGATACAAATACAAACAATAGATAACCATAACAATAGCTTAACGCCAACTGAGCTCCCACCCTGAGCTGCGCACGGGGCTGAGCATGCTGGCCAAGAGGACAGTCTCCTTGAGTCGTTACCACAATGCAGTGAGGCCCATCGGGTGTATTCGAAGGGAGAAATAGAGACCCAGAGAGGTTAGGAATATTGTTCGTGGTGATAAGCAACTCGCACCCAGTAGTATCACCTGGGAAGGTTCTCTCTGGTCACAGTGGATTTTTTTTGTAAAAGCAGTTTCACTAAAACCTTGTATTTTGTGATGTCCGATTTAAGAGAACAGTGTGTGGCTGTGAAGTTTTGTTTCCTGATCGGGAAAAATGCCGCAGAAACTGTTGTGTTGTTGAACACAGCTTATAAGGACAGGGCTGTGGGAGAAACTCAAGTGTACGAGTGGTTTTCTCCTTTCACAAAAGGTGAGATGCTGATGGATGACAAACCTCATTCTGGACATCCGTCAACTTCCGGCATGGATGAAAATGTCGACTCATAGTGCATTTGGAGTTGGTTCCACCAGGTCAGACTGTTCATCAAGCTTTCCATTTAGAAGTTCTGAAAAGATCGTGTAATGGTGCGTGACAAAAAAGGTCTGATTTGTGGCAGATGGGGAAGTAGTTTTGCCACCATGACACTGCACCTGCTCAGGCAGCCATCTCAGTGTGCCAGTTTTTGACAAAAAACAGCATGCCTCTCTTGCCCCACTCACCTGACCTCTCTCCTTGGGACTTCTTTTTGTTTCTGTGAATGAAGAGGGACGTGAAAGGACAGCGATTTGATGACATAGAAGAGGTGAAGAAAAAAACTAGGGAGGTGCTGTCAGCCATCCAAACAGATGAATTTGAAAAATATTTCCAAGAATGGAATTGCAAATTTGACAAATGTATTAAGTGTAACGGAGAGTACTTTGAGGGTGATACGATTGTTTAAAAAAATTTAAATCCATAGCTTTGAAGAAAAAAATTTTTTGAGGGGGGTACCCCCTCATATGTGGCAGTCTGTAGACTGGATCTTTGGACCCATTGTTCCTTCCTCTCTCTCCCTCAATGTCTTAACATGATGTTCTGTTTGCCAAGTTCCATACCTCAGAAAGATCTCCACAGTTGACTCATGGTTGGCTTCTATGTAACCTGTCTTAGTTGGGGGCTGGGGAGGTGGGTCTGTTTGGACCTTGGTTTCTAACATTCTAATTCATCTCTGGTCCTTTTGGTTTTCAGCATTTGGTGTTAGGTAGAGTGAGAAAACAGAACAGGATGACAGCAAGGAAAGAAAAGACTGGGGGCATTTCAGAGAAGAACAATTTCCCTTCAGGGCTGAATAAGGAGATGGAATCAACAGGAAGACCCACAGAGGTTCAGGGAGTCTCTTTAGTCAATGTCTTGCAGCTCCTAGTCCCGGTTTGTGTAGCTGGGGCCCAGCAATGACAACAATTCTTGGAGGGGAAATCTTTGGAGATGTCACTCAGGGGCATCACATAAGCCCCGGGGACTTCATGGTTCAGCAACAGCTGGGGGCTGGGGGTGGGTTTGAAGGAAGTTCAACTCTCCTTCGTGTTGGCAAGTCCGAGGGGGTGCTTGAGCAGGAGGGACCAGTCCAGGCATGAAGTACAGGCCTTTCTGGAGGGGGCCTGGTTACTGTCTGCATTGGGGGCTTCTCTGCATTGATGATACCTAGCCGGAATGTTTGTCTTCCAATGGAGGCTTTCAAAAGAGTAGCAGCAGCTACCCAAGAGCACCCGCCTGCCCTTGTCTTCTGGTTTTGAAGATTGAGGGCAGTCCACCGTGACATGCTATCATGCTGTCTGCTCATACCACTTCGTTGGCCAAACCACGCCGCCTCTTCTTTAACACAGGTGTTCTTGACATGTGACGCTTTGTAAAGTGGTGCTGCTAGAGGGGCTGTTGATGGTACGCCAGAGCGGAACATCCACGGACCCAACCACAAACCTCTTTTGCCCACATGCTGATTTCACTGGAGATCTATGAAGATTAACAGTCTGTTCTTGGGGATGGCCAAAGGTCCCTGGGTAATTTTAACCTATCACTTATTTACATCTCAGTGCCAAACGCTTAGTCACCAGTGAGTAAATGACATTTAGGAGAAAACAACAAAGAGAGAGAGGGAAAAGCAGGTCGTTTCTAATCTTAGCTAAGTTTTCTCTGCTGGCTCCTCCCACTTTCCCCTCCTGATTCCAGAACCTTCTGTTGATTAGTAGTATTAACAACGTCGTGACAGTAGCGATAACAATAGCCATTGTCTTGTAGGAAGGAGGAGCCCTGGTGCATAATGGTTAAAGCGAGAGGCTGGCAACCGGAAGCTCAGCAATTTGGACCCACCAGCCACTCCTCAGAAAAGGATGTGGGGGTCTCCTCCCGTGCAGATTCCAGTCTGGCAAACTCTATGGGGCAGTCCTACTGTGGGACAGGGTCACCCAGGAGCCACGATCATCTCCATGGTACCAGGTTTGGTTTGGTTTTGAAGTAGCTACCTGGTGGTAGACCATATAGAATGCTTAAAACTTTTCCTGCATATATTCGCCCTACAGGTGAGAGATGATGACCTATATTCTAAGTACATTGAGATCCAGAGAAGTTATGCACCTTGCTCAAAGTCACACAGCAGAGTGAGGCAGGAAACTTAGGATCTTGCTAAAGCTAGACTCTTTTGCTTCATATGTTACGTTTTTTTTCCCAAATTGTAAAACAATTGAAGCACATGATTTCCATATCTTGTCTTCTATAAAAAGAACGCTTTGAAAGAAGTAAATGGTTCCTCTGGATTTCTGGTTGTTGTCTGGCACCTTGCCCATAGTTGATCAGCGGGAAGAGTTTAACAGGAACATGATGGCAATCATAGACCTTGATGGGTTTTGCAGGTGCCCTTCTGTTTGATATCCTTTAGCCTCCATTAGGGTCACTGGCAGGAGATTGTTTAACAAGGTTGTCGATGAGGATAATCAAACCATTTCATAGTATTTTCCATAATGGTAAAATCTTGCCTTTCCAAGGCCTGAGAAAGCCCTCACCTGGACGAACGGTGGAATGATCTTTACCTTGGCCATCCCATTCTGGTCAATAGCTGCGCTCATCAGAATGGGAAGGTGTAACTCTTGCGGGCCTGGACGTTTGCTTCTGAGAAATTTGCTTCTCAGGGAAGCGTAGTGCCTGTTAGGGTTTGCTTCATCCTGATGGGTTTTCTTTGGTTTGGGTTTGTATTTGTGTCAGCACGGTATGGGCAGGGCCGTCAATCTCAGGACTTGTTTTTTACCCCAATTCTGGGAGGTTTCTCCACATGCTCCTAGCCACCCTCTAGAACAGAGAGTCAAACTGCCCCTCAGGGTTTCTGAGACGACAGCAGCGCTTCTCCACCTTCCTCGTGCCGCGACCCTTTCATACAGTTCCTCATCTGGTGGTGACCCTCCGACTATAAAATTATGTTCGTTGATACTTCATCACTGTCATTTTGCCACTGTTATGAATCGGGTGACCCCCTGTGAAAGGGTTGTTCGACCCCCAAAGGGGTCGTATCCACAGGTAGAGAGAGCCGCTGCTCTACATTTTTATGGGAGTAGACAGCCTCATCTTGCTCCCTCCGAGAGGCTGATGGGCTGGCAGGCACGGTGCACGTTGTGATGCAGCTCAAAGCTTGTCCCCCGCATCACAAGCCCTCTTTCCTCCAGATGTTCAGGTTACAGTGCCCTCCATTCTCTTCTTGTAGAATTGCCCTTAGACCGAGGTTGGATCTTCTTAGCCCACTTTCCATTCGTTTGCCAGTATCATCGGGTTGGTGATGATCCCTGCGTAGCTTTCAGGAGCGGAGTTCTCAGAAGTGGGTTGCCTGGCTTTCTGTTGAAGCACCGCGGATGAGCTCAGACATTCAACCCTTACCGAGACTGTTAGGTAGGGACTCCCCTCGCTCTCTGAATTGAACCGTCATGTTTTTAAAGACCAGTCCGTTCTTCCTTCCGGGTAAAGAACTGCAACACCTTCCTCTAATTCACGGTTTCTTCTGAATGTGCCAGGCCTAGCTGGATCACATCCGTTGGGGTTCTCAGAGCCCCTGAGTGGGGCCAATGGTTAAGGGATCGCCTCTAGCTTACAGTCAGCGTGAACCCACCCGGAAGTGCTTCAGAAGACAGGGCTGGAGGTTGGTTCTGAAAGGTCACAGCTATGGAAACCTCATGTCTCCGTAGGTCTACTCTGCCCAGGTGGGTCGCCCTGAATCAGGATGTGCTCAATGGGGACTAAAAATAAGGCCACTTTCCTAATTCAGCGGAAGACACGTTGAGTCTCCAAGTTCAATCGCTTCGTCTTTTTCATCTACCTGTTCTTACTCTCCTTTTGGAAGTTTGACCAATTCAAGCCCGTTTTGTTTCTGAATTTCTACCTAGGCCTGTTTATTTTTAGTCCCTATCTGCCGGTTCTGCAAGACTGCTGTCATTTGGGGCTGGATCTGCAAGTGGATGGCTGATTTTACAGTCGTAGAATCAGATCCTTGGGTGCGTGCCGTTTGGGAGTGCAGACTCCTTTTGAATGGGGACGATTTTTTCTTTTGAGTTCTGTTTCTCTTCTCTCATTCTCCCTCCTTGACTAGTGTTTTTGTGGCTTGCGGGTCCCTTCACCTGGGGGACCTCTGGTGGGATAGCGGTAATGCGCTGGGCTGCTAACCTCAAGGTCAGCAGTTTGAAATCACCAGTTACTCTTCAGGAGAAAGACAAGGTTTTCAGTTTCTGTAAATAGTTACAGTCTCTGAAACCCACCCCAGCAGTTCTACCCTGAAGTATAAGGTTGCTATGAGTCAGAGTTGACTTGAAGGCCGTGAATTTTTTTTTTTTGGGGGGGTATGTCACCGGACTCAGTCCTTAATTGAATCTTATAATGGTATTTCATGCCTTCCTGCTTTCTGTTGATGTTGGAAATATTACAGTTCTTGGAGCAAGCAGGCAGCCAACTCAATGTCTGCCTTTCGAAGATGTCTTCGACTCTGGGTACTTATCCCCCTCACCCCCCCACGCCCCCCAACTCCCTGAAGGCCAGCTCTTTCTGCATTCCTGTTTCTTTTCTGCCCCTGCAGGTGGACAGCTTGCCTGGGAGGGCAGTGGTAGCTCACTGGCGTGCCCTTCGGGACATGTCAATGTATGTGACGGGTGTGGAGGAGGGGATGGGTTTTCGAGCTTGGATTTGAGTGGCTGACTTGGCCCCACCAGGCCACTTTCACTTGGCCGTTTGTCTTCATTGTTTTAAACGTCTGTCCCCGGGACTGCCGCGGTGCACTGTCGCGCCACTGCTCCCCTGGCAGAATTGCTGTAGAAATGAAGGGGTTTACTCTGTTCCCGGTATGCTCTTGATTGGGCAACATTCGGACTACATTTCAAGCGCCCGCCGTCAGGGTAGATGTCAATGTTATCTCGCGTTCAGGAGACGGTATTAAGAAAGAAGTAAGTTTACAGAAATTACTCCCCAGCAGCAACCTTCAGAAGGCGTGACATTTGATCTGATGTGTACTCAAGTGTGAACCTGGCCTTCGCCGGCACACGTGCTGTTATGAAAGAGCTGCGGGGGGTGGGGAAGGGGGGAAGAAGTCCTCACCGTTTCTTTTCTTTTGATTTGAAATGGCAAGTGACACGCGGTGAAAACCTTCCTGTGACCAAACGTGGTTCTGAAAAGACCGATTCTCGTCAAACTGCAAGCAACTTTAAAAACAAAAACAGTTGTAGCAGACCCACATGGGTCAACTTGGCTGCGTGCAGAAACTGGACGGCGCACAAGGAGGCCAAAGAAAGGATCCAGGTGTGCCGTGGTGTCATCTAAGACCATGGACGGCCCCCCGCAGACTGCCAGCGGAGCGAACAGATCTTTCTTGGAAGAAGTATAGCTAGAATGCTCATTAGAGGCAAGGAGGCGAGGGGTCATCTCATGTATTTTCGACATGTTACCAGGAGAGACCTGTCCCTGAAGAAGGACATTCATGCTTAGTAAAATAGAGGGTCAGCAAAAAAAAAAAAAGAAACTCAGGGAGATGGATGGACCCAGTGGCAGCCACAAGGCGTGCCAACATCACATCTGTGGGTGATGCCCAGTGGGGCGGCGGGTCCTTCTCATGGGTCACTATGAGTTGGAACCGAGGCTACAGCACTTGACAACAGCAACAATGATCCCAAAGCACCCAACGATCCAGGCTTCGGGGCCCTTGGGAGTGGACTTCCAGGACTTTGGGCTGCAAGGTGACAGTGCTGTGGACACTTGCCTCTGGTCCTCGCTGGCTGCCGGCCAGCCTCCTTCGTAACTCACTTGCCACTGGAAGTGGCGGCTGCCTCCAGCTCAGACCCTGGGCTCCGTCTGGGGCCTTCCATGGGAACCAGCATAAGTGAGACGGCTTGCTGTCCTTTCTTTATATGCAGTATGCTGGATGGAAAGCTACTGTGCTATAGAACGCTTTATACCAGAGAGGATGGCTGCCTGGCAAGATGCTTACCCACAGCATGCTTGGTCAAAGCAAGCTTCCCGCTTCTCCATCCGGGCCTGTCTCCTGGTCTCTTGTTTGGAAAGAGCCAGCATTTGTGTCTGCTTGGTGAGATTTTCCATGCAGGTACGAACATGGGCGTGCCCTGATGGTGCCAGGGTTAAGAGCCCCGCTGAGACCCGAAGGTCTGGCAGTTCGAACCCACCGTCTGCTTTGCAGAAGAAGACCTGGCCAAGGGCTTCTATACAGAGCACTGCTGCTGGTGGTGGTGGTGGGGTTTTGTGCCCGATGTCCACTCCCAGGGACCCTACGCAACCTAGAAAGCCCCAGCAGCCAGTTCTACGGGGCCACACAGGCTCCCTGAATCGAAATCAAGTCCACGGTGTCTCACACGTGTCTGAGCATGCTCTCCAGGCCCAACGGTTTCTTTGGGGGCTTATTCCCAGGATATGCAGATGCAGGGCTTCGAGGAGCTCGCGGAAAAATGCAACTGAAAACGAACAGGATTTTCCCATGAACTTTCAGAAGCCCCCTCGTGTAGTTGCCTAGCGGTTTCCTTTGTGAGAGCAGCAGTTCACCATGGCGACATTCTCCTTGTCCCCCCGGCAGCGCTCTGTACAGGGGCCCGCCATGGCCCCGGCTTGCTTGCTTTAGCCTCGAGGGACTGGAACTTTCTGTATTTTGGCTCACCTCGCTGGCAGATGCTGCAGCCGCATCTTCCAGAAGCTCACTGTCTGAAACCTCCCTCTCACACTGGGGAGCCCCGCACGTAAGGGTGTCTTTTCAATTCTGTGTTCTCAACAATAGGTGGCACCAGCCATTTCTCTATTGGGGCTCTACGGAGCATCATCATTTTGGTCCTTTTTCACTCCCTATCACCAGGCTCCCATGGTATTTCCAAGCCTGAAAACACAGAGGCTTGCACACGCACACGCACACATATGCACACGCACACCGGAGGTCCAGACGAGTGTTCTAGCCAGCACTTTAGATGCCGCTGGCTCACCCCGTCCCATCTTTGTGGTGGCCACCAACACCGAGTCCTTGACCCATGAGCCTAACACCAGTGGCCCTCACGTTCGCACCCAGTCCTGGCTATGCCTGCCCAGAGGTGTCATGGCAGAAGGACGTTCCTTCCGGTTCCCTGTGGCTGGTTTTGTGGAAGTAACTCGAGTCCGCAGGAGTAGGGTGGTCTCTTACCCACACAGGCATTGCAGGTGGGTCTCTTGGGCATGCCTTTGCTGGAGATATGGTCCTGGGCCACACCCGTGGAGTGCATGTTTGCCTTGAGGTGTGTTACCTGCCACCGTCATTGAACCTGCCCCTTCTGAGCTGCCTCTTTGCCGCCTGCAGCTCAGCTCGGCCACCACCCCACTCAAGCTTCCAGCCCACCATGGCCAGTCTCTTCAGCACTGAAAGCACAGGCCACTTCAAAGTAAATCCATCAGTATCTCTTGAGAGAAGGTCCTTCTTACCTACATATGCTACCCAGTTACTGCTCCATCCTTGTCTTTCAGAGTGACGTCTTTGGTTTCTGTTGTCATTGACAATAATAGGAGTCGTCGGGGGAGGAGGGGGCTGCACAAAAGGTTCACTGATACCCTCTTAGACTAAAGGTTGTCAGTTCAAATCCACCACGGCACCTCAGAAGACCAGCCTGAGGTTTCTGAAAGATTCGTCATGGAAAAGTCAACGGAGCAGGTCGACTTGGATGCACACGGAGTTACCATGGGCCAGAACCACAGGATAAAGGCCAGAAGCAATCAGTCTGCCCAGGTCGGACTTTGGTCACTGTATAGCTCTCTGACCCTCATGCCTCCTCCCCTTTCCTATTCTCTCTAGGACTAGGAGAATATCCTCCTGGCTTGACGGCAGATCTTTGGTAGAGCGGCCCTCCACCAAGCTTTCCAAGTTAAGAAACTGGGTTGTGATCCCAACCAACTCTATAATCCCACACAGGTGTCACACGGGTGACCTGTACCTGTATAGGTACGACACAGGTACTCTGATGCCACCAGTGAGTTGTCTGCAATGGCGGTGTCCACAGAGAGCCCTCAGGAATTAGGCAACCGAAGGAGGGCCCATGACAGTCGATAGGGTGGGTTTTTTTTTGTTATTGAATCAACATGGGTTCCCTCTTTCTCTTCCTTCCTGAAAGGCCCTGTTTGCAAAGTTGCCCCTGTTCATAGTTCATTAGATGTGCATTTCTTCTCATGACGAGAGTCCCAGCGTGGGACACCTGCTTAACCCACTCAGCTGCTCACACAGGTTGGAGGTTTGCTTCTAGCCGCAGACTTGGATGAAAGGCCTGGTGATCGACTTTTGAAAACCCTGTGAAGCACGGGTCTGCCCCGACACACGTGAGGTGGTCACGAGTCGGAATCCAGTGCAAGACAACTGCTTTGGCATGGGTTGGTGTGGGTCTTCTCATAACGACATGCCATGCCCCGGGACAACAGCGGTTCAGAGTCTCCCATGGTTCTGTCTGCGTGGACTTGGCAGACTCTACATGTAAATAAGGAACAAAGAATGATTCTCCAAGCAAATGACAACGCTAATGCTGCTCATCCCTATGGCCAAGATATTGGAAAGCCCAGTTTTCCCGAGGATCCAAAGCATCAACTGTTCAGACAAGACACTTACATATGCATGGATTGTCTCCTGGGGCGGAATTAGTAATTCAAACCAGTGTACGTTTGAAGCTGATTAAGGGAACGGAGTCACCACATTTCTGGATAATGATTCAAATGTGCTGGACCATTACCCGTTACCCACAGATTCTGTAAACCTACGTTTGCATTCCGGCCAAGGCCCAGATGCTCTTTCTTCAGGTAGATGGCACCCTGAAGTCATCCTGCCATCACAGAGGGTTGAGGGAGGCAAACGCAGCTCGACCTTCTCCACCTTCTCCACCGTCCTTTTCCCTGAAGAGGTGGCGCCTCTGAGAAGCCCCATCTGTAGCCTTTGCCTCCAGCTCCCTTCTTCCTAAATTCATACTCGGAGGATGGACAGACTCTTGCTTGTTCAAGGTCTCCGGAGTTCAAGGTGTTGGCGTTTCACTTCCTCGTACGGTCCCAGTGCCAGTGGCTGGGGAATGAAATGGACTTGAGCTTCACGATTCTTTTCCTCGGATGTGTTGAAGGAGTGGGAGGTCATCAGCCTGGGGCGCGAGTGAGAGCTTTTCTCCAGCCTCCTTGTCTAGCTGTCCTCGTCTACGATGGGACGGTGTTGGTGGCCCCGGTGACTCAAGAGGCAGTTTTATTCGGTGTGATGACTTTAGCAGGCCACATGAAAGCATCCACACTGCCTGTTAGGTGGCAGGAGTGAGTTTTCCTAATGTCATCACTGCATTCCAATGGAGGAAATCAGTGACTCATGCCTCTCCTAATGACTGAGGAATTTTCCAGACCCTTGCTTGTCTAGTTCCCATCATCCGAAGGTTCCATTACCAAGTAGTCATTGACATGGTTTTGACGAGCTGGTTGGTACTGTGTCCAAATAAGACACCTGAGTCATCGGTTCTTGCAGCCGTTCAAAGAAGGGAACTCAATGCGAGGCTTACCGCTTTAGAGTTAGGGGAAAATACAGACTTGGAGGGAACTCAGAGAAAACAATAGCCAAGAAGGCAAAATCAAACCAAACAGGGCTCTTATCCCGATTCGCTCAAGTGGTCAACGTGAGCACACGGGGTCTGTTCTCGGAGCTTGTGAGCCAAGGCTCATCTGGGAAAAGGAAGCCAGTGAGGCTCCTGCCTGCTGGAACTGTCTGGTTGCATGGTTGAGACGGTGAAATGAGGTCACAGCTGACCAGGCAGAGCGAATGGGAGGGCACAGGAATATGAAATTGCACATGTAGATATTGATGAATGGGGTATGTTCTCCTGTGTACACTTTCACTAGAATTGAAGTTAAAACAGTAACTTACAGTGGAGAGCTAAGTAGAGATGATGGTTTAAAACTTAAGATGAGGGGCTATAATGATGCCCAACGTGGTGATTTATTATTTTATTTTAAAGATCATTCTACTGGGGGCTCTTACAGCACTTATAACATTCCTTGCTCCAAGTGGCAATTTAGTGACCCATGTAAATTAGATGGATCGCGGAAGAGGACACTGGGAGTGGGGTGCTTCGATACCCTTGTTGGGTCGGTATCATGACAGTGTTGGAAAATGCAAGTCACTCGACGGCATTATTTTTACGAACCTCTTATTGTGAATTGGGTGCAGGTTTACAGAGCAGCTCAGCAGTTTTCCGTTGAGCAACTCACACAGTTGGTTTCAACTCATCCATTGCAAACTCCCCACTCCCCAAGGTACCATCGCTTATCCCACTTCCTCCCTGTGCTTCCGGTTTCCATCCCTCCTTCTTTGCTAACCCTCTGTGCTTTGTCCTTGGACAAATGCTGCCCATCTGACCGGAAGTGGTTGGTTATTCTAATATGGGGTAGGCTTCTTTCCAGACCTGAAGGATGACTAAGGGCCATGGTCTTGGGTTTTCATTAGTCTCTGACTGGTAAGTCTGGTCTCTTTTATGAGTTGGGGTTTTGTTCCACATTTATTCCTCCTACTTTGTCCAGGACCTTCTTGGATCCTTTTCTGAGCAGGGGGTAGTGGCAGCTAGGCAGGACCTAGATAGGTCGCAGGGTGGTGGAGACTGCTGCTTGCCTGGTAAGGACAGATGGCCAGGTACTATCGATAGTTCTTCTGCTCTCGGTTTTGTGTGGACTAATGTTCACCAGGTCCATCAGACTAGTTGTTTCCATGTGTCTGGCCCTTGATCACATCTTTCCTCCAGACAGGGAGAGACCAGTAGTTCCACTGTCGCCGGCTGCTCAGGAGCTGCTCAAAGCCCAGCTGCTATTCACCAAAGGAGGTGGATATAAAGTATTGTTTGTGAATCACGTCGTGCCTGTCGATCTTGGTGTCTTGGTCCTGAGCCCCCAGTCCCATCCACCCCTTCCCTCCAGGTGTTTGATTATGTCTAAGAAGTCTCCGTACTTTCTCCACATTCATGGGTGCGCTTGTAGCAAAGGTACATCCACCTAGTCACATATCCACGGTCAAGTCTTGCTGACCTCCATATAAATACCATTCGGCACCTTTCACTTGTTTCTGGTGACAGGCGTTTGCAGGTTTTGTAGTGTCTTCCTGGCTGGTGGTTGTAAAAGGGTTGACATGATTGATTTTGGTCAGAATTTTCCAAATTGTGGGTCTGTTTTCGCTGTAGCACGTGTTGACGAAGCCTGCAGAACTATGGCTGAAAGGGATGGGGACCAGGTCCTACAATGAGGAATCTCCCAACATCTCTTATTAATGTATCTAGATGACCCTCCTCACAAAGTATGACTGCTGTAGTCAACAAGGTCGTCATAACCTATAGAAGAGCACCAAGATTACACACACACACACACACACACACACGCACACACGGGCGGGAGGCCTCCGGCACTATTGGCCACTCTGTAACCAAACTCGTTTGCTCACGTTCACGGGAAGTGACTTCGGCTGTGAGATGTGGTCATTCCAGGGCTTCCCGTGGCATTTTGAAGGCTGGATAAAACACACACCATTCATCGGGGCACTTAGATCAACCATGAGAAGAAAGTGGGGGCTCAGAAGCTAGAGAAAGTAAGAGTGAGCCTCTCGGAGATCCGGCAGTGAGCTGCGAGACGCTAGAGAAAGTGTCTACCTGCGCTCTGCTTGGGACGTGGGGGTGGTTTTGACTCAGTGGTGGGAATTACGGTCACCATCCAACTCTCAGGCTGCCTACAGTGGTGGCTGGCATGCCGGAAGCTGTGCCACTGGTAGTTCCTATGCCAATTAGATCCCCCCGGTGGACAAGTTACAGCAGAGCTCCCAGACGAAGCCAGATGAAAAAGCAAGGCCTGTTGACTTACTTCCCCAAACTAGCCAGTGAATAACTTGTGGATCCCAACGGAATATTCTCTCACCACATGCTGGAAGAAAAAGCCCTTAGGTTAGAAGGCCCTCAAAACACAATGGATCCAGTAGTGGACTAGTCCATGTCAACGATGGTGAGGCGGGCGCAGGACCAGAACCCATCAGCGACTAATCCCAATGAGTGACTCCTAGAGGGTAGACCTTAGAAGTGATGACGGCAAGAAGCCTTCTGATTGGTCCCACCCATGAGGCTAAGCAACTGGGCCAAAGTCACACATGGAAGATGAAGCCTGAGATGTCCAACTGCGAGTTTTGTGAGGACAAGCTGGGTTGGAGAGGAAGAAGAGGCCATGCACATGGTCCGCGCCTTCTCCAATCTGGGGAGTTAAAGTATTTGACCAGATTACCCACAAGCAACTCTGCATCTGAAAGTGAAGCCAGGTGACAAGTGTGAATGCGGGCGAGCTGAGACTCAAAGGAGCTATCTTTCTCTTTCCTGGAAAGACCCCAGATGATCGAAAGTGAGGGGTGTGTTTTTTCTACGTCCCGAAAGGACAGCCATATAAGAGTCACCATGGAGATGGAGATGCGGGCCCAGGGGTGTCACTGGTCGCTCACCTTCTGGCCTCAGCACAGCCGTGAACCGACACATGGGCTTTGGACATGCATTGCCTCGTTTCCATCCAAACAACGAAACGAATCTGATGCCTTCCCTCTCTAGCACACCACTTGCTGTACATGGTGAGACTTCAGCTCTTGCACCTCGGACTCGTTATCAGGAGGGGCCGGTCCCCGGAGAAGGTCATCGTGTTTGGTAGAGGGGTCAGCAGCGGGGAAGAGGAACACCCTCAGCGAGATGGAACGACAGTGGCTCCAACTACGCTGCACTCAACCACGGGCAAGGTTCCAGGGTCCTGAAGGGCGAGGCGGTGTCTCGTTCTGTTGTCTGCAGGGCCACGGTGAGTGGGGGCTGACTGGGTGGGATCTGGCAACAACACACCAGTGTGTAAAGATATCAAACAGAAACCACATTTAAAAGTCCATGGGCCAGCCTGGAACTGGTGGGGTAACGCATTTTCCTGGACTTGGAAGTGCCCAGACTTGGTCCTGGTGGTATTGTGATACTTTCTTCGAAATCACTTGACCTTCACCTCTGCAAACTCACCTCCTGAATCGTGCGCTTGTCGTTAGGTGGAGATACTGTGACTTGAAACATATGATGAGCTGCAGTGCCCCGGGGCGGCACAAACGGTTACGCGGGGAACAGCCATCATGGCCACCCTTGGCTGCTTCCCGGTGATCTGCGTCCAGAGATCGCGCCTTGAGAAGCCCCCGGAGCAGTTCTGCTATGCACACTCCGGGCACCTTGAGTCAGCTTGACTCCAGGTCAGCAGCCCACAGCCACAGCCGCGCTGTTGGGTTGAGCCAACTGATAGCTGGGTCTGTTTGTGTGGATCGTATGGGCTGCCTGTTAAGTGATTCACAAACGAAGAGGGCAGGCAAACATCAAGGGGGAAAGGGTGGGCCCATTCAAAGCATCTCATTTTCATCTGTCCTTGTGCCATGTGAGTCAGGGTAAGCCTTTCTGGAAGAGCTGAGTCACGAGCCCTTTTGGAGGGCCTGCCTTTTGATAAATGGGCAGTGGAGGGAAGCTTGGTGGGTGGACCAGTGGCCAGTGTGGGGGTTGTAGCAGTCGATGAGAAAGAAGGAGGTGTGTGTGCTACAGTGTCTGGACAAGTCACAGTTTATGTGTGGACAACACGTAGAGCTTGGAAATTGAGGTCACATGTTCCCTTACTGGCCCACGTGGAGAAAAGGAGGGAGGGAGAGGAAGCTGCAGACGACACTAGCAGTGGCTGGTGTTGCTGTCAGTCACCACCGAGTCCAGTCTGAGTCATGTTGGGTAGAACTCAAGGCCTCCTGGTCCACACCACCATGAGCAACCAGAACACTCTGGTAGAAGAGAGGATGGCAAGATTCTGGCTTGCTTACTTAGGACATGGTGATCGTTTCAGCTCTCTTGTTTACTGTTTCAACCACTGCCAGGCATCTCATGGAGGGCTTGTCTCCTTTCCCCTGACCATCTCCTTTCCCAGCCCTGACACACCTGGTCCAGCGACTGGTCCTGCCCCATGACGTGTCCAGGAAGCGAGCCAAAGCCCCGCCATTCCCCATTCTGCAGGAGCATTCTGTTTGTGTTGCTTCTGAGACTCATGGGCTTGTTCTTTGGATAGTCCGTCATACATCTAAGAGTCCCGGCCAACACCACAGTTCACAGGAAGCCATTCGTCTTCTTTCTTTTTTTTTTTTTTTTCAGAAATTGGTACAAATATTTAATTTCTTCATTTTTGTCATTAGTGGTTGGAAAATAAATTTGTATAATATTTATGTTAACTGGTTTTTAAAAAACATTTTATTAGGGGCTCATACAACTCTTATCACAATCCATACATATACATACATCAATTGTATAAAGCACATCCGTACATTCTTTGCCCTCATCATTTTCAAAGCATTTGCTCTCCACTTAAGCCCTTTGCATCAGGTCCTCTTTTTTTCCCCCTCCTCCCCACACCCCACACCCTCATGAGCCCTCGATAATTTATAGATTATTATATTGTCATATCTTGCCCTGTCCGGCGTCTCCCTTCCCCCCTTCTCTGTTGTCCGTCCCCCAGGGAGGAGGTCACATGTAGGTCCCTGTAATCGGTTCTTCTTTCTTTTTTCTACGTCCAGCTTTTGAAAAGACCCCAGGATGGGTCAGGGGGCATCTCTGCTCATGAAGACCGTAAAGAGCGTCTTCGGCAGCAGAGCTGCCCGCTGCAAGCCGGCAGATGGGTGGTGGTGTGCAGGAGTCCGAGTGGCCAGAAACCGAGGCATCCCTGGCCAGATGTCAACTCCATCTTCCAACAGCCAGAGAAGCTTCTTTCTCTTTTCCTCTCCGGTTCGGTTTTCCTTTCTCAGGGGCCACTGACTCCATCTGGGCATTGGTGGGATGGAGTCCGGAATTCTGATTACATGGTGTAAGTCCTCCCGGTTTTGCATGGAAGATGGGAATTTGGTAGCCAGAGGAGCTGGATGTCTGGCTTCCTGACATTGCCTGACTGTGGTTATCAGTCCCCCCTCACCCCCCAACTCCCTGGCTGGGGAAACTTGCTCCAGCGAGTGGCCCAGGTGTCTCAGGAACGCTCAGGGACACATGGCTGACATTCCAGCTTGGTGCCATCATCATGTTCGACTTGGCTGCTCCTTGCTTCTGTCCTCCTTCCACACAGTTCTTTTCTCAACGCTTCTGCCCCTTGGTATTTTCTTATGTTATCTTTGCCCCTTTCTCTTAAGTAAAATTATCTGCTCGCCGAAGGCAAGTATTAGGCTTTCTGTCCGTGTGCCTGCCGGTGGGTGGGTCTCTAGGCAGTCCTTGAAATCAGAGGAGGGCTGTGCAGAAATTCAGGGTCAGGTGTCTGAATTGAATCGAGAGAAATGTAAAAGCCTCTTACCTCACCGATTGTTCTGTATGCCCCCATTCATCGACGACGAATGGAAGAAAAACATTTTTTCCCCCCTAGCAGGTTCATGGAACATTTTTCCCCCAGCTAATACTTAACGTTTCTCATAGGCTTGTAGGTTCCAAGAAAATGCCAAATAATTGTAACTTATTTCCTTTCATATTAGTTTGTCACCTATATATTTTGGTTAACTTTTAATTTTCAAATCATTTCTAATTTACAGAGGAGTGGTAAACATTTCTGGGTTCTCCGAGTTGTAACATTTTTCCAGATTCCCCTATTTTTATCATCTGACCTAATTTTCCTTATCTTTCCCCATGAACATGCACCTCTTGCTGTCAGGGGCTGTCACGTCGGCGACTGCTGTACAACAGAACGAAACCCACCCCGTCCTGCGCTATCCCACAATCCTCCTTATGTTTGAGCCCGTTGTTGCAGCCACAGTGTCAATTTGCCTCATCAAGGACCTTCCTCTTATTTGCTGTCCCTCTACTTTACCAACCATGACGTCCTTCTGTAGGGGCTAGTCTCTCCTGAGAACATCTAATTCTATACCTATATCTACTCTACCCTGAACCAAGCTCACTGCCCTTGAGTTCACGTTGACTCATAGCAACTCCATAGGACAGAGTAGAATGGCCCTTGTGAGTTTTCAGGGCTGTAGTGGGCTATGAATTGACCTACTAACCATAAAGTCAGCCATTCAAATCTACTAGCTGCTCCTTGGGAGGAAGACGAGGCTATCTCTTTCTGTAAAGATTTACGTTCTTTGGAGATCCATAGAGGCAGTTCCGCTCTGTTCTGTAGGGTGCCAAGAGTCAGCATTAACTCAGCAGCAGTGAGTTCAATCTTTACAGGAACAGAGAGCCTCATCTTTTTCATGAAGACCACTCGGTGGTTTCAAACCACTGATCTTGCAGTTAGCAGCCCAACTCGAAGCCCATTATGCTACCAGGGCTCCCCACCACACCACCCACCTATACCTGTGTCTAATTCTGGGTCTATACGGAGCTGTTGTTAAGGGGTGATGGCGAGTCGAGTCAGATTAGCACATATCTATAGGCTTTTCTCTGCTGTAACCCTTCAGGGTTAGCTCAAGTTAGGTGGGTTCACTGGCCAGCCTTTTGGTTAGCAGCTGAGTACTTCATTGTTTTTACCACGAGGGCTTTTATACATCGACCAACCTACCCCCACATCACCCACCCATCTATACCCCTCCGTCTATACCGGTATATCAGTGTATCAGTTTTATTTAATCACTTGAGAATGTGTTGTGGACACACCCCACTACCTTCCACTCCTGGTATGCAGAGTCCCTAGAAATGAAAGGAAAAGCTCCTTCTTCATCTTCCCTTTCCCTTTCTGCTTCAGGATGCGACCCAGAGTGGCCCGCTCTTGTTGACATGCCTCCTTCAGCCATTGCGGTCGACTCGATCGATCCTTTTAACTGAGATCAAACTAGTCACTGATGCTCTCTCATCTTTCTCCCCGCTCCTTACACATAGGAGACTTCTTTCTGAATACTGGAAGGATGGCCGGAGATGGCTGAACTTGGTCTTGTTTATCGTCGGCTCACACTTTGCCTGGACCCTGGCTTGTGTCTCAAGATTTTGTAGCAAAAGATGATGGTAGTTGTGTACAATGTTAAATAGACAAGATTGGAAGAGGGTGCAGGCACCAGTCCTGTGGTTACTGGTTCTAGGTTATCCTTGTCACCTTTGTCACCAGGTGGGGAGACGCTTTTGGGGCAGGACTGGTTATAGAGCATGGTGGCATGGTGGTGCCAATCATGAAAGACCATGTAAAGGAGTGACTGCCCCATGACAAGCCTCTGTAGATACTTGGAGCTCTGGGCTGTCATCAGTGGACAGTGACCATTGCTGTAAAGAGCACCTTCCCATTCCAGGTGATCATGTGTTCATTGAGTCACCAGTCATTATCTGTGGAGCTCCTACCACGTGGCAGGCACTGTCTGCGGAGATCCATATATATGTATGTATAATGATGGCCAGTTTGGGCTCTTTGGAATCCACATTCTAGAGGAGGGGACAGATATTTAGAAAGGAAATAAATAACAATGATGGTTCCAGATAGTTTTAACTGCTATGAAGAAAATAAAACCATGGATGTGTGTGTTGTGTGTGTGTGTGTGTGTGTGTGTGTGTGTGTGGATGCTGAGGTTACACTTTACAAACATTAGTGGGCTGATGTTTGGGACATGGAGACAGAGGAGTTCTGGAGACATAGTGGGTTATGCATTGGACTGCTCACTGTAAGGACAGTGGTTCAAACTCACTCCCCACCCTGTGGGAGAAAGCTGAAGCTGTCCGCTCCGGTAAAGATCAACAGCCTTGGAAACCATAAAGAACGATTCTGCTCTGTCCTGTAGAGTCCCTGTGAGTTGGAATTGATTGGCTAGAAGGGGAGAGGGGTGTCTCACATGGAGATACCTCTGGGTGGTGAAAATGGTTAAGTGTGAGACCACAAACAGAAAGGTCAGCAGTTTGACCTCTCCAGAGGTGCCTTCAAGAAAGGTCTGATCATCGGTCCTGACAGTGCCCAGCTTGGCACACCCCATGAAAGGCAGTTCTACAGTGTTGTCATGATTTGAAATTGAGTTGACAGCTGGTTTGTTCCAATATGGTAGCCACGAGCCACATGTGGCTATTTAAATCATGCTCACAATCAGCTCCAATTTCAACACGCGCTTCTAGAGCATCCTAGCCACATGTCAGGTGCTCAGTGGAGACCCGGGGCTGGGGCCACCATATTAGCTAATAGAGATGCAACACTTTCCCACCAGCCCAGGAAATTCAGACCTGTTAGAGCTACTTTCGACCTTGGTGGCAGAGGGACGAGGAAGTACCGTGGGCAGGACTTGCTGATAGATAGGATGTGCCATTGAAGGGGAGAGACATTATGCATTGTGTATGGCTTTTTGACGTGAGCAACTGGCTAGGTGGCTAAGGCTCTGGAGGAGCAGGTCTGGCCGTACCACTCCATGGTTGCGTTGCAGACGTAGTGCGCCTCTCTCCTAAAACAGGTCTCAATCCATCTCAGTGTGGATGGGAAGAGGGGGAGGAGGCGGGGGTGGGGGGATGGGGGGGGGAGGAGAAGTCCATTTTGATGGGCTTTTCAATCTCCTAGCAGATGCTAAATAAGTCCCACATGTTTGCTAGTCCGCATCTTGCTTTAATTTGAAAGAGGCCCTTATTGTCTGTTGGTTGTTTTATTAAATGCTATTTCATGCTGCTGCAGAATTTAATTCCACAGAAAGCCTTTTGTTTACTTTAATTTTATTTGGATTGTGACTTGGGATGCCGACTGAAAGTGGCCAGGAGATGGGGCGTTCTCTTTATTGAAGAGCAACTTATTAAGGGACCCCAGAGCTAGGCGGCTGACCTGGGCCGGAGACAGGTAAATTAAACTTCCTGACTCCCAGCATCCCCAGGTGTGTCCAAGGAGAAATGAGTTCCACGGAGCTTCCCATGGCCGAGCGCTGCAGACGTCAGTCACCAGGCCTTTCTAGCAGCCTAGCAGGCTTTGCTCGTAGTAGCACCTGTAACTTTATGGAGGTGCCCCGGTCGCCTAGTGGTTTGAGTTGGAATGTGATCACTGAGATCAGCAGTTTGAACCCATCAGCCACTGCAATGGCAGGGCTTTCTGCGCCTGTAAAGAGTTACAGTCTAGGACACTCACAGGGGCCAGTTGTGCCCTGTCCTGTAGGGCCACTGTGAGTCGGCATTGACTTGACGGCACTGAGTTTGGTTTGGGGCTTTGCGACTTCAGACTGACCTTGTAGTTTGAGGATATGAAAAGTGTGCAGAGGCTTCAAACAGTCCCCGGGGGGAAATCTCACCATCTCAATTCCGCTTTCCCACACTGATGTCACCTCATCCAGCAAAGGCTTGAATTCTAAAGAAGGCGGCACTAGGAGCCGAGGGGCCTGCTATGTGTTGTGAATCCTAATTTCTACACCCGAGGCTGGGAGCCCTGGTGGTGTGGTGAGTTCTGTCTTGGGCTGCTAATGGCAAAGTCAGCAGTTCAACTCCACCAGCCACTCTGAAGGAGATGGATGAGATTTTTTTGCTCCCTTAAAAATGTACAGCTTCAGGAACCCCCAAGGGCAGTTCCGCCCTGTCCTATAGGGTCACCATGAGTTGGAATCAACTCGATGGCGGTGAGTGTGGCTTTGGAGAGACCCCTGGCCCAACAGAAGGAAGCACTGCCCGGTCCTGCACCATCCTCACAATTGTTCTGTATTTGAGCCCCGTCACATGACCGTCCGTGCTGAGCACTGCAGCTGACGCCTTTTCTGCCTTAGAAACCCCGGGCCACTGATGGGGAGGGCTCACTGCCTTGATCGGATCAAGGGGAGGGGCCGTACAGGCGCTATTTGGCTGGGGGAAAGGCCAAGGCCGAGCAAGTAGCTCTTAGTGTTCATTGTCTACAGCTGGTGTGGGGCCTGAGCGACGTGGATGGAGAAGGAGGCCAAGTCTCACCGCTGGATTCTTCACTGTACCTGTCTGGCCCAGCTCGAAGGTCCCCCCTTGCCTGCACCCCAGCCTGCCAGTGCAAGGGAGGCTGCCCAGCACATGGCAGGGTTCCCCCATTTCTGCTGGCTGAAAGTCCAAGCCAGGGGATCTCAAGCTGGAGCCCCTTTATGCTGGGATGGCCTCATTAGCATATCAAAGAAACACCCTATTTTCAAACAGGGCCTCCTTCTTAGGCCCAGGTGTCAGGACCCCTGTATGCTTTGGAAGGTGGGATGGGGACAAAGACCCCTGGTGGCAACATAGCCTGTGTTCTGAGCGGTAACTGCAAGGCAAGGTCAGCAGTTCCCACCTACCCGAGGCACGAGGGGAGAACCGTGAGCTTCCTGTTTCTGTCTCTGTAAACCCAGGGGGTTTTGACTTGCTGTGAGTGGGAATGGGGCTAGGCTGCAGGGAGGTTTCCAGTTTTTTGGTGGTAATGTTGGAGTGTTGGAGTGGGGACACGATTCAGTCCACAACAGGCCGTCAGCATTGCACTTCACCCCGTCCTTGCTTATGACCACTGGCCCTGGCACCCTGCTGCCTAGGTCCTCCTGGACCTGTTTCAGAGGGGAGTGGAAGAGGCTCTAGAAAGGGACAGATGTCCTTTCCTTCACATGTCTCCTGGGGCCATAGTTCCTGGCAGGACCCCAGGTTGCTTGGTGGCCCCCTTTGCATGGCTCCGTTCCCTGTCTGTACCAAGTTAATGCAGCTCGCTTTCTCGTCTCTTCTGCCGGCGTGCGAGGCCAGCGTGCTCTCCACAGAGAAGGGGCTTGGTTTTTAACAGAACACAGGCGGCATTCCTGGCCTGCCTGGTCCCCTTTTTTTTTTGTCACGGCCAGCCTATCCCTTCTGCTCACCAATAAAGAATGAATGTTTGCAGACCCATACTAGAGCAAGAATAAACTTCCCAGGAAAGTGTCGGGAATATTGAAGGCCTGGATGTGTGTCTACAGGAATGCTTCGGGACAAGGGGACAGCTCTGAAGAAGACCAGCATGTTGCACATTGCTTCACGGTGAACTTCTACGTGGGGTCTAATGGTGGCTCTTCCCAGAATCCTCCAGCACCCTGGCTGTGTTCTTTAAGGCCAATGGATTTGCCAATTCAACCCACATTTTCTCCTTGAATGGAATTAATTTAGAACCGAGGAGGAAAAACTGCCCTGGCATCTGTCTATTTAAATAGAAGGGAAAAATCAGAGACTTAACAACAACAAAAAGATCTTCTTGGAGCAGATGTGATGAATTTCTGTGGACACGATTGTCTTAAACGTTAGGGAGGCTGCCATGGGGCTACCCCACCAAGCAAATTAGGATCTTGCCTCAGCTTGAGACCCTGAATTCAGGCACGTTGGTTTTCCCAAATTCTCTCAGGTTTATGAAGAGCCATTTTTAAAAGGAGGTCTGGTGAAAGTCTGCCATGCTCGCCATTCTTTGAAAGTCCAGTCAAGCGTCGCCATGTTGTTGAGGAAACACGTCGATGCAGGGACGCACTGAAGAAGACCGTTGGAGGAGACACACGTGGAAGCAGACACACGTGGAAGCAGACACACGTTTCAGAAGGTTCATTTTGAGGAAGACACATGTTGAAGAAGGCATATGCTCAAGAAGGTACACTTTGACGAAGACAGACATCAAAAGCAGAATCATGCTTTGCAGTAATGTGAGGCTGTGAGGACACTCTGAAGTGGCTACGTCACGGGCCCTCCGCCACGTCTCCAGCTCCCAGGAGATGTTGAACTGGGAGTGGATGTTGGGAGTAGTCTCTGCACTAGAAGGGACTCGAGAGATTGTCGTAGGGCGCAGGCCTGGGTGACACTGGGATGATGTGCCAGGGCCCCAGACTCTTGGGATCTGAAGGTGGAGGTTGTACCACCGAGGTGCCTTTCTCATGATCAGACCAATCATTTTCTTCATCGTGAATCGTAGCTGCGTCATCTTCCACAAAGGCTTGCCAGTAGGATTCACCAAAGGGGTAAATTTCTTTTTCACCAGGAAAGTGGGCGCAGGAGACATAGTTCTGCAGGAATGGAAAAGAGTGGAATTTCTCCACCCACTTTTTCAGCCTCCTAGTTCCTACAAACACACTGCCAGCGAGTCAAGTCCGACTCATAGCAACCCGACGGGACAGGGCAGAACTGCCCCTGTGGGTTTCTGAGACTGTACCTCTTGAAGGTAGTAGAAAGCCCTGTCTTTCTCCCAATGAGTGGCTGGTGGATTTGAACTGCTGACTTTGCACTTAGCAGCCAAACTCGTACCTCACTAGGTCACCAGGACTCCTACCTCTTGCATATAAATATATGCATATGTACGCATGAGTGTGCGAGAACACACTCCCTCCCAGACCAGCGTGCACCAAGATTGCATGACTGCACCATGAAGTTCAGACCAGTTCTGACTGGAATCTCTCAGAGGTGAGGTGGTGGGGATCTCAGAGAAGTTTTACCTCCACCTTCACAAGACTGTACTTGCATGCTCTGGAAAACTGCCTTCCCTGATCTCCGGGCCCCAAAGGGAGATGGGTTGTGGTGTCAGGTTTGGTTCAATGGTCATTAAAAATCAAGGCCAAGGCCACTGCCCTCGAGTTCGTTTTGACTCCTGGAGACCCCACAGTAGATCCGTCCCACAGGGTTTCCAAGGCCAGCGCCTATACAGAAGCAGCCTGCCTCCTCTTTCTCTAGCGCAGGGGGCCTCAAGCTTTTTAAACGGGCCAGTTCATTGTCCCTCAGACCCGTTGGAGGGCTGGAGTACAGTTTAAAAAAAACTATGAACAAATTCCTATGCACACTGCACATTTTGAAGTAAAAAAACAATGGGGGCAAAAACACTTGACGGGTCGGATAAATGTCCTCAGGGGGCCACATGTGGCCTGTGGGCTGTAGTTTGAGGACCCCTGCTCTAATGGGTTAGAACCACCAACCTCCTGGTTTGCAGCCCAGTGTGCAGCCCACTGATCTACTGGGCAAATGCTATTTCAATCAAGGCATTCAGTGATGAAATCACCATGGCTCTAGGAGCAGATGTCCTTGGCGATGTCATGACTGGGCATCCAGACTACTTAGGGGGTGCTCTGGATAGAATCAGGCTCCCACCCCCCCACCACAAAAAACAACCAAACATGTGCTATAAATCCTAACACTGATATCTGAGTTTCCAGAGTCCCGGTGGTGCTGGGTTAGGCGCTGGGCTGATAACCGCTAGGTTGATGGTTCAAACCCACCAGCTGCTCCTCTGCTCTCACGAAGATGAACAGTGTCAGAAATCCTATACTCCAGCGCTCAAAATCAAACTCACTGCCATCAAGTGGATTCTGACCCACAGTGACCCTAAAGGACAGGGCGGAACTCCCCCTTGGGCCTCCCAGAGTTTCTGAGACTGTAACTCTGTACAGGGCTAGAAAGCGGCTTCTTTACTCCGAGGATCGGCTGGTGGTTTTGAACAACTGACCTTGCACTTAACAACCCAACCCTGTAGCCACTATGGCCCGAGTCCGCAGAAATAGAGGGCCTGTATTCGTCAGACTAGCCTGGATGGCAGTGGGTTTGGTTTGGGTTTATCCCTATGGGGTTGTAACCCTTTTAGGTTCATGAGTCAGGGTTTCACGTAGGGTGTGTTTGGAACATATCCTTTTTGAGAGCTGGAAGGAATGAAACAAGGGAGCGAGGAGACAGAGGTGGGGAAGAGTGATGTGGAGCCACGTGGAGATTGCTCAGGAGCAGAAGCTGAGAGGAGTCCGCACTTCCCCAGAGAGAGTGAGCCGTGTTTCTCCCAGAGAGCCGGCTCCTGCTTCCAGACATCCAGCCTCCTGGATGGTGAGAAAAGGTGTTTGTGTTTGTTAGCACCAGCTTCTCCCAGGCTGGCCTCGTGTCCTTATGCTGGTTTCTGTCCGTTTTTATTGTCTGCGGATGCCGGGAAGCCAACCACTCTGTGCTAGCTGAGGGCCTTGTACACTGACTGCCCAGGAGCCCCCAGTGTGCAGTGGTTAAGCACTTCGCTGCTAGCCAAAAGGTCGCTACTTGGAATCTACTCAGCTGCTCTGCGGAAGAAAGTCCTGGCATCCGGCTTCTGGAAAGATTCCAGTTCAGAAAACCCCAAGGGGCAATTCAGCTCAGTGCTACAGGGCACTGAGGATCATTCTGGCTGGCTTCCTCCCATAAGCCAGCTTGACAACAATCACCGCAGAGTCTCGGCGGTGAGGTTGTGCTCTGCGGCAGGCTGGGGCTGCAGATGGAGGTCTTGATTGGCTACCAGTTCCGACGCATGTTGTGACAATAAGTCATTCCAAAGTGTTTTTACCCTCCCACAAGTCCCCCCCAACCCTCCCCCCCCAACATTTGCAGCAGTTCCCTGCCTGCTGCGCCGGACTGTTTGACACGTTAATAGCTTTGAAACCGAATACGGGTCAATTTAGCCTCTGCCTCCTTCCCACAAAAATGCGTTCTCAAGAGCTTTTATGACAAGATGATCAGAGAGCTGCATTCATTTCGGAGCAATTACCTACTTCTGTTCAAGTTTGTTCCATTAACTTTCATCAGGAGGTTTCCTTGATAGGGCCTAGGAGGAAACCTCGCCCAGTAAGGAACAAAACTTAAAAACAAACTCACCACCGTCCGGTCAGTACTGACGCACAGGGACCCTGTGGAACAGTGCAGAACTATCCCTGAATTCCCGCCACTGTATCTGTGTACTGGAGTAGAAAGCCCCAGCTTTCTCCCATAGAGTAGCTGGAGTTTTTGAACCGCTGACCATGTGGATCACAGCCCAACAGCACAGAAAGGGGCCTGGAAAATACCAGCTGCGAGATGCACCACCCAGTACAGTCCCATACCTCCCTCCATCACGGACTCTCTGGATGTGCCGAGTGGGCTTCATGTCCTTTGTAGCACCGCGCTCAGTCTGAATGGGTCCTGGTTTCTAGGGAGGGTTTGTGTTTCCCTGGTGCTGTGGTCAGTCACCACCCTTCTGTGCGTCACCGAGCCCCTTCCACACACAGAAGGGGACCTCGCTGCCCAGCCCTGCGCCATCTTCTCTGTGTTGGAGGCCCTGGCCGCCGCTCCGGTGACTGCCTGACTCAAGAAAGGCTTTTGCTGCTTTGTTTTCATTGGCCCTCTCCCTGACCAACCATTGGAGCCCCTTCCCAAGGACTGGTTTGCTTGAGGATCCCCGGTGGGGTACGGGTCTGAGGTGTGCTGCTATAACCATGAGGCCAGAAGTTCAAAGCCACTAGCTGTTCTCCAGGAGAAGGATGAGGCTTTCTCCTCCCACTTTCAGCTGCACAATAACCTGCTTGATGTCGACTTCCCGCGTAGCCAGGATGGGACTAGATGCCTGGGGGCAGAGGGGAGGCACAGACGCCCCAGCAGTGGAGCTTGCTTGCCCCTGCAGCTTTCACTCACAGGAGTCTGCAGCCAAACGCAGCAAAACCCCCTGAAGAGGCTGTGGTGAAGTGCCACTGAGTGGTGGCTTCAAAGGACTTCAGCGGGTTGTCCTATTTCAGGGGTCAGCCAGGACACGCTCTCTTTGCAGGCCCAGAGGGATGAGCCTTCTGGTGGCCCTGGGCGTTCCTTGTCTTCCCGTGTCATTTTGTCACTTTGCCACATCCCTTGTCTTCCCGTGTCACGTTGCCTCTGACTCTGTCCTCTTCGCGTGGTCATCTTCCATCTCTTTCCAACACTCCGGTTTCTTTCTTTGGGAGAAGATCATTCCGCTTGGGCGAGGACCCACCTCCCTGCAATGGGACCCCTGTTGACGTCGGCAAAGATCCTGGATCCATCCAAACAGCCTGCACTCTCCGGTACTGGAGTTAGGACTTCGAGCGATCTCTTTTTGAGGGGACACAGTTCAGTCCCCAGGAGGCTTATAGCAATGGGTTCTGAGTGAGGTGCAGCTCCGTGGAGGGGGATTCCTGAGGACGCTGGCTCCAGCGAAGGCTTCCAGACTAAGGGGAGTCCATGGTGTATGGATTTGTCCCGGGAGAGGGAGAAGGGGGCTGTTACATCCCAGGATGAGGGAGGGTGAGGGAAAAAGGGTTGGGGGGAACCTTCCGCATCCATGGCGGGGGCCCCACGAAGGAAGGCCCAGCTGAGAAGAATCGTGACTTATTGGTGAGTCTGTGAGGGGGTGGCTTGACCAGACGTTTGAGAAATAGGATGGGGCAAAGAAAGCTGTCTCCAGGCTTAGAGCATGGTGGGGGGCCTGGAGACCCCTTTATCCTTGAGCGAGGAGGATAAGTATGTTATTTCTCTAGTTTGAGGCTCTCTCATGTCCAGGGAGCCAGGCTTACCCTTAAACCCCAACTTATATTGTGTGGTTTGTAGAACTCCCACAAGAGAGTCCCTGGGGCTGCTCACTAAACTTTGCTCTTAAAAATAAATATTAAAAAACAAAACAAAATAAAATCCCTGCTTAGCTGTCATAAATAGCTTGTTGGATCTGAATTTCAGCAGGCCACGTTTGAAATTCTATTCTAATTCAAAGCATGTCCCCAGCCCTGCCTTCAGATTGGCCATTCCAGTGCGTCCCCAGATAATCCAGAGGGATGTGGAGATAAAGTGGGGCCCCTACGAGAGAGGAAAGGCAATTGGATGCCGAACTCCACTGATAACAAGCAGCGTGCTAATCTGATGGTGACTTTCTGGTTGGTTTGTTCAACGATGGAATGATTAACCACACCACCAATCCTTGATATGTGGGGTTTTTTTTGTGTGCAAAGTTATCATAATAGGTTCTTTCTGGTGTTTTCTCAAGAAGGTCTTTGGGGCTTCTGTGACTGAAATGGGGCTCACTTCTTAAGGCTTGAGTTAACTAAGGTATGTAATGTTCCGAAGCAGGCTTCTGTTGCCCGGGGAACGCTGATAGGCTGCCTCCTCTGGACCCAGCTGGTGCAGGCACCAACCCTGACGAGACATCAACTTTACATCCCATGAGCCATAGAGCTGGTGCCCCCTTCCCCCCACCCCCTCCATCTGGACATCAAGTCATGGCTAGGTAGTGACAAGTTAAGTGCGAGTGGGTGGACAGCCTGCAGAGACTTCTTGTTGGGCAGCTTTGACCTTGAGCAGTGGTTCTTAACAGGCAGCTGGGGGTGGGGTGGGAAGTGTAGGTGGAAGGGGATTTTGGCAATGCCAGGAGAGCCATGCCTGGAGGATGCTGCTGGATTTGGGAATGATTGTGAACACCCGGCAGTACAAGACACTCCACTCCAGACAATTATCCAAAGTGCTCGTGGGGCAGTTAAGGTTAAGAGACTTAGATAGATAGATAGATAGATAGATAGATAGATAGATAGATAGATAGATAATAAACAAACAACCGCAAGCCTGCAATGTTGAGTTGATTCTGACTCCTGGGCCCTCCATGTGGGTTGGAGTGGACCTGAACTTCACAGTGTGGTCAATGGCTGTGAGTTTTCAGAGAGACTTCAGCAGGCCTTTCTTCTGAGGCACTTCAGGGTGGATTTGAACCACCAACCTTTTAGTTGGGAGCCGAAACGTTTCACTGAGTAAGCTGCCCGGGGACTGAGTGGACCAGGCGAAGAGGACCGGGAAAAGCAGTTGGAATCCCATGAAGACTTGAGCGGCGAGCCTGTGCTGCGTGTCGGCAGGACAGCGTGGGGGCACGAAGTGAGGATAAGGACACTAGTGGGGAGCCCAGACCTGGCACTCTGTTCGGCTGTGTCTATGGAAAAGAGAAGCCGTCTTGAGAGAGTCTCCAACGTGAGGCTCTCCTCCCATGCGGGGTTGGAGCAGGACTCTGTGTGGGATTGTTCTCTGGCTAGTGACACCCCAGTGACACCAAGGCCCTATGATCAACCCAGACAGCCCTGTGCTCTAATGAGGTGTGAGTTCGAGGGGAACTCAGCAGCTTCCACTGGAGGTCACGTTACCCTCGCAGGTTGAGTGTCTTCATTTTAAAACTGGGAGATGGGTCAGAGCCAACCAACAACAGACCAAACCCACTGCCATCCAGCCGATTCCCACGCACAGGCCAGGCCAGCACGGAGGACAACTGCCCCAGGGTTTCCGAGGCCACAGCCTTCATGGAAGCAGACTGGCACAGCTTTCTCCTGAGCAGTGGCTGCGGAGTTTGAACCCCTGACCATGCTGTTCCATTCCAAGCAGTTTAATCCCTGCACCATAAGGACTGTGATCAGGGGTCTTCAAAGCAGAGCCTAGTGGTCCATTTTGGTGCAAGGAGAAACATCTTAGCACCTTCATAATTCCATTTATTTTTCGTGACCTCTTTTAAAATGTGTGTGCGTGTGCATGCGTGTGTGTGTGTGTGTGTGTGTGTGTGTGTGTGAGAGAGAGAGAGAGAGAGAGAGAGAGAGAGAGAGAGAGAGAGAGAGAGAGAGAGATATGGATGTCCTGCACGTGGCCTGGACGTTGGCCTATTTTAATCTGTTTGTATAGAAGTGATGAGAGCCTGGGAACGAAGTCATCAGGCTTCTTGGACTTTTCGGGGCTCCTTGGGGGCGGGAAGCTAGGCACCCGGGCCTCACCCTATTCTAACAGCTTGAGTTATGGGATGAAATGTTGTGGAACCTGGGGCCTTTCTAGCCGAGGAGTGGCCCTGCTGGAGGACACACACTTGGTTGGACGTCCATCTTGCGGACCAGAAGCAGTTGCGCCGGGGCTCTGTTGCCAGACCTTCAGGGACCTGCAGAGGACTCGGGGCAAGGCGACACGCTCCTTTGTCATGTGTCAGGTGTGGAAGCTAGTGTGCTCACCAACAAAATCTTCGACATGTGACTTGCAGAGAGTGTGGAGGGGGGGGGCATGTTGAGGGTGCACAACGGCCTGTGTTAGCTAGGTTGTGTCCGCAGGGCATGGTCAGGATTCTTGGTGACTCGGCAGTTACGATGTTCTTTGGGAGTTTGGTAGTGATCCAATTGCCTGGCATTTTGTGATGCGACGCATGTCTCAGAATGATGATATCTGATACAATGTAATCTCCATGATTAGATCCCCTATGAACAGCCAATCGGTGGACAGGAAATTCTCTCAGGGGTGTGGTCTGCACCCAATATCTATGGAAGGTCTGACCATGCTCTCAGGCTTTTTGTCCACGCTGGATCCTGCATTTAGCTCGCCACCATCTGCCTTCCAGTTCTTGGGACTTGAACCAGCAGCCTGTCATCTGACCAGCCCATCTTGGGTTCATCAGTCCCTGCAGCTACGTGAGACAGGAGAAGCCTCCAGCCTGGTGTCTGAACCAAGGACCTGGGACTTGCCAGCCTCTACAATGGTGTGAGCCATTTCCTTGAGAGAAATCGCTGTCAATCTCTCTCTCTTATGCCATGCCTAGTTTTCACCGGTCTTGCTTCTCTGGAGAACCCAGTCTGAGGCATCCCCTCTCCCAGAAGGCCCCACGAAGAGTCTTTCTCCTCGGCACACTCCTGTAATAGCCCACTGGTCTGCAAACTCTCACGCTTCTCCAGCTTGAGCAACTTGGTGTGACTTTATATTCTTAAGGCCACTCTGGAGCTTGCTCAGGGCCGGGCGCCCCCTCCCATTGACGTCAGGCTGAGCCCAGAGGAGGGAGAGGTGTATGTTGAAGATCAGAACTTGCCCACGGTCACTGCAGTTTCAACATTAAAATAAAAACAACCCAAACACACACACACCACCAAGATCCCTCTCCGGTTCCACCCTTCTGCCCCCAGCTGTAGTCGCTATACCCTGCCCTTTGTCATTTAATTTGGGGGAGCAGGGAGCATGCGCTCCTTTCTGGTCTAAAGAATCAATGTTTCAGGAACCATCGGTTTCTTAGATGACGTACACATGACAAGGTCTGCCTGGACAAACACAAGCTTTGCACCCGGGGGATGGAGCGCCAGTGAAAACTGCAGGCCTGGCTGGGTCTGCTCCTGGCAGGCAGCCGCAGGCGATGCAGGGGAGGAGGAGGGGACTTGCAGTTGGTGTTGAGAGGGGTTGCTGAGTCCTGTGTGCTGGCTGTGCTGCATTTTAAGAACCCCAGCTCTTGTCCCAGCTCGGCTTCAAGGACATACAGCGTTTCTGTGGGGGCAAAAGGGGTAGAGAGAGCTCCTTATTTGATCCAGTTAAGCAAATGGAGGATGCTAGAATCAAAGGCCTAAAGGTGACCCCCCCACCTTCCTCAGAGCCCCCCAGTTGTTTTCTTGTTGCATCCATTGCTCAGAAGACCAGGTTCAGGTCCCGGCCATGGCCTGCGTGTTGCTAGGATGCTGACCAGGTTGCCGCTGCAGCTTCCCTACTAAGAGAGCCGAGGAAGAAAGGATCGGCAACCCACTTCTGGAAATGAGTCAGTGAAAATCCTCCAGATCCCCCAGGATCTCATCTGCAAATGATCCCGGGGGCCGTGCAGCGTGGGGTGGCATGCGGGATCATCGTCATGAGTTAGGGGAGTGTTTTAAGTGCTCGACTGGGAACCGAAAGGTTGATGCTAGTTTGTGCCCCCTTGGCAGTTCCCGAGGAGGAAGACCTGCCTGTCTGCTCCTGGACAGATTCCAGCCTAGGACATGCTGGGGGCCAGGTCTGCTCTGCCACATGGGGTGGTGACGAGCTGGAATTGATTCAAGGACCGAACAGCAGCAACTTCTGCCTAAGGATTCTCTTTGCAAGAGTGAGTTGCCTTCCTCCGTGGTTTCTAGCCCGCTGCTGCTCTGGCTCCATGACTTGGCTTCCTCATGTTTGCATGTCCTCCCCCAGGAGGCTAAGCGTGTGCGATTGCTGTATCATGAATTTAGGTCCCACCCTCCTGCCGTCCCTGTAGGGCAACCCTCCAGGTCTCGACAGTAAACTGAAAGCTGTCAATCCCTCCACTGTACCCAGATCGGACAGGTCATCTTTCAGGGGACAGTGAAACTGCTTAGCTCTGGTGTACGCTGACCTGAGGTTCCCGCGACGCCATCTCAGGAGGAGGGTTCACGCACTTCATTTAAATCTGAGTTTGGGGCGTGAGGCCCCTGGTTCTCCGGCTCCAGGACATGCTTGGGGAGATGACGGTCTTTTCTCACGCAGCTGACCGTGGCCATCAAGGTGTGTGATTCCCCCTTGAATGCCCATGGCACATGCGCGGAGATTCCTCTCGCGCATCCATGAGTCTGTGACTTCGTTTGTGCCTGGTAGGCATGAGGAACTTTAGAGTCTCCTTGCCGCCTGTTGGAAGCAGGGGTTTTCATTCAGAGGAAAGGGACCTCCTTCAGAATGGGGAGCTGTGGGGATGGGTGCCAGTGAGCCATGGCGTATGGAAACTTGGGGAGCAAGTCTTGAGTGATTTTAAAAAAATCATTTTATTGGGGGCTCTCACAGCTCTTAGAACATTCCATGTATCCATTGTCTTAAGTATATTTGTACATATGTTGCCATCATCATTTTATAAACATTTACTTTCTATTTGAGTCTTTGGAGTCAGCCTCTCTCTTTACCCTCGCCCCCCCCTTGTGACCCCTAATGAATGATAAATTATTATTTTCATATCTTACGCTGACTGCTCTCCCTTCATCCACATTTCTGATGTTCATACCTTTCGGGGGTGTGGGTAGGGGCGGGTATGGGTTGATTATTGCGATTGGTTCCCTCTTGCCCTCCTCCTTTCTGCATCCCCCAGCCCCTCTCCTGGTATCACTGTTCCCATTTCTGTTCCTGAGGGATTATCTGACCTGGATTGCGTGTGCCCTGAGCTCTTATCTGTACCAGTGTACATACCCCAGTCTAGACAGAAATGAAAGGCAGGATTGGGGTCATGAAGGTGTGGGGTGAGGAAGCCTCAAAGAACCAGACGAATATTGTGTGTTTCATCAGTGATATACTGCACCCTGGTTAGCTCATTCCTTCCTTGTGACCCTACTGTGAGGGGATGTCCTTTTGTCTACAGATGGGTTTTGGATCTCTGCTCCAACCACCCTCATTGCCAACAATATGTTTTTTGGGGGTTCTTCTGGTTCTGTTAACTGATTCCATTGACACCTCATGATCGCTCAGGCAGGTGTGCTTGTTCCATGTAGACTTATTGCTTCTCTGCTAGATGGCCACTTGTTTAACTTCAAGCCTTTGAGACCCCAGACGCTATAACTTTTGATAGCCGGGCACCATCAGCTTTCTTCACCACATTTGGCATGGGCAGAGGTGAGGTGGATGAGGGTGCCTTGCAGCCTGCACTGTCAGCCCCTGTCTGCACATCTGCCTCTAGGACATCTCCACCACAATGTCCATGGGGCCCTCCTCCATCCTAGCACCCTGCCTTCATTATCAACTTCAGCTGGAGATGCCAACTGTCATGGTCCCAACACCACCTTTGGTTCCCATCCATGCCCATGGCTGGTCTCAGGTCTCACATCTTCAGACTGCCCTTCCCCTTCTGTCTCTATTCCCACTGTTCTGGTCCAGCCCCGTATCACCCATCGTTCTCCTGTTCTACTCAGTTGCTTATCACCATTTCCAGGGTGTCATAGTCTACTGGCTACAATATTGTTGAGATGCTGGAACCTATGCTGTGGCTATAGGTCCCCCCTGGTGGGCAGGTTTCAGTGGCATTTCCAGGGGAAGACAGACTGAGATGAAAGGTGTAGCAATACTTCTAGAAGTAGTCAATGGAAGCTGTATGAACCGTGGCAGAATGTAGAGTTGGAGAAAGAGCCTCTTTGGTTGACGCTTCCTACACCTGAGCTGTCCAGACGGTTTCACACATATGCCCCATCAGGAATGCCGTGCAGGACAGGACAGTGTTTTTTCTGTTGTACTCACTGGTCGTCACGTGGAGAAGCTTGTAGGCCTTTTGCTGGCTTTGGATCCTGCCTCGGACTCATCTTCTGACCTCCAGAGCTTTGGACCAGAGCCAGCCCACCGATCTTGGAAGTCGTCAATAGCCTGCCATCTTACCCACCGACTTTGGCTTCTGCAGCCTGAAGCATGCCATCCTATCTGTCCTTCTTGGGATCATCAGCCCCTGCAGGAGAAGCCTCCAGCCTGATGCCCGGCCCATGGACTTGGGGCATGCCTGCCTTTGCCACAGTGTGAGCCATTTCTTTGGTAGAAATCTCCCTCTGCATACATAAGCCTCACTGTTTTTGCTTCTCTGGAGGGCCCAGCTAGAGACCCTGACTCAGACCCATCACTGGATTGCCACACGGAACCAACAGGATATAGTCCGTCTCCTTTAGAACAGCTTGTTCTTCCCTCTAGGAGGGTCCCAGCTCATATCGTCCCAATTCAAGTCGCGCACTTCCATTTTTTCCAGAACACTACCTTCCTTGCAGTTCTTATCCTGTAAAAGCAAAAACCAGAAACCAGTATTCATCAAAGTGGTTGATTCTGACTCATGGAGACCGTATGCGGGTCAGAGTAGAGCTGCTGCATGGGATTTTTAGAGGGTGGTCTTTCAGAAGCAGATCACCAGGCCTTTCTTCTGCCTCTGGGTCGCTCAGAACTGCCAGGCTTTAAGGTGGTAGATGAGCACTTAACCTGTTAGCACTGCCCACCCAGAGCTATTTTTCCCAGGACCCAAAGATTCTCATCGTGGAATAGCTTCTGCTCTCCTACCTTCCCTTTCCCCTCCCCTCTGTCCCTCCTTTCCTTCCTCATTCGATAACAAAACTCTATCTTTTTGAGGCCCAGAAATCCCCTTCTTAGAATGTCTTTCCTTTTTTTCTGCCGGCATTTCTTGCTGGCAGGGCCATGTATTACTTGACTCTACCCGTCCCGTCTCCCGTCTGCTTCAGGGTCCTGCTGAAATAGGCCTTCCTTGCTTGCTGAATGGCTGCATAGATGATGGGCAGATGAACACAGAGCACAAGGGAATCGTTGCCTGAACTACTTTTGCTCTTTGGCGAACAACCCTGACCCAAAGTGTTGGTGAGTTCACAGGTCGACGGCAGAACGGGCAGTTCTCAGCTTCAGAATGGGTTGGGTTCCAAGAGTTTGTTTGTGAGTTGGTTGTTCAGGACTTGGCACACATTTTTCCATATGAATGATGTAATAAATTATGCTTAAGTATTCAGCCTAGCTCACAAAAGATTACTTGATGCATCATGTTGCTGAAATACTGCAGCATTGACATTTTGGGAGAGGGGGGGATCATAACTGAGGTTTCACCTTTTCAATGTCACTAAAATGAGCACCCCACAGTGGGTCTGAAGGTTGAAAGGCATTTCCGGGCACTCTAATATTAAAAACGAAGCAGAACGGAATGCCGGGAAAGGCGCAGCGTGTGGAAAGGTGGATGGAGATGTTCTGACAGATTTTAGGGAGTCTGAACGTCCAGCTCCATCCTCTTCCCATTCCACATCTTAGGGGTTTCTTTCCTTTGCTCAGTGGTGATCCCCTGAAATTTGTTCTGAAAGCACCAGAGCAGATGATGACTCTTCTTCACGTGACTCATACGTGATCCCATCCAACACCTCTTTGAAGCAAGACTCAAAAAGCTTTCTGGCATCTGATCTCCCTCAACACTATTCCACGTGATGTTTTCCTGCATGCTTTCCTCTTGCTTTAGAAGGGTGGCTTCTGCTGGGTGTGCTGATGCATTTTTCTTTCTTCTGCTCTCTCTCTCTCTTGACTTGGTTATCTCTTTTTCCTGGTCTTTCATTTCTCTGGAACTTGGCGAAGAGACCAGTCATGCTCAAGTGGAAGGTCAAGGGTAAGACCACCAATCTCAGTTCCCTTTCGGTTATGTATTGAATTGGGTCTTAAACGTTTCCACGATGAAACGCGTGCTTATTATAAAAGCGTTTGAAGTGTAAGGCAGGAGCCCCATTATGTGTTAGTCATGGGAAAGGGTTTGCATGAACGAGGAGGAGTTAATAGGAGTGAAAAGAAGTCTAAAACCCAAGAACAAGGCTTGGTATTGAGAAGCCAGGAAGATCTTGGTCTTGGTAACAGCACATGCTCAGTGTAGAAACAATCCCGTTATTCCCAGCATCTTTAATGTAGATGACCAGGCTTCCTCTTAAACTCATTCCTCAAGGGTCTACTGTCCCAGTTTGGCCATACACTCAGATTTTATTTGCTGAACCTATGGACATCTTAATAAAGTTTTAAAAATTGGGACTGCACCTTATTCCACCCAATCAAAGGAGCTCAACTGGGGAGATACCATCTTCTCCATCCTCCCGTCTGTCCTGGCACACTGGACTGGCCCTGTCTGTGTCAGGGATCTTCTCTGCCCTCTGACTTCAGCTGGGTCTGGTCTTCACAGGAAACCAGAAGGGAGCGGAAAAAGGACCCATTCTTACTGCTTCCTTCCCCAAGAGCCACCTGGAGTCCAAGGCGTATGCTCTTGAGGGGTGGAAACTCTGTTCAAGGCGACATGCTCTTACCTACATAGCAGACTCCCCTTCCCGGGCCTCACTCTTCACCTCGCTGTTGTGGCCTTTGTGTCACATTGTGCGAAGCTTTCCCATGTCCGTTTCCCTTTGGAACTCTGCCCGATACATGCACCATCCCTTGTAAGACGCAGCCTCGTATGGCTCTTGGAATTGACGCTGCCTTACAATATCCAGCCCCAATCCCAAAGTCCATGTTGGTGTGTCCACACAGGGCATGACATGAGAGTGCTCATCGCAGCGTGACACATGTCACAACTGGACAGCAGAAGCTACTCAAACGACCACCAGCCAGTGAGTGAATGAACAACGTGCGGGGTAGCCACACATTGAGGGCCTACCTATTTAGCGACTTCCAAGAAGGGGCTCCAAAGCACACCACCCCAAGACTGAAACCTCAGAACATGTTATGTGAAATGGAATAAGTCCGGCACAAAAGATCCTATGTGGGGGGGGGGGGGCTCCAGGAAGCCTGTGGGAAAATCCCATTATCTTCTTGCTCTATGTTTTCCTTCATGACATTTTTGAAGTTTCCTCATATTATGGTCCCATTAGCGTGAAGTATCCCGGCGGCACACGGACCTTCTAGGGATAGCTAGTAGATCAGTGGAGCCCTGGGGCCAGCTCAGCAGTTCAAAAGCACCAGCTGCTCTGTTGGAGAAAGATGAGGCTTTCTACTTCAGTGAAGAGTTAGAGTCTCAGAAACTCACAGGGGTAAAAGTTGGGGGTGAGAGTGGGGGATTAGCTGTCGATGGGCACAATGGAGCCCTTTGGGATGAATGAAATGTGATCATCCTAGTGATGGTCATAATTGTACCGCTCGGTAATTTTGGCAAAAGCCATTTAGGTCCTAGGTTTCCAAACCGATTTGGCCCTATACCACCGCCTTTTCCAGGGAAACCTCCAAAGACTCCGCTTTCCCTTGCAGTCCGTGGCATTAAGGGTTTCGTAGTGTTGGACTTAGCTAGCGTGCTGTGAGTCTGAACTCACTGGATGGCACCTAACGGCAACTACGATCACCAACGTGTGCAACCCCCCGTGGGCGTTTCCAGCACCCCCAGGGGGACAATGTCTCCCACTTCGGAAACACTGATTTAGTCGTTCACTTAAAAATAGATGAATTTAATGGTATGGAAATGATCTTTTAATAAATTTTTTTAAAGGGCGCAGTTGCCTATGCCCATAATTGGACTGCACATGTTTACCGTACAATCTGTTGAATAGCCTCTGACACTGATGGGGGACCTCAGTACCTTTGCATATCCTCCCCAAATAAACTACTTGAATAGAAGCAATGTCCTATAGACCCCAGCAAGCATATTTTAAAATAAAAAGGTTTGATTGTGCTTTTGGTGAAAGCTTACCCCCAAAATTAGGTTCCCATCTAACAATGCTGCACCAGTTTTTCAGAGCCGTGGATGACATGTTGCCCCGTGTTCTACAGAAGCACTTACAGGGGGCAGTTAGCGTGTGCATGCGAGAGCTGCTGTCCTTGGTCTCTCCAAGAGTCCTCTGACCAGAGGGTCTTCCCCACCTGGGTGTCTCTCTCTGTGTCTCAAGCAAACACACTGCTAATCCTGTGTAGGGCAGAGTAGTTTCTCTGTGTTTCTAAGACCTCGACTCTAATGGTCCTTCAGCCTTGGAGAGCCACCAAGGATTAGCCAAGCATCAGGCCAACAAAAGCATATCCGTCTCCCTTTGGGGTGGGAGTATTCTACTGCAGCTGCTAAGAAAAATAAGATTTTCTTTATATGATTACATTCCTCCTCTTGTTAAGCTGTGTGGCATTTCACTTTGGGGATGAAATGCCTTTTTATCAAGTTCTCTATGGAACAACATCCTTCTGCAGTTCCCTATCTTCCTGCAAGGATATAAGAGCTCCCCAGTGTTGGATTTATATCTAGGGTTGAGCCACAAATTTGCTTGATCCATGCCCTCCCACGTGGCCAAAGATAATCAAGAGTTGGCTGCCATAACTTATCCCTTTGCTTTGGGATGTGTGATGAATTATACATAATACGATTTCCTGTTAATTGGTGTGTTCAGTACAAATGGTGTGAGTTTAGGCTTTTTTTGTTTAAGTTCAGGGCTTGTTTCTATAATAAGTTTTTTTTATAATGTTTCGTTAGGAGATGGCCTCTGTAAAGATTGTTGTTGTTATTAGTTGTTCCACTGAGTTGGTTTTGACCCGTATGACCCCGTAGGGCAGAGAATCATGCCCCTCTAGGATTTTCTTGGAGATAATCTTTACAGTAGAAGGGCACCAGTCTTTCTCAAACCTGCCACCTCGCACTTAATATCCAAGCTCTTTGCCTTGTCACCACCATCGCTCTACAGCCCTGACGCCCTGGGGAGTAGGCGACCGGGCCACATGGGGTGGTTCTACTATGGATTGGACTCCGCAGCACTGGATGACAGCAACACTGGTTTCTTGTAGCAGCACACGTAGAAGCCTTAGAATTTGCCACATCATTTAAATGACAGTCGCTGCTAATTTAATTATTGAAAGGGCCTACTATGCTGGAAAGCTGCAGTCTGTTAGAAAAATCCTTTGGGGTGCTCTGCCCATTACAAGGCTACTAGGAAGTCAGACATGTTAAGAGAAAACCAAACCAAACCATTCTCCGTGCGTGAACACAGACCCCCAGAGACTCCGTGTTGTGTCAGGGTAGAGCTGCCCTACAGAGGGTTGGTGGTGGGCTGATCTTCTGGAAGTAGTTCACCAGGCCTTTCCTCCGCGGTACTTCTGGGTGGGCTTAAACCATGTAAGAGACCCACAGTAAACCTTCAGGAACCTAGCAAGAGAGTAGGGACTGGAAGAAGCTCTCTACTTGGCTTGCACATCAAGCTTATCCAGGTAAGGTGATTTAGGAATGATTCTTATTTTGTAAAAATCTTTTAAGAGTCAATTCACATCTAGTAAGAAAAAAATCAAGAGCAGGATACCTTTGGACTAAATGCAGTCTCTGATGTATAAAGTGAGGAAAGTGGGTCTAGTAGAGTGACTTTATACAGTCACACAGCTCCGAAGACCAGAACCGGGCCCTGATGAAGATTCGCAGCCTTCTGTGACTGACGCGCCCTGTGGGTGTGGCTGTCGTGTCCGCCAGGGCAGTTCCAACTCCTAGGGATCCTGTAGAACTGGGTTGTGGTTGTTAGGCGCTATTGAGCCCTGTGCACAGTAGAACCTAACCCTGCCCGGTCCTGCACCATCCTCACAATTGTTCCTGTGTTTGAGCCCATTGTTGCAGCCACTGCGTCAATCCATCACTTGGCGATCCTTCCTCTCACGTGGTTTGGATGCATTGTCAAGGAGAGACCAGCCCCTGGAGGAGGACACTATGCTCGGTGGAACAGAGTTGAACTGCCCTATTGCGTTAACAAGGCAGTCACTTTAGGGCAGGACCCTTCGTGTCGCAGTGGTCAAGCACGTGGCTGCGAATCAGAAGGTCAGGTCTTTGGGCCTGTCCTCCCTGCCTGCCCCCACCCCCCAGGTGGAAGATGTGGCAGCGGAGCCATGGATGGGTTTGAACTGCCGACCTTTCAGTTAGCAGCTGAGCATGTAAATCAAGTACAGTCGAGGCTGCCTTGGTGAGCAAGGCAGGGAGCCATGGTTAAGTGGCAGGCCTGTACCATGTGCCGACCCTTGGGCCTGCTGAGGCTCACGTCAAAGGCTTCTGATTGAAGTCACTCCACACTTGGGATTCAGGGTTGGACCTAAGGTTTTGTGCCCCTGACATCCACCAGCAGGCTTCAGCTTTGCTTCTCAAGGGTACACGTGTCAGCCACGCGCTCATCTTTCGGGCGGCAGGGCCTTAGCAACCCAAAGACAGCGAAGGCGGTCTCCCTGCGTGGCCGCTTGGCCCCAGCCCTTCCTTTCAAAGCATCTCAAAGTCGACTTGAACCACCGGCCTTTCGCTCAGCAGCCGAGTACGCCATCTGTGTGCCGCAGTGTTGAGTTGGACGTTTAGATCTGTTGCTAAAAATGTGTTTTTTAAAAAAGGCTTATCTCTTTTTTATCTCCTCCATGGGCGGTGGCAGCCTGGGTTACAAACTAGACACTTGGAAATAGGAGTTTCAGATGCTTGATGGTGTCGCATATCAACCAACGTGCCGGGCTGACAGTTTACATGTATTCCGATGGGGGAACACATCCGCTCTCCAATGGTTTTGCATTGTTTGCCTTTCTTGTTGTGATGGATGGGAGGTGTGCAGGGAGAGCGGCACTGGCTCTGGCTGATGCTGTCGGTGATGTGTGCGAGGCTGGGCTGTGATTCTCACCGGTTTGGCAGTTAGGTAACGCCATCTTTTTCCTGTTAGGTAGTCATGCACACTTTGTGATCCGCTGTGGTCATCCTCCATTTTCAAATAATGCTGGCTTCATGTAGCGACCAGGTCTTTGGAACCTAACCCCTGAGCCAGCGAGGTGTGGGCTTGATTCAATCATCATCTGAAACGAGCCCTGTGAGAGCGAAGGGGAGGCTGCTTAAAGATTCCCGCAGGAGTATCCCAAGCACGTGGACGGATAGATCGCCTACCTACCCAAGGGAATTGTACAAGCTAGCCCTTCTGGAAGTCGGGGGCTGACTGTCTGCATATCATTTTGCAATTTGATGACACGTTTCTGGCAGGGTCTTAATTTTTAAAAACAGAATGTGCATGTCTCCGAGGGCAAGTTTTGAAACAGTGAAAGAAAGACTAACTTGTTGGCTTGCTTCTTAGGAAACTGCTCGGCGCTCTCAGATTGCCAGGACGTTTCCCTCGTCTGGTTCGCACGTTTGGACTTTGTCTTTCATGCGGAACATTTGCAGACAACCGCATAGAAACCTCTTTAATGAAGCAGGGAGACAGCGAGGGGAAACCGTGTCCGAGGTGTGAATTATTGCACCATCCATCGGCAGGCTGAAGTGTGACTCTGGTGATTGGGAAATGGCTGTTTGCCAAGTTGCAAAACAAAAGCCCTGGTAATTACAGCCCGAGATAATTCCTGCTCTCTCTAAACGTCTATTTTAAGTGAGTGGAAACTGTAAAGCGAAAACCCCAATAGTGAAACCTCACCTCCAAATACTTCAGTGCTTTCAGCTAGTCTGTGCTTTTTATGCTAGGTACCCTTGTGGGGTTTGTTTCCTGCTCAAGGGACTTTTATGAACTAGTATTAATGGGCAAAGAGTGGAGGGAGTGGATGACAGGACATGTGTCTTCAATGCGAGATTTCTGGCAAACCTCCCTGTGATATGTGGGAAGATGGGACTTGAAGACTCTCTGGATTTCCTTAGGGAGTTGGAATTTTTAATCTTTCTGCTTTTATGATATTTAAAATGGGTTTCTCTTTGACAGGGATTACATTTGAATTCGCATGTCTGGGATAGGTACATGGCTTGCCCTAGGCAAAAGCCTGAACCCTGCACAGTTCAGCTGGAGCCCCCCGGTGGTGTAGTGGGCTGTGTGTTGGGCTGCTCACTGCAAGGTTGGGGGTTCAAACCCACCAGCTGCTCTGAGGGAGGCGGATGAGGCTTTCTGCTCCCTGTAAAGATATACAGCCTTGGGAGCTGACAGGGGCAGCTCTACTCTGTCCTGCTGGGTCACTGTGAGTGGCATCAACGCGATGGCAGGGAGTCTTTGGAGAGTTCATGGGCAAGTGTTCCTATTCAGTGACCTGACTGGCTGGCCGCTCCTAGCTCCAGATTTTTCATGGGGCTTCCTTACCCCCATCCCCCCCAGCTCTTCCTGTCCTGCCCTCATTGTCTTCATGCCCTGCTCGCCATCCATTGAAGGGGGTGTGTGCGTGGTAGAATGCTCGCCTTCCAGATGGAAGCCTGGGGCCCAGGTCCCCGTCAGTGTGCCCCACACAGAGTCACCACCCATCCGTCAGCGGAGGCTTTTGTGTTGCTATGGTGCTACACAGGTTTCAGTGGAGGGCCCAGATTTCAGACAAACTAGGAAGACAGGCCTGGAGATCGGCACCTGAAAATTAGCCAGTGAGAATTCGTGGATCACAACAAGGTGTCTCAACGGCAGCTAACGGCAACAGCAGGTGAGGCCCATCGGGGCTGAGAGGTGAGGACGGTTCCTGTTGTCTGTCCTCATCACCCCCTTCTCTCTCTCTCTCTCTCTCTTTTCTGAAGGTCACTTGTGGCAAAGTGACCTCCTGCGCAGGTATTTCAGGCACTGGAACTGACTCCACCGTGAGGGTGAACGTTTCAGGGCTGTCTTTCCCGATCGCCGGTGTAAATGTCTTATTCATTCCCCTCTGCCGCCAAGTTGATGCTCACTTATGGAGACCCTGTAGGGCAGCGTAGAACTGCCCCTTGTGGTTTCCAAAGCTGCGATCTCAGCACAAACAGACTCCCAACCTCTTGGGCTCAGGGAGCAGCTAGTGAGTGAACTGCAGACCTTTGATGGACACCTGAGCCCTTAACCACTGCCCCACCAGGGCTCCCTGCAGCCCCGCTCCCGATCCTGAATCATGCAGCAGACCCGAGTCCTTCCTTGTACGTCCCTGGGGAGTAAGAGCACACCTTGTCCTAACGAGGCACAGCCCTCAGAGGTTGTTGCCCTGGGGTTCCCCCAGTGGATTCTGATTCGTAGCAACCCCCTTGACAACAGAACCCACTGCTGCCTGTCCCGTCGTCACTGACCGTATCATTGAGCCCCTCGTCGTAGCCGCAGTGTCGCTCTGTTTCGTGGGCCTCTCTTCTTTTGCTGACCCTCTGCTTTACCGAACGGGATGTCTTTCTCCAAGGACTGGTTTCCCCGATGACATGTCCAAAGGAGACGACCTTTTGCCGTGTTGGCTTCGAAGGAGCGTCCCGGCTGTACTGGCGGCAAAGCAGATTTGTTTGTCCTGCCGGCAGCCCGTGCGACCCTGACTCTCCCTTGCCAACAGTGTCGCTCGCAGGGCTCAGTTGTTCTCAGGGAGTTCTTTCAACAGTGTTCCCTGCGTACAATGGAAAGGACCCTGGTTCGGGTCAGGCAGGCCTTCCTCCCACCGTCACCTCGTGGCTCCTTCTCGCGTTGGAGAGGTTCTGTGCAGCAGCCCTGCCCAAGGAACACCTTGTGCGGCTTCTTGACTGCTGTTCAGAACAGAGACACTGAGGCAGGAAGGAGGTAATAACGGCCACCTTCGCTCCGTAAATCACTCTTTCCCCGAGGGTGGTGGCGATCAACCTGCTCCCGCGCTCGGCTGTAGCAGGAAGAATCGCGGAAGACGTATGTCACGTCGGTTTGTCGGATGCGTGGTCCGTGCTTAGAGGGCAGTTAGTGCCTGGTCAGAATGGCAGAAGCTGCAGCTGGGAGCGTGCCCAGTGGGCAAAGCCCGTCTTCCTTCACACACGTCGTCTCAGTGGCTTTCTCCCTCTACACCCACCACAGAGGCAAGAATTCCCTGTCAGATTCACGAATTAGCACCCCTATGAAGGCTTCATGCTGTACCTCTTGGATGCTTCTAGAATTCTCTTTGTACGTGTGGTTCTAAAGGTTTCTGTCCGTCCCGGGGTAAAAGTTAGTTTCAAAGAAGCAGAGAGGGAGCGTAATAATCAACCAGCTCTGTGGTGTGTTAGTTTCTTTTTCTGAACCCCAAGATTCTCCTGAGGCGTCCCAAGAGCTATGCAGGGCGGGGTCCATGAGGAGCAACTGTGGCTCCTTGCGTTGCTTCCGAGGAGCCCTGGTGGCATAGGGGTTGTGAGCTGAGCGGCAAGGTCAGCAGTTTGAAACCATGGGAGAAAGACAGGGCTTTCTATTCCCCTAAGGCAGAGGTTCTCAACCTCCCTAATGCCGTGACCCTTTCATATGGCTCCTCGTGTGGGGGTGATCCCCAGCCAAACATTGTTTTCGTTGCTACTTCATCACTGTCATTTTGCTACTCTTATGAATCATAATGTAAATATCTGATATGCAGGATGTCTTAGGAGACCCCTGTGAAAGGGTCGTTGAACCCCCAAAGTGGTTGTGACCCCCTAGGTTGAGAACTGCTGCCCTAATGAGTTACAGTCTTGGAAACTCATGGGGCAATTGTACCCTGCCCTACGGGGCCACTAGGGTCCTTTGGGCTTCTGGGTAAAATATCTTTTGAGCACGTAGAGCAAAATAGGAATGCCTCTGATCGTTCTGACGAAGTCCCTTGGCTAGTTAATGTTCCAGCTGGCTAATGGCAGGGCCAGGTCTAGAAGAGTCTCCCTGGCATGTGGCCCGACATCTTGGTAAATGGCTGCATCTTTGGGAAAGGTCAACCAAGGGCAGACACTGCCAAGCACTCTGGAAATGGGCCGAGTCCTGAAGTCATCACTGGGGATGAGATAGACGGTTGGAGAAAATGCTAAGCTTTGTTGAGGAGTGCAGAGTAAAGGCATGGCGATTATTTTTTTTTACTTTTATGTTGACAAAGGTTAGACGGAAATAACCCAACATCCATCAACAGGGGGCTGGCTGATGAAGATTCTCTGCACACCTAGAGAAAAGCTCGTGGCTTCAGAAAGTTCATGGAAAATAGAATTGAAAATGAATAGGAGTTTCCTACGGACTCTTTAAGGTTTCCTTGGGAATGGATTTTTCAGGCATACAAAAGAATGATGTTCTGATGCATGCTGCCACATGGATAAATTTTAAAGATGTTATGCTCAGTGCAATCGACCCAATCTCAGACAGATAAGCTAGGGCTCCAACCCTATGGGACAGCGGAGTAGAACTGGCCCTGTGGGTTCCCAAGGTGGTAAATCTCACAGGAGCAGAAAGCCTCATCCTTCTCCCCCAAGAGTGGCTGGTTGATTGGAACGGCTGACCTTTTGCCCGGGGCTCCCTGTCTGAAATGTGTGGAATTTGAAAACCCATAGAGACAGAAAGTCGTTCTGAGGTATCCATGGGGCTTGGGGCTCTGCTGGGGCCGTGGTTAAGAGGTCAGTGGTTCAAACCCACCAGCTGCTCCACAGGGGAAAGGATGTGGCAGTCTGCATCTGAAAAGACAGACGTACAGCCCTGGAAAGCCAGTGGGACAGTTCTGCTCAGTCCCCAGGGTCTCTAGGAATTGGGACTGAATCCATGCAGTGGGTTTGGATTGGGGTTGGAAAGGGTTGAGGGGTGTCTGTTTGGGGTGACGAGGAAAAGTTTGGGAAATAGATAGTGGGAGCCACTGTACAGCATGATGAAGGCACATTAAAGTCCCTGAGCTACTGTTCAGTCAGTACATTTTATGCTAAGTGTATTTGGCCACATTAACAAAAAAAGGAGTTGACCTGGATGATAACACTCAGTGGGTAGCAACATGTTCACAGCCAGCCACCCCCACACTTTAAACGCTGGGTCCTGAGCAAACCATTTGAAATCGGGTTAAAGATAGGTGTTCTGAGACGATGCACAGGTTTTGGTTTTTAAATTTTATTAACGTGAATAATCAACCTGACTCAACTTAATGGTTACGTCAATGGCTAACGTCTGTTTGCCAAAATAAGGAAATTATGCTTATAGGTTGTCTTTTATTTTCTTTGCAAAGTGTTAAAATAATTTCAATAATTTAACATAAGAAAGCTTCATGCAAAAGTGCATAAAATGTATTCTGAGTGATTTCACAATCTGTGCAGGTAAAGAAAGAGTGACAGAGAGGAGAGAGGAAAAAATACCCTGAAATGTTGTAACTTTCTCTGGACAGTCTAGTGTTGGGAGTGAGCATTAATTTATTTGACTTTTCAGTCATTTGCATGTTCCTCGCGGTGAATGTGCTGTCTTCCCGATGGGGTGAACGAGCTCCCCCGCCTCCTGACGAGCCCACGGGAAGTGCCACCCAGCGCTTGGTGTGATTATGCCCTGACCTTCCCTAGAAATGATACGGGCCCACCCCTCACAGAGCTGTCTTAGTTCTGTGGACAGAAGGGATTTCTGTGTGTGCTGGTGGGCACACACAGGGGGCCCATTAGGGACTCCAGATTGACGTTTGGGAGGATAGTCTGGCTCTGGTGGATCCCTAGGTAGGGCACTCAGCTGGTAACCAGAAGGTAGGGAGCTCAAACCTACCCGGCAGAATTGTGGAGGAGTCCCGGGGATCCGCTTCTGTTAAGCTGCGTCGCTGTTGTTCCGCTCACTCCATTGAGTCCATTCTGACTCCCAGGGATCCTGAAGAGCTCAGCGGGATGCTGCCACAGCCGCTCAGAGCTCGTGAGCGTGGCGCATGCTGTTGGTGCTACCTTCTGTTGCACTTGGGGTCATTTGGAGATGGAGCTATTGAAGGACACCTGACAGCCAGAAACGATAGGATCTTGGTGGCACCGCAGGTTAGCGGGTGGGCTGCTAATGGCAAGGTCGGCAGTTTGAAACCATCAGCCGCTCTGCAAGGGAAAGCTGAGGCTGTCTACTCCCGTGACGAGTTACAGTCTCAGGAACTCGTGGGGGCAGACAGATTTTGTCCTGTGGAATCCCCGTGGGCCCACCGGCGAGAACTGTGCGTCTGTGAGTGTCTCGGGGGATATGTCAAGATGGTATTCGTCTTCCTTCACTCCTGGAGCTCCAGCCTTTTCTTCGGCACCCCGGACTAGCGGAAGGCCCTTGGCTCAGGGGCAGCTCTAGAATGCGAAGGAGGAGACAGGGCTGTTCTGATTCTGCAGTCCCTCTCCATCTAGTCGCCTGGTGCCCAGAGAGCCTTCTCCCTCTCTTGTTCTTCACCCTTTCAAACACCGTGTCCGTCTCCATTTTAGTCCAAGTGGCATCATGCTGACAGATTCTTAGGTGATCGTTCTTTGACAAATTGGACCTGGCTCAAAGAATGGGGGGTTCTGATGGAGGTCCAGAGAGCTAGAGAGAAGTTGGGGTGTAGGAGATTATCCAGGAAGACTTGGAAGTAGCTTCTGAGGACATCAGCTCCTGTTTGAATGATTACCATAAATACTCAAGTATAAGCCAACCCGAGTATCAGCCGAGGCACCTAATTTTACCACAAAAACTGCATAAGCAATGTGCTGAAAAACTCGGCTTTTACGCGAGTATGTGCGGTAGCTTCTGCAGGGAGGAAGGACTGTGAACTCCAGGAAGGCCCCAGTTAGCGCATCACCTTCTAGTGCCCTTTGCCTTTTGCCCCGTTGATCCTTTTTCAAGCCCCCTTCCCCACTACTCCAAATGTCACAGTTGAAGATGGTTAGAAGTCTAGAGGCAAGCAGGCCTGAGGGTTCACATCGTCAGAATCTAAAATAAAGCAGGTCAGATGCCAACGGAGGAATAAAATGGAGATGAGTCATTAAAGAATTAAAACCGGAGCCCATATTTACTGCCTCCTGGCACACAGCCTGGGAAGCTGGGTGCGAGATTGGCACACGTCGTTAAGATGATGAAGCAATGGCAGCCTGGGCCTTAAAAGACAGTGTTTCCAAAGGAACAATTAATTAAAAAGAGAGGTTAATTCACAGTTTATGGGCTTAGCATCTGCTTGTTTAGCATATGCAATAAAATGCAAAATAGCAGTAGATTTATAAAAATGTCAGATAATTTATTATACACACACATACTTATATGGAGACTTTTATTTTTTTTTAAAATAACTTACTCTCTTGTTTCCCCTCCTCAGCCCTCATCAAGATGCTATTGTAGAACAGAATATGGTTCTTTTACCGGACGTCTTTTAGATTTAAATGTCCTCAGTCGAAATCACTTACATATTTTCAGATGTCATATTAACCCCCTTCCACTGAGCACATTTGGATTCACAGATAAACTTTATAAGATCTCCTAAGCTTTGTAAATCTTTCTGGGAGCTGACAGCCTCCTCTTTCTGTGCCTATACCATATTAGTCATTGGAATTTCTGGAACTTGGGTGTGTGTGTGTGTGTGTGTGTGTGTGTGTGTGTTTCCTCTTAATCAGTGAATTGAAAAATATCTACTGTGTGTTTCTCTTGGCACATCCACACAATATTTTTGAGCTGAAGTTCACAGGTTAGATTGCTTTTCTAAGTAGGTGTGATACTGGAGGCCCATTTTAATGTGCTGATAACAAGGACTTAAATGTGTCCTATTGTAATATGAAGAAACTCACACGTTACTGCTTTCCCCTTTGCAAACTTTTCTTCTGTGAGCCAGGCGATTGTTCTGGGTGGCTTTTTCGTCTGGAGACATACCCTTGGTTAGCTGCTGGTGAGGCAGTTCTGATTCATCGCCGCCCTCTGAACATCGGAACTGACCAACCACTGCTTGGTCCTGGGCCGTCCTCACCTGGTTTGCTGTGTTTGAACCCGTGTTGCAGCTGTTGTGTCCATCTCCTGGTAAGTCTTCCATTTGTTAGGGACTACCTTCTTTTACAAGTGTGATGCCCTTCTTTAGGGGGGACTGGTTCAAAGTACATAACATCTAGTCTCACCCTCCTTACTCCTGAGGAACAGGTCTCGCTGTACTTCTTCCAACATAGATGTGTTAGTTCTTCCTGCGGTCCATGGTATATTTAAGTGATTACACATTGGGTTGCTAACTGCAAGATCAGTAGTTCAAAAGCATCGGCTGCTCCTTGGGTGAAAGACAAGGCTTTCTACTTCCGTACTGAGTCACAGTCTCAGAAGCCCACAGGGGCCATTCTACTCTGTCCTGTAGGATTGCCATGAGTCAGCATCGACTCAGTGGCAGTGAGTTTGGTTTGATCAATCTCCCTTATTCATTGAGAAATGTCCTTATTGCATTTAAATTTTTTTGTGGGCTCACTTACGTATGTGGAGTTTCCTGAGAAATAGAGAGTTGTATCCAGTTGGCTCTGACTCATCAACTCCATGTGTGTCAGAGTCGACCTGTCTGTACTCCATAGGGATTTTAGTGATGGGTTTTTGGCAGTAGATCCCCAAGCATTTATTTTGAGCCACCTCTGGGTGCACTTGAAACTCCCACATTCTAATCAGCTGCCACGTGGATTAACCATCTAGACAAAAACAAACCAACCTACCCCATTGAGTCGATTCCACCTCAAAACAGCCATGTAGAACAGAGTAGATCTGTAAACCTTTCAGAGACTGTACATCTTCATAAGAGCAGATACCCCCTTCTGCCTCTTTGAGAGTGGCTAGTGGGCTTGAACCCCGACTTTGTGGTTAATGTCCAATGCTTAACCCACTGGGCAATTGCGACTCCTTGCAGAGACTCCAGCAAAACTGAGAACAAGATTTACCAGCCTTAACTCTTATTCTAAATGCGTCAGACTGTTTAGGTAGTTTTTCTACTTGGGAGCACTTGTTTGTTGGCATTCAACTACCTGCTTTGAACAGGATTCTTTTTTATTTTGCTAAAGGTTCAAGAACACAAATCACTTGATATACGGTCTTTTCCACTGGTGACTTTTAGATAGAGAATTCCACAGTAACATGTGTGAATTGTGGGGTGTGTGTGTGTGTGTGTGTGTATGTGTGTGTGTGTGTGTGTGTGTGTGTGTGACAACCTCACCCCTCCAGGGTCCCTTTTCTGTTAAAAATATATAGTTTCTAAACACAGTGATGTGCTTGCCTGTGATTAGAATAGGATCGTTGTCTGAAAGAGCTTATTTAGTGAAGTGGCGTGCTGTCCCACCGCTTTCCCATGTGACTTGGAAGCTGCTGACAGAAAGGGAAGAGGATGCGTGTGGCATGACTAAGGAAAGAGAATTAGGGTTGGGAACAAGGGGACACAACCAAAGGAAGAGAAATTGCCGACTGCAGTTTGCGCATGATTCCCAAGGTCGAGGGAGGGCATCAAGGACCTGATGCTCTCTGCACCTTTACTGGACTTTAGCCTGTTTCTAGACCATGCCGGCTTTCCCTTTAGTATTCCTGCTTTAGTGGATTTCCACCCCACCCCACCACCCCCAGTATTGGTGTGACGCCTCCCACCTTCCACCTCTACCAGGTTGGAGATTAGGTAGACACAGCTAGGTGTTCGGGTTGGTAGGCCTAAAAGGTTTTCAGTGGGAGGTGACAGAAAGAGAGTTCCGGGGTAGAATGTGGCCCACGACTGGGCTTTATGAAGCCCACTTAGTGTTTATGAAAAGGACCACTGGTGGTGGAGTGGCTGTGGATTGAGCTGCTAACCTCATGGTCACCAGTTCAAACCCAGCAGCCATTCTGCAGGAGCAAGAGGAAAGTGTCTTGTCTAGTTGAGGTTTACAGCCACAGAAACCCCAAGGAATTGATGCCGCCGACTCACAGCCGCCTTAGAGGACACGGCGGAATTACCCCTGTGGGTTTCCTAGACTGTAACTCTTTATAGGAGTAGAAAGCCCCATCTTTCCTCCTCAAAGTGGCTGGTGGATTTGAACTGCTGACTTTGCAATTAGCAACCACTATGCCACCAGGCTCCTACAACAACAGAAGGATTCCCTTCTTCTGTCCTCGTTTCTCAGGACCTACCTTTGCATGCCTATGGGGTGTCTGAAAAGTCCATGGCTTGGCCCAGGTGACAGATGTGCCTGCGTTGATATTTGTTGTTGTGGGGAGGTGCCAGAATGGACTCTGACGCCTAGCAATGCCGTGTGGCTGAGTGGCACTGCCCCAGGGTTTTGTCGACTGCCATCTTATAGGAGCAGACTGCCTGGCCTTTCTCCAGAGGGACCCACTGGGTGGGTTCAAGCCACCCACTCGTTCGTCAGCAGACAAGCACGTAAGCATTGCACCAGGGATTCGTGGTTTACATTTACGAAATACTCATTATCCTGTTCAAAAGGGACGTTGAAAAGACTGTGCCTGGGAATGTGGGATCGTCTCAGATGCCTCCAGCCATCTCTGGATTCCCACTAGACGCCATGTACAAACAGCAAGAGAAGCGTTTGCGGTGTGTCAGGTGCTCAGTATGGGCAACAGACACCTGGAAGAGCCTTCAACACTCTCGGTGCCCTGTCCATCCTCAGCGACAGTGAGGTGTGTCTGCATTTACTGAGGACTGGGCTGAGCCACCCCCCTGGAGGAGCGCACTCACTGGTAGTCAGAAAGACAGATGTAAATATAGCGGTTTTCAATTAAGTGGGCACGCATGTTGACCTTTCCCAAGCCTTTTCCCATGCCATTCATTTTGGTGTGTGTTTGTGTACTTTCCCCTAACGTCAGATCATTTGGAAGCAGAACTGAGTTTCATTTCTCACATCCCCTTACATCAAAGGAAAATGGTAGGAAAGAGTCATTTCATATAGTCAGTAAATCTATTCGTTGCTGGAATTAAAGACCATCCAAAAATCTATTCGGCCATTATTACCTTAATTGCCAACAAAATGAGCATGGTCTCCCACACAGTCTCCAACACTTACTTGGCCCCTTGGGCCCCTTTCAGGAGAAAGACCAGGTTTTTCCTCCTGTGAAGAGTACCAGTCTTGGGAACCCACCAGGGCAGTTCTACCCTGTCCTATATGATTGCTGTAAGTCAATATCCATCGATGGCAGTGAGTTTGGTTTTGTTTGGACCCCTTTTCAGAAAAAATAAAAATTCCTCACTGCCCCTCCACGCCCCCTCCCCCCCCCCCCCGGGGGGCTATGAAAGCCATTTGTGTCACAGCCCATACTCCAGGATGAGATGTAGGTATCCATTCCTGGATTAGGTATCCATTCCTGCAGCATTCCTGGATCCTGAGGGCAGTGTCACCACTTTGGGAAGTGTTGGTCTGCCGTTTCTCAGTGTTGGGATGTTGGTTTCCTGTTAAATGACCTTGAACCTCATCCTTGGGAGGCAGCCGTCATTTAGTCCAGTGCTGCTACAATCCAGATGCCCTTCTGGTCATCTGGCCAGTTGGTATTTGAACATCTGTTCTCCCGTGGCCCTGTAGCTCCAGATTACACTCACTGCAAATCTTACAGGTGAAGCACTGTAGGCCCTGTTTAAAGCGTAATCTGGGTTGGAAGAAGTCGAAAGATGCCATCAAGTCTCCCTGAGATAGCTCGGGCACTTTCTCCAAGTCTGCCAGTAACACCTGCCAGGAAGTCTCTTCCTTATTCTGCAGTTTGAAGTCTGCATCTGATTTTCAAATTAAGCCCATAGTCAGATTCCACCTGTACCCCTTTTCTTTCTTTAGTATAACTTAGAGCTTAAACATTTTTCTCTCTGCTCAGCAGGGACATAGAATGCAGCAGGTTACATTTTAAGCTCTCTCTAACTAGTTTCTGCAGAGTCTTTCTTATTACTAGGCCGGAGTACAAGACATTTCATTCTTGAAGGCTCAGCTCTAAGCTATCCCCGAGATTATGTTGCTGAATAGAAATGCACGCTAGCTTCCTACTGTTTCGGTGGGCACGCATTGGGTTGCTAACCACAAGGGCAGCAGTTTGAAACCACCAGCTACTCCTCTGGAGAAAATTGAGGCTTTCTGCTTCCGTGAAGAGTGATGGGAACCCGCGGGGGTCAGTTCTACCCTGTCCTGTAGGGTGGCTGTGAGTCGGCACTGACTTGATGGCCATGAGTTCTGTTTTCTTGAGGTGAGTACTGGTTTGCGAGTCACCATCCTTTCCGTTGGCAGCTCAGTGATGAGCCGTTGCCCCTGCCAGGGCTCCTTACCACGAAGGTGGGTGATGCTCCTTCTGTCCTTCGATAGAAGTGTGTCCATTCTCAGAGCTTCTGGGTGAGCACCCGTCTGAGGCCGTGCTTCGCTGCGGTAGGCCTAGCCGGCTGGGCCTTCTGGGCAGAACTCTCCCTGTACACTCCGCCCTCCCCAGGCCTGCTTCCAACACCTTTGTTTAAAGAGGGGCCCACCTCACACTTGCTCTACTGTGTTGACTCATTCCTCCCTCAATTTCCCTCAAGACGCACATGAAATTGCTCGGGAAGTCTTCAGGGTTGGCCCTCTGTCATCCTGCACGGCCTGTCCTTCCCGCAGGCTGGGCCGGGCAACTCCTGCTGTCGTGGTCTCCAGGTGCAGCTGGACGGCCACTCTCTAAGTGACTCAGCACTGGTGACAGGAGCAGAGCCAGTGGGCCTCACCAGGGTTGAAATTACCCCCTGGCCCGATGGCCCGGGCTCTCATTTTGCAGATGTGGGGGTGGTGTCTGGGAGAGGCGTGCCTCCGACCTGTCCCATTGGATTTTAACGTGCGGTTTGGATAGCATTTCAGACTTACCAGAACAGACACGAGAGCAGAACAAAATCCTCTCGGGCCTTATCCAGCCTCTAGCGTTAGCGTCCTGCCCATTCATGTCCTCATTCCTTCTCCACGCTTTTCCTGAACCTGTTTCCCACCTCCTCTCTCCTTCCCCCGGCTAAAACAACATCTTCAGGCCTGGTGCCTTCCACACCGTGGCTTTGCGGCTGTCCGTGCCATCAAGGCACTGCCAGAATCTGGGCCTAGTAGGGATGCCCTATTTTTAAAGGTCAGTCAATGCAAAGTAGCAATCTCGATGTCCCTCCTCCTCACCCTGTGCCTGCCAAGCAGCAGTGTTCTCCTCTGTGAGACTGAAGTTCAGATAATGTTGGGCAGCAGCTGGAATGTCGGCCAAGACTTCAAGAGGGCTGGAGATGCCTGAAATGTAGCAACGGGGTGTTGAAGATGGTGCTCATGACCTTTGACTCCGCTAGAGAAAACTCCACATTGGACTTAGCTTAAATAGCCATCATGTCAATGTTAAGTCGCATCCACGTCCTTCCATAGCTCACATGGTTTTCATAACCAGGACTTCTGTGTACGCAACAGCGTTAGCTCAACCAGATCACTGCTTTCATGATCACATCGAGCGAGGGACACAGTGTATACCTCTTTCCAAGAAGTTCTTCCTTCAGCTTAGCATACAGCCGTCCCAAGTTGGCTTGTAGCATCGAAGGGAACGCAGGGGGAGCAAAATGCTCATCTGGAAAAGGGGTCTGGCGTTGTTCAAAGGTTTGGAGGACAATTACATGCTCACAAGACCCGAAAATGATACATAAATCTTTTTTTTAAAGTAAAAATGTTGGCTTATTTCTCCAAATGTTTCTATTACTTAATAATAGGACTATCAGAGTCTTTGTTCAGCACATAATGTTCGGGATAATTTGGTAGACATTAACGGGAAATCCTTTAAACAACTCACTTTTATCACAATTCAATTTTCTTCCTCTATTCAGGCAGAGTGACATTCACGAATGACTTTGTTGTGGGCTCATTTCTTTGCATAGAATATACAGGACCACTCAGCTGTAGTCTGTTTTGGATAATGAGGCATTTCTTTGGGCTTTCTGGGAGGGAACAAATGGAGTCCACTTAGCAGCCTCAAGTCAAAAATACCTTAAGGACATGACTTGCCTTTTTCATGTAATGGGGAATGGTGGGGGGAAATCCCTTTATTTTTGGCTATTCTTTCAATAGTCATTTGTAGCGAAGTGGCCTGAAACTTTAGCAAGCAACATCTTTGAGAGAGAGAGAAGAGAAGGTCTGGTTTTCTTTCTGAGTTTGAAGTTGAAAACCTTTTCTTTCAAGGAGGTAAGGGGCGATGGCCTTGAACCAGGCCAGCGTGGATACCGTGCAGTTCTCCACGAGGTGGGAGGGACTTGAACCCAAGGCCAGTGTGCTGTGCCATTGTTTCCGCCCCTCCTCAGGATACGTTCTCACCGGGACCATTGAGACCCCGAGGAGAGGGGTCCAGGGGATTACCAACCCCAAAGTGGCACCGTGAAAGCTCACCGAGCATCCGACTTAGATGATGCAGTTAGCCACAGGTGCAAGCCTGATCACTCAGGTATCTGTTGGAAAGGGAGTATTTTTGTTGGGGTGGAAGACATCCACACGTAGTTGATTTTCACACACAGAAATGTATCTTCTTATAGTTTATGAGGCCAAAGTCTAAATTCACGGCTGGCTCTAGGGGAAGTCTTTCTCTGTCTCTGTCAACTTTGGAGGAAGGCCTTTGTCTCTTCAGTTTCTGCCTCCTGGTTTCTTGAAGAGCTCCTTGTGCCGTGGCACCTACCTGACCCTACCTCTGCTCACTTGTTTCATGTCTGTTACATCTCAGATGAAATGAACTCAAGATGCACCCTAACCTACTCCCTCTTCATGAACATAACAGAGGCAACCCGTCCCCAGTGAGATCACCATGGTTGGCGTGCAGGCTAGATTCAAAACACACACTTTTTGGAGGGGATTCAATTCCATCCATCACAAAGAGTGACCAGCTTCATCCTCCTGTTCCTGTTTGCCCTTTCAGTTAACAGTGAGCATGAGGAAATCCAGGGATTTCCCAAGAATGTGGTAATTTCAGCCAACTGTTCCCATCACCTTCTCCCCCACAGCATGTCTTACCAGGAACTGTTGTCATTTGGAATTTGGACCGGTTGGGTGTTTGGTTCTAGGGTCTGGCCTGCATCATGGGATTCGAGTCTGTTCCATCATTGCTAGTAACCACTGTCTGCTCTGGGACCAGTCACTTAACTTCTCTGGAGGCATTTCTCTCATTGGGGGTGAGGGGAGCTCTGGGGACAGGCACAATCGTTAGGGCTTCATCATCCTACACTATTGGCTTTCTCTCAAATTCTCTGTTTAGATGGATGTGGTTGGCACAATTTATCTTTCTATCTCTACGACCTTCCTTGTCCCCTTGTCCAACCTTTGATGGGGATATTGATAAGTGGGAAATTGCTTTATGTTTCAGTGTCGGTCTTGTGATTTCTCATGTCCTGACCCTTCCTCTCACCTCTGGTTTTGGGGGTATGTGGTAGTTACACAATCTGGTGTCAATTTGCAAAGGGGTAGAGTCTAGCCTGTCAATCAGGTCCCAGCTTGATGACCTCATTTGGTGGTGCCACAGAGATAAATAGCTCACTGGAGGACAGATACACACAGACTCTCCGTTTCGTCTTCCCACTGACAAGGCACATGGAGCTACACTAGAGCCCTGCAGCTGGAGGAACCACGTGGAGACCCCTGCCCCTGTTGAGATGCTACCGCCACCACTGGATGCACAAGACTTCCTATCCACTGACCTGTGATCTTCCTGCATTCAGTGTCCTTGCAAGTGTTGCATGAGTCTGAAGAGGACTTTATAGATTGGTGTCGGACATATGGACATATAGCAGACTTCTGGACTTGCTCTGGGCTGGACTGGGATGTTTTCTCAATATACAATTGCTCGTTTATACAACTCTTTCTTATACACATCTGAATGTCTGGATTTGTTTCTGTGGTCAACCCGGACTAACACAGGGTGCGAACAGCAGAGGAGGGGGGAAGCTCAGCTGCTCCCGCATCTGCCTCTCTAATTAAACTCGAGGCGGCTCTTGGGGCTCCTGCCAAGAACACGTGAAGCTCTAGCACCTTTCATTCCCCCTGCCTTCCCTTCTCCAGGGCCCTCTCTTGCTTGTTGCCACCGCAGCCTCAGTGGCGTTAGACGGCACAAGAACCAGCTGTGGGAGACCGGAAGAGCCTTTCCTGGCCATGTAGCACTCCGGGAACTGACGCCTCGGTGGGAGAAGGCAACCTGGGAAGCCGGAGGGTGAGAGGTGAGGTCAGATGGGGGCTTGAGCTCACATCCCTAGTGTTGGTCATCTTTCGCTCTCAAAACAAATACATTAAAAGAAACCTCCCGCCCCAAGGAAAGAGCTTCATTTAAAACAAGCCGAAGGCATTGGCTGCTTCGGTTGCTGGAGACGGTGTTGTCTTCGCGATCCTTGGCGGTCGGGCCTCTGCCGTTGTGCCTGATCTGGGAGCAGCTCATCTCACCAGGAGCCCCCTCCTTCTCACAGACTCCGGGACTTTATCCGAGCAAATGTCTAGCGATTGGTTTTTCCTGCTGCCTCGTCCAAACATCTGAACTGGCTTGCCTAGCCTAGTAGAGCCCCACGGATGCAGTCATGGTGCACTTGGTCGGTACCCCAAGAGCAGTGGTCCCAGCCCATCTATTGTTCCACGGGAGAAAGTCCTGGTGGTTCGAGCCCAGCAAGCCTGACGGGAAGTTCTCCTCGACACTCCTCAACCGTTGGGGCGCGGTGAGTTGGATATTGGCACAGTGGCACCTGGCCACAGCGTACATCACATGGCCTAGTCCAGGGGGCCTCAAACTTTTAAACAGGGGGCCAGCCCACTGTCCCTCTGACCCGTTGGAGGGCCGGACTAAAGTTAAAAAAAACTGTGAACAAATTCCTATATACATTGCACATATATTATTTTGAAGTAAAAAACAAAACAGGGCAGAAACACCTGGTGGCCTGGATAAATATCTTCGGTGGGCCACATGTGGCCCGCGGGCTACAGTTTGAGGACCCCATGGCCTAGTCTGTGTTTTAGAGACACCTTCCATCTCCTGGTCTGGGGAATCCAGGGAGCCTGCTGGTTCCATGTGGGTCTCCGTGTGTTCGAGGTACTCAGCATACCAGGACATGGCACGCTGCCTGGAAAGGGGATCCAAGGACACAGTTAGGGATGGATCTCGCTCACACCACCCCTGTTCCTTTCTCCATCCCCAGTGGCTTGGCTGCTCTCACAAATTTGGTGCAGGCCTTGCTTTGGGGCATCCGTCTGGGTTTTCCTCCCTTCCTCCCGCCATCCACATTTGCTTTCTGGGGGGCTGCTCATCTTAGCCATTATCTGTGGCTCTTCTCAGTATCATGTGTCCCACAGGGAGTACCTTGCTATCTCATCGACGATTCTACACAGCAACTTTGAAGCAGCTTCTCCATCGTGGGGATAAAAGCCACGGTTAAGATGTCACTTCCCATAAATCAGCTTGGGGGACCAGGAAGGCAGCTGTGGGCAGGGGAGGGGGCGGGCAGGAACTCACGAAGCCTTTGCTTCGGTCTGACCTTTCAAAGTCTGCTAATCCGCCCTCTTATTCCTGCCGTCTCCGGGCCGCTCTTGGAGGGTGGACCGACTCTCTTTAACATGAAGGCATGAGCCTTCGCATTGTCCGCCTTTGTGCCCCCAACAAAAGCCCTGGAAAATTCCAATTAATTAGCAAGCCCTGGGCTAATGAAAGAAGGGAACCCCAAAGAGGCACGCCGCTAAGCTTTCTGAGAGGCGCACCATGCGAGGACAATGCTGACTTCCAAATATTTGGGGCTGTTTGTATAGTTTTCCCAGGGTTTGTCTTCCTGGGACTTGGGGAGAGATAAAGCAAAAGAGGCAGGGGCAAGGGATGTAATAACGGTATTGTGGGCCCCCAAACGATCCCTGTCATCTGAAGAGGGCACTGGGATGCAGACCCACACCATCAGGGAAATGAGAACCAGCAGAGAGATCTTCGGTCCGTGCCGTGTGTGGGGGGAGAAACGGCGCAACTGACCCGACAGAGAGTCTGATCGGGAAATCAGGCTCAAGGTAATTATCGTGAAGGGCCTGGATTCCACTGGGCCTTTGTGTGTGAGAATGAGGGTTTGTCTCCAGTGTGGCTGCTAGAAATACCTGCTGGAGAAAAACTCTGTGGTCTCTCAGCTTGAGTGATGTGTGTGTGTGTATGTAATTGGATATTAATTATAGTAGCCACAACAAGACCAACAATAACAACAACACTTACTGTACACGAGACACCACTGCGGACATGTTTGACCTTGCCAACGGTTCCCTGAGAAGCCTGCTCCTAAGTGATGGATGCTTTGGTTCCATCAGTTTTATGCTCAGGAATATTAAAACTCTGATAGTGACTGGTGGGCCCCATGGCCAAGGGACTGAGTCAAGATCTGAATCCACGCCATCTGAGGGCAGAGGTGTCATGTTACTCTGCCTGGGAAGTATGGTCTTACTCTAAACATAGTGCCAGGTGGACTAGAGCCAGTGGGTCCAAGACGCTGTTCCAAGGTTTGCCCCCAGTCCTTCTCGTGGTCTTGGACAAGTCACGTGTCATTGCTGGTCTTCAGTTTGTCCATGTGTAAGATGGAGTTGTTATGTTAAAGCTGGGGATTATCCCCGACCAATGCTGCTGCTCCCCTATCTGCCTTAAAGTATATGGTGTGAGGGTGGGATCCCGGGTTCCACGTTTAGGGAGTTGGCTTGGCGTAGAGTTGATTAAGGCAAAAGGAACATGGTCCTGCAGATGGCTGGGATCGGTAATTTTGTTCGGTGACCTCTGTTGATGATTGGCCTCCTGGGTCAGAATAATTTAGTCCTGAAACCACCCAGCCATTCTTAGACTCCTCCATGGAATCATGCTGCCTTTCTTGTAGTGCTCTTTCTTGGCCAATTATCTTGTCTGCAAGTGTTCTTCAGGGATGCGCTGCAGATTCCCTGGAACAAGTGGAAATGGAAAGGATGTTGGTTTAGCCAGTAAACTCTACCAGTTTCTGAGCCCCTGTAGACATTGCTGGAGAGAGGCGTTCTGGTGAGGCAGTAGACAGAGAGCTCAGTGGCTAACCCAAAGCTTGGAGGTTCAGCAGCAGCCCCCAGAAGAAAGATGTGGCGGTCTGCTTCCTGAAAGTGTTTAAGACTGGAATCTTTCTGGGGCAGTTCCACTCTGTCCTACAGAGTTACTGCAAGGTGGAATGGGCTCAGTGGCAGTGGGTTTGCTTTTTTTGATAAGAGAGAGCAGAAGTGCAGTCCGCCCACAAAGAGGTGTTTGTAAGCCGTTTATATTGTCAGCATGGCTATGCCGCCCAGGGTAAATCAAAGCTCTTTCCACTCCGATTATCCAGAGTCAGAACTGGTGCCATGGAAAAGACCTCACAGAGAACTTGAAGCAACTAGGCTGTCATTTCTTTTAAATCTGCAATTTGACTTTCCTCAAGCCAGCGTACGATAGACCGAAATGATCCTCCATGAGAGTACAGAAAGGCTGCCCCCCAAATTTAATTCGCAAGAAAGAAGGAGGCCAACTCTTGGCTTACCAGTTGGGCTGCATCTTCTTTCGAAGTGATCCTTCTGCGTCCAAAAGTTAAAAAGCCTCGGCTATGTCTTAAAACACTCCCTTGGGTGCAGCGTACATTGTCAAGCGCAGAGTTCCTGAGAATGAGATAATCCCATGCCATTTGGGAATACATCTTGAAACTGTGAAGGAAAATACATCTCCTTTCCCTCAAAGGCAAGGTCTCTGTCGAAAGCGATATGATAATAAAGTGGAGCTATCAAACGGGCCCGAGCAGTGTGCGCTCGTTCTGTTCCAGGAAAGCTCAGAGTGAAGACAGCCCGTGAATCCTGTCATCAGGCAACGCGAGGCCCCTATCACATGTCACTTCACTTTGTTTCTAACATGTGGCTCAAGCTCCGCCAGACCTGCTGCTGTGTGGGAGACATGCTTGCTGAGAGAGGAAGGCACTTTCCTGGCAGCGGGCCCCCTGGGAATTTTTAATGGTGTGCGTAACCCCCGTGAGTCTGTGCTCCACACACATGTCCAGTGCGGGGCCCCTGGCCTCTGTGGACTGATGGTGGTCTCGAGGTCGGACAGGGCCAGCAGGACCCTATCATGCCTGTTCTAAGGCAGACACAGAGGGGACGGCTTAGATAAACCAGTTTGGGAGAGGCGGAGGTTTTTGTTTTTTGTGTGCGGTGGAAATGAAAATCCTTCTAGACGTGGTCTCCTTTTCCTTGCTCCTCATCCCTCATGTTAATGAAGTTCATGGAGAAAGCTTGTTTACATTTCTTCGCGTCCAAAGAGATGATGGCAGTGATGACGGTGTTAATGGGCATGGTACTTCTTGGCTGCCCAGTATGGCCCGAGCAGGCCAGTGGGTGGTTGCTGCTGAGTCAGTTCTCAATCAAGTGCATACTGTCAAGGACTTTCAAGGCAGTGGCCTTGTAAAAGCAGATTGATAGGCTTTTCTTCTGAGACACTTCAGGCTGGGTTCAAACCACCAACCTGGTAGTATCCAGTGCTTAACGATTTGCTCCAGCCCAGGACTCCTTGGCGGAGTGGGACACACAACCCCTGGCGTCAGGCTGTGCTCTTCTGAGCTCCTTCTTAAAGCCCTTGCTGGGCTGGTCCCCTCCTGAATGTTATACTATTGGCCATAGCGAGCTCATGAGAATCACATACAACCCCATGAGAACAAACTCATTATCTCTGATGCAAAGTAAATTCTCAGAACCTTCTCCAGCGTTCAGGGTCCGTGGTGTGCTATCTCTGTGTGGAAGAAGGGAACATTATCATCTCTCTTGATAGAGGAAGCCACGTGAAACCAGAAGTTGAACAAGATGACAGATAAATGCCCAGTGCTTTACACACACACACACACACACACACACACACACACACACACAACTCTGCGAGATGGTTCGTTCCGTCCACTCACTCGACACATGCGTATTGACCACGTGCTAAGGGTAGTCCTTACGTCTCTAAGGACTAGAGGTGTTTAAGTAGAAATAACGTTGGCATTATTCTCTAGGAGTTCATCATCTAAGTCAAGAGGTCACCTCCAAAAGTATGCAAACGCCTGGCAGGCCATCTCTCAATTTATCTCTTACTGTGCACTTTGTCCTCTTCCCAGCACAGCCTTCGGGCCGGGGACATTCTGCCCCGTGCTCTTGCTTGACTGGTTTCTCCTCGTCAGCTTAGTGAGAGCTCTCTTTCGCAGGCGTTCCCTGCCACCCAGTCCAAAGAAGAATCCACTCCCCAATCCCCACTCCTCCCTTCTCTGCGTTACACCTCTGTGTTACTTCTCTGATGACGCCTTTCCTTGTTTGGAATAATCTTGCTTACCAATAGGCTGCACACCCCATGTGAGCAGGGGTTCGTGCATATCCCATGTGCCTTTATAGCCTCAGCAGTCCACCATTTTTGTTCCAAGGACAAATGAATGGTTGGCTGGTTGGCTGGCTCACTGTCATACTCTGTAATACATTCTGTCCCAGAAGCATCACCACGTGCTAGTCTCAGAAGAGGGAACCCTGGACTGTTCCTAAGAAGAGCCTATGGCGAGACTCTACCTGGCCGACTTCTTCAGGAAAGAGACCAATCGCCAGAGAAGGACAGCGTTGGAGATAGGATGGATTGACACGGTAGCCACCACAGTGGGCTCAAAGGTCCCAAGATCATGCAAATGGCATAGCTCTGGACAGCGTTTCATTCCGTTCTACCTAAGGCCACCTTGCACTGGAGATGACTGGGCAGCGACTATAGGAAATGGGGATAGATGAGGAAAAGCAGGGCAGGTGTGGATCTGAGTGGGTTGGAAAGGAGTCTTCATGGAGAAGACCATTGAGCTGGACCTGGGGGACCGGTGAGGATGTATCAGACACTGTTGACCTCCTTCCCGTCTGATTCTGGCTCTCTCCTCACTTGGCCACCTGGTCTTGTAATTCCACAAACAGACACAATAGAATTCACCTATAGCAATGACTTGGCTACTTGCCGGGCTGAGTCTGGTATCAGTACCCCCTGCCCTCACTGGACCAACTCTTCGGGGAATTGGAGAACACGTGTTTCCTGAAAACTTCTTTTTCTTTCTACAGAAACTTGCTAAAGCTTGTCTTTCCAATAACGAGGAACTTGGAAGGGGTGTAGTGGGCAGAAATGCTCGTGAAACTTAAGTAGGCATTCTGGACGAAACAAAAATAGAATCTTAAGAGAGGCACCGCTTTGGAACAAGGAAGAAAAGAAAGAAAGAATGAGAGAAACGGCTACTATTTCCCCTTCCTGTAAGAAAATCCGTGTGGTAGAGGCATGTGTTTTCAGCTATAGCCTAACATTTGCATATGGCTTCGGGGCCCTTGCCGCTTCTGATCAACAAGCTTGCAACCTGTACATCCATTAACGAGATTATCATTTGGAGAGACAAATGCCTTTTTACTGAAAAGGTTTGGTGAGGATAAAATTTATTGATATTTGATGAAGCATGAAGTCTCTCAATGAACCATGAAAGCAAGAGCTAAACTAATTAACTACACAGAAAGACCCCCGGGTTGTATATGTGAGGCGGGCTGGGAGCTGATCCGTCAGGCCTGGTGGGTACCTGCTTGGCATCCTCCTCATAGACTCTGGGGAAGCAACAGTGCCCTCTCCCATCATGCACTCAGTCAGGGAAGAGATAACCACTTAGCTTCCCCGCAGATTGGCTTGAGATGTGGCAGTCGAGTACCGCGGGATTTATGTGTTACAGTTTAGCAGCATTAAGACTGGTCATGACAACACATGATTTCCACACACTGGTTCAAGTCTCCACGCTGCTTCATTGAATGCCACACTTTTCCCTGGTTCTAAAAATAGGCCCCTTCCTCCTGCTTCCCCAAAGAGCCACTAGGGAGGCGAAGACCAGTGTGATGAGCATGTTACTGTACCCCAGGGATTTACAGAGACCTCTTGCAGCCGAACAAACAAATCAGCTCTGGAAGAAGTACGGCCAGACGGCTCCTTAGAGGCGAGGATGGCGAGACCTCGTCTCACAGACTTCGGACCTGCCGTCAGGAGAGACCAGTCTCTGGGGAAGGGCATCATGTATGGTAAAGTGGAGGGCCAGCCAAAGAGAGGAAGACCCTCAAGGCAATTGGAGATTGACACAGTGACTGCAGTGATGGACTCCAACATGCGAACCGGTGTCGGGGTGACACAGGTCTGGCAGTGTCGCCTTCTCTTGGACAGAGGGGTCGCTATGAGTTGAGACTGACTCAGTAGCACCTAACAACAACCCAACTCCCTTCAACTGCAGGTGAAACAGGCCTTGCAGGGAGTGCTGGGAACATTCCAGCAGGTGAGACTATTGTAAGTTACAACACTATCGGGGAGGAGGGGGCAGGTGACTTACCCGAGTGGCGCCATCTTCCTTTACTGCCAGTGTCTCCCGCCTTTTACCCACTGACACCTGCGGTCTGTACCATTATCAGTAATACCATTACTGATTACCTTTTGGGCCGTTCTGGAAGAGACTCATGTAGGAATGAAAGAGTCTGACCAATCACAAACATCAAGCGTAACAGCATATATGAAAGGCATGATTCTGTCCCGGTAGAAATTTACACCTAGTGGCTAGCACCCCGTGGTAGGATTAAAATCGTTTAACAACTAGTTCACTGCCCCGATGACCCGCTCGAGTATAAAACACCAGTATACCGAGAGGGAGCTTATTATTTCAACGTGATACCAGAACACCGCTGGCGCACAGATGAACGTTAAAAAAAGAGTAAGGAATGCAAATTTGTGATTTCCACATTGGCTGGCTGCCCAGCCCCCACCTTAGAGAGAACCCCGGTGACAAGTGCCGTTTTAACAGCCAGTTCGCCAAACTCCACAAAAAATGAGGGATCCGTTCTGCCAAACCGGTGCTATCTGGTTAAATCCCACCGCTGTTACCACCCGGATTCCTTCATCCTGGTTTCATTCTTTTGGCTATCTGCGCAGAAGACGCACATATCCCTGAGAAGGTCTAAACCCTCTCTAACCAGAAGGTCAGAGGTCCCAAAGCCGCCAGCCACCCCAAAGGAGACAGCAGGTCAGCCTCCTCCTGTGAAGACCACAGTTGTAGGAATTGGATGGGTAGTTCTGCTTGATTCTGGAGCATCACCACGAGCTGGAGCGGATTCAGTGGGGTTTTTGTTTATTGTTTTGAGAGAGGTGGATGCTGGAGGTCGCATCTGCGGCCCGACTTTGTTTCTTTGAATCTAATACTCCATCTGACACTAGAATGAGGAGTTCTGACTTTCATTCGGACTGGTGTTGTTAAAACAAACAAACAAACAAACAGACAGACAACACCACCACCGACAACAAAACCTCATGCCATCGAGTCAGTTCCAATGCATACTGACCCCGTTCCTGTTATCTCAAAACCCACACCAAACTCACTGCTATCAAGGTGATGCCCACTCACCACGACCCTCTGTGACAGGGTAGACCTGCCGTGTGGGTTTTCAAGACTGCCATTGTTTGGAGCTACGCCTTCTCCCCCAGAGCAGCTGCTGGTTTTGAACTGCTGACCTTGCAATTAGCAGTCACCAACTGGTAGCTATTCCACCACCGTGCCCGTTGTTGTCGTCAGGTGCCATTAAGTCTGTTCTAGTTCTGAGGGCCCCGTGTACAAGACAGCAAAACAAAATGCTGAGGCAGCCTTCCATTGCTGCGTCGGAGCCCGTGGTGGTCGCTCCTGCATCAATCCATCCCAGGCTGCTCCTCTACTTCACCAAGCATGGCGTCCATCTCTAGGAACCAGTCCCTCCTGATATCACAGTGAAAGCCTGTGAGAAGACTCGTCGTACTTCCTCTGAGGCAGACTTGTTGGTTCTGAGTCCCTGAGTGTCTTCGGTATTCTTCACCATCCCCATAATCCAAAGGTATCACTTGTTCTTTGATCTTCCTGATTCATTGTCCAGCTTTCCCCTGTATGTGAATCCCTTTGAAGGAACATGGCTTGGATCGGGCACGCTCTAAACCTCAAAGTGACACTTTACTTTTTAATGCTTTAAAGAGGCCCTTTGCAGTGGATTTGCACAACGCAGGCCCGCCCTTGGGTGTGCTTCGCTGCTGCATTGGTTGTAGATCCAAGTACAACGAAACCTTGATAACCTCCATCTCCCCATTCACGGTGATACTGCTTCTGGGGCTGGTGGTCGGGATGTTCGTGCTAGGGGCCTGCTGGCGTAGTGGCTGTGCCTGCCGCTCCCTCTGCAGGACCAAGAGACCGTCCTCTCCCATCAAGAGTTACAATCTGTCTCAGAAGTCCTGCCCTGTCTTAGAGTTACATCAAGAGTTACAGTCTATCTCAGAAGTCCTGCCCTGTCTTAGAGTTACATCAAGAGTTACAGTCTATCTCAGAAGTCCTGCCCTGTCTTAGAGTTACATCAAGAGTTACAATCTATCTCAGAAGTCCTGCTCTGTCTTAGAGACCCACTGTGAATTGGAATTGACTTTGGTGGCAATGAGTTTGAGCCCTGTCTTAGAGTTACATCAAGAGTTACAGTCTATCTCAGAAGTCCTGCCCTGTCTTAGAGTTACATCAAGAGTTACAGTCTATCTCAGAAGTCCTGCCCTGTCTTAGAGTTACATCAAGAGTTACAATCTTTCTCAGAAGTCCTGCTCTGTCTTAGAGACCCACTGTGAATTGGAATTGACTTTGGTGGCAATGAGTTTGAGCTCGTTGTTGCCATTTCCCTGATCACTAGTGCTATTTTAACAGCTGGTTTGCCAAACGCAACAACAACAACAAAAAAATCACCTATTGGTTCTCCCAAACCAGGGTGAACCAGCTGAATCCCATCCCTGGGCTTAACCCTAAACACCCTTCCATCTTGGGAGCTTTCAGCCAGCGGCCCGCCGTCCTGTCCTCCCTTGGCCAAGGGAAGGGTAAATAGGAACAGATGGATCTCCTGCTTCAGTACCAGGCCAGGCCCCTGTTCCGCGGGAGGGCCATCCAAACATCCCTTTCACGAGCTGGGGCTCCCGAAGGCAGAATGTCGCTTCAACAAAGGAAGTACGGCCACAATGCACGGGCATTCCCCCAGTGCCCCATGACTCACTGGGCGATTGTCTGGCCATTTTTGAGATGGTGGGAAGTAAATCTTCTTACGGGCTCCCTCCCTGCCTGTGAGCGCCCTGCGAGCTGGGAACCTTTGACAAAATTAAGCTGTCAGAATCCATCACGCTTAAATTAGCCTTCTTTTTCCCCCTTTCTTTTTTTCCTTAACGAGGTGCCTCTTGTTCCTGAGTTGATTCAATGGCAAATTTAAGTTTGGCAGAAACTGTCCGCAGGCCAGAACCTGTGCGGCCTCCCTTGCGGCTTAAGGAAATTTGAACAAACTCAAACTGGCCCTCGTTTTAAAGAACTCTTGGTGGAAAATGAGCTCCTTTGCTCCCCTTGTCCTGTAACTGCCTGAGCTTTGTCTCATCTGGGATATTGATGGCCTCTGCGTCCTCTCTCGGTTTGTAGGCAAGAGGGAGCGACATCTCTGTGAGAGCGTTTTCAGATGATGTTTTTGAACCCAGATGGAGTGGCCCTTGGACACCATCTCCAATGTGGGGGTCTCTCTGTTACGTCTCATCTTCTTGACACTGCCTGTAGCTCTTCAGCTCTCCAAGAACACTCTCGTTGCCGTTGCCGCTCTCACCGCGTGGAAGGAGTCTGCTGTCACGCCAGGGACTTGGTTTGCCGCACAACAGAAGGAAACCCTGTCCGTCCAGCCTCGCACTCTCCCCCCAGTCGCTGCTCGGTGTGAGCCCATTGTCACAGCCGTTGTGCCCATCCATCTTGTGGGTGGGTCTTCTTTGTCACCGACCCTCGACTCTACCAGTCATGGCGTCCTTCTCCAGGGACTTGTGTCTCCTGATCACATGGTCGAAGTACACGAGATGAGATCTCACCATCCTTGCTTTTAGGGAACATTTTGGTTGTACTTCTTCCAATGGAGACTTGTTCTTTGGGCAATCCGTGGTATTTGTACTCCTCCCTGCTAACACCTTGATTCGAAGGAGTCTGCCATCTGCCATGGCAGTGGGTTTGTTGTTTTCTCCTTAAACTTACACTGGTCATTGCCTCCACTCTTGCTTCCTGAAAGCAACGAGAACTTGAAACATTTGCTGATGAAGAGCAGGGATTGCAGCCTTGGATTAGTTCGTGTAGGCTAGAGAAACAAATTCATATACTCATGTGTATCAGAGAGAGTTTTATGTAAAGGGTAATTGTACATTAAGAAAGCATCCCAACCCAGTCCAAGCCCATCAGTCCGATATTAGCCCATATGTCTGATAGCAATCTGTAAAGTCCTCTTTAGACTCACAAAACACATGTAATGAAGCCAAATGCAGGACGATCACAAGCCAGTGGGTAGAAAGTCTTTGGATCCAGCGGTGTTGTAAGCATCTCAGTGCTGGCAGGGGTCTCCACGTGGCTTCTCCAGTTCCCAGGACATGGGGTCTATCAGCAAAGGGCCATGTGTCTTGTCAGTAGAGCGTCTCCAAGGGAGTGAGGAGCGAAAGAAAGTGTCTCCCGCCTCTAGGGAGGAAATGCAGGAATTCTCAGAATCCTTAGGGGAAGGCCATGCCCACACAGAGGCCTCATTGGCTAGATCCTGTTTGAGAGCCTAGACTCCACCCCTGCACTCTTAATCTTCAAATTGACACCCGATGATGTAACTACCACAAGCCTCTAGCAATGTGGGTCTTTGTTCCACCCCCCCCACCCCAGGCCGCACTGTAAGGTCAGTGTACAGGCAGGTAGGAGGCGGAGACATGCCATCCGTCTTGTGATGTTCTGCCAAATGCCCCACTCCCCCCCAACACAGAACAGGGTTTTCCAGACTCTCGTCCGTATGGGCCAAGTTAGACAGGACTTTCTTCTGTGAACCTGCTGGATGGTCCATGATACCCCTCCAAACCCGAAACTCACTTCCATCCAGTCTTTCTGACTCATGACCACCCCATAGGACAGGGGAGAACTGACCCTGTGGGGGTCCGAGACTGCAGCTCTTTATGGAAATAATCGAAAGCCTCATCTTTCTCCAGCAGTGCTGCCGGAGGTCTCAAACTGCTAACCCCCAGGTCAGCAGCCTCAAACGTAACCTCGACACCGTCAGGGATGGGGTTTCCTAAACTGAAGGGTGGAGGCAGCCCTCGGAATGTGCTGTTTCTTGTGTGTGGGGGGTGGGGGTCGCGTTTGGGCAATTTGATGGGGTGGAGAGTCGGGAGCAAGGTGGAGGGGTTCTTGGGTTTGTGTGTGGTCTGGGACGAAGGCTCGACTCAAACCCCCAGCGTGAGCGAAGCCAGGGGAAGAGTAGACCCAGATCTCATCTCACATCAGAAATAATCAGCAGGAGTTTTCCTAAAGCTATTTTCTCTACAGTCAGAGAAAGAGGGGAGGGGTGGCGAGCTATGGCATTCCCAGTGCTCAGGTTAAACGTTAACTCCTTTGTGTGGTTAACCACTAACTTATTCTTTTCTATGCAAGAAAAAAAAAAGACACAAGACAGCTGCGTGCGTGAACGTTAGAAGAAAAACACCCCACCAAACCCTGGTTGACTTTGGTGGTCCCAGGGTGAGACCTGCGCAGCTGATGTGAAGACAGGCGCTGTATCGCCGTGACCCTCTGTGCGTCTTCTGCAGGCTCCTGAGGGGTGGCCACCTTTGAGCACATTGCTCCTTGGGCCATTAGAAAAGTCCTGTCTTGATTTGCATGAGCTCACCAGCTCAAGCAGGGCTCCCTGAATGGTGGCTGCCTTAGCTGCAGTTGGCCGGCTGAGGACCGGCCCGGTTAATAGCCCGCCCGGCATTGTTCCCTGCGGCTGACTTCACCTGCAGTTCCACTTGAAGGGAGACATTGTTCTCTGTGCTACGCTTGTCAGCTGCCTCCCTTCCTATGCCCGCATTACCGAATGTCCCAGCCGTCCCCAAACGTTCCTGCGGGTCCCTTTCTGAGAGTCGTGCTGGGAATGTGTTCTTGTGCCTCTGCACATCTGGCCGAGGCCCCCAGCAATGAGCAAGATGTGAACACCTCCACCCACGCCCACGTAACCAGGCAGAGTGAGTGTGCAAGGTCCGTGGACCCAGGAAGGGGCCTAACACGTCCACCTGTCACATAGCAGGCAGCCCGTCAGCACCAGCGAGTCCCACCTGAGGTGTTCGTGCCCATGGCTCTCATCAGTATCCGGGAAGGATAGTGATAATGTATGGAATGGAGGCGTAGGGACGGAAGGGACTAGGAACAGTGAGGATATTTGTGTTGGCCTTTAGAAATGAAGTCTAGCACGATGTTGAGGTTTGTCAGCTTCTTAGGGTGCTGCTGTTATTGGGCCTGTCGGGCATACCGTGACCCCATGACAGAGCTGAACTGGTACCTAGGGGTCCCAAGGGTATCATCATTACCTGACCAGTTTGCCAGGCCTTTTCACTCACCGAGCCACTGGGCTAAATTTAACACACCCGCCTTTTTTAACAGCCAAGTGCTTAATTGTGATGCTGATAGGACTCATGCTCCTTAGGATATTGTGTTAGTCTGGGTACATTAGAGAAACCAATCCACAGAAACTCATATGTATAAGAGAGTTTTATGTAAAGGGTGAGTGCACATCAAGAAAGCATCCCAACCCAGTGCCGCCCAAGCCCACAAATCCAACATTAGCTCACATGTCCAACACCAATCCACAAAGTTCTCCTCCATCTCACAAAACACATGCAATGATGCCGACTGCAGGAGGAAAGCTGAATCAGTGAGCGTGTAAGCATCTCAGCGCTGGCAGGGGTCTCCACATGGCTACTCCAGCACCCAGGCCTGCATCAGGGTAGGTCCATGCGGCTTCCCCTTGGGGATGTCTTGCAGGAAGTGAGCCTTGCCAGCTGAAGCAGGAAACTGGCTAAGGCAGCTGCACCCTGCCTGGTCTTACCATCAAAAAGCAAGAGACCCGAAAACTAGAAAGGCTAGGCTCACTGAGCCATTTATCTCTCCGCCCTTCAATTAGCCCCACCTGTGTTTATTGACCAGGTTGGCACAGTAAACTAATGATCTCAGATACGATCTGTCGAATGCTTGGCAGGACGGGAAAGCACAGAGGGAGAGCCCCTCCCCCCCATAAGATGGACTCAACGAAAGAACAACTGTGAGGATGGGGCAGGCGGGCCAGTGTTTCCTTCTCTTCTGCGTAGGGCAGTGACCCGTGTACGACTAGACGGCACCTCACAACAACAAAATGTAGCCCTGTGAGCTGGGCTTTGGACTGCTCCTTGCAAGGTTGGTGGTTCTAAACCACGAGGCGATCAGAGGGAGGGAGCAGTCTACCCCTGTGGCGATGTTTCCTGTCTTGGAATCGACTCGATGGCAGTGTTGGTGCGTGTGTTGTGGTTGAATGTGCCTTTGGGTGGAGGGATGAGGGGTTGAAGGCAAGCAGGACTTACAGCTTTTACATCTCGGGTGCTGGGCAGGGGGATTGGAAGGCAAGAGGCGAACAACGAGTCGCCATTCATTTGGTGTAAGATCCAAACGAAAGCACCACCCCCACCAAGCCTCCTGCCCGTGAGTAGACTGGGTCACCGTGAGCTTACAGGACAGAGTGGAACTGCCCCCGAGGGATTCCGAGGATGTAAATCTTTGCGGAAGCAGACTGCCTCATCTGGCTCCCGAGGAGCAGCTGCTGGGTCCGAACTGCTGACCTTGCGGTTGGCAGCCCAACACTTCCTGCGCTCGACCACGGGGGCTCCTTCCTGCAAAGATGCTGATTCATCAAACAAAGGGAAGAAAGAAGAGCCAGTTCCCACCCAGTCAGCCCTGACACATGGGGACCCTGGGTGAGTGTGTATCGACCTGGGCTCCCTGGGGTTTTCTGTGAAGGTAGCAATTCAGTTGAAAAACCAAAACCAAAGGGAAAAAACCCAACCCCACCTCAACCTGCATACCCTTGAGAACGAGCGCTAAATAAAATTCTCAACCTCGGTTCAGACTGATTGAAGTAACTGTTCTTGTGTTATCACATCAACCCTTTCTCCCTCTGCCATTTCTCTAACCCCGAGTCTCCTGGTGGATCGCCCCCTCCTGCCCCCTGGGGGCGCTGGTACTCTACAGGGGGGCGCCAAACAGGTACCGACACTTTTTCCTGGGTTATGGGCTGCCGTCCACACGTTTTTTACTTGCCAGGGGGTGCTGAATAATTTCTGAAAAGGAAGGCAGAGAGCAAGTAAGTTGGGGTGGGGTGGGGTGGGGCGTCTGTGGACGCTAACCCGGGCTGTGGAGTCATTTTCTGTTCACAGCCGCCCAGTAGGACAGAGGTGAAGTACCCTATGGGGCTCCCAAGACTGCTATCTTTGTGGGAGCAGACGTCCACGGCTTTCTTTGGAAGCGTAGCTGGTGGGTTTGAACCACCGACCTTGGGGTTAGCAAGTTTCTTTGGTGTGTGTGTGGGGGTGGGGGGGTTGTTCTTTCACTTACAGGCTAACCCTTGGGTTGGAGGCATCCTGAACCGGCCTTGAGTTGAGAGAATTAGTACCTGCGTGGCCCTCCACCCGGAGACCCGAGCTGGCTGTGGCGGGGATGAGCGGTGCAGACACTGATTTGGAAGTCAGGGTGTCAGGTTCTGGTGATGGGGTTCCCACTCCTACCCTCCTCATTCTGCTGTATTCGTGGGTGCATTCCTGGGAAGGTTGTGACTGGGGAGGTCTCCATGGCATGGCCGTGGGGAGTTTAGTTATTAACCCAGAATCGAGGGTAGAGAGGGGCCGTCGATGGGCTCTGGAATGCGGAAAAGGACCGGGCTTCAACGATCCCAAAAGGCATTTTTGTTGTTTATACTTGTTAATTATTAATATTAATTATTGATGAAAAAGGGCTTTGAGTTACATGCCACACATCGTTTTGGAATAAATTATCACACTGCTTATCAGGAGCCCTGGTAGATAGTAAACTGTGTGAAATAATCAATATCTATTTGCTTAGATCATAAAAAAATCAAAATTCCTTGAATTTCATGCCCGGAAAAGCTGTTTGCGTGACTTAACATGAAGTGGAGTTTTGGGAAGCGAACTTGGCCAAAGCAGGTCAGTCGTTGAAAAGTATCCAGGTGCCCCAGTCACGCCGTTTAGGTGGCATGGTGGCCTTTCAAAGGTTGGAGTTTCTGGATCACCTGTGAGTCCTGGGCTCTGCCCCCAAGTCCTCTGCCCTTTCAGAGGAAAACCAGCAAATTCCCTTTGTGTCTTAGAAAGGAGCTTTTAAAGAAACCTTTAAGGGGTTTCTGTATTTGGTAGTTCATCAGGCAGGCATCCGGGGTCTCCTGTTCAAGTTTCAGTGGACATGTATGTTGGTGATTGAAAAGACACACACACACACACACACACACACACACACACACACACACACCACCACCACCACCCCCCATTCCTCAGGCAGATTGGGAATTGGTGTGGCCTGGAGACCGTTCTCTCAGATGCAGGCTATAAAAGTGAATATTTCTGCCTCTCAGACATTGTGGGAGTTTTGAACATTATTTTAATTTTTAATTTTAGTTGCAGTCGTAAGGACTACATGGTGCATTTCTGACTGGTTGGACCTATTTTCTAGTGCTAGACCATGTCTTTCCGGCCAGTTGACTCTTCTGTCTAGAAATGTCCCCGTAGCTGTAGTTCAGGAACGAGTCGTGGAGCTGCTGACCTGGGACACGCACCACTGAGCCGCATCTGGTGTTCACTCTGCATTGGCATGGGTGGTCATCAGAGGCTACCTGTATCAGTGTGTTTTCCAGGGTTTCCAACTGGTAATTCCTGGCTCAGGGCCTACGAAGCAAACCTGGAATGTACTGACACTCATCAATGTGCATGCATTGGAATGGCAACCAGAACAGGAAAGATTACTGGCTGCCATCGGCTAGAATTGTAATCTCCTTGGGAAATGGCATGGGCGGTGTGCATGTGGGTTGTACAGAAACCAAATTTCTTGAATGGTAGAGTCGGGGATAACAGTGCCCTTCTCAGAGATGGAAGCCAACGGCAGCACTCTGAATGTGTGTGGCACAGTCTAGTCTGCATCAGGTGCCTGACAGGACTCACGGCACCTCGCTCAGATCTCCTAAGCCGGGCCTTCAGCCTGTTAATGTCTCTCTTGTCTGGTTCTAGGTTCCCTTCACCCCAATTGTAAAAAGTACCCTAGATAATTGTTTGGTTACACAAAATCACACCCACCAGTATTTCCTGTGCGTTTGCCGGGGTGGGCCCTCGAAGTAATCCATAGTAGTGTGTCAGGGTGTCTTCAGGCTCCGTTGCATGAGCCGTGAATGAGCCCGTTTCAACTGGCCTGAAGCTATGGTGTGGTTCCCAGCGGGGGATTTGCCATGGCAGCTTGCCCGTGGCAGAAGAAGTAAGCTTGGCCTGGATTGGTTCAGTCTCTCTGTCATCTCAGGGTCTTGCCCACGGACCTCATGCATAGGTTGGGTTGGCCATTGGACCTCTATGAGCAGTGGGCTCAGTCCTCCAGCATCCCTCCGAGGCGTCTGGGCAAAACCCACCTTACCTGGCTGTCAGTGGACTCGCCTCTTCCATGAAGGAGCTGGGAGACCCGACAGAGCCTTTCCCTGTTGAAGTGCGTGGATGCTGTTGGTTCCCTTAAAGAGGGCGTCTGATGAAGACGCTTAGGAATAGCAAACCGCTGTTTAATTGTTGAAGTCAGTAACATGTTCTCGCTTAAATATTTCCCAGAGCCATTTTGGAGAAATATAATACAGGTAAGTTTTATGATGCTCTCCTTGTGAGAAGTTTACGAGAAGCCAAAAAACAGGATTAGCAGCATCGAGGAAGAAAGACTGTGTGTGTGCGCGCGCGCGCCTGTGCGTGCAAGTGGCTTGGGTTTTCTTTCTTATGAATTCCTACCATTTATAAAATGGTTTCTTGTCCCTCCTCATGGTCGCCTCCCCCTCTCCCCCTCAATTTTTCCATCTACAGGCCTTTGAATTATTTTTATTCATAAGTGAAAAATGTATTACAGCTTTATTTCCTTTTATTAATAGTTCCTTCTTGCCCTTAACCACATCTCTGACTTTTTGGCATGTAATGCCCAGTGAGCTCATGCTTAATCATGTATAAACAGCCATCTAATTATATGGTTTTGCGTTTTCATTTGACTGGCTAAACAAAAATGACACAGAAAAGCACCCCTGACAAACCTCCCTGTCTTCAGGTACCTGGCCTTTCTATCCCTCCCTCCCTCCCTCCCCCCTCCCCCTCTCTCTTCATGAGTCTAGTGAAATGCGTGTTACAACCTATCAAAATAAAATCAGTTGGCATTTGCCAAGTTTCTGAGGTTGCAAAAAAACCCCAACACAACAGAAAACTGCTCTTTTCAAGGCTACGTGTCAAAAAACAAGTCGGTGGAGCCGAATTAAACGTCTTCTTTTCAAACTTCTCTGGACTTCTGTTCTTCCCGCCCTGGGACAGATGCATTACCAGCATTCCTCAGGCCACTGGTGTCAGGTGGCAGAGGGACATTCAAGGGGCAGGATCCCTCTAACCGCCACCTTCTCCCCTGAGGGGCAATGACAAGGATTGCAGTGGACACAGAGCCCCCCCCCCCCCAATCACTCTGACACATTTTTGAAAGAAGCTAGTGGGAAAATCCTGCCCAACAAAGGTGCTCTCTGTGTTTCTACAGGAAGGATGAAGCCGTCTATTTCCTTTCCTTCCCCGCTGTCTGGGCCCTCGAATTCCCAACTCTGAGCAGAATCTCTCCGGAAGGGGCAGCCCCCAGGGTTCCTGATTGATGGTCCAACGTGTGTCGCAAGGAGGAAGGGACGATGGCTGTGTGGATTGTTCCTGGAATCTGTCTCAAAACGAGTATTCCAGAAGGGGAGGCGGTGTCCACTAGGGTTTAGGAACTCTGAGAGAGGAGAATGGGGATAGAAGCCGTATACATGGGACCAGAGTATTATCTTTTAAAGCTTTCTCCCTCATCATTCAGCCTTATAAAACACCTAAGAGAGGTAAGGGTGAGGGTGAGGATGGCATGGGACCGGTGGAGGCTCATTCTGTTGTGGGTCGGAACCGACTCCATAGCACCTAACAACAAGAAGAAACGTGCACAGGGTGCACACAGACACACGCAGGCCAGGTCTGGGATAGCGGAGGGCCAGGGTGACCCTACTGAGCACAGTGTTTAAACACAGTTCCCTCCTATTCGGTTTCTGCTCATCATAGAGTGCTCGTGTCACCTGGCGACTTATGGGGGTTTCTTATTTTTACTCCAAATTGGTCTTATTTCAAGGCTCATGACTTCTCAGCCCCCCAGAAGGGTAAGGTGCGACCTCTGCCTTTCGGGGTTGTTTTTGCTCTGTGTTGGGATGGTTACATCATCCCATCCAGATCCTCAAGCCCACTGCTTTAGAACCAATTCTCACTCACAGGGACCCTACTGGATAGAGGGGGACTGTCCCATAGGGATGTCAAAGCTCTCCATCTCCACGGGAGCAGACTGCCCCGTCTGTCTCCCTGGGGGGTTGGAACCCCCGACCTTTTCATGGGTAGCCATCAAACCTGACTCAGTCACTCTACAGGACAGAACAGATCTGCACCAGAGGCTGTCCAAGCTAGCAACTTCACAGAAGCACACTGTCCATCTCTCTCCTGCTGAGCGGCTGCTGGGATTGAACCACCAACTACCGGTTTGCAGCGCCACATTTAAACCCATGCCAGCTGGTCTCCAGCCTTAGAACACAGCAGGGGCAAACCCTGGTAGAGTGGGTCAGGTGGTTTGTCTGGCTCTAACCACCACTCTCAGGACTCTCTCTCCGACTCTGAGAGTCGTTTCGATGCTCTCTGTCCCCTGTTCGAATCTGGCAGCTGTGAGGTCCGAAGTCGGGCCTGTTGGGTTCTTGATACTCATGCAGGAGCTTGACTGTCATTCGGGAAATGAGCTTGTATCATTTCGTTCACATTCATTCTCAGCTTCAAGGAGCCCTGCTGGCTCAGTGGCTACGCATGGGGCTGCGAGCTGCATGGTCAGCAGTTCAAAACCACCAGCCGCTCCCTAGGAGAAAGACAGGACCTTACACTCCCACAGTTGCAGTCTCGGAAACTGAAAGAGGCAGATGTACCCTCTCTGATAGGGCTGCCGTGAGTCGGTGTCGACTCGATGGCAGTGAGTTTGTTTGTTTGTCCTTTGTCCAACGTTGCAACTCAAGATTCCTAATGAGGATGGCTGCCCACAGGGCTGCAGCCATGGGCTCAGCACAGGACCCACTGTGGGATGGCGCGGGATGGGGCAGGGTTGGCGCAGAGTGGCTATGGGTCAACAACAAAACAACGCCTACTGAAAACGGACACAAACACAGTAGGACTCGGGGTGAATAGAAGCACAAATCCCACTCACGTTCCGCAGAGGGGTCTCCGTCTGCATCCTGACTGCTCCGTCTACCTGGGAAAGGGTTTAGGAAGGAGATGATGTCTGTGTGCACCCCAACCCCCTACGAGTCCCTCAAAACTGTGCTCCACAGAGTAATTCAAGGGCTGCTTTTTTGTTTGGGGGGGAGTAGATTTCCAGGCCTGTCTTCAGAGTTACTTCTTGATGGACTTGAACCTCCGACCTTTCAGGTAGCAGCCTCGTGCAGTCACAGAGGCCCTTCATCAGGAGCTGCTGCCGCAGCACCCATGAAGGAGGTGGCAACAGCCCCTTTAGTGCCCGCTCGCGTTCCATCCATGCTTACAGAGGTGCTTCGATGCCACGTCCTCTCTAATGCATCCAACAACGCAGCCCCATTAAGGGCAGCAAAAGGGAACTTGCATTGTGTAAGCCCTGGTCGGCGTGCCGGTGTGTTCGAGATGGTCTCTGGTGGAATTTCATTTTTATATTCTGAGAGTTAGGTTGAAGTGTGGTAATTTTGCATGGTGCTAGGTTGCTTAACTACTCACAAGTGTCTCTCCTTACCCCGTCTAAATTTCTAGGAGTCCTCCACCAGTTCATGTACTGAAAGTCAAAATCAAACTCACTGGCTTTGAGTCGATGCCGACTCCTGGCGACCCTATAGGACAGGGTAGAGCAACCCCTGTGCCTTTCCTTTCAAAGACATTCACATTTACAGGAGTAGAAAGCCTCGTCTTTCTCCCATGCCCGCTACCCAAGGAATAGTTCGGTTGGGTATTAACTTCTTTCCTTTAGGTCAGTGGTTCTCAATCTTCAGACAGTTCATGTTGTGGTGACCCCCCAACCATAACATTATTTTTGTTGCTACCTCATCACTGTAATTTTGCTACTGTTGTGAATTGGGTGACCCCTGTGAAAGGGTCGTTCGACCTCCAAAGGGATCACAACCCACAGGTTGAGAACTGCTGCTTTAACTCAAAGCAGTGAGTTCCAAGACTCTGCTTGCTGGGTGGCAGGAAGTCTCCTTGGTGTCATGATTGGCTGGCAGTGTCTGAGCACTCTGCCCGGGAGGGACCAGACCCCAGGGTCTTTGTACAACGTAGGAGAGCCCAGCAGGCTTGCCTGGGTCCTGGTCTTACAGGCCCCTGTGGAGGTGTCCACTGACCCAGGCCATACCATGGCCATAACTTGGATCCTGAAGCCTGTGCCATGGCTGGGAGCCCAAGCCTTCAGGGCTCCTGTCCTTCCTGGGGGTGGCTACAGACAGGCCACGGGGGTCTCCCTACAGAGGTGGCAGTCATCCTGCTGTGCTCCCCAGGCCTGGCTCTCCCCTTCTCATTAGAGTCCCTCCCTCCTTTGCTGAGGGCCGGGATCACCCTTGGCCAGAGGACCAGGGTCCCAGAGTTCCACAGAGCTATCAGGAGACGTCCAGCAGCGTCCCCCTGGTGGGGGCAGTGGTCGGGTTGATGGGCATCAGAGTGGAAGTGTGCTCTGGAGGGTTCTCAGAGGGCCACACTTTCTGAAGCAGAACCCCGGCCTTTCTCCGGAGGCACCTCTGATCCCTGGCCTCGTTGTTAGCAGCTAGCTGCAATGGCCTCCTGCACGGTCCAGGGCTCCGTGCCTGCACAGGTGAAAGAGAAAACCAAGCTCATTACAGTTCATAGCGACCCTTTAGGAGGGGCTAGAACCACCCCCACCTTTCCCGGGTTTCTAAGGTGGTCAGTCTTTAGGGAAGGAGACAGCCACTTCTTTCTTCCCGGGGTTGGAACCACCAGCCTCTGGGGTCGCACCAGGCACTCTAACCCCCACGCCACCAGGCTGTTTCTAGCCCCCCGGGAGGCCGGCCGATGTGCCTCTCTGGGAACAGGAGCAGCCCCCTGATGTTACACTGGGCCTCCTCCCTCCCTATCTGTCTTCCCTTTTCATATATGGGACTTGTCCTTTATGAATTTCCATATACGAATTTCCCCTTGAAGCCCTAGATTCACGTAGATGAGTTCAGTAGCTGAACCTTGGGTCAAGCCTGTGAAATGAAATCGGAAGAAGGAATTACCCAGTTCCTGTTCGACCTGCCACCCCCGGAGGCTGCACCACAGCCCAGAGCAAGAACCCGCCCTCCCTGCCCTCACCTCCGCCTCCCACTCTCTGGGAATGCCTCCGTAAGCACTAAACGCCTAAATTGGACACACAGGTATTTGAGACTTTCAGGGTAATGGCCTGCGTTGCTCTGCGCTGGTCCCGTGGGATTGTGGGAGATTTGTCAGGGGAGAGCAGTGAGTTGTGCTTATATTTCCTCTTCGGTTTTCTAGGCTAATTGTCGGTGAACTTTATTCAACAGTCTTGCATCCACAGCATCTCTGTGGAGCCGAGCAGTGTTCAGCTAATGTGGCAAATCATTATCAGAGCGCACAGGAGGGTCAGCACACGCACTTTCCACTAATGAGTTGATAATTGATGTACGATTGCTGGCTGATGGGACTTGGGAGTATAAACTTGGGGTCGGTGTGAGGGGCCGTGTTGAACTGATCTCGCCGTTCCGATGAGGTGGCTCGGAGCCCCGTGTTCCCAATGATAGCAGCTCACCCAGGAGTGGCATGGGCTGCGAATCCAGTCTCCTTCCCAGGTCTCCCAGCATTAACGCGATGCTTCTCACCCTGGAATAGCGCAGAGTGAGTCATGGGGTGACTCCACACTTCGTGGTCAGCGTGCCTGCATGCTGACTAGGGCGGGAGCGGGCTGGGGGGCGAGTGATGCTTTGTGGGATGCACAAAGGGGTGTCCGAGTGATGGTACTTGCCATCCGTCTGGATTCAGTCAGCCTGTGTCATGGTGGGGTCACAGCAACCGACTTCTAGAAGGGACTCGTGGAAAATAGTCTTAGGTGAACCTTTACCTTTAACTAAGGAGCCCCTGTGGCGTAGCACGCAGCGCATTGCACTGCTAACGGAAAGGTCCGGTGTTTGAACCCACTAGCTGTTCTCTGGAAAGGGCGAGGCTTTCTGCTCCCACAAAGAGTTGCAGTCTTGGAACAACCAGGCAGCAGCTCTAGTGTGTCTTATAAACTCACGGCCATCAATTGATTCCAACTCACAGTGACCCTGTAGGACAGGGTAGCACTGCCCCTGTGGGTTGTTTCTTAGACTGTCACCCTACGGGAGTAGAAAGCCTCATCTTTCTCCTGCAGCGCGGTCGGTGGTTTCAAACTGCTGACCTTGGAGTTAGTAGCCCAATCAGTACCCACTACGCCACCAGAGCTTGATACTCCTGTTCCAAAGGGCCGCTATATAACTAATGATGACACTCACTTCCATTCATTCCCAGTCACAGAAATGCCTGCTGATAACTTGTATCAAACCCCCAAACCCTAGGTAAGTTTGGGTCATCATCACGTAGTATCTGTCCACTGTGGTCAGCGGGGGACAGCTATACTCTGTTGATGAGGTCGCTATGAGTCAGAATCACTTCAGTGGAAGTGAGGTTGAGAACTTATTTTTTTTTTACTGGATCTCCTGACCCTGGAGTCCACTAGTGAAGCCATCCTCGGTCTTTCTCAGGAGACCCCGGATGGGACAAATGGTTAAGGTGCTGGGATGCTAAGTGAAAGGTGGTTGGTTGGTGTCCCCCCAGAAGTGCCTTTGAAGAGCAGCTTGGCAGTCCACTTCCAAAGCATCCACCATTGAACACCCCGTGGAGCTGAATTCTACTTGGACACTCACATGGGGTCGCCATGCGGCTGCAGCTGATCCAAGGCAGTTGGTGGTCCCTTTTGTGGTGTAGAGCAGATCTTTCCCAGAGTCCTCTCCGACTCTTGATTCTTAGCCCGTTTTAGAGAAAAAGAACAGCTTTTAGTATAGCGCTTTGCCCAAGGTCACGTACCTCATTATTGATTGGCGCTGTGCTTCCTCATAACCGCACAATAAATAAGTTCCTTAGGATGACAAACGAGTTAACTGTTTAAACACAAAGGCTTCTCAACCACGGGACTCTCTTCCAATGTAATTTAATACTTCTTTTTTTTTTTTAAATTACCAGTACCTTTTAAAACTTGCTCTTTATTTGTCTCTGGAGGCTGGCTCAAGAATGTTAGCACCAGGAAGTTGCATTGTACGTACGAATTGCTGACGAGAAAGCTCGTTCCCCTTGAGCCAAGTCCCACTCTTGTCGATTACTAACGAAGGGATAGCTAAGCAGAAGAACCAGAATACTAGGTGGTGCCAAGTATGCTTCATCGAAACTCGCTAAGTTGGGGCAGCCTGTTGTAGTTCAGGGGCTCCATTGCAATGCAGCCATCCCTTAGAGCTTCTATTCCGAATACAGGCCTTTTTGCTTTGAGGATGACAAATAACACCCGTGCTCATGGTGGGCTGAAGTTAGAGGCGAGCTGGGGAAACTCTGTCTCACTTATTTCAGACATGTTGTCGGGAGAGACCAGCCCCTGGGGAGGAGCCTCATGCTTGGTGAACTGGGTGGGCAGCAGACAAAGGGAAGACTCTCAAGGAGACCGATTGTCACTGTGGCTGTCACCGTTGGCTCAGTCGTGGGTACAATCGGGAAGCTGTCGCAGGACTGCGCAGTGTTTGGTTCTGTTGTACGTCGGGTCGCCGTGAGTCAGAACCGACTAGATGGTACCTAACAGGAACAAGCTTCTATAAATAAGGAGCCCTGGTGGTGGAGTGCCGACGTGTTGGGCTGCTAACCACAAGGTCAGCCTTTCGAAACCACTAGTAGCTCTGCCGGAGCAAGATGAGGCTTTCTCCTTTGGTAAAAAGTTACCGTCTTGGGAACCCCTAGGGACAGTTCTACCCTGTCCTGTAACATCACCATGAGTTGGAATAGACTGGGGGTGGTGAATTTAGGTGTTTCACTCCTGTCAAGATGTTCCGTCTCAGAAACCCTATTGAGAGTGGCCGTGAGTGGGTGAGGCATGTATCACATGCCTCCCAAAGAACCAATACATCCGTCTCAGAAGAAGTACAGCCAGCATGCTCCTTAGAGGCACGGATGGCCAGACTTCAGTCATCTCATGTCCTTTGGACATTGTATCAGGAGAGACCAGTCCCTGGGGAAGGATGTCATGCTCGGTGTACAATACAGGGGCAGCAAAAAGAGGAGGGCCTTCAACAAGGTGGAACGGCACAGTGTCCCCAGACAGGGACTCCCATGTAAGAATGACTGGGAGGCTGGTGCAGGGCCAGGAGGGGCCTTGTCCTGTTGTGTGCAGGCTCACCGTGAGCTAGAACCAGCTCAATGGCACCTGGCAGCTGCCCGGGTGGGAACCAGCTGCATGGCAGGGGCTTGGGTTTGGGGTTCTAGAAACAGAGAGAGCGATGGGTGAATGGTAGGCAGGGAGGGAGATGGAGCTGATTCTGACTGGTGGCGCTCCCTGTGTGGTGGATTAGTAGCCCCAGGCTCCAGCGGGTGTCAGAGACTGGGTTTCCACAGCCCTGTCCTTTGATGAAGTGCCGCCCCCGTGGGCCCTGGCTTGCTCGGGGCGTGACACCGCTGCGAGTATTTGACAAGCCACAGCTCCAACGGCACGCTCCTTTCTGAAGACCGCAGCCTCTGCCGGCATCGCGAGGACACAATAGATTCTTTGACTTCTGGCGAACGCACAAGGAGCCAAAGGGTTCCGTGCAAAGTCCGCCCCACTTCCGCGACCGCTCTGGTCAGAATGGGCCATGCTAGAGCGCCGGTGAACCTCTGGTTGGGAGATACAAGTTGTCAGAATATCATCTTCCCCGAGTCTTTATTGAGCCATAAACACATTTATTTTAACAGAAACACACGCACACATCCTGCCGTCTCTAAAAATAGGCGATATTTGAAAACGCGAGCCCCCGTGCAAGCAGCTGCCTCATCTGGGAGTCATGAAAGTTGTGCAGTGGTTTTGTTGTTTGGGGATGACAAGCCAAGGGACATTCTAACTTGGCCCCAGGGAAACCTTTTCTTCTCTGTGAGGACACCTGGTTTGGGGGCGGCGGTGGGGTGGGGGCAGGGGATCAAATCCTTGGCATCAACCCGAAAGCCAAAAAGAACATTGGAAATGCCGAGAATTAAATAGCGCCGTCTGTACTCTCTCGTTTTGGCAAGAAATTCGAGAGGAAGTAGGAGAGACGGCGACGGCCGCAGGTCGTAATAGCACCACGACAGCAGCAGCATCGATGGCCGCTCGCTGCCCCATGTTCCCGTGGGGGCTGGCACGGCGCCACACGCTTGGCGCGTGTCACTGAGGCGAGAGGCACAGCCACCTCCAGAGATGCTGTGGTTTTTAGTCTTACCTGGATCCCGAGGCACAGAAGAGGCTCACAGGTGTTACGTGATTCCCCTGAGACATAACACAGAGAAGGGGGTCGCGGGCGGGCTGGCTCTGGAGCCCCCACCCCAAAGCTGCATGTTTCTGACGCTTTGGGGAGTGCTTTGGGTGCCAGGCACACACTGTGAGCGCAAACTCGATCGCTTTAGATCAGTGGTTCTCATCCACCCGCATGCCGCGTCCCTTTCATACAGTTCCTCATGTGGTGCTGACCCCCAACCATAAAATTATTTTTGTTGCTACTTCATAACTATCATTTTGCTACTGTGATGAATTGGGTGACCCTGTGAAAGGGTCGTTCAACTCACAGGTTGAGAACCACTGCTTTAGATGGTTGTGTTGAGCCCAGGGACACCTGGTCAACCCATATCAGAGACCAAGTGCTCCATCTTGCTGAGGAGCCTCAGAGCCGTGCACCAACCAACATCAGGGGTTCGCCCAGACTGCATGGAGAGGTGGTGTTTCAGGGGGGCAGGCTCCAGGACTACCTTAGGGGAACGTCGCAATGTGGGTTGTTTGGAAGAATTGACATTTATGCTCTTACTGTTGTGGAGGCTAGTAGCCCGAGGTCAGAGCTAGAAGCCCAAGGTCAGGGCATGGCTGTATAGAGAAGGGTAGTCCTTTGTTTCTTTCAGATTCTGGTTGTGTCTGCGATTAGGTGCGATTGAGTCAGCTCTGACGCACAGCGACTCCGTTGACAACAGTCCTGCCCCATTGTCACCGTCCTTGCCCTGTTCATGCCCACATTGCAGCCACTGTGTGCATCCATCCCTTTGAGTGGCTTCGGGTGGTGGCAGGCTTTCTTGGCCATCCTGGGTTGTAGGTGGATCTTCCCCTGGGATCACATTTTGTCTGTCAACCTCCTGTGTGTCTGCGTCTCCCCATGCCTGTCTAAGACACCACTCGGAAGGCATTAGGCTTAGGACCTACCTCCCTGGCACAAGGAAAGAAAATTCTATTTCCAGAAAGGTCATGTTCATCGATATCAGGGGTTCAGACTTCAGCATATCTTTTCCCCCCACTCTATAACGGAAGTGTCCAGTCCTCTGTGGGAGACGGGGTCAGCGTCGGCAGGGACTTTAGGAAAAGGGGCTGATCGGATGGCGGCCCCGGGGAGGGAAGGATTCGTGTTCACGAGAGAGCAAAGGAATCATGGGAATGTGGGATCCAGGCTCGAGGGGCACAGAGGCAGCCTTGGCCATGGCGCGCGGTAAGGGCTGCTCTTGCTCCCTTGCTAGGATGTATTCACTAGAATGATGAAGAACATTGAAATGGGCTCAGTTGGACTTTAAAAAATGTTTCCATTGAAAAATGGCACTGGGTTTCAAAAAAGAAAGCAAGGAGGTTTCTGTGGCAGCCACATGCTAGTAGTTGTGATTCACATATACACACGCACACACTTCAGCATCGTTTACCCATGTATTTCATTGACCACAGTGCCTTCACTGAGCTGTTCCACCACCGTCACTCTCCACTTCTAAAGCTCTGTCATCCTTCACGGATGCTCAGGGAGCCCCGTCAGCAGCAAGAACTCCCCCTTTCCCTCGCCACCTCTGGAAACGACTAACAAGCTCTGATCACCACACACGTGCCTGTTTGGCATGTTTCATAGAAGCGGACTATTGGTCTTTCTGTGCCTGCCGGGTCCACCCAGCACGTGGTTTTCCTGTGTCCATCCATGTCATAGTGTGTCCCAGGCCTTCCGGTCTCCTTGCCGCTAAGTAATATTCCATTGTGTGAATGGGCCTCATTTTGTTCATCCATTCATCCGTTGATGGACATTTCGTTTGCTTCCACCTTTTGGCTATTTTGAATGGAGCCTCAGCGAACATTTCATTCTCGCACGCTCACGCTGAGCTTCGGTAGGCAGAGCATTGTGCGCTGTGGGCTGGGCCCTGGAGTAGGTGCTGGCAAGGAGAGGCCTCCCATAAGGGCATTGTCTTTACCAAGCTCCAGCTTAAGGGGGAGGGAGAGTCCTGGAAGGCACACAGCTTCCTGAACTGTTCTAGGTCTGAGGCCAATGGGCTTCAGGGAGGGATGGGACTCCAACAGGAGGACTAGGTTAGCTCTACCTAGCAGATATAGGGGTCCCCGGGGGGGGTGGTGTGTGTAACTGAACAGGCTTGGCTACTACCAAAGGGTTGGATTTGGGTCTACCCAGAGATGCCCTGGATGAATGCTTGGCATCCGCTTCCGCAAAACCAGCCCTTGAGAATGTACACGGAGCAGACACATCTCAGATATAGCTTCTGAGATACATACTTCTCAGATACATCTGGGCTCATCATGAGTGGCAGTCTGCTTGGTGACAGTTAACACTGGACCCAGCAGGATGTTCTGGGAGTGGACGTGGATTTTAGAAGAGGTGACCTTTGAGTCAAGACCCGCCCACATGTCTGTAGGTCCTCCCTTGACAGACAGGTGTGAACATCCCCAGAAGAAAGGGCATGGGCAGGTCAAGGGTTACAGGAACCTCGGGGAGCTCTTGTACTGGGATTGCCTCGGTTCTAAGTAGGTGGGTTTTTGTGTCTCATCATCTCTGAAATCTGGACACCACGCACTGGTTTAAGTGGCAGGGCATGTTCCAACCAGTACAGAGAACAGGTACATCCCCACGCCCAGGGCAGCTTAGGTGTGATGCAGCAAGGTACCCATAGCCTTTGCCATCCAAGGGCATTTCTTGCTTGTGCTGTTCCAGCTGCTCACCTGTCCTTGTTTTTGAGGTCGCTATTATGACCTTTTGTTCAGGAGACAGGCATGAAATGACGGAGCTCTTCAAGTGCATACATGACATTGACTTTGACAGACTTCTTAACGGACTTCTTGTTGTTGATTTTAATAGCATTGGCTAGTAGCCACAGAACAAGGGGAGAGAATTCAGGTGTCTTACATACACTCTTGGTTGCTAACCAAAATGCTTTACGCTCTTGGCTGCGAACCAGTGGTTTCTACTTTTGGCTGATGACCAAAAGATTGGTAGGTCAAACTACCCAGTAGCTCCTCCGGAGAAAAACACCCAGTGGTAGGCTCCAGTCAAGTTCACAGCCTAGAAAACCTGATGGCACGATTTTACTCTGTCCTCTCGCGTCGCTTTGAGTTGGGCTCAACTGGGCAGCAGTCAGGAAGGACAAGCGCAGTCGTACAAGGGACCAGGCCAGGAACCATCCTACTGGTTCCATCCAAGGTCAAAGAGAAGTCTTTGAGTGATAAAAACACGTGACGAAGTTAGGCTAACTGAAAGGTTGGCACCCAGAGGAGCTTCTGAGAAAAAGACCTTGTGATCGACTTCTGAGGAAAAAACCAAAAATTCAGTCACTGAAAATTCCGTGGCCCATAGTTCTACTGTGACACACGGAGTGGCCGGGAGTTGGGACTGGCTGAAAGGACAACAGTTCATGAAGCAAGTGGCAGGCGGCTTGCTGGGATTTTGTAGTGATGCTCAATTGATGACGGGTGACCTGAAAATGCGCCCAGCACTCCCAGGGTCAAGACGGGGTCTTGACGGTACATTGCTCATCAGTTATGAAAACAGAGAACAACCCTGACTGTTCTTCAAGTCGCAAGGAGACAGAGGGGCAGACATAGGCTGCAGTGGGTGGGCTGGAGGGGAGGTTCTGCCTTGAGCATCTGGAAACACACACACCCCAAAACCGACAGGAAGGACCGCTAGAGATGATGGTGGAAAGTGTCCAAGAGAGAGACCAAACATCCCAGTGTCCCGGCGCTGTCCCTCGGTCCCATTGTGACCTTGGACAAGTCAGTTACCATGTGGAGTTTGGTTTCCCAGGGAAGTGGACTTGATCAGGGCCCCTGCCAGCGTGACTCTGCCATCATCCCCTTTGAGATGTGATTCCCAAGCGTGAGCTTGGTCAGAGCTCTGGGGTCTTCTGTAGCCTAGGTGTCTTGTGGTCATACGGAAGAGAGTGTTAAAAAACTTGACATGCAAAAAGGCTCCCCCCCCCTTTTTTGGCTATTCATTGAATTTCTGGGAAAATAAAGGAATCATAGCCTCTGAGACTGAGGAAAGTCACAGCGACCTAACCCACTGACTTGGATCCCATACCTCTTAATCAAATAGATGAGGAATTTGGTGAGCGAGTGCCAGAGCTTGACTGGCTGCAAACTGACCTCATGACTATTTTCATTCATTAGAGATGGGGACAGAGTGGCCCTGGACACCCGGCCAACTATTCTGCCAAACAATGGTAGAAAAAGTACGTCCACATAGGAAAAAAATATGTCTGGAATGGTTAGACCATGATTATGATTTTTACTAATGAGTCATGGCTGTGTTTGCCTCTCTCTTCTCCCCTGTCATGCTTCTGTATCGAAGCTGATTCCCATGAGTTTCTCTCTTCTCCGTCTTCTCTTTTAATCCCCCCCCCCTTTGGGCATGTGCCGGATTTCAGTACCCTAGAAGACTGTGATGATTGAGACGGACATTATTACGGCGTCAGAGTGGATAGTTTGCCATACTGTTTTGAGAACAAGTGTTTTGTTTGGAGTTCCTTCCTTGCTTCCAGATGATTATTATTTCTTCTTCTTTCTCCTCCTCCTCTTCTTCCTCTTCTTCTTCCTCCTCCTCCTCCTCCTCCTTCTCTTCTTGAGTCTATGGCCCATATCAATGTACTGAAGTGAAGAGGAAAATTTCAGATTGGAGAGACACCACCACACACCACATCTCTTTTAGGAGACAGTTTGGAAGGCCAGATTGGGAATGTGATAAACCGGTTGGGCAGGCTTTCTCAGCAAGGCCAACTCTGCTGCCGGGCTCAAGGGACTGTCTATTCCAGGAGAGAGCAGAGTTGTTCCAGGTCAGCCCATCTGCCTCCCTCCCACCTTTGACCCTGGACGTTGGTCATTAGGGGCCTCAGTGTGACTGGGCACTTCTCCGTTGACTTAGGACGGGAAGCACCTTTGGTAGGAAGGGTGGTTATGGAAGGATGGGATTCCAGCACTTCCATGGAGGTCAGAGGAGGCTCTGTGGTCCCGTCAATGCCGAGAGACCCCAGGATGAGTCCGGATGTAAGAGGGTGCGTGTGTGTGCTTACTGCTCTCTGGTGAGGGCCACGGAAGCTAATCTGATTCGTTTGTTTTCAGGGGCTCTTGGCTTTGGGTCTCAGTGCAAGTCCATTGGAAAAAGCGGCTGCAACAATCTAGTGGTCACCAGCAGTGCCATGATGGTTCAGCGACTGGGACCCATGTCACCGCCAGCAGACCAGGTCTCGACTGCCCGAAACCCGATCAGTCCTAGCTCCCAGAGGGCGGTGAATGCAGGCAGACTCAACATACCTCCTCCAGATACCAGGTCTCGCTTTATTATTTATTATTATTGTCTGCTTTTTTGTGCTCGAACCATAGTATGGGTGAGTGTTTTTCTGTTCCAGCGCACGCGCGCGCGCACACACACACACACACACCTCACACTTTGTAGGAAAACATGTTTGAGGACCACGTAAGTACAAAGCTATCATCTTCCTTGGGAGGAATGCATGGCTCCAAAACTACCTGTCCTGTGGTGGAAGGAACCCTAGTGGCACAGGGGATTGAGCACCGGCCTCCTGGGTGAAGGTTGGCAGTTCTAATCCACTAGCCGCTCCGATGGGGAAGGATGCGGCGGTCTGTCCCCATAATGTTACGCTGGCTGGGAAGCCCAAAGGAGCGGTTCTCATCTGTCCTACAGGCTTGCTGGGAGTTGGCACGTCAGTCTTGGGGCCTGAGCAAAATGAAGGCTCCATTTGAGACCCTGGACTTGGTGGGGGGGGGTGTCAAAGTCCAGGGTGTCCCTTTGCCAGAGCTCCTGTGGCTAAGGAACTAGAGCCAGTATCCGGACTCTCTGACCTGCCCCGTGTTCAGGGTGTACCTTGTAGACTGTCTGGCCACTGCACTGTCTGTTTTGTCTGCCCCACCACCTCTCTACCCACTTGTGTATTAAGTTCTGAAAGAGGCCTGGTGGGGTGCTGTGGGTAAGCATTGGACTGCTAACTACAAGGTCAGCGGTTCCAACCCACCAGCTGCCCCTTTGCAGAAAGATGAGGCTGTCTGCTCCAGCAGAGATCTACGGGCAGGAAACCCTGTATGTAGGGGGCTAAGACTTGGAGTGGACTCCTGGCAGTGGGTTAGGATTTGCTTGGGGAGGCTCCCTGGTGGTGCAGTGAGTTTTACAGAAGCAGATCAGGGGATCTGGCTGTGAGGCTGCCTCCCCCACCCGCACACCCTCCTCAGCCTGCCCTTTGAGCAAATCACTGCCCCTGCAGGCCCCTCCTTGTGGACGCCTTAGTGCTGAGCAAGCCTTTCGGAGGAGAGCTTGAAGAGTCAGATTTCTCAAGGTCAACACCAATGATGGCGGCTTACAGCCAAAATACCATGCCGTGGAGAGTGCCTAGTTTCTTGGTTGAGTCGGTGTCTTTCCACTTCCAGAGCACTTTCTTCTGGGAGAAACACAATCCTGAGTGTCTGCTCCTCAGCCCTGTTCTGAGGAGCCCTGGTGGCTCACCCAAGGGTCCAGGACTCCAACCCACGGGGGGCTCTGCAGGAGAAAGGCCTGCTGTCCAATGACAGCCAGGGAACGCTGGTGGGGCCGCTCTGCTCTCTTCTCTCTCTCTCTCTCTCTCTCTCTCTCTCTCTCTCTCTCTCTCTCTCTCTCTCTCTCTCTCTCTCTCTTTCCCCCCCTCCCCCCGCTGTGAGGTGGAATCCACTTGCCTTGGAGAGATCAAGTTCAGCAGCCCAGGCCCGCTGTCACGGTGACTGCTCTATGCTTCTGTTCCTTATCTGCGGCCATGGAACCACACAGCTTGGTCTTGCGTTTCTAGACTCTCATGGCTTCATTGCCTCTTTCTCGTCCCTCAGTTCCTGCCCCCCACCCCCACTCCCATCTCTTTGCTGTCCTCCTAGCTGTGACTTGAGACTCAGGAATCAGACCTCTGGGATCTTTAAAAAATTTTTTCCCATTAATGCCAATTTTTTTTTTCTGAGACAGAAACTTATTTCCTACCTGAGACTCTTTGCCATGGGAAGCCTCTCACCGTCTCCCCTCGGTGATTGTGCCTTGAGGCACATCTCAGACTTGCTGAGTGTCACATGTGAAATGAGCTGTGCTCACCGGGCAAGTGTCAGTGGGACATCTCCGCTTCCTGTCTGCCACAGCCAGCCCGTGCCTCGGAGGCAGAGTGCCCTCGTTACTGGAGAAGCTGCCGTTAGGCCTGGTACAAGCTGCCTGAGCCACATACGTGCCCAAGCACACCCTCTCGTGGGGTCGCCCGGGAAGGCTTATTACCGCAGCGCTTTCCGGCAGAGCTGGCTCCTTCACATAATCGAATATTCGTGAGAGAAAGGCCAGATCTTCAGGATGTGCAGCTAGCTGTTTTTGACTGTCTTCTGCAAGCTCTTCTATGAAAATAGGATTTTTTCCTCCTCCTCTTCCTCCTTCTTGAAGACCCAAGGGCAAGGAGTTGGGGATTGGCCTGAACTTTGTCTTGAACTTTGTTTTAGCTCTCGAGAAACGGTCGTATCTGTTTGTGATCTTTCAGTTAGTCCACGTGCCCCATCCCGGCAGATCTGTGTGTGATCTATAGGTTAGTCCACGTGCCCCATCCTGGCAGATCTGTGTGTGATCTATAGGTTAGTCCACGTGCCCCATCCCGGCAGATCTGTGTGTGATCTATAGGATAGTCCACGTGCCCCATCCCGGCAGATCTGTGTGTGATCTATAGGTTAGTCCATGTGCCCCATCCCAGCAGATCTGTGTGTGATCTATAGGTTAGTCCACGTGCCCCATCCTGGCAGATCTGTGTGTGATCTATAGGTTAGTCCATGTGCCCCATCCCAGCAGATCGGTTTGTGATCTTTAAGTTAGTCCACGTGCCCCGTCCCAGCAGAGCACGTTTAAGCTGTGCCAGCTCATCCGGGAGCCATTCGACCCTCCAGAGATAAAGGGAGGCTGGGAGGTGGGGTGTGGGGAGATTGGGCTTTGTGTTGTTTCGAAGGAGGGCATGGTGGGTGCTGGGGCAGGAGAGGACGCGGGAGATGGCCACCCCATGCTGAGCCTTATTGTACAGGCTGTGGGTAAAAGGATCAACTTCATGTAAAGCTACACTCTAAAAACTACTCATTTCCCCCCATTATCAATGCCGTCCTTTATCGTGATGGAAAGCTTCCTGCTGGGTGGCATGGATGCATACAAAACTCCAAACCAAACCCACTGCCATGGCGTCCGTTCTGACTTCTAGCGACCCAGCAGGACAGGGTAGGAGTGCCGCCGGGTTTCTGAGACTGACTTCAAGATCTTACGAGTGGGGGTGCTGATGGTAAGGCTGGAGTTGGAAACCATCAGCCCGGGCTCTGCAGGAGAAAGACGAGGCTTCCTGCTCCCAGGAAGGGTCACAGACTCAGAAACCCACAGGGGCAGCTCCACCCTGTCCTAGCAGGTCTAGGACTTAGAACCAAGTCGAATAGGGGCAGTGAGTGAGTGCATGTGTGTATGTGTAATTTTAGAGAGTTTTATTCTTTGTAAAACAGGTTTTACTTATTTCGCAGGTCATATCAAGTGAGAGGGAGTGTCTAGGGCAGCGGTTCTCAACTTGTGGGTCACGACCCCTTTGGGGGTGGGGGGGGTGGTGGTGGTGTCGAACGACACTTTCACAGGGGTTGCCCAATTCATAACAGTAGCAAAATGACAGTGATGAAGTAGCGACAAAATATGACTGGGGGTCACCACCACGAGGAAGTGTATGAAAGGTAGCGGCCTGAGGCAGGTTGAGAACCACTGCTCTCGGGGAGGGCTTGGCAAGCTGCAAGGGTTTATTCTCTATTAACCGTGAGTTTTGAAGAGGCTTTTGGCTCCCGTAAAGAGTTACTGTCCTGGAAACCCACTGGGGTAGTTCCACCCTGTCCTCTAGGGTTGCTGGGGTCAGGATCCCCTTGGTGGCAGAGCGTTTGGTTTGGCTTGAGGATGTTTCTGGTTACAGCCAAGTGGAAGGTCAGGGACCAAGAGGAACACCCTCCAGGAGATGGATTGACTCAGTGGCTTTGACCATGGGCTCTGTTACAGCCGGGACTGGGAGGACGGCACGGGGCTGGACAGCGGTGTTCCTTCTACTGTACGTAGAGAAACCGACTGTCCAGCACCCCCTGGCCTGGCAACATGATGTGTCTGAAAATCTGCTGGCGAGATAGAAAACCTTCCTTTCCTGGAAGGGCATTGGAATGTACGGAGGAAGAATGCAAACACCGAGGCCTGCATCTAGCGGTGCAGCAAGCTGGGTCCTGCGGCGACACACACCATCCACACACTTGACCGCTCACCGGAAGGTTGAAGGTTCGCGTCCATCCAGAGGCACCTGAGAAGAGAGGCCTGGTGATCCCATTCTGCTGGAAACCCGAAGGGGCTCCTTTCTACTCGGACACACGCCGGATCGCCGCGAGCCACAGCCGACTGGGCTAAGTAGAATGTGAGGAGACTGAGAAGCAGCTCTCACCCCTGGAACAAGCAAACAGGTGCCAGAAGAGACGGTTCTCCCCACATCATACCAGACTTCCACGAGGAAGACGCTCAAAGACAGACGAAGACGCGAGCCGACATCCTGGGTCAAGATGGATAACGTCCCGGGCACGGTGACCACAAGGCCATCAGCCGCCCTACTGGAGAAAGAGGAGCCTTTACTCCTCCCGCCCGGGCAGAGGTGCAGTCCCAGAAGCCCACAGGGGCAGTTCTGCTCTGCTCTGCAGGGCACCATGGGTCACAACTGACGCGCTGGCAGTAGGTTCTTGTTTTGTTTTTTTTAAAAAGTCTGGCTTTCCCTGACAATGACCAGCCATTTAGAGCCCTTGTAAAAAGCTGACTCTTCAGACCTCTGCTCCGGCCACACCCTGGCTCTCTGTGTCCCCAAAACCTTCAGCAGCTCCACGGCTGGGGAGCAAGGCCCGTGGCCGCTGCCTCACCTGTGTGCGTGGACACCCTTCTTGATTACTTGGACCAGAAAGCCACCTCTTGTGTGTCCGGGAAAGGGACTTGAAGGTCCGTGTTATTCCATCATCTGTAGCTCAGCACTGGGGTCTGCGGGGATGGATACCTGCTGTCCGTGACCACAGGAAACGGAAACCCGGCCCAGAAGCCAGGCTGAGGCCAGCAATGCGCTCCAGTCTGCTGTATCAAGAAAAGACAAAAGGATTGCTGTCACGGTCACGGGGTATCAACACCTGCCCTGCTTGTCACCAGGGATCCCCCTTCCATTCTAGAGAACCATTGCATGGGTCAAACTAGCACCACTTCTAGGCTGTGAGGCGGGGTCCCCAGATGGCCTCTTACTGATGACTCAGGCTCAATGAGCAGGAGGCCCCGTGGGGCTGCTTCTGTCCGCCACACCTGGCTATAGTACACATCTGGGAAGAGTCAGCCCGTCCTGTTGCAAGAGAGCCCTTTGATGACCGCCTAGTGATCTCGCAGAAAGCAGGCAGAAAGGCCCGCATTCTAGATGCGCCCGTCTCCGAGCCAACAAGCACACGCTGTCCAGCCTGTTGGTGACAGCGTTTCCAAGAGCCTCAGGAAGACACGGGGCTCGCCCCTTGCATCCCACGTCAGGTGCGAAATACAGGATGTCAGAGTGAGATAAAAAATAATTGTCATGTGCACTGGCCTGCTTCAGGTCAGCTGTTCGAAGCCCCCAGCCGCCCCTGGGGAGGAAGACGGGGCACTCTGTTAACTCTCTGAAAGCGTTATAATCTCGTAAGGTCCCAGGGAGGTTCAACGTGTTCCATAGGGTCTCTGCGAAATGAGTTGTAGAGTGAGAACTGCTTCTCAACCCATTCTGACTGGCGATGCCCCGATGTGACTCCAAAGTGGGACTTTGAACAGGCGGGAAGAGCCAGAGGGAAACTGTTAGAAATATGTTTGTTGCCAACTTCCTTTTGTTCCTACGTGGAAGTAAGGGCTCATGGGAAACTCAAGACTGGCGAGTGCCGTTGAAACTCCAGCCCGAATGAAGGTCAGCCGTTTGGACCCAACAGCCCCTCTGCATCAGGAAGAAGAGGCTGTCTGCGCCCCCGCCCGGGCCTGTGCCCGTCAATATTTATGGTCTCAGAAACCGCTGGGGTTTGAAGCTCTGCTCAGTCCTTGGGGGTTGGGGGGGGGGGTGTTGTTGAGTCGGAATCGGCTCCCTGGCAGCGGGTGGGTGCTGCAGCCCGGAGGCTCAGGCCCAGCGATGACTCCTGTTAGTGCCTCCACCCCTGTGTGCCCCTCAAGAAAAGTGCCGAGTCCGTCCCGACTCCCCTCACCGTGACTCCAGGTGTGCCGAGGAGAACCGCTCCGGGGGTCCCAAAGGCGAGGCCTCATGGAAGCAGGTGACCGGGCTTTTATTCTCGGGGCCCCAGGGTGGGCTTGAACCAGCAGCCGACTGGTTCTGAAGACGCAGGGGAGTCTTTCCACATTACAGTTGTCCTGTGATTTTTTTTTCTTTTCAATTTCCTGGAATGATTTGATGTTATGATTGGCAGGGGGCCAACAGCACTCGTTGTTCTCTTACGGAAAAAAAAACCCAACACAACAAAACTTGCAAATTCTTTAAGATCAGTAAAACTGAGTCATGAGATTACTCTGTGGTCCCCTGATTCCCTGTGCGTGTTGGAGACTTCAGTTTTTCTTTTTTCTTTTTTTCTGGCTGAAGCATGGCTTTGTGTTTTACTTCGCCAAGTGGAGTTGGCTTGAAAGCTGGGACTGGGCGTAGGCTAGACTTTCTCTCTTTTCTTGAGCTGCGTATTATTGTACAGCATGCTCACACAAACACCAGAACCTCAAACTCGCTGCCACCGAGTCAATGCTGACTCTCCGTGACCCTGAAGGACAGGTGGAACTGCCCTGGGGTTTTCTAGGACTAACTCTTTGCGGGAGTAGAAAGCTCTGGCTTTATCCCTTGCAGTGTATGGTGGTTTTGAACTACTGAACTTAAGGTTAGCAGCTTAAAGCATAAACTGTGTCACACATCTCTCACCGCCTTCAAATCGATGCTGTCTCATAGTGACCCTACAGGACATGTAAGAACTACCCCTGTGAGTTTTCGAGACTGTAACTCTTTAAAAGAAATTTTTTTATTGGGGGCTCGTACAACTCTTACCACAATCCATCCATCCATCCACTGTGACAAGCACATTTATACATTTGTTGCCATCATCATTCTCAAAACATTTTCTTTCCTCTTGAGCCCTTGGTATCAGCTCCTCATTTCCCCCCTCCCTCCCTCCCCCACCCTTCCCACCCTCCTTCCCTCCCTCACCGTTGATAATTTATAAATTATTATTATTTTTTCATGCCTTACACTGACTGTCTAATGTCTCCCCTCACACACTTTTCTGTTGTCCATCCCCCAGGGAAGGGGTTATATGTAGATCCTGATGATTGGTTCCCGCTTTCTCACCCACCTTCCCCTTATCCTCCTGGTATCTCTACTCTCATTATTGGCCCTGAGGGGTTTATCTGCCCCGAATTTCATGTGTTTCCAGCTCCTATCTGTACCAGTGTACATCCTCTGATCTAGCCGGATTTATAAGGTAGAATCAGGATCATGATAGTGCGGGGGTAGGGTGGGTGGGGGTGGGGTGGGGAGAAAGCATTAAAGAACTAGAGGCAAGTTGTATGTTTCATCTTTGCTACACTGTACCCTGACTGGCTCGTCTCCTTCCCCCGACCCTTCTGTAAGGGGGTGTCCAAGACTGTACCTCTTTAGGGGCATAGAAAGCCCTGTCTTTCTCCTGCAGAGTAGCTAGTGGTTTCAAACTGCCAACCTCTCGCACACAGTAGGTGCTTAATAAATACCTACTGATCTGGGTTGGTAAGGGATTATTCCCCCAGGTCTCTTAAGTGCTCCCCATTTAAAAATATTTAAAAATAAAGCCAGGACTATTTATTATCATTAAAGTATTAAGATTATTTATTACAATAGCTCTTTTGTTTTATGAGCCTCACGAGCATTAGCCCTTACTGTTCTTCTTGGTAAAATGTGATTTACCTGGAACTGAAAGCCTTGAATTTTATCTTAGCCAAAGAATGTGTGTTTAGCCGAGAGTGTCATTAGGGGAAACACTTAAGGGATTGTCCATGCAGTGTTCTTTCGGCTCTTAAGCAATGTCTGTCCTGCTAAAATGTTTGTCTTTTGTCTTTGTTTCCCTCTCCTCCCTCTGGCTGCGGCTCCAGGTCCCTTATTTCACGTGAACCCCTGGCGGCCTCCACTCTGAACCTGACCGAGAGTCAGGCTGCGCTGAGCGTTAAACAGGAGTGGTCCCACGGCTACCGGCCCCTGCCCTCGCTCCCCTCCAGCCACGGCTCGCAGAACGGCGCTGACCTCGGGGACATCCTGGGCCTCCCCCCTGGGACGGCCATGTCCAGCAGCAGCATCTCCACTTCACTGCCGCCCTACCTGTTCGGCATGGAGGGCAGCCACTCCCCGTACCCCAGCCCCCGACATGCGTCCACCAGGTCCCACCCGTCCCGCTCCAAGAAGAGGACCCTGTCGCTGTCCCCGCTGTCCGATGGCAGCATCGGGATTGACTTCAACACCATTATCCGCACCTCACCCACCTCCCTGGTGGCGTACATCAACGGCTCCAGGGCCTCTCCGGCCAATACGTCCCCACAGCCCGAGGTCTATGGTCACTTTCTGGGAGTGCGTGGCAGCTGCATCCCCCCGCCGTGCTCCGTGCCGGGTGGCCAGAAGGGTCTGGTGGTTGCCAGTGGTGGCCTGGCACACCCGGCCTACGGGGAGGATGGCGTGGCTGAGTCCGAGCGCATGCAGCAGCTGGAGCACGGAGGCCTGCAGGCTGACCTGGTGGGCAACATGGTGGTGCAGCTCGGCCAACCCGCTGGCCTGCTGAAGACTGAGAGCCTGGATGACTTCCAGAGGGGCCCCCTGGACCTGCCCTCGGCACCCCCTCTCCCTCCCCAAGGCCCCCCGCCACCCTACCATGCCCATCCGCACCTTCACCACCAAGATCTGGGCCCCCACGGCCAGCCGCTGCCCCTGCCCCAGGCCACCTTGGAGGAGGATGGGGACATGGACGAGCTTGGGGACAGGCACTGTTGCCACTGGATAGACTGCAGCGCCCTGTACGACCAGCAGGAGGAGCTGGTGCGGCACATCGAGAAGGTCCACATCGACCAGCGGAAGGGCGAAGACTTCACGTGCTTCTGGGCCGGCTGTCCCCGCAGGTACAAGCCCTTCAATGCCCGCTACAAGCTGCTCATCCACATGCGAGTCCACTCCGGGGAGAAGCCCAACAAGTGCACGGTGAGTTTACGCAGCCCGAGGCTGTGTGCAGGAAGGCCTGGCTTGCTTTCCCAGGCTTGCCAAGTTCTGCCCAGACATGGGTGGCGGGGTGGTTGGGGGGGGGGGGTGGCAGACTTCCACACGGAATTCGAATGCCAGCTTTCTCTTCTGTTCTGGGGCGGGGCTTGTTCAGTCTTGGTGGCTGCGGTCTGTAGCCACTGGTGGGTTGATCATTGCAGAGGTACGTGGCCTCCCCATTGTGGCAGGAGGGGTGGGTCCACCACCCTGGAACTGTGGTCCACTAAGGCACCAGCGTCAGGTTTTTGAAACACTCCAGGCTGTGCAGGAGCAGACACACATGCGCGCGCTGTGCCACCGACTCCCATCCCCTCTTTTCTGAAGCAGGCATGATCTCTGTGGTCTTCCCGTCTCTCCCAGCAGTGCCCGGATAGCCGGGCTGGAAACCTGGGTGGTTATGTATGCTCTTTGGAAAGGGGCGAGCCCATGTGAACGTGGGGTCGTGTACACCCACATGTCTTTCAGGGTTGTAAGCTCACCAAGGGGGGTGTCGTTATTGTTGTTGTTAGGTGCAATCCAGAAGGTTCCAACACATATTGACCCTAATGTCCAACACAAGGACACGCTGCCTGGTCGGTGCCGTCCTCACAACGATTCTCCCGTTTGAGCTCATTGGTGCAGCCACTGTGTCTGTCTGTCTTGCCGAAGGTCGTCTTCTTTTTCGTTGCCCTGATACTGTACCATGCATGGTGTCCTCCTCCAGGGACTGGTCTCTCCTGACAGCAGGGAGAGCAGAGTGAAAGCACACTGAGGCTGCAATCACGAGAGCTCCTCTTGTTTTAAGGAGGGGGAGTTTTACGGGGCAGTGTCCACGTGACCCTATGTGAGGCCGCGACCCACAGCAGTGGACAGCAGTGTACCCCAAAGTGGGCTATCCTGCCTCTGGGCGGCCCATCGGGATGATGGTGGAGGAGGCGGGCATGATACTGCACAAGCAGATACCTACACTTTATGTTGGATAATGAGCTATAGTATAAAAATTTGTGTTGGGGAAGCTGAGTAATTTTTTTTTTCTGAAAAAGGAGCAGTAGCCAAATAGGTTGAGGGAAATCTATGGTTTAGAGCAGGGGTAGGGGATCTTTTTTCTGCCGAGGGCCATCTGGGTATTTATAACGCCATTTGAATTTCATCACATCATTTCACTGACTGACTTACTCCTAACATGAGGGCTGCAACCCTCATGGCATTGTGTTCCGTGCTGGGCTGCTAACTGCATGGTCAGCAGTTCTAAACCACTGCATGAAGAGTTGCGGTCTTGGTTCTACCCTCCCCTATATATGTAGGGTCTCTCTGCCGGGATGGACTCAATGCCAGTGAGTGAATGTGAGGGCGCGAACTGCTTCTCCCCTGGGGAGGTAGCTGGTATTGGTAGTTGGTATTGATGACTGTGTGTGTGATGGTAGCTGGTATTGATGACTGTGTGCGTGTGATGGTAGCTGGTATTGATGACTGTGTGTGTGATGGTAGCTGGTATTGATGACTGTGTGTGTGATGGTAGCTGGTATTGATGACTGTGTGTGTGATGGTAGCTGGTATTGATGACTGTGTGCGTGTGATGGTAGTTGGTATTGATGACTGTGTGTGTGATGGTAGCTGGTATTGATGACTGTGTGCATGTGATGGTAGCTGGTATTGATGACTTTGTGCGTGTGATGGTAGCTGGCATTGATGACTTTGAAAGCTTTATTTAGCTTTGGGCCAGGTGTTTCCCATCATTGGTTTAGAGGGAGAACAATATTTCCTACAGTTTCAAATCTGAGCGTGCTAGGCACTCGCCAGGTTTTGAACATACTACAGATTCCCAGTGGCACGAAAAGCATCTGTTGTTTGGGAAAGGTTCACCTTGGGGCTGTGGTTACCGGCCCCCATCCCTAGAGCCCCTTTTTTCTACAGCACATCCAAATGATAAAGACTTTGAACCAAGTGTATGCTGGACTGGAGGTTGGCCAAGTTGTCTGATTCAGGTCAAGGCCACTCAAACAGGTGACTGGTGTAATACAGGTATTAGAAGCACTTTAGCTCTGTCCACTGGAGTGGTGGATTTAAAAAAAATTTTTTTTTGGTCCAGAGTTGGAGGAATTCCTGGCAGAATGAAGCGGCATTTCTTGTTGCGACCTCACGTCCCCATGGGGCTATCTCTTCCTTCAGGAAACCTCATAGCTGACAGCCCATGGGAATGCCAGGTTAAGAGGGGAAAGAGGACGTGGCGTTGCAGGCAGCGAAGCCTTAATCTAACAGTAGTGCTGCATTTCCGAAGCCACGAGGAGACGGGCCAGGGGAGCCTCTGCCAGTCCCTCTGCTTGAAATACTCCAGCTTCTTGCAGGGTGTCTGGCTGCTCAGGTCCCAAAGGACGGCAGCCTCACCTCTGGGTTCTGGCTGAGCCTGCCCAAAGGTCATTTTTCTGGGTTTGACTTCCTTGAACGAAGCCTAACGCCTGAGTGATCCTCCCCTCACCCACCAAAATAGAGCCGTCTGCATTGTCAAAATGATGCTTTGTTATAATAGAATGTTCGCCCTTCCCCCACCCCAACATCCCCACTGTTCACTATTCAAAACAGAAGACGTCCAGGGAATGGAAACGCCAAGAGGTGAAGGTGGTGTGGAGAGCTGGGTCTGATCGCTCCTTGCATTGTCCTTGTCCTGATGGATCTGAGGAGCTGGCTCTCCCTGCCCTTCACGCTGCTCACTCCCCAGTTCTAGAAGATAGATATTTTCTCCCAACTCCGCTTAGGAGGCTGAATAGCATTTCAGATCTAGCTAGACCCACGGAGCAACACCCCACCCCATCTGGGGTGCAGACTTGCAGAGACAAAGCAGAGTTTGTGGGACCCTCTGGGAGATGGGCTGACACAGTGACCTAGCAACCACTGTGAGGGGGGTGCCGGGCCAGGAGACCAGGGGTTTACTCTGCCCTGCATGGGTCGGCAATGAGTGGGAACCATCCCCAGGACAGCCAACAGCCACAGCGCCGACTTCCCATCCTGGGGCTGTACGTCATTGAAAAGAAACACCTACTTTCATTCTCATAACTTTCGGTTGCTCCCCGCCCTCTGATGATTTTCAGGGCTAGAGCTTGGCCTGCCAGGCCGAGTCAAGTCCTCAGTTAAGGACAGGGGACTGACTCCGAACACCTTTGTGCCCCCAGAGGGTTAGGCAACCTGGCCCTCCCTTTGAAGCAATGGGACCACCCCCAGTTCCAAACAGATTCTTCCCCACAATCGCCTTCTCCAGCTGCTCGGACCTCATCAGCAAAACTCCCCTTCTTGACTAATCTGAACCCAACCCACTGATGTCGAGTCACGAAGGTGACCCGTTTAGCGTTGTCCCTGAGGTTACTAAGCCTGGTTAAGCTTAGGGCTGCTGAGCACAAGGTTGGTGGTTTCACCCCATCAGCAGGGAGCAAGAGGAGGTCTCCTGTTCCCGTGGAGCTGTACAGTCTCAGAAGCGCAATGGCAGGGGGGTAGGTTATTTTGGTTTAATCTTTATGGAAACCAACTGCCCCATCTTTCTCCCAGGGAGCAGCCAGCGAGTGGTTTCTAATCGCCAACCTTCCCTGAGCAGCCAAGTGCTGTAACCACTGTACCACCAGGATGCCCCCCCCCACAACACCTGCCACAACTACAGAAAGATAACAGTCGGCAGGAAGCTGCTCTCCTCTGTAACTTCTCTTCAAGGGGAAGTTTAAGGATAGAATGCATCCTGCCTCTTGTGGACATGCATCAGGAAGAAGGAAAGAAAAAAAAAAGTGGGGGGGGGCGGGGGGGGCGGTAGGATATGTTTCTGCCTCTGGTGAAACCCAGCCACAAAGGACCCTTGAGATGGGCAATTTTCACCCTCTCCCACTAACCCTCCCGTCTGATGGTGGTGGATGTGAAGCTTGTGTTCTCGGTCAAGTCCAGCGGCCATGCCCCACCTTGGGAGACAGGCCGCTTTCTTTGGTTTTTGTGCCTGTGAAGACCAGACACGAGCTAAGCGAGAAGGCCCAGCCCACGTCGGTGACCCCGCCGCTGTTTAGCAGGGATCGACTCAGTGCCCATGGCATACAGAGTGAGCCAGCATTTCACTCACCGAGCTTATTGACCCAAGAAGGATTGGGTGACCCAGTTGTGTTTGGTGACCATGACTACCGCGGCACAATGAATGCCGGTGAAAGGAGAATGTGATTGGACCACTTGGTGACAGCGCACCTTACGGTAAGGACTGCCCTTAGGAGCCCCCCTCACAGTCAGATCCCGTTCATGCATGGGAGAACGCATTCTCCACATCTCAGACGGTGCCCTGCCAGCCGTACCCAGAACTCTGGAATCCAGGTCACAGGATTCCAGGAGGCGGCGGCGGCAGGTAGGGGATTAGGAATGTATTCGTGGGTCACTCACTGGAAGGACAGGATGGTTCCTTTTCCTGCCCAAGGAACTCCACCCTTCTGTCGATCTCATGCTTCTGGATTCTGTAGAAGGGCAGCCTGGTGCTCTCGTTCCGGATCCGGCCTGGATGGTGGGCGGACACGTCCACACAGAGCATGGTGGAAGCTTCCAGTTACAGGCCACCGTGCAGTCAGGCTGAGATGGGCAATGTCCCTTAAGGCGGCCAGCGGAGGCCATTCGCTGCTATTGGTGAATGAAGACAAGGATGAAGTGTCAGATCAGTATCTGTTGGGAACTCCTTCCTGAGCTCAGACCAACCCCGGTAGGGAGACATCTCAGTGCCACCAACCTAGTGAGCATCCCGGGCATGTTGGTGGCGATGCTAGTTGTCCTCAGTTGGTGTCAGCTCATGGTGACCCGTTGCACAACACAGCAGAGCATCACCTAGTCCTGCACCGTCTTCAGGATCGTTGCCATGTCTGAGCACATCGGTGGTGCCTGTTGGGTCCGTCAATCTCCTGGAGGGTTTTCCTGGTTTCCACTGACCTTCTGCCGTAGCAAGCACGGGGTCCTTTTCGAGGGAGTGGACTTTCCTGATGACGTGTGCAAAGTAAATAGTTGGAGTCTCTCCATCCTTGCTTCTAAGGGTCATTGGCCGGTACCTCCTCGAAAAGGGAAACACCTACGTGGACCGGCATAAGGTTTTCTTCTCTGAGATGATAAAGTTCTAGGTTGTCAAGCCAACAAGCCATAGAATCTCCAGACTAGATGTTTTCCAAGCTCTTTGTTTTCTCTTGTGAAAAGGACGGTATAAAGGGTGACTCCACACTATACATGGGTGCCAGCCCATCCCCGGGCTTACCCACAGTAACTGATCCAGTAGAGAGAGTGCATGTGCAAAACAGTCTTCCCAGGATGTTGTTGGGCGCTCATGGGCAAAAGATGTGGCAGTCGGTTTCCATGGAGATTAAATTCGTGTAACCAAACCCATTGTATTGAGCTGCATAGAGGCCCTATAGGACAGAGTAGAATTTCTCCATAGGGTTTTTGAGACTGAAAGTCCTCATGGGAACAGACAACATCGTCTTTCTCTTGCTTAGTGAGTTTCAACTGCCACCCTGAGGTTAGCAGCCCAAAGCTTAACCCGCCTTGGCAACCTTAGGGGGCTGAGGTAAGCTTGGTACCATCGGGGACTCAACTGTAATGGGTTTGGTTTGGGTTAATTCAAGGACAAAAAGTCTTGTTGATGTTTCCTTACCAAGCGACAGTTTTAAGGATAACAGAGCGGAACAGGAACACTGTCCCCTCCTGTGCCAGCTCACCTCTGTTATGTTGGGGCCATGGCTGTAGTCCCTGTGTCCGTCCATCTCATTGAGGCCCTTCCTCTTTTCCCCTGGCCCTCCGCTGTACCGAGCATGAGGTCCTGCCCCAGGGATTGGTCCTTCCTGATCACAGGCTCAGAGAACATGACAGGAAGTCTGAACAGGCTCACTTGTAAGGAGTACTCTGACGGACCTTCTAAGACAGATTGGTCCTTCTCTGCGAGCCTGTGCCAACACCTTCATTCCAAGGCATCTATCTTCTTCACGCTCTTGGTTCATTGCCCCTGGAACAACGATGCCACGAGGTGAGCAAACTGGCCATGGCATGGATCGGGACACTTTAAACCTCCAAGTGATTCTTTGCTTTGTCACACGTTAAAGTGTTGTTTTTTGTGTGTGTGTGGTTTCAATTTTATGCATCAGATTTGCCCAATGCGATAATACACCCTTTCATTGCTCGCCTGCGGTTCCAGGGACTTGAAATGTGGACCAAAGTAAAATGGGATCCTTGACAACATTTTTTCCCCCCTCTGTTGATCACAGTGCTGCTTCTTGACCCAGTTAGGAAGGCTTTTAGGTTGAGATGCCCTCCACACTGAAGGGTGTGGTCTTTGAACCTCCAACGGTAAGCGCTTCGAGTCCTCCTTGCTCTCTGAGAGTGATGCCATGCCATCTGCCCATCACAGATTGTTAATGAGCGCTCCTCCAATACTGATACTACATTCTACTTCAGCTTGTGCCGCTTCTTGAATTCAAATTCTTCCCCCCCATGGGTGTTTTTAAATTGAAGAATGGGCAGTGGCCAGGTGTTGCTCCCCGACATGAGAATGGTCCTCTGGGTCAGGGGGCCAGGGCTCGGGGCCAGGGTAAGAAACATGGTGGCTTGCCTTCGAACACAGTGGAAAAGACTTGTGTTGGGACCTTCAGCCAAAACCAAGCCCACTGCCCTTGAGCCCGTTTCCTTGGGAGCCTCAGGAGTGTTAATCGGGGAATTAGAGGGAGTGTGGGTTGCCACTTACATGTTGTTTATTTTTCCTGGATGGATTTTGCCCAATAGCAAAAAGGAATTTTGCAAATTCTCTGACCCACCCACAGATTTTCATGAAAATGTCACTGACCAAAGACAGCTTTGAATTTGGTACGATTTGACTCATTTCTCCACAGGCATTTTGCCTGGCAAAATCCAAGAGTATTTGCTTTGGCTTGAGTATCGGGCAGCTTGCTTTTTAAGTAACGTTGGATTCTGGATATGAGAAAATAAACACAGAGCTAGGGTTGTGTCCCCACTCCCTACGGCCTGCTGTACGGATGCGTGGGCCAGCGTTGGTCAGGCATTTATGGAGGGAAAGTAAATTCACTGTGCGAGAAGCCCCCCACCCCCCATAGCCTTCATTTTGTCATTTAGATAAGACTTGGTATTGATTGGTGACCCAAATTACATAACCAGAAATGACCCACGGAAAACACCCTCCAAGTGTACCTTTGTTATCACTTAACAACTTTCCTATTGACTCTACTCCGTCAGTTCTCAGAATCAAGTAGGGAGGGAGGGAGGGAGTCTCTGGAGACAGCTAACCAAGCTCTCTTGGTAGTTCAAATCCAACCAACGGTGCCCTGGAAGCAGGATATCAAAGCAGGTCACGTGGTTTCGCCCCCTGATGAGAATTTTCATTTCTACCTCAGATAAACCCGTAGTCAGGAAGCATAGCTCAAAAAGATCTCCCAGCTCTGAGTCCTGCGCTCCGTAAGATCTTGTTAACATGTGAAGATGTTAAGATGTAGCATCTGTGTATCTGGGGTGCAAATGCAAGTTCCCAGCAGTGGACAGTAATGGAATGAACTGGAAGCAAGGCCTGTCCAGCTCCCGGGCTCCCTGTTAGGCTTTGTGTGTGACCCCGGGTCACATGCTCAGCCTCACTTTCATTGTGATCTCATCCCTCCCATGGCCGGGCAGCTTGGAAGTGGTTTCTTCCAGAGGGCTCTTCTCCGCCCTAGGGCCCTGTCTCAAATGAGCTTCTCTTCATTCTCTGTGAGAAGCCCTCTCTCCTTTCAGGATGCCTTGGCAATGCCACCTCTTCTTGGCAGATCTGATTGGAGGTTTCGTCCCCTTTTCTCACTAGAGCAGTTTGTGGAGACCCGTGCCACTCTCCTTGCTTCATTGTGTTGTGTGTGAGCCCCTGAATCTCTTTCCACGCCGCCGAAGGCTGTAAGCCACTCTCCAGAGTGTCCTTGGACAGGGCACATGGGTTCCACTCGGTGACGATTGTCGGAAACACGGAGCCCACGTCAGGTGGGCACATCACCGCACACACATTCTTTCGGGTCAGTAGCTTTGAGTCCTGCTTGGCTCAGGGGTTGACAAGCTCTTGTATCCTAGCAACCCAGAGCCCCTTTCTCTCGCTCTCAAGCCTAACATGATCTGAATAGTAAATGGTGTAGCCGTGGTTATGTGGTGGGCTGCCAAGGGTTTGGTTAGCCATCTGAGAACCAGGTGGCAGTCTGCTTCTGTCAAGACGGCCCTGCTTCTGTCAAGACGGCCACCTTCAACATCCCCTGGGGCAATTCGGCTCTGTCCCTGTTACCGGGTCTCTGTGAGTCAAGAACAACTCAACAGCCATGGGTTTGACTTCCGGGTTGTAAGTTTGAAGCACGGTCTAGTTGTTGGTGTTGCTGTTGACCTCTGAAGCTTTATGACTGAATCCTTTATGGAACATGTATTTCTTGGCAGCTAGCATATGAAACACTCTTTTGTTTTTTGGGTGTTTTTTTTTTTTTTTTGTAGGCCAAGTCATCAGCCAGGGAAATCCAGCGTCTCACACATGCCGACGAGCATTTCTAGTTGTGTGCTTAAAAGGAAAACATTACAAAATCTGGGGCAGACTAGAGCCCAGGCTGTTTGATCAATGATCAAATCGAGCGATTAGGATCTGGACAGAGGCCACCTATGTTGTCCTGGGTTGCAGTAGCGCCCCATTGGTTAACCCTTTCCTTCCATAGTCCATCAAGAGAGTGGAGTGCCGTGAAACAAAGGTTTGGGGTGGTGTTCATTCTACCCGACGGGCCAGCCTCTTCCAGATTGTTTTCCTCCCGGATGAGATTTTCTTTGCAGTGGTCTCCTTTCCCGCCTCAGACGGCATTGATCGGGACAGAGGTCTAGGCCAGTGATCCTTGCTGCTGCCATCTTGCATCCAGGAGTTGATTTGGACTCTCCAGGACCCTGTGTGGCAGAGTAGGTCTGTCACCGTAATCTGTTTGGGAACAGGTCGCCAGGTCTGGAGGCATGTGGTGGTTCAAACCACCCACCCATCTTTTGGTCACCGGCTGAACTTAACAGCTAATGATACCATGGCTAGAGATATCAGCCTGCTTGATGCCTACTACCCTTGACTGGATCCCAACTCATGGCAACCACACATAGAGTTTCTGAGGCTGTAACTCTTAACAGGAACAAGCAGCCTCATCTGTCTCCTGAAGTGAAGCTGGTGGGTTTGAACCGGTGACCTGGTGGTTAGAAGCCCAATGCCAGATCAGCGCAGAGTCAATCAGTTCTCAAACGGGCACCTCTTCCCAGCGATTCCAGCAGAGGGAGAGGGAGTGGGAGACTCACTTGACTTTTCCCACTTGAACTTCCTGCTCAGACAGCACTAGCCTAGGTCTCGGGCTTCCCCAGCTTGGGTCAATGCCGAAGAGAGAGTATGGGTCAGAGCCAGCGTCAGTGGACCCAGCAGTTCAGAATGTCCCAGAAGCACTATCTGATTTTCCGTGGAGCCGAGTCATAAGGCAGTGTCTCAGGCATGTCTCTCCGAAGCAATGTCTTTTCTGTGTTCCAGGATGTGTACCTGTAAATGCCGCCATTTTTAAGTTGGAGCATGGTCGCAGGTCGTGGAGCCCACCTTGGGTGACAAAGCTTGAGACGGCTGAGCTCTTCTTTCCCGCTACATCCTCCTCTCTCACTACAATGTCCTTCGTGAAAAGGGCCCAGACGCCGTGGTGCCGTGCTTGTGAAGATAAGAGTGGAAGGGTGGAGGAGTAGTGTGGTGAAGGAATAGGGGGGCACCTATTTCCTGCATTAGGACTGTGTCTTCATTTCATCGAGGCTGGCTCCTTCCCCAGAGCCCAGGGCCCCTCTCTGACTCCCAACTTCCCAGTCCTCTTGTCCAAGGCTGGCTTTCTGCAGGGCATCTGGGCCAAGAGAAATCCACACAGTATGTGGTTAGTGGCTGAGAGAAGAGTGGGCGTGCTGGACCTCCCCGGGCTCCTGTAGCTCCACCGGCAAAGAAGAATTCCACCTCTCTCCTGGACCACGGTCTTTCAGGGGTTAGGAGGCAAACAAAGCCGCTGTCTCACCAATGCTGAGCCTCTAGAGGGCTGTACTTCCCCTCCCAGGTAGGGGCATCCTCCTGGTGTCATGGTTATGCACTGGGGTGCTAGCTGTGAGGTCAGCAGTTTGAAACCCACACTGCTCCTGGGGAGAAAGATGAGGCTCTCTTCTCCTGGAAAAGAGTTACCGTCTCAGAAACCCACAGGGACAGTTCGACCCTGAATGTTAGGGTCCCTGTAAGTCAGAATGACCTCAACGGCAGTGTTCGGTGGCCCTGGTGGTGTAGTGACTAACTCGCTGTTAACCACTGGTTGGCAGTTTGACACCACCAGCCAACCTGCAGGAGAAAGATGGGGCTTTCTGCTCCTGTGAATATAGAGCGCCACAGACACTCACAGAGGTGGTTCGACTGTGACCTGAAAGGACGGAATGAGCAGGAAGTGGCCTGGCAGCGTGTACTCCACGGCAATAGGTTTATTACTGTGTGCGTACATTTTGAAAACTAAGCGGTGGGTGAGTAGACCTACATTATTGTCCGAAACTGTGTGGGGACTTAAAATTTTCCTCAGGAAAAAGTTAAAAATAAATGAAATATATTTTGCAAGCGAGTGAGTGTAGCCTTCTGAAGGAGCCCTGGAGGCACTGGGCTCCTCACTGCAATGTCAGAAATTCAAACCCATCAGTCTCTCTGCAGGAAGGAGAAAGACATGCCAGTGCACTTCCTTATAGGGTTGCCGCTCCCCAAACTCTGTGGAGCAAGCAATTCTACTCTGGTCTATAGGATCGTTGTGAATCAGCATCGACTCAGCCCCAATGGGTTTGCTTTATTTCGTAGCCCCGCGTGATCGGTGACATTTGAAATTTAGACCCTATCTTGCTGTGGTACACTCAAAGATGACTTCTAGTCACCTTAGCAGGCTACTCCCAGCACCTGGCTCAGTGCTTCCCATACAGGCAGACAGTGGGCCACGGGATAGCGGGCCATGGGACAGTGGGCCACGGGGAAGTTCTACCTTCTCTTGTAGTTGGATTCCCTCAATGGCGGGGAATTGTGAGATCTGGGGTTTGGGGATTTTTTCAGTCATTGCAGTGTTTAAATATCTGTTTACCCGTATAGGCCCATGAGTATCACACACGTGTGTGTATAGCAGGAACCTGGCGGTACAGTGGGGTGAACGTGGGACTGCTACCTCTAAGGTTAGAGGTTCAAACCCACCCGTCACTCTGTGGGAGAAAGCTGTGGCATTCTGCTCCCATGAAGAGGTACAACCCGTGAAACTCGATGGGACAGTTCTACTCGGTCCTTTGGACTGACTGTAAATTGGAGGGGACCCCATGGCAGTAGGTTTATTTCTCTCTCTCTCTGAGTGTGTGTGCGTGCGCGTACCTCCTGAAAGCTAAGTGGTGGGTGGATGGACCTTCACTATTGTCCTTACCTGTGAGAGGACTTGAAATTTTCCTCGGGAAAACATTTTAAATCCATGAAATATATTTTGAGTTAACTATTGGAAAGAAAAGGACAGTTGGTTCCCTCCGTCTCTTCCACAAAGTGGTGGCATTGCTTTTACCCGAAGAAACCTATGTTCTGCTCATCGGGGATCCCGCGGCTGTTCCCATTGCTCTGGCAGGAAGCTGAACTCGCCGGTGAACATGGCGTCGCAGGCGTTCTTAGGCAACAGAGGCCTCGGCCGTGCAAAGGAGGGGCAGATCGTCAGGATCGTCCAGCTTCTAGGATGACGTAACATGAGAGTACTGGCAATTTTGTTCTTGTTCCCGTTCCAAGCATCCCCCAACAAAGGAGAAGCTTTTCTATCCCTGACAGCCTGTCTCACGACAGTGGTTTTGCTGAACACCAGGCGTTTGGTTTGCTTTTCCTCCTTGTCACTGCTGGCTTCTCCGACGAGCTTTTGGATCTGCTCTGTCCCTCCCAGCCCACCCGCTCCTTCTCTTAGTCTCCCCGAGTCCACTGCTTGACTGCTGCCTCTCGGGGGGCTAGCGCAGCGTGCCCCGTCTTGTCCCCCTGAGGTGTTCTTGCCTCGTGAGCCCTCTCTGCTGATGGTCTCCAGGAGATGCGGTGCCTTGGTGTCTCCCAGGGGCTCGACCTTGAGGTCAAGGTCACCCCATTGTGCTCAGCGATGTGGCGTGAAGGACCAGCTTGGCAAGACCCTGAAACCCTACCCTCTGCGTCAGCTCCCAGCCTGGGGCTGGTTTGCTCCGGCCCGGTGGCCACCGGCTCGCGGTCTATTCTTCTCCGTGCTTGCTTTTTGCTCACGAGCTGGCAAGGCTCAAGGAAAGAAAACTGAACGACAATGAGTCTCTATGGGCACTTTTGGTCCATTTCCATAAATAGCGTCAAACGGAATGGGATTGCCTGGCTCACTCGCTCTCTACTGGGCCCTCTCGTGCGTTGGAGCTTGCAAAATCGCCCCCGGGGATGACAAATTTGTAAACAGCAAAGCCATACCACAGCCCCAGTTCAAGGCCTGTTCCCGCTTGGGCCGACACCCACCCTTCCTAGAAACGCCAGAGTGATTAGGAACACGACGCTGGGCAAACAGGCTTATCAGGAGCGACAGTAAAAAGGGATCCTTGATTGTAATTAGGAGACGTCACTCCAGTTAGGGACAAAAGCGGCTTTTGTGTGGCCGGGCGGCTCTGGGCTCTCGGAGGGCTGTGGGGTGCGCCCCAGTGGCTCTGGGTTATCGGCCCCCGAGCTCATCTCAAGTGATACAACCGCACTTGTCCGAACATGTCTAAGGTGTCGGTGGGACGCAGGCACTGTTTGTTCCGGAGCGCCTACCAAACTCTCCTAACCCAACTGCCTTCGAGTCGATTCTGACTCAGAGACCAATAGAACCACCCCCGTGGGTTTCTGAGACTATAACTCTTTACGGGAGCATCCCAAGCGCATCATCCATAGATGAGGGGGATGTTCCGGTCCTTGAAGTCCTGGTGGCATAGTGGTTATGCATTGGGTGTCAGCCACAAGGTCAACAGTTCAAAACCACTGTCTTTCTGTAGGAGAGAAACAGGTTTCTACACCATAGAGAGTGAATCTCAGAAACCCACGTGGGCAGTTCTGCCCTTCCTTCGGAGTGACTATGAGCAGGCGTGACTCGGTGGCAGTGGGTTGGTGTGCGTCTGGGCCAAGGATGAAGTGGGTGGGAGTTGGGTTCCTGGTTATTCCTGTAGCAGATTCCTCTTTGCTGTTAAAGGGCCCTTGTGTTGGCCCACAGCCAACGAGGATTCTCAGGCCTCTGCTCGCCTGGGTCAGCCTGCCCCTGCTCCATTGTGTCCCTGGGAGGGGCCAGCGTTCAGCTGTGACCCCGGTTTTGAGCCGTGCCCATGGCATGCGCCCTCTCCAGTAGAACCCATCAAGGAAGGGGTTGTCTCATCCGTGCACACAATGAGGAAGTCGCCTGATGCAGACTCCATCGGGCACCCCATCTGGACAGAGCTCCATGTCACCGTCTCTGCAGCTGCTCCGGAATCGAGAACTTAGAGGAGACGGGGCAAGCATAAGAAAGCAAACCGAGCAACCGTGACTCTCCTTCGGCAGTGGGGTCAGGAACATGGGTTTGGGCAGATCAATGGGCAATTTAGTTGGAAATTAAGAGTACATATTGACCATGTGTGACGGCCGTGATTTATTTTCAAGGATGGAGTTCATAGGCGGCCCTTTCAGTTGTACATTTCCTCCTGAAACGGGCTTATTCACCATCAGCAGGAAACAATGAAGAAACCTGCTGACTTGCAGTGATCCCAAAGGGCCGAGCTGAGCATTCCCTCGGGTTCCTGAGGGTGTTCATCTTTTGGGGAGCAGGCAGCCTTCTCCTCCTCTTCCTTCTTCTGCCGAGCGGCTGTGGGTTCGAGCTGCGGACCCTCCTGTTAGCGAGGCCCGACCCACTATGCCATCACGGTTCCTCTCAGGGTACACGAGTGGCTGGCAAAAGCATACAAGTTAGGGGGAGAGGCTGGTGCTGCGCCTGTGCGCACCCAGTGGCGGTGAGAAGATGCAGATTCAGGGCATCAGGTAGTCAAGCCCATCTCGAGTTGGGAGCTTTCTCATCCTCTGTGGTTCTTGGTGGTCCATTAGGTGGTTAACCAAAGGTTGGCGCTTTAGTTCATCCGCAAGCACCTCAGAAGAAAGGCCTGGAATTCCCTTATCGGCGATGCCCTTCTCTGATGGCTAGCATTGAGGACGGTCCTAAAGAAATCAACCGTCCGACTCGGTTGTGCATCAATGACACACATCTGGCAGCCACCAACCCCTTGGTGCTGGACCAGAGCCACACTGCTGTGATGGTGAGGGTTGTGTACTGACTTGGCTGGGTCCAGACACAAGTGGGTTGGCAGTGATGTAAGGGGTTGTCACCGGTTTCCATTTCACAGAGACCCTAAAACCACAGAACCAGGTGCCATCAACCGGATTCCAACTCGAGTCTTAGGGTGGAACTGTGCTCCCAAGGGTCTCCAATGGTAGAGTTCTCAGAAGGAAATCACCAGCCTGTCTTTCAAAGCACCTCTGGGTGGACTCTGGCCTTCTGGGTAGCAGCCCAGCATGTTAGACCCTTTGGGGGTCAAATGACCCTTTCGCAGGGGTCGCCCAATTCATAACAGTAGCCCAATTATAGTGATGGAGTAGCAATGAAAATAATTTTATTGTCGGGGGTGTGTGTGTCACCACAACATGAGGAACTGTATTAAAGGGTTGTGGCATTTGGAAGGTTGAGAACCACTGCATTAGACCATCCGGGGACTTCAGCAAAATGCACCGAAAATACGCAGAGGAGACAGCTGTGAGAGGCACAGTCCCAGGGAGCTGAGGTGAGACTGCGGACCACCTGGCTGGTGGTTCACACCCATCAGCTGTCTGCAGGAGAATGACGAGACTCTGCTCCCGTGAAGACATACAGTCTTGGAGACCCTGCAGGGCAGTTCTCTTCTGTCCTGAGAGGCGCTATCTATCAGCTGCACTCAGCTTGATGGCAGTGGGTCTGGGGGTTTGGTGTTCCAAAGTGCTCTGCTCTGGTTTTGGAAGGAAAGCCCGGGATCATTCTTCCCTTTGGGAACATCCCTGTGAGGGGAGCCTTTGCCATGTCCGTGGTGGCTCGAGTGTAATGGCTTATATCTTGCACAACCCAACTCTGCAGAGCCAACGGTACTCTCAGATCTGCAACGGTGTCCAGCCAGCGGGGCTTAGGAGAATTCACTTTTTTTTTTAGAATCAGCTAATTAGAAGTGGTTGAAAACAAACAGCTTCCTGGCTGTTCATTAGAAAAATAGTAGGTATAATTGTTGCGAGTTAGGAGTAGTATCCTAGGAGAAGAATTTCTAAAATTGAAGACACTGATTGTTTAGCTGACCTGTTCTCTGCAGGGAGTGTGTAGCAGGAAGACTAAATTTGGGGAGACTTTGTACCAGATGGCTAGTGCTGCTGATCCGAGACTTTCACAAATGAAAGTAGCTCCACACATCTTCTACCAGCTAATAAAAGGTCTGCTTTGCTGATGAACACAAAAAGACCTCTTTGGAGTATTGAAAAGCAAGGAGGTTACTTTGAGGCTGTGGTTCTCAACCTTCCTTTAATACAGCGTCCTCGTGTTGTGGTGGCCCCCAACCTTAAAATTACTTTCGTTGCTACTTCCTAACTGTAATTTTGCTACTGTTATGAATCGGATGACCCTGTGAAAGGGTCATTCGACCCCTAAAGGCGTCACGACCCACAGGTTGAGAACCACCGCTTCAAGGACTAAGGTATACCTGGCCCACACTGTGGGAGAGCATAAAGAATGGATGCATTCGGACTGTGGGGCTGGAGAAGAATATTGACAGTGCCATGGACTGCTCACAGGACAGCCTCATCCATCGTGGAAGAAGTATGGACAGATTTTTCCTTAGAGGCCAAGACAGGGAGACTTCATCTCACGTACTTTGGACATGCTGTCAGGAGAGATCAGGACACCATGCTTGATAATTGGAGGTGCAGCGAAAAAGAGGACGCCCCCCAGTGAGATGGACGGACACCACGGCTCCAACCCTGCGCTCAAGCCTGGGGACAGTTGTGGCCGACTGTGCCCGACTGTGCAGTGTTTTGTGCAGTTGTGCAGAGTCGCTGTGGTTGGAACCGGCTCTCTGGCGCCTAACAACAATGCCGATGAAGAAGTACAGCCAGGATGTTCCTTAGAAGCAAGCACGGCATGACTTCGTCTCCTGTCTCCTTTGTACATGTCAGGAGAGACCAGTTCCTGGATAAGTACACCGTGCTCGGTAAAGCAGAGGGGCAGCGAAGAAGAAGACCGTCGACAAGATGGATGGACACCCTGGCTGCAACAATGGGCTCAGACACAAGGACCACTGTCAGGACGGGGCAGGGCTGGGCTGTTTTGTTCTGTTGTCCATAAGATCACTAGGAGTGAGAACCAACTCCGTGGCCCCTGACAACCGCACGCTGATGATGGAAACCAACGATATAGAAGCTGCTGCTGTGGAGATGGATGGTGTTTGAGCCCAAGAGACAAACATTCTACATGGTCTGAGGCAGGCTTTTGGAAAACTGAACTCTCCCCTGATAATCACATCTTCCATTTAGCCAGGTTTGGATCATCTAATTGGATCATCTCCAAAACCTGTTCCCTTAGGATAGCACTGTGGTTTGAGTTTTCATTTTTCAAAAACGGAGGGAATGGGTCGTGATTTATCCAGGCTTAACAACAAAAGCAAAACCCCAAATCAGTTGCAGTTGAGTTGATTCCAGCTCAGAACCAGAAACCAAACTCCCTGCCATCCAGTCGATGCTAACTCATAGAGATCCCACAGGACAGGGCAGAACCGCCCTGTACGTGTTCGAGACTGTCGCTCTTCATGGACAGAGGAACCCCGTCCTTCTCCCTCAGTTCCAACTCAGGGTGATCCCTGGTATAGGCCAGACTACCACTGTGTGCTGCTCTGCTGGGTTGGTTTTCCTTTTATTGTGGAGAAACTATTCTTAATGAAATCGACAAATAATGTTCCCCTGTGTCTTCAACTCACAGACCTTCCGTACATTCTTCACGTTTCAGTCGGGTTCTCAAGGGCTGCTTTGTGTAAGCAGATGCCCCAATCCTCTTCTGGAACCTCTGGGTGGCGTAGACCCAGTAACCCTTGGTTCGATGCCACTGAAGGTTACACAGCTAGTAAACCCTGGCTGTGCCTTAGGACCCAGACTTGCCCAGCTTTGGGACCAGGGCTTGTTTCCATTGCCACACCCTCCTCTTAGGCAGGCAGGCCTGCGAATTGGATTGTATTTCTTCATTCTGTATGTCACGACTTTCCAGGGCTCCCTTAATGGCGAATTCGGGGGCGCCATCCATCTTCCATGACCTCCTGAGGTTTGACAACCAGAGAGGTGCTGGGTAGTGACAGTGGGAATGGTGCTTCCTGGAACGGGGTGTGTCTGTGTGACGTGGCCACCCGACTGCCACTCCCACCCCGCACTGTAGAGTCGACCTCAGGTGGGTTAACCTGGGAGAGTAACATTTGGACTGTGGAAAATGGCTCTCTATGCCTGGGAACATCACAAGAAGCCATTTTTCTCCCCCTTGTATCCCCGCCCACCTCCGCCCCAACAACTCAGTGTTAGACCACTTAAAATACCACCTAATTCTTTGCTACTCTTAATAAAAATAGTCACTATAGTATTGCCAAATTAAAAGGGAAATGGCAACTGCCCCCCCCCGCCCCCCGTCGGTTAAAGGAAGACTCTGGTATTTGTTTCATCTCTGTTGAAAACACACGCATCCTTTTGGGCTTGGCTCACATCTCCATTTACTACAAAGTCCGCGTATTCCTGAACCAGGCTACCAGGGAGTATTCAGAGCAAGCTCTTGGTCATTTGTGTATCCTAATTAATTGGGTTCCTTTGATCCTGTTTTGTTTTCACTACCACCAGCACCCCCTGTTCTCAGATCTATTCCAGACAATTATTTGGCCTCTTTTCATGGGTGCCTGGGTGGGACAAGAACACATCCAGAAAAGGGGATGGGTGACTAGGGTTGTCCTTGGCCGAATGGGCACAGTCCAGGCAGGAAGTTCCCCATCTAGTTAGATGGGGGGAAACTTGCCCGAAGGTGTGAACCTCATATCGCCAGAGGGCCTTACCTATTCTGGGTTCTCTAGTAAGAGCGCTATTTCTGTTTTCAATATGTAACAGAAAGGACACGGAGTAAGAGTGTGAACTCCAGCGCTTTTCATTTCTAGACTATCTGTGAAGGTCGTTGGATGTTGTTGCTAGGTGCTCAGTCCTACAGCATCCCCCCAGTTGTTCCTATGTTTTGAGTTCATTGCTGTAACCTCCGGGTCAGTCCATCTAGTGGAGGCCTTTCGTCTTTTTCACTGCCCCCTCCGCTCTGCCCAGCAGGATGTCCTTCTCCCAGAGCGTGGTCCCTCCTGACAGCACGACCAAAATAAGGTGAGGCAAGGATGGGGATGAGGAGCACTCTGCCTCTTGTTCCTCCGACAGCGCTGTCTGTTCGTCTGGCGGTCCATGGCACTTTCAATATTATCCTCCAGCACTCTGGTTCTTCTTCACCATTCCTCATTCAGTGTCTAACTTTCAGATCCGGAGGAGGTGATTGAAAATTCCATTGTCTGGGGGTAGGGGTCACGCGGTGACCAGTTTGGGGTGACCCTGGGGTGCAAGCACTCTTCTCCCCCTGCCCCGTGCCGCACTCCTCGCGTGCAGTGCCTCCTCCCCGAGACTCCTCGCACCTCTTCAGCTCAATGCAAGTGCCAGCCTGACTGAAGCTCTCCCGAGATGACCAAGCAGCCTGACTATGACCTGGAGGCCATTGAGAACATAGCAGAACCCACATAGCCACGCACCCCAATGACCTCTCAGTCCTGCAAGCTTTCAAGAAGGCCCTGGTCCTGGCCATGCAGGTGGAAGAGCAGGCCAGCAAAGAAACCAGCAGCAAGAAATAGCTCCATCAATGACTGCAAATAAATTAGAAAATAATGGGTTTCCCACAAATTTTTTGAAGCCCCCTTGTATATCTATCACACACCTTTTGCCTGTTCAATTATTGATAGGTTTAAGCCTTCCTGACAGCAACTACAAGAATCTGTTTGCAAGCTAACATCCCATGATCCATGTCGTTTTCCCATCACCCCTACCCTCCACCCCTCACTTCCTGTATACTGACCCGAGTAACCACTAATACACTTTGATACCTATTTAAAAAAAATTCCATCCCTTGGTCAGCCCCACCTTCACCCTTAAAGTAACCTTCTTGACTTTCAACACTTCACGGAGGTCTTCTGCAGCAGATTTGCCCAGAGCCAGAGGTCTCCTGATGCCTTGGCTGCTGCTGCCACGAGCACGATCGCCGCTCCGAGCGAGATGAGCTCCATGAATACGCCAGTGGTTTCTCCACTGGGCATGAATAATCTCTGGGTCCATTTGTGAACACTTTTTCAACCTACCTTTTGTCGTTGTTGTTTGTTGGTGGTGACCCAGCGCTGACTCATGGCGACCCTACGTAGGACAGTGACATGTCACCCGCCTCGCCTTCTCTTCAGGATCTCTGATATGTTGATATATTGATAGATGGAGACGTCGGGGTCTACGGCATGGCCACTGTGTACTTTGAGTTCCCTACCACCAGGGGGCTCCTTTCCCAGCACCGTCTGCACACCTTTCTGTCTGTCCACCGCGACTTGTCAGAGGTGGCTCCGGAGGTCTTCCTCCATAGCCTGTCTTAGTCTGGAGACGCCAGTGAGCCTTGCCCAGAGAGCGGAGGGCAAGAGGGTTCTGGAGACTCAGGTTCCTGTGGTGTGTGCTTCCTGAGGCTGACTCCTGGAATAGCAACTGTGAGGGGGCTAGGCTGAACTGTGTCTCCCCAGAAGATCCCTGCCCCCCAAACCCAAGAACTTGACCTTGTTTGACCAACTAGGACTCTTATTTACAGATACTCTCAGGCAAGTGGTCCCACCAGAGTGTAGACCACCCACACCCATTCAAACTAAGGGGCAGCCCCCCTATATAAGGTTCCTGAGGCCGTGCATCTTTATGGGATAGATAGTCTCATCTTTCTTCTGTGGAGCGGCTGCTGGGTTTGAACCGACAACTTTGCCGTTAGCAGTCTAACATTTACCCGACAGTGCCACCAGAGCTCCTGAGTAGTAGAATGGGTCCCCATCCTAATCACCCTGAGTGGAGACTTGTTAAAGGGAAGAGCAGAAAAGGGGTCACACATGGAGGTGGGCCCTGGGCAGAGGCTGCCACCAGAATCCAGGAGAGGGGAGTCGAGCAGTTCTTATCTCAAAGCCCCAGAGGGAAGCAACACAGTCCAGGCCCCCGATTTGCAGTTCCAGATTCCAGAATTGTGAGAAAACTAATTTCCGTTCTCTCAAAGCCACCCCTGTGTGGCGTTTTGTCACCTTGGCCCTAGATGTCTCACAGAGAGGGAAGGCGTGGTGTGGCTCGCTCCTGCCCGAACACAGCCCTCCCTTGAGCTCTATGGGCAGTTTGCAGATGTCTTCTGCCTGCATGTGAGCCCTGGAGGTGTAGTAGTTATGCGTTTGGCTGCTAACTGAAAGTTCAGCAGTTTGAAACCACCAGCTGCTCTGCGGGAGAAAGGGCTTTCTCCTTACAGTTGTGGAAAGCCACAGGGGCAGTTCTACCCTGCCCTGTAGGGTGGTCAACTCGATGCCAGTGAATTTGGAGGTTTTTTGCTTTGTTTCTTGTTTTTAGGATCCCTGGTGGCCCTGTGGTTCAGACTTTGGGCTGATAACCCAAAGGTCGGTAGTTCAAACTAGCCAGCCAATCCTCCAGGGAAGGATGTGGCAGTCTGCTCCCAGAAAGGTTTACAGACACGGAAACCCTACGTAGGGTTGCTCTGAGTCGGAACGAAAGGATCCCTGGTGGTGTAGTAGGTTATGCAGTGAGCTGCTAGTCACAAGGTTAGGGGTTCAAGCTTGCCAGCTGCTCCCAGGAAGGAAGGTGAGGCTATTTCTGTCAAAATTTGAAACTCTCCGGAAACACAAATGGACCATTTCCACTCCGCCCTGCCGACTCACTATGAGTTGGCTGGGAATTTTCTTGAGTCTGAGCTGATTGATGGCTGTGAGCTTACTTAGAAAGGTCTGGATTTCTGGTGCTGCTGTGGTTAAACCCTTGGCTGCTACCATGAAGGTTGGTGGTTCAAACCCACTAGCTGCTCCTCAGGAGATGGACACAGGCTTCCGCAATGACCACAGCCTTGGAAACTCAGCAGTTCTGTTCCGCCCTATAAGGCTGCTGTGAGTCGGGGTGGAGACCTAAGACAGGTTAATGGTTAAGCGTCTTCAGGAAATGGATTCAGTGGTGGACTGTGTTGGATAGGTGACCTCTGCAATTTGATGCGTCAACTTTGAGCAGGGCATTTTACTACCCGGAGAAGTGAAACAGGTGACGGGTGATGTTACAGCAAGTGACCACGGCGATGATGACCAAACTCAACCAGGGCCCACCGTGTTTGTGCAAACTGGTGGTGACTGTGTGTGTTGGGGGACAGCTGTGCTCCACGGGGGGCTTCCTGCGGCCGGTTGATAGCAGGAAATGGCACAGACCATTTCAACACCCCTCACCCCCCCTCACCCCCACCACTGCAAGGCGGCTACGTTCAGAGCTGCCGCTGGGGTTGTCAGCCACGGCCACGCTCTCTGTGGTTGGGAGACAGAAATTCCACAGAGGTCTTAGTTCAGATCCAATTAATCTTGCCGGGTAATTTGTGGACTGGGTTCAGCTGCCACGTAATGGGTTGCATTGTTGATGAAGTGATTCATTATGTTTCCGTTCACCGCGTATCGATCTTGCTCACGGAAAAGGCTAGTGGCGTGGCCCTGCTGTACCATTCATCTTCTGCCCGCGCCCATTCATTATCCCCAACCCTTTATCATGACTCCCGTGTCACAGAGGGACACCTCATTAGGAAGCTCAAGGTCAGGGAATGACAGCCCTGGGAGGAGGCAGGGGTGGTCGGTACTCAGAGTGGCAAACGGGAACTAGCCTTTCAGTCGGAGGGTGGGACGAAGCCTTGGAAGTGGATTCTGCCTTAGCTCCCGTGAAAAATCTCATTTCAAGAGATTTGTGTTATTATCTCCTCCCCCCTCTTCCCCCTCCTTAATCATCCACTGCCTTGCTTTGGGGGAGCCCTGGTGGTGTAGTGGGTTAGGTGTTGGCCTGTTAACCTCAAGACCAGCAGTTCAAAACCACCAACTGCTCCTCAGGAGTAAGATGAGGCTTTCTACTCCCTTGAAGAGTGACAGTCTCAGAAACTCACAGGGCAGGTCTACCCAGTCCTATAGGGTCTTTGTGAGTCAGAATCGATTCAATGGAAGTACGTTTTGGTTTGATCTTACTATGAACAGAATCTATGGGTTCTCTCTCTCTCTCAACATTTGATTGTTAACCGTGTGAAAGTTTACAGAGCAAATCTTCTTTCCATCCTACAGTTCATACACGTTTTGCTTCATGTCCCGGATGACCATAGTTGCAGTCTGTTTCCCTGAAGATTCCAGGGAAGTTCTTGACCCTATAATGCCGCTCTGAATTGGAATTAACGCATCAGCATGGGCTTATTAGTTAAAAAAAAAAAAAAACTCTTTATGGGAGCAGACCGCCAGGTCTTCCTGGTTTGATAGGTTTGAACCTCAGGTTAGCCAAATTGGGCAGGTGTGAGGGGCAGCTGAGTGCTTACCTGTTAAGCTGCCTTGGAGGGCAGGCACCGTCTTGATGTGTGCAATGGGACTTCCCATGAGCGCTGGGCCTCTTTGCTCTGACTCTTGGAGGACAGTTCCCTGGGGTCCCTACCTTTAATGTGGAGGTGCCCTTGGCCTCGGGTGGCAGGGGAGTCTGAGGGAAGCTGCTCCCGCCCTGGGGCACGACCTCCTTAACATCTGCAGAACCAAAGATGTCACTGCTGATTGAGAGGCACGAGCCCGACCCAAGCCCTGATCTTTCCAATCCTCTGGGCCTGGGCTGCTCCCACACTCAGGCTGCACCCCAGAGAGATGTGTCTGCCCCAAGGAGGCCCCTCCCATGGTGTGAGGAGCGACCCTCTTTCTTTGCTTCCCATCTGTTAGAAATGAACTTGCAAGTCACTAAAGAATCCAAGTCCACTTCAGTTTTGCTTTCCTTCCGTTTTCAGCCCCTCAGACCGAGGTTTTGATCAGAGGGCTTTTAAGACTGAGAGCCTTCCTCCCTCCTCTGTCTTCATGTAAAATGCATGTGTGCACGTATTTATTGTGGTTTTTAAAGAAAAACCGTATTCTGGGTAGCCGCACAACACATCTCGCCAGGTCACATCGGCCATCCGACCCCAGTGTTAGTTAGGTGCCCTGGACCCGGTTCCCCGACTCTGACGACACAGCAGCCTTCTTGGGCAGGCGGGACTGCCCCTGGGAGTCCCCGATGGTAGCTTTGTGCTGGAGTAGAAAGCCCCCTCTTTCTTCCTTGGAGCAGCTGGTGTTGTTGAACTGAGCTGCAGACCTCGCCGTGAACCGCCCGCGACTAGTCCCTCTGCGACCAGGGCGCCTTCTGCCCCATGAACCGCCCCATGAGTGTGGTCCTCCCCGCCATCACCCTGTCTTCCACGGGGCCTTTCTGACCATATCCCGCCCTTGGCTCTCGCCCTCCAAGGCTTCAGGCCAGTTTATTCTGGTTCGACCCACCTCAGCTAGACTACCTCAGAACCCGCGGGATGTTAACACGATCCCCCGATCTTAACAAGATTAGACATAAGCCAGGGATCGTGTTCACGTATCGATTCTGGTTCACTGTACTCTTATCTAGAGGGTGTCGAGGCAAATTCTCAGCAGGGGGTGCATCCGCAATGAGCCAGTCTGCTCAGAGCCCCGTAGCCTCCTGCAGACTCAAATCTGCCATCTCTCCATCTCGCCCCCGACCCACCCCTGCGGCCGTGCCCAGGAGGCCAGATCACATCGCAGAGACCTCTCTACTCAGGAAAGGCAGAGCCAGTGCTACCAAGGACCTCTGATGAAAGATGGTGCCGTTAGGTGCTGTCCAGTTCGTTCTGATTGATAGCCACCCCGTGCGCCACAGAACCACGCTCTGCCAGTCCTGTGCTCTTCCTCGCCATCGCTGTCCTGTTCGAAGCTGTGCATTGCGGCCGCGGAGCTGGGCCGTCCCGTGGAAAGTCCTCCTCTTCTTCTCTGACACGCCACTTTGCCGAGCAGGATGCCCTTTCTCTGGGACTGGCCCCTCCTGAAGACATGTCCGAAGGACATGAGACTATCTCACCATTCTGGGTTCGAAGGAGCTCTCCGGTGGAACTTCCCCTACGGCAGATTTCTCCTGGTGTGTCAGTCTGGGTAGACTAGAGAAACAAATCCATAGAAACTCATATGTGTATAAGAGGTTTACATAAAGGGTAATAGTACATTAAGGAAGCATCCCAACCCAGTGCAGTTCAAGCTTTTACGTTCAATATTAGCCTGTATGTCCAATAAAAATCTATAAAGTCATCTTCAGACTCACAAAATACATGCAATGATGCTGAATGCAGGAAGATCACAGGCCAGTGGGTAGAAAGTCTTTGGTTTCAGTGGCATTGTAAGCATCTCAGTGCTGGCAGGGGTCTCCATGTGGCTTCTTCAGTTCACAGGAGAAGTCTATCAGCATGGAGCCTATCAGCCTAGTGCCATGTGTCTTGTCAGTAGAGCGTCTCCAAGGGAGTGAGCAGAGCCTTCCCCGCCTCCAAGGAGGAAAACCCAGATTTCCCAGAATTCTCAGGAGAAGACCCTGCCCACACAGAGGTCTCATTGGCTATGACCCGGTTGACAGACTAGACTCCACCCCTTCACTCTTAATCCTCTCAAGTCTCAAATTGACACCAGCTTATGTAACTACTACACCTGGCAATCCGGGATACCTCTTGTGTGCCTTCTCCCAGCACCATACTTCAAAGGCATTGATTCTCCTTCCACCGTCCTGTTTCCCCGCCTCGTGTTTGCAAGCCTAGGGGCGATCGGAAACACCTTCTCCACCATCGTGAAAATGACACTTCTGCTTTGGAAGATTTTAAAGAGGGAGGCCTTGTTCCACAGATGGTCAGTGCGCCACTTTGATTTCGCCCTCAGTCACTAGACAGAAGTTCAAAGGTGACGAATTCAGTGTGAAGCCGGGCAGGTGCTGGCTGGGGTGAGGGGTGGGGTTTGCAACAGAAGTGCATTCCGTTCTGTGCATAATCCTGCAAGTGTGGTTGGGAAGGGACTCTCCCTGTCACCCCAGGGTCCCCTGCTTTTAAAACATGGAAAAGAAAACCCAAACCCAACTTAAAAAGGGCCGTGGAGGAGTTGAGTTCTGCAGTGGTTCCACGGATGACTGAGTTGCTTTCGTTGCTGGGATGCGTTAATGATTCTAATGGCCTTTCAGTCAAAGCTATTCCTGCACTAGGTGTTGAAGTGACTCAGTCTATGTTTGTGAAACCCAACTGGTAGGCAAGAAAGAACCCAACACCCAGATTTACCTTCGTCTCCACGGCGTCAATTAGCAAGAAATCATCTGGTTATTTTAGCTCCATGTAGAAACGCAGACTCGCCCGTCTCCGGGTGATTCAGAGTGTTTTGTTTTTTTTAAAACATATAAATAAAAATCCATCCATGTAATCCTTTGGCTAACACACTTATCTTTGTTCTTTTCTCCTTCTTTCAGCTCAAAAGCTTCCTTCTTTCTTTGCGTCCCTCTCAGAGAGACTGGGGCTTTGACAAGGCCTGAGATGCAGGAGTTAGCGGGGATAATAGAGCTGCTGTTCCTTCTCCTTTCTGTAAGTGGCTGGGTGTGGAGGAAATAGAACCCAGATACGGATGCAGACTCAGGGGGGTTTGTGCCTGTGCCTCGTGAACTCGCTGGCTGTAGAACCCGGAAACCTCTGAGCATCAGCTTCCTCGCTTTTCACGGGACGATAACAATACTTTCCTTGTGGAATTGTCAGCGGGGTTAAGAGAAGGCATAGGGGACCACAGTGCCAACCATGCCGTAGGAACTCACTTCTTGAGGGCTGGTTGCTTTTTGCCTCCTTGGTGAGCAGATTGGTGTTCAGCTGACTTATTAGTTATTGGACTTGAAGCACCTCTGGATCAAGTTCATGTTCATTATGAGGAAAGTCTGAGGAACAAAATGTCCTATTTGAGAGGGTCAAGTTGTCCCCAAAGGTAGACATTTGGACCCAGAGGTTCTCAGAACCAGGCTTTTCCTCTCCAGAACAACCTAGCCCTTGATTAGATGCTTGTCCTCCATGAAACATGGCAGCCCCTGAGCGAGGTTCCTAACAGTCTGCTGAGAGAGCTGCCCCCTGACGGGATGGAAGAGGAAGTCCACCTGTCCAAGTCCCCTGGATCCCAGGCAGGACGACTCTCACACTCGGGAGGACAGAGTCACTTGAGCCCACACTGAGATGCTGTTGCTAAGTGCCTTCGAGGGACCCTGTGAGAAGCAGCAGGAGGAAGCACTGCCTGGCTGTGTGCGTCAATGTAGGATGGGGAGGATGAGAGAAGATTGTCCTTCTCTTGGTTCCTGGGTGGCACAAAAGATTGGCAAGTAGTTCGAGTCCACCCAGAGGCTCCTCGGAAGAAAGGACTGTCCGCCTGCTTCCAAAAACTCAGCCACGGAAAATCTTAAAGCGCATAGTTCTGCTATGGCACGTGTGGGGTCCCATGACTCAGAGTCCTCGGGGGGGCGTGGTTTGATTTAAGTTGGCGCTTCTGTTGCCTTTTATCCTGCTCTCTTACATTGGGTACTCATTATGTGAGAACACGGCCTCTGTCTTCTTTTGGGGCCCCTTTCATTCATGAATCGGTTCCCCAAATAATTATTATTCAGTAAGCACATATGGTATGCCAGGAGCCCTGGTGGCATTGTGGTTACACCTTGCTAATTGCAAGGTCAGTAGTTTGAAACCACTGGCTGCTCTAAAGGAGAAACAAGGGGCTTTGTCCTCCTCTCAAGAGTAACGGTCTCAGAAGCCCACAGGGGCCATCCTTCGCGGTCCTGTAGGGTGGCTGTGCATCTGCTTCGACTCTGTGGCATTGAGTTTGGTTTGGGTTTCAGAGTGGCATGGCTGGCACAGCTTCTCTTTGGTGAAGCAGGTGCTGTTGGCTGGTACTGATGATGTCACAAGCTTTGTAAGGCTCACAGGCCAGAGGTTCCCCACCCTTGATCGAAAGGACACCCACTGTCTGTTCTCCTCCCACCCTCTTTCCTCCACTTCCTCCTGCTTCTCCTCCTATCCCTTTGAGAGGTGGGATTCCTGTAGGGCATGGGGACGGGGTCCAGGGCAGGCCCCCGGAGCTGTGATCAGACATTCTCTCACCAAGTTTCACTGTCCGGATGTGTGGGGGTTTGTGAGTCCAGGAGATATCTGCAAGTGACCGACCTAGAGTCCATTGGGCCAGTTGCAGGTATGTACCCCACCCAAGGGGGCAGTGGTGGTTTCTGGGAGACCTCTTGTGGGAGACCTGGGTACAGTTCCACCCAGTGCACCTCCCTGAATAGCCACCCACTGTCCACCAGCATAGGCTTATGTGATGTTGGGAGGCCAAGCAGGTCTCCCTGGAGCTTCCAGATGAAGGAAGACTAGGAAAAAATGCCTGGCAATACTTCTGCAGATCATCACTGAGAATCCTGGGGCCACAGTGTTCTGATCTAAGCTGAGCCTCAAGCTGGTGAGGGCAGTGCTTCATTCCTTGTCTGTGGACGGGGTGTGGGGGCCTCTGAGATCGGGCCATTTCCGCCCCCAGAGGCTACAACAAAGCAGAATGCTCCCTGCCATCGAGTCAATTCGGACTCACAGCCACCCTGCAGGACAGGGCAGGCTTCCTGAGGATTTCTAAACAGTAACTCTTTCTGGGAGTAGAGAGCCTCGTCTTTCTCCTGCAGGGTAGCTGGTGGGTTGTGAACTGCCAGCCTTGTGGTTAGCAGCCCAGTGTGTCACCCACTATGTTAGGGCTCCTAGTTCCAAAATTTAGTGGCCAACTGGATAAGCAAGGTGTAGATAAATTCCTGGGTGTATTCAGAAGCCAGAGAGGGAGAACAATTCTCGTGTGTGTGTGTGTGTGTGTGTGTGTGTGTGTGAATGACTTCATGTAGAAAACGGCAGGTGTACACTGTGTAATAGGCTAGGGTACGTTGGCCCATGTAGGAACACAGAGTCTTTTAGTCCCTATATTAGGTCCACAGTGAATAGTTAACTTGTATAAATGAGTCCCAAAGTACTTTCCTCCCTCTACCCCCAAGCCTCCTATTGTCTTAGAATGTTCATGTGCCTGTCCTCCAACTGTATTTTAAGCTGCGTCAAGACAGAGCCCACATCCTGTGCTTTCTGCTGGCCCCCACAGCAGGGGGGAGGGGGCTCTGAATCCATTCCCCGGTGCTAAAAGGATTTAGTTAGGGTATTTTTACCATGGGAGCCAGGCTTTTGATCTTTCTGAAAATTGATGATTGTTTTTTTTCTTCTTTTCTTTACAAGGATATCATTTTAGAGCCCATTTTCGTTGTCCTCCTTCTTAAAAAAAATCTTTTTCACCTTCCCTCGGCAGTGGGTCTATGTATTTTTGAATATGCATAGATCCAAAGCTTTCACTGGAAAGAAAACACAGGCTTTGCCACTGTGAGTGGAAAAGGAAGCCTGCGCCGCGCCCATGACCCAAACTGGGGGTGCCCAAACAGATGATACAGTGCGCCCAGTCTCCCCAAAGGAACCCACCCGATGGGTGTCCTTCCCATTAGCAGTAGCTGAAGCTCTCCTTTCTTTGCCTCTGCTTAGCAGGGCTCACTGCTTGCCACTGGCATAACTTTTGAAACTGGCCACATTTGCTGGGGCAGCTCCGTTCAGTTCAGCAATGCTCACCTCCCAGGCTGGGGGAGCGCCGTCCCAGGGACTGGGGACTGGGGAGGTGAGATGTGGCAAGTGCAGGCTCCTGAGTGGAAGACATATCTATAAATATTCCATTGCCAGGTGGACTGCGGCTGGTGCCACCACTGAAGAGCAGGTTAGGCTCGATGGGAGGTAAGGACAATTGACCCTACACAGGGTTCACCCAAGTTCATGCAGCTTGTGGCAGTGAGGGTGTCCCAGATGTTCCCACTACGTGTATAGCCCAGGTACGGACAGCAGGAGCGCCTCAGTAGGCTGTTGAAGACGAGCCCACTCATGGAAAAAAAAAACAAACATTGTAAACCCTGTAAAGGAAGTAATGGCAGGGGCATTTGACGCTGAACACCCCCACCGCTTCCTCTCCAGAGACACCCACTGTTCACAATTGGATTGTTCAAGGTTTGTTTCTGGAAGATCCTTTGTAAATGGCTGTGTACGTGCCGGGGGCTGTGTTCAGTGCAGGGAATGCCAATAATAGGACTCGGATCTCTGAGGCGTCACAGAATCACACACACACAGAGAGACGGGACTTGGGAACTTCAGTGTCCAGTGATGTAATCGAGATACGTGGTAAGTGTTCTGCTAGTCCTGAGGGGGGATGGCTTGTTGCATTAGGGTTGGGCTGGAAATGTCTTACAGGGCTGGGCCTGGGGAATAAGGGGTTCATGAGTCTGAGGTTGACGGAAATAAATCCTAGGCCAAGAGGCACATTCAGTCCAAGAAGTAAGTGACTAGATGATCGGTAGATGAGCAAACACTCAGAGAAGTTCGATGACACGAAGAAAAATATGATGCCAGGATTAGAGGACAGTTTATTAATAACCTACGATATGCAAGTGACGCAACGTTGCTTGCTGAAAGTGAGATGGACTGGAAGCCCTGGCTGATGAAGGTCAAGGACTGCAGCCTTAGGGACGGATGACAACTCAATGTACAGAGGAACAGACTTCTCACAACTGGACCAGTAGTTAACATCATTACAAATGGAGGAAAAGTTGAAGTTGTCCAAGATTTTGTCTTGCTTGGATCCACAATCTGCGCGTGGACGCAGCAGTCAGGAGATCAAAAGATGAGCTGCATTAGGTCCATCTGCTGCACAAGACCTCTTTAGTTTATTGAATAGCAAGGATGCTGCTTAAAGGACTAAGTTCTTCCTGCCCCAAGCCATGGTGTTTTCAACCGCCTCACAGGCCTGTGCAGGTTGGACACCGGAGAAGGAAGACTGAAGAAGATGTGGGGCATTTGAACCATGGTGTTGGTGAAGAACATTGAAAATACCATGGGCTGCTAAGAGAACAGACAACTCCGTCTTAGAAGAAGTACAGTCAGATAGCTCCTTAGAGGGAAGGATGGTGAGAGTAAGTCTGACACACTGTGGACGTGTTGTCAGGAGAGACCAGTCCTTGGAGAAGGACATCGTGCTTGGTAAAGTAGAGGTGCAGAGAAAAAGAGGATGGACACAGAGGCTGCAACAATGGGCTCAAATAGGAAAATAATTGTGAGGGTGGGGCAGGCCCAGTGGGGTTCCCCTTTGTTGTACCTAGGGCCCCTCTGGGTAGTCAAACTGATTTGATGGCCTCCAGCAACAATGCCAGATAGATGGATAGATGGATGGATAGATAGAGAGAGAGAGAGAGATAAAACTCACTGATTTTTAGCTGTTGATTCTGATGCATGAAAGCCCCCTAGGACAGAGTAGAACCAATTCCTTGAGGTTCTGAGATTATAAATCTTTACATCTCACGGAGAAGCTGATGGGTGCAAACTACTGACCTTGAAGTTAGCAGAAAAGAAGATGATCTCCTTTGGGTTTGTACCTACCTTTACATAGTCCCCTGGAGCAACCACACAGGTTGTGAGGGACGCAGCCTACGCTGAGTGAAATCAGAGGCAGGAACGGATGCCCGGCGGAAGCTCTGTTTAACCCTCCCCCTCTTCTTAAACTTGACCACCACCTGTCCCTCCTGTGAAAAGGTCGTTTGACCCCAAAGGGGTTGCGACCCACAGGTTGAGAACCGCTGCCCTGTGGGTTTCTTAGACGGCACCCTTCCCAGGCAGAACTCACTGAGTGGATAGACTGAGGAGCCATGACCCATTCCTACTTCCTTGCATGAACAGAAACGTTCCTGGTCAGTGGGGTGACTTCTCTCATCAAGACCCTCCACGGAGACCTGTCTCTCCTGGCCCAAGTTTAAGCGAGACTCTCCACGCGGAAGTCAACACTGACTTTCCACCAGCCAAGCTTGCCCTCTGCCCATCAATGGCGCGGACTCTCCCCCGAACTCCCATCATCGTGCGGCCCTGGACTCTGTCTCCTTCTTTCTTCACACTCAATCACTCCGCTTCCACCACCCAGCACTTTTTATCTGCCCACCTTTTAGGGGTTTCAGTATTGTCCTTTTCTTTCACAAAATCCCTTCCAGAACCTTCTCGGCCCTTTGCTTGTGAAGCCCCATCGTCACCTTTCCTTACAGATGGATTCCGCCATGCTTGCCTGGCTCCCGGCCCTGCCAGTGGGATCATGAAAGGCTTCTCCGAGGAGCTCAGCATCTGTGGTTCTAGAAGGTTCCTTCCTGCTTGCAGACTGAGATGTTTAGAGTTGATGGCACATGCGGGGAGTCTGGGAGGTCACTGGAGCCCGGTGCTCCATGCGTGGCGTCCTCTGCATCCTGCGTCTGTTTCCACGCGCTATTGTCACCCCCATCCCTCGGCTCCTCCGCCTTTCCCCCCCTTCTTCCTTACAGCTCCGCTGCCGGCTCCCTGTCTCCCTCACCCAGGGCCCCCTTCTCCGGAGCTGCTCCTTGGCTGGAAGGCCTGCCTTCCCTGTGGCTCGCTCTTTCTCCCACCACCGCTGGGAGCCGGCTGCGCACACTGCATTAGCATGTTGACATCTGTCCTCGCACTGCCTCTTCTTACCAGGGCGCAGAGGGCCTGATGGGAAGAGATTCCACGGGCCCTGTCAGTGGAAGGGAGGGTCTAAGAATGGAAATGGGGTGTGTGTGTGTGTGTGTGTGTGAGAGAGAGAGAGAGAGAGAGAGAGAGAGAGAGAGAGAGAGAGAGAGAGAGAGAGAGAGACTAGGAAGAAAGGCTAGGTGATCTCCTTTGAAAACCAGCCAACGGGAACCGTGAGGCACACAACGGCCCCGCCCATCATGGGGACGGGCAGCAGTTTATTGCGTTGTTCGCGGGCGTTGCCCGAGCCCTGCGGACTGGATGGCAGCTCATAACAGGAAGGCAAGCACAGAGCAGCCTGTATGAAGCCGGGCCTGGGAGAGCCACTGGTAGCTTAGTGGCTGTGCGTCAGACTACTATCCCAAAGACTGGCAGTTTGAGGCCACCAGTCACTTCTGGTTGGGGGAGGGCAGATACGGCTTTCTACTCCCATAAAGAGTTAATCTTAGAAACCCACAGGGGCAGTTCTACCCTGTTTACTACATTCTCCCTGAAATGGAATCGATTCAATGCCAGTGGGTTTGGTTTTCTGAGTTTGAGAAAGTCACCCTGCTCTATTTCTAAAACTTTGACCTCAGACTCTGCGTGGTAACAGCACCCCCACTCCCTGGAGGGAGGGACAGAGGGAGGGCGAGAGGAAGGGGCTCGTATAGTCCCTGGCTGGAATGGCAGGAAAGCCCATGTGGTCAACAGAGCCGGTTCTCTTATCACGTGGTGGTTCCCTGGCCTTGCCCGCCATTCTGGCAGGAAGCGAGTGGCTCGTGGCATCAGAGGTGCTTGATGTGAGTGAGCAAACGCTGGGCGCGTCAGGCAAGCGTTTGGTGAACTTCACCAAACAGAAGGCAATCTTCATCTGTTTGCATCTCTCGGCAGTGAGTTATGACTGTTTTTCCTTTTGGCTTGGTGTCTTTCAGAAGACAGCCGAAAGTTTTTTTCTTGCTTTGTGTCCTGTGCCTCTTTGGTGCTAAGAACCATGCCAAGAAAGAATAGAAAAGGGGAATTCCAAGATTTCAATGAAAAGGTCCCCACCGGTTGGCTCTGTGACCTTGGGAGAAAGTCAGTCAGTCTCCACTTCTCAGTTTATCTGCCTGCATCATGAAGAACCCCCCTCCCCACCCCCAGTCCCTACTAAATAGATGCAAGTGTAGGACTGCTGTCCTTAGGGTTCCCTTGGCTGTATTCAGGGGTGCCTCTTGGTGGGCTCGAACCTCTAACTTGGTGTTTAGCAGCCCCACGCATGATCTGTTTGCATCACCCAAGGACTCTAGGAGGTGGACTGGTCTCCATGGTAATGGGTTGGTTTAGAGGGAGGGAGTTGAACAACATGAACTTTATTTTCTTGTCCATTTCAATCATTGAGAATATGATAGTCTCATGGCTGAGAGCTAGATTTCATCTAGTATTTCAATTTCATGTCTCCGGTAGAGACTACCTACAGTAGGGCTGTGGTCAGGATGATTAACTGCAAGACTCAGGCAGGAAGAATGGGTGTGATTGATGAGTGATGTCTGCCACGAATGTGGTTGGGAGGAGTTGTGGTGCATGTGTGTGATCGATTAAAGGTGTCTGCCATGAATGTGGTCAGGAGGAGGCCAGGTAAGTGTGTTGTGCTTTTGCCATTCCTGCTCTCACTCTACCAACAGTGACCACTGGGAAACTGTGTTTTGTTTCACACACACACATACACACACACACACACACACACACAATGGTATATTGATCTGAGTCAGGTTGTTGATACAGCCAAGCCCCCGGGTTCTATCCCCATCAGATGAATTTGCAGTCAGACATCTCCATTGATGTTGGCCATACCACTTCTGACCCAGGTCTTTTTGGAAGTTGCAGAAGAAACAAGCAAACAAAAAGCCCACAAAAACTACGCCAAACCTGCTGCCCCTGAGTTGATTCTGACTTTCACAGTGACCCTGCAAATTAGAAAATAGAACTTACCCGTCGGCTTCTTGGCTCTTCTCTTCATAGGAGCACAGAGACAGACCTTTCTTTCACGAAGCCTCTGGGTGAGTTCAGATTGTCACCTGTTTAGTCATTGAACTAATCAAACAAGATCACAACAGGGACTTGCTTACAGAAGACAAGTTAGCGATTGATAGCTATTTACTCATCTAGTGCTGGGTAAGAGGCTTCCGTAAATGAATGGGAAGATGGAATTGAGAAGTAATGGAATGTTACCATGAACTTGTTATTCCCCAAACAAATCCCATAGCCACTGAGTTGATCCCAATGCACAGTGACCCTCTAGGACAGAGTAGACCCGCCCCTTGAGGCATTCAATCTTAGCTGGAGCGGAAGCACTCATCTTCTCCCATGCAGCGGCTGGCGGGCTTGAACGTCTGACTTTGTGGTCAGCAGCTCTTCATGGCACCCATTCTGCCTTCAGCTCCCTCTTTCCGCATATATCAGCAAGACCTAATATACAACTTTTGTTAACATTTTTTTATGGCTATGAGTTTCAGAACAAAAAGAGGTGTCAAAAAAAAAGTGTTAGAGACAAAACGATCTTCCACTTGAGTCTGTTTCCAAAGTGACTGAATATTTATTACCATTGTTCTGTGCGGTATGGAAAAGGGAGGTTTTCATAATCTGCCAGCGGCGTGGAATGGTGGAAACCGGTGTTTGGGGGAAGGGTAGGTGGGGATGGGTGATGTTAATCAGATCCCAAGGATCATCAGTTTTGCAATTCCTTCGGATGCAGAGGCTATTTTTAGAGCCTTCCATACTGAACCACGATTCTTCATCAGAAATGAGCATCCTTTGGCTTGCTGAAACATTAGCCTAATAACTTCATCACCTGGCCTGCTTTCATACCCCGCTTAAGACCAGAGCACAGGGTCCCACCTCCTCCCCACCCCATCTCAAACCAAGACGAGAAGTTTTGAACTTGGATTTCTTGAAGCCTTTCTTTCCAAGGGCTCCTGGGAGAAGAAGGGCTTCTTCGCGTGTCTGCCTCCTTAGGAGCCAGAAGAAGATCAGAGTTTATTTTCCCACCGCATCTGGCTGAGGATGCCCGGGTTCTCTGAGTGGTTCGTTCAGTGTGGTAAGATAGGAGTCAACCCAGGCTGATGAGCAGCGCCATGTGTAAAAGGCTGCCTGTCTGGCCCTTGCACACACACACACACACACACACACACACACACACACACGAGGGGAGGCAATTATTTCCTGTGGTTTTGACAAGATGTCAGATGTGATCTGCACAGAGCACAAACATATCTTCTGACACTCAAGTGCATTTGAAATCTTTCCAGGGGTGAGCTCAAGTGTGCTTCCATCCTGAGGCTAATCTCAGTCTCTGGCTGTTCATTTGCATCGAAGTGATTAGCTGATTATGGGCATGAAGTGGTACTGAGGGAGCATGAATCCTTCTGGTTAGTGATCACTTGCAGGGGGTTCTAGGAAGAGTGTGCCTCCTTTTGTACCTCTTTCTCTCCCTTCTCCAACTCCGAGGTGGCCAGCCCTTGGGCGTTAGCCTTTGTCCAATGCTAGTGGAGAGGCATGTGGTTGTCAGGTGTCATCGGTGGGTTCCGACCCATAGCATCCTTACACACAACAAAATGGAACCCTGGCTGGTCCCAAGCCATCCTTGCACTTACACTCTTGTACTTGTTGCCGCCACTGTGTCACCCCAATCTCTTCAAGGGCCGTCCTCTTTTTCGCTGCCCCATGCACTTAACCCACCATGATGCCCTTCTCCGGGGACTGGTCTCTCGTGATGACATGTCCAAGGCATGTTGGGCGAAGTCTCACCGTATTTGCTTCTAAGGAGCACTCTGGCTGCACGTCTTCCCGAACAGATTGGCTTGAGCTCTGAGCACCCCATGGTACTGTCTGTGTTCTCTGCTCCACCACAGTGTGGGTTAAAGACTCGGCGGCTTCATCCAAAGTTTGGAGAGGCCACCCCGAGGCCCTTCAGAAGGAAGTCCTGGTGAAGCACTTCCGTAAAGCCCTTCACCTGGAAGACCCTGTGGAGCGCACGCAGGTCTGCTCGGAAGTATCAGGGGTCATCATCAGTGGGAATGCCCAGGTTTTGTCTTATGGAAAGTTTTTTGTTTTCATTTTGCAGGATTATAATATGCACTTTGGAGCCCTGGTGGTGTAGTGGTGACCCGTGGGGCTGCTAAACCACCAGGCCAGTTGTTTGAAGCCACCAGCTGCTCCCTGGGAGAAAGATGAGGCTTTCTACTCCCATAAAGATGTAGTCTTGGTGACCCACAGCGGCACATGTACTCTGTCCTGTAGGGTCACTATGAGTCGGAATTGACTCAGTGGCGGTGCGTTTTGAGTTTTTACACTGCACACCTCCTGTGTCCACAATGATCTTGCCCATCACTGATGAGAAGGAAAGATTAGCCCGGTACAGCACGGCCAGCGAGGCATTTGGCGTCCAGTTCAGTGGTGTGCTCGCCTAGGCAGTATTCTCAAGGGCTGCTCCCTTTGTGCGTCTGTGGCGCCTTTTGGTAATTCTGGTAATATTTCAGACTTTTTCATGATGCCATGGCATGCCTAAGTGATGAACCCAGAGTGTAGACATAGCGTTGGCAGGCACGGAGACACCACGAGAGCAAAGAAAACCCACAGATTCCGCTCTCCCATGGGGTATTCACCGGTTTATTGTGGGGGTCCGGAATGGAGCTCGGTGCCTGCTCTTGACAGGGGTGCCTGGATAGCAGCAATGGAGTGGGGGGAGGTGGCAAGGACGGGCTCGCCGACAGCTGGGGACGCGCGGTAGAGAGCATCTTGATGCTGTCCCCGCCCTCCAGTGCTCCAAGCAGAGACGTACCATAAGTGGGTGACTTTTACCAAGAAAAATGTGTTTTCTCCTTGTTTAAGGGGCTGCCTCCAGGAGGAGTTCCTCTTTGGCGCCTCTGGAGGAAGGGGCAGGTCTCTTGTGAGCTTCTACTCGGGGTGATCTTTATGTGGCTTTGAGCCTCTCTTCCCCCACCTCGGCTTGCCTCTGGCCCCAGGACACGTCCTACGGGCATCCTGCCCCAGGAACGTGACAGACGCTTGTTCTCAGTGGGGTTGTCACCATAGGTGGTGGTGGTGTTAGTAGGTGCCATCAAGTTGATCCCGACTCAGAGCGCCCAGTGCACAGCAGGGAGAAAGGCCGCCTGGCCCTGTGCCCGCCTCACAGTTGGCCTTGTATCTGAGCCCATTGCTGCAGCCACTGTGCCAGTTCCTCGGAGAGTCGTCTTCTTTGCCGCCCCTCCACTTCACCAAACACGCGGTTCTCTTCCAGGGCCTGGACACATTGATAAAGCGTCCAGCGTCGGTGAGGCGAAGTCTCCTCGTTCTTGCTTCTGAGGAGCTGTGCTTGATTCAGGGCAGGTTTGTCTCTCCTTTTGGCTGTCAGTGTTCTTCTCCAGTTCCATCATCCAAATGCACGGATTCTTCTTCAGTCTCCTTTTCCAACGTCCAACTTTCACACGCACGTGAAGTGAATGAAATATATCATGGACTGGGTCGGACACACATTAGTCCTCAAAGTAACCTCATAGGTGTGAGGTTAGGTAGGATTTGCAACACAAACTTTTTTTGAGGGGGGAAAGGGTCCATTGAATCCTAACAGATACCTACAAAGGTTTTAGAAAAGAAACCCGATGGTCACGTTGGTCCCAGCTGTGTTAGGAAGTTGTGGTGCCACCCAGTGCCGAATCCTCAGGGATGCCTTAGCATTTGAGAACTGGGCTGATATTGACTGTGAGCCTCCCTATGTAACCCGAGAGCAACTACTGTCTGTCTGTCACTTCCTCCCTATAGAAATAATTTCTTTGAGGAAACTTAATGCAAGACCAATTCCAGGAAGGTATTCCAAATGCCCCACTTTCCCCGAATGTTCTACCATTCCATTAACCTGATAATCAACCTCTGCTGCTCCCCTCAGTGCATCCCCTTCCACTCCCGGGGTCTGCCCTCTGCTGCAGTGGTCACACAGAGCTCACGGCATGGTGGAAAATGGCTCATGCAGCGGTGGGTGCTGGTCAGTCCCCAGCCCAGAATTCACACATCTGCCTGGAGGATGGCCCTCACCCAGAAGGCTGCCAAAGCCGGTGAAATCAGGATAGGTGAGAGGTGGCAACTCAAAGCCCAAGAACCAGAGGTCAGGCAGAGAGAGCCAATCCCACCGTAGGGCCCAGATACATGGGATCAGATGGGGAAGAGCTGCTGGAGGGATTCGATAAGAATCTTAACACAAAGATGGATTGTGTTAATCAACACAAGATGGATTGTGTTGATTAGGGCAGAACCGTTTGGGGAAGGAGAGTGAGATTGGTTACACCGTGTGAAGAATGCCGTCAGTGCCACCGTCAAGTCCACTCCGTCCCATAGGGCCCCTGTGTACAGCAGGACGGAACACTGCCTGGTCCCAGCCATCCTCACTGCTGTTCTCCTGTTTGAGCCCATAGAGAACCTTCCTCTTTTTCCCTTACCCCTCCACTTTCCCAAACATGATGTCCTTCTCCAGGGACATGTCCAAAGCACGTGAGACCAAGTTTCACCAAACAGTCCATGTTGAAATCGCTGAATGCTGAATCGGTGTATATCCGGCTGTGTGCATATGTTCTTAACACCACAAGCAACAAACCCATGAGACCCCCCCGTTTTGGCAGACCAGAGTAGGTGAGTCATCATCTCCAGTCAACCTGAATGAGGGTACGGGCAGAAGCCTTTGTCAGGAAGCATCTTGTTTGTCTTGAGCCCATTTATATTTGAGGAGTATCACAAAGGCTTGGATCTATTCACCAGGTTTCCCAAGAGTCAAGACTAGATTTCCAACAAATGACTGGGTTGGCGGAGGGGATGGGGTGGGGGTATGTTTTCAAGAAAAAAGCTCGATCGTTTTTTCTGGGGCAGAAAAGAGGCATTTCAGAGCAGATTTCTCCTATTCAGGGCTTTCAATGCCCTCTCTGAGCTCTAAAGTAGCTAAACACATTTTTAGTAGCTTCACTGAAAGAAAGATTGGCCAGTGCCAAGAACTTCCATGCCAGACTTTAAGCTGGGGCAGATTTTTATAGCCATGTTACCAACTCCGAAAGCAGGGGGATTATAATGGAAAACGCTGACTTGCCCTGAACAGCAAGAATGGCCTATTAAATCCATGGCCCTCAAGCCGATTCTGAAAGCACACTCTACCACAATAATATTTGTTCCTTCACTGCCTTCCTTGGGTCTGGCAGGGGGAAAAAAAGACCTCCTGGTTTCTTTGTGAAAATAAAAAAATCAAACAATAGATAGTATTTAACCCAACGGGGTCGCCCTGAGTTGGAGGCCTGCTTGATGGCAGCTAATAGGGATCATGGAGAAGATTCCGATTTCAGCGTGTCCCCAACGTAGGGAGGTGATGAAGGGTCGTCACGTTATTTTCAATAGACCGAGTATCCGAAATCCAGTGTGCATTTTGCACTGAGGACAGCACCTTTTACAACTTTAGATTTTGAAATCAGTGTAGATTTGCCGGGAATTGCGAAGAAAGACAACAGATAATTGTTTCGTTTTATGGTCAGCCTTGTAGATGGGACAGCTGGGTTTGTGTCCGGCATCATGTGGCTGGGGTTCTCTGTGCTGCCAGGGAGGAATTTGGTCCACATCAGTCTCCAGGGAGCCTGGGGGGACGGGGGGCATGCAAGGGGAATTACATAGTTACAGAATTGGAAGGTACGGAAGGGAACTTGAGTTGCTGTGATCCACAGTTGTCCGATCAGGGACTACGGAGCCCTAGGCTCCAAGGAAGACTGGCAGGATGGTAGGGCCCGAGTATACGTAGAAGCAGCCAGTGGCATGGGAATGCTAAGTCAGTGGGGGGCACTATGCTCCGTATCCCTATTTGAGTCCAATGTGTCTGTGCCTCTTTGTGCAGTTCATACTGGTTTTAGCATGATGTTATATTTGCAGAGGGGAATTCGTTCATTCGAAAACCGCTTTCTTAAAAAACACAAAACAAAACACTGAGCACATGCAACATCCTCTTAGTCCAGGTACTTCCTTTCTGATATCTGAGACCTGAGGAAATGCATTCTCAGCCTACCCATGCCCAAGGTCGGGGACTTTATCAACTGGATGCAGTTAATGGGTGAGACTCATCCCAAGCCACTGCAGTAGAATTTAATACGAAGGATGGTTAGAAATCAGAAGCCAGAGAAGGTGAAAAGGAGAGGAGGTAATTGCAGGAAACCGTTGACCCCTTTGGGAGGGGAACCAAGGGAGTATCCCCAACAACAACCAAAAGCCAATGCTGTTGAGTCGATTTCCAACTCATAGAGACCCTCTGGGTTGGAGCGAACTAACGGCCAGCTCGGGCTCCCCAGGCTGTGGTCTTTATGGAGGCAGACAGCCACATCTTTCTACAGTGGAGTGGCAATGGGGTTTAACCTGCCAGGGCTCCGTGTCAAAGAATTGGTGAAACTTAGAAGCTCAGAGGAAAGTCTCATGGATTGGTGTCTTAGCTAACAAGCGCTGCTCTAATAACATACAGAACAGACATAAAGGAACAATCATTAACCGTCTCACAGTCCCCAAATAATCAGAATGTGGAGACCTGAAACCTTCTAGGATGGAAGCAGGGACCGAGTCCCAAAATACGGAGCCAGAAGCAATTATCTTCCAGTAGAGCGGCACCCCCCTGACTTTCAAAGGAGGAAACTGAGGTAGCACATTTACAACACAGAGAGGATGGCCAACAGGCAGGAAGCCTGGCTGGGTCTTTGGAGTGGTGGGTCCAGCAGGCATCTCCAGGAGGAGGAGAGGAGTTTGGTTAGAGGTGTCCGAGGCCATTTACCTCTTCCAAAAGGAGAACCAAATTCTGGGAATGTGTGTGGCAAAGCCCCAGGGAGGAGAACCCCAAGTTGTGGCTTGGATAGGTACCGTGTCCCCCTGAAACCCAAGTGTGGGTTGGGACCCTGTACTGAAATGACCCGGTTCCTTTGGCATCCCCTGGCTCCGCCTGTTGATTATCAGTATCCTGGGGCTCACCAGTCAGTCAGTTGACAAAAGGTGTCCGCTCCCTGGTTTGGGAGGAAGGAGAGCCAGACAGTTGCGTGGGAGATGGAGAAGGGTGGATGGGGACTGGCGGGAAGGCAGGGATGACCAGAGAACTCTCCTGTGCAAATGTAAGTAAAATCAAACACAAACAAAACCCACCTTGGAAGTGTGCACATTCCATTTGGATAATTGGATTCTCCAGGTGGCTTCCAAGTCATATGCATGTGAAAGTTGGACATTGAATAAGCCCGACTGAAGAAGAATAGATGCACTTGAACTGTGGTGCTGGAGAAGGACATTGAAAAGACCACGGACTGCTAAAAGGACAAACCTATCTGTGTTGGAAGAAGTATGGCCTTGCTTCTGCGAGACAAGGGTGGCAAGACTTCAACTTACACACTTTGGATGTATTGTCAGGAGCAACCAGTCCCCGGAGAAGGAGATCTGCTCGGTAAAGTGGAGGTTCAGCAAAAAAGAGGCGGGCCCTCAAGGAGATGGACTGACACCATGGCCCCCACAATGAGCTCAGGCACAGGAACAGTTGTAAGGATGACACAGGACTGTGCTGGGTTTTTGTATTGTTGTGCATAGGGTTGTTATGGGCCAGGACAAACGTTGCTGTGGCCCAGGGTAAATTTGCACTGCCGACCTTCTGGTTAGCAGTGGGGCACTTAAGCCTTAGTGCCACCAGGATTCGTCGACTTGCTGAGTATAAACACTCAAGCTACCAAGGATTTCATTTCTCTCTGCCGCTTCTTCCAAATCTACAATATGGGCTAGTAACAAGCACCTCCTTTAGCTAATTATTTGGAAGGCTTCCTGAGGAAGATAAAACTCATTTTTTTTGGGGGGGGGAGAGGATTAATTGATTACATACCTACCACTACATTGCAGACACAGACTGCTCACTGCAGACGTAGTTCGTTGTTAGGTGCCTCAACAGCAGGAGAACAGGCCCGGCAGACTGCTCCGGTGAAACTCGCAGCCTAGGAGACTCCGGTGGCAGTTCTGCTTTGTCATCCAGGATCACAGTGCTGAGTCAGGAATGTCTCCTTAGCAAGTAATCAGTCTGCCTGGAAAACCCACCCTCTTTGAGATGAAGCAAAATGTGTGGTGTGTTGGGTGAAAATGCACACGGTCAAAGTTTGACTCTTTCCACACACTTTCAGTGACATGCGTCATGGCCTTCACCGTGTGTCAAGTCTCATTCATTGTACCCTGGGAGCTCCGATCCTCTAGTTTCCCCCCGTTGCTTGTCCTCTCATATGTGCTGTTAATTGTTGGCCTCAGAGAGTCTGCACTCTGATCCACCCCATGGTCCTTCTCCTGCAGTGGGTCCTGTGCTCTGGACACTGATGCTCTGGGCAGGGCTAGGCACGTATGCTGTGTGGGAGAGGGAGATGGCAATGCTCTCCCTCCCATGCATTTCCCAGTGGAGCCATCCTGGTGACTGGGTATTTTGAGTGTTGAGCCCCATGGGGAGTGGACCGGCAGAGAGTCCCTTTGACAAGCGAGTCTCAAAATGGTAGCCCGTGGCTGCTTCCGGGCCTGACTGGCAGGCTTATGTAAAATTCTGGTCCTGGCTACCATTTAGAAGAATCTCTGATCAAAAGGGGGAAGTGTAGAACAGAATTTGATACTTGGCACGGACTCCAAATTTTCTAGAACTATGGAGGTTGGATACTCCCCCGTTAATCTGCTTCGGGGAGGGAATCTTTGCATTTTAAACCTTAGGCCAATAATAGCCACTGACGTCTTCTTTAAACCAGAGAGCACTTTCACTAAATGAATCAAGATGGTCAGGACTGTACTGTTAATCGACAGTCGCGATGTAGCAAGTTAGCAGGGAAACTTAGAGGTCACTCAGAGTCTGCTCACCTGGAAAGAATCGTTAGAAAACCTAGGGTGGGTTGGAAGCCATGTAACTGCATTGTACATGCAGAAACTGTTGGTGTATGTTCGGCTGTGCATATTAGTTTGCAGCAACAACAAAATTAATTCATTTTTAAAAAGAAAATCAGCCAACACTAAAATTCCAGTCCCAATCTCAGAATTTGGGTGTCGTCTTCTGAGCCTGGGCCTCAGGAGGTGAGAGTTGGCATGGGAAAGTTGAAATGGTGCCCTGGTTGCTGTGTGTATGTCCTGGAGGTGGAGAGGTGTACTGCTGGATCCACCCTGGCATTCGATGGATGCCACCCACCCATACCCTTCTGAATGGCCCCCTGGCACAGACCTCCCTGGAAACGGCTGCTAACAGAGATGCTACATGAATCCCCGGGTGGGGATTGGAGGAACAGGTGTGCCACACAAATGGAGTGGTTGTGAGGTTAGAGAGTTGCTTTCTAATTGGAGACTGGCAGCTACTTGTGCAAAAAGGGTTTCCTTCTGGGACCCACATATTGAACAAAGCAACAGCGTTGAGGAAGCATTGCTCAGGAGCCCACCCCTCCTGCCCTATTGGCTAAAGCTTATGCTTCTAGGTAGGAGTGATTTCACTGTACATGTGGGCTTTCTGGTCTCCATTGGGTTGGGCAGGAGCTCAAAGGCCGAGCCTGACTTCTTCAAGAGGCTGCTCAAGGGGTGTGCGCACTGGTAATACAGTCTGCCAAGGAAGGAAGCAGCCACCACATCGGCAGGACAACCAAATGACAACAAAGATGCTCCCTCTTCCCTAGAAAGCTGCATCTCTGTCATGTGTGGAGATCTCGGAAACAAGCAAAATGGTAGAGAGAGAGAGAGAGAGAGAGAGAGAAAGAAAGAGACTTCATGCTTGGCTAGACCTTTCAGTAAATGGTAAAGAGGAAAAGATAATGTCATGTTTTATTTACAGCAAAGGCATTTCATATCAGGAAGCAAGTCCTGATAGCTCGATAATGACTATTTAAAATGCCCCTAGAAGTTTTATTTTTTTAACGTTTTATTAGGGGCTCATACAACTCTTATCACAATCCATACATACATCAATTGTATAAAGCACATCTGTACATTCTTTGCCCTCATCATTTTCAAAGCATTTGCTCTCCACTTAAGCCCTTTGCATCAGGTCCTCTTTTTTCCCCCTCCCTCCCCGCTCCCCCCTCCCTAATGAGACCCCTAGAAGTTTTATAAGAGAATGCCTCCCCCGTCCCTCCCACTGAGAGTTAACGCCTGGTTGTCCACATGGTGCTGATGGCTTGAGAGGGATTTGACTTGGTTGTCAAGGAAGAGTGCCCCACCCCCACTTCCCTACCCCATGAAATCATGCCTTGGGGCATGATGCCCAAGACTGTGCATCTTTATGGGAGCAGACAGCCTCAGCTTTCTCTCTTAGAGCAGCTGGTGGGTTTGGCAACTGATCATGAGGTTAGTAGCCCAACGGGTAACCCACTCGGGCTCCCATCCGGGGCTGCTAGGGCCCAGAGATACACTCACGGACGCTCCCAGGAGGCAGCCATCATTGTCATCATGGTTCCCTGCTACCCCAGGACCTTTAGTGACTTCCTGTAAAACTCGTCTATGGTGTGTTGCTCAGTATGACTGCACAAAGGTCTGCCTGGAAGGCTTTCCGGCGGCCAAGCAGGCTGCCCTGTGTAGGAGTTGGCCCAGTTACAGAGGACTCCCTGCAGTTAAATGAGGGGCAAGGTGTCTTTGGGAGGTGGAACACCAAACCCCTGTTGACCCACTTCCAAGGGACGATGTGCTGGGAAACATCCCCAGCAGCCTAGTGACTACCCTGTTGCCCAGGTGTCAAGTGCCTGCTCTTGAATGTGCCATGGACATGCAGTGGTTACGTGCTCAGTTGATAACATAAACGGCAGTGATCTTTCTGTGCAAGAACCAGGCTTGCTGCTTCTGTCAGAGCTCAGTCTTGGAAACTCCGTGGGCCAGTTCTGCCCTGTCCTACAGGGTCGCAATGAGGCAAAGTCACTACCTCTATAAAGTTGGAATATTGTGAAAAGACTCAGGCTATGAAGCCCTGAGGAGCCCTGGTGGGTTAGGCTTAGGATTGCTATCCACAGGGTCAGCAGTTCAAAACCACCAGCCTCTCTGTGGGAGAAAGCCGAGGCTCTCTATTCCTGTCAAAAGTCATAGTCCCAGAAATCCACAGGGGCAGTTCTGCTCTGTCCTGTGGGGTTGCCTGCAGTCACGGTTGACTTAATGGCAGGTGCTTGAGCAGGACCAGGCAGTGTTCCGTTCTGTGGCACTTGGGGTTGCTGTGAGTCGGACTGGCCGGCGGGTGCCCAACAATGACAACAGCAACAATAACCACGACGTCATCGGCCACACAGAGCTGGCTGATTCAGCCTGGCCACCGTGCTGTGTAGTGGGGACTCCCTTGTCTGTCGGAGCCAGACTAATTCTACTGACCCATTTAAGAACTTGGAAACCTCTGCAAATAATTGACAACTCACTGGCACCAGATGATACTATTAGCTTCTTTTTTAGTAGATTATTTAAATATTTGAGCCAGGATATGACTTGTTTTGGGGAAAGAAAAAAAAACACACATGTATTTGGTGCAGAATAACAGCTCTACCCAAATGATTTCACCTGGGTTGTGGCTGGGGGAGAGAGAGAATTTTGTAGACTGACATTCACACCAGAAGTACTTGGCCATAACCAAGGGTAGGCGGTTCGGACCCACCTGCTGCTCCTTGGGAGGCAGCTGTGGAGGTCTGCTTCCATGAAGATTCACAACCTCGGAAACCCTATGGGACAGATCCACACTGTCTTGTAAGTTCCCTAAGAACTGGGACCCACTCAAGAGCAGCGGTGGTCACACACAGACACCCTTCTGCCTCCTTTGGGGGCTCTTTGCTTACTGAGTGGGCAAAGTGAAAATACTTGTGGCCGCGGCATATTCTTCCATAGCTGAGAACTCACCTGGAACAGATAAAATCCCCCCAGGAAATAGCCCTTATTTTTGTCAGTCTGCTCCTTGCCTTCTTGCCAATGCGAACTCAACCTTCTCCAAAGTTCACTATCGGTGACATCGTTGTACCCAAGAGAGAGGGCCAGAATCAACTTTAGGGACCCTTCGGACAAGGGGCTGAGCTAGGGAAACACCCGCAGAGCTTTGCCGTGTGACTCTCTCCACAATAGCATCTCGTCCGCAGCACAGTGAGTGAGGGCAGAATGAAGGGTGATTCAGGAAGTCTGGAGGGTCTGGTCATGGGGATGGGAAGCTGGCAGCCAGGTATCAGGGATGGGTTTGTAACCAGTGTCACCGAACCAGATGTCCCTGGAGCAAATATGGGCTGCGAAGGAGACCTGGTGGCGCAATGGTTAGGACGCTCCGCTGCCCACCAAGAGGCCGATGGGTGGACTCCAGCAGCTGCTCTGGGGAGAAATGTGTCCATCGGCTTCTTGAAAAATTCCCAGTCTTGGGGTCCCTAAGGGGCAGGCCTTCCCTTGAGGGTCACCATGATTGGCTTGGGGTGGGGTGGCACCCTGGGCGGATAAGTGGCTGTTCACTGAAACCCGGGTGAGGTCTGAATGCACCACTGCTCAGTAGGAGAAAAGCTGTGGTCTTCGGCCTCCATCCAGGTTGCAGGGGTGGATATCCCATGGGACAGATCTCCTCTGCCCAAGTACCTTGCTGTGAGGTACAGTGGACTCAGTGGCAGTGGGTTGGGTTTTATATTGTATGTGATTTTCCCATAGTTAAAAATAAAAAAACTAAAGCAAAAGACAAAAGTTACAGCTGAATCAGCTTCCGCTAGTCCTCAGGAAAAGGTGAGGGGGCTGGAACTTGAGAATGGGTAAACATCTTGGGCATAATCTTGGTCTCTCTCAGGAAACAACCCCCAGAATGCTTAAAGAGAATGGCCCCCTAACGGATCCATGACAGCCCATTGGTCTACCAGTGGGTCAGTGGAAGGAGACTCAAAGGTACTACCTGGTTGAGTCTCAAAACTCCAGGCCAGGTAGCCAATAGTTTCCCCAGCCATAAAGTTTTACAGCCGGTCTGTATCTTGGAAATCTACCTGGCTCAGCAATTCCTGCCCCCGGTCAAGTCAATGGGGCAGTTTTATTGTGTCTTATCGGATGCCCTAGGGGCTTCATAAAACCATGCATTTTATAGGATTGCTGGGAATCCCCGGCTGATGTCGGAACACCTTCTGTTGGCTCGGCACGAACAAGCTGCTTTGCTAGCCCTGAGCTCCCCACGGTGAGGCGAGGGCCCTGGAGTCTGTGATTTCGGAAGGTCCTTAGTTTTCGGATATTTGTTCAACCACGATCAGGCGTGGGTTCATTCCTCACATGGACATCGCGGCGAGAAGTCAGGCAGATCCAAAGAAGCAAGCCAAACAAGACCATCCAAGCCCCAAACTCTCCAACCGCGGCATGGAAGGAAACCTTGATGCCAAAGAAGAGAGTGGGCACCGCTGACCGTACGCTGCCTCCGCTTCCATCCATGTATTGGCCCCTGTGTCTGTGTCCCACCACGTGGTCGGACCAGGCGGGTCGTAGGCTCTGTGGAATGACAACGTTGCTTGTAAAATCCTTGCTCTTTGGGCCATTGCCCGCTCTGTTTTTGTTTAATGTTTTGTCTCTGATTATAAAGGCTGTACTTGTCCATTGTGAACCAGGTATCCATTGGTTCGCAACGTGAGCCAAGTACGTCTGCAATTTGAAAATGCTGAAAACACAAAGGAGGAGATAATATACCACTTAACACAAAACCACTCAATTTTATGTGTCTATAGATACATGTTAATGTATATCAGGGTGTATGTAATGAATATATACACGGCAGCATTCCTTTTGTGCACACATGAGAGTCCTGGCCAAAGCTCATGGCAAAAACATGGAATTAAAAGATAAAGGAGTTTTCCCTTGAACTCTGGGAGGCTTTCCTTATCTAGACAGTGTTTCTTTCTTCCTTTGAGATTTTGAAATTCTGGATGCTGTTTGCGCGTGAGTTAATGCTCATTTTACAATGAAAGTGTCTGAAGAGTTGATTTTCCCTCCCAGCGTCGTGGAGTCTCCTTTCTGCGTGACATGAACGCGAGGGGATCTTCCTGCAACGTAAAGGCCTCTGAACACTGGGCTGTGGCTTTAAGGTCACTGGTTTTATTCCAGGAGCCCTGGCAACAGCGTAGGGGTTACAAGATGGACTGCTAACCACAAGGTCAGCAGTTCAAAAGCACCTGCCGCTCTTGGGAGAAAGATGGGGCTTTCTACTCCTGTGAAGAATTGCAGTGACAGAAACACAGGTGCAGTTCTATCCTGCCCTCCTGGGCCTCTGAGACAACATCAATGGCAGTGAGGTGGTTTTAGTTTTTTAATTGGTTTTATTTCATGGTCCTTTCTCTCATTCAAAAACAGTTTCAAAGTGCTGACCAGTGTCGGTGTGACATTTTGTTTTCATCAGAACCTTTGTTTCAGGGCCTTTCATGCTAACTCACCCCCTTTCTCCAGCCCTGACTTTTGGATCATTTCTCTACCTGCTGGGAATTTTTTTAAAGACCCTTTTTAAGAAGTCTACATGGGGTCCTGCTTTCTGAATTCCCATAAGTGGACTTCAAAGAGTTTATGGAAAATCTGGATTTTTTACATGACTTTTTTGAAGTCTCTCACCCCATATAGTCTAAGAACTTTTTAAAATTGTTTAACACCCTCTCCCCCAGTTGATCAAGCTACTTGATTTAAAATAAATGCAGCCTAAGCCAGCGGTTCTCAACCTGTGGGTCGCGACCCCTTTGGGGATGAACAACCCTTTCATAGGGGTCCCCCAATTCATCACCGTAGCAAAATTACAGTGATGAAGTAGCATCTAAAATCATGTTATGGTGGGGTCACTACAACACGAGGAGCTGTATGAAAGGGTGGCGGCGTGAGGAAGGTTGAGGACCACTGTTGACTTATCCCTCTTTTAAAGCTAGTGCTTGTTAGTTCACTTAGTTTCTGATTCTTAATATTGAAGAAGTGACATTAGGGTTCAATCGATTCTCTGCTGGTAGGCTCCCCTCTACCATTTGCATGCTGTGAAGTTTTCCTTTTCAAATTTTTCAGTGGGGGGGGCATTTATTAATACCTTTCCCTCCCTGGGGTCCAGCCTGCTGTTCCCCCAAACCAAAGTGTGGTTTTTCTAGAATGTCTTGAGAAGAATCCTTGGGTGGCTCTGAGGATTAAGGGCTCGTTTCGGTCCATCTGACTAGATGGCATTGAGTTTGTGGGAACTGAAAGGGGGCAGGAGACAGGGCCAACCCACCCAGAGGCACCTGAACAGGCAGGACTGGACATCACCTCCCGAAAGATCATGGCCTTGAAGAAAAGAAACACATTTGATACTAAATTTTGAAAAACGACAGAAAAATGCTTCAAGAGATTCCAGAAAGCTAAAATTAAAACAAGATGAAGGCTTTCCACAGTGTGTGAAATAAAACGCACATTATAGAACTGGCAAGGACCCTTCCACTTGGCCTTGAGTCATTTGTTCATCTCCGCCAGGGCTGTCGCACTGGCTGGGAGGCTGGGGTCAAGGAGAAGCCACGGGGTGCCCCAGAGGTGGCCTGTCCTTGAAGGAGGATAGCGGGGAGTCCCGCACAGTCTGGGCGAGTTCTGGGAAGAGGCAGGAACTCAGCCAGCTCTTGACTTTGGGCTGGGGCAAGATGGGATGCACTGCTTCGTTGCAAGGTCCGGGATCCACCTGCTTCTCCTTTCTAAAGATGAGCAAGTAGTACCTGGCATCATCTGCAGGCATCTCAGCTCTGTGCTCAGGTGGTGGACGGTGCTGAGTGGACCTCCAGTGACCGGTCCTGAGTGGACCTCCAGTGACAGCTCTCCTGGGTAGTTTTCTCCAGCTCCAGGACCCAAGCCAAGCACGGGGGACAGACTCGAACAGCCCTACAGGGGTTCTGAGGCCGTGAACCTATGGGAGCAGACTGCCTCAACTGTCTCCTGAGGGTGTCTGCTGTGTTTGAACCACTGACATTCAGTTAGAAGCTGAGGCTTAACACACATACGCACACACCGCAAACATACCACACACACAGCCCTTCACACCATGCCACACACAGAAAACACACTCACACCCTCCCCGAACACAACACACACACCACATACTCACTCCCTATCCCGCCTCCACACCACACACATCCACATACACCACATTCACCCACATGCACACACTAACCAGAGGCCCACCACACACTCACAAAACCACAAACCGACACAGTCCTACATACCACCACCCCCACACCACACACATTCACGCTCCTCACATAGCGTCTACCACACATTCACATTACATACATACCTATCACCCCCACACACACCACAAACATAACACCCACACAGTCCCTGCGCCATATCACACAGACACCACACACACCAAACACATCCACATCCCCACCTTCTCAAACACAGTGCACTCATACACATGCCTATATCACACACCCACACCCACACCCATACCACACACATGTACCATATACACACACACATCGCTCACAGACTTCACATACGTACACAGGCACCACACACGCTTGGATGGCATGAGATCCGGCTGTGCCTGGTGGTTTATAGAAAACTCACTCTTCCTACGATGCGCTTGGGTTTGTCCACACGATTGAGCTTGTTGGTTTGTGCATGTTCTCAGTCTGTTTGCACAGGTCGCCCAGTTGTCCCCTTTTATTCTCGATGGCCTGTGTGTCCCCCTGGCTCATTGCCTGGTTGGGGCCTGCCTTTGTCACCTTGCTGAGCCCCAGGGGTGAGGGGGTGGGAGAGGTGCCCGGCTCCCTTCTCATGCCAGTGTTGCTACTTCCAAGACAGCACCATCCTGGGAAGTCTGATTGATCCCTTCTTGCAGATCGCGCACGGCAGTTGAGGCTTATCAAGACCTTTTGGAATCTTGGTTGAGGCCGATAGCTTTCATAGTCCATTGCAGTACCGGCTCACACCAGGAGGTTTCCAGACATTTCACCACATCCATTCCTGCGGTAAAGTATGCTTGGTGTCTGGGAGGTGAATTTTAATAATATTTTACTTTCCTGCACTAACCGGCCAAGGCTATCACCTTTCTCCTAGTAGGAATTTTTAGATTCTGCTCACTAAGTCTCTTCCGCACTGTCCAGTGTGCACTATCACATACTGCGTGACCTGTCAGAGCTAGACTTTCTCTAACGGAGGCTCCCAAAGGAAGTCAGAGTGAGTAAGGAGCTTACCTTTTGTTCTGGTCTTGTGCAAGGCGCTCCTCACACCCGTGCAGGTGATGCCAGGTGGTCTCGGTTCGGACCGGAATGTCTCCCTTTGTGCGTTGTTCTTTTCAGAAAGGGCCGTGTACCAGGAGCATTGGGCTCTATGTTAATCTGGTGAGCGTTAAGGATTCCGGTGGCGTGTGTGAGTTCCAAGTGCTGAGTCAAGTTCACAGCAGTAAGAATGTTTGCCACCCATCTACCCGTCTGTACCTGTCGCGTAAACTTCTGGCATGCACTATGTAAACTGATCCTACCAGCCTGGTGGCGTTCACACAATCGTTATGATTAGCCCCTTCATTAGTCCATCCCTTTGAAGGTCTTCCTCTTCGTCACTGCCCGTCTGCTCTCCCGGCAGCAGGAAGCACGGTCCCGCGCCATCCTCACCATTGTGTGGATGCTTAGCCCGCGGTGGCAACCACTGCGTCCATCCTTCTCATTGAGGGCCCTTCCTCTTGACTAAGCATGGTGCCCTTCTCCAGGGGCTGGTGTCCCCTGAACGTGTCCAAAGGACCTGAGACGGACTCTCACCGTCCTTGCCTCTAAGGAGCATTGTGGCTGCACCTCTTCAAAGACAAGAACTCGGTTCATTTGGCAGCCCACGGCGCTTTCAATATTGTCCCCCAACAGCACACAGCAGCTCCATCAGCTTTTCTTGTCTCCTCATTGGGCGACTTTCACCTGCACACGAGGACATTGAAAGTACCATGGATTGGGCAACTCAATTCTTAGCCTTTGAGCGCATCTTTGCTTTCCAACACTAAAGGGGTCTTCTGCGGTAGATGTGCCCAATGCAGTATGGCACTTGATTTCTTGATTGCTGCTTCCACAAGCATTCACTTTCAATTCCACGCAAAATGAAATCATCAACAACCTGAATTTTTTTCCTCCATGATCATGATTGTCTCTCTGGTCCAATTGTGAGGATTTTGGTTTTCTCGACGTTGAGTTGTCATCCACCCTGAAGGCTGTGGTTTGACCTTCATCAGCAAGCGCTTCAAGTCCTCTTACTTGCAGCCAGCAAGGTTGTGCTGTCTGCCTATTGCAGGTGTCAGCAAGCTTTCCCCCCATCCCAATACTGCCGCCTTCTTCTTCATCTAATGGTATATCACTCAGCCCCCGAACAGGCATGAAATTCTGATACATGCTACAACAGAGGCGGTATAGAAAAGATGAGTCTGCACGAACTAAGTCAGACCCCAAAGAACAGAGTGTATGAGCCCACTTACCTGGAATAGCTACAGCGTGCATTAATTCTCACCAGGGACCGTAGGGAGAGGGGCGGGGGAGTCAGCTTAAGGAGCACTGAGCTTCTCCGGGGGCATGACTGTCCTTCGGAATGGCCATTGGTGATGATTGTACAACACGGTGAATGCAGTGGATGTCACTGAATTATACACTTAAGGAAGCTTCAGATGACACATTTTGTGTGTGTCTGATCGGTCTCTGCGTGTGTATCACCACAGTAAAACAAAACACAAACTAAGCCTACGTATGGAGCAGAGCCAGGCACCGAAGCGCAGACCGCTTAGGACCTCTTTCTTCCCGCCCACCTCTCGCCCACCGCAGCCAGGACGTTCCGTGTGAAGAACTCAGCCAACGGTCCTCAGGGACCACCTTATGCCGGGTCCCAAAGACTTCCATTCCGAGCTGGGTGTTACTTCTCTGTCCTCTCTTCAGGGGCCCCACATCCTGGTGTTGTGTTGTGTTGTTGGTCTGTGCATTGATTGAGCTCCTCCCCGTCAGAGGGTGCACAGCCCTAAACACACACCGACTTTCACAGCCTGGGCCTTCGTGTGAGCGGACAAAGGCGTAAGGCAATCTCCATGTCGTGGTAATGAAGTTATGTCCAGGAGAGGCGCTGTCACGGCCTGAAACCATGGAGTAAGTGGAGTTTGGACTCCCAGGGCCAGAATGCCGCCACCTTCTCCAGCTCCAGGCCACTCCCCACCCCTCCCCGCTTGTATTTGTCTCCTGACCCTGACAAGCACAGCGGTCCCAGGAGCAGCTTGCTGGCTGGGGAGACGCTGGGCCCTGGCAGACCAGGAGGCACCGAGGAAAATGTGCAGCGACAGTTTTTGTGCGCCGTGTCATGCCTCCAGCAGGATTCTGTCTGTGATGCGCACCATGCAGAGTGGGCGAAAGCGCAGCCTGCTGCTTTTCTCTCCAGAACCTTCTCAGAAAGCGTGATGCTGGCCTCCATGATGCTCTGAGCAGTCACATGTTTGATTGGGTGCCATGGACACGGGAGACTTTGAACATCTACGTAGATTGGCCACATGTGGACTGCCGTGCCTGGTTAAGATTCCTCTTGGATCTTCTCCATGGCTCTTCACCAGGAGCGTGGGGTGGGGTGGTATGCAGCAGAGGGTAGGGCAAGAATAAGGATAGTCTCTGCTCCAGGTGTATTTTCTTATTGTTGTTAGGTTCCACCGACTCAGTTCCCACCGTGGACAGCAGAACAAAACTGGGCCATCCTCACAATCAATACCATGTCTGAGCTGCATTTGTAGCCAGTGTGTCAGTCTGCCTTGTAATTACTTATTTGCTACGGTATTCCATTAACCCCCCTGTATATGTAGTTCTCCCCCTCCCCCTTCTCCCACCTCCCTCCTTCCATAGCTTCTTGTCCTGTCCCATGCCCCCCCTTCCCCACCCGGACCTTGTTGTAGTCCCATGTGATCTTATCCTTTGGTGTGAAACCTTTTCTTTCTTTTTTTACAATAATGGGGTCCTAAAACATCTTTAGGAGCTGGGCTTTACTAAGCACACCGTTCTCTAATTTTCTCCTCGTCGTAAGGTGTTTGATAGAGTCATGTTTGTTTTTTAAGGATGCGTATATTGTCTTGTGTGAACGGACCAGTTGTTTATTCAGTCCTCTGTAGTGGGAGTTTTTGATGTTTCCACCCTCTGGCTATTGTAGAAATCACTGGCGTACACAGAAGAGTGCGCCCGTCTGTCCATATTGTGGCCTTTGTTTCTTTAGGGTTGTACCAAGTAGAGGCATTGCAGAGTCATGCGTATTTGTGTTTGCATTTGCTTCAGGCAGCGCCATACTGCTCTCCGTGGGGGCTGAACACTGACGATGGATGTGCGTTCCAGTCTCTCCACATCCTCGCCAAAACTTTCTTTCTTTTGAATTTCTCTCATTGTTGTCTCTTAAAATTAGTATTTCTTTGGTTACTAATGAGGGCAGATATTTCTTCCTATGATTGTTGGCTGTCATCTTTAGTAAATTATCTATTTATGTCTTAGGCCCATGTTTGATTCGACTATTTTTATTTCCCTTATAAGCCACCCATCTTACTGAGGGTCTTTCTCTTTTCCACTGACCCCACTTTACCACTCATGCCCAGGACTGGTCCCTCCTGCTAATGTGTCCAAAGTCCTCACCACCCTTAGTTCTACGGATGCGCTTCTGGCTGTACATCAAGCCAGATGGGTTGGTCCTACTGGCAGGCTCTGGTGTCCTTAATATTCCCTGCCAACCCCAGAACCCACATGCATTGGTTCTTCTCCGGTCTTCCTTACTCACTGTGGTTTCCGCATGCACAAAAGGCTACTCAACATACCATGGCTCAGGTCACAGACTTCGCCCTTCTCAAAGGGACAGCTTTGCTTTTCAAACACTGTCAGCAGGTCTCTTGAAGTAGATTTCCACAGTGCACGATGTCATTTGATTTATTGACCGAGGCTTCGGTGGGTATTGATTATGGATCCAATTCAAATGAAGTCCTTGACTTCAAGTCAAGTCAAATGAAGACGACTTCTTCTTCGGGTGTCGTGATGTTGCTGACTGGTGCAGTTGCGAGGCTATTGGTTGTCATGTTATGTTCAGTGTAGTCCATGCTGGAGGCTGGAGGGTTTGATCTTCCTCAGGGGGTGACTCAAGTCCTCGTTGCTTGAACCTTCCTCCCATCCCGATGCTGCGTTCTTTTTCTTAGCGCCCCCTTCTGGATTATTTGCTCAACATACAGATTGAATATGCACAGTGAAAGGCTATAATCCCCATACACACCGTCTCTGATTTTTAAATGACGGAAGCATTCCCTTGTTCTGTTCAAACGACTGCCTCTTGGTCTCTGGACAAGTTCCCCGTGGATACAAGTACTGGAATTCTCATTTTTCAGGGTGTTTTTCACCATTTTTATGACGTATACATTCAAATGCCGTGGGATCTTCAGTAAAACACAAATAAACATCTTTCATTAGTCTCTGCTTTCAGGCAGGATCTATCTTGTGGCAGTTACATCATCTCCTGTCAATTTGCAAAGGGTGGAATGTAGCCTGCCAATCAGCTCGCAGCTTGATGATCTCATTTAGAAGCATGAAGGAGATAAATAGCTTACTGGAGGCCAGGCACACACTCTCTCTGCTTCATCTCTCTGCGAGGCATTCCTGTTGACAAGCCACATGGAGCTACGCTGATTAGAGACAGAGCCCTGGAGCTGGAGGAGCCACGTGGAGACCCACGCCAGTGTTGAGATGCTTCCACCACCACTGGATCCACAAGACTTTCCACCCCCTGGTCTGTGACCTTCCTTCATTTGGTGTCATTGCATGTGTTACGTGAATCTGAAGAGGAATATTATAGACTGGTTTTGGACACATGGGCTTATATTAGATTTATGGACTTGATCTGGACCGGGCTGGGTTGTTTTCTCAATATACAATTGCTCTTTTATTTAAAGCTCTTTCTTATACACATATAAATGTCTATAAATTTGTTTCTCTGGTCAACCCAGACTAACACACATCTGAGGTCAATGACCCAACGATACTGTCCTTTGTTCCCCATCCTCTTTGAAATCTGATTTATGTTTCTGGAAGTTCCCTGTTGATGTACAGCTACAACCAATTCCTAATTATCTTCCGTAAATTTTCACTTGTGTGATATTAGCGACATTGTGCAATAGTTTCCATGTTTATCGATCTCTTTCAGTCAGTTGGCCAGTTAGCTCTCATCCAAATGTCTTGTCATAGGCAAATGAGTGCTTCCAGATTGGCATCCATTGCTCTTTGATACTGAGTCAATTCTTGGAGCCTTATTTTTTCTGCCGTAGCTGTTACGCCTTCCTTCGGTGCCATCAGTTCCTGAGATGTGCTACATCTTCAAATGGTTGAACAGCAATCATTTATTCTGGGTGCAGCGACTCTGCGCCTTCTTTCCCGCTTCTTTTGAGGCTTCACCTATTGTTCAACGTTTTGACCATGAAATGCTTCAATGTTGCAACTCAAGGCTGAGATGTCGCCCCGTTCTTTCAGAAATGTGGAGCACGTTCTCTCTCTTCTTTCCGGGCTCTGGCTCCAGGTCTTTGCACTTTTCATTATGATACTGTGTCTTCTGGGGCCTCCCTTTGAAATCTTCCGTGCAGCTCGTTTATGTCGTCCTTTCTTCCACTCGCTCTAGCTTCTCCACTTTCAAGAGCTGTGATTTCAGAACCCCGAGTACCGTCTGGTTCTGCTCAGTCATGCTTTTGTCTCCCCGACTGTCTTGGGGTGATTTGTTCCTGTCAATTGTGGAAACCAGTGAAACAACAACAACCCAAACAAAGGCCCATCGGTCATTCCTGTGCTGGAGAAGTAAACAAAATAAAACCCTCTGCCACCAGGTGACGCCCGCCCATCATGACCCTGTAGCACAGTGGTCCTCAGCCTTCCTCAGCTGCCGCCTTTCATACAGTTCCTCACATGGTGGTGACCCCAACCATAAAGTGTAGTTTCAGTGCTACTTCATCACTGTCATTTTTTTACTGTGATGAATCATCATGTAAATATCTGATCTGTAGGATGTATTTTCATTGTTACAAATTGAACATAATTAAAGCGTAGTGATGAATCACAAAACAATATGTGATTATAGATTGTGAAATATTTCTAATTACAAATAAATGAAATGTTGTCTTGAAAGATGGTGTAGCCTGGGTAACAGTACAGTAAACTACACTGATATATTTTGGGACAATATGCGTACAAAGCCAATGTCAGTGGGAAGGTTGGGATCGCTTCTTTCTCACAGATCAGAGTGTTTGCATGTGGGCGGACCCGCCTGGAGACGGACAGAGGAGCGGAGTCTCAGTTCCTGAGACCATTGGAAATGTGTTTTCTGATGGTCTTAGGCGACCCTTGTGAAAAGGCCGTTCAACCCCCAAAGGGGTCACGACCCACAGGTTGAGAATCATTGCTGTAGGACAAGCTCAAACTGTCCCAGTGGGTTTCCGAGACTGTAACTCCACTGGAGCAGAGAGCCCTGGCTTTCCCTCACTGAGTGGCTGGTGGGTTTTCACTGCTGACCTTGGGCATCACAGTCCAATCCTGGAGAAATCTAGGGCCCCCAAATCTAGGCCCCACAGGGATGCTGCGATCTCTTTCTCCTCGTCTTTCTCTAGGAAAGAAGCTTGACTACCAAGGCCTCCGTGAAGCGCAGACAATGTTCCCTTTGCCTTTTGCTCTTAGCTTTGTTTGGAGGAATCTCTCATTGAAAAGGACAGGTACACCAGAGCACGTCTGAGTTCCCGGCGCCGACAGACAAACACCTTAAGGATTGATAGGACATCACATTTTCTTTATGATTGAATTTTATTTTTTGTCCTGCAAAGAGATCAAGGTTTGTAGCGAGAGGCCTCTCGCATGAGCTTGTCAACCAAGGCCTCTTTTCTGTAATATCCTTGGGAAGTTTGTTTTGCACGCGGCACTGACAGTATTGTCCTGGCTTTTCCAAGAAGTGTCAAAGGGTGCTTTGGTATCATTGAAAAAGTTGAGTAAAGTTTTCTCCGCCCTCCCTCCCCATCCTATTTCAAGCTATATTCCTCTTGCCCCTAGGAAGTCTGGTTGACCTTCCTTTCTTTCTCAGTTCTCCTTCGTGGGAAGAAAAGCCAACTGAATTTACACAAAATGTGACTTTCTGTTGTGCCTCCCGGTCAAGGACAAATGATGAGTCTGAAAGGGCCCCCAGTGCTGGCTGAACACAAGCCTTTTCTGGGAAAAGAGACAAGTCTTCTCTTTTGCTCAGAGTATCCAATTTTTAAAAACATGTTCATGGTCACCCATGTCTGTTCTGTCTGTCCAGCTCAGGAGACTAGCAGCTTTCTGACAGGGCTGGTCCAAAGGAGGGAGGAGTCACTTTGGAATTAAGCAGGACTGGCTCTAGCATTTGAAGGGTCCGGCGCCCACTGAAAACCAAGAACCGCTGATTACATAATTAAGAATCTTAGATGGTGGCAGGGGAGCAGTGTATCATGAGGGAAACCCCTGCTCCCCCCCCAAAAAAATATGTGTGTGGGCACATGTGTGATGGGTCTTGCTTCTCTGGTTCTCTCTGTCTGCGGAGCCTTCCCTTTGTCTCGGTTTTCTCTTCTCCCCCAGTCCTTGCCGTGAGTGTGCGCGCGTGTGCACGCGTGCACAAGCCCTCCTCGCTCCCCCCGCCTGCCTGCCCCCTCCCAGTCGACGTAGCTTTTTCTCTCTCTTCTCCCTCTAGCCTTTCAGCCCGACTCTGTAACAAAGACTGTGGGGAAGCTGACATTTGAGTCCCGGGCTGCACGTCATTTGCGTTGTCACCGCTCCGGGGGCATTTCCCTTTCGCATCTGCAAGTCAGGGAGGAGGGGGAAGGATGGACAACTGGAAGGAAGCCCCGTGAGCGGAGGGAGCCCCTCTCAGCCACCCTAGAAACCAGTAGCTTTAAATGAAAGGGGTCCCCTGTTTGAGATGCCTCCTGGAGGGGTGTGGGGGGGGGCTATAGGGACACTGACTGACTTGGGGATGTCGTTCCCAGGAAGGCAGCCTGATTCCATGCCGTCGTCGTCCATGCGGAGGTGCCAGAGGGAAATGGACGATCCCGGGGCCCGGCTGTGAGATGGCTCTTGTGGATCTGTAGCCGTGTTGTTCTGGTGGTTAGGTGCTGTTTGGTTAGTGTTAACTCTGGGGACACTTGCATACGACAGAATGGAACACTGGCCAGACCTGTGTCATCCTCACAATTGGTATCTCTGGGCCCTTTGTGATGATCTGTCTCATTGAAAGTGTCCATCCTTTTTGCTGGTCTTCTGCTTTACAAAGCACGATGTCTTTTTCTAGGGTACCAGGGTACCATGACCTGGTGATGGCTGGCTCATTGCTGGGGTGCTGGGAGCTCTGCCACCAGTATCTCAAATACCAGCAGGGTCACCCCCGGTGTCCAGGAACTTCCAGACTCAGGTAGACTGCAGAAGGAAGAGAGGACCCACTGAGGGATCAGTCTCCATGACAGTTACACCATCTGCTGTCAGTTTGAAACTTAACAGTGAAGGAGTGAAGGTCAGCCTGTCAATCAGGTACTGAGGTGATTCTGATGCATAAACATCCCATCTGGCAGAGCAGTACGCCCCCCCCCCCCACCCCCAGGGCCTTTTCGCCTGTGGGATTCACCACATGTGTTTAAACCACCAACCTTCTGGTCCTAACCTGGGTGCTTAACCATTGTGCCACTACTCCCCACCCCACCATCCACAGCCACCAACTGCCCTCTAGGACACAGTAGATGTGCTTGAAGGTTCCTGAGGCTGTCAGTCTTTACAGGAGAATTGTGCTGCCTCTTCTTTCTGCCCCCTGAGCTGTTGGTAGGCTTGAACAGCTGACCTTGTGGTCACCAGCCCAATGTCTAATCGACTGTGCCATAAAACAGCCGATACCGACTACCACCAGGGCACCGGAATAGTCCGTTTTACACATTTCCCCTCTAGCTCAGGATTGTTACTTCCCAGGTGGCTGCCAGGGCGCCTCGGTCATCCTGGATGCCTCTGGAGCCTGCCTGGGTACTGGGCTTGTGCAAGGTCCTTGATTCAGGGGTCCTTGGTGATGTTGAATTTTTTAAAAGGCCTGCACATAGGCCCCCTGCCTCCATCACACCTGGACTTGAGAGCCAGAGTCTGCTTAGTCAAAGCTGGCCTCTGTAGCAGAGTTTCCCAGAATAGCCCCTTGGAGACAAAACTCAGGCTCCTGTCAAGTCTGTGGATGTCAAGGATGACAAATGCATTTGCTAAGAAACAGGAAGCCCCAGCCACACTCCTGTTCATGCTGGGTCTCAGTCCTACGGTTGCAGAGGGGGAAGATGAAGGCCACTCTCTTCCTCCCCCTTCCCATTACACCAGGGAAGGAGGGGATGGGTGCTAAAAATAAAGGTCACCCCACCCTTCAGACTAGGACCCGAATTCACCCCTGTGCTCAGTATTCCCCCAAACAACAGAGAGCTCTGTAAAAACAAAACCACAGACACCACCTCACAGCTACTGAGTTGATTCTGGTTCCTAGTGACCGTGCAGGACAGTGTACACCTGCCCGGTGGCTTTCTGCGACTTGTGACTCATTACGGAAATAAGAAGCCTCGTCTCTCTCCCTTGGACCACCTGGTGGTTTCCACCTGCTGACCTTGACGTCAGCACCCCAACGTGTGACCCACTACTCCAGCAGGGCTCCTTGGGTCTATAAGAGGCACACAACACTGGGAACGTACGCACACCTTAGAAAAACCAACCATTGGAGATCCAAAGGGCAGCATTTACCAGAGGAGGCAGGAAAAGGCAGGGCTGAGAAAGGGGGAGGGAGGATCACAAAGGGAACATCTGAGAGGAAGCGGCATGGTTGGCTCACACGGTGGCATCTGCCAGCAGTGACAAACTAAATGGGCAAGAACTGTTGAATTCCTGTACACCCTGCTCTGTGGACCTTCACCCCATTCACAGTCAAAAGATCAGAAAACAAAACAGAAACCCCAAGACACCATCAAGGGCTATGGTTTGGAAATCCTGGCTGGGTGGTTTGTGGCTCCCATGGTAAAAAGCCCCCAGGCTCGTCGTTTGTCAGGGTGTCTGCTGACATGGACTCCATCCTAGTGGGGTAGTAGACCAAGCAGTAAGACAAGAAACCAGAAACAGGCAAACATCCTGAATCCTTCGCCCTGGAGCAGTTCTGACTCATAACCACCCAGAGGGATCCAGGAGAGCTGCCCCAGCGTACTTCCCGAGCTGCAGCCCTGCACCGGGGCGCAACGCCCCATCTTTCGCCTGAAGAGCGCTGGCGGGCTCCAGCTGCTGACCACGAGATTAGCAGCCCAGCATGTGACCGCGACCCCCCAACGCAAAAGACAAAAAACTTGCTGCCATCAAGTCCGTGCCAGGTTAGAGTGACTTACAGGGAGGGTAGACCTGTCCCCGCGAGTTCCTGAGACTGTAACTCTTTACAGGGAACGTCCCGTTTTTCTGCCCCAGAGCGACTGTTGGTTTTGAACTGCTGATCTTGAAGATCACAGCCTGATGTGTGACCTACTATGCCACCGAGGCTAGTGCACACACACACACACACACACACGCACACACACACACACACACACACACCACAATTTGGAAAGCCACTCTAGTTTCCACATGTCCACCAAATTGTGTGTGTGTGTGTGTGTGTGTGAGAGAGAGAGAGAGAGAGAGAGAGAGAGAGAGAGAGAGAGAGAGAGAGAGAGAGAGAGAGAGATGCCTTCCAGAGGTGGCCGTGTCAGAGGACCCTGAATGCAGCCTGAATTCTGTACCAGGGGACTCTTGGGTGAGCGGTCTAACCTTCCCAAGCCGTGATGACTTTATCTCCCAGGAAAAACAGTTCGGCTGTATCAAGGTTTCCTGTCTCCTCAAACATGGTCTTTCTCGTCCTCTTTTTGTCATTCACCCAACAAGGATTTGATGGTGTGTGTGTCTGTGTAGACCCAAGAAGGTGTGTCAAAGTGAATGCAGAGAGGAAGCTTCTAGAACAACTTGACCTTATGCTTTGATGGGAAGCAAGGACTTGGAGGCTTTTCTCTGGAAAAAACAACACAGAACAAAGCCTGAAGCAAGCGTAACCTTTGAGGCCTTTAGTGAGAGGCTTTCTCTTTGCTTCAGGAACAGGGGCGGGAGGAACTGAAGGCAGTGCTTGGTGGTCCTGCAAAGGCGAGGCCTTCCCTGCAGAGCCCCGCTCCCCGCCTCCCCTTCAGACTCTGCCCTCCAGAGTTCCTCTCTGAGGGAGGAAAATGAACTAAGTTTGTCTCCACAAAAAAGCACCGCAAAACCACAGAACCATCCAAGGACCCCTGGTGTCCTGGTGGGTCCCACCTCGATCTCCAGCCTGGGGCCCCACCAGCTCCTCCGCAGGAGAAAGGAGAGGCTGTCTGCTTGCTGGAAGGTTTTGGCCTAGGAAACGCTGCCTGGGCTGGTCGTGAGTGCGGATCCCTTGGGGACAGTGGGTTGATTTGATGTGGTTGGTACTGCTCTTGGGCACTAGAGATGTGGTAATGAATGAGGCAGGCATTTCCCTGTCCTCATGGGGCTTAGGTTCTAGGTAGGGGGAGGTGGGGGCTTTTAATAAGCAGGCAAAGAGATCATTACTTTTAGAGAGTTTGCAGATGCTGGGAGCAGAGTGTTATCCGACAAGTGTCTGGGGGTGGGAGGACTTGAATGACACGGGGACACAGGCCATTATTGCTTGATGCCCAATTGACACCCACGTTCTTTAGTCCTGTTGTTGTTGTTAGCTGTCGTCAAGTCAGTGCTGACCCATGGCGACCCCACGCACAGCAGAGTGAAACAACATACGGTCCTGCACCGTCCTCACAATTGTCCCCTGGCTTGAGCCCATCGCGGTGGACTCTCTGTCCATCCATCTTCTTGCGGGCCTTCTCTTTGTCACTGCCCTCCCCTTTACCAAGCACGACGTCCTTTTCCAGAGACTGATCTCTCCTGACATCTCTGAAGCACGGGAGACAAAGTCTCCGCATCCTTGCCTTTAAGGAGCGTTCTGGCTGTACTTCTAGGACAGTTCTGTGGGTTCATTTGACAGTTCATGGTCCTTTGAGTGTTCTTGGCCAACACCTCAGTTCACAGGTGTTGCATGATGTTTCTGCAGTCTTCCTAATTCCAAGGTCAAATGCCTTCAGTCCTACGTATAAATAAAAATTAAGCTCCAATGTAGATTGGAGCAACATGTTCGGCAGGTCCTCACAAAGCCAATCAGAGCATGACCACCATCAAAAACAAACATAACCCAAACTCGCTGCCATCAAGTAGAGGCTCCCTTGTAGGGGCCCTCTAGGACAGGGTTAAACTGCCTCTGTGAGTTCCTGAGACTCCGGAGTATCTGAGACTCTTTAGAGGAGTAGAAAGCTCTGTCTTTCTCCAATGGAGCAGCCGGTAGTTTGAACTGTTGACCTTGCAGTTAGCAACCAACTTGTACCCACTGTGCCATTAAGCCTCCTAGTATGGTCACATTGCCCAGCAATCCCATATCCAGGTAGACACCCCGAAGACTCGACACGTGAGACACCAGTGTTACTTCTAGCATTATTCACAATAGCCCAAATGTGGAAACAACTCAAATTTCCATGAAGGGAGGTGAATGGATAAACAGCAGGTGCTCTGTACACAGCAACAGATTATTGAGAGAGAAAAAACAAACAACCCAAACCAAACTCACTGGGCCTGAGCCGATTCTGACTCACATCCACCCCGAAGGGCAGCAGAGAACTTCCTGTGTGGATTTCCGAGACTCTGACTCTTCACAGGAGCAGGCAGTCTCATCTTTCTCCCACAGATCGGCTGGTAGGTTTGAACCACTGACCTTGTGGTTGGCAGCTCAGTGTGTAGGCACCACACCACCAGGGCTTTTCCAGTGAAGACTGATGTAGGCTGCAACACAGATGGGCCTTGAACACATGGTACCAGTGGGAAGAAGCCAGCATCCAGGGCCACTTGGTGTGTGATTCCTCCCGGATGGCAACTCCACGGACACAGGAAGCCTGACAGGGTGGCCAGGGTCAAGGGAGGGAGAAGTGGGTACAGACTTCTTCGTGGGCACAGGGTCTTCTCTGAGAGGGCCGAAAACGTTTCAGAATGAGATTGTGGTGAGGTTTTCACAGCGTAATGAATGTGTGAAATGCCACAAGATGGTACACTTTCAAAGAACCCCGGTGACACGCTGGGTTAGTGTTGGGCTGCTATGCACAAGTCAGCAGTTCAAAACCACGAGCTGCCCCAAGGGAAAACAATGAGGCTGGCTGTTCCTGCAGAGATTTGTGGTCTTGAAAATGCAGGTTTGCTAAGAGTCAGAAATAACTCAGTGGTAGTGGATTTTTTGAGGTACACTTGAACAACAACAACAACCTCCAAACTTAGCGCTATTGTGTCGATGCCAACTCATAGCGACCCTGTAGGCCAGGGTAAAACTGCCCTATGGGTTTCTAAGGCTTTAACTCTTTGTGGGAGCAGCCAGTCTCATCTTTCACCCTGGGAGTGAGGGGTGGGTTCGAACTTCTGACTTAGTGGCTGGCAGCTGAGTGCATAGCCTGCTTCTCCACCAGTGTTCTTTCTGAGTGTCTCTGGTCTATAGGAACTCCCTCCTGCTTCTTTGGGTGACTATAAAAGGATATTCAGGATATTTTCTTTAAGCTGCAGATTTTTCTGATCTGCATAATTATTGGGAAGTAGAGGTACATTTCGAAATCTTTTTAGAGGGGTGTATTTTGATATTTTTATCCTGAAATATCAAGCACTTCTCCATACAGAGGGAGTCTGTTGAGACTGTGATGCTCAACAATCCAGAATGTTGTTTAATTTTCTCTGTCCATTTAGCCTCTTGTGAACGGAACTCCCAAGTCACCCCCGCCCAAGCTGGATCCCCCCACCCCTAACATATATACCTCTATTTTCCCTTTGTCTACCCTTGTTCCGCTGGTAGAATTCTCACGTCCCACATGGGAGACCTAGGCTGGACTCCCAACCAATGCACCTCATGCACAGCCATGACAGGTCTGTCGGCAGATGCTTGTGTGTTGCTAGGATACCGGACAGGTTTCAGTGGAACTTCCAGCCACGATGAAGGAGGAGGAAGAGCCTAGAGATGCTCTTCGCCACATCAGCCACTGAAGACCCTGCCAGTCAATACGGGCTGATCCCAGTGGACAAGGCCTCCTTGTGCTTCCAGGGCTTGCCCCTCTGGCAGTTAGCGACCATGCTCACCATTAGAAATGACCAGCACTGGGTGGCATGGAGGGTCATGAGTTGGGCTGCTGACCATAAGGTCAGCAGTTTGAAACCACCAGCAGCTCCGAGGGAGAAAGAGGCTTTCTGCTCCTGTGGGGAATAAACAGTTACAATCTCAGAAACCCACAGGGGGCAGTTCTCCTCTGTCCTCTAGGGTCATTGTTGGGTTGTCAGTCAGGATGGACTTGATGGCATTGAGTCTGGTTTGTTAAGCAGGTGTTTACACAATGTTTAGGAGCCCCCCTGATGGAGTGGTTATGCGTTGGGGTGCAAGCCATAAGGTTGACAGCTCTTACTCCCATCCAGAGCTACAGCCTCAGAAATGCCCAGGGGTGACCTACAGGGTCACCGTGAGTCAGTTTTGGCTCCGTGAAAGTGAGTTCGGTTTTGAGAAGAGAGCTTAAATCCTCTCAGAAACACACACAGGCAAGGAAGAAGAGATGCACCCGGCCTGCTGTGTGTGTGCCGGGCCCACTGTCTGCTTTCATGGAGACCTACTTTGGGGGGCTGTCCCAGGTACCAGGGAACTTTCAGGCTCCCCTATGAAACCAGAAGGAAGTCACTGTTCTCAAACACGAAGAAACACAAACCATTGTCTTTTCATGTGAAGCTCCCAGCTTCCTGCCCCCACTCCCCCCAACTGCCAGGACCCCGGCTTAGGATTTCACCTGCAGGTGTGAAGACCTATTTGTTTAGATGCCCTCTGAGCTGGGAGGCCCGGCCCCATCTGAGGTTTGGAGAGTCCAACCTGGTGGGTCGAAGCCAGACCCATAAGGTGGAGGGGACCCAGTGGGAGGACTAGGGAAGGCGTCACCAGTGGAGCAGAGGAACCCTGAAGGACGAAGCTGCAACAGGGACGACGCATCACCAGACACACCCTGTTCTAAGACTCAGGGGTGCTGTGTTCTGAAGGCCTTCCACACAGGAGTGTGTGTGTGTGTGTGTGTGTGTGTGTGTGTGTGTGTGTGTGTGTAAAAGACAACGAAGGATATCGCCAGCTCCCCACAAGACCCTCCGGCCAGACCCCTGGATGATAGTCAAGGTCTTCAAGGCACTGCCGGGGAGGGGAGAGTGACACCAAGCGAGACTTGTGTTTGGGTGAGACTTTTTGGGAGAGGCCCTGCAGGAGGAGCCCATGTGGTCAGGCCGTGGTCACCTACCAACCAACACACAGGGTTTGAGAAGCCTCGGTGACCCCTTAGCTCAGCGCTCGGCTGGTGGCTTGAACCCAGGCAGTGTCTCCATGGGAGAAGAGCGCTGGTGACTTGCTCCCGGCAAGATGGTTGTCACTTTCGACTGCCCAGGGAGTGTACGCAAAATGGCAGGAAGCACTGCTCAGTCCTGCACCATCCTCCTCCGGGCCGTGTGGAGCCTGTCGTCGCAGCCCCTGTGTCCATCCATCTCGTTGAAGGCCTTTCTCCTTTTTGGTTGAGTCGTTATCTTACCAAAAATGATGTCCTTCTCTGGAGACGGGTCCCTGCAGACGACAGCTCCAAAGGACGTTAGATGAAGTCTCTCCGTCAAGGAACATTCCCGATTCCAATCCACGGAACCCCATGGGGCCATTCCCTCTGCCACCCTGGCTCACCGGGCGTCAAAACTGACCTAAGGGCACATGGCTCCAGCAATGACTATCAGTGAAAGGTCCCTCAGCCTGGGCCCCCTCTGGACCTTGGGACTCGAGCTGACCCTCAAGAAGTCGCCGACAGAGCTTCCAAGGCAAGATGATTGTGATTGCTGTTTCCGTGGTTGGTTTCTTGGCTGGTAGACGTGTGAGATCATGTGCTCGTGAGTCACTGAGGTCCAGAGTCACTGGGTGTTGCGACTACGCCCTAAGCAAAATGTGTAGGGGTTCAAATCTCCCAAGGGGCACCTCTGGGAAAGGCTTAGATCTGTTTCTCAGAAGCCTTCCATTGACAATCCAACAGAATCCAGTTCTGTTTCCACACATATGGGGCTGCATGAGGTGGGAGGACCAACCGGCCGGTGGTGTTTATCTGAACTGCCCAGTGGGTCCAGCCAAGCCTTTGCGATCCATGTCGTTCTGTGCCTGGTGGAACCTGCTGGTCAAACCTGGGGCACAAATTCCCCTGGCCACATGTTGGTGGCAGGTTCAAAGTGAATGGCCGCTTGGGATCACCAGCCCTCCAGAGTCTTCTTGTTGAAACCAGAATAGTGTATAAGGGTCCCTGGTGAGGCACTGAGTTGAGTAGTGGTGGGTTGCTAGCCACAAGGTCAGCAGTTCGAACCCACCAGCGGCTTCATGGGAGAAAGATGGCGTACTCTACTTCTATAAAAATGTACCATTTTGGGGAAAAGACCATGTCCCATAGGGTCACCAGGAGTTGGAACTGACTTGGTGGCCCAGAGTAGATGGCAGATATGATGTGCTTTGATGGTGTGGTGACTAAGCATCACGCTACTGACCAAAATCATTCAGTTTGAACTCACCAGCCACTCCTTGAAGGGAGACGGGACAGACAGCTTCCATTCAGATTCACAGCCTTGGAAACCCTTGGAGTGTGGGGGAGAGGAGCAGTTCTTCTCTGTCCTGCAGGGTCACTGTGGGTCAGAATCTATTTGAAGGCAATGGGTTGTTTCAATGGCATATTTCGGTAAATGTTCTGAGGAACACAAAGTTTATGCAGAGAGCTTATGGAGTGCTGGCCAGGGCAGGTGGCGTCGTGAGTGGCCAGGAGGGTCAGTCTTTGAGAACGGTGTGATTGCTGAGGTTGTCAGCAGCTGGGTCCAGTGTTGGCTGGGATGAGACCTCAGTGCTGGAAGAGAGACTGTCCCACTTGGAGGTGGCTCAAAAAGATGCTGTCTGGTGACTGTGTTGCTTCTTTCTTTGTTGGGCCATTATCTTCGATGTGGTTTGAGCCCTTTTGAAACCAGCACACACCGAGGACCAGGCTGGAGTTAAGCAAGCTGTTTCGACCATGCAACCTAACCCCCCCTCAAGCACCCCTCACACATTCCATCTATGAGAATGGCATGCAGTATGCTCGGCACATGCTGAGCCCCAGCATGCCCCAGGACAGATAGCCCCACGTCAGCTCCGCCTTAAAGGTGGATGGCCTAATTAGACCCACAGGGAAGTCGGATTGCAGTGGCCCTTCCCACTCGAGATGCATCGGCTCACAGCTTGACTTGTACCCTGGCACCTTCTAACAAATAGATACCCCCCACCCCCCGCCCCCCACCCACTGATCCTCACGAAGGCACTTCTGAACTTAAGAACAAACCAACAGTGTGCTGTTGGGTTTCTGTCTGCATGTTGCCTGCAGCTGAACCCGAGGTGGAATGTGCCAGGGGATCAGAGTAGGGGCTGATCCCCTGATGCTGGCCGTCACCCAGCTCTGACTGACCTGCTGCGGCTGTCACAGAAATGCCGCAGGTGGGTGGCTTTAAGGAACTGAAAGGTGCGTGCTCACAGTTCTGGGGGCTCAGAGTCCCCTCGGGATCTCAGACATAATTATCCCTTCCTTCCTTGATTCCTTTGCTTGAATATGACCCTCACATAGTATTATTCCCCCACCGTGTGTGTGTGTGTGTGTGTGTATGTGTCTAATTTGCTCTTTCTAGAACTCAGAACTTATTAAATTTAGAATGTATGCCCTGGCCTAGTTAACATAGCAAGGAAACAAAATCCTGCTCCCAAATCAGAGTCCATCCCCAGGCAGAGAGGTTTGGCATCCAGCACATCTTTTGGGGGACTAAGTATAATCCATAACACGCCTCTTCTTCAAGGTGCTGCCACCTTCATTATGAGCAGACTGAGCTGCAGCCCACGGGGCCCCCGTTTCAGTGTGGCGTAGGGCTCTCTGGGGGTGGCTTAGGTTGGGGATCACAGTGCGGCCTCTGACCTTACCGTCAGCACCTTCAGTCTGACCCAGCTCTGCCACTGAGTGGGTGCCAACCCACAGGACAGAGAACAGCTCTCTAGGGCCCGAGACTGACTGACTGACTGACTGACTGGCACACACACACACACACACACACACACACACTCTCTCTCTCTCTCCCTCTCTCTCTCTCCACACACACACACACACACACACACACACACACACACACACACACACACACTGTCTCTCTCTCCCCTCTCCTCTCTCCTCTTCTCTCTTCTCTCTTCTCTCCCCCCCCCCTCTCTCTCCACCAACTGCAAATGATCCCTCTCCTCTCCTCCTGGCCCTGACCACTGGGAGCTGGGCAGATCTCTCAGGCTACAGGACATAGTCCTCCAAGATGTCAGATGCCAGCCATAAACATGGGGGTCCCCAGGGCCCCCTTCCACTGCTGACATGGTTTTAAACAAATGTCGGGGTTCCCACTATTCCCCCAGCCTTCCCTGTCCCTCCCTCTGTCAGAGGGGTTGAGTGTACTACCCCACCGTCCCTCGAATCCCTGTTCTCTGCTCGATGACAGGTTGTTTCTGCTAGTTTTCCTGGATGGTTATGACACAAAGGAGACTTAGATCAGCTTGATGATCCAGCACATGTATCTGTAAGGGCCCTTTGTTTGCATCTTAAGAGGAGCCCTGGTGGCAGAGTGGTTATATGTTAAGCTGGTCTTTGAAAGATCATCAGTTCGAAACCACCAGCCTCTTGTGGGAGAAAGACAAGGCTTTCTACTCCCGTGAAGAGGTACAGTCTGGGAAACCCACAGGGGGCAGTTCTACCCTGTCGTATAGGATCGCAGTGAATCTGAATCATCTCAATGACAGTGGGTTATTGAACACCACGACTCTCTGGCGGGGCAAGGGCTCAGCATTCCGCTGTCAACTGGAAGTTCAGCGGTTTGAACCCAGCAGCAGAAACAGGGGAGAAGAAACCTGGAACCTGATCCTGTCGAGATTCTAGGCTCATGGAAGCCTGACGGGGCAGAGCCACACTGTCCTCTGAGGTGGACCTGAGCTGGCATGGATTCAGGGGCTGGGCTTGGAGGTTTGGGTTTTGTGACATCATCCCCATAGACACTGTATATCTATTGTGTAGAACCTGGTGCCAGGAGGAAGAACAAGGGCCCCCCAGAATTTCGTGACTCTGTCTTTATTCTGTGCAGAACCCCCTTCTCCTGCTGACCACCCTTTCTCACTACGTTCTTTCTTCTGGGCACCCGGCATGAGCTCTCCTTGTGCCTGGAGTGATTTTCTGGGGCCACTTCTCCCTTCCTTGCCAGCTCCCATGGCAATGCCTGCTGCTGGAGGCCCAGGCCCTGGGCAGTGCCCAGCCTGCTGCCTCACTGCATTGGTGAGGACGGAGGGCTAGGGCTCCTATTGCTGGCTTCTCTGGAGTCTGAAGCTGCTCCACCCCAACCCCCAAAATCCAGATCGCCTTTGCTCTGTGGAACCGCAGAGGCATTGAGGCCATGTCTTGTCCAAACCTAAGATTCACTTCTTTCTTGTTATGTTTCCCAGGGAGATGCCATGTGTCAGCTCACAGCCCCTCAGGAGGGTCTGAACATGGGTTTCTCCATTTATGTCTTTGGGTTTTAATCTCAAGGCCTGGGCTCCTGGAGAGATAGAGAGAGAGGGAGGGAGAGAGAGAGAGTGTGTGTGTTGGAGGAGAGTCTTGTCCAGAGGCTACTTTGCGTCTTAGACACAATCAGCCACAAAACCCAAACCCATTGAGGTGGCTTTACCTCCACCTCCTGGGACCCCGTGTGTGTCAGAAGCACAGCTATGACTGTGATGGAAGCTTGTCTTTCAGGTGTCCTGGACAGACAAGTCAGCGTGTTAACCGTTCACACCGCCAACAGAGATATGCTAGTGTGCTCAGAGACACGCCCCCACTCTGCCAGCAGCAGAAGCAGATTTGGGGACCAAATCTGAGGGCCTGGTGCTCTTGTCCTTGAAGATGTAAGCCAGCTCTCTTGAGGTTGGGCCCCCTCTGTCTGTGTGAATCATGGGCAGGCCAAGCACACCTGTAGCCCACCTGCGACTGCCAGCCACCAGCCAGCAATTCGAAACCACCCGTCTCTCCTTGGGAGAAGATCAGGTTTTCCGTTCCTGTAAGAAGTTACAGCCTGGGAAGCCCACAGGGGCAGTTCTACCCTGTCCTGTAGGGTCGCTGTGAGACAGAATGGATTTGATGGCTGTGGGTTGGATTGGGTTGAATCGAGTTGCGTTGAGTTGGGATGGAGTGGGCCTGTTTGACATGGGTCCAGTGACTTTGCTAAAACTTTGTTTGACACTGTGGACCCCAATCCTAAAACGAGACATCTGCTTACAGGGCCATAGTGCTCAAGTCTCAGAAGCATGTTGCCAGGCCTTTCTTCCGGAGTGCTTCTGCATGACCTGGAGCCACAGACCCTTAGGCCAGCAGCAGCACGTTCACCCTCACAGTCTCCACCCTTAGCCTCCTGCCAGGGGCTTTAAGCCGGAACTTAGAATGTGTGGAAGAAGAGAGCATGTGGGAGATGGAGTGTGTCCCCGCCCCTCGATTCCACTCCCCCAATTGCAGACGAGAAAATGAGATTTTGTCTGAAACACACTGCAGATCATACTTAACAAACAAACAAATAGATTCTGGCAGAACCATCTCCGGGCCCCTTCCCAATGAAGTGACAGTTTCCTGAGAGCGATTTGAAGGAAAGATCTGAATGGGTGGTGTTTTTTTGTAAGGATTAAGACGCAGGCTTTAAGAGGGGACCTGGAGCAGGGACTGGGACGCCTTTGGAAATCGATGAGTTGGAAGAGGGCTCAGCTGGATGCAGGATGGCTGCGCCCCCCGGCAGGAAAGACATTTTTGTGTCTGGCCGGAAGCGTGGCCATTTCTGCTTGATGTTTCCCAAATTGCCACTCCCTGGGGGCCAGGTGCTTGTTCGAGGCACCTTTTCTCCTTTCCAGCCGTGCTGCTGCCTCACCTGGCTTGCCTTACAAATCGTGTGCTTTTAAGTCTTCCCAGCACGCTCCGCGAGGCCTTTCAGCAAGCGTGTTTAAGACACCAGGTCTGAATCCCTCCAAGCCCGAGCTACCTGTGTCACCACCGGAGTGTCCGTGGCTCCCCATCCCCCAGACTGCCACAGGCTTGTGGAACCCCCACCAGTGTTGTTTGGGGCGTTTCGTTCTGTTCTCACGGCAGCTGAAGTGGCTTGGGGGTGTTTGTGACCAGCTGCTTCCACCTGGAACTTGGATCACCTGGGAGGCCGTAGCAGGCTCGGCAGCAGAGCTGAAGGTCTTGGGTGGGGGTGGAGGACAAGGAGGAAGAAGCTGGGGATTGGTGTGGTGCTGTCCCACAGGCGAAGGATGTCAGGGTTCAGGTGGAATCCATTCTCAGCAGCCAAGGGCCTGTCTTCACCAGGAGTCACCAAAAAATGTTTGACAACGGTGCCATCTCACCTCTCCTTCTGCCAAGAGCCCTGGTGGCGGAATGCTTTGGGCTGCTAACCCCAAGGTCTGCGATGGGAAACCACCTGTCTCTCCTCGGGAGAAAGATGCAGTTTTCTGTTCCCGTAAGAAGTTACAGCCTGGGAAGCCCACAGGGGCAATTCTACCCTGTCCTGTAGGGTCGCTGTGAGTCAGAATGGATTTGATGGCTATGGGTTGCATTGGGTTGAATCGAGTTGCGTTGAGTTGGGATGGAGTGGGCCTGTTTGACATGGGTTCAGTGACTTTGCTAAGCCTTTGGTTGACACTGTGAACCCCAATCCTAAAACGAGACATCAACTCCATCTGCTTCTAAGTTGAGCATTCTTAGCACTGGGCTACTGGAGCATGTTAGTCATCCACACTAGCTGGTGCTTATTGAAAAACACCCAGGATCTCCTGGAGACCTGTGTGACCCTCGTGGAATCTAGTTACTGTATGGCTCTCTGGAAGCAAACAGAGACCTCTTAGGAAAGAGAGTGGAAAGCCATTGGGTTGGGACACAGAGCTCTGGACCTAGCTCTTACTGATGGTGCAGCCCTGGGCAAGTCCTTGCTTCCCCTGCGCGCCTTCATCACGCTGGTGTTGTGGTGAGGCGCCAGCAAGTCGGTTCCAATCTGGAGTCACCCTGTGCACAACAGAAAGAAACGCAGCCCACTCTGCCCACTCCTCACCATGGTTCCTATGCCAAGTTCATTGCTGCCACCACCGTGTCACTCCATCTCCTGGAAGGCCCTCCTCTTTTTCTCTGCCCTCCCCCCCACTCCACCAAGCAGAAGGTCCTACACCAGGACCCCAGGGACTGGTCTCTCCGGACACCGTATCCAAAATATGCAAGGAGAAATCTCACCATCCTTGCTTCTCCAGAGCACGCTGGCCGTACTTCTAGCAAGATCGATTGGTTTGTCCTTTCAGCCGCCCAAGTTACTCTTGTTATTCTTCTCTAGCCCCCCAATTCACATACATCATTCTTCCAGAGGGACCCCTGCACCACTGCGCCACCAGGGCACCTTGCCTTCACCATGGGAACCTGGGAAACTTGGGAGTTGGACCAGGTGGTCTGTAGCTCCTTCCTGCCCCTGCCACCCTGCCATCCTGAGAAATCAGATAACCGGTTACACCGAGACCTATCGATTCAGGAGTGTCCCTGTGGAGCAGGGACCTTTGAAACCCCAAACCAAACTCCCTGCCATCAAGTCAGTGCTGACTCACAGTGCCCCCCTGCAGGTTTCCAAGACTGTGACTGTGTATGGGAGCAGAAAGCCCAGTCTGTCTCCTGGGACACGATCATGTGCAGGCAGCAGAGTCCTTAAACGGTTCCTCAAAGCTCCCTGTAGTCTTAGGAAAAGGATCAGGGCCCAGGCTTGCTACGTTGGTTTTCCTGTTTATCCCCAACCCCAGTTTGTGGGAGGTTGACTATCCCGATTGTCCCCATGGAGCCCTGGTGGCTCAGTGGATAAGCGCGCAGCTGCTAACCAGGGCGTCTGTGATTGAACCCACCAGCCTCACAGTGGGAGGAAGATGTGTGTGGCCATGTGTTCCCATAAAGAGAAGAGCTTAGGGACCCCTATGGGGAAGTTCCCCCTGCCTTACAAGGTCCCTGGGGGTTGGGTTGACTCCGTGGCATTGGGTAAAGTTGTAGTGACAGCCCAGGTTTACTCCCTGACTCACAGAGGGAGGAGATGGGGTGGCACATTGGGCCACTTTAGAGATAACTGGGGTCCCTGTTGGAGCAGTGGATTAAGCATTGGGCACCCAACGGAAAGGTTGATAGTTCCAACCCACCAGCCACTCAGCAGGAGAAAGATGAGGCTGTCTGCTTCCGCCATGTCTTAGCAGCCACGGAGACCCACCGGAGCAACTCGACGCTGTCCTCCTAGGGTCGCTGTGAGTCCGGATGGACTCAGTGGCAGCGGGTGTTGGTTGGGGGGCTGAGGGGGAGTGAGCAACAGGCTGTCTGGGTTATAACGATGCCCTGTGAGGCACCTAGAGTGTTTAAGTGACACGCCTAAGACAGCGGGACTAAGGAAGCCATCTATCAGGATGGAACGGACGGCTGTGGGTTTGGACTTGGGAAAGGAGAAGCAGGCCCTTCAAGTGATGACCAACCCCCGCCTGTCACCTCCCGGGAGTCTGTACAGACAGTTGTCTAAACTACGTCACCCGCCAAAGGCCGGGCCTCTGTGTCACGTGCTAGCACAGCGGTTTACAGACAAGGTTGGTGTGTCCAGGGAAGTGTGTGGCAGGGAAGTGCCGGGAAATGCCTTTTCCCTTTCCTCGGGCGGGACTCATTGGGTTTCTCAGTTCAGCGGGACAAGCAGGAGTGCTCTGCCCTTGGATTGCCAGGTGGCCTTTGTCTTCCTGGCCACCGCGTTTTCTCAGTGGACTTCACAGTGGACTCAGGTAATTAGTGGGTTCCCTCCCTCCACGTCAGCTTGGAAACAAGAGGGACGGCTGCTCGACTGCACTTCAAAGGCAGCAATTAACACAGATCATATTTCTGGAATGCACAAACCGGAATATGGCCGGCCTGTTCATCAGCCTAAAAGCAAACTCTTAATTCATCGCAGAATGAAGTGGCCGGGAGAGACTATATGGACCGGGGCCTTGGAAAAGATTAACCAGCCTACCTGCACCCAAGGGAGATGCAGTCTCTCTCTTCATGAGCATCCAGCTTAAAAACCACCAACCAACAAAATAAGACACCCCCCCCAAAACACACACACACACACACACACACACACACACACACACAGAAAGAGAGAGAGAGAGAGAGAGATGACTTAGCCTATTAATGCTTCAGCCCAGGGAGTGATTTTTTTTTCTTTTCTCGCCTGTTCTGGATCTCAGGTATCCCCTAAGCCTGGGCAGCTCTAAGGTGTGTGTAAAATAATGCCTAGAGGCAAACACCCGGGTGGCTTTCTCCCCGGCTCTCCAAAGAATCGTTCATTAATGGAGCAGTCTTTTGAAAATATGCTCTCTGGCACTTCTCAAACAGAGATACCCCGCCAATCACTGAAGTGACCACACAGACCGGACGGATGTGAGAAAACCCGAATTCAGGAAAATTCCAGCCCTGGCTTTTTTTGTGGGTAAAGCTGATGCCAGATTTTTCGATTCTGGTTGATCTTTAAATTTAGAAGGAAGTTCAAATAGAAGTGTATCTCCTAAGGCTAAATGCCTGGGCTAGAAAGCGAGTCATACTTTTACACTCTCTCTCTCTCTCTCTCTCTCTCTCCACCCCCCCCCCCCACAGGGCCCTGTGTACATCCTGGCTTCTAGGATATCCCCAACATATACACTGATATATAAATGTGAATCGTGTTTTTTACATACACCAGCTATTCTTTTGTTTGTTTGTGTTTAACTAGATATTTCTCTTTTTCCCCCCTAGCTTTAAAACAAAATTTCCCCCTTTTGCTTTTATTTTAAAATCATTTTATTGGGGGGCTTTTACAGCTCTTATAACATTCCATACATCATTTATATCAAGCATATTTGTACATATGTTGCCATCATTTCCAAAACATTTTCTACTTGAGCCCCCTTTCTATCAGCTCCTCTTCCCCTCCTCCCACCCTGTGAATCCTTGATCAATTATATATTGTTATTATTTTTTAATATCTTAAACTGTCCATTGTCTCCCTTCACCCACCCACCAGGTATTCTTCCAGGGACTGCAATTCAGCCCTTTGAGCTGCCCATGATCCTCTGAGCTGAGCACTTTTACCAGCCCATTCTTCCACTGAGAAGACTGAGGCATCAGGAAGTCATAAGGGTCCCTGGTCCCAATGCTGGCAAGTGACAGACCCATGGTCAACATCCCAGGCCATTTAACTTGAGCGCCCATCTTTTACTCTCTATGCGAATGCCCCCTTTTCAATAAATCTTTATTGGCCTGGAAGCACCTGTCCTGCATATGAAGATCTCCTTGGCTCCTGAGAGGAAGGGCCCAATTAAGAAGGGGTAGCTGGTCCATTTGGTATTGCTGAGTGCTTCAAGTCGATTTGGTCTCTTAGAACTGTCCCCTAGGGTTTCTTGGCATTTAACTTTGTGCCAGGAGTGGGCATGGTGGTGTAGGCATTACATGTTGGGTTGCTGACCACAGTCAGCAGTTTGAACCCACCAGCTGCTCCTTGGGAGGAAGCCAAGGATTTGTGCTCCCATAAAAATGGCCTGTCTCAGAAACCAACAAAGGCCGTTCAGCTCTGTCCATAGGACCACTGTGAGTGAGAATGAACTCATGCGATGGGTTTGGGGTTTGGGGTCTATACAGGATTTTGCACCAAGGACCGCTCTTCCAGGCATCAGCGTTTCTGAGATTCTTCTGTCTTACCCATTATGTTTCTCTAGCCTTCTCTACAGTCCATCCAGAAACCAGTTATTCAGATGAAAATGGATCTGGGAAGTTAAAGTCCGAAAGTTCCCCAGGAAACGTCCCGTTGACTACACAGCTGTTCAGTAGCTGGCCTCTCACCCTTAGGCTGGAGGCCTTCAGAATTGAAACTCTATTTTCCACTCTGATTCTTTGAGTCTCGGGAGCTGCCTGCTCTCTGGTTTGAGTCCTTTATTCTGCTCCTTGGCTATTGATAGACACGACAGCCAATTTGGGCCGAGTCCTCCACTTCTTTCCCAATAGGAATCTTGTTTTCGATTCAAGTTGTCAATCATGTCTTGAAAGCCTACTCTTTATTTCTACATCTGTTTATTTATATCTCTACTTGTTCTGCAGAAGTTTGGGTAAGTGAAAGGAACCTACCGTGGAAAGTGGAAAGTCGAGACGAGAGAAGATGAAAATTAGACTCGGGCAAGGCCTGCGTTTGGAAAATGACTTGGCTTCCAACTTCTTGTGATTAGGAGTCTTAGTCTCCACCACCTCACAGGGCCCCAGGTAATGGAGCAGAACTGCCCCACAGGGATTTTCAGGCTGGCACCTTTACAGGTAAGAGCCTGGGTGGCACTGTGGGCTACTCACCACAATCTACTATTATGTTTTAAAAAGAAGACAGTGAGGTTGTTGTTGTTGTTAGATGCTGTTGAGTCAGTTCTGCTCCCCGGGACCCTGTGTACAACCAAACAAGGCACTGCCTGGCCCTGGGCCGAGCTCACCATTGTTCTGTTTGAGCCCATTGTTGGAACCACTGTGCCACTCAGTCCAGCCTGTGGAGGCTCCTCCTCTTTTTGTACTGACTTTCTGCTTTGCCAACTTTGGTGTCCTTCTCCAGGGACTGGCCACCCCAAAGTCCATGAGATGAAGTCTCACCATCCTTCTGTCTAAGGAGCATTCTTATTCCAAGTCCAGAATGTTCTTGGCCAGCACCATCATCGCTTCATGTTAGGTCTTCCTTGCTCACTGTCCCACATCCACGTGCATATGAGGTGATGAGGCAGGTGTACGTTATTCTGAGTACATCTGATGGAACCTTCTGGGATAGTTGTTGCTCTGGCTGAAGGATGGTGATGAACTTGGTCAAGAACTTGGACTTTGGTTGACTGGACATGATGTTGAATTATGGTCCACTGCCCTGGGACCTCACTCAATCAATTGGAAATGTCATATGTTCCATCTGTGAAATAGGGATAGCATCCGCCGTGCAAGCGTTGAACGTGCTCAGTTGCTGCCCGAAAGGCTGAGCATTCATGTCCCCCAGGGCCACATAGGAAGAAGGGCCTGCCACTCTACTTCTGGAGGAGCAGCTGCTGAGAACCACGGGGAACACGATTCCGCAGGACGCCGGTGCGTCGGGTAGACTTGATGGTGGGCATGTTTTAAAGAGAGAAAGGCAGATGCGGTCGGAAAACACAGCAGCGTTGACTAAGTGTTGCCAAAGCCAGCTCTGCTCCTGTTGAGTCTGTTCCAGTCCGCAGAGCCCTTAGAGGCAGATCGAGCAGCTGTTGGGCGCCAAGCATGGAGATGCCAATGGGCACAGACTGCCACCCCTTTCTCCTAGAGCTGTGAATGGGTTCCATCTGATGACCTTGAGTGTTTAGCTGGATGCCTTAACCACTTTGCCACCAGGGTTCCTTTCCAATGCCCATAGAACCTCGAAACAATTTTATTATTATTTTTGTAACACAAGAAGCAGCAACTTATAGAGACGGTGCTGTGGCTCTTTGTGACCCCCGAAGAGAGCAGGACATTCTGGGGTCTCCAGAGGGCCAGGGAATTGTCCCGGCATTCCTCATTAGTGGGGTGTAGTGCACAGAGCTTCTTACTGGGGGAAGGCTTCCCATTATTTCCCCCCTCCCTAATTAGCATAGCTCTGTTCTGAACAAACTCACAGGCACCTGCTAATCGCAGAAGCGGTGGGAAAACATGCTGGGGGTGTAGTTTCACTTGAAAATAGCACACACCCACTCCCCCAGCAATCTGCAGGGTTAGGTTTCAGACATGAGGTCGTTATGTGAAATCAGTATTATGCAAGTATTGAAGACTGTGCCTTTTCTCGCTGCGTCCTGCCCTTGATACAACACAGGATGCACGTGGCATAGCAGGACACCCTTCCCCGCCCACCTTCCCCACCACCATGAAGCCTGCAAGGATTGGGGGTGAGGGTGATCCAGGGTTGCCAGCCACCTCTTGCCAGCCCTGGCTAAGGACCACATCTGCCCCTGCTTGTCACCTGGGTGTGAGAATCTCACTTGTTCTCCTGTTTCTCTCTACTTTCACAACTCTCCTACCACCCCACCCTCCCTGGCACCCTTGGGTCCCCTACCCACCTACATTCTGGGAGGACCCAATATAATTCATAACATGCCTCTACTTCAAGGTGCGGTCAACTTTATTGTGAAGAGACTGAGCTGCAGCCAATGGGAGCCCGGTTTCAGTGTGACATCGGGCTATCTGGGTTGGCTTAGGTTGGGGAGCACAGTGGGACCTCTGACCCCACCGTCAGCACCTTGAGAGACCATGGGAGAAGGTAGACCTCAGTGCAGAACACCTCCCAGGGTCTAGCAAAGCCAAAGAAGAACTTACATCGTTCAGAATAAGACGAGACCTGGCCTCAGGTCCAATCTCCACCCCTTACCAGCACAGTGACTCTGAGCAACTTGTTACCTTGTTCACACCTCCTCCCCACTCTTCCATAGAAGAGGAGTGAGACCTGCCTTGACAGGAGGTCCTGTGGGTTCGACGAGGCCATCTTCACCTGTCTGGTCAATGCATGTTCATCTTGTCACCTACCTCCTTTCCCTTCGTTGATTCTACTGGATAAATGAATATTGGTGAAAATATCTTCAAGCCACGTTTATATAGATCTGATCTTCTAAATTAAAAAAAAGTAGAGTAAAGATCTTTCTATTGGGAAGTTCTCAATTTCTTTGGGGCATTATTTATTGCAGAAGGGTGGGTGTTTTGTTTCCATGACATTACAGCAGCAGCCACAGTGGGCTCAAAGGTCACTGCAGTCGTGACCCTGGGGCAGAAAGGGGCAGTGTTTGGTTCAGTCCTCCACAGCCTCACCAGGAGTCCGAACGATTCAGTGCCCCACCAGCAACCACGCTGTGCTCGAACTGAACTGACGTGTGTATCTTCCCAGGTGGGGTGGCTACCCCAAATTGTCTTTTGTCGAGAGCATTAACTAAGAGAGAGATCGGAGGTAGTGGAGACATACACTTCCAGGGACTTCGCCTGCGTCTGTCAATGCACGGTTTCGATACAAGTGACTATAATGACCGTGGTTTATGATAACAGAAAGACACTATCGGTCAGCTATGCTCAGCTAGAAGCCGTGGAGTCATTTTCTAGGAAAGATTTTCAAAGGGCTGTAGATTTCTGTGGCATCCGTGGTCATTGAGGTTGTTGTGTAAGGTGTTGAAAGAGTCCTTCTTTTCCTCAATCGACGTGAACTTGGTAGATCCCCCTCTCCAGCTAGCTCGACACATCCTCCTCCTGAGACACAAAGTGGGAAGCTGGCATGTGCATTTGTCGTCTTGATGTTGGAGGAAACGATTTCCTGTTCGCTCCTTAAGTCTTGGCCATCTGTAATGGATGCGTACTTGGGAATCGTGACATGGACAAAGCATGAATAAGGGTGTATATTATAAAGTTTGGTTTTTCTCTACCATATAAATCATTTAAAAATGATTTATAACAGTTCATGGCAGTTGCAATAAAGAGCAGACCAATTCTCAATCTCTCTTTCACCCCCCACCTCCTCTCATCTCCTCTCTTCCTCTTCCTTATGCCACCAAGGGAGGGCAGCTGCACCTTCTAAACTCCCTACAGGATGACCTAGTGTTTATTGACCCTCGGGATATTCCCAGGATGCCCTGCTGGTGTGGTACAGTGATTAAGTGCTCAGCCGCTGACTAAAAGGTCGGCAGTTCAATCCCACTAGCCTCTTCACAGAAGGCAAGGCCCTGGCAGTCTGCCTCAGTCACGAGGAGAGCCTTGGGACCCCACGGGGCAGTTCTGCTCTGCCCTGCGGGGCCCTTGTGAGCCCGCTGGCACTCGGTGACAGCCAGAAACAATGCGTTTTCCACCCCTTAAATCTTAGGGATAGCTCCTTTTGAATCGATAAGAAGGTCTCTGTGGGGTGCCCACCCTCCTCAGAAAATTGTAGTGGTTGTATGAGACATATGAGTCATTCTGGATTTGTGTCTAAGAAGCATAGGCCAAAATCTGCATTTTGGGTCTGATATCCAAAGACTCCACTCATTCCTCTCTTTATATATCTATATATATCTATATAGATATACATATAGATATATATACACACATACACACACATATATATAGTAAATTAGATAGGAGTTTACATATCCGATCATCTTTTCTGCATTCACAACTTTGACCATTTCTCAGCCCTTTCCTTAGCCTGCCTGTCTGATGGCTCCGTTCCCAGCTCGCCCCTCCCAGGTGTCCTCTTCCCCCCTTTTGCGAGCATTGGTGGAGGGTGCTGTGAGACTCATCACTGTGGGATGGGCCAGGGACTCGGTGCTGGATGGGGCGGCACATCGCTGCTCTTTGGACTTGACTGATGAGCAGGAGGGATGGATACTCCTGAAACGGACACAGAACGAAATCCATTAGTTCTGCACTCATTGTTGGCTGCAGCCCTGGCTCACAGCAACCTCACACTCCACAGAACGCAGTGCTCTCCCGCCTGCCTTCCATCCTGCTGGTCTCCTGGTCGTTTCTACATAAAAACAGTATTGTGCTCCATAGGGTTTTCCCTGGCTGATTTTTGGAACGAGGTCTCCAGACCTTTCCTCCACGTTCATCTTCATCTGGAGGCTTCACAGAAAAAGGTTCCACCTCCCAGCAGCATGGCAGCCTCCACCGAGAAACGGGGTGGGGCAGGGCTGTGTGTGAGGGGCGTTGGCCTGGAATGACACCCAGGTGTCCCACGTGGAAGGCAGTTATTGTGCCACTGAACCGCTGACGTCCTACTCTGTGATAAATAGGATGGTGAGGTCCGATCGGCTAATTGGGGCAGATGGGACCAGCACTCGGAGCTAATGATGGCTGAATGCAAATGAGGAGAGACAGGAGCTGAAGATGATCCTGTCTGTAAACTCAGAGCCCCTGCTTCCTCTTCCGCCCATTGGAATCTGCACGGTCTCACCAGCAATTACGAGGAGCGCGCCACCTCCATGCACTCCTGAGCCGTAGGAGGCCACCTATCCATCAGGCCCCAGCTAATCTTTGTGAAAGCCTGAGAAGGGAGGACCAGTGTTTCCCGGGCTGCAGGTAGTGTTTCCCTAATTAGATTTAAGCGGTGGCCACGGGGAGCAGCCCCATCTGTGACTACTACTCAGCGGCTCCAAACACTAATAAGAATAAATGTGTTCCTACAGGGATACTGGGGGGGGGGATAAAAGAAGAAATGAAAATTAATTAATTCTGGCCACACAGTTGTTGTCATGACCTTCATTCTGATTCTTGATGTGATGACAAGCATATTGGCCGCCTGTACAGCCGTGATACTAATTAGAATGGAGACCTAGCATGTATGATCAACTTCCTCTTTGAGTTCGTCAGGGTTGATTGGATTTGCCTCCACACGCTGAGTCTGGTGGCAGTGGTGGTGGTGGTGGTAGGAGTGTGGATTGGACCAGGACATGGAGAATGGCCGCTCTGTAGCTCTCAATTCTATTACTTTGGTAAGAATTAAACTTCCATTTAGTCGCTGGTGCTGTAGAATTCTGCTGAGACCATCTGTGGAGGAGGATCCATTCTTGTTGTTCTTAAGTTGTAGTACTACTCTACACAACTAGACTCCATAGATGCGCTTGGCAACATGGACCTGGTCTATGCTCTGTGCAAGAGGAATAGAACCCATGGGCCATGACTGTGCTGCATTGCTGTGTGGGTCTCTGAAGACTCCCCAGATATGCTTCTCTCTTTGTGGACTAGCAGCAAATGGTTTGTTAACCAGCATTGATGATTGTCTAATTTGAGCTTCTGCCTCCTGGAGATGACAAGGTGACAAAAGCAAAGCTGTTGCTGAGAGACATTTATGCTCCCTGACCTGGTGGGATGAATCATCATGGCGCTCCTCCTATTTCTTCTCATGTGGAAATTCTAATGTTCAAGCTCAGGGTGGCACCTGACTTTCAGGGGCAGTACCACCTGCACATCCCCCCACAATCCAGCAGATGTGCACCCGTCAAGGGGGGTGGCCTGTAAACTTCCTGAGACTGGCTTGTAGGTGGTGCTTTAACCAGAGTCTTCGTATGTTTAAGAACCAAAGCAAACAATCCTTTGATAACACTTCCTTAGAGGCAGGTGGCCAGGACGGCAGGCCTACACGTTGAGGTCGGAAAGCAGTAAGCAACAGAGCATGGAGTTATGCCGCCCTAGAACTTTTAGAACAGTTACACTACTGAATCTGTTTGGGCACTGCACCAAACTGAAACTGAAAAAGAGAATGTTCTTGTTTATCAAGAGCATAAATCTTAAATAAACAATATAAGCAATGCAAACTGGCTATTGTGCCATATCGGGATTGTGTGCTAAACATAAAATTATATAAGCGCATTTTCAGAAAGATTGTACACGTGCATTTCAATATAAATGGCTGCCTTTCATCTTTTGGATTAAATGTATCAAGATATAACCTGTGCAGTAGATGGCATCCTTTTAAAGTGAAATACTCGTTGCTTTTTATTTTTTCATAGCTATATGAGCCAGTTACCATTCCCTTGCCCCCATGTGTGTCAGCATGGACATGCCTGCCTTGGGGTTTCAAAGACTGATTGTTTTGGAAGAAGCCTGTCTTTCAGAGCACCACTGATGGGACTTGAACCTTCTACTTTTAGTTACCATCTAAGTGTGCTAACCATTTGCACCACCCAGTGACTCTTTCACAGCTATACACACCCATGAAATCATTGCCATGAACAAGACACAGAGCATGATTCTTGCTCTCAAAAGTCTCCTCACACCACATTGTAGCCCATCTGTGTTAGTCCAGGTAGACTAAAGAAACAAATCCAGAGACACTCATAGGTGTATAAGAAAGAGTTTTATATCAGAGGGCAATTGTATATGGAGCAAATACCCCGGCCCAATCCAGATCAAGTCTATAAGTCAAATATTAGCCCATATGTCCAATTCTAGCCCATAAATTCCTCTTTGGACTCACGCAGCACATGCAATGACGCCGAATGCAGGAAGGTCACAGGCTGGTGGGTGGAAAATCCTGAAGGTCCAATAGCTGTGGATTCATCTCTGGACTCTGGCTGCCATCAGTGTCGCTCCACGTGGCTTGTAAACAGGAATGTCAAGCAGAGAGAAAGAGTGGCCCACCTTCAGGGAGGAAGAAGGGAAGTCCCAGAATCCTCATAGGAAGGCTATGCCCACAAGGAGGGCTCACCAGACTGTGACCTCATTGATGGGCTGGGCTCCACCCCTTCATTCTTATTTATCAAGTTGACATGAAATTGTGTGACCACCCCTTGTCACCTTGACACCTTTGCACAACTCTTTAGCCATATATAATTCTTAAACCAAGGACAACAGCAAAATCATATTTGTGCCTAACAGAATAAAACTACATACAATTCGATAAGTGTTAGCCTCATTTAAACATAATGTTCTGTAAGTGAACAAATCAACAATATTCTCTGCCTAACAGTTGTAGTTAAGTGAACACCTACATCCTAATCCTATGAGCATATTCCCCCACCTAAGAAAGTTTGTAAGCCAGCCACTTCATGCCATTATCCTCTCCATTTGGGGGTGTCTACTTACATCCACCCAGTGCTCTGAGGAGACAATCATGTTCTTTGATGTAAAGGACCTTTGTTCCAGTTGGAGCCTTGTGAATCCGCATCCATAAGCAAAGTCAAATCAAGACAGGCTGTCCACAAAAGCAGCAGCAATATGCAATAATGCAAAGGTTAAAAAATCTTCTCTTCGTTTGGTCAGGTTCTGGTCAACTCAGTGTGGGTCACCTCACTTAGTCTCATCAGGGTGCCCATTGGCCATCTCAACTTTGACCCTGCGCCCCATGATGAATTCTCAACAACCTTAGCCTTCTTTTGCTAGGTCGTGAACTTTGGACCAGTCAACCTGCTCTTGTCTTCTCCTCTAGTCCCTGTGAACCAGGTCCCCAGGTGTCAGTGGCCAGACTCAATCCATCTCTTTATTGCAGCATTTCTCTCACTTTCACCCAACAAGTGGATCCAGGTGGTCATTGCACGCTGCCACAGACTCCTTTTAATGTTCAGTCCTAGGGAGGAGAGTTCCTACGTGGCTCCAAAGTTTTCCACCTTCAGACGCAAACCACTAGTTCAAAATTCAAAAAGCCAAAGGTTTCCTTTTTTTCCCCCTCCAGTCTCAACAGCCTCTTCAAATGCAAATGTCCTGAGTCTTCCAAAGCACTGGGTGGGACTTATCTTTTCAGAGCCTTAGTTGCCAGTGTGCCCTAACCCATTTAAAGATTCGAATTGATGGCTGAAGACAGTGAGCTTACAAGCTCTCTATGCTTCCTAATAATCATTTTTATCAATCATTATAGCATTGACAATAGGCAGAAGAAATCAGTATAAACCTAGAGAGCTAGATCCTAAATTTAATCTTAAAACATTCAAATTCTATCCTTATCTGAACTTATCTTAGTCCTTATCTAAATTATTCCATTGATATGAAGTATGGCCCCAGGCCTCTGACTCTTCAAGCCAGCGTGCAGCCTTCTCTCGTCCATTTTTACCTCTGTCAGCCATTTTCACTAAGCAACATAGTCTCTGAGAAAAAGGTCAAGGGGTGAACTCATCCCCCTGAGCTCAAAATATACATTAATCACATTCATTTTAGCCATTTCAAACATGAATAACCAAAGACAGCAACCAAAGAAAACGATCAAAACTTTAACTTACCATATTCTTCCCAGAAAACAACCCAGTAAACTGCAAGGCCATATCCAACCTCTGGATAGCCAAAGAAGAAAGACTTCCACGAGGCAAAGGTCAAACTAGCATCCACTCTCCATCTTTGTGTTTTGTTTCTCTAGTACCCCACTCCTGGTACCATAATGTATTAGTCCAGGTTGACTAGAGAAACAAATCCAGAGATATTCATATATATATGAGAGAACTTTACATCAAGAAGTAATAATTATGCATCAATAAAACACATCCCAGTCCAGATCAAGTCCATATGTCCAATATTAGCTCACATGCAATGATGCTGAATGCAGGAAGATCTCAGCTGGTGGGTCAAAAATCCCGTGGGTCCAATGGCATTGTATGCATCTCCAGGTCTCTTGCTTCCATCAGCATGGTTCCATGTGGCTTGTCAACAGGAATGTCAAGCAGAGAGTGTGTACCACCTTCAGGCAGGAAGAGAAGTCCCAGAATCCTCATAGGAAGGCCATGACCACAAGGAGGGCTCACCAAGCTGTGCCCTGATTGACAGGCTAGACTTTGCCCCTTCATTCTTACTCATCAAGTTGACTTGAAATTGTGTGAGTCCCACACCATCCCTCTCTCAGCCCTGGGCCCAGGCAATCACTGGCCTTTGTCTTGTCGTTGTGGATTAGGTTGTGTTTTCTAGAATTAGACAAATGGTTACACAATGGACAGTGGTTCTTTGACCCTTGTTCATACATCGTGTGGTTCAGCCACTCCTTCTATACTGCTTTAAGAGTATTTATTCCAGAGAGATACCATTTTCTTTCTATCTGTTTACCTGTTGGAGTGTCCTAGGATTACTGTGAATGAAATCCCCCTGAACTGTTGTGGACCAGTCTCCCGCCGACACTTGCTGGTATCTTGCTTGGGAAAACGCTAGGAGTGAACTCTCAGGCTCCTATAGTAGCGGTTGACTTACCTGCTCAAGAAATGAGGTTGGGACCGTTTCGCTAAATCCTGCTGCTGAGGAATGCCTGCACACTTACTCTTTAGGTTGTTCAATTTTTCTACATAAATGGAGGCACCAAGTAGAAGCTGGGGGAACTTTAAAAAATGCATGCTGACAATTCATTGTTGCTAATTACCACTGAGGTGTCCATGGCTCATGACAAGCCTGTGTCCAACAGAATGAAACTTTACCCTGGCCTGCACCATCCTTTGTCAGTGACATGTTGACCCGATTGCCACAGTCTGTGGAGATTCTGAATTCCTTGTAATCCAGGGAGCGTAGCTTTCAGCTCCCAGTGGGACAATGCTCTGCTGTCACCCAGCGGGTTTTCATTGGCTCGTTTTCAGAAGTAGATCACTAAGTCCTTTTATCCTGGTTTGCCTTAGACTGGAAGCTCTCCTAAAATCTGCCCATCATGAGTGACCCTGCCGGTATTTGACATACCAGTGGGATGATTTGTGTACAGCCTCCAAATATGCCTCCAACCACTGCAGAGCAATACAGCGACAGCCAAGTGTGGATGCTGAAGAGCTGCCTTTATGAGATACCCTGAGAACAGGGAAGGCTGAGTTGCCATTGGAGTCGGTCCAATCAGACAGAGACCGTACCAGGTCAAGGTCCTGGATGTGCACTCCCCCAACTCCTCGCTGCGTGGTGGGGCCCTGGGGCTCAGACTCTCTCAGGCACCACCCCCTTGTTTGCATCGTGGGACAAGAGTAGGAGGGTGGCTTTTGAGAAGATGGCTGTAAGCACTGGGTGAGAAATCCCATGCAGTGGTGTCAGCACAGGGCCTGGGCTTAGCAAGTCTTTCGGTGGGAAGTTGTCCTCTCTTGGCTCTCCTTAGGGAAATGGTTGCATCCACTGGAACCCGGGTTGCATTGGAGACCAAACACACAAAGCTGAATTCAGTATGCTTTGTCCCTGATTGTGCATAGCTGCTCCCTCAGCTTTGGTGAAGGGGGCATACCATCTCTGTGATTACAACACATTGCAACCCTATCGGACAGAAAGGGCTCCTCCTAAGGGTTTTTAAGGTTGTAAACTGATAACCTCATCGTTTGTCCATGGAGTGACTGGTGACTTTGAACAGCTGATATTCTAGGGAAAAGTCGAATGCTTAGCCCACTATGCTACCAGGGTTGGCTTTTCCACCCTACGTATTCAATCTGTATGCTGAGCAAAGAATCCAAGAAGCTGTATTATACGAAGAACACGGCATCCGGGTTGGAGGAAGACACATGCATAATCCTCTCCATTCTTGCTGGTGAAAAGCTCGTGGGACTTGAAGCTCTTACTAATGCAGATGAACAACCTTCAGAAGAACAAATCCGTGTAAAGAAAAAAGCAACTCTCACCACTGGGCCAATAGACAGCCTCATGATCAGTGGAGAAAAGTGTGAAGTGTCCAGGGATTTCATTTCACTTGGATCCACCGTCCATGCTCACGGAAGCAGCAGTCAAGAAACCAAGTGATGCAGTGCGCTGAGCGAGTCTGTTCAACTCGACATCTTTAAAGTGTCAGGGGGTCAAGATGTCACTTGGAGGGCTGGCTTGACCCCAGCCATGGGCACTTGCAGTCACCTCCTTGGCACGAGACTCCTGGGCAGGGAATGAGGGCGACTGAAGAAGAATGAGGGCGTTCAGACTGTGGTGTTGGCAGAGAACATGAAAAATACCACGGGCTGCCAGAAGAACGAACAAATTCATCTTGAAACCAGTCCTTATGCTCCTTAGAATTAAAGATACTTCTGAATGCTCTTTAGAATTAAAGATCGCGAGACCTACTTTGGACACATTTTAAAAAAATCATTTTGTTGGGGGCTCATAAAACTCTTATCACAATCTATAATACATCAGTTGTACAAAGTACATTTGTATATTTGTTACCCTCATCATTCTCAAAACATTTGCTTTCCACATCAGCGCCTGGCATCAGGTCCTCATTTTCCCCCCTCCCTCCCTCCCCGCTCCCCGCTCACTTAAGAACCCTTGATAATTTATAAATTATTATTTTGTCATATCTTATACTGCCCGACGTATCCCTTCACCCAATTTTCTGTTGTCCATTCCCCCAGGGAGGAGGTTATATGTAGATCACTGGAATCGGTTCCTCTCTCTACCCCACCCTCCCTCCACCCTCCCAGTATGGCCACTCTCAGGACATCCTGAATTCCCTTTGTTTCCAGTTCCTATCTGTACCAGTGTACATCCTCTGGTCTAGCCAGATTTGTAAGGTAGAATTGGGATCATGATAGTGAGTGGGGAGGAAGCATTTAGGAACTAGAGGAAAGTTATATGTTTCATCATTGCTACACTGCACCCTGAATGGCTCGTCTCCTCCCTGTGACCCTTCCGTAAGGGGATTGGACACATTCTTATGAGGGGCAGGTCCCTGGAGAAGGACATCATGTTTGGTAAGCAGTCAGTGAAAAAGAGGAAGGCATTCAATGAGATGGCTGGACATAGTGGCTGCAGCAATTGGGTCATGCATAGTAATGATTGTGTGCATGGCCCAGGAGTGGACCGTGTTGCCTTCCATTGTACCCAGGGCCGCTGTGAGTTGGAACCGGCTCATTGGCACCAAGCAACCCACTGTAGTGTAGTATAGTTGTAGTGTAGTGTGGCATAGCATAGCTCAGTGTAGTGTAGCCTGAAACAGCAACAACAGAAGAACAAACCTACTGCTACTGGAGTGTATTTTGACTCACGGTGACCCGATAGGACAGGATAGGACTGCCCCTTCTTAGGCGACAAACCTTTTCAGAGGTGGACTGACTGCCACCTCTTTCTCACAAGGAGAAGTGGGTGGATTTGAACAGCTGACCTTTTGATTGGCAGCCAAGCACGATAACTTCCAGGTCTCATAGCCTCATATGGAACAGGCCAATGTCAGACACATTGTGCGCTCTGTCCCAGAGTTCTACGGCAAAACAAATGTCATGCAAGAAAAGTGAGTCGCCCGAGTGTTTTTGGCTTCCCAGCGCACAGAGAAGTTATGTTCTCATCATACTGTCATCTGACCAATGTTCAGCCGCATCATGTATTATGTCTGTCCAAGTTTGCAGCACTGTGAGAATTATCAGCGTGTGACTCAGGCACAAAGCGAGCACGTGCCTGTTGGAAGAACAGGCACCAGGAGACGTGCTGTACACAGGGTCACCCCCGCCCTTCGCTTGGTGGACGTTGCAGGACAGTGGAGTGCTAAAAAGAGGCATGCCTGCATATTCTAGCACCTCAGCGGTGTTTACGTACTTGGCTAGGAAACAATATCGATAGTGTGTGCACGTAGCATAATGTTGATACAAAGAGATACTATCTATATCATAAGGGAGGAGCGTTGGTGGTATCGAGGTTGCTAACTTCAAGGTCAGCCGTTCGAAACCACCAGCCACTCTGAGGGAGAAAGATGGGTCACCGTGAGTTCTACCCTTTCCTGTCCCGTGGCTGTGAGTCAGCACTGACTCGATGGCAGAGTTTGGTTTGGTTTTTGGTGATAGAAGGATGGGTTATGGTTGTGATATAAACCAAGTCAGTTCCCACTCGTTGCAACCCTGTGTGCATCAGCGTGCAACACTGCCTGGCCCTTGGCCATCCTCGCCACCAGGGCCACAGCGGAGCCCGTTATTGCAGCCGCTGTGGCAGTCGCTCTCATGGAGGCGCTTCCTCCCGCTTTCCGACCTTTCCCAAACGCGCGTCCTTCTCCAGGCACGGGTCTGCCCTGAAAGCACAGCTGCCATTTGTGGGCTGAAGCAAGGATCGGCTGAAATCCACACTCGCTGCTGGGGAGTCGGTTCGGATACACAGCGACCCTATTGGATAGTAGGGCGCGTAATAACTTATCCAACAGCGGTGGGACCGTGCCGGCGACGTGTCGAGGACAGATCCGAGAACTCAGATGCAGGGTTCTCATTTTCTGGAAGCATCCCTGCATCACATCTGTGTCTGTTTCCATCCCTAAGCCCTCCTCCTGTCTCTGCCGCATGGAAGTCTCCGCGAGGCTCTATTTTTGGAACTGTGAGCAGGCGGGAGTCGATTTCTGGCGCGTGACTGCGGCTGCAATCGGGAGCTGCATGGCCAATCTCGTTTGCTTCTCTGGGTGACAGCAAGAGAGAATCGGCCCCAGGATCTACCGCACACGTTGCAGTTAATGACCCTCGTTGTTCCTCGAGGCCTGGCGCCCGTTCTCACCCTATCAGACAGGTCTAATCTGGGGTATGTAAATGGAGAGAAAGATGCGAAGGATCTCATCACTGTTAGCGCCAGCTTAGTGCAAACTGATCACGTCTCGGATGAACGCCTAGACACGAAAGCCTGGCGGGAGGCTTCGGTGGACTAAGTATTAGGATTTCAACTCTTCTTACAGATGATGCGTATAAAACCAACCTCATTGGTTTAGAGGCCCAAAACTCATAGCCCTCGCGGGTTTTTAAAAATAATGTCGCTGTCTCAGAAAACACAGAGAATCCCTTCTGTGTTTACAAGCTTCTGGTGTGCTCTAAGGAAAATAGACAATGGCATACTGGGCTGGAGAGGGGTCTTGAAGACTCAAGTCCTTGGATGAAGAAATCAACTACTTTACTCTGTGCAAGCTCCTATACTCCAGGCTTTAAGACAAACAGCCAAACTATAGGTGGGTGCTAAGGTGGTTGGGGGTGGCAGGGTAGAGGGAGTAGTGGATCAGTGCCTTCCAGGCAAGAGACCCTTGTTTGGGTCCCCGACAGTGTACCTTATGCCTAGCCAACGCCCGTCTATCAGGGGAAGCTTGCTATTTGCTATAAAACGACAGAAAGCATACTAGGAAGAAAGGCCTGGTGATCAACTGCCTAAAATCAATCCTTGAAAGCCCTGTGGCTCACGTGATCATGAGGATGCCGCGGAACGGGGGTGCTTTGTTGCCTGGCACATGGGGTCACCGTGAGTCAGTGAGCTGAATAGATGGCAGCTGACCACAGCAGCCGAAGCCTGCTCACCAGACAGTGAGGTTGTGTGATGCTGTCCAGAAACGTTCCCTTGCTCTGACTCTGGCAGCTGCGTGAGGCCAGGCAAGTGACAGAACCTGCCTGGGTCTCTGTTTCCTTCCCGAAATCCCCAGGGATTGCTGTGTGGGATGGACTCAACCAACCAACCTCCCTACTACCAAGGCAATTCCAACTCATAACAGTGCTACGGACAGGGTAACCGTCCTCTCTGAGCTTCCAAGACTGAAAATCTTTACAGAGATAGAAGGCCCCATTGTTCTCCCCAGGAGCGCCTAGTGGTTTCAAACTGCTGACCTTGTGGTTAGCAGTCCATTGTGTATCCACTATGCCGCCGGCGCTCCTGTGTGGGACTGAGACATCACAAAAAGAAAAGTCCTGCTTAAATTGGAGCACTAGCCTGTAAAAGCTTAGATCCACTGGGATTGTGCTTCACTGCTCAAAAAAGGAAAAAACAAACCCCCAAAACCAAGCCACTGCCATTGAGTCAATGCCAACTCATAGTGGCCCCACAGGACAGGATAGAGCCACCACTCTGAGTTCCCGAGACTGACTGTTTCTAGGAATAGAAGCCCCGTCTTTCTAGCAGGGCAGCCTCAGGTGGGCTGTTCTTGAGAGAATCTCAAGAATGTGTGTGACGCATGGAACCCTAAGAAGGAAAGACTTGACTTGGCTGGCATCAAGAATATCCTATAGGAAGGAGGTAAAAGGACATTAAAAAGACGGGAAAGAAAGAACAAGATGAAAGTGGACACCAGAAACATTCTGAAACTTGCTCTTTAACACTGAGTAGCTAACGCACATGGAAGAAGTGATGAGGAACAAGAGTTGAATAGAAAATTTCAGAAGACACAGCTTGAGAAGACAAAATAAAGACTTGTCATGAAATGTGCAAAGTTAGCCAAAAAGGAACACACTCAGCATATCTCAAGCTGAAAGAACTGAAGAAAAAATGTCAAGTCTCCACTCGCAATATGGAAGCACTCTATTAAAAGTATTAAAAGATGCAGGGAGCATCCAAAGAAAATGGAAGGGATAAGCAGAGTCACTGTGTCCAAAAATAATGAAGCAATGTCAAGAGTCCGCCTATGATCAAGAACCAATGGTGCTGAAGAACCAAGTCCAAGCTTCACAGAGGCATTCACGAAAAAACTAGGCTCCAGGAATTGACAGAATATCAATCAAAATGTTTCAATAGTTGATGCAGTACTGGAAGCACTCCTCTGTCAATTCCAAGAAATTTTGAAGACACCTGCATGGGCAACCAATTGGAAGAGATTTGTATTGGTGCCCGTTCCAAAGAAATGCCACAAAGCAAACTAGGGAGGTTATCGAACAACGTCACTAATATCACACGCAAGTCAAAGTTTGCTGATTATTCAATAGCAGTGGCAGCAGTACATCAACAGGGAGCACAACAGAGGCTGCGGCTTAAGGGCTACCACGGTTGATATCAGCTGGATCTCGGCTGATAGCAAAGAATCTCAGGACAAAAATGTTTACTTGTGTTTTATTGACTACGCAAAACACTTGACTCTGTGGATCGTGACAAACTATGAAACATTTAGCAAATGGGATTTCCCTAACACGTCATTTTGCTCAGGGGAACCTGTACATGGAGTAAGGGGCAGAGTCATGAGCAGAATTGGGGAACGCTGCACAGCCTTAACTCAGGAAATGTGTGTGTGTGTCGGGGTTGTATCCCTTTGTGGTATTTGTTCAGTCTGCATGTTGAGCAAACAGCACAGAAACTGGACTAAACGAGAAGGACACGGCATCAGGATGGGCGGAAGATAGAAGGCACAACCTTGCGTGTTGAATGCAAGGAGGACGTGAAGCACTCGCTGATGAAGATCAGGGACTGCAGCCTTCCGTGTGGATTGCAACACAGTGTGAAAAAAACCAAAATCCTCACAATATGCACCAATGGACAAGATCAAGATACACTGAGAGAAAATTTGAAGTGACCTAGGATTTCATCATAGCTTGACGGAAGCAGCCGTCAAACTCTCAAACAACGTACCGCTTTAGGTAGATCCACTGCACAAAGCTTCTTGAACATTCTGAAGAGCCAAGACGTTGCTTTGAGGGCTATGAGGTCTGGCCCAACCAACTCATGAGATTTTCCATAGCCTCATGTGCATGTGAAAGTTGGCCAACGGGTCAGGAAGACCAAAGAACCGATACATTTATATCATGGTGTTTACAAAGACGATGGAAAGTACTTTGACCTGTCAGAGAGCAAACAAATCCATCTTAGAGGCACAACTGGAACGTTCCTTGGAAGGGGGATGATGAGACTCTTGTCTCACATCCTTTGGACAGGCAATCAGGAGGGGTCAGACCATAGAAAGCACTAGTACGCTTGGTCAAGCAGAAGGCCCACACAATCGAGGAAGAACATCGAGGAGATGTGTTGACACGGTGGCTGGGTCAACAAGCTCAACCATAACAACAATTGTGAGGACAGGCCAATACCAGCAGTGTTTTATTCAACAGTGTGCAGGGTTTCTATGAGTGGGACCCAACCACCACCACCTTCAAGGAAACATGGCCAGGCCCAACTTCTGTGATACCGTTGGATGGGTTTTCACCACCAACCAGCAGGCTAAAAAGACTGGTGTGATCTTCTGTATCTTTCCTGGGATGTAACACCCAATGCTACTTCATCTGCTGCTTTTGAAAACCAAACTGCTTGCTCCTCTTTGCAGAGGAATAAAGATTGACAAGGAAACCGTGAGACGCTCTTTGAACTGGGTGCGGTCCCCTCCCTAGAACGAGACCAGCATCTGACTCCTTTTCAAGCCGACGCCTAAGGCCACTCCTTGGTAGAAATTGGACTTTGCAAATATCTCGGTGATGGAGTGATGAGCGGATGATTGGTCTCACCTGGTGATTTCTGCAAAAGAATAGATCTTCAAAGAACGGCCCAACATTGTCTTTTCAGAAGTGCCCAGGACCAGATGACACAAGTGTAATGACCAGTTGACACATTGCTCTCTGAAAAGCCTTCTGCCATGTGATTGAGGACTGGGCATCAGGAAGTCTCCTGTGAGCCCTGCCCAGGAATGAACCTTCAGCAGTGCCTGCTGTAAAGGTTTGCGTTCACGGTCATCACCATGTCTCCATCCCCTGGTTGGTTAGGGGTTGTGGTGGCTTCACACAACAATGGGACCCTCTCTGCAAACACTGAGCAAACATGACCAAAAGGACGAGAGTGGCAGGATCCTCCTATGTCTCGTTTGCTGCGTGGTGACGGAGCGCATCCACAGGGAGGAGTGTTTTCAAGAAAAAGAGAGCCTCAGAGAAGCGCTCTGCATACAGTAGCACGCTGGCCTCCACTGGGCTGAAGAGAATGGCTGGGCCGAGGCTGCTCTTACAAACATGCTCAAACATCCCAATGTGGCCCAGTCACATTGCTCTTTAGCAGTGGGGACCTCACTGTCGTGTCACAGGACATCTTCCAAAGTGCCTCCTCTGTGTTCCTGGCCTGAGCCATCATGCTGATCTCAAACCCTTTGTTCTCTTAGGAACATGTAATCAGTCATCCTGTTTACTCACCATGAGATGGGACTGAGACGGTAAAGGTGTCATGGGATGGAAGGGTTCCCATTGTACAAAGACAAAGAGACCATTGGACTAGGCGGGGGCTTCTTTTTCAGCCATGGTGGGAACTCGTGCTGTTTGGAGTTCTTAGCTCTGGGGTTGGCTCCGTGTGAAATAGCTCGTCATTAGGTGGCAGTGCTGCGTGGCCAGTCTTCCACTAGTCCCACTCGATTTACTGTGAATGTCAATGAATGTGAAGTGGGACATGTGGACCCATCTCTGAGTCAGCCTCTGGTGTTTTGGTGGCATAATGTGTGTAGTAGTTACATAATCTGGTGTCAACTTGAGACTATTAAGAGTGAAGGGGTGGAGTCTAGCCTATCAATCAGGTTGCAGCTTGATGGCCTCATTTGGAGGCACTAAGGAGATAAATAGCTCACCGGAGGCCAGACACTCTCTGCTGCACATTTTTCTTGACAAGGCACATGAAGGTACGCTGATGGATCCAGAGCTCTGGAGCTGGAGGAGCTTCATGGAGACCCATGCCAGCCCTGAGATGCTTCCACTGCCACTGGATCCACAAGACTTTCCACCCACTAGCCTTTGATCTTCCTGCATTCGGCTTCATTGCATGGCTGCGTGAGTCTAAAGAAGAATTTATAGACTGGTATTGGACTTATGGGCTACTATCGGACTTATGGACTTGATCTGGACTGGGCTGGGATGTTTTCTTCATATACAATTACTCTTTGATATAACGTTCTCTGTTACATACATATGGTGTCTCTGGATTTGTTTTTCTAGTCCACCCAGACTCACACAGTGGGTAAAGTGTTGGGCTGCAGGCACTCTGTAGAGGAGGTGGGGCTTTCTACTCCTGTAAAGAGTGACCGTCTCAGAAACTCTTGGGAGCAGTTGTCTCCTGTCCTGAGGGGCAGCTGTGAGTCAGAATCCATGCGATGGCAGGGAGCTGAGCTTGAGCCATAACCAGGGGAGACGTACTGTGTGTAAGAAAGCCACCCGGCAACCATCCATGTAATAGCCTTCCTTCCACAAAACAGCCTTTGAATGGGACCAAACTAGAAATCAAAGCCAGCAAACAAACTATGCAAAGGGGGAGCAGTTGCATTGACAACCGTGCAGCAACCTCATATGCTCCGAAGGGTCTTCACAGCCGGGACCTTTCAGAAACAGATTGCCAGGCCTTTCTTTTGAGGCACCTCAAGGTGGACTCAGGCTATCCTTTCGGGCGGTAGCCAAAGGCTTAATCATTTGCACCACTCAGGGATCCTGGCCTCCCCTAATTCTTTTATTTTTTAATCATTTTATTAGGGACTCCTATTTTTACATATGTTGCCATCATCATTTCCTAAACGTTTACTTTCTATTTGAGCCCATGGTATCAGCTCCTTTTTTCCCCCTCTCCCTGCCCCCTTCACACCCTCATGACCCCTTGATAAATTATAATTTATTATTTTTGTCATATCTTACACCAACTGCTATCTCCCTTCACCCACCTTTGCAATGAATCCACATAATCCACCACTGCCACAGGAGAATTAACAACACTTGGTTAACTTCAAGGCTTTAAGATCCCAGATGTTATATCTTTTGATAGCTGGGCATGATCAGCTTTCTTCACGTTTGCTTATGCACCTGCTATGTCTTCAGCGATTGTGTGAGGAAGGTGAGCATCACCGAATGCCAGGCTGTTAGAACAAAGTGTTCTTGAGTTAAGGGAGGGCTTAAACAGAGGCCCAAAGTCCGCCCACTTCCTTAATGCATTGTCTTATGTACATAGGCCCCTCCTCTAATTCTTGACAGATGTCTGCATGGATCTCTGTTCCTCTGTCTTGCCCTTTCACATTAAGCTTTCTTGTCTTATGTTTTTCTACCAGTGCCTAAACTAGTCCTCAGAGTGTTCACAGACCCAGTCTTATCCTAGCTCAAGACTTCTCTGCTACTAAGAGAGGAGCAATGAATAGGTGAAGAAGAAGATGATCTAATATTTTGTGCCCAGCCAGTCCTAGCAGATCGGGGGCCTGCCTGTATTCTGAATATCTGTCTATATTTGCATGGGAGAGCCTCGTCAGCATGCATGGAGGGCCTCCCAGGTGTCAAATCCCATATGTGGGGTATAGAAGAGAAATGCGCATGTATATGTATCAGGCATCTTATTCATAGTAATCTAGTGAAATGCAGCAATCGTAGAAAAAGAAACAATGAATCTCCAAGGATGAAAAGTTGATTACATCACAAGAAAGTTTACTTTGAATCTTGACATAGTTATTATGCCTCCTTCGCTGTTGGGAATAAGAGTCACAGCAGCTGTCAGGAGAGAGACCATGTACATGCACTGCGCTATGGAGGCAAGTTTTAAATGTGTAGACTACCTGCTAGATGCACTTGTAAACCCAATAAGAATCAGTGCCTTTGGTGTATGGCTTTGGCGAAGAAGACTGTGTAGTCTCCATGGAATGAGCCCACCCGTCTTGGAAGAAGTACAGCCAGCCTGCTCCCTGGAAGCCAGGAGGAGAAGCTCTCTTCTCGTGTGCTTGGAGCATGTTAACAGGAAGTGCTATTCCCTGGAGAAGGCCGTCACGGTCAGCAAACTAGAAGAAGGCCGTCCACGAGGTGGATGGGCACAGCGGCTGCAACAACGGGCTAACCGTAACAATGATTGTGTTGATGGTACAGGACTGGACCGAGCTTTGCACTATTGACACTACGAGGTCACTATGAGTTGGAAGCAATTCGGTGGCAGCTCACAACAATAGACAATCTTAAACTGGGTCATCTTAAGCTGCCACTTAAAGCCTGGTGCCTCTTAGGCTGAGAGTTGCATGGCTGGTGGGGACTACAGGCCACCGAAGAACTCACAACTTACAAGCACCATCAGGTTATGGTCCAGATGGACACTGAGGGCTAGGGCTTCGAAAAACAAAACCACAGTTTGTTACTGAGTTTCTATACTCGAAACTGGGACAGGTGGGGAGGGGCTGTAAGAAGACAAAGATCAAGAGAGATGCTGACTGACTGGCACTCTTCACCCAAACAGAAAGCACACAGAGCAAAGCCAGGTGCTGTCCAGTGGATTTTGACTCCTGGTGACCGCAGGCGTGTCAGAGGAGAACTGCTTTCCATAGGATTTCCAATGGCTGTGACCTCCTTGGAGCCAATTGCCAGACTTTGCTTTTGAAACACCTTGGGGTGGGTTTGAACTGACATCCCTTTGGTTCGTAGCTGAAAGCTTAACCATCTAGCCCAGGGGTCCTCAAACTTGTTAAACAGGGGGCCAGTTCACTGTTCCTCAGACCCATTGTAGGGCTGGACTGTAGTTTAAAGAAAAACTATGAACAAATCCCTATGCACACTGCACATATCTTATTTTGAAGTAAAAAAACAAATGGTGCAAGAACACCCGGCGGGCTGGATAAATGTCCTCGGCGGGTCGCATGTGGCCCGTGAGCCATAGTTTGAGGAGGCCTGATCTACACCATCCAGAGACTCCTCATTGTTCACCCGCAAATGCTGAGAGTTTACAAAGGAATGGAATAATTTTCACACGTTTAAAGAAGATATATATAATCACAGTAGTTACAAAAAAGCGAAGACTGCCCGTGCCCTCCAGAAATGGTGGCAATGCCCACACAAACAGGGAAGGCTTCCGTGCCCAGTCCTCTTTGGAGAACTATGGGAGGTGAGTTGGGACAGACCATCAACCCATTACCCTGCCTGGGCACAGGGTTAAGGGCCAATAAGTACATTAAAGACCCAATTGCATTGAGTTTGCTTAGATTTACTGGCCTGTCAACTGGTCTCCCTAAATGTGCGTTGGCCGCTTTTGTCAGCATACGTTTAATAATTGCAGCCGTTCATTGATGTGCTTACTCTGAGCGCGTCGTTGACCAGAGCTCCGATGACCCAAGCAAGGGGCCGGGTGGCGCAGTGGTTAAGCGCTTGGCTGTTGACAGCAAGGTCAGCAGCTGTGGGGGGAAGGGCCTAGCACCCAGCTCCTGCAAGGACAGTGCAGCCAGCGATGCTCAGAGGAAGCTCTGCTCTGTCCTCCAGGGTCTCTGTGAGCTGCAATAGACTCCAGGCCCCCTGGCAACGTCAAGTGCCGAGGTTGGCAAGGGCTGTTATGGAGAGAGATGAATGGGCTGGTGGAGACCTCACCCTAGTGTGCAGGCCTTTCAGCGTAATGAATTGGGGAAGTTGTAATGGGGCAGTGGTTTAGCCTGATACGTATGAAAGGGCTTTGAATGACAGAAAGGTGAGGCGAGGCGTGTGTGTGTGTGTGTGTGTGTGTGTGTGTGTGTGTGTCCGTCCGTGTCCTCATCTTCCCCACCATGTTTGTCATGCAGGCAGGCTTCCTGCAAATGAAGGGAAAAATCTCCTTGCTTCCCCATTCTCCCCTCCTCTCCTGTCACCTCTCTGACTTCAGCTGCCAGAAGTAATCACTTTTAATGAGCCTCCTCAACCCTGGAAAACCCGACTTCTGAAAGCGGCACTGGAAGGAGAGCCCCATCTCTTGGTGAGAGTGACAAAACCATCAGGAGAGGAAACACTGGGTGCGGATGTGCCCCCTCTCCTATGGTACCCCGCCGTGTGCGGAATGGGGAGAGATTGAAGATGAGGGTGGTGGAAAGGCCCACCCTAAACCACACCGATCTGATGGGGGGTGTTTCACCAAAGAGCCACAGGATGGCAGGTCAGATGGCAACAGCCTCCTGGCCAAGCAAGGTACCATCGAGGCCTAGAGACAGTCGCCTGAGAGCACTTCACCCTGTCATCCCTAGAAGGATAAGGTTGCCAGGTCTTGACTGGTCCTCTCTCTGCTTGTTCTGCGGTGTATCCTAGACACTTTTTGATGGGCTGCCTGTCCCTGAGATCCTGTGAGCACACCATGTCACCTTGTGCTACACAGCTCAGCATCTGGTTCACATCCCAAAGGCACTCACAGGGCCCTAGACCCCACTGCCTCTCACCAAGACCCCAGCCTCCTTTTCTCTGTGACCTGGCCTTGTGTCTGCTTCCCTCTGCTGTTTGGCTGTGAGCTGTATGCCTCTCAGTCATTCTGTTCTCCTCTGAGCCTGGCACAGTGCCCCTTGCACACCAGACTCTCTCTAGCAACTGTTGGCACCTTTTGAGGGAGTCCTGGTAGCATCATGGTTCAGAGTTGGGCCGCCAACTGCGGGGTCAGCAGCTGGAACCCACTAGTCACTCCCTGGCTTACTGAGTCCCCTGACGCTGCTCAGGCCTGTCCATGCCCCCAGCTCTGCCTGCCAGTCCTGGGTGGGATGGTGACATCCTCTTCTGCTGTCTACAGATGCCCCTTGGCGCACATGTTCACCATATCGGATGAGAGCAGGGAGAGCCATGGCTGGTGGGATTCGTGCAGGATTGATGTCTGGGTAGTTCAGGAAATGCTCCATCTTTCCGGCAGGAGTTGACCACTTGACTTTGCCTGGGCCAGGATGCCAGGCCTGTCCTTCTTCCCCAGCCCACTTTGTGCAGGTTGTCAGGTGGGTCTGGCTGAGGATGGTGGCTCCTCCTTCCGGGGAGCCTGCGGGGTCCCTAGTCTTCGGTCCACCTTGGCCGGGCCTGCGGTAGTTTTCAGCCAGCATTCTTGGCATGGCCCTTCTCCTTGCCTCGTCACAACCACCGCTCTTCCACCGATTGTGGCACGGGCCTGCGAGAGCATCAGAACAGCCGTAGGTCCCAACCACAGCCCCTTGCACCGGGCCAGCAAGGGCGAGCGCCATCCTCTTCCCATAACTTCCTGGCACGGAATTGTCCCCACTTCTGCTTACCACTGAACAGCTCCGTGGAAGAGGACTTGCTGGTATCAGGAACCCCGCTGTGGACTGACCATTCCTGATCGGCAGCCGGTGTCCATCACGTGTCCTGGTAGCATCCCTGTTGGAAAAGAGGAGTGATTTGTGCCAGCTGGCTTGTCAGCTGTCACAATAAACAATGAGCACAAGCCACCTTGTGTCTGTGGCACAGCTGAGCTGTCTCTGCATGCAGGCTGTGCGAGGGAGGTGGACGGCCTCCTCAGGCTCTGTGTGCGCAGTCTCCATTCTGTTGTTTGCTCTCACACATGGTGTTCTGGAAGCTCTCTGGAGAGGGAGAGGGAGATGGATGGATGGGTGGATGGATGGATGGATAGAGATAGATAGATAGATAGATAGATAGATAGATAGATAGATAAAGGTAGAAATAGATACTTAGATGGGTAGATGATAGAGAGGACAGGGAGAGAAGAGAGGGATGATAGATAAATAGATAGATAGATAGATAGATACATACATACATACATACATACATACATACATACATACATGATAGGCAAGAGGGAGACGTAGAGAAGGATAAGGGAGAGAGCGGGAGGAGAGAGACTCCTGCTCAGTGCTTTCATGCAGACTCCGGAGAGGAACTCCATCCATTTTGTCCTGTGAGTCAAGGGGATGCATCCATGTGGGGCTCATGTCTGGGAGTGTCTCTTGATCAGCATGAAATGCCACCCCGGCAGGAAGTCACCTCAGCAGGAGAAACACCCGGTTTGGCGTTGTTGCTGGCTGCTGTCACCTAGCCCCCTACTCGTACAGTCCGGAGCTGTCCATATCCAGCAGAACCTGAAAGTAATGTACACACAGGGTGAGAGGAGCCCATGCAGTGTGGGTGGTGCAGGACCAGATGATGAACCAAAAGGTGAGCAGCCCAAACCTGCCCGGGGGTGCCTAGGATGTAAGACCTGGTAGTCGGCCTCTATAGGTCACCGTCTTGGAAGCCTTGCGAAGCATAATTCTTTGCTGCACACATGAAGTCCCCTGAGTCAGCATCGACTCCATGGCAGCTGACACCATCAGTGTTGTATGGAAAAAAAGTAAATAACATGAAGCACAGAGAATCCGCCACCTAGCCGGACAGGCAGAGCGTAATCTGCCTGCAAAACTCTCTCAGCACCTCTCGTCCTCTCAGAGGACGCCTGTACCCCCATCCTCTGGTGGCTCCTTAAAGCTGTACCCCCAAGTACGCTTCCTTCAAGACAAGCGTATTGTCTGGTGTTGCCTGCCTGGGAAGTCTATGTAGTAGGATCATTGATATGGTTACAGTGTTGTTTGCTACACATGAGCATAAGAAGCCCTGGTGGCGTTGCCAAGTAAGTATTGGACGGTTAACCACAAGTTTGGTGGATCAAGCCCACCAGCCACTTCTAGGGAGGATGATGAGACTGCTCACACACTGAGTTCCAGTTTTCAAAGCCCTAGGTAGGGTGGCTGTGCGTGGGAATGGACTCAATGGCAGTGGGTTTGAGTGTTTTTGTTTGGTCGACACAAACATTGTGTCTCAATTTACTCTGATCTTCTTTAAGGCATTCCAAAGAAGTATTATTTCTTTCTTTGTTTATACCTAATGGACTTCTTCAATTTTGCATTTATTTTTCTGATTGTACATTATGACTTAGGTGTTGCTATTTTTTAACAGTTTGGGACAAAAGCCACATATCATATAATTTAATAGTCGATCATATCAAGAAGTATTATATGATAATCAATTTTACAACAAATTCTTCTTTCTTGTACTCCTTGCTATTGGCGCCCCATTTTCCCCTAGCCTCCCTTGATGTAACCCCAAGAAACCATGAATCCAGTTACCAGTCGTCTTTATAGATTCACCCTTCCTACATTTCATATGCTGAAAACATTAAAATAAAACAAACAAAAGCAAAAAAGCTAACAACCATTAAAAAAATAAACTAGAGAATAGCCTCAACTGAAAAAGAAAGTGGAAAATCTTAAAAACAAAACAACTTTAAGTGGGTCAAAAGGGAGATCAAATGAAAAAATGTTACATTGTAACAAGTGACGTCTGCCAGCATCCACTCTGCATTGCAGCCTGCATGACGGAAAGGACGCTCACATCCCTGGGCTGTACTCAGCAGGGATCCACGAGCGGCTTAATCCATGTGTATTTCTGCTTCACTTTTTAAAATTCAACTGATAAAACTTTAAAATGGCTCAGAAGGGGATCAAATAAGATGTTACATTTTAGAACCTAACAGTATCTACTAGAACACAGTACTCTCTGATAACGAGGCTAGTCACCTCCCTAGACTATGGTCCGAGGGGATTCACGGAAGTCGTAATCTGTGTGTGGGCCCTGAAAATGCATGTTGTGCTTCCACTGTTGTCCAGAGCCTTCTGCAAACCCGGTGTTTACAATTTAAGATCTGATACCATTCCCTCCTTTGGATTTGAATTGTACCATTTACAATCCTGGGATCACACAGGTGGGTGCTTCTTCCTTGTAGATTTAGTTGATGCCTGGGGTGTTGCTATTATAAATGTTATCTTTTTTTAATCTTAGATTTTAAATTGTTTGTGTCTGGTGTATGGAAATATAGCTTTCCTGTCTTTGTCATCCAGTGGTGCTGTGACAGAGACACCACATGGGAACCCTCTCGGTCACCCGGGGCCACTGTGACAGAGATATCGCACAGGGACTCACAGTCATCCTGTACAGCTGTGGCTGAGAGACCACCCACAGAACAGCAGAGACAGAAAGACGCACACTATCTCAGTCACCTAGTGCTGCTCTGACAGAGGTGCTACGCCGTGGTGTAAGCCACAGCCTACTGCAGTACCCCCTCAATAGCACAGCAGAGCAAGCCCCTTCCCAAACAGGATTATGAGCACACGTAGGTGGTGGTGGTTGTTCGGGTCTGACTCCTAGCCATCTTAAATACAACAGAAAGAAACACCCTCACAGGCATTGTTGTGTTTGAGCCCGTTGTTATCCCCTTGTCAGGGGAGACCAGTCCTGGAAAGGGACACCATGCGTGTTGAAGTGGAAGAATGGGCAGCATAAAAGGGGAAGGGCTTCGAGGAGGTGGATTAACACAATGGGTTCAAGTAGAAAGGAGCCATATATGGATGTGTCATAGAAGAAAGTAAGAAAAACATCTGTGGTGTGAACATTGAATTGGCTCTCTCAGATGGCCTTGCTGCAGCCCTGGGGATGGAGCGATTAAAGTGCTTGACTGCTAATGGAAAGATCGGTGGTTTGAATCCACCAGCTGCTCCAAGGAAGAAAGATGTGGCTTCCTGCTTCCATGCAGATTGACAGCCTTGGAAACCTGATTTGGTGGGGTGGGAGGGAAGGGGGGAGGATCAGCTTTGCCCTACAGGGCCCCTTTGGGTTGGACTGGACTTGGTGGATTGGGTTTGTTAGTTTGGTTTAGTTGAACTTACGATGTAACAATCTCTATTTCCCAGCTCTGTCCTTTGAAAGGGTGTGGGGGCCATGACACTCTCCTAGGAATGATCTTGATTCCTAAGCCTCGATCCCAACTCAGAGGTCCCAGAGCTCCTTGAGGAAATGACTGGTTCTAGAGCATCCAAGTCTAAGAGGAGGCTGGAACATTTTTTTGGGGGGGGGGGAGGCGCGGGCAGCAAACAAGAGATTGTTCAGAGAATCCTGGCATGCTCTCAGAGGGACACAGCTGCTGCCCGGCTCAAAGTTCCATCGGGGAAATTTAAGCACTGAGACAACAAGGACTGTAGGGATTCCAGGAAGGTTGTCATTGACGTAGGTAACGTCTCTGGGCCCTCTTGGGAATTCCGATCACTTGCAGGTTCTGTGGGGGGGGGGGGGAGTTTTACGTACGAAAGTGTATGGACTACAAATAACGACTGCCATGTTGCCTGAGTCGATTCTGGAGCCCTGATGGTATGGAGGGCTACACCTTGGGTTGCTCACCTCAAGATCAGCAGTTCAAAACCACCAGGCATGCTGCAGATGTTCTACTCCCTTCAGGAGTTACAGCCTTGGGAACCCACGGGGCAGGTCTACGTGTCCTCTACAGGGTCACTAGCACAGCAGTGACTTTAGTTTGGTCTTTTGTCACTTGTGGTGCACTTTATTTCTTCCCTTTTGCTCACTGACTGGGCAAGAACAACTCTGGTCATGTCCGTCCTTGTCTCCATCTGCTTCCTTGATGGTTGCGGTGGGTACCCGTTCACTCCGGAGGTTGTTTCTTATACAGGTTAAAAGGTTGACGGGTTTCTTCATACACATAATGTGCTGTGAGTCTTGATCCTGAATGTGTTTTGCATTTTATTGATCTGTAGGATAATCAAATGTTTTCCCATTGTTCAATCCATGATCAATGAAACATATGAATTCCGTTATTTAATGGTTATAGTTTATTAATTCAGCTATTTGATGGTTGTAGTGTCATTGAGGCTTCCTGTTTCTTCTCTTTTTAGATTTTATTTATAAATAATCTTATTGGGGGCTCGTACAACTCTTTTCATAATCCGCCCATCCATCCGTTGTGTCAAGCACATTTGTACATATGTTGCCATCATTATTTTCAAAGCAACTTCTTTCTACTTGAGCCCTTGGTATCAGCTCCTCATTTTTTCCCTTCCCTTACCCTCCCTCATAAACCCTTGACAATTATAAAAATTTTTTTTCATGTCTTGCACTGTCCTATGTCTCCCTTTACTCACTCCCCCAACCTTGTCTGTTGTCCAGCCCCTGGTGAAGGGATTATAGGCAGGTCATTGTGATCAGCTCCCCCTCCCCCCTCCTTCCCCTTCCCCTCCTAGTTTGGCTACTCTTAATATTGGTCCCGAGGAGTATATCTGTCCTGTATTCCCTGTGTTTCCAGCTCTTATCTGTACCCATGTACATGCTCTGGTCTAGCCATATCTATAAGGTAGAATTGGGGTCAAGATAGTCAGTGGGAGGAAACATTAAAGAACCAGAGGAAAGCTGTATGTTTCATTGGTGCTATATTGCACCCTGACTGATTCATCTCCTCCCCACGGCCCTTCTCTAAGGGGATGTCCAATTGCCTTCAGATTGGCTTTGGGCTTCCACTCCACACACACACACACCCCATTCACATTATGATTTTTTTGCTCTGGGTCTTTGATGCCTGATACCTGATCCCATCGATACCTCATGATCAACAGGCTGGTGTGCTTCTTCCATGTGGGCTTTCTTGCTTCTCAGCTAGATGGCCGCTTGTTTATCTTCAAGCCTTTAAGACCCCAGGCACTATATCTTTTGATAGCCAGGCACCATCAGCTTTCTTCACATTTGCTTATGTACCCACTTTATCTTCAGCAATCGTGTCCGGAAGGTGAGCATCATGGAATGCCAGTTTAATAGAACACAGTGTTCTTGCTTTGAGGGAGTAGTTGAGTAGAGGCCCAATATCCATCTGCTTCCTTAATACTAAACCTATAAATATATGTACATAGATCTATTTTCCCATCATAATATATAAATATATTTACATATGTACATGCCTGTATTTAGATCTCTATAAATGCCCTTTGCCTCCTAGTTCTTTCCTCTATTTCATTTTACTTTCCTTTTTTCCTGCTATCATGTTCAGCCTTCTTTTAGGTTTCAATAATTCCTCTCAGTTACATTGCCCTTGATCAACCCCTACCAGGCCTCTTACACCCTCCTCACCATCAATTTTCGGTCACTTGTTGTTCCCTTGACCCTGGGTTTGTTAACACCCACTTCCTTTCCCCTTCCTCCCCTTCTCCCATGCCCCCTGGAACTGTTGCCCCATTGTTTTCCCCTCTAGCTTGTTTATCCAGCCTATTCCTATTTAGATAGACATGCAGAGATAATAATATGCAAACACAAGACTGAGCAAAACAAAGCAACAATAGAAAATAAAAAAATAGCTCCAACAACAAGAAAAGCCAAAGGGGGAAAAAAAGCCTATAAATAGTTCAAGGTCTATTTGTTGTCCTTTAGGAATATTTGGCAGTAGAGTCTGATGGGGTGCCACACCCTGGACCCACAGTCTATTTTTGGTATTCCCTGGGGGCTTCATTACTCTGCTCCCCTTGCTGTTCTGTTGCATGCCCTTAGTGTTTTCCCTCAGTGTGGTGGGGTCAGAGCGGGCACAATTCCTGCAGTGTGCCCCAAGCGCTGTCCCCCGCAGGGCCATTGGTCAGCTAGGGATGCTGTGTTTCATAGTGGGGCCAGCCATATGGTCTTCTCTGTGCATTGGCTGCTCTGAGCAGGGATATCGTCCTGAGGACTTGGTGAGCCAGGATGTGCTCCACTCTCCCTTCCCCTTCATATGCTCCCGTGTGCTCTGATCACACACATCCCTCTCCTTGAGCTGTAGCTTCAGTGCTGTCCTCTGAAATGAATTCTTCTAGGGGGACAGGGGGGTTGTCCACTTAGTTGTTAATGGGCCTGACCCCTCAGGCCTCTCTTGGTTCCCTGCTTCATGCCATTGTGTTGCCTTCTTGTCTTGGAGCACCAGGTTGAAGTCTGGTCCCTCATTCCCTGTGGAGATATAAACAATACCCTCCCCTTGGGTGGGTTAGTGCTCTGTTCCCATGTCTTTTTTCCCTTCCTCCTTTTTAGTTGGCTACCATATGTATCCCTGGGTTTAGTCTGGCCTCTGCCACATTACCTGAACTTCACCCAACAAATGTATGTAAACAGTATCTTTTTCCCTAGGCCCCTTTTGCATTTTTGAGCTTACCTCATTGGACTCGTGTTGTCCCTGCCCTTTTGTGCTTGGCTTACTTTGCTTAGCATAATTGCCTTCAGTTCTTCCCATGTGGTGATGTACTTCATGCGTCCATCACTGCTTTTTAGGGATGCGTAATACTCCATTGTATTGTGTACCACAGTTTTTTAATTCATTCATCTGTTGATGGTAATTTGGGTTGTTTCCAACTTCTTGCAAGTGTGAACTGTGCCACAATGAGCATTGGAGCACAGATGTCTGGCCATGTTTTTTTCTTGTGTCTTCTGGGTATATGCCCAGTAGGGGGATTTCTGGGTTGTATGGTAGCTCAGTTTCCATCTGTTTTAGATATCACCAAATTGATTTCCATCATGGCTGTACATACCTATAGGTCCACCAGCAGTGGACGAGAGTTCCTCTCTCCACAGGCCCTCCAACACTTGTTACTTTTTGATTTTTTTAATTGAGCTATTTTTTAGGGTGTTAGGTGATATCTCACACTTGTTTTAATTTGCATTTCTCTTATTGCTAGAGATCTGGAACATTTTCTCATATATTTATTGGCCATTTGGATTTCTGCCCTTGAGAAAATTCTGCTCAGGTCCTTTGCCCACCTCCTCAGTGGACAATTGGTGTTTTCCTTGTTATAGGCTAGCAGAGCATTGTAGATTTTAATGATAAGGCCTTTGTCTGATGTGTCATTGCTAAAGGTGTTTTCCCATTTTGTGGTCTCTCTTATTACTCTCTTCGCAAATTCTCTCAATGTACACAAGTGTTTTCTCGTTAGTATATATCACGTGTCATTTTGTGCCTCCTCTGTGTTTGTGTTCTTCCCTGTTTCTGATAGCCTGTGTATCCTCTGAGTCAACGTGCTCATATGTGTTCCAATTCCCTCATTGATGGTCCTACTAGTTGGGGGTTTAACCACCAGGTCTGTGATCCACCTTGTAATAGTGTTCTATAGTTTTCCCTATAGAGATCTTTTGTTTTTTCAGTCAGGTGTATCCCTAGATATTTCAATTTGTGCTTGGCTATTGTGAAGTGTACCATCTTTTTGTTCCCCTCTTCTGTGGCCCTGTCCGATGAGTATAGTAGTCTGATAGACTTCTGTTTGTTGATCTTGTAACTCTGCCATATTCCTCTATTGCTTCCAGTATTTCTCTTGTAGAACTTTTGGGATTTTCCATACATAAAATCATACCATCTGTGAATAACGATAGTTTCACTTCTTTCTTCTCCAGACGAATACCTTTGATGTCTTTTCTTTGCCTTATACTGTCAGCAAGGACCTCCAGTATGGTGTTAAATAGGAGTGGGGACAAGGGACATCCTTGTCTAGTCCCCTTTTTCAAAAGGATTGATCTTGTCTTTTCTCCAATGACTAACATATGGGCTGTTGGTTTTTCATATGTAGCTTGTATTATATTGAGGAATTTTTCTTCCATTCCTATCTTGAGTGTCTTAAACAGGAATTGGTGTTGGATAATGTCAAATGCTTTTTCTGCATCTATCTATATTACCATGTGCTTCTTATAATTTTTCATATCAATGTGGCGAATAATACTAATGGTCTTTCATATGTTTATCCCTGCATCCCTGGTATGAATCCCACTTGGTCATGGTGAATTGTTTGTTTTATATACTTTTATATTCTGCTGGCCAGTATTTTATTAAGGATTTCTGCATCAATGTTCATTAGGGAAATTGGTCTGTAGTTCTCAATTCTTGTGGGATCTTTGCCCAGTTTAGGTATCAGAGTTATACTAGCTTCATAGAAAGAATTTGGGAGTTTGCCATCTTTTTCTATGTTCTGGAAGAGTTTGTGTAGGATTGGTGTCAGTTCTTCCTTGAATGTTTGATAGAATTCTCTTGTAACACCATCTGGTCCAGGAGATTTTTTTTGGTTGGTAATCCCTTGATAACCTTGTCTATTTCATCTATTGATATGGCTCTGTTGAGATTCTTGACGTCCATTGTGGATAATCTAGGGAGGGGTTGTTTTTCCAGGAATTTCTCCATGTCTTACAAGTTTTTTTTAAATTCTTTTGAGTAGAGTCCTCCTTGTACTGTGTAATTATCCTTTTGATTTCATTAGGGTCCATTTTAATGTCACCTCTTTCATCCTGCAACCTTGCTATTGAAATTCGTTCCCTCCTTTCTTTGGATAGGTTTGCCAGCAGTCTGTCGATTTTTTTTATCCTTTCAAAGAACCAATTTTTAGCAGCATTCAGTTTTTACATAGTTTTCTTATTTTCCCTCTCCTGAATCTCAGCCCTAATTTTTATTACTTTTTTTCTTTAGCTATTAGTTGGATTGTCTTGTTGACTCTGCTCTAGTTGATGTAAATTTTGTGCCAGCTTATCAATCATAAGTCTCTCTTCCTTTTTTATGTGTGCATATCTTGCTATGAAACTCCTCTGATGACTGCCTGTGCTGTGTCTCGTACGTATTGGTACATCGTGTTCTTACTCTCATTGGTTTTTAGAAATTTCCTGTTTTCCTCTGTGATCTGGACCAGTACACAATCTTTTTGCAACAGAGAGTTATTCATCCTCCAATTGTTTGCCCCCCCTTTTTTTTTCATCTTCCTTTAGTTGATTTTGAGCCTTATGGCATAGTGGTCAGAGAGAGAGGTCTGTATGATATCAATATGCTTAAATTTATGCAGATTCGACTTATGCCCCAGCATATGGTCTATCTTCGAATATGTGCCATGTGGGCTTTAGAATAATATGATTTTTTTTAATTTGGATGGAGAATTCTGTAGATATCAGATCAAACTGTCTAATTGAAGTGTTTAGATCTTTAGCCTCCTTGTTGAGTTTCTTTCCCAGTGTTCTATCTTTCTCAGAGAGCAGTGTATTGAAGTCACCTACTATAATTGTTGAGGTGGTGATTTCTGTTTTCATCTTTTGAGTAAATGATTAGAATGCATAGTGGTTCTTTGTTTTCAGTTGCCTTGAGCATTTTATAGTGTCCCTCCTTATCTCTTTTTATGGTTTACACTTTGAGATCAATTTTATGCGAGATTGGGATTGCAACTCCTGCTTTTGTTGAATTGCTATTTGCTTGGTATGTTTTTCTCCAGCCTTTAATTCTCGGCCTATTTTTGTCTGTAATCTTGAGATGTGTCTTCTGTAGGCAGCAGTTTGAGAGGTTGTGTTTTCTAAGTCAATCTGTTTCTTAAGGCCTGAGTTAATTCCATTGATATTCAGAGTTATTACATCTATCTGTGGACTCGGTGGTGTAATTTCATCCCTCTTGTGTTGGGTGTTTTCCTACCTCCATTTCTCTTCCGTGGGTTGTGCATATGTGTGTTTGTGGTTCATTCATTCTTGCCTTCGTTCCATCATTGAGCCAGTGGTATCTTAGGAGCTGTTTTCCCTTTGATGGTCTCTGGGTGGAGTTGTTCTGTGTGACTATCTCTTATATGTGTTTGGTGAGTGTTCTTCTTCTTCCCATACTGGGTTGGCAAGAATCTTTCGTAGTGCTGGGTTCCTTTTAGCACACTCATTGAGATTTCTATGTCCAGGAAGACTCTCACTTCTCCATCAACTTTGATAGATAATTTGGCTGGATAGAGGATTCTTGGGTTTGCATTATTTTCCTGCAGTTTTCGGAATATGTTGCTCCACTCTCTCCTCTTCTTCATAATGTCTGCTGATATATCTGAGTATATTGTTATCTGCTTGACATTATATGTGACTGCTGTTTTTCCCTAGTTGCTCTCATAATTTTCTCCTTTTCCTCATAGTCGGATAGTTTAACAACTGTTTGTCTTAATGACTAGTTCTTGGGATTAAGTCTAGCTGGTGTTCTTTCAGCCTCCTGCTGCTTTCCTTGTTTTCATTCACTAAGCTAGGGAAGTTTTCTTCCAAAAATTCCATCACTATTTTGGACGTTGATTTCCTTGATGTACATTCCTCTGGTAATCCAATTATTCTGATGTTGTCCCTTCTCACAGCATCAGGCATAGCTCTGAGGTTTTCTTCAGCTTCTCTGATGGATTTGTTAGACTTTTTCTCACGATTATTTATCTCTGCTTGTGAGTCCTCTGCGTCTCTGGTGCAGTTCTCTGCCTCCTCCATTCACTGGGCGAAGTCTGTGAGTTTGCTATTAGTTTTTGTTATCTCATCCTTGTATTTTGTATTTCTTTTTTTGTATTATATATGTTGTATCTTGTATTTCCCCTTGGTGCATGGCCATTGTGTCCTCTATCATTTCATCCTTTTTCTGTAATGCTTCCCTCGTGTCCTGTATGGCTCCAAGCAGCATTCTGAAGATTTATTTCTGTGGGAGGTCAACGTCTGCCTTTTCTATGACTGCCTTCAGGTCCAGGTGGTCCTCTGGCATTGGATTTTGTTTTTCTTTTCTTGTGGAAATAGTGTGCTGCTTTTTGGTTGATTTAGTGAAACTAGGTGCTATTTTCCCGAGTGTCTCAGAGCTCTGGGCTCTCTCCTTTGGAAGTTGGTGTTGGTGTTTCTGTAGACTGCCTTCAGCCAACTGCCTTAAGGGGTTGTGTTTTACCTTTGTCCTGCTGGGGTTTCCCTCTCGCCTTGGCCTGTGCTTTGTGCTCCAGCCACCCTCAGGTCTCTTTAGGGGTTATTTGCCGCTGTACACGCTTTGGTATGATGACAAGTGTTGGTCTGAGCACAAGGGAGCGTAGTTTGCAGATGGGTTGGGGATTGAGTGACATGTTCCTGGCTAGGGGCACTTTCAACAGGTAGGTGGGTGGGAGGGAGAGCCCATTACTTCTGTTAGCTTGCAAATCCACTGCTTGGAACACGGAGTCTGGGGTGGAAATTAGGCAGGGAGAAGGGAGAATGCAGTAGGAAACCTCCACAGGTTTGGATCCCTACACCAGCTTCTGCACAAGCTTCTAACTTGTGCCCGATGCCTGGCAGGCTTGGAATCTCGCGGTAGGATGAGAACCTCTATGTTTGTGTGTGTGTGTGTGTGTGTGTGTGTGTGTGTGTATTGGGGGATGGGGGTGTCTGGCTGGCAGATCTGTATGGAACACCACGGCAGGGCAGAAACCTCTGCCTTCTACCTGGCTGCCCTGTGGTGCCAGGTCATGAGCCTCTTGGGGTGGGGGTCTGGCTGGTGGGTTTGCGCGGAGCACCCAGGCAGAGCGGAAGCCTCCGCCATACACTTGGCTGGCCTGTGGCTCTGGTCAAGGCAGAGTGGGCGCTCTGAGTGCCACAAACGAGTCAGCTAGTGGGTCTGAGACCACAGGTGTCCACAGGGAGTGCAGGCAATGGAGTTTCTATCCTGGTTCAGAGAAGTGCTCTGAGATGTCTTGGGAATTAACCGACAGACTTGAGACTCCTACTTGGCCCCCAAATTTCCCCACTCACCAATTTCCATAGAGCTCGGGCATGAACTACCTATCTGGTTGCCATCTTGGCCAAGCCCTTCTTCTGTTTCTTCTTAAGTCTATGTTGGTAATTTGTGTTCTTCTAAACAGCATGTAACTTCTCACAATACTTATTCAGTCTGTATGCTGAGCCAAAAAATCAGAGAAGCTGGTTTAGATGGAGAAGAATGTGACATCAGGATGGGAGGAAGGCTTATTAACAACCTGAAATATGCTGCTGACACAACCTTGCTTGCTGAAAGTGAGGAGGACTTGAAGCACTTGCTCATGCAGATCATGGATCACAGCCTTCAGTGTGGATTAAGACTCAATGTTATGAATCCCCAAATCCTCACAACTAGACCAATAGATAACTTCATGATTAATGGAGAAAAGTTTGAAACTGTCATGGATTTTGTCTTGCTTGGATCCACAGTCAATGCTCATGGAAGCAGCAGTCAAGGGCCCAAACAACACACTGGGCAGATCTTCTCCCCAAGACCTCTTTTGAGTGTTGAAAAGAAAAGATGCTACTTTGAGGACCAAGGTGCAGCTGACCCAAGTCATGATGTTTTCAATTCCATCATATGCGTGTGAAAGTTGGACCCTGAATAAAGAAAATGGAAGCAGACTCGATGTATTTGAATGTTGGTGCTGGAGATGAGTATTGAAAGTAACATGGTCTGCACAAAGGACAAGCTAATGTGTACTGGAAGACATAAGTCCAGAGTGCTCCTTAGAGGCAAGGATGGCTAAATTTTATCTTACATACTTTGGACACGTTGTCAGGAGAGGCCAGTCCCTTTAGAAGGCCACCGTGCTTGTATCGTGGAGGGGCAGGGAAAAGAGGAAGGCCTCTGTGAGGTGGATGGACTCAGTGGCTGCAGCAGTAGGCTCAGGCAGAAGAGCCATCCTCACAGGATGACTCAGGACCGTGCATGGCTCTGTTCGTCGTGCACAGGGTTGCTCTAGGTCTCAACTGATTCAATGGCACCTAACAATAACCAGGATGGCATGCCCAATTCATTTCAGTTTCCAAATGCACTGACATGAAATATTACCAGCTTCCAATTCCCTGTTGCATCAGTGGGGTCTGGATGTTTGTTAGCCTTTCCACCTGTTGGTAGAGCAGTCCTCTAAAATAATCCATTTGGAGTTATATTATGAGAATGGCCCCCACTCTTCCTCAGTCCTCTTCAGTTTAATCCTGGTCCCTGCAGCATTTCTCCACTCTTATTTCATCCAGATCCATGCCAAAACTACTGCCACTGAGTCCCTTCTGACTCATGGCCTTGCCGTGTGTTACTTTGTAAAACTCTTCCGGGTGGTTTCCTGGTCTATATTCATGATGGAGGCAGATCACCAGGCTTTCGTCCGAGGCACTGCTAAATGGGTTTGAGGGACCACCTTCTGGAGAGCTGATGAGAACAGATGGTTAGTGCCTCCCAGAACCCAGTGACAACTCTGCCATGTTTGGAAGCAGATTCCTGTAAACGTGGTCACCAGCGTTTTCCCGGTGCCTGCATCTGAAGTGATTGATGTGGACCTATCAGTTGACGTAGAGCCTGGGCCGGGAGTCCATTAGGAACTGACTCGTTTGACCCCAGACGATGTCTCCACACGTTGCTGTGTACATCCTGTGTCACTGTTTCCATCAGTTCCTCGAGTGTGGGAAGCCCCGAGGCCTCTCACAAGGGCTCGTCTTCGGGAAGCCCCAGGGATGTTGGAGACATCCGAATGCACGTTCTCACAGTCAGAAGGTAAGGGGACACATAGGTGACAAAGCCTGGGTGAGGAAAGGGAATCCCAGATGGAGGTATAGGTGTCAGAAGGGCAGTCTCGCTCGCTCGCGCACTTACCAGCTTTTCTTGTTGGCCAAGCATTCTTCAGCGTGGGCGCAGGCTGGCTGGGTGTGGGGTTCCGAGGGGGTTGACAAAAACATTTGGTTCCTCAGGGGGCTGGGGAGCATGTGCAGGGAGCAAGGTCATAAAGCGAGGCCCCTCTTGGAATCCAGTGGGAACTTCTTGAAGCCCCGTGGTCCTCGGGTTGCAGTGGAGGCTTGTTATGAAATGCAAACTCGTAGATGTCCCCCCTAAACCCACAACGACCTGTATGATGGGGTAGAAGTGCTCCATCGGGTCTCCAGGCGATAATCTTGGCAGCAGCAGGCTGCCGTCTCTCTCACGGAGTTTGGATGGGTGGTCTTTTGGTTCGCAGCCAAGCATTCTAACCTCTGTGCCACCAGGACTCCCGTTTGTCCCCTCGATCTTGCAAATTAAGAACTCTGAAGATTTACAAGCCCTCTGATGATTGTAGTGCACAGGAAAGATTCAGAACTAATACTCCTGGCTTGATACAGAAATGAACGGACTGGTCAGAAATGAGATATTGGTCTTTCCTTTGTCAAAATATGCTCGAGCTCTAGCAGATGGGTTCCCCTTCTCTCTCTCTCTCTCTCTCTCTCTCTCTCTCTCTCTCTCACACACACACACACACACACACACACACACACACACACACACACATACACACATACACACACACCCCAGAAGCAACCTAAACGCCTAGTATCAGGAATATGGTGATTGAATTATAATATAACAGTTCAGTTAAATTATGCTACTGTTGAACCTATTTAAGAATGTTTAATTGTGAGGAGACCGTGTGATAGAATGCCCAAATATTTGCTTGTGCTCAAATTCATGTTCATACAGACATGCTATGGCATACACAGGCATCCATCTGAGTTCTAGGAAATTCCGTACTTGTCCTTGTAAATATATAAAAATGATGTCAGTCTCTCCTTGAATGGGGAAGTTTACATCTAATTTACATGTACCTATAACATACATGTAACAACATTCACGAGACAAGCACAGCACCAGGCAACATTTCATTCTGTTATACATAAAGTGACCAGCTGGGCAGTGAGAATGACATACAGTTAATGCTGTGTCTGTGTATGCGTATATGTGAGGAGCGGTGAAAAGTTCATGGAAAACGGAGCTAAAAGATACTATAGATAAAGGAACTCCAGAGAATTGAAGTGTTCAGGTAGTTGCAGTGCTAGTGAAGAACGTCGCCTAATACTGTGGATTGCCAGACCGTGAAGTAATCATTCATAGCGGAAATAGACCAGCATGCTCCTGAGAAGGGAGGAGGATGGAATATTGAGCCATTTACTCTGGACACGCCATCAGGAAAGGGAATCGTCATGTTTGGTGAAGTAGACAGCCAAGTAAGAAGAGGGAGGCCCTTGGTGACGGGCAACCACAGCAACGCATTCACAGCAAGACTTCCCACGGCTTGTCCCCAATCCGGTCACAGTGGGGGAAGCAAAACTGGAATGGGCCCAGATTTTCAAACTGTGGGTGGACTGGGACAGTAACTTTAACTGATGGCTTGACACCGTCCTGGATCTCTTAGAAAACAGGGGCAGTGTGCACGCTGCATAGCAACCATTTCTCTTGAGTGACCAAGTCAGAAACAACGGTGCCCTGCTCAAGGTTGATGCAACTGCATGCCCGGGGAAGTGCGTGGCTGTCCGCAGCCCTGGCAGTCACCTAGCCTCCCACTCGAGGCTCCTGAAAGGACCCACCACGCTTCTCTCTTCCTTATCTCTCCTCTAGGGCCTCGACCTCTAATCTTTCCCATTCCTGTTATCCTTTATGTCCACAGTGTACAAATTTGCATCTGTTCTAATTTCACTGCGTCGGCCATGACTGAGCCGGCGTGAACCAGTCTCCAAGGCCCAATTCAAATATACGGACCATCCCAAAGATGGCACGTTTTAGATTTTCTGTTCTGTGTAAAATCTCCATGGGTGGTAGCCCCCTGACTATTGGAGCAACTAACAACATCTGTGTAATGATATCTGTTATACATAGAATGATACATATATGTGCCAGATATGTTGTCATTCACACAGTATGGACCTCCCCCTTTTCTGAGATGAACAAATATTCACCCCAACACCAAGCAAACACAGTATGTTTAAATTGTAGTCGCATCGTCAGTTTCAGAGGGCTTGCAATGAAGTTGTAAGCAGGTGACTCCCGCTTCGCTGGCTCCCGATGCCAAGCAGTTGGGGTGAGAAGCAGGGAGAGAGGCCCTGAGCAGGTACATGGTGTTGGCCGCAGGCCGGGTGAGACAGGCTGGAAATGGGTTTCACTTCAGGAATAGTTGCAGGCCAGTTCCTGGCTCTGTTGATCGGCCGTAAATCTTGAAAGCGGAGACTTAGATTGAGTATACAGGAAACACAAAAGCCTTCTTCCCCACGATCCCCCAGCTTAGAAAATCCCCAACATCTGGATGACATGTGGATCCAGGAAAGACCGGGTTTACTCTGGCAGCCAGCTTTCCTGGGAGCCTCAGCTGGTTGGCTCTGTGTCACCCAAGGAAACTGCTTTGCCAGGATTTGCTGAGAATTTCATTCCTGTGTGGAAAATCTTCCTATCCATCAAATAAAGGAGCGAAAGGGTTTCATGAGGGGCTTCTCGGGGGATACACTTATCCTATCAGAATTGTCCAGGTTGAGGTGATTGGATAGCCTTTTGTTTTATGCTGGCTAAATTAAAGAGACCACGATCATTGCCCACCCACCCCCCAAAAAAAGACAGTCAACCCAGTACTAATTTATTTTGTTACAAAAACTTTTATTCAGGGAATCTAGGGAAATGGTCAGAAGTAGAAAGAATAGTTACAGTGAAAAGGCACCAGCTCCCAAACCTTTGCCTCCTTAATAATGAGGAGACCTGTTTCTCTTCACAACGAGTGTCCAGGATTCTCATCTCCCCAGGTCTCCCCTAAATGACCATCTCCTCCTTGACTGGAACGATGCCTGCCTCTCAGAACCTCTGTACCTTCACCCACTGCCTGTGTGCAGCACGGTGGTGGCTTGTGTGTTGCTGTGATATGAGACGCTGTGTCACATGCAGGCACGGTCACTCACCTGGGGAGGACAGGTGTGAGCAGAGCTTCCAGATTGCAACAGCATGGAACCCTTACACACTGTAACAGAATACTGCCCAACACAGCCAGCACTGGAGGATGAGCCACTTAGGTTAGAAGACACTCCAAATGGGCAATGGCACCACCTATGGACTCAAGCAGACCAATGATCGGGAAGATGGCTCGAGGATGAACAACATTTCATTCTGTTGTGAATGGACCCTGAGATGGGCCGCTATGGGTTGGCAGTGAGCTTTTGATCTCTTGTCAGACTGGTCCCAATGACATCTACTGAAAAGTCTTTACAATGAAGCAATATATATTTTTGGCATCTTCCTTTAAAAGGCTTGGAGAGGAGGGGGCAGTGCCATTGAGTTGATTGTATAGTTGGGCTGCTAACCTCAAACTCACGAGTTCAAAACCACAAGTCGCTTCTTGGGAAAAAGATGGAGCTTTCTCCTCCCATAGCAGGTAAGCCCCAGTGCCTCGACCCTACTGAGTCTGTTGTGGTCAATCTTTGGTGAAGCAAACAAATGCCATTGCTCTCTGGAGTGGAAACCCAGTGGGCATCACAGGGACTTCTAGTTGACTGATGGCATGTTTACTGGTATCTGCCTTCCTACTTTGTTGATTCAATGCCCTCCCCTCACCACTCTGGCTTTTTCCATATAAACTCAGTGATGAAAGACAACCCACAAACCGGAAGTCTGCTCAAGTTTGATTATAGAAAAGCTGACTCAATGGCCACCAACAACAACACAGTACAGTATCATAGCCTGGTGTCATGCTGTATCCCTGTCTGGGTGGTCACATGTCCCGTCTGAAAATTAACTCCATCGTGGAAATAGTACCCGGTTTCATCGCCCACCTTGAGACAGGGTTCCATTTTGTCATGATCCCTTGTATTTGCAATCTCTTTAGTCTTGGATGCTCTTTCTCCCATCTTTATTATTGAGGGTTTGAGAGGAAGATCAAGATGGACATCTCTGACACTGGTGGAGATCAATATACCCAGTTGTACACAGTTCTCCAGGGCAGCTTCCGAAAATGCCCCCGACTTTAAAAGTAGACACCTGCCTTACCTGCTGCTCCTGTTTGCCATTAACCCTCTCTGTGCTTTGAGACATCTCCCTCTTCCCTTTATTAAGCAGTGGCTTTCTCGGGATTAACTGAAAGATGAAAAACTGCCCACTGTTCCCCCAAGGCCTTCCCGTGCTGTATACCTGGACAGACTTGCCACTTACCACATCTGAAAACTAACTTCGCTGTGGCAACATCACATGCTTTCATCATTTGCGTGGAGATCATGTTTTTTCTTCCCTTTCTCACCTGAAATCTGAATAGAGGTCACGGTAGACTCGTGTGTCCTTGTAGGACGTAATGAAGAAAGCTTTCTTGTAGATGCTGTCCAGTCTCTCTCCAGTAGTCGCATTTGCTAAACTAGAGTGTCGTGTCCTGTTGTGATCCACAGCGAGGAGGCTGAGATGTCGTCTTCCTTCCATTGGACACACCATCAAGAATGAGCAATTGTTGGAAAAGGACATGCTGGGGGGTCAAGTAGAGGGTCACCGAGAAAGAGGGGAATCCTCAGTGAGGTGAGGTCTGTGACTTACCAGCCACAGCAGTGGGCTCAGACAGACCGTGACCCTGATGACAGCACAGGACCAGACGATGCTTTCGTTGTCATACATAGAACACCATGTGTTGTGCCAACTTGATGGCAGCTCGCCACAGCATAGTATGATACCACAACTTGAGTAGAGAGCTTGACATACCTGCTGGCCTTTTTAGGGTCTCTTCAGATTTCCCCTTGCACCCGTGTATCGATCCTTGTGTGTGCATTATGTCTGAGTACAGTAGAGAAATAAATCCACAGAAACACATATGTATAAGAGAGAGTTTTATATAAAGGGTAAGTGTACATTAAGAAAGCATTCCAACCCAGTGCTGCCCAAGCCCATAAGTCCAACATTAGTCCATATGTCCGACACCGATCTACAAAGCCCTCTTCCATCCCACAAAACACACACAATGATGCCGACTGCAGGAGGAAAGCTGAGTCAGTGAATGTGTAAGCATCTCAGCACTGGCAGGGGTCTCTACATGGTTGCTCCAGCACCCAGGGCTGCATTGGGGTAGGTCCATGTGGCTTCTCCTTGGGGATGTCTTGCAGGAAGTGAGCCTTGCCAGCTGAAGCAGGGAACTGGCTAAGGCAGTTGCACCCTGGTCCGACCATCAGAAAGCAAGAGACCTGAGAACTTGAAAGGCGAGGCTCACCGAGCCATTTATCTCTCCGCCCTTCACTTAACCCCACATGTGTTTATCGGCCAGGTTGGCACAATAAACATTAACTATCTCAATGTCCAATGAAACTGTATTGCTTGTATGTAGACTTGGGAACTGACACTACAGTAAGACCACGAAACATCGTCAATACCACGTGGCCTCTCTCATTGTTCCCTTTCTTAACCAGACACGCTTACCTACTGTCTGGTCTCCCTACCCCTTAGCACTGCCAGTCACTACCGGTGCTCTGTTTCTAAAATGTTCTCCTTTCAGTAATGTGTACTAATTGGAATCATAACACAGTCGGTAAACTTCTGGGGTTGACCTTGTTGTTCTACCTTCGTCCCTGCAGACTCACCCAAGCCCTTGGCCGTCCCTGTGGCGTCAGAGTATTTTCTCCTCGCCTTAACTTGCTTTCTGAGCCTCATCGCGTGGACGGTCACAGAGCCAAGGGTTCTAGGGTTCTAGGGTTCACTGTATTTTAGGGGCACTGTATTCATTTTGCTTTTTAGGGGTCATGCTTTTTGGATCCTGCTGCTGAAGATCTCTTCTGATGTGTCTACCTGTTTTTCGTTCCTTGACAGTTTTACAGTTTTATAGTTAAGTTCTCCAACTCATTTGAGTTAGTTTTTGTATAAAGTCTGAGGTTTAGGTTTAATTTATGAATTTTGTTTTCAGATGCCTGTGTTAGGCTGTGTTGTGTACAGAACCCAAACCAGTGATATATATATATATATATATATATATATATATATATATATATATATATATATATATATATATATATATATATATATATATATATATATATGAATATGAAAGAACTTGATCTCAAGAAGTCATTTTCAAGGAATGTTCAGAAACAGGTTATGGTCACAATTGTACATTCTCCTTAATGTGATTGAAATTTGGAATGATATATATTAAATCTCAACTAATGTATATATTAAACTGAGACTGGGGGTGGGGTGGGGGCAGGGGCAGGGAAGGCAGATTACTAAAACAACTAGAACCCCAACAGTGAAAATGCCCGTGTATTGTGAAGACTGTAACCAATGTAAACTGAACAATGTGTGTAGAAATCAAGTGGCAACCTAATCTGCCGTGTAAACTTTCCCTCAAACCACAATAAAGTATTATTTAAAACCAAAAGAAGTAACTTTATAGCAAGAAGGCATCCCAGCCCAGTTCCACTCAATCCTGGTCCTTCAGTCCCTCTGTAGAGTCACGGAGCTGCAGACCCATGGGGCACAAAGGCGATGTGGGAAGCAGGATGATCAGAGGCTGGTGGGGGCGGAATTGTGTGGATCCAATGTCAGTGTAAACAAGGCACGGTGCCGACAGCTCTCAGGGTCAGGGGCCCGCATGGGGCTGCCCCTGGTGTAACACAGAGTCCTAATAAGCAGGAAAGCAGAGAGAGAGAGAGAGAGAGAGAGAGAGAGAGAGAGAAATCCCAGTTTCTCCCTTATAAGAAGGCACTCCCCCAGAGAGGCACCATCAAGTGTTGACCTGACTGACAGGCTGACACCACCTTCCACTTTCTTACAAATTCAAGGTGACATGCAACCATCCAAGCACCGCAGATGTTCACCGTTGGTTGAAAAGGCTCTCTCTTCTCCGTGGAATTTCGCTGTACCTTTGTCCAAAGGTGGGCTCTGAATTGAGCTGCTAACCACAGAAAAAACATTGAGGCTATCTGTCCCAGTGAAGATTTAAAATTTCAGAAAGCCCCAGGAACAGTTCAGTTCTGCCCTATAGGGTCCCCATGAGTGACATCCATTCGATTGCAGTGAGTTTTGAGTTTTTCTCAAAAGTCAGTAGGACGGGTTTGCGTGGACCTGTTTTTGGTCGTGCAATGGGTTATGCGTTATACGTTGCTAACCGCCAGGACAGCGATTTGCACCACCAGCCAGCCGCTCTGCAGGAAAGATGAGGCCATGCGCTCCTGTAAAGGTGTATAACCTGGAATCCCCCGGATAGTTCTACTCTGTCCTCTAAGGACACTCTGAGTTGGAATCGACTTGATGGCAGTGAGTTGGGTTTATTTCCGAGTCGCCTAACCTGTTCCATTGATCAGTGTATTTGTCCAACTCCTGGGCAGGAGCCCGTGTATCTCTGCTCTGTCCATATGGGGTGCTCAGCGGGGACCGGGGCACCGGACCATTCAGCACTCACGTCCGTCAGGCAAGCAGGAGAGCCCGTCACTCAGTGAGTGAGACTAGTGGCACCATAGATGCCCTGTGGTCCTTTTCATTTGCTATCAATTATTCTATGGTTTAACTAAAGTAGACATGCTTTTCCTTTGGGGAAGTTATTCTTGACAGTTCCGCACTTAATTTTGTTAAATTAGCTCGACTGATTTCTTGTTCTTCCTTTTTTTCTCCCCATGCCAGTGAATTTATAATTGATGTGGGTAGGATGAATTATACCATTTACAGCTTAGTTATAGGGTAAAGTTTTTGTGTGAGCTGATGATGGCAAAGTTAAGAGGGAGTCATTAAGTGAAATCATTCATATATATATACATATACTTATACACTCACATATGTGTCTATATACCCAAAATTCTGAACTCACTTCATTACAACTCACAGCTACCTATAGGATGGGGTAGAGCTGCCCCCGTGGGTTTCTGAGACGGACTCTTTTGGGAGGAGTAAACCTCCTCTTTCTGCTGAGGAGTGGCAGGTGGTTTTGAACTGCTTTGCTGTTGGCAGCGCCATGAGTACCCATATTGTTTCATGGAGTTCCTGGGTGGTGTAAATTCTTAATTCACTTGGCTGCTCACCGAGAGGTTAGAGCTTTGAGTCTGCCCAGAGGTGGCTTGGAAGAAAGGCCTGGTGGTCAGCTTCCCCCCAAACAGCCATGAGAGTCTGAAGGAGCATCGTTCAAGACTGACACACGTGGGGCATGTCGAAGGGCTTCACACGCACCCTGGCTTCTGTTCTTGCCTCACTCCGATCTGTGGGCTGGTCCATAAGCCCTTCGTCTCCTTCCTTCCTTCAGACCACCTCTCCTTCCCCTGAGGAGTGTTACATAGGAATCCACATTCCCTTCTCAGAGCCACCTTTGCTTTCCCACGGGAAATCAACACTTACTGCCTCTGCTAATGTTTGGAACCATTTGAGGATGTCTTGGCCCCATGTTGATGTGCTTCTTGGCCAACACAAGGAAGCGAGCGTGAATCTAGTAGGAGCAGGGCATGCCCGTGGGACTTGGGGGAGGTGTTCTAGAAAAGAACATGTGTCTCACTTCTAGCCCCCAGCACTCACTCACCTGAATGAGGGCCTTTCCTGCAAACTGGGGAGCTTCCCTTCAGGAAGAGTTCCATCTTGTTTGGAGGCCCTGGGTGTCATAAGAGGGTCCCTGAGGGTGCAATGGTTAAAGCACTGTGCCGTGATCTGAAAGGTTGTTGGTTCGAACTCACCAGCAGCTCCATGGGAGAAATATGAGACTGTCTGCTCACATAGAGTTCAGCCTTGGCAGCCCCATAAGGCAGCTCTACTCTGCCCTACAGGATTGTTATGAGTCAGAATCCACTCAGTAGCAGTGGATTGGGGGTAGGGTATCCCAAAAGGAGCTCTGGGATGCTCTGGTTAAAACACTTGACTGCAAACCGAAAGGTCAGCAGTTCAAACTCACCAGCAGTTCTGCAGTAGGATGATGTGGCTGTCTGATCCCATAAGGAATTAGTCTTGGAGCCTCTCTAGGGCCATGCTGTCCTGTCCCAGAGGATTGCTATGCGTGAGAATCAACTTGTGGGCGTGGAGTTTTGTTTGCAGTGGTTCAAATGAGGGACTGCTAAGCTACTAACCTGAAGGTTCATGGTTCAACTCCACCCAGAAGCAATTTGGGAAACAGGCTGATGATCTGCTGCCAGTGGGCCATAGCCTTGAAATCCCTATGGGAATGTTTTATTCCCTGCACACAGTGGGCTCTGTGAGGGAGAATCAGCCCAGGGAACACCAACGCCACGACCACCCACCATGTGTCATTTTTATTGCAATGGTGAGAAACAAGTATGATGTTTCTTTGTGAATTAAGCTCAGTGGCCAGCAAATGTGCCCCTGACCCAAGGCATGGCATTTTCATCGCCTCATATGCAGGTGAAAGTTGGACATTGAGTAAGGAAGAATGAAGAAAGATCAATGCATTTGAATGATGGCGCTGGAGAAGGATATTGAAAGTACCAGGAACTGCCAAGAGAACAAACAAATCTGCCTTGGAAGAAGTACAGCCAGAGCGCTTCTTAGAGGCAAGGATGGCAAGACGTTGTCATGTGGTCAGGAGCGACCAGTCCCTGGGGAAGGATATCGTGTTTGGGAAAGCAGAGGGCCAGGGTGAAAGAGGAAGGCTCTCAAAGAATTGGATGGACACAGTGGCTGCGACAGCGGGTTCGGACATAGGCATGATTGTGAGCGTGGGCAGGACTGGGCAGTGTTGCGCTCTGTTGTGCACAGGGTCAGTATGGGTCAGAGCAGACTCAGTAACAGTAACCAGCTTAAGGAGTGTGTCAGGTACAAGAGGCTGCTGTGTGTTGGCTGAGTTGACCTTAGTCACACCTTCACCTTGATTTCAGCTTTACCAGGTTGAGGAGACTAAATGAAGTTGGAGTCGCCGTCCTAAGGTAGCCCTGAGTTAGAAAACAAAGCAAAAACAAACACACGCTGGTTGTTGTCAAATCTGCTCCCATGGTGTCAACATAGACCTGGGCTGCAGAAGGTTGTCAGTGGCTGATTTATTGGAAGCAGAATTCCAGGCCTTTCTTTCAAGTTGCCATCAGTGGACTCAAATTCCAAACCTTTTGATAGGCAGCCCAGAGATTCTAAGGCAGTGGTTTTCAACCTTCATCATGCCGTGACCCTTTCATACAATTCCTCATGTGGTGGTGGCACCCCAACCAAAAAATTATTTTTGTTGCCACTTCACAACTGTAATTTTGCTACTGTTATGAATTGGGCGACCCCTGGGAAAGGGTCATTCAACCCCCAAAGGGGTCGGGACCCACAAGTTGAGAACCGCTGTTCTAAGCCCTGGACAGGAGCTGCATTTAATGTGAAGGGGGAAGAAAAAGATAAAAGGAGACCACATGGGGAGGTGGGGGCTGTGAGCGGAGATCCTTTTGTGTGAATGATGACACGTTCCAAAATTGACAGTGGCCATGACCATGTAAACTCCCTTGGCTGCAGGTTCTTTCCAACTCAGAGCAACCCTATAAGAGAGGCTGTGAATCTTTATGGAAACAGACTCCATCCTTCACAGGTGGAGCAGCTGGAAGGTTTGAACCACCAACCTTTGGTTAGCAGCCCAGCCCTTAACCCATTATGCCCCAGGGCTCCTGCATACCTGTGCGCATACTAAAGGCCATTGTGTTGCACACTTCAGAGGGTGTAGTGTGTGCTGTGTGAAGTCTAGTTAAGAGAGCTTGCAAGCGAGAGGGCCAGTGCAATGTTGTGGTTTGTAACTTATGCCCCTGCATCGGGGAAAGGAAGCCACCGGCTACAGTGCAGGGACCCTCACTGGTGGACGGAGGGCGAATCAGGAGAGGAGGTGCTGGGGATGTCATGTTCTTTCCTGTGCGCTGCGTTAGCAAGTAACTGCAGTATAGCACGACGTGCGAATCACAAAGGAATTAAAATTGCCGTTCTGTAGAGGCATAATACGACCGGGCAGGCCAATCAGGATGTGGTTTTTTCCCCCTGTAATTTATTTATTTTTCAAATGTAAGCATTTGCAGGTGAAATAAGACAAAAACCATCGATGATGCCTTCTCAGCAGAGCCTTCCAGAGCTCCCCATGAACGCGAGGGGTGCTCTTGAAGGGGGCCTGTCCTCTCCCAGGCTTCTCTTAGCGGCCTTTTGTGAAGGAGGGTGCCATTAAGTCTCCGGGCATTCCCTCTGGGAAGGGTCGAGGCTTCTGGAGCTGCCTGCACATTCCTATGACAGAAGAGGTCTCCCGACACGGGTGTGTAATGCCTTCCACTGCCCCGGAAAACAGAAGGTGGAGGACAGCCCCAAACCATTCTGAATTCTTGGGTTGAACTTACGTTTCCTAGGACCTTGGATGGCAAGATTCTTCTGGGATGTCTCTTATTAGGAAAAGGGTCTCTTGTCAGGCTGTGCACTGAACTACCAACCACAGGGTCAGCAGTTCTGACCCACCAGACCTTCCATGGGGGAAAGGTGAGGCTGTCTGCCCCCATAAAAATGTAAAGATTTAAACACAAACTAGCAGTTCTATTCTGTACTGTCAGGTTACTAAGAGCGGGAACCCACTTGATGGTAGTGAATTTTTGGTCTCATTGAAAACCAAGTGTGGATTTGCTAACAAAATGGATAAATATGCAGATATCTATCGGTTCATCCATCCATTACCCCCATTCACCTATTTGTACATCTACTTATCTACCCATCCAACCACTCACCTACCCATCCATCCATCCATCCATCCATCCATCCATCCATCCATCCATCCATCTATCCATCCATGTCCTCATCCACTCACTCACCTATCTATTTATTCACCCATCGACTCACCTACCCAACTCAATCACCTGCACACCTACCCTTCCATCCAGTAGTTGAATTTCTTGTTGGTTCAGAGCTTAGGGGAGATGTGTTAGCGATGTTAGGCCACCATGGGAGCAGAGACAGCCTGTACTTGGTGTGTTTCATTTGCTCTGTTCCCACAGTGCTGTTGGAGACTAGTGCAATGGAGCCAGCTCCAGCGTTTGGAGACCCCGTGCATGTCAAGTGCATTTGTGCTCCACAGGGTTTTCAGTGGCTGATTTGGGGGGAAGTAAATCACTGGGCCTTTCTTCAGCCACCACGTTCATTAACTGTTTGCACCACCCAGGACCCCAACTGGGCCATCATCTCCCAGAGCTCTTCAGGGTTAATTAGTCCCCCAGACTTGCTGGCAGCTGACAACAATGTATTTACCCCATGCCACCAACAATGCTGTGTGAAGAGTCTTCTTCAGCATCCCCCACCCTGGTGGCACAGCGGAGCTTGGCGCACTCACTGAAGACTACCTGAGTGGGGTGCTAAGTCCACTTACGTGGTTGCGAAGAAGCCCGGTTCTGCTTCCAGAGATGGAGAGGGAACCAACGCTTTCCTGTGGCCTCATCTCTGTCCACTCTCTGGAACCTGGAGAGAACCAGGAGGAGTGGTCATTATGAGGCCAAGTCCTGGGTTCTATTTGAAATTCAAGCGGTTTGGGATTAAGAGTGGGGCCAATCCTTACGCATCCAAATCAATTTTGATCTCTTAAAAGCCAACCGCTTCTAATGTAGAGTGGTCTGTAGCCAAACAACTTTTCCTGAGGCTTGCCCGAGCCCGCAGTGCTCATCTCTCTGACATCCGCTTCCTGGGCGAGTCAGACTTCTGCATCGTTCACATATTTAGCCAGGGTGCCCTTGGCTTCTGATGATAATGTTCCAGATTCATCTTTTGAATTGGAAGTTCAATGAGAATAACGAGGGGACTTTTGAAATTGGTTGGAACATTTCTTTTCATTCCATTTTCCCAGCAACTGTTTGAAAACACCCTGGTGTTGTTCCTAACACATTGCTCCCTGCTCTTCACAACTTTTGGGAGCAGAGTCTATATGGAACACGAACCTGGCTGACTTTGCCTTCAAAACGCCAACAAGATGGGTGTTTTTCATTGCATCTCTCAACCTTGGGAATGGCAATAGGTGCCTGGAGCTTCTGTGTTCCATCCCTGGTGTGTGACCGGAAGCATATGGAGGAAAAACCAGTGGCCGTCAAGTTGACGCCAACTCATGGCCACCCAACGAGGGTCAGAATAGAATTGTCCTTCATAGAATTTCCAGTGACCAAGTGGTTGGAGATGGAGCTAGAGCTAGTAGAAAGCATGTAGTAGGGTCAGGAAACCTGGTACTTGCACACTGTTCATTTGCTGGTAGTCACTGTGAGCCCACTGTGTTGAAAGTGCTGTGGTAACTGGACAGACAGCTATGAATGACGCCGAATCTCACATAGCCCAATGAGATTGAACGATGATACAGAAACACAAACTTGGCTGTCTGAAGGCCAGCCACCAGGAGTTGTTTGCAACAGAAAAAGGAAAGCCAGGGCTATGAGGAGGATATGGAACGTGAGGCATACTGCCTCCATTAGCAACTGCCTCCTTTGCCCTGAGGTCAGAAGAAGTAGATGGTGCCTGACGATTCTTACTGAACCTTTTGATGAACACGACACAATTCTATAAAAGAATCGTCATCAAAGTTGGGTGGGTGGGTGAAATGGGGAACAGAATCTGAAATCCTCCAAGACGCCAGCATTTTTGGAGCCTTCGAAGCAGGGCGAACACCTGAAACTATTGTGCTGAGCTCGGTCGTTAAACCTTGAGTCAAAACTATCCCCCGATGTCTTCTTGAAACCCAACGAGCTTAGCTAATTGTAAAAGAAGACCAGCTTTGAACATTGTGCTCCTCAGAGACCAAGCACCAACCAAAAGCTGTACGTGACCATTTTGGCAGCAGCAACTTGAAAGGTTGGATGGGAAGCTTGGAGGGACGTGACTTTTGTTCCAGGGAAAGGACCGCTCCGAATGGGAGAGTGACAATGGCCACACGACTAGGAGGATGAGAGCAAAGTCGCGACCTGTCACGTGGACACGGTGGAATCAGTGTACATCTGGCTCTGTATATTCTCAGCAACAAAAAAGCCACAGAAAATAGGTCAAGTACTCCCCAAAGGAAAATAACAAGATGCTTTGCGGGCATCGGTGGGGAGGAGGACCTACCAGATTGTCTCAGGAAGCACTTGTCGACAGCCACCCAGCCAGGAGGACCTCGGAGATGCTCTCTCTCAGCATCACTGAGAAACCCCATGCAGGAAGAATGTTCTGGCATCAGGAGTCGGGCTGTGTATGTATAGCTTCTTTTGCATCCACTTGTCCAGCAGCGTCTTTGGCCCAGTCTGCTCTGCCAGGCGCCAGCTGAGCAGAGGATGCTGGGAACTCATCTGTCCTTAGCATGCTGTTAGCAGCAGGGCCTGAATGGCCAAATGAGAATAGCTCCTGTCTCTGGCCAGCGGTGTCACTTGTGCCCCTCTGGATTCGGAGCTGGCTATGGAGAATGGAGTGAGGGAGGGGCTTACTCCCCAGTCTCCTTTGTGTCTGCTGGATGGCCAGCGTGCCACGTGCCCTCTTCCGGTTAGATGCTTTGCTGAGCGGCAGCAGGTCAGGGATCATTTGTGGTGATGTTTCCTGCGAGGAGAGGTGCCCCTTGTTCTAGAAACATGAGCTTAAAAACAAGTGACGATGCATGTAGCTATAGAAGCATCACTGGTGAACCCCAGACCCCACCTCAAGTGGGTCATTGGAGTAATAGCGAAGGAAGGGCTAACTAGGGTTGGCCTTAGCAACCCTGCTAACGAGGCTTAAGGAGTCAGGCCCATCTGGCTCTCATTGGCAATCAAGACAGTTGGATTGTGGGTATCGTTTCAGGTAGGAAATCTGAGCATGAGACCCCATATAATACTCCTTAGGAAAACAAAGCCCAACCATTACTCACAGTCCACTCAGTGGCCCCGTTCTCATTTGTACCATGCATTGAGGGAACTGTGCTCATGCAGCCATGCCTGGGGCCACCTGGGCCTCCTGTAGAGGGCTGGGCTCCCTGGGTTGGTTCTTTGATGTGGGTATCTGAAAGCTCAAGGCAGCAAACCCATTGCTGGGCAGTGAACCCCAACTCCTGGTTGTCCTGTGTGCGGCATGGAGCCCCTGTGCTCCAGAACATTATCTCTGACTGATTTCGAGGAAGTGGGTCACCAGGATTTCCCCCGAGGCCCCTGTGGGTGGACGCAGACAGCCCTCCTTCTTGTTAGCAGCCTGCGCCTTAGCTTCTCACACCTCCCAGGTCACCCAGGGTCCAGCAGCATTGCCTTTCAGTGGGCTTACACTCAGAGCCATGGCCTGCTTGTCTGGGCTGGGGAGGGGAGAGGGACACTGACATATTGGGTCAGGAATGGCCTCACTGAGAAAGGGGTGGATGGAGACCCACTTTAACGACCAGCAGGTGATTCCCAGAACCCGCCCCCCCTCCCCCCAAGATGGACAGGAGACTCTTCTCTTGCAGGGGAGCAGTGTGTGCTAAAGGGAAGAGTGACAACCTAGACAGGCATCTGGTGTCTAGATGGTGACCTCATGATGCTGAAGCAGAAACACCAAAAAGGGTGGGGTGGGGGATACTCCAAAGTCATAAATTAATTTTTAGCAGAAACTTAAAAATGCCAGGCAGTTGGTTTCATCGGGGGGACCCTTTGATAATGTAGTGACACTTGTGTCTTCGTATTCTCTGGTTTTTGAGTTGGCCCAAATGGGGAGAGTAGTTGGAGAGTGTGCAGGGAGTTTTATGTAAGAGCTAAGTAGAGAGTCAAGAACCCTGATGGTGTGGCACTTAGCTGCTAATGGACAGGTCAGTGGTTCAAACCCGACGGCCACTCAAGGGAGAAAGATGCAGCAGTCTGCCTCAGAAACCCTGGGGGAAATCAGTTCTCCTCTGTATTCCACAAGGCTCCGAGATGTGAGATTGGCCCCGTGGCATCAGGGCATGGTAGTGAGAGAATAAAGAAGTAAGTTAGGCCACTGGTTAAGCAGTCGCTGCAACCCAGTAAGTTGGCATTCCAAACCCACCCAGCAGCTCCACTGGAGAGAGACCCGGCAATCGGCTTCCCAATGGGTGCCCACCAGGGAAACGATGGGGCACTTGCCGTCTGTTGTTGTCAGGGGCTGCGGTGTCGGTTCCAACCCACAGTGATCCTGTGCACAGCAGAAGGAAACACCGCCTGGCACCGTCCTCACAATCGCTGTGCTTTTGAGCCCCTGGTAAACACCGCGCCAGTCCATCTCCTGGCCGCTCTTCCTCCCCCTCTCCACCTTCTAGTTGAAAGCAGGGTGCCCTCTGCCATTCAGGGTCTCTACGAATCCGAAGCCAACTGAGCGACCCCTACAGCAGCAACCTGCGGAGGTCAGCTGCGGAAGTCGGGGGGTTGGGGGGTGGAGGATGGCCACAGCCAGGGATTCGTTTCCTGACATTCTAAATGGGTGTCCTTGGATCAAGAGAAAATATTTGGGCATCATCTGTGACTCAGTGAGACTCGGCCTCCAGACCAGGTGTGAGGTTTGAAGTGCATGGACCTCCAGAGTGAAGACCCCTCCCCCAAGCCCCACCCCCGCCCCGCCCAGAGAGCAGGGAATCCATCGCAGCGCATGGATGCTGGACTACCACACACTGCCCCCAGAGAGGCTCTGTTCTCCTCCTTCCTCCCTACTCGCCATCCACTTGGCATTTTTAAATGACATGTGACATTGTCTCCATATTAGATTAATGTGTGCAGACATGACTGCCTGCAGGAAGTCACCACCAACTGGTGGACCAGTGGGATGTTCCGTGTCTCGGCTTGCTCTCTCCCGAATTTGAGGGTCATTTGACTGGGGCCGTCCCCGTGATGTCCGTTTCCGCCTCTCTTGCAGGTTTCATGCCTCTTAGTGAGGAGGGCCTTGCGCTCTGGACAGCTGCCTGTGGTTGGCAGGGATGGGTCTCCCATGTTTCATGCTGTGAAAATTCCAAGTTGGCTTTGATGGCTTTGGCTTTGGACTCAGTTCCAGCTTGACAAATGGTCCCGCCGCCGTACGATAGTTGGCCTTTCACATTACAATGGCCGTTCCCGCCGCCTCTCCACCCCCTCCCCCAGGAAGTTTTAAAATGGAAGAAACACTGGAAACTCTTGACAGATGAGGAAACGGAGGTGCAGAGAGCCCCGGAGGCCTGGAGAGTCAGAGAGCCCAGGCCCTCTAGTCTCAGAGTCCCTCGAGACCCTGCGCAAAGAGCTGTGTTGTCATTGTTGAGTGTCCTCAAGTCGGCTCTGACTCGTAACCAAGAAAGCCCCATGGAGCAGGCGTGTTCTTACACGTGGGTGGTCCTGAGTCAGAAACAAACGGGTGGTGGTGGTGGTGGTGGTGTGTGTGTAGGGGGTGGGAAGGTATGTTTCTTTAATTCCCTCCGTGTAGTGTAAGAAGCTAGAGAGAGGATTGGAAGTGACCATGACGGTCCCACCTGAATGTGTTCATGCCACTTTGATGGATTTGGTCTCTCCTGATCCTGGTTGCGTTCCTGCCATCCATCGGTCCCCAAAACCAAACTCACTGCCATCGAGCCGATGCCATCTCTTAGTGAGCCTATAGGACAGGCTGGAATTGCCCCTGTGAGTTCCCAAGACCGTCACTCTTTAAGGGAGCAGAAAGCCCAGTCGTTCTCCAAGGGAGTGACCTAAGGCACCGCCAGGCCACCAGGGCTCCTTGTCACCACAGGGCCTCCTGGCCCTCCTGTTGAGCAGGTGTAAACACAGATAGAAGACGCAGGAAGGACATCAAGTGATGATATGACGTTTGCTGTCGCTGACTGGACCTCTCCTTCAAGAGCGTGTTGTGTACTAGGCCCTGCTCTAAACACCCTACATGACTTAATCCCACCCTCTAGACCAGCGATTCTCAACCTGTGGGCCGAGACCCCTTTGGGGGTCGAACAGCCCTTTCATAGGGGCCACCCGATTCATAACAGTAGCAAAATGACAGTGAGGCAGTAGTCATGAAAATAATGTTGTGGTTGAGGGATCACCACCACATGAGCAACTGGTTTAAAGGGTGGTGGCATGAGGAAGGCTGAGAACCATTGATGTAGACAATCTCATGGAGTAACCCCGCCCTCTAAACACCCTGCGGCTGGAGGGTTCAAACCGCGTGGTTAGGATCCCAGCACATCACCCACGTCCACCTCCAGGGTTCTAGACCCACTGCCATCAGGTCTAGCCACTGACTCGGCTCAACTCAGCTCAACTCACTACCCTTGAGTCCATGCCGACTCACAACAACCCTATAGGACAGGGTAGAACTGCGCCCCTCTGAGTTTCAGAGACTGTTAACTCTTTATGGGAGTAGAAAGTCGTCTTTCAAACTGCTGACCTTTCAGATCGAAGCCCTACTGGGTCACCTCTATGCCACCAGGGCTCCTTGGTAGGGCTTTAGGGACTGCACCTATTTCCGGGAACAGGCAGTCTTACCTGCTACCTCCCGATCTTTGAGCTAGCCGCCCAGCACCTACCCGACAGCGCCACCAGGGTTCCATGACCCCACTAACCTCAAAATCCCGACCCACTACCACTGGGTGGATGTTCACTCACAGCCGGTCTAAGGACAGAGTTGAGCAGCAGGATTTCCACGCCTGCCCATCTTGCCAGAAGCAGGCTGCCCAGCTTGCTCCCAAGGAGGGCTTGGTGGGTTCAACCACTGACCATTTATCGTAGGTAGCAGCCCAGTGCTAAACCAGCCGCACCACTAGGACTTCTGCCATAGGAGTAGTAGTCAGGATTCCAACACACATCACTTTTTCAGGGAAGGATCCAATGAGAGCCTACACAATAATTTTGGAAAAGAGGCATCTTGTGAGTTAACGATGTCCTAACCTACAGCCTGAGGAGCGAGAGGCGGGCTTTGGGGTCTGAAGGATGCTCCTGTTCATGTGAAATTCAAAATCATCTCAAGCGCACTGCCAGCGAGTCCCTTCCCGGCTCACCGCGGCCCCCAGCCGGCCAGCGCAGTCAGCCGGCAGCACCTGGTGGAAATAGGAGCACTAGCCCTGCCCTCCATCCAGAACATCCCCACACGGATCCTGAGGTCTTGCCAAGGACTTTGTTAATGGAGAGAAGGGGGAGAGCCTGAGGGGGAGGGGAGGTGCTCAAGGCAGGCGGCCTGCCCCCTCCTCTCATGGCCGGGTCTTTGCTCAAGTTCCTCTTTCTGCAGTGGATCCAGCTCAGTGCCCCAGAGGCGGGTGCAGTTCAGTAGAGCTCCAGGGCCCTGCAGGCAAGGCAGGCAGGAGGCCATTGGAGGTAAAGACAGTGAACTCATTGAAATGCCAAGTGTCACTGCTGGGGCACTTAATTATCTGACTCACTGGCAGCTCCTAGGAGAGGAGCAAGCAGGGGACAGAGGGAAGAGGAAGAAGAAAAATGCAAGAAGAAGGCCTACTGAGCAATGGTCAGACACAGTCAGTGCAGCCGGAGGGAGGGGGCCGTGTTGAGCACCTCCTTAGAGACCAGCCCCCTGGGTATACTTGCCTGATCTCTTCCTATCTCCAAAGAGGAGCCCTGGGGGCATAATGGTCAGCAGTTCGAAACTGTTTGCAGGAGTAGAAAGCCCTGTCTTCTGCCAGGGAGCTGCTCTGGTTTAGAACTGCCCACCATGGAGATTGAAGCCCAGTGCATAACTGTTACATCACCAGGGCTCCGGCCGCCTCCACAAGGGCTACCATTTGTCTGTGAGCTTCTGACTGGCTAGTGGTGATCCCCTTCCCTTCTTGGGGTCCACTGGTCTTTTGCTGTCATGAAACATTTCTGTTTTCTGCTGACAAGTAAAAGTTAGCAGCCTTTCAGTGCTGCACGGTGTGAAACTAGGCCTCTGAACCAGCTGGGTGCACCAGCGGGTGAGGAAGGGGGGATGCCTGCTGCTGTCTGTGGGTCTGCCCGTCCAATCAGCAGGTGGTGGCCCCCTCCTCTGGGTGGAAGGGGTCGTTGGGATCCAGGCCTCCCCAACCCCTGAAATATGTACTTGTATTGAAGAATGCTCAAAGTCTAGAATCATCTCTGTGATCTCTGAACTCAGCCGTCACCCGGCCGTCCTGGATAGAGCAGCTCCCAGCCATTTAATTAGAATCGGAGTGACAGATTTGTTATTGAAAATCTGAACCCTAGCTCCCACCCTGCCCTGCACATCTGAGCCGAAAGATGGCTCTCCACTGGGCACCGGGAGGCCCACGGTAGCCGCTGCGCTGTGCGGGGTGCCGGGGAATCCAAATACATCTTGTCTTTGCTCTTGGAACCACTACCATTAGGCTTTTTAATAACAGCGCACACCCAGTGGGTATCAACTGTGGTGCTCCGAAAGAGACGCAGTGTGCCCAGTAGGGTTGTGAATTACAGCATCGGAGAGGAGTGGATTCCCATTTGTAGAGGGGGCCCCTTTCTCTCCGCAGGGCAGCCCTGGAAACCGGCGAGATTGCCTTGTGCGTAGGACATGCATGGGCTGACCTGGGAGGGGACGGCTGGGTGTCAGGACTTTTGTCATCCGAATTGGCAATATTCCTCTCCTCCCGCCTCCCCGCTCTGGGATTCTGAGCATACGGTCCCAAGGGGTGCGAATTCTGCGGCTAGAAAGTGAGAACTGGTCACCAGCCCACAGCCGAGTTCAGCGCTCGTGAAGCCAATCACACATGGCAGAAGGCTGTTATCGGAAAATTTAGCTTTGTATGTGTGTGTGTGTGCATGCGCATGTGTGTTGTTAAGCTCGCAGGAGCCATCTGTCAGGGTTATTCTGATTCAAGGACTAAATTGAACGGAAGGCATTGCCGGGCAAGTAAACAAGTTCTCTCAAAATATTTGCATGCCTTTCCTTCTTGTCAGGGGCTTTTTGGGGAGGATCAAAGCTGCCACTTGAGTGTTTGGTGATTTATTTATTTACTGTACGTCTCTGTCTTCCTGGGCGTAGGAACAAAGGCGCGTGAGTGAATGGGTGAGGACCTGAAGTCGATCTTAAGTCCTTCTCTGGAAATCCTCAGGCCCTTCTAGGTGGGGCTCCTCGTGGTCAGCAGTTTGAAACCACCAGCAGCTCCCCGGGAGAAAGACTGGGCTTTCTACTCCCGTGAATAGTCGTAGAACTCAGAAGCCTACGGGGACCCACGGGGGATCCCTGTGAGTCAGCGCTGACCCCAAAGCAGGAGTCTGGTTTCCTCCAGGCTGTCAGAAGGAAGAGCGTGGGCACAGCGGTTAAATCCTCAGGACTAACCAGAAGGCAAGTGATTCGATCCCACTCCACGTCTCGGAGGAGGAAGGACTAGGTAGTATGCTCCTGTGGAAAAGACCACCTAGGTGACCTTCTGGGCCAGGTCCACTCCCTTCCAACCCGTAGACCCTCTGCACAGCAGGAGGAAACACCACCGGGACACCTGCGCCATTGTGTCCGTCCATCACGTCAGGGGATTTTCTCTTTCTCCCCGCCCCTCTCCTTGACCAAGCAGTTGTCCTCCAGGGTCAGGTCTCCCCTGACAACATGTCCAAAGTACGTGAGACTAACTCTCGCCATCCTTGCTCTGTGGCACATCCGGCTGTCCTTCTTCCAAGACAGACTCGTTTGTTCTTGGCCGCCCACGTTGCGCTTGATGTTCTTGCCTGTGCTGGAATAGGGTCACTCCATGGACCAGAATAGACTCACCAGCGTCTGGCAGCAACTGGGGTGTCTGTGCGGTGCTACTGGTTAAGCGCTGAACCATTACTCACCCAAAGATGGGTGTCTTGAACCCACCGAGAGGTGCCGAGGAGGAAAGGTCTGGCAGTCTACTCCCAAAGCCCACAGCCATGAGAATCCTCGGGAGCCCAGGTCTGCTCTGCCACCCCAGTGCTGCCCTGACTCAGAGTCACCCTGGCAGTTTCTCTTTGTTTAATGAGAAGTCTGGATGCTCTCCATGCATCTGTACGCCCCCAGCAGAGCTTAACCAAGAGTAACTTTTGTGTGGGGTCCTGGTCCCTGCAGGGAGGTGCCTGGGGCAGAAGCCCCTTGAGCAGGGAAGCCAGCTTCTTTCACCACACCCAAGGCGGACTCCACAGGGGAGATGCTTCTGCTGCTCGCCATGTCACCAGGGAAGCTGCACTGGTTCTGGGAGCTGCCCATTCTTGGGCAAGGACGTGGGACGTTTGAAAAGACATTTCCATCGTTTGGATGGGAGAGGTGACTTCTCCTCGCCTTCCTTCGTTATTAGGGGGGCGGGGTGGGAAGCCCAACAACTCCATGAGCTGCTGCGAAGCCGATGGGATGTCACTTCCCTTGAAATAGTACCAACCATCTGGGGCAGGATGGCAGGTGTCACCGATTGTCAAAATATTGCTTTTCAAGAAACCCAACTCTCCAAGGGGTGGTTCCCCTGGACTCACCCCCCTGGAGCAGTGAGCAGCCTGACCTTGACCTGAGCAGCGGTCTGTATAAACAGACCCATCTGTCTGGCCGAGACCCGGTTGGCTGCAGATCCAGTGAGACAGCGATAGAATCGGGTGTTTCACCCCCGTGGCTTTCAGCACACGACGTCTTCACGTGCAGCCCCCTAATGGATCTGCACCTCATCAAGGAGTGCAGTTTGTCTGTTTTTCATCCTTGAACTTTGTTCTCTCTCTTTCTCTTTTAAAAGGCAGCAGAAGCAAATGATTGCCTCTCTGCTAACAGTGTTAGGTACACCAACAACACGGCTTATTCATCGTCATTACAATGCTATCACGGTCGTAACAACAACCTTTGACTGGATGCGGAGGTGGACACACAGCTGACCAGGTGTTGGAAGGCGGGTGGGACTTTATCCTTGACTATTCATCTACAGCTCCAAACCCAGGGCCGTTGAGTTGGTTCTGACCCAGGGCGTCCCTTTGGGACAGGGTAGATCTGCTCCCGTGGGTTTCTGAGACTGTAGCTCTTGACAGGAACAGAAAGCCTCATCTTTCTCCATGGAACGGCTGGTGGTTTCTACCTGCCTCCCTTGCAGTTATCAGCCCAGTGGTTAACCACTACGCCACCCTAAACACATGGAACTAAACAGTAGTGGTATTCATTTATAAACTCTATTCATTTATTTAGTAGGAAAGAGAATGTTTATTAAGTCTTAAACAGGACAAGGAGTGTAATTGGTCCATGTCGGCTGTGGAAGCAGAGAGGTGTTTTGAAGGGGGTTCTGTGGGGTCCTTTCATCGTGAAGGGCACTGTGATAACTCAGTGGGAGAGCCCTCTAATTCCATGCAAGTGGCATCTCCTGCTCAGCCATCACCTGTCAGCTAGCAGATACCTGGGTGCCACTACGGATGCCGAACAGGTTACAGTAGACTCGGAAGACAGGCCTGGAAACCTGCTTCCAAAAATCAACCCATGAAAACCCTGTGAGTCACCATGATATGACCTGCTGTCGATCTTGGCGACAGTGCAGGGCATGGGGACAAGGCAGTGTTTGTCCATCAGGACACTGGGACACTGTGGACCAGGGACTGCCTGGAGGGCAGCTGGGCACAGGGTGGAGTAGAACTACTCCGGTGGTTTTCCAATGCTGTTAATTCCTCAAAGGAAGGGGCAGCCTCATCTTTCTCCCTGGGAGTGACTGATGGTTTCGAACTGCTGACCTTGCAGATACCACTGTTTCCAGAAATTCAATGAGAGCCAATGGCCAGCCCTTAAATTCATAAAGTAGAAATTTGTCCTTCTGCCAACGAGGCATCTGTTTGTCCCAATCGATTAGAAAATGGGAGGGGAAACCATAATTGCATGTTGGATCCCATATCTCCTAAATGATCAGAATTTTTGTCAAACACCCAAACTATCGGACGATGAGATCAAATTACTTAAACTCCGTTCTTCTCTTTAATACATTGTGATTTTAAGGACAACTTTCATCCCAGTTCTCCACCAGCTTCAGCTCATGGGGAGGGTGGTGCTCACGCTCCAGTGAAGGAAATCTCAGCGCTGAAGTAGAAGAGTCTGTGCCAGGTTTCCGGTGGCACTGTGTGTCACAGCTCCGGAAACTTGGTAATTATGGTGACATTCTTTATGAGCCCGTAGTTTGCAGCTCAGCAGAGTTTAAATGTCAATGGCTGTCGTCCTTGGCGGGGGCGAGGGTGTGCGAGGGAAGAGGTCAGGGGAGAGAAAATGGGCTTGGGAAATACATGTTTCTGATGGGGAATCCAGAGAGGCTGGCCAGTTCTGAAGGAAGTGCTTCGTCCACTGTGGTGGCGGTGGCGGCGGCGGCAGCGGTGGTGGTGGCAGCAGTCGATGCTGTCGGATGGGCTCCGATGCCCCGGGACCCCATGCACCACAGAGGGAGGTTGCCCAGTCCAACACCATCCTCACACCACTCCCAATGCAGCCCAGGGCTGCAGCCCTCGGTCAATCCATTGCCTTGACGGTCTTCCTCTTTTTTTTTTGTTTTTTTTTTGCTGCCCTTCTGCACCTCAGAAGAAAGGCCTGGAGATCAACTTCTGAAAAAAACAGCCAAGGAAACCCCCTCAGGGCAGAGTTCTGTGCCAGCGTGCACAAGAGAACCACGAGTTCACTCAAAGGCCAGCTCGAGGTTTCCCTGTGATCTTTGAATCTGTTTTGATCAGGTCTGCCGACAGCTGTGCACCTGGCTGGTGCGAGATCATCAGGGGGTTGGAGGGAGACCTTGGCCAAGCCTTTCCCTAGACCTTATTTTGGCTTTGTGGTAAATATTTCCCATCGGGCGCAGAGGAGGTGAGCAAAAGGTCCTTGCCTTGGCCCTTCCCACGCTCGCTTCTGAACGTCTACACGGCTGGCTTGCGCTCGAATCCTCCTCAAGCACGTGGTTCGGAGGAAGACGACACGTGCGCTGGCTGGCACGAGAGAGTGACACGACATTCTTCAGAGCCTCCCCTCCGCGCTGACAAATCCATCGTGTGTTTTACCTTCTCCGAACAGTGAGGCCATTGTTCACTTTGCCAGGTCATGCATTTCATTAGCGTGCACCTCGGTGACAATGGAAACGTGGGTGGGGGAGGAACCCAGGATGAGTCAAGGGCTTCGCTCTAGTTTGGTGACTCAAGCACAGGCAAGCCATTGCTCCCCACCGTTCCCGTGGGACACGGTGGGGAAGCCTTGGGGACAGCCACAGACAGGAGCCAACCACCTGCCTTTCCAAAGCATGTTGTGTCTCCCTGGGCCATGGAGCGTCACCGACAGGCACTCACTCCCTCACATTTAAATTTTCCCCAGACAGCCCCACCTGCACACCCCTCGGATGGAATAACTGCCTCACTGTTCCAAGTGCAAGTTTAACCCCAAGGTCTCCTCTGCCGCGCAGGCTTGAGTTTCTTTTCTGCATAATCGTGAAATGGCAGATTTCTTGAACAGCGTGGCAGGAACCCAAAGTGTGTTCACTTTGCTGTCGTTGGTTGAGAGGTCTGTGCAGGATATATGTGGGTTTCTGGATGTGGTACTAAAAAGATGTATTTCTAAAACTATGGTGGAATCAACAAGTTCGCAGGGGTTGCTATTCAGAAAACTCAAATCCACCCCCATCTAATTGAGTCCTGGTCCTAGGGACCGTCTGGTGCTGGGCGGAGCCCCTCCTGTGGGTCTCTGAGAGGGGAGCGCTGGACAGAGCGGGACATCGCACCCGTCTCCTTGGACCAGCTGGTGATTCCCAACTACAGCCCAACATGTAGGGATTCAAATAATCTTACTCCTGGTGGGGGACAAATAGACAGACCACACCCCGGGAGTGTTTTCCCCCGTATTATATAGATGGCCCTTCATCAAACATTTTTACATCTGTGCCGCTAAGTAACATTTCCCTGTAGAAATCTCAACGCAGAAATAAGTATTTCTTTTCACCTGTTCAGAGTAGCAATTTCATTTTGTGATGCTTGAAAATGCTATCTCCCATCCCCCTTCCCCCCTCCCCCCCTTTTTGGTGACAAATCCTTCTCCTGTACTTTGTGCATGTGTTCTGCGATGTCATTAGAGGGCCACGAGCATGAACCCCAGTGCCGGGACCACCTGCGGTTTCGGTGGGGCCAGGTGTTACCATGGACACGATCTCCACTGCCCCGCTCTGGGCACGTCACTAGGAAACCCTGCACCCTGAACATCATGTGACTCTGGCTGTGTGATCTCAACATGCTGTCCTCGCCTTCTTTCCCTCCCACCAACCCACTCACCTAGAGTCCATCTGAACTCCTAGCGAGCCTATATAGGGCCCCCAGGACTGTAACTCTTTATGGGAACAGAGAGCCTGTCATTCTCCCTTAGGACTGTAGGCGGTTTTGAACCATGGACCTTGTGGTTAGCAGTCCAAAGCTTCCCACAAGGCTTGTTGATTCTGACTTATGGTGACTCCAAAAGAGAGGGTAGAACTGCCCCAGTGGGTTTCCAAGGTTGTAAATCTTCATGAGAGCAGAAAGCCTCATCTCTCTCTCTGGTGGAGCCACTGGTAGTTTCGAACTGCTGAACTTGCCGGTTAGCACCCTAACATTAACCCACTACACTACAGGGCTCCTTAGCTCCTGGGAACTGGTAGCTTGCTTTGGAAGCCTCTCAAGTTATAGCCCAGCGAGATCAATACCCCTTCCCCCCATATTGTGGGCCGCACGTTTGTAAACCTGAACTGAGTCCCTGGTCATTTGTAGACAGTTTAACCCATGAGGTCTTTCCAGTCAGACAGCAAAACACATGTGTTGTGTTGTTGTGTGACATCAAGTTAGTTCCAACTCACAGTGGCCCTGAGCACAGTGGAACAGCACTGCCTGGCCTGTGCCCAGCAAAACACATGTGTTGTGTTGTTGTGTGACATCAAGTTAGTTCCAACTCACAGTGGCCCTGAGCACAGTGGAACAGCACTGCCTGGCCTGTGCCCAGCAAAACACATGTGTTGTGTTGTTGTGTGACATCAAGTTAGTTCCAACTCACAGTGGCCCTGAGCACAGTGGAACAGCACTGCCTGGCCTGTGCCCATGGTGCCGGTGCCCGGGCTGCAGCCTCTCCTGGAGTGCCTTCTTCTTTCCCAAGCATGACATCCTTCTCCAGGGGCTGGTCCCTCCTGACATGTCCAAAGTCTGTGAGATGCAGTCTCGCCATCCTTGCCTCTAAGGGCCCGTCTGGGCACCCTTCTTCCAGGACAGACTTGTTTGTGCGTTTGGCTTTCAGTCGTCATGCCAACCAAGCATCTGTTTTGCTTTGTACCCCAAGGCACCCTCCTTCTCAAAATTGTGGTCGTTCACAGTCTGGTGAGGGCACGGGTGTGCAAGGAAGCTGCCCGCGGGCTCTCCCTGTGCCTTCTGGTCACGGGTCAAGACAAGCACAAGTTCTCCAGAGCTGCCCCTTTGGTTTGGCAGCGAAACCTGAGCATCTTCAGCTCACTCTGACACGTTTGTTTTCAAGCGGAAGGGCCGTCTCCAGTATTGGTGTGTTCTCGCTGAGGATAGTGAGGTCATGTGTGGTTTTTCTGCTCCGGACGCAAATAAAGCTGTGCGTGTACGTGTGTGTGTTCCGAGGCTGTGCATCTTTATGGGAGCAGACAGCCTCCGCTTTCACTCTAAGTGATTGATGGAGCGGACTGCTGACCATCTTGAAGCCCATTAGGCCACTGGGACTCTGTGTAATATTTCCCAATAGCACATCTACACACAGCTACCTGTCTACTTTATGTGTCTACACCTTTTTCAAGAGCATTTACATATAAACACACACATTTATCCAGTAGCATGTATATACATACATCTATATTTTATTTGCATATATGCCTATTTATCCATATGTACATATTATGTATGTATACACATATTTCATTTATATAAAGTAAGTTGCCTTTTATGCTTATTTTTTTCCCTGCGGAACTGCAGGTTTTGGTTGATTTGAAACACCGCCTTTTCGGTCAGCAGCTGTGTGTTTGAGGACGCCCCCCAGAGCTCTGTAGGAGAAGCACCCTGGCAGTCTGCTCCTGTAAAGACCTACAGCCTAGCACCCCTGATTAAACTAAACAAACTCACTCACAGTGACCCTATGGGGCACGGTAGAACTGCTCCTGTGAGGTCCTCAGACTGTCATTTTTACAGGAGTAGAAAGCCCCATCGTTCTCCCTCTGAGCGGCTGCTGGTTTCTAACTGCTGACCTTGCCATTGGCAGCTCAGCATGTAACCACTGCGCCACCCAGGCTCCAAGGAACCCTGATTGGGCAGCGCTACCCTGTCCTCTCTAGTGTTGCTACGAACCCAAACCAATTCAACAGCATGTAACCACATTATTTATTCTTATATACCAATATGTGTCTTTCAATGGGATAGAGAGGCTTTTTCAATTTTAACAGCTTTACTGACATATAATTTACGTATCATACCATTCAGTGGTTGAGACCTACTGGGAAGGGTTGGGCAGCCATCGCCACATCAACGTGAGAACCTTTCCCTCATGCTTGCACTCAGTCAGCTCTCCGTTTCCCCTCAATGTCGCCTGTCAGAACTGGAGGGAACTAGGGATCCGATGACGGTGTCGATAGATTTACCAGGATAGAGAATTTTTAAAAGTAGATTTGAAAATGCTATTTCCAAGTATCTATAAACCAAACCCGAATCACGTGACTGCCCAGTTGATTCTGACCCATATTGACCTTCGAGGACAGAGTACAACCTCCCCAGAGGGGCATACCCTGGAGCTTGAAGTTGTCTCAATGGAAAGACAGGGAAAGGTATTATCCTGTGCTTCGACACGGGCCATCCAAACCAGGCACCGGGCTTTCTTGTTAGAATGCAGACTGCTAGTCCATAGGGGAGAGGTGGTGCCTGACACCCTGCTCTGCTCCCAGGTACCCTAGCGGCACTGCTGATGCAGCCTGCAGACCACGCGTGAGGAGCGACATTCACGGAAGGGCCATCTCTCTAGACAATGGTCATTGTCATATCAGGTTGAGGTGTGTCGTATGCCATGCTGTTGTTGTTAGGTGCCAGCAGGTCAGTTCTGAGTCATAGTGCCCCTCTGTATCACAGAGCAAGGTACCCGGGTCCTTTGCCAGCCTCACTAAGCTTACGGAGCTCGTGTCCACGCAGCCACTGGGTCAGTCCATCTTGTCCCAGGCCTTCCTCTCGTTCACTGCCCCTGCATTTCACCAAGCATGAGGTCCTTCTCTGGGGACTGGTCTCCGCTGACAACCTGTCCAAAGCACATGAGACAAAGTCTCGCCATGCATACCGCCAAGGAGCACTCTGGCTGTACTTCTTCCAAGACAGACTTGTTGATTCTTTCATCTGTCCGTGGACTTTGTATATTTTTTCTCCAGCATCCTAGTCCAAACACGTAGATCCTTCCGTCTTCCTTGTTCAATGTTCAACTGTCACAAGCAGATGGGGCCATTAAAAATGCCTCGCTTGGATCAGGCGTAGTATCAGTTCTCTCGAATGTCTCCGCTTTCCAGGATCCAAGTAGGAAGCACAGACGAGGCCAGGTTCTGAGCCACGGGCTCACGTTGAGCACCCGGCACATCTGGAGGAGGTCCTTGTAGGATGAAGGAGATACACTCTCTACTGCGAAGGCCCAGTGTGGTGGTGATCTGAGGGGCGACATCTTCCAACGACCCTTCCCACGCCACGGACCTTCCCCGTCGGTGGGGCCAGTTGCTTGTGGAGTTTCCATTTTTCTCCATATCGTTGGGCATCCTCCTCCGGATTCTGCATGGCTGAGCCTAGGTTGCAGGTCAAGATGAGAGAGGAACGGCGTGCTGGGGGTGAAGGAACCCATGGTGCTTTGCAGGCCTGCTCTGTGTAGTTAAGCACCATGGACAACCTAGGAGGACTTTAAAACTTACTCTGATTATTTTAACTTTCCAAGCCAGAGAGCAGAGCCCCATCAGAATCTTTTGTGGACTGTGCTCCCTTGATCTGTGCTTTTCTTCGAGAGGCTGTGTGCGTCGTTAGCAGAGTTTACATGGCAGTGGAATGACTCGTCTCTGCCGTCAAAGAGGCAGTGGCTCCCTTGGCCGCACACATGCCCTGCTGGGGTTCCCTTTGCTGAGGGAAGTTTCTAGTCTCTTAAGGATCTGGCGTGATTATGCATTGGGGTGCCACCCATGTGGTCGACAGTTCAAAACCACCAGCATCTTCCTGGAAAGGCTTTGGAACCAGCAGGTGGCCGTGCTATGAGTCAGCGTAGACTCGATGGCAGGGAGTTCGGTTTGGGTGCTTAAAGGTCTCCCAGGTCACTCTTTACGACTTGTGGCAGCTTCAGACCTCCTGGAAAGGCCGCCACCTCACTCCTTAGCCCTATTTCTTCCTGTGAAACTTCCAGGAAACTGACTTGGGAATGTCTTCCTAGAAATCACCCCCCCGCCCCCCCGAGTACCACCTTTTGTGAAGACAGACAACCTTTGAAGAACTGCTGTCCGCATCTGTTCTTCTTTTCAGACATTCCTTCATGACACACAGTTGCATCCTAGACACGGGCTACCTCAGAAACCTGGAAGTGTACGTGGTAGAGAGGAGCCGGCCCTTGTTCTGTGTCTGATCGCATTGTGGGCTAGCAATCTTCAGATTTAATTAAATGTAGCAACTAATTAAAGAAGAGAATGTGTGATTGGATTCCTGGGAAAAAGAAAGAAAACTCTCAGATAATAAAGTAGAAGTCTCTTCCTATCTCCCCGCCCCCACCTTTTAAAAAAAATTTCTTGACCTTTTATCAAATGCGGTGCCAAGAAAATGTAATTAATGCGAGTGTGTTTTGTATGCCCAGTAATAGATTTTTTTTATTGAAACATAACCTTTATAAGATGCTTCAGTTATTACTGGCTGTCAGGTGAAAATTAAATGAGCTTGGCTTTGAGCTTCTGATTTATCTTTCTGTCGACAAAAGGCTATCCGAGCGCCCGCGGGGATTCATAGAGTTTACTGATGTTTCTGTAATTGAGGCCCCTCCACCTGGGTAAGCGCGATACATCCTCCTCGGGAAGCTGAGGGGCAGGGCCCGCACTGCTGCTTCTCAGCTCAGCAGGCTCTCTCCCGGTGTTGGCTTTGAGAAGACCTGCCAGGAACGAAGGTGCCCAGCAGGGCAGTGCATGAGGACCTGACTGCTGATCATGAGGTTGGCGGTTCAGGCCACTGGCCACACAGTGGGAGAAAGATGAGGCAGTCTGGTTCTGTAAAGATTGACAGCCTTGGAAAACACTGTTCTGCTCTGCCTCTAGTGTGGCTCTAAGTCAGGGGTGGAGTGGACTGGCTGCAGTGCGTTTGGGTCCCTGGAACTTGTACTTCTTAGGGACCTACCCGCTAAAGATGTTTCCTAAAGGTGGATATGGAAGAGGCACTGGTTAACCAGCGGGATGCAGCCATATGCTCCTTGGAGGTAAGGCTGGCAAGACTTCGCCCATGTGCTGCAGATGTGTCCTCGGGAGAGGACCGGTCCCTGAGAAAAGGACATCATGCTCTAGAAAGTCGAGGCTCAGCAAAAGAGATGGAGGTCTTCCGGAGACAAAGTGACCCACAGAGGCTGCAACCACCGGCCAAAACGTAGCCATGCGTAGGGTGGTTACGAGGGTACCTCACAACGAAGCCCCTGGTGGGGCAAACGGAAGCACTCACCCACTAGCAGAAAGGTGGGCAATTGGAAACTGCCCATGGGTGGCTTGCTCTGCAGACATGACCAAGTGCTTTGGAGAAACCAGCGGAGCCGCTCCACTCCGCACCCACGAGGTCACCAGGAGTCGGAATCGATCGGCTCCACGCATAGAAGCTATGCAGTGTCCCCTGTTTCCTGGGGCGACTGAGACGTGGGCAGGTGTGACGTTCTTTAGAACAAACTGCACATCGCCAGCAGAGTCCAAGATGCCCCGGGAGACGTCTCCTCTTGGACAGCCTTGCCTCCCGTTCGGCCGGCTCCGCTCCCAGCTCCAGAAACACGGGCACGACAAAGGCATCACGTGGCTGAGAAGCCAAGTGAGAAACATTCTAGAACCTGCAAAAACAAATGTCAAGGTTCGCTGCCAAAAATGAGCAAAGGTTTGGGGAAGATCCTTCACCCCCCGAGAAGTTTATTCATTCTGCATCGACACCCAAACTAAATAAATAAGTCTTTCAAAGCACATGAATATCTGAGCCCTTGGCAACAGGCAGCCGCTGGCAGCCTCTCCCTGATTTATACCCAGTGCTTATACTCGCCTTTCTGTCCTTCCATTCTGGAGCCTAACATGGTCTTTTGTCAAATTCCAGTCATCGATTAGTGCTAGCAATGCGGGAATGTGCCTTTTTAGACATCAATAAACCCCACCCCCAACCCGAGCCCCCTTCCTAAATCACAGCTGGGCTTGCTGGACATTCGGGGGAAAAAACAACTTAAAATTCACACCCAGATCTTGGCCGTCAGCTCAGGACTTTGTCACTACACAAGCTGCCAAGGGTTGTTTTATTTTTTAAGCACGCTCCTTGCTGAAAGCGCAGGGGTCGGCGGGCCAGGTGACATCATTCACACTCAACTCAGTCTGCGCCCCCCTCTTCCTTTCCTCCCCCTCCTCGCGGCCCCTCTTGGTCCTTCTAGAGTCACCTCAGTGGAAAGCAAACACAACACCTCTGAAAGCGTGACTTCAGGGACAAACTATGAGCCTATCAGGTTTGTTTGAATAAATAGAAGTCAACATCCAAAGCCTTGGGTCTCCCCCCCCTCCCACCTCTAAGAGAATTAATTTTTTTTGCCCTGTTGTTTGCTTACAGTGTTAATTTTCACGAGGGACTGGCATCCCTCATGAAAAGGCAAATAAGAAGAAACATAATGATCATGAATCGTTGCTGAGGAAGAAGCTGGGGAGGTGTGAGTGGGGCATTAGGTAGTTCCAGCCTCCCTCTGCTGTTTACAGGAGCGACTGCTGTGCCCAAGGAGACCTGGTAGCATACAGGTAGAAGCTCGACTGCAACTCACCCAGGAGCCCCTGGAGAAGAGGCCCCGGTGACCCCCTCATGTAAAGATGACAGCCAAGAAAATCCTCAGAGGCAGTTCTGCGCTGTCACGTGCGGTCGCCATGAGGCGGACATGAATTTGAAGACACATTGGCAACCACAAGGGAGCCCTGGTGGGGCTTTGGTAGTGGTTATGCATTGGGCTGTAACCACAAGGTCAGCAGTTTGAAACCACCAGTCGCTCGGTGGGAGAAAGATGAGACTTCCTACTCTCATTAAGAGTCACACTCTCGGAAAACCCACAGGGACTCTGGTACCCTGTTCCCCACAAATCACTGTGCATCCAAATCGACTCAGTGCCAGTGAGACGCCAAAAACAGTATCATTGTGTCCAGTCTTCCGTGCTACCAACAAAAAGTTAGTTGTACTTAGGTTTAGGGTCGAGACCCTTTTTGTTATAGTTAGGTACTGGGGAGTTGGTCCCCAACATAGCAACCCTAGCAACCCTAGACCCTTTGTGGCCATCCGTCACACGTGTCTTCCTCTGATGCTGACTCTACCAGCACCACGGCCTTCTCCAATGACTGGGCCCTCCTGGTAACATGGCCAGAGGCCATGAGACACATCGCCCCGTCTCACTCCTAAGATTAGAGCATTCTGGCTGTGTGCCTTCAAAGGAGGATCTGTCTTCGGGCAGCGCGTGGCACTTTCAGTGTTCAATTCAGTGGCACCAATTCTCCTCCAGTCTTCCTTAGTCATTGTGCCACTGAAAGTACCATGACTTGGGTTAGGAGCATCTTAGTCCTCAGAGAGACAGCTCGCTGTTCAGTACTTGGGAGAGGTCTTTTGTGACAGATTTGCCCCCTTGTAATACAATCTGATTTCTCGACTGCTGCTTCCATGGGTTCAGTTGTGGATCCATGTAAAATGTAATCCTTGAGAACTTCCACCTTGTGCCGTTTATCACGATCTTGCTTATTGGCCAGTTATGAGGATTTTTTTTTTCTTTATGTTGAGATGTAGTTCACCCTGAAGGCTCTATAGCTTTGGGCTTCATCGGCGAATCTCTTTAAGGAGACAGAAACAATAGTTCTTTGACCGTACTATTTTTATATTGACTGTGATATTTTATATAGTATTCAAATATTAGAGATATTTAAATATTTATTAAAACATATTTTGATATCTATATCAAGATACACTGAGACCACAGATAAATTATTCATTTGAGATTATTGCTTTGGTCAATGCATTAAAGGGTATCCTCGGACCAAAAGAGTTAAGGCAATTCTTCCAGCTACCTGGTTTGCAATTGAGGAGTTCTGGAGATGCTGTAGGTAAGGTGCCAGGCTGCTACACACAAGGTCGGTGGTTCAAACCCCTCTGCAGGAGAAAGATGAAGCTGTCTGCTCCCATAAAGATGCACCATGTCTGAATCCCCGTGAGTTGGGATCAACTGGCCGACAGTTGGCTGGGCAGTCCCAGAAGAGTTGCGTATCCTCTGAAAAGGAGCAGACCTAGTCTCACCTCTGCCTGGCGGCACCAGGACTTGCTTTTATCCCCCGGCCCTGCCAGTTCTCGCAAACGTGGGGAACTATTTTCAGCCTGGGCGAGGCCACGAAGTGCTTTTTCAGAACGGAATGCTACTTCCTCACACAGCCCGCTCCCTTCTTCCTGGTACATGTTGGCAACCCGGGTTCGGAATAATTTTGCATTCAAAATCAAGAGACTCTCAAAGAATGTTATTCTGACGGGCTGATTAGGGGCCCGTGATTTATGGCACGGTTAATTCCACTTGACTTCCATTGGGTGGGTGGGAGGAGAAAGCGTGTAATGTATTCGGGTTTTGTCAATGCTAGAGAAGAGTGTATTTTTGTCACATGTCAGATCCATGCCTGTATTCCAGGCATTTTGTGTGTGTGTGTGTGTGTGTCCCACGAGGGTGAATGAGTGGCTCTTGGGACCAGTGGCCCTTTAAGGACTATGTGGCCACCCCTCCTTGGAGCAAAGGGTCCTACCAGCCATCCAGCAAGAGCAAGTGGGTTGCGACCACTCACTTGCTTTCTCAGAACACGAGGTGAAGCTTGTGTGCCTGTCAGGGACGTGAGGGTCAGCGGCCCTGGTGACAAATTAGTTTTGACAAGCTTAATGACCCTCAGGAAGAAAAGTCTGTGGCTCGATAGCATCTGGGGAATAATTGGTGGGCTCAGTCAACTGGGGAATGTGTTAAAATTCCCCAGTCCTCCCTGGCAGACCAATTACACCGTCCAGTCGGGGTGGGTGGCTGCCATCCGCTGCTTTAGCCTTTCAAAAGCATCAGCGGGCGATATTCCCATCAATTGGATTTGGGTTGGCAGGGCATCAGGACATGGAAAGCAACAACTGGATCTTTCAAATGACGCGCCTGTGGAAATGGACAAAAAGCAAAAACACGAGGGCTTTTGTCAGGCACTGGTGGATGCTGCTGACCTTACTTCTAGAAAGATCTGTGGGTGTGCCACGCAGGTAGGCCCTGTGGCAAAGTGCAGGTCGGGTCAAGGAATGAATGATGCATAAATGATTTTCAACGATCAGTCTGTCGGAACACATGGGTGTCCTGAATTTATTCAACAGAAATGCACTGTGGTCCTACAGTGTGTCAGGGAGCCCCCAGGTGACACACATGAAAGACCAAATTACTGCCCCAAAGGTTGGAGGCTCAAGTCCACCCAGAGGTGCCACCGGAGAATCCTGTCGGTCTATTAAAAACCTGAAGCTGATGGGGTTGCCAGGATACATAGCTCACTGCCGTGGGAATCAATTCAGGCTCAGAATGACCCTCTGGGACAGAAAAGAGCTGCCCCTGTGAGCTTACAAGACTGTAAATCTTTACAGGAGTAGAAAGCAGCATCTTCCTTCCTCGGAGCAGCTGGGGGTGTCGAACTGCTGACCTGTTAGTTAGCAACCTAACACGTTACCCACTAGATGCTCAATCAAAGGTGCTTTCCTTCGCTTCCCTCATCTTCAGAAAGCCTGTTGTTGTTATTGGGGGGGGGGGGTGGATTTGATCATAGTATGCAGCAGGAGTCCCCTCCCAAGCCCGCTCCTGGGGAATCCAGCAAGGCTGGCAACGTGGCGGGCGGGGGAGGGGGCGGGGATGGGGGCAGTTCTCACGCCCAGCAGGAAGGGCCTCAGCAGTGGAGGCTTGCTCCTCAGGTCCCTGTGCATACGGAAAGACAGACTCTAGAAGGTTGGAGTGTCCCATTGTAGGGGCGTCCTTCCCCAGGTCCTGGAGCTGCCTGCATCACCTCGTGGGCACATTCAGCCAGGTGCTCAGCTCCATCTTGCCACACTCCTGGTGGATTCCGTGTGTGCATCTGAGCGGATGGATGATGTCACGCCTTAAGTTTTGAGACAAAGGGAGGGGGAACCAACCAATCACGAGAAGCCTTTGAGGTGGGCATTGGTGCCGCCGTGGGATCCGCTCCAAAGGTGCCGCCCGCAGAGGCTGACTGGCTCGCAGAGTCCACTGTCTGCTCTCCAGATCCTGGGCGTTAGGACAGGCCTTTACATGGTGGCTTTCAGTCTTGCTCCTCTTTGCAATCTTGGTCTCCCGTGGGGCATCACCTTCTGAGGTCGCACCAGTGGACTATCCTGAGCCGTGTCAGTTCCATGCCGGGTTTCACCTGCCAGTTCCTGGTGACTGGGCACTTTGTCATGGTCACACACACAGTTTCTGGTTTCCCCTTCTGGCCTACTTCAACCAGCTACCTACCTGGCCTACCTACCAGCTTCCAGAGTCTCCCTTTGAATGTGCAAATTGTAAAGGTGAAAGCAGAGACATTAACTGGCTAGGTAGCCAGAGTGGGGACATGGGGTTCCATCCAGTTCCATTGATCCCCACGTAAACCGAAGCAGGTGGTACCACACGCCCAGCTTGCCTAGTCCATCCTGCCTGCGGGACCCCCAGGCAACACCTCCAAGAAGCAGCAGATAGACAGGCAGATCCCCAAGATGCTCTCGCCATCTCGCAGGGAGCTTCCAAGCCAGTCAAGATAGCGCAGGTTTGAGTATCAGCTCTTGGGGCCATGCTGTGAATTTCAGGGCAAGTTCTCCCGGGCAGCGCCCCTCCCTGTTTGCCAGAAGAGTATCGGCACGTAATCCACTTATGATCGATCACACGGAGAGCTTGTTCTTCCTGCTATCAACGTGCCCCAAAGGTGAAGTAGAAGAAATGTGCTCTTTGGGGGAGGCTGAGGGGGTGGAGGGCCTGCTCGTTTCCATCTGCCCTGCAGGAGGAAGCCGGCAGTCAGCTTCATAAAGATGGAAACGCTCAGGGGCATTTGGACTGTCCTCTTGCATCGCTATGCGTCAGAGTGGATTCTGGGGCCATAGATTTGGGGTTCGGCTTGGCCCTTAGGTTGTCCGAGGTGGCGCAAGTGGTCAAGCACTGGGCCACTAACCGAAAGGTTGGCGGTTTGAAAGCACAGAGAGGCACAGTGGCAGAACAGGCTGGGCATCTGCTTCGGAGCATCTGTAGCCGCTGAAAACACCCAGGGAAGCGGGGTGGGGAGGGGGGCTGGGCGTCAGTGTGGACTCGCACCTGGAGGGGTCTTCCCTGGGTTATCGTGAGGCTGCAGAAGAGACAGCCACCTTGGCGGGAGCACTTGGGACTGCGTGCCCACCCCCACCCCCTGTTGCTTTGCCCAAGGTGGTTTCTGGGATGAAAGTCATCTTTTGGGGTATTGAGTGGGAACCAGCTAGAGGAAGAGGCTGCTTCCACCATGAGAGGAGGGGACTGCAATGGGGGTGGGAGATGAGGGGTCATCAAGGAGTGAAGAGAGTAAGAAGTCCCCGTTACAGCTCCCGGAGCCTTGGTGGCATCCCGGTGGCACACTGGCTGTGATTGGCCAGGTGAGCAGCTAGAAACCGCCAGCAAGTCCTCAGCTGAAAGACGGGCTTTCTGTCCCCAAGCAGAGTCACAGTCTCTGAAACCCACAGGGAAGCCCTCCCCTGTCCTTTAGGCTTGCTGTGAGTCGGAATCGAGCCAATGGCAGGGTGTTTGGGGTTTTGAGTGATCTTTTTGGGGCGCCCTGGACGCACGAGGAAGTGCAGGGAGCTGAATTTGTGCGGATCGGGCTGGGAGTTGGCCGGGGGCCTCCAGGCTTCTGCAAAGACCTTTCATTGGATGGGGCAAAAGCCTTGCACTGGAAGGTTGGGTCTCCAGAGCATCCGACAAAGGCCATCAGAGCCAGTTCCTTGGTGATCCGACAGCTCTGTCCTGGATGTTGGTGTGGATCTGAATCCCGACTATGGTCCCAAACCCAAGGTACTCGATGGCCATATTTTTCGCAGCCAGCCTGTGTTGGGGGGGGGGGGGGGGAGGCTTTTGTTTCCTTTCTTTGCCTCTAAGCTCCAGACATAAAAGAGTTGAAATCCTAGAGCTTGCCGTGTCTTGGTACTTGAAATTTGAAAAGCTACAGGGGGTGAGGCAATGCTGTTCTTGCCACGGGATGTTGGCATCTAAGTTCTTCAAGACCGTTGGCTCAGGTAACTGCACAACAGATCCTCTGCAGACCACGCTAGCAGGGGGGTGGACTGGAGCTGAAGAAGCCCTTTTTCAGCCAAGCCTAGGAGCCGTAGGTGACGGTCACACCTTCTTCCAGGGGAGAAACCTGGGTTCGATCCCCACCAACGTACCTCATATCAACCAGTGGAGGCTTACTTGTTTCTGGGACAATAAGCAGGTTTCAGGGAAGCTCCCAGACTGAGTAGACTAGGAGTAAAGGCCTGGTGATTGACTTTTAAAAACCACCAGTGAATCAATAGCCTATAGGTCACAGCAGTCTGCGCTGCCACCAGCCCCGGGCATCCCACAGGCCTGGCATGTGCCTGGGGCTGCCATGAGCTGAGGGCTGACTGGATGGAAGCTGACAGCAACAGGTCAATGTAGGCAATGTAGGCAATGCTTACATCGCAGTGTTATTTAAGGGAGCCCTATGGCTCTGTGGGGTAAGCTACCAACCCTACGACTGACCACAAGGTCAAGGTTCAAACTCACTAGCCGCTGCGTGGGAGAAAGATGAGGCTGTCTGCTCCCATTAAGATGTCCAGTCTCAGAGACCCCTAGGTGGGGTTCTGCCCCTTCCTAGAGCGTCACGGTGAGTCGGAATCAACCCAGTGGCAGTGGGCTTGGTTTGGGAGCACCTTCCCCACTGACTGGCACACTCAGCTTCCTCTCTGGTTGCCCTTAAATGGCAGCTTCTCTCTGCTGATCATGCAGAATCCTTTCTTTCGTCTGTAGGCCATGGGGAAGCCGTAGCGGTTATGCATTGGGCTGCGATCCGCAAGGTCAGCAGTTTGAAACCACCAGCCACTCTGCAGGAAAAAGACTGGGCTTTCTGCTCCCACGAACAGTTCCCGTCTCAGAAACTCACCAGGGAGCTTCTACCCTGTCCTGTAGGGTGGCTATAAGCCCGCATCAACTCAGTGGAAGCGAGTTTGGTGTCTGAGTTTTCTTAGGCCAAGGCAGCCAAAGGAACCAGGAGAATACCCACAGCCCTGCAAGGGTTGTTCCATGCCAGGGGAACTCAGCCTCTCTCTAAGTGTCATTGATCCATTTTTCTCTCCTATGGCTTTTGCATCCTCAGTGCTGGGAGAGAAAATGAGTGTGACTGATGCTTGGCTGCTTTGCCTGCTCAGCACTCACCAGTGCTCACCCCCTGCCTTCCAACGGCGTCCTGAGTGGGAGGCTTATGCCCAGATGGGCTCCCGCCAATGAGTATCACGAGGACCTATGCTGCAGCAGGCCATTCCAGGTGACAGAAATCCCTTCCCCATGGCCTCCACTCATAGCTCCCATGGGTTCAAGTTCAGGGATACTTGTGGATTTCTTTTCCCTTTTTCTGCTGGTAGTGTAGTGGTTCGAAACCACCAACTGGCTGCATGGGAGAAAAACGGGACTTTCTACTCTCATAAAGAGCTATAGTCTAGAAAACTCACAGGGCGGGGAGGGAGGGGCAGTTCTACCCTGTCCTGTAGGGTCCCTGAGTTGGTGTCAATTCGATGGCAGTTTGGGTTGCAGTTTGTTGTTGTTCGTTTCGCTTGAGTCTGTTCCACTCCTGGTGAACGTGGGTGGCAGAGTGGAGCTGTGTTCTGTAGAGTTCTCCAGGCCTTTCTAACACGGTACCTCTGGATGGACTCAAACCTCCGATCTCTCCCAGGAGTAGGGCACTTGACCTTTAGCCTCACCTAGGGGTCCACAATGGATGCTCATGGAAGCAGCACTCAGGAGGTCAGAGAGCACACGGTATCGAGTCCATCTGCAGCACAAGATCTCTTTAAAGCCTGGATAAGCAAGGAGGTTATTTGAGAAAAAAGTTGCACCTGACTCAAGCCTCCTATACAGGTGGACGTTGGCCATTGAATAAGGAAGACGCAAGAAACATGGTGCATTTGAATTACAGTGCTGGCAAAGACTATTGGAAGTACTACAGGCTGCCCAAGAGCTAACACACCAGTCTTGGAAGAAGCGCAGCCAGGAGGCTCCCGAGAGGCCAGGATGCTGAGACTTCAGTTTATGTACATTGGACATGTTGTCAGGGGAGACCAGTCCCTGGAAAGGGACATCACACTTGGTGTAAAATAGCAGAGCTCCAAAAAAAAAAAAAAAAAGGAAGACCTTTGACAAGATGGAGGGACACAGTGACTGAACATAAGAACAATTGGCGGGAAATTGCAGGACCGGCAGTGTTTCCGTCTGTTGTCTATTGGGTTGCTCTGGGTCAGAACCCACTCCGCAGCCCCCCATGAACCACATCAGAGTGAGCCCCTTGTCCTAAATGAATCAGTAGGAAAAGGTTGGTGGTGAAGTTCAGAGGCTGTGGATGAACTGACTTGCTTTTTTTGCCAGGCTCACAGGCTGGCCATTAACTTCCAACTTGAATCCACCAATACCAAGTGTGGTGAACGTAGAAGGGAAGATGTGACTTCTGGCTGCCCCCCCCACCCCCGCCCCCCGCGTGTCCTGTCCCCAGAGCAGCTCTTAGTGCTCCATGCTAACGCTAAGGAAGGTTCAGCAGTTAGCACCCCAGACCCTGCCAGGGAGGATATGACAGTCCGCCTCTGTTGAGAAGGCCTTTGGGGCCTCCTGCCCCGTAGTCCAGGGTGGCTGTGAGCTGCAGCCAAGTGGAGGGCAGGAGCTTTGGGGTTTTCACTTTCCCTTGCTCGTGATCATGTGACAGCTCCATTTACAATGGAAGCTGCAGACTTCAGCCATTTCTGCTCTCCCCACCCCCACCACCCACCACCCCAGGCACCGCCCCCACCCCCACCCACTCTCCAGCCTATCTATCCCCTTAGCCCCTCTGTCTGGAGAATTCTCTTGCCTTGGCGGGGCTGCTGCTCACCAGGTGGGTCCCCTGATTTATTTCTATCCCTCAGCCCGGGTTTATTACATGTGTACCATTGTCTGAATAGCCATGAATTGTACATTTAATTCCAGCCAGTCCAAGGCATGTTTCAGCTGAACAAACCAAATGAAGTTTTTGTTTTTTTTAAAAAAGAGACTTCATCCCCTCGTTCCTTTCTCCTCATTACCCGTCCCAGCGGGGAGGATGAGCCAAGAATGCGTCCTCTGGATCCTCAAAGAATTTCTAAGATTCATTCTTCCTCCACAAGACATGGAGCTTAATCCTCTCTGTAGACATTTTCCCTCTTGCTTTCTCCCTTGCTCTCGCTCCCTCTTTTTTTGCTTTCCTAAATAAACAGGGCCTAATTGGAAAAAGCTGAGAGCTAAGCAGCAAAGAATAGAAAACATTTACTGAGCTTGGAAGTGCATATTGAATACTGCAGGAAATTTGCATATGGATTACCTTGGGTGAAAAAACTAAAAACATTCTCAGCTCGTTAGTTACAGTGATGGACTCCCACAGACTCAAGCCCAAGTACTTTTTTGCCTTGTTTGCGCCAACTGTTCTTTTCTGTAATCCTTTCTCTGTGACATAGGAACAGTTCTTCTCCTTAATCTTTGTACCGGAGGAGGGGGTGGGAGAATAACCACCCAAAATCAGGAACATAGCTGTTTCTCGAATGTGAGCCGGCTACCTCCTGCCCAGACATCGCCCCGTTGGCTTTGAAGCATTGGCAGGCAGGGTGCTTCCTTACCACAGGAGCCTCTAACCCATTTTGTCCAACTCTGTCACACTGGCAACCCAGAGATCACACACACTCTGAGGTCTCAGTTTCTCAGAATGTAACTCAAAGGGAAAGGTGTAACAGTGACAACGGGGTTGAGAAAGCAACAACATACAAACAAAAACGCAGTGCCTATTTAGAAGAGGAAGCCGAGTCTTTGAGCTGTAAGATGCTTCAGAAATCCAGCTCATAGCGTAAGGCGGGGAGGACAGATTCGCGTGAAACGTGTGTGTGCACAACACGTGGGACGTTTCCTTCCAACAAAGGCTGGATGTCAGCTCCTCCTCAGTGAGGGCGAGGAGGAAAGGGAGCAGGAAACTGATGGCAGTGAGGGTTCTAAATGTGGCTTTGGGTATGTCGATGGCAGTGCTGCGGACATGCTGACTCTTGCAGCAGAGGTGTGCACATGAGCGGGGAGGGGGTTGTGCACGTGCGCCCTCGCATGTGGGCACGGGGAGTAGAGGAGGTAACTAGCTAATGAGCGAATCTAATTACCATTGACAAGATTCTTCCAGGAGAGCTGTCTTTGGGTGCTAGAGAAAGGTATCTAAAGCCATTTACCTTTAATCCATACCCAAATCCTTAAACGCCCCTTAGCTCTTCTCATTGTGCAAGGCTCGACCTGGCAGCGTACTCTGCTGCTTCGCTGTGTCATTGTGCCCTTGTTGGAGGAAGCGACCCGAATGCCACGTCTCTTGGCACAGGCACCGTTGAACGTCCAGAGATGAGAAAGGCCAAGATTCATCAGCCCATCTCAAGCTTCGACACCGGCTTGGCAAGAGTTGGGGAGAAAGATCTGTGCTACATCATCAATCACCAAAATGGCGGTGTGGTGGGGGGGGGGAGCCCCCCGGGGAGGATCGCAGTGAAAAGACTTCTTCATGCATTATGAACTCCTAAGTGCTATCAAAAAACCAAGGCCAAAGCCCAACCCTATAGGACACAGTAGAATCACTCCCTGTGACTGTCCAAGACTGTAGCTGTTAATGGGAGTGGAGAGTCTCATCTTTCCCCTGAAGGACAGCTGGTGACTTTGAACTGCGGATCTTGCCGATCACAGCCCAACTCATAACTAATTACTCTGCCACCAGGGCTGCCTCCTACGTGCTACAGAGACACCAAGTTCTCCAAAGAACTAAAGACAAAGGGAAACAAAGACACATTTGCATGCTCTCTGAAAACACCAACAAACACTACTGCCAGTCTAGGACAGCTTTGTGGTAGGATTCTACCACACATTCAGACTGCACACTACTTCTACTCAGACTATTCTAGAACATAGAAAAAGAAGACATACACCCTAGCCCCTTCCTTGAAGCCAGCATAACCCTGATACACTAGACCAAGACACTACTAATGATGGAAATTAAGGACCAGTATACTCGTATCAATATAGGTCTCCACAAATTCCTAGCTGATAGAATACAACAATGTGTGTGTGTGTGTGTGTATACTATGATCAAGTGAAAGTCACATCAAGTATGCAAGGATGGTTTAACATTAGAAAATAATCAACATAATTCATCATCTTGATAAGACAAAGGAAGAGATTTACACAATCATATCAATTGAGGCAGAAAAGGCATTTGATAAAATCCAACTCCCATGTCTGATTAAAAAAACTCTCAGCAAATTGCCAGTGTGATTCTGAACAGAGAGAGGCTGAAAGCATTCTTCTTGGGAATAAGAACATGAAAGGGAGCTCTTTATCCCTACTCTTATTAAATATTCTTTTGGAATTCTACACTTGATCAATAAGGCAAGATTCAAAGGACAACCAATTGGAAATGAACAAGTCAAACTATCCCTACTTGTAGATAACAAGACTCTATACATTGTCAGGGGAGCCAGCCCCGAACAAATCAGGGCGGCAGGCGCAATTGTACAGCGATAATAAGTAAAGATTATAGTAAAGTCATAGAGAATAAGAGATATGGAAGAGAGAGTGAAGTAATGGAGTCAGACACATTTCGTGGTAGCATGCTCACCTCAGTCCCGCTTGGTGGTCCACGTGAGGATGTGGAAGGTGGGAATTGCAGGAGCAAGTGAGAGATTTATTACTAACCAAGACTTATATCTCTCTTGGGGGCATGCAAGCCCCCTAATTACAGGTAAAGACATACGTCACCGGAAGGGGTTGTACTATAGGTAATGCAATAATGGGAAGGGGACAATCTAGGGGTATACACAAAATAGGAAGGGGAGGGTTTGGGGGTACACATGTGACAAGATGGGCGGATCCTAGATTCATGATGAAGGTCTAACCTGGATGCCCTTGAGTTGGATACTTGATTTAGCCTAAGCTTTCAGGGGAAGTAATCCATTGTCCTTAACTGCAGGGAGTGAGCCCCACCTAGGTAGTCTGATGGCTGAATGCCTTCAGGGAGGATATCTCTTAAGCATCTGACCTCCCACCGTGAGCTGGCAAACAGCCTCTAATGTTTGGCACATCTTTGGGGGAGACAAAGCTGGGGGGAAATCTTTTTATATCCCACAATGCATAGAAACTTACTCACTCACTCACTGCAACCAAGCTGAGTCCAATTCATAGCAACCCTATAGGACATGGTAGTACTATCCCTGTGGGTTTCTAAGACTAAAACTCTTTACAGGAGAAGAAAGCCTCCTCTTTCTCCCATTGAGCAGCTAGTGGTTTTGATCGTCTGACTTTACAGCTATTAGCCCAATTCATAACCCACTATGTCATCAGAACTCCGCAAGGCCTGACTCAGGACCCTTGAAATTATCATTATCTTTGATGCCATTGACTCTATCCTGAATATTGGTTCACCATGTGCAGAGTAGAATTGAGGGCTTTCAGGACTGTGATCTTTCAGAAACTAAGGCTAATGGAAGAAATTGTGCAGACAAAGACTACAGCAGAAAACTTCAGAGGGAAGCAGGAGAAGACAAAGTAACATATTATAACGAAATGTGCAAAGACCTAGAGTAGAAAACCAAAAAGGAAAACCACGGTCAGCCTATCTTAAACTGAAAGAAACCAAGAAAAATACTCAAGCCTTGAGTCGCCGATGTTGAAAGATTCCATGGGGAAAATATTGAATGACGCGAGAAGCAGCGAAAGAAGATGACAGGAATGCACAGTCACGGCACCAAAAAGAGCTAGTCGACGTTCCACCGTCGCCATAGGCAGAACATAAGTAAGAGCCAATGTTCTTAAAGGAAGGTAGCCCAGTTGCTCTAAAAGCATTAGCCAAAAACAAGGCTCTAGGAGTTGATGGAACACCCACTGAAATGTGTCAACAACCTGACGAGGCACTGGGAGCGCTCACTTGCCTATCCCAGAAATTTGGAAGACAATTACTTGGCCAACTAATCTGAAGAGATCCACCTTTGTACCCATTACAAAGAAAGGTGACCCAACGAAAATGTGCAAATCATAGAACAATGTCACTGAACGTGCATTCTAGTTAGATTTTGCCAAAGATCACCCTACAATTGCAGTAATACATTAACAGGGAGCTGCCAAACACTCAGGCCAGATTCAGAAGAGGATGTGGAACAGGTGATGTGATGTCAGATGGGTCTTGCCTCAAAGCATAGAATATCAAAAAGATGTTTACTTGTGCTTTATTGACTGCCAAGGCATTAGACTGCATGATCATGAGGAACTGTGGCTAGCCTTGATAAGCATGCGCATTCCAGGACACTTCATTGTGCTCAAGCAGAACTTGTGCATGGATCAAGAAGTAGTTGCCTGAACAGAAGAAGGATACACTTCCTGGTTTCCTATCAGGAAAGGTGAACGTCAGGGTTGTATGCTATCACCACACTGACCAAATCTCTGTGCTGAGCAATTAATCAGAGAATGTGGATTATCTGAAGAAGAATGTAGCACCAGGATGGGAGGAAGGCTGCCTAACAGCCTTCTGGATTGAAGATGACACAACTTTGCTCGCTGAAAGTGAGGAGGACTTGAAGCACTTGCTGATGAAGATTGAGGACTGCGGCCTTCGGGACAGATTGAAACTCACTGTAAAGAAGACCACCGTCCTCACAACTGGACCGGTAGGTAACGTCATGATAAATGGATTGAAGTTGTCAAAGATTTCATCTTGCGCGACTCCATAATCGATGATCGTGGAAGCAGCAATCAAGAACTCAAGAGTAGTTGCATCGGGTCAATCTCTTGCGCCAAACCTCTTTAAAGTGTTGCAAAGCAAGGGTGGAAGCTGGGCACTGAGTAAGGAAGGCCTAAATGAATGGAGGCATCGGAGTGCGGACGAAGACCATTGAGTATACTGTGAAGGCCATCAGAACCTGTACCTCTGTCTCGGAAGAAGTGCAGCCAGAATTCTCCTTAGAGGCAAGAATGGCAAGACTTGCTGTCACCTACTTTGGACATGTTAGAAGGAGAGACAAGTCTGGAGGCTATCGGGTTTCATCAAGCGGAGGAACGGTGAAAAAGAAGGCCCTCAACAAGATGATTGGGCACCGCGGCCACAGCCCTGGGCTCAGACATGGCACCACTGGGGAGAGCGGTGCGGGACCGGGCAGTGTTGCCTTCTGTTGTGCATCATATGTTGGAATGAACGCAACAGCCCCTACCAACCATTACAACATACTTAGAAAACCCCCCAGAGTCTGAAGGAAATTTACAGGAACTAATAGAAGCCTCCAGCAAAGTGGCAGGGTTCGAGAGCAACAGGCAAAAGGTTAGCGGAGTTCTTCTAACAAGGACAACTTTTAAATGGAAATTTTAAAAGCAGTGCCATTTACAATAGCCCCCCCCCCCCAAAAGGATAAAATAACTCGGCATGAAATCTAACTATGGATGCAAAAGACTGATACAGAGCAAACGATATAATACTATTTTAAGAAGCTAGGAGAAACTTTTAAAAAATGAAAAAAAAACACCCACCATATCATAATGATGGATATGAAGACAACATTGTGAAAATGTTCATACTACCCAAAGTGATATACAAGTATAACACTCCATCCAAATTCCACAGAAGCAAAAATCAGAGACAAAACTAGGCATGCTACTGAATCTAGCGCACAATACAACATCAAGCATAACTGAAAATGAACAGACAACAGAAGATAAACTTGCTAACTGGTCATTGTTACTGTTATTCTTAGATGCCTTCAAGTCAGTGCCAACTCATAAGGACCATGCAGGACAGAGTGAAACACCGCTGGCCCTGCACCACCCTCCCAGGGTTGCTGTGCTTGCTCCCATTGTTGCAGCTGTGGCGTCGATCCGTCTTACTGGGGCTCCTTCTTTTTTGCTGATCGAAATGCTTCATAGCAGCATGGTGTCCTTCTCCGGGGACTGGGATTTCCTGATGAACTGCTCAGAATACATGAGGCATATCTGTCTCTCTATCCTTGCTTCTCACTCTGTACTACTCCCAAGACAGAATTGTTCATTCTTCTGGACGTCCCTGATTTATTTAATATTTTTACCAACATCATAATTCAAATGCATCAGTTTTTCCTCAGGTCTTTCTTATTTATTGTTCAACTTTCACATGTGAAGATTGAAAATCCTGAGGATTGGGCACCTTATCTTCAAAGCGATGCCTCTGCTCTTTAATCCTTTGAAGTTAGAGAGCTTTTGCAGCAGGTTCACCCAATGTGATCTGTCACTTGGTTTCTATTGGTGCTGATTGTGGATCCAGGTAAAGTGAAATCATCAACAACTTCTATGTTTTCTCATGACATTTTTATTATCTTGTTTTACGATTTTATCATGATGTTGCTCGTTAACTTAGTTGGGAGGATTTCTTGTTTCCTTTACGTTGAAGTCTCAGAAGGCTGCAGCCTTTGATCTCTTCAGGAACTGCTTCAGGTCCTTTGGGCTTTCAGCAGGAAAGGTTGTTTCACGTTGCAGTGCGTTCATGAGTCTTTACCGAATCTCGATGCAGACGTCTTCTTCATAGAATCCCGTTTCTGGAACTATTTGCTTGGCAAGTAGATCGCATCTGTCAGGGGAAAGGATACAACCCAGACACACACCTTTCCTGATTTGACCCCCTCGTTCTATTCAGATAGCCGCCTTTGGGCCTGGGCACAGGTGCTACAGGAGCACAATGGAGTATGATGAACTTTCCTCCTCCCTGGTGTTGTCCAGTCCTGCACTGCTTGCTGTGTGTGAGCCCAGGTTGTTGCAGGAACTGTGTCAATCCATCTCCTGGAGACTCTTCCCTCTTTCCACTGAGGCTCTCCTTTCCTAAACATGATGTAATTCTCCAGGGCCTGGGCCCTCCTTAGCACATGTCCCAGATATGTGAGACAAAGCCTCACTGTCTTTGCTTCTAAGGAGCATTCTGTCTCAGCAGATGGATGTGCTAACTACGTTAGGCGGTCATAGGGGAGTGGTACCTGTAAGCATCTCTAGGTGTGGATGTGAGGTTTTTGTACACACATATTGATATGTGCTGCGTGTATATCCATATAATAGAGCTCGTAGGGGGGGGGGGTCTATGGAAATTTCTTAGATCTAACCAGACACCACATGGAACTGTCTCCAGTGACGTCTAGGTCAATTGATGTAACACATAACCCAAAGAAATCTTCATTTGATGAGTGGAGTCGGGTTTTAAGAGCGTGCAAGCTGTACCCATGATACAGTTATTGGGGGTATTCCTGCCCAGAACAAAGGAGACAGAAAAAACAAGACAAACAACAACAATAACAAAGAATTATGGAAACAATCGGTCCCTCGTAACCATAGCCTCCTCCAGCTGGAGACCAGAAGAAGTAGATGGTGGCCAGCGTCTGCCTACACTGTCTAGAGACACCGTGGAAGATTCCAGTTAGGGAGGAAAATGGAGAACAAAACTCACATTTGTGAAAAAGACCAGACATACTGGCCTGATAGAGACTGTAGGAAGCCACAAAACCATGACCTGAAGTGACCTCTTAGTGTGGGACTGAAGCCCCTCCCGGGAGCCGTCTGGTAACCACATAATGTGTAGACTGGCCTCCGAAGCAGAGCAACGCCCTTGAGAAGGATGTATCTTTTCTGACTTAACTACAAGTCAAGTGGACCCTGTTCAGAACCGTGGACCCCCTGGAGTTTAATCCCGGGCTTGATGTGTTCTCTCCACACAATACACACAATAATCCCTGGACATGTATTGTCCCCCTCCCCCTCCGACATTTTATTGTTTTAGGTTTCCATTTACAATTTTCATTCAAATTCTGGGGGCCGTTGGTTACAATGTTCGCAGCGTGTCCGCTTTCCAATGGCATCCATTCTGTTTGCTCTTCTTCCATTGATCTAGCCTCCCTCCCCCTCCTTGCCTTCCCCTGTTTGCTTGTGGGTGCATGTGGGCTGTTTGGTCTCTCACTCATACCATTCATTGTTTAAAGTTATCGTCCATCACCCATGGGTGACGTCAATTGTGGGTATCATAATACAAGCTACCCATGGCTAAAAGTTGACCTCTGGGAGTTTCACTTTTTAGTCTAAAGGAGTATCTTAGGGTTGGGTTGCTCACCAAAAGGTCAGTAGCTCGAGATCACTAGCCACTCCACAGGGGAAAAATGACGCTTTCTACTCCCATGAAGAATTGTAATCGGATAAACCGGCAGGGGGAGGGGCAGTTCTGCCCTGACCTCTAGGGTCGCTATGAGTTGGAAGTGACTCCATGGCAGTGGGTGAGCCCCTCTTTGGAGTCTGTGGTCCAAGGATGACTTTAGGACAGGCCAAGAATAGCTACGTGGCTTCTCAATTCCTGGGAATGAGATGGCTAAGAAGGAAGCTGAGGCAGTTAACCCAACTCTCCTTTTCCCATAAATAAACAAGCTAATTGGACATGTGATTTCATTTTTAAGATACCGAAAGCTGGCTGATTTGCTCAAGTCAGATGACTAATCAGCACCACATTTCCAGGGGACAGGTCACCGAGAACCCTGAAGGTGGCCTCCTGTCCAGCTCCGCCTCTTCAGTTGCCATTCTCAGATCCTCCTCCGTGCCGTGCTCCCAGGCCCAGGTGGACTGGAACATCCGCAGGCTCCACCAGTTCCACTGCAGTCTGCAGCAAGCACGGGATCTCCCAGAAGAACCAAGTTTGGGGTTTGGGGTTTATTTCCTCTTTTCATTCTTTATTTGTTCCTCCCTTCCTTCCATTGAAGTTGCATTTCCATCTCAGTACTTGGGAGCTGGAATTTGATTTGCATATCTACACTGCTCCTTGTACTACTTACTTGCTGTGCTTCTGGGCTCAGGGGGAGATAAAAATGCCATCATAAACGGCCCTTTCATGAAAGTCAGTGTCCATTTGACCTGGGAATTGGGAGCTCTGGACATGCAGATCTTTCTTCTCATTTTCCTAATAAATCCATCTTTTCAAAGACCAGTTGTTTTCCAGGACCCCCACACACTCATGTTTTCAGTCCTGGTGCTTTGTTATGTTGGGTCTCCCCCGCCCCTCCCCCTTGTAGCCCTGCACATTCTTTGACTGGATACTGTTCTTGAAAGACCAAAAGGAGAACTCCCTGTTTCATGTTGTTCTTGGCTGGCGATCCCAGCCCCACCTCAGCCCCCACCCCACCCCTGCTTCCTTTAAGAAAACTCGCTCTCCTTCAGGGGAGCAAGAGGCTGCTCTGTGGAAGCATAAAGAGATCATTAGCAGTTGCTAATACAGTATGTTCTTAAGTTGCTTTACGGCCACGTCTTCTCGGTGTTATTTACGGAGCAGTTGAAATAATTGGGCCTTGAATTTGGAGATTACGATAAAGCAAGACCTATTGTCACTTACTGCTGGGTATAATTGCACCATATGTATTTAGGGAAGCTATTTATTCATCTCCCCAGTGGATCACTTTGTCAAAACGAGCTGAGATATTTCTGTGTGTGCAGTTGGAATCTAGAAAACATTTGCATTTCATGGCACATTTGGAAATTATAGAGGGCTTCGCAAACTTTGGTTCTCCCTCCCCCATCTCTTCCAGACCCGAGGGTCTGTTCATTCAGCTGTACTCATCTTGTCTCGGTCCCATCATCTGTTAGGACGAGCACTGCTCCTAGGGGGATAAAGCTATTTGGGGTGGATGTGGAGATGAGAAGCCACGTTGGAGGACAGGCAAGAAGACAGCCACAGCAAGAAGGCATTTTAATAAGACTTACATTGTAACCCAGCCTGGCACAGCTGTCCACGTAGTCGACCGGGATGCTGCGGGAGCCTGCCAGGTCTGGTCCTGCACCGTGAAAGGCGCAGGTTGGCCCCCGTCCTCGTGGAGGCCATGTTCTATCCTGAGAAGTAGACACACGAAGGATGTTCTGAGGGCATCTGAGTGAGGGCTCATGGGAGAAGTCCTGCTTCCCATGCAGGAGGCTTCAGTTCAACCCCCCACCAGTGCCCACAAGCTCAGTTACCTCCCACCTGTCATTGAATGCTTCTGTGATGCTGAGCAGGTTCTGGGTGGTAGCTTCCAGACTCAGTCGCACTAGGAACAGAGACCAGGCAACCTCTTTCCCCAGAGCATCTAAGAACGCCCTGTGGATCACAACTTGCCCGATCTGTCACTGAGCAGGGGGAGATTGCTGAACTGACTATGCAGGGTGTCCCCCTGAGCAGCGGGGCTGGTTCCTCATCGGCTTAGAAATATCACAAAAACAAAAGACTTCAGCTTGCAGGGATGGAGAATGCTTTCCTGAACAGAGAGATAGTTGAGCTAAGCTCTAAGAGAGAAACCGAATAAAACCAGGCAAAGACTACGAGGAAAACATTTTCTGGGAGGAAGGAGCATCTTATCTGACAGACAAAAGGGCATGGCATCTCCAGGGACCTGAGGGACCAGAGAGGTAATGGATGAGCAGGTGAGGACATGAGGCAGGAGCCAAGTGGGGTCAACATTGTACACCAGTGTCCCAGGTTGGATCTTCACCATGAAACCAATGGAAAAGCCTTTGAGGAATTTGTCCCAGGGGAGTCGCATGATAAGACTGTTGTTTTTCAGAAGATGGCAATAGAAGTAGTGTGGAGACCAGTAGGGGGACAGTACTCGTGAGAAGATAAAGGGAGAGCAAGAGGAGACTATTGAAGTTGAAAAGGCAGCAGGTCATGGTGGCTTTAACTGACCCCAAATTCACTTCCGTTGAGTCGAGTCCAATGCATAGCAACCCTGTAGAACAGCTAAATCCAATGTCCTCTGGTCCATTCTGACCCCTGGCTCCTGAATAGGATGGGATAGAATGGCCCCTCAGCGTTTCCAAGACTGTAATCTTGATGAAAGCAGACTGTTGCCTATTTCTTCTGTAGAACAGCTGCTGGGTTTGAGCCATAGATCTCTCGGGCAGGAATCAATGGGCCTCAACTGTTGTTAGGTGCCATTGAGTTGAGTCTGACTCAGCAACACCATGTGGGACAGAATGAAACACTACCCAGTCCCATGATAGTCTCACAATGGTTGTAATATTTGAGCCCATTGTTGCAGCCATGTTGTCTCGGGCCTTCCTCCTTTTCGGCTACCTCTCTCCTTTAGCAAGCATGATGTTCTTCTCCAGGGACTGGTCTGCCCTGATCACATGTCCAATATATGTGAGACGCAGTCTCTTCATCTGCACGTCTGAGGAGCATTCAGACTGTAATCCCTGCTATTTGGAACATTCTTCACAGCACCGCCATTCAAATGCATAAGTTCTGACACTGAATATCAATGGATTAAATAGGCCAATCAAAAGGCAGAGAGTAACAGGCTGGATTAGAAAGCAAGACCAGTCTATGTGCTGCCTACAAATGTATTAATTCCTTGGTCTTCCTTACTCAGTGTCCGGTTTTCCCATGCATATGAGGTGATTGAAAATACCATGGCTTGGGTCAGACGCAGCTTGGTCCTCAAAATGATCCCTTTGCTCTTTAACATTGTAAAGAGGGTTCCACTGAGAGAGATCAAACAGTAACGGAGAGAAGCAGACCTGGTTTAGAAAGAATTGAGGGGTCTTGTAAATTAGAGGTGGGGTGGAGGGGAGGGACACTTCCATGGGTATATATTAGAGGTGAGGGGAGAATTCTCTTTGGGGGAACTGGTCATCATTAAGTGTTGGAATATTGACTGAGGGGCTGGCGAGACATCAGGGCAAAGGGATGGAATAGATAGTAGGACCTGGAGCTCAGAACAGACTTTGTGTCCAAGCTTAGCCGTGAAGCGCCATCTGCCTCTGCTGTGGTGCAATGGGGAGCACACACTTTACCCGAGTGTGCGTCCAGGGGGTTTTCCTCGAGTTCATAAAACTCTCAGCTGTAACTTCTAGATCGCAGGATGAGTAGAGGAATGGATGCCAAGCTAAACAGCATCACCTGGAAACGATACCCCCATCCAGAATGCGGCCAGAGCATTACATATTTGGCAAGGCAATAGCTCCATCCCTGCCACCAGGAAGCATCGTCAAAGCGGATTGGTGGTGGTGGTGGTTGGTTGGTGGCCGTATAGTCAGCTCTCACTCACTCATGGCAATCTTTTGTATGAAACAAAGAGGTCATTTGCCTGGTTCTGTGTTATTTTCCCAACTGTTACTATCAGACACAAGGAACGTAGCTTAGAGAAGCAATGCCTGAGACTGGATTGGCTAGCCACTTGGCTTTTCCAATTATGAACAACATTGGGGGGTGGTCAATTGGGGACATTTCAAAGTGGCTGTTTAGATCATTTTAGAAAACAGCTTAAACTAGATGTAGATTTACTTAGCTAATCAAGCTGCAGGAAAGTATGCTGACATATTTTAACTCAGGTTAGAGAACATTTGGTTGAATGTAATGCATGACTAAAGCAGCAGAAGGACATCCACTAAGGAGCTTCGAGCGGTCATGGGAACATAAGTCATGGTTAACTACGATGACTGCTAGATCTTCCCACCACAGGTCCTCTGTCAGCAATAGCAGAGTCCTAGAGTCAGAACGTTGGAAAATATGGGAGGGCACGAAGTTTACAAGAAAAGGAAAACAGTCAAGTGAATCGCTTGGCTCTCTCATGGGGGTTTCGTTTCGTGTGTGGTTAGAATGCTGCAAGAAATATGGGGGGGGGGCAAAATATAACCGGTGAGTCATGTATCTGGGAGCAGCTGGTGGTTTCAAACTGCTGACCTTTCGACGAGCAGCCCGACACATAACTCCTACACCACCAGCGCACCTACAGAAATGGGAAAAATCATTCAGGAAAGCTGAGAGACGTCTTCAGAAAGTGATCGAGGGAGTGTGGGTGATCCAGTGGGAGCCGTCCCAGAGAACAGCAGCACAGGGACCCCCCAGGGCTGCGGCCAGCACCGGGCTGGGCTCACTGCTCAGCCAGGGCCACCATGGCTCCTGCAGGCCCCAGTTCTGCCCTGTGCTGCTGACCACCTCCCCAGCATGGATGTTGCTGCTGACTGAGCGAGAAGGAGAGGTGCCGCCTGATGGAAGCCGAGGGCTTTGGTTGCGGGAAGGCTCCTCGCATCCTCTTCGCCACCCTGGGCTCAGCAGTGAACATTTGGCATTTGAAAGTGGAAGGTACACTTTTGTCAGCCCATTTTTCCAGCCCCTCTCTTCCCAGAGGTGGCTGGGGCCACGTGTCGAATCAGAAGACAGATTTGGCAGGAAGCACCTGGTTTTTGTTTGGTTGGTTTTGGGCCTTGTGAGTAAATTTCTGGTAGATCACCCCCATTGTGCGTGGATTTCCGTTTCCTGCTTGATTTGTAGCACCCCCTTTACTCCAGGGCCCAGCAGGACCTGGGTGCTGATGGGACAGTGCATGCCCACGTGGCACCCATGGAGTATCTGCACGTGTCTGCACCTATGGGCGCACCCGTGTGACGTGCCTACATTTGCCAGGGAGATCTGTGCATGCCAGCAACCATACTGCGGCCTCCCGCAGTCAGGAGATGACAGAATTCAGCAGGCGTGTTGAGAAATCTCAGAGTAAATAAACCTATCGCTTCTCCATGAAATCAGGCATGCCAGCCCCTAAGAGAAGCGGGTGACAAGTAGTAGCGTGACACTCCTTTGTCATCAGAGGCTATGGTGACAGGGCAGCCAGTGGTCCAGGACCAAAGAGCCAGACTACCCTGGAGCTAGACTTTGTCAAACCTGGGACCCGGGCTTCCAGGCTCTGCCTCCCTCTGGCAGGGGTGGGCTGGAGGGCTGTTGGCAGAGGCATCATGGGAAATTGCCCGATCTGCTTTTGGGGGGCCCTTGACTGAGGGGCATACAAGTATAAGACCAGGGCCAAAGATCTTCGTTCTTTATCGGAGATGCTCCCTCGTCAGAACTCTTTCTTGGCCTGTCATGTTGGACGGCCAATTTGCTCAGCACGTGCAGGGCAGCCTAAAGGCTCCTTCTCCTTTAGATGTGAAGAAGGTGCCCGTTGAGGTACTGGGTAAAGGGTTGGCATTTGGAGACCCACCAGCTACTCCGAGGGAGGGAGAAGGAGGTGGCAGTCGGCTTCCGTAAAGATGTCCAGCCTCAGAAACCCTCGGGGCGGTGGAGTGGGAACTGACCGACGGCAGTGTGGGTGGCGTATTGCGAGTATCCTGTTCGATGTGGATCTGCGACCCTGGAGCTCACATCTGGAAAGGGTGCAGTCAGAGAAGGGTTTGCTCAGTCCCCCAGGATGCAGACAGAGTTCTCGAAGCTTCTATAGAGGCGGCAAGGCATCACGGCCCCAGCAAACAAAAACACAACTGATGCTTAGTGAGGCACGCTGGTGGCGTGGTGGTGATGCGTTGGGCTGCCCTGCGCACCATCTGCGCATCTGCGGGTTGAAACCACGAGGCATTCGCCTGTGGGAGAAAGATGGGATTTCTATTCCAGTAGACTGCTCTGTGAGAGGCTCAGAAACTCACAGGGACCATTCTACCCTCTTCTGCAGGGTCGCTATGAGTCGGCATCAACTCGATGGCAGTGAGTTTGGTTTGGGGGTTTGGTGTGGGTTTTCTGCCTTGCTGGGGAGCAGAGTTATAGAACAACCATTTCACGCACACCCAAAAGGAGACCCACACATCCTAGCCATCTACACCCCACACCAAATCCACCGTTGTCAAGTGGATTCCAACTCACAGCCACACCATGGAAGGTTTCTGGGACGGTCAGTCTTTATGGGAGCAGACAGCCTCATCGTTCTCCCAAGGAGCGGCCGGTGGCTATGAACTGCTGACTCGTAGAAGCAAGACCCAGCTACAGCCATGCCCGGGGAGCCCCTCGTTTCTCAGGGGTAGGAGGTGGCCCTGCACTCGTCCCTCTGATCCCCCTCTTTGCAAGCCTCCTGCTCTTGACACCATGGGAGGGGTCTGCCCTTGGTGAAGAAGACTTGACCTCTACGGTTCTCGTCCAAGTCACCTTGGGAGGGAACTGAGGTGCAGAGAGGATCTGCGGCTTTTCCTAGCTGCCTTTCAGCTCTGTTGTCTCCGAGCTGCCGTGGAGATGTGGGCGAGGGTGTAATTCATCCGCATCTCACGGCTCACGGCGGCAACCGTCCCTAATGGGATTAATTGGTCTTGACTGATGGAATCGTCAAAGCGTATACCTCCAAGGGTCGTAAACACGGAGCCTTAATTGAAATCAAATGTGTATTTTTCCAAGCCTGCCCAGCGCCCCCGCCTCCTTCCTGATTGGGTTCTGTTGACGTTGGCGATGGGGTAGAAACCTGACCAGGAAAGGTCCCCTGCCCCTACTGCTTTGAAGAAGAACCTGTGCTTCCCCAGCGCGGAGTAGCTGATGAGGGGAGGGAGGACACGTCGACTTGATTATTGGTTATACATATGGAATAAATCCTGTTTTAATGGCATCTAATGAGCCTTTCATTTCCAGAACCTTACACAAAAGCCCCTGATAGAAAGGGAAAGTGCGATTTCAAAGGTCGCCTCCTTGCCACTTAATGTCAACAATTCATAATCAAGCCAATATCTATAGGTGGTGATTACAGGCCTCAGAATATGGGACAACCTCCTAAATGAGCAGGGAGGTGGAAGCCTGGGTTCTCGGCAAGGCTGAAGACAACTCATACTTTTCATGAAAGTGTGTTATTGGAAAACCTCAGAGCGTGCGGTCTCGGGCTGCGTGGGTAAACCTGAAGTTCTGTCACTCACAGTCTCTGTGAAGCCACCTGGGGGTGATGTCACCTCCTCAGTGGGTCCTGGTGGCAGGGGGGGTACACTGGGCAGGGGGATGCTCCATGTGTGCTGGCCACGGGGCCACGGAGGGAACCTAGGAGCACTCCCGTTACAGAGCCAACCAGCCCTCTGTTTGCACACTGTCAGCTGAAAGTCGGCCTTTCAAGCATGTCTTCCGGGATACCTGGAGGGACCAGGCCATGGAGAAGGGGAGCATGCCTGGCAAAGTAGAGGGCCCGGGAAAACCAGGAAGATCCTCAAGGAGATGGCTAGACACTGGTGGCAGCAGCCACCGGCTCCCACCTAACCACAGGGAGGATGGTGCAGGACCAGCGGTGCTTCATTCTGCTGTACACCGAGCCTGTGTGAGTCGGAGCCACCTGGACGGCCCCTGGCGCCTCCCCGGCACTGCCACCTGGACTCTGACTCCAGGTGACTTCTGAGCCATTGAGTAGCACTGTTTCCGACAGGCAGCTCATTTTTCACCTAGAGGTTTCCATGTTTCAAGTTTCTCCAGGTGGGTTCAACCCCCATCCCCCTCCGTGAGCACCGAGCCTGTTCAGCGTTCCCATCGCCCAGAGGCTCTGTGGCCTGGGTCAGAGGATGGCTTTCAGTGTGAATGCAGATGGAGTGATGGCCGTCGTACCCCAGGGCTCCCACACGTGACGGGCGAGCCCATGCGTGCAGAGTCCAGCTGCACTTCATGGGATTCTCGATGGCTGTGCCATTTCAGAGAAGCCCTGGAGACATAGTGAGTACATGTCGGACTGCTCACCACAAGGTCAGCAGTTTGAATCCACCAGCCACCCCTCTGGAGAAAGACGAGGTGTTCTGTTCCCATAAAGAAGCCAGTCTTAGAAGCCTACAAGGACCGTTCTGCCCTGCCCTAGGGGGTCGCTCTGAGTCAGAATCCACTCAATAGTAGTGGGTAGCTTGGTGCTGAGGAGAGCATTCCTTAGCTCATCAACTCCCGGCACCTGAATCCCCTGGTCACTTGTATGACCCTCAAGAGCTGCTGTCCCAGTGACCTGTTGCCGACTCATCACAGACCATGAGGACACAGGAGAACCGCCCCCAGGGGCTTCCCAGGATGTCATCTTTCCGGAGCAGCCAGCCTCATCTTCCGCCCTACAGGGCAGTTGGTGGGGTCCGACCGCTTACCTTCTGGTCAGCCACCAGGTGCTTCACCACTGCGCCACCAGGACTCCTTAGAAAACCTGTTGTTTTGTTGTGTGCCATTGAGTCCAGGTGGACTCATGGTGGCCCTGGGGGTCAGTCAGCAGCCATCAAAAAGAAGAAAAAAATCATCCATTTGACCAAAAAGTCCAAGAATGTGCTGTGACATATTCCATAACCATCTTCCATCCACTCCCTTGCCACTGAGTCGGTGCTGACCCATAGTGCCCACAGCACAGGGTAGAACGGTGCCTGTGGGCTTCTTCGCCTGTCATTCTTTAAGGGGACAGAGAGGTCCATCTTTCTCCTGTGGAGCAGCTGGTGGTTTCAAACGGCCGACCTTGCAGTTAGCACATGCATAACCCACTACCCCACCAGGGCTCCTCCACAGCCATGGTTGTTCTTGGGGTTGTGGGTGTCATCCAGTCTGTCCTGACCCACAGGAACCTTATGCACCATCGGCCAAAACCTGCCCACCATCCTCACAACTGTCCCTGTGCTTCAGCCCATAGTGGTCATCCCAGCTCATGCAAGGCCTTCCTCTACTTTGCCAAACATGATGTCCTTCTCCAGGGACTGGTCTCCCGACAACATGTCCACAATCATTGGTAGGTCCACCTAAAGCTTAGTTTTTATGTATGTATCTTTTTTCGTGTATTGGTGCTGACTTGAACCTATGGACCTTGGGTGGAACTGTCTGGGCAGAGGGACATCCTTGGGTTGAGTCATAGGTCTGTGGTGCCTGATTGCTCTGTTTGGGGGCTCAGGAGTTCTTCGTGTATTTTCAACGAGAGTCATGAGGGTTTGTGTCTTGCATCCATGTAAGGCCAGTGGTTCAAACCCAGCAGCTGCTCTGCAGGAGCAGGAGGAGGCTGCCTGTCTCCGTAGAGGCATACAGCCCTAGGATGCATTGGCATCCACTCGATGTTGTGGTGGATCGGTTGGATGGCTCAGAATGGACTCTATAGCAGCAGGTTTGCCTTTATTCAGTATCCTCTAAGTGTTGTTGGACTGTTAACACCAAAGTTTGGCGGTTCGAATCCACCCAGAGATGCCGGACTCTACCTCTGAAGTCAGCCCTTGGAACCCCTATGGAGCACACATGTACTGGGATGCACACGGGTTCCCCAGGAGTGGAATGCGCACAATGGCAACCGGGCTGGGCTTCTCTGGTTTTGTTTATTCATACAGCTCCGAGGAGTCAAACTTGCTGGGGTCGAAGCTCTATCACTGTACCTGCAGTAACTGACAGAGGCTCTTCTGTCTCCTGGCAGTTTCTGTTGTTGTTTTCATGGTTGTTGCTGTGGTCGAGGAGATATCAGAGAACAGCCAGCTTTCCACTACTTGGAAGGTCTTCCCGAGTCGCCAACCCACGTGCTCAGTGCAGCAGCTGGCTGCTCACCTCCCGGTTGTGCTAGTTTGAAGCCTCCCTGAGGCACCTGGGAGCCAGCCCTGGTGACCGGCCGTGGAAACTGATGGGGGACAGTTTACCCCCACATCGACGGAGTCCCCAGGAGTTATAGAGAAAGGTTTGTTGTTTTTCAACATGGTGCCTCCTTTTTTTTCTCTCCTGGTATTTTAAAGAGGGAGTCATGCTGGGAGAGCAGGTTCCTCGCTATAAGGTCAGTGGTTCTAACCCACCAGTTGCTCCCAGGGAGAAAGATGCGGTAGGCTCTCTGCTCGGGTCAAGATAGGAAAGGCTCAGATGCCCAAAGGGGCAGTGCCCCAGGGTAGCTCTGAATGGGAGTCGGCTTGGTGCCCGTGTTCTTGTTGGTAGGTTCTATCAAGTGGGTTCCGGCCCCCAGCCAGTCACCCCATGTGCAGTTGAACCAAACACCGCCCCATCCTGCGCCTTCCTCACGCCTGTGGTTGTGTCTGAGTCCAGTGTTGTGGTCACTGGGTTGGGTCACCTTGCTGAGGGTCTTGAGTGTCTTCCTCTCTGCGCTGCCCCTCTGCTTTACCAAGCACGACGTCCTTCTCCAAGGACGTGCCTCTCCTGACAACCTGTCCAAGTTCATGAGAGGAAGCCTCTCCATCCGCGCTTCCAAGTTTTCCATATTCTGTTTTTAATTTATTGTTCATTTGATTGGGGACGCTTACAGATATCATAACAATTCATAAATCAATTACATCAGGTGAACTTGTACAGATTCTCAAAGCATTTTCTTTCTACTTCAGCCCCTTGATATCAGCTCCTCTTTATTGCCCCCACCCTACACCTTCGTGAACCCTTAATAAGATATATTATTGTTATTATTATTTTTATATTTTACACTATCTGATGTATCCCTTCACCCACAGTTCTGTTATTTATTCCCCTCAAGGGGAATTATGCATCCAATAGCTCCTCCCCTCCCTTCCTATGCCCTCCCAGGATTGTTACTCCCATTACTGCTTCTAAGGGTTTATCTATCCTGGATTCTGTGTGTCGAAAGCTCTTATATGTACCAATGTATATACACTAGTCTAATAGATTTATGAAGCCCAACTGGGGCCATGATAGCGGGGGAAGGAAGCATTAAAGAAATCAATATTTTTAACCAGTATCCTCATTCAGCAGTATTGATTCTTCTTGTCTTCCTTATTCACTGACCAACTTTCATATGCCTACGAGACTGTTGGGAATACTTTGCCTGGCGTCAGGTACACCTCAGTCCAGAAAGTATCATCTCTGCTTCTCAACACTCGAAAGAGGTCTCGTGCAGCAGATGTACCCAAGGCAATACGTTTTTTGATCTCTTGACTGCTGCTTCCATAGCTTTGATTGAGGCTCCAACCAGGATGAAATCTTTGACAAGTTCAGTCTTGGCCATTTCGTATGATGGGACCTACTGGTCCACTTATGAAGAACTTTGATTTGCCGTACATTGAGTTACAAACCATACTGGAAAAAGTTGGCGGTAGGTGATATTTTAAGCAATGACCCAGGTGTTTGAAATGAGGCTCAAGTCCAGTGGCTTGCATGAACAGCTCCTTTGCTTTGAGTAGTGCTTCTGTTCATAGCTAGGGCAGTAGGGGTTAGCTGACTTCTCACTGGACGCTGCACTGGGAGGCGCTAGTCCACATCCAGGCGAGTTCTGGTCAAGTGGACAATCTGAATTCGTTCTAGGGCGTGTCCGTTTCAGATTCCTCCCTGGCACACAACGTTCTGCCAACCCTCACTGAATCCTCCATGAACAATCCCAGTGTGCTTTTCCACACCCCATTGGAGTAGCCTTCTCCCAGACCACGATCCGGGGAGACTGGTTCAGGGGTCTGCCATGTTTGGGTGTGCATCCCCAGATCTGGCCCTGAAAGGAATCTAATCTACAAAAAGTTTTCTTTTTAAGCCCTTGCAAGGATCTGGGCTCTGTGCTTGGCGTTCGCAAAGCCCCACATTCGTTTCAGACCTATGTGTGGACCTCTAGGTCAGTGGTTCTCAACCTGTGGGTCGTGACCCCTTTGGGGGTTGAATCACCTTTTCACAGGGGTCGCCCGATTCAGAACAGTAGCAAAATTACAGTGCTGAAGTAGCAACGAAGATAATTTTATGCTTGGGGGGCCACCACAACATGAGGAGCTGTGTGAAAGGGTCGCAGCATGAGGAAGGTTGAGAACCACTGCTCTAGGTGATTTCAAGTTACATAAGCTGAGCCCCAGCCCTTTGCACTGCGTCCTTGGCCAGCACCATCTGAAAAAAGAGGAACTGACCCATGCCTGTCTGATTTGAGGCCGTCTTGAGCAAACAAGTGCTTGCCTCCAACCTCCTCCTCCTGCCCTCCTGCCCAGAGCCGCTTAGCTGGGCCTTCCCTCGGCGGACAGAGTAGCTGGGTTCATTGGCAGTCATCTTCTGCGCCGTCTAAATTTATTTCTATGTGAACTCGCAGTCAGGAAAACACCCAAATTATTTTAAGCAAAATATCAAAATTGAAATAAACCAGCATATGTCTTCGAAACGTGTATAACTCTCAATCAAGTAAGAAGTGCAACTTTCAGAAATGTCTTAAAATATCCCAGCCTGCAGCATCCGCATAGCTGAAGGGGATAGCGTGCTGGCCCGTGGTGAGAGGCCCGTCTTCATCCTTGCTTGCTGCAAGGGGGGAAATTCAAAGAGCCACCCTGGCCAGCTGTGCCTGCCCCTTCCTTCATAGGCACTTAGGCAGTGCCCCTAACATGTGAAGGGATTAAGGAGGTTCAAGTGATGCCTGCTCACTAGAATGGAAACCCATTGTGAATGTTTTCACTTCCCTTCCGTTCTGTCCCGTACACTCCCCCTACACACACACACACACACACACACACACACACACACACACACACACACACACACACACACTGTCGTTTCTCTTCATAATCCCTTTTAACCTATCACGCTTGCTTTCTGGTCTCTCTCCTTCCCACAGGTCCCATCCAGTGGGAACTTGAAAGGAATTGAAAGAGCCCTGGTAGCATAGTGGTTACACTTTGGGCTGCTAACCACAAGGTCGGCAGTTTGAAACCACCATACACTCCTTGGGTCAAAGACGAGGCTTCGTTACTTCTGTAGAGTTCAGTTTGGACACCCTCAGGGACAGTCTGCCCTGTCCTATATAGGGCAGCTGTGAGTCAGAATCTACTTCCTGGCAGTGAGTTCATTTTGCCTGCCTGATTTTTTGGAGACAGTTAAATGATACATTCCGGTCTCACCTTTATGCTTTATTGACAGACTTTCTCGAACATATTTCCTTTAAAAACAAAAAACTTTTCATTGTTGTAACACATTCCTTTTTAAAATCAGATTGTGAAGTCAAGGATAGGCATCACTTTGGCCCCATAATAATAGCTGGCATTTTGCCCACAGACAGAAGAGATTAGGTGCACAATTCCCTCAGTAAAGATCACCGACAGTCTGATGAAACAGGCCTGCGAATCGTCACCGTTCACTTTCAGGTCTTCCACTCACAAGTTAGATGGCAGGATTTCCTAAGGAGGAGGGGCAGAAACCAAAAAGGCTTCCTTTATTTGGAAGATGATTTTAGCACAAATTGAGTTGCTCCTCTTCCAGCCACGCCTCTGCTGTGCACAGCGGTTAAAGTGCTCGGCTGCGCGCCGGGGAGTTGGCGTTTCTAACCCCCAGCCACTCCGAAGGAGGAAGCCAAGGTAGCTGCTTCGGTAAAGACGCCTGGCTGTGGACGCCGTACGGAGCGGCTGCGCTCTGTCCGACGGGGTCGCTAGGAACGCAATAGCCAGGAGTGGGTCTTCCCTAAAACTCAGCACTGAATCCCCTGTCTTCCTGTCCTGTCACCACGCACTTCTTCCGAGGCGCCTCTGGATGGACGTGAACCTCCGGCCACTCGGTTCACTGCCAAGCACTTTAAGGATGTGTGCCGGTCGTCCCTTTTAGGCATGTTAACCCCCTCGTCTCACTGGGCTCGACCCCCGCCCCATCTCCACCAGGTCGCTCCTGGGGTTGTCGAGCACCTAGCTGGGGGGCAGCCGGCGCACCCCTCTCTCTCCCTGAGGTCTCAGCCAGGTCCAGCTTTTTCTCGCCCACATCGGTCTCGCTCCCCTGGTTCTTTTCTTAGTTGTCAGGAAGTTTCATCCTCCCTCCTTCCATCCTGACTTTCAGAGCACTTCGGGCATGGAGACGTGTGTTAATTTTTTAATAAATCTTTGAGACACGCACTGCTGTATTTTTGTTAACGGGCCAGATGGCTCACTGTGGATTTGCTCTGACATAACTGATCACAGAAATCAGCGTGGGGCCCAGAGCGGATGTAAGAGGTGGCACGTGTGCTGTGTGGAGAGTCAGGCAGGCACACGGGTACCTGTAGAAGTCAGATTGTTCCTGACTTGATGGTTCTCAGCCACGGGCAAACTAAGGACATTGTGAGGGCGATTCCCTGTCACTTCAGACCCAAACACTCACAGTCCTCTCACCAACCACCTACTGTGTTTTCTCGGCAGTTTGAAGGCTGCAAGAAGGCCTTCTCCCGGCTGGAGAACCTCAAGATCCACCTGCGGAGCCACACGGGCGAGAAGCCGTACCTGTGCCAGCACCCGGGCTGCCAGAAGGCTTTCAGCAACTCCAGCGATCGCGCCAAGCACCAGCGGACGCACCTGGACACTGTGAGAATGGCAGGGGCTTGTCACCTCCCAGCCCGGCCCAGGGACACCAAGGGCTTTGGCCTCAGGGTCTTCAGGTGACAGGGACAAGGCTGAGGACAACAGGAGTAGAGCGTAGTCGAGGGACAAAGGCACCAGGCAGGCATCCTTGTTGGTCATCTTCAGTCTTACAGCTCCTGGGACGAGAGAGGGACTTGACCACCTCGATGTTAAAGCAGGTGCCCTGGTGACACAGTGGTTAAGGCACTTTAGGAAAGAGTAGGTCGGACAGTCCTGTGAGTTTCTAAGACTGGAACTCTTTACAGGTATAGGAAGCCCATCTGTCCCCCTCGGAGCAGCTGGTGGTTTCGAACTGCTGACCTTGCAGTTAGTTAGCAGCCTAACACGGAACCGCGATGCCACCAGGACTCCAAAGACAGTTTCATCTTTCAAGCCGATTTCAACTCGCAGTGACCCGTGTGACCAAGCAGAGCTGCCCCCGTAGGGCTTTACGGCTCCCGTCTTTATGGGAGAAGCCAGAGCTCCCTCTCCTGTGGGTGCGCTTAACCACCTGCACCACCAGAGCCTGAGCTGTGGCAGAGTCCGTTTAGATGCAGAGAATAACCACTAGAGACGGAGGAGGGGGGTGGGCATTCCTAAGACATATTAACATGAGCAGGCGTTTTAAACTCTCACTGCCTGCTTCCCCCGTGAGAAGAGGGTACTGAGAGGAAGCCCCGCAAGGAGATGGCACGGCACCGTGGCTCCACGGGCTCACACAGACCCGCGGTGATGCGGGTGGTATGGGATTGGGGCGGCGTTTCCTTCCAATGCTCCTGGAGTGGCTGGGAGTCGGAACCCATTCAACAGGGCCCACCCACAGGATTGGGAAGGTTTTTAAATGTTGTTTTGTTTTCTGTACCCTGATTCTTTTCTTTTTGCTGGCGTGGGTTTTGAGGGCGAATCTGGTCTTTTGCTCTGAGACTCCCCGGCATTAACACCTTTAAGGGGTCAAAGAAGAACCAGTGCAGCCCTCCCGAGGCGTGGGTTTCGAAGCTGCCCCTGTGTTCACAGGAAGGAGCCTTTGACATAACCCCAGAGGCAGCAAGGGCTCTTCCTTATGACGCCCTCTGCTCTCCACGTGCTGGGCCCGTTGGCTCCTTGGCCAATGCCTTTTGCCTGCTCCCCCCTTGCCCTCGCCCGACTGCGGGGCTCGTTCCTTGCGATGGACCTCCAGGCGACAGGAGACTTCACTCTGCTTAGCGGAGCCGGTGGGACAAATCTATTAATACACAGCGCGGCTCTCCCAGCCCGGTTCTTGCAAATCATGTATTCATGACAATGTTTTTGCAGTGTTCACATTCTGCTATTATTAAACTACGCCAGAGAGGGGACCGTTGAAAAGACACAGCAAAGGCTACGCATCTTCTCATGCATATTGCAGATTCTTCTGATGCCACCTTGCCGTGTTTAGCTGCACGTTTTAGACACCTCTGCGCTGGCCACACCAGGCCCCGGTGGTGCGGTGGACGAGCTCTCCGCTACTAACCTAAAATCTGGGCAGCTCAAACCCACCCACCGACTCCTTGGCCCGGCGATCTGAAGGTGACGGCCTCGGCTATGCGGTGGGGTTGCTGTGCGCCAGAATGCACCCGAGAGCAGCTGGGGGGTCGTGTTGATAGACGTCGTTTCAGCGACGGTGCCCCGTCCGCTTTGTTCAGCGAGTGTGGAAATGTACTCGGACGCAGTGGGTCAGCCACACGGGCTGTTAACCAGCAGTTTCAGCCCACCAGCCTCTCCTCCCCCGTCTTGCTAGGAAACCCCGAAGGGTCCTGCAGGGTCACTAGGAGTTAGAATTTGCTCGATGCCAGTGACTTTGGCCTTTGTTTATCTGCTTGTTTTTGATCCGTACAAGAGTTATGGTTTATAGAGCCTGTCTCGTAAATACCTGAAATAACCTTTGAGCTGTGGGATCCCGGAAGAATCTTCTCCATACAAACTCCCTGCCATCGAGTCGATGCAGACTCCAAGCAACCCCAGAGGACAGGGCAGCAGCGCCCTGTGGGCTTCTGGGACCAAATCTTTACAGGAGTAGAAAGCCACGGAGCAGCTGGTGGCTTATGAACTGCTGACCCTGTGGTTAGCAGCCCAACAGGCAGTCACTATGTCACTGAGTTGGGTTTCATGAGGTCAGAAATAGCAGACTAGTCGCTGAAGACATTGGGAGAGTAAATGGGGTTTTGACAAGGCAGAAGACTAGTGTTAAAACTGGCCTGGGTAGAATCCAATCCGTTTTCTAATTTGTTACTTACCTTTACCACGGAAGGGCGAGCTTCCTGGGCTTAGGCAGCCTGCAGAAATCGCTTCCATCTTCCCGACCTCTCTGCCAGGATTCCACGGTATTCTTTGTAGCTTTCCACGAATTTTAGCGACGCATTTTGAAATTTAAAAGAAAACTCCATCTTTCAAACTTTTAAGGGAAGTTATCTAAGATAATTTTATGATTCCGCATAATGCAAGTCCTTTAAAAACTAGGCCGTTTTTATTTTGGGCAGAGGGAAAGTGTTTCTATTAAGTTTTCTAAAATCATCATAGTCTCTGAAATGAAATTCTCAGATCCCTACTTTAATTCTTGTACAGACTCAGGCAAACTGCGCAGCTCTGGTGGCGCTGGTGGTTAGGCATCGATCCATTAACCACAGGGTGGGCTGACCGAACCCCGGCTTCTCTGTAGGGCAAAGATGAGGCTGCCTGCACCCATGGGGGCTGATAGTGTAGGTCACAGCGGTTCTCAACCTGTGGGTTGCGACCCCTTTGGGGGGTGGAACGACCCTTTCACAGGGGTCGCCTCATTCATAACAGCAGCAAAATTACAGTGATGAAGTAGCAACAAAAATCATTTGATAGTTGGGGGTCACCACCAGATGAGGAACTGTCTTAAAGGGTCACGGCATTAGGAAGGTTGAGAACCGCTGGTGTAGGAAGCCTTACAAAGGGTCCCTGTGAGTTAGAATCACAAGGATGTAGTTGGTTGGAAGCTTTTTGAAAGTTATATCGGAATTAAATACTGATTTTGAGCGGCCAACTCTTGTCGCTTGAAGGATTGGTGATTTAAATTTAGGTCCACTTACCTTCCACTGGCTGCCCCAGAGTGGCACCCACAGGAAAGAGCTTGATTAGTAACGGAAACAGCGGTGTGCCAAGCCCAGGGATGCCCAAGAACCACTCAGTCTTCAGTTCAGCCCGCATACGTCCAGGAGGCGAGGGAATCCCACTGCCAAAACGGGTGCCCCTCCACAGAAACCCGGCTTTCGCCCAGGGTGCCAGCCACCAAGGCTGCAACGACTGCTTCTTCCGCTGACCTCTCGTCTTTGTTGTTCGTAACCTACTGTGTCCTGTCCCTTTACTCTCACGTCTCCTTCCTAACTCGTGCTCTCTCTCTTTCTCTCTCTGAATCAGGTTTCTTCTGAAACACAACCAGTCTTTTCTGGACTTTTCTACAGCTTCTTTACCCGAACCCCTAAAGAATCTGTGCTTCCTAGTTTCTGACAGTAACAAAGATTGTTGCCACCTGTAAGTACGGTTGCAGACACTGCCACACCTCCCACCATCAACCCTGCCACAGGCCCCGCCCTGTTCTCCTTGGATGCCCTTTCTCAAGCCTTGCGGAAGATAGCCATCTCTCTGCATCTTGGAAGATTCTCCTTCCCTTTGCTGCAACACCCATCCAGGGGACCTTCTCATTAAAGTGCATGAGTGTCACCCAGCATCTTCCATGAGTCACTTAGTAACAGTTCATGCACTCAAGTCACCAGCCTTTGAGCCACTCTGTAACCTGTATGACGTAACCACAGCTGTCTCTTTCTTTCTTTCTTATTTAGAAACCTTATGCTTGCCAAATTCCAGGATGTACCAAACGCTACACAGACCCCAGTTCCCTCCGGAAGCACGTGAAGGCACATTCTTCCAAAGAGCAACAAGCCAGGAAAAAGGTAATTTTGAAAAGAAAAAAAAAAGGTGGGGAACTCCCCCAGCCAGCAAGTGCACACCAAGGTGACTCAGGTACTACTGGGGGCCTCAGGAATGCTTAAGGCTTCTTAAGATGCAATGGATTTTCGGAGGGAGCTCAGCCCTGAGCTATCAAGGCTCTGGTTTACGTGTGCGGTTGGAGCCAGGTCGGAATCTCTGGGCATGGCTTGTTGGTTTGGGAACAGTAGTGAAAAGTCGCCAGAACTAGAGTCCCAGATTGTGAGCACCCAGTGTAACTAGCCAAAGGAAATGGAATAAAAGCAACAACAGCATGCCTTGTGGGTGATTCGTGCTTTAAACAAATATACTTAACCTAATTAACAAATGGCCCAAATGATTTTCGCAGAAATGAAAAAGGAAGGAGTCTTATAAAGCATAAATATAGCACAATCCTTAACCTAAGCTTCTGAGACTGCATTTCTTAAAAGGGGTCGTAGCATAGTGGCCATGTGCCTAACTGTTAATTGCAAAGTTCGAAACCACCAGCTGCTACGAGGGAGAAAGAAGAGGCTTTCTAGTCCTATAAAGAGTTCTGGTCTCAACCCCCAAGGGGCAGTTCTACTCTGTCCTGAAGGGTCACTGTGAGTCAGAATTGAGTCAGTGGCAGTGAGTGTGGTTTTGTTTTGGCTGTCGGTGACGGTTGCCTTTGAGGGGACAGTGCCTCACGGTGGTTTTACAACTGAACCCAGTGCTGCCCAACTGTGGGCCATCTTCCTGAACTTTGGCGTCTGTGAGTCCCTTGTTTGAGCCCCTGTGCAAGGCCTCTGCTCCTCGAGGGCTCATCAGTCAGCACTCTGCTAGACGATCTTCCTGTAACAGGTCCTTAGCATGATGGCGTGGAAAGGGCCTCGAACCGACGAACTCTTTGACATCAACAAGGGATTACTGTATCTGTAGACGTGTATGCAATATACTAGAGCTCAGATGTTGAAGAATACTAAGGTCTATCATCAAACCCTCGTGGTTGTTGTCCCCACCCCCAGCCCCACCCCAGCTTTCCAAGTGCGTGGCAGGCTGCACCTGACCTACTCTAGCGGTGGGAAGCTTGCTGCTTTTCCAGGCACCTGGTGTTTGACTGTGGGGCTCAATTAGTAAGTATATCTTGCTCAGGGCCAATGACAAATTGACCTGACCTTGGCCCGTGGAATGTTTTCATTTGCGTTGAGATGAGCACCTGACTCATTTATGGATTCTTCTCAGCAAACGGAAGGTTCTTTGACATTCAACTTGTTCTGAGTGCTTGAATGAATCCCTCGGGTTCACTGTGAGTTCTGCTTGGGAATCTTGCCTTCCTTTGCGATATATAGGGGCATCACACTGTCATGTTGGGGCATGGTCCCTGGTCTCTTTGCTCTTTCACTTTTTCATTCCTGGGAATTGTTGGCATACCCGGAGGGGGGGTTCCACACACATGAACCCACATACTGAGGGTCATCCGTGAAAAGGATCCGGCCTCTTCTCTGAGAGAGGACATGCTCAGTTGGAAGGACTCAGGACTCATTGCAGACAAACTCTCATGCAAGTCAGTTGTTCGGGTTGCTTCCATTCCCCGCCCCCACCAAAAATATCGTCCAGTCTCTTTGTGAATGACGTATATGACCAGGTGGCATGGGTTGGCTCTGTTCTTCTCTTTTGGAAGAGTCCAGGAACTGCCAAGAGGATGAGCAATGTCAGTAGAGATGTCAGGGCAACCCGTGTTCTTCACATGGCGCGCCGTGGTTGCACCGTGGCGGTGGGTTGTTGGCTTTGAGTTGTCTCCCTGTCCTGGTGACTGCAGGAGACTTGCCGGTCATTTCTGGGGTCATTGTCATGTGTGAGCCCACTGCTGTGTCTTTCCAGTCACCCCATCTCCTGGGGGGCTGCCTTCCTTTTCACTGACCCCCTAGTTTACCAGACATGGTGCCCTTTTCTAAAGATTGGCCTCTTCCTGACGAGCTGCCCAGAGGATGCGAGTCAAACAGCGCCTCACCTCCCCAGCTTCGCAGGAGCGTCCTCCTCCTAAGGATGCTCGTTTGCCGGCGATTCAGCAGAACCACTCACCGATGTCCTCGGTCATTACATGAACGGATCTTATACCTTTGAGGTAACAGGCTGCACGGGTTAAAAATAAGAACGTTCCAGTTAACCCTATGGTTTCATAGGTCTGGTGGGTTTCCATCCCCAGGTTGTCCCAAAGTGTGAGGCTTGACTCTACTCCCACTCGGACAATTCTCTGGAGAACAGCAATTCTGGGATGTGGAAGACTGAATGCCCCACTCGAGACGGATCTGCCTTGGAGGATGTCCAGCCAGGGTATGCCTTAGAAGGGAGGATGGTGAGACTTCATCTCCTATACTTTGGACCTGTTATTGGAGGGAGCAGTCTGGAGAACATCATGCGTGGTCAAGTAGAGAGGGTCAGCGAGAAAGAGGAAGGCTCTCCCTCCGTGAGAAGGACAGACACAGTGGCTGCCGCAATGGGCTCAAGCGTAGGCAGGAGTGTGAGTACAGCACAGGCATGGGGACTGCGAGCCAGAGCTAACTCAGCGACACCCACAGAGACAGCAGCCCGGTGGATGGAGACGCAACACCATCATAGTCCGTTCACCACGGGGATCTGGGTAGACAGGGCAGGCTGTCAGGGGTGGTTGAAGCTGTCGCCTCTACCTGAGTGCTGCTAATTGGCTGAACAATTCTCGAAACATCTGCAAGAGAAGAAAATCAGACTGTGAGATGACAGACTATCGTTTTGTAGACAATTTGCAGACGACCTTCAAAGGGCAACCAAGACAACAAGGGGCATCCTTTGGAGAAGCAGATTATCTCCTCTCGACTATGGCAGAGCCCTGGTGGCGTAGTGTTGGTTACACACTGGGCTGTGATCCACAAGGTCAGCAGTTTGAAACCAGCAGCTGCTCTGTAGGAGCTAGATTGGGCTTTCGACTCCCCCCAAGAGTTATAGTCTCGGAAATCCACAGGGGCAGCTCCACCACAGGGTCCCTGTGAGTTGGCAACGACTCGATGGCAGTGAGTTTGAGTTTGGCTTGCTCTCGGGAGCCCTGGCGGCAGAATGGGCTGAGTGAGGCTGCCAGCCACCAGGTCGGCAGTTCAAAAGCACCAGTCCTTCCTCAGGAGAATGATGACACTGTCCACTCCCATAAGAGTGACGACCGTGGACACACATGGGACAGTGCCACCCTGTCCTGTAGGGTCGCCATGAGTTGGCCTAGACTCCGGATCAGTGAATGTTGACCTGCTTGTGTCTTACTTAAAATGAGGTGTTGCCTCTCCAGTGACTTAGCTCGGGTTGCCTGATCAGTTTCCTGCCAGTGCCTTAGTTGGCTTTCCTTGGCCAACGTCAGGGGCAAGTCCGAAGCTCTCCTTGCTGAATTCTAAGGTGCCTTCTCATTCTCTGGCAAGTAGGGGGGCGGAGGAGAGGGCAGAACAAACACGCTTTATGAATCCGGAGTGAATGCATTTGTGGAACTCCGAAGGAAGAACGTCCCTCTGTCCAACAAGAACCACTACAAAAAGAAATACCATTCCCAGGAGAAGCACTGTTTGCCCCAATTCCATCGATCCGCATTTCCAAGGCTCCCACTGGGGTCTGCGGCATGGGAGATTTACATGGTCAGATGTTGTTACCAGACCTGGGAGAAATACTAATTGTGGACTCACAACATTAGGCCTTGGCATTTGAAATATTTCCTGGCAGACAGAATTGAAAAGAGAGAGAAAAAAAAGTAAGATACAATAAACCTTTTAAGACAGAATTAAGATTATTTACGACTTTAATTAAAAATTGAAAACTGGCAGCTTTTCAAAAGAGTACACACACACACACACACACACAGAGAAATGTGAATGCATCAGAAATAACCATAAAAATCCCTAGGTGATAAAGGCCCGGTTGGGTGATGGGCCCAGCCCAGGGGGATTGTTTTGTTGAAAAGAATAAAACCCTTTCGTCACACCCGGTTAGTCATGGATTCATTTTGTACACCCTGCCTGCCTCCCTGCCTCCAATCCGCTTCTGAACCTCCCCAGGGACACAAAATGACATTCGTTTGGTCTTAACATGGCTGGTTTTATGAAGCCCTGCTCTGAAATTGGGACCGGGCCATCGAGTCAGTTCTGACTCAGAGCAGCCCTAAACGAATTCCAAAGCCACACTCCCTGCCCCAGGTCGATTCTGCTGCATGGCGACCCTATGGAACAGAGTAAAGCCGCTCCCTGTGGGTTTCTGAGACTAACTCGTTACAGGAGTAGAAAGTCTCACCTTTATTCCAGGGATCCCCTGGTGGTTTCGAACTGCCGACTTTTCAACTAGCATCTGTATCAGGCAGGGTTCTCTGAAACAAAACCAAGACCTTATGATTGTAGCAAGATAGATTTACACAGTGAGAAGGATATAACAGCTAATTAGTCCACACAGCTGTTCAGAGGGCTCAGTTCAACTCACTTTCCTGAAACAGTTAATTCACTAGAAGTCCTTCAGTGCACACGAGCTGCTGGGTCCAAGGTCAAGGAAGTAGACAGCAGAGTCTCCCCTCGGAGAAAATAGGCAACAGTCAGTAGCACAGTTGCTCAGCGAAGTGGGCCCGATGGGATCTTCAACCCAAGTGATACCCAGCAACAGGATCCGCCAGCCTCAAGCTCATGTGATGTGCTTACCAGCAGCATGGTGAAGCAGGTCTTGAAGGATCTCAAGTTCTAAGGACATGATCCACGAGTTGGCTTGGTCCACAGGTAGTGCAGCACACGGCTGAGGCAAAGAACTAGCTCAAGCAGCAGCACGCTGGTCCTACACCAGGGAGGAAGAAAGAAGGGGGAGGTCTTAGAAAGCCATTTATCTTGTTGCCCTCCAATCAAGCTGCGACCTAATTGAACTCTGCCTATTGGCCGAGTTGGCACAACAAACCTATCACGGCATCCTAGTGCACAACTCACTATCCCACCAAAGCTCCTTTTGAGTCATCCTACACAACCAAGCACCAAACTCACTGCCATCAAGGTGACTCCACCTCACAGTGACCCCATGGGCCAGGGCAGCACTGCCCCTGTCGGTTTCCAAGACTGTAACTCTTTGTGGGTGGAGAAAGCTTCGTCTTTCTCCTGCAGAGTGGCTGGTGCTTTCGAACGCCTGACTTGGCAGCTATCGGCCATGCAGCACCACTCTGGCACCAGGATTATAAAGGAACCCTTAGAGGGCGGGGTACACCTGCCCCATGGTGTCCCAAAATGGTACATCTGTGCAAGAACAGACAGCTGGGCTTCTGAGGAACCCCTGGGTGGGGGGTCAAACCAGTAAGCTTTCAGTTTGCAGCTGGCCGCTTACTTAGCCGCTGCACCACCTGGCTCCCTGACAATCACGAAAAACCGAAGAATCTCAAAGAAATATTCAAATTGTGTGGTGGTGGTAGGGTGGGGAGAGAC